>NC_138091.1:52843578-54170704 GCF_964212035.1 Myotis nattereri
CAGAGTCAGAGGGCGAGGGCTTTAGGTGTGTGGTGGACGGAGGAGGCCCAGAGGTAACCTCATGGCTCTAGGATTCAGAAATAAACCTGTGGCCCTAGCCAGTTTGGTTCAGTGGATAGAGCGTCGGCCTGCAGACCAAAGGGTCCCGGGTTCGATTCCGGTCAAGGGCACGAACCTTGGTTGCGGGCTTCTCCCTGGCCCAGGCCCTGGTCAGGGCGCGTGCAGGAGACAGCCAGCCGATCTTTCTCTCACATTGATGTTTCTCTCTGTCTCTCCCTCCCTCTTTCACTCTCTAAAAATCAATGGAAAACTATCCTCAGGTGAGGATTAAAAATAAGGAGGAGAAATAAACCTGCGGACTGTGGGCTGGTGAGGAAGGAGGAGTTCAGGATGGGAGAATCCCCGAAACGGGGCATGGGGAGTGGGCAGAGGCATTCAGATCCCAAAGGGGACCTTCGCATGAGAGGTGACAGCAAAAGAAACCGAGCCGGGGACTAAGGAGCACACAGGAGGTGGGGACGTGAGGACCCTGGGCCCGGGGCGGGCCCGGAAGCCCGCCAGCCCTGGGCTGCAGGAAGAAGGTGCATGTTGGGGCTCTGTTTTGCAGGCTGCTTCTCCATGTCTGGTCCCTGGTCCGTGAGCGGCCCCAGAGGGGGTTCGGCGACCATTCAGTGTCGCTATGACCCAGGCTGGGAAAGCTACTCTAAGTGGTGGTGCCGCGGAGAGGCCTGGGGTTCCTGCGACACCCTCCTTAAAACCACGGGGTCCGAGCAGACGGTGGGGCACGGCCGCGTGTCCATCCGGGACGATCACTGGAGGCACCGGTTCACCGTGACCATCGAGGCGCTCCAGGCAAGCGACGAGGACGTCTACTGGTGCGGGATCGAGAAGTCAGGAACCGACCTGGGGCACCAAGTGCGCGTGTACGTTGGCCCAGGTAGGGCCTGCCCCTCCTGTCCTCGGAGCCGGGGACCGACCATGGAGCAGGCAGAACGCTCCCTCTGTCTGCACTGACAGGTGGGGAGGAGGCTGGAGACCACACGTGTGTGTGCGCCCGTGTGTCCGTGTGGGCACATACGTGTGTGCATTTGGTGGGGGGGGTATGCCAAGAGTCTGGGGAGACGGAAAGAAAGAGCAAGCCTGGGCATGTGTGTGCGCCTCCATCTAGTGTCACCAGGGGGCAGAGAAGGGCCGATGGGACTGGGCAGGCTTGTGCAGGGAGGGGGTTCCTCTTTTCCAGGCCTTTCAGGCATTGCCTCTACCCTCAGGGCAGCCCCAGCCCGACCAAACACCGACAGGGTGGGGGGGGGGGTGCCTTGTGGGCTGTGCAGGGAGGAGTGGGGTGCTGGAAGCCATTATCCGATTGTCTCGGCCACCGGACAAGTGGCCCTCTCCCTGCCCCCCCCCCCCCCCCCCCCGCCTGCTTCCTCTCCCTCCTCTGGCTCCATAAGAGCAAAGAAGCCCTGGCCGGTGTGGTTCAGTTGGTTGAGCATCATCCCATGCACCATAAGGTCACTGGTTCAATTCCCCGTCAGGACACATACCTAGGTGTCAGGTTTTTTGTTTGTTTGTTTTTAATATATTTTTATTGACTTTAGAGAGGAAGGGAGAGGGAGAGAGAGAATTGATTGGCTGCCTCCTGCATGCCCCCTACTGGGGATCAAGCCCACAACCCAGGCATGTGCCCTTGACCAGAACTGAACCTGGGACCCTTCAGTCTGCAGGCCGATGCTCTATTCACTGAGCCAAACCAGCTAGGGCGGGTTTCAGGTTTGATCCTTGGTGGGAACCTATATGGGAGGCAGCCAATTGATATCTCTCTCTCTAAAATCAATTTTTAAAAACATATTAAGAGCAAAGGAGGGGGCGACGGACTCTGAACTCATTAGTGGCGGAAGGGAGGGGTTCACCACAGGGCAAGGGCCTCCCACAGGCCTCCCCTGGCTGCCTCTGAGCCTTGAAGGGGCCTCTGGGCTCAGCCACACCTGCCCCGGAAGCACCTGAGTTTCCCTGGCGTCAGAGACCTGGAAGGAGAGTCAGGTGGTAGCCCCGCCCACAGGTCCGCTTCCTGAGCCCTCGGTCTTGTCTCCACTCTGGGAATCAGGGAAACCACCCCTCTCTGTTCCCACTAAACATACGCACAGACAGCAAACTCGACGGTACCTCTGTCACCAAAAACAACTAGACCTGTGTCAACACACATGGCTGACCTTATGTTAACATATGCAGCTCTGCCTGTGACAACGCAACTGGCTGTACTTGAGACAACACACCCGCCTGAACTTGAGACAACACACCCGCCTGAACTTGAGACAACACACCCGCCTGAACTTGAGACAACAGATATGACTGAACTGACATCACCAAACACAGCTGTACCTGTGACAACATCCGCCTCGGTCGGTCTGGCTACCTCGCATCCAATCGCCCAGAGCAGCAACAGCAGCATGGCTCTCACCAGATCCCTCACCAGGTGAGCAGAGCTGGGCCCCTGCAGACCTTCCCCGCTGCCGCCCTGTGACTGCTCCCCTGGGGATGCTCGGTCAGGGACCCCCCCCCCCCCAGCCCCGCTCTGATGTGCCCCGTGCAGGGGAGAAACAGCAGAGCCCGCACTGCGCCTCCAGGGCTCCCTTTGACCTCTGCGTGCTTAAAGGGCCCCCCACTCCCCACGTGGAACCTAAGGAAGCCCTCCGCGGGGCTACAGGCTCTGGCTCCCTCTGGTTCCCCACCCCCCAGGAAGCAAAAGGAAGTGTAGTGGGGTTCAGCCTCAAGTGCGCTAAAAGAAAGGTCTGCTGTATTAGTGTCTTGTGGCTGCTGTAACAAATCGCTGCTAACTCGGTGGCTTAAAACAACAAAATCGTTGTCGAATAGTTCTGGAGGTCAGAAGTCTGAAGTGAGGCTCATTGAGCTAACATCAAGGTGTTAACAGGGCTGAGTTCCTCTGGAGATTAAGGGAAGGATCCCCTGACTGTTCCAGCTTTTAGGGACCGCCCACATTCCTTGGCTCGTGGCCCTGCTCTCACCTGTAAAGAGCCTGGTGATTACTCGGGATCCACCCACATAACCCAGGATAATCGCCCCACCTCTGTCAGCTGATTAGTGATTTAAGTCCACCTGCAGCCTGAATTCCCCTTTGCCATGTCACATAACATATGCAGAGTTTCTGGGGGTTAGGGTGTCTTTGGGGATCATTATTCTGCCACAGTCACGGGTAGATACATGCTTCATTGCTCCAGCCCTTCTCTCCCCAAATGCTGGGGCGATGAGAGGAAGGGGTGGGAAGCTGAGGGCATCAACCTGAAGTCCACACCCTTCAGGGCTCCCAAAGGACAGTCAGTGAGTTCTTCCATCAAAGGGCAAGCACCCCAGCCCACATTCATCCCATCACAGCCTGGTGGGCTCCCCGAAATCCAGAGTCAGGCTCCCTTCTCGCCTGGGATCCAGCCTCTCAGGACCGCCCTCCATTGGCTCACTCCCCTGCTCCAGCCCATCCCCTTCCTTCCTCGAGGATCCTATTCTATGCCAGGCCAGCTCAGCCAAGGGTTCAATGAGCCTGAGGGGCAGGGCAGGGGGGGGGGGCGGTGAAGGATGTAGAAAAGACAGAGAGAATAAGCTGGGTGTAGGTGGCTCTTCCTGTGCCTGGCTGAGGCCACAGAGAGAGATCCAGACAGCAAGCTGAGTCTTTATTTTATAGCCAGAGGTAAACAAGGAAGTGGTCACCATAGTTACAATGTTCTTGTGAGTTTCACTTGTTCTGGCAGCACTTGCTGCATTTCCCTCCCCAGATAAGATCTAGGGAGCATAAGGTCAAGCCTAATGATGCTAAGAGGGCTGTGCCCTCTAAGCTGGGACTTGCTTGTGGCTTTGCCAACAGGTCAGTCCGAGGCTTAACCCTATAGCCGCGCCCTACACGATTCCTGGGGCCCGGGCCCCGCTGGACAGTTTGTTCAGTGCCGAGCCTGAATGGGGCGAGGCTCTGGGGGCCTGCTTCAGGACCCGGCTTTGTCCTGTTTGGAGAGCGGCTGTTCCGTCGAGTGGAGGGTGCAGAGGCAGGGCATTTATCGAGGCTGGAGAGGCACAGGAGGAAACAGTGGGAGAGCGATGGGTGCCACAGGGAGCAGGACTTGTGAAGAGAGCGCAGTGGGTATTTTTAGGGTGTGCGATACCGCACGCCTCTCTCCCTCCAGGAAACCGTCAGTGACATCAGCATGACTCACCTGCTCAGAGCAGGCTGAGGGACAGGGCAGGCTGAGGGAGAGGGCAGGCTGAGGGACAGGGCAGGGGTGCCTGCGGGGACGGGGGTCCTAGCAGAGGGGATGAGGCGTAGGGCGAGGGGATCAGATTCTTATACCCGGATAGGAACCCGGGGCCCAATCATCTAACTGGGCCAAGTGTCCACCAAGAGGGATACATGGTCAAGTGCACCTCACCTGTGCCCTTAGGTGGGGGGTCAGGGCCGCGAGAGGACCCTCCCAGGAGAGCCCAGCAGAGAAAGCCGTGCTCACAGGGTAGGGGAATCTCCCTCTGCTTCAAAGACTAGAGCTTCAGAGATGGGCAGGATGTACCAAGGGAGGTGGAGGTGGAGAGAACAGTAGAATAAAGCTTGGCTGGACTGCGGGTGAGCTGCAATGAATTGTGGGAGATGAGCCAGAAGGCAGGAAGGAACAGACACAGGGAGGCCCCTGCAGCTTAGCCCTTGGGCAGCAGGACTGAGCCCCTCAGAGGGGCCTTCCTGGCCAGGACAGAGACCGGGGCTTGCCTGTCACCCAGGCTGAGCTGTGGGAGGTGGGGGTGCTTGAGGGGGACAAGGGCTGCCCCAGAAGAGTCTCACCCCTGTGGCCACGCTCCCTGCACAGGTTCCTGCTCTGCAACCTGCACGTGGTGCTCCTGACCCTCATAAAGGTGCCCCTGCTTGGGTGCCTGCTGTGCACGCTGATGTGGCTGAGCAGGAGCCAGGGCGACCCCAAGGGGAAATAAGTCGGTCTTCGCAGGAGACGGCAGTCCCCATGCCATCGAGACCCTCGCCTGGGACTAGCAGAACCCCCTGCCGTCTTATCAGGGGGTGGGCAGTGGCTGCAGTTCCAGGAGAGACGAGGGCGCCTGCTGCCCTGAGGACCCCCTCATCCTGGCCCCGGGAACAGTCGGCTGCCCGCTCTCGGCTCAGCTCCGCACCCGGTCTCCACCGAAGGAGCAGAGACAGGAAGAGCGAGGTGCTCCCCTCACGCCCTGGGCCCTCGGTCACCTGCAGTCCTGCCTGTGTGGATGCCCCGTTTCCTTGTGACTCTGCTGTGGCTCTGCCCAGGGTCATGGACCACGGACGGCACTGCCTAGGGCTCCGGCCAATAATGGAATCAAGAGTCCAGACAAACCGATGGGTACAAAACCTGAATTAAACCCAAAGCTCAGAGTGTGTCTATGAGGGCAAAGACCGCCCCCCACCACCGCCACCGCCACCGCCACCACCACTGGAGGTGTCAGAGGGCTGCTGACCGCACCTCCTGTTGCATCGGGACCTTCTGGAGACTCACCTGAGCACAGATGATCAGAGACAGGGCTGGACCATCGCCCAGCTCACACCGATATGTCTCCTGTGTGTTCCTGTTGCATCCATGGATTTCCTGGGCTCTTTGAGATGATACTGTTTGCCTCACTGTTTCCATACATTCGAGAGGGCGTGAAGGGAGCCTGAATCAAGCACCAGGGTCAGGTGTGTCTCACACGATGTACCTGTGAGCCAGGGGAGGGGCGAGGGGAGGAGCCTGGAAGATATCTTTCTGTCCGCCCCCCCCCCCCCAGAGAGGTCGCAACTAGGACCCCCTGTGTAGATGCAAACTGTAATTGAAGGCTAGGAGTGAATAAAGGAAGGCACAGGACGTTTGTTTGTTTGTTTGTTTTTGTTCATCCCTAGGATATTTTTCTTTTGATTCTTTAGAGAGAGTGGAAGGGACGGGGAGAGACGGAGAGAGAGAAAAACATGGATGTGAGAGAGACACATGGATTGGTTGCCTCCCGCATGCGCCCCATCAGGGCTGGGGTGGAACCTGGAACCCAGGTATGTGCCCTTAACCGGAGTCGAACCCAGGACCCGTCAGTCTGCAGGCCAACGCTCTATCCACTGAGCAAAACTTGCTAGGGCCACGGGGACTTTTTGAGAGAACTTTTAAAAATGTTATTTTCTATATTTTTAAAAGTAATTATTGAGGTGTGTTTATATCTCAAAAATTACAAAGTCTTCACACGCTAAGTTTATGGTTTACTAAGTTCTTTTAAGGGTAAACACCTAGGTTGTTGTCATCTCAGTCAAGATACTAATAGAGGTGGTGGAGAGATGACTAGTTTTGTCAAAAGCATATCTCTGTTGTTAAAACGTTGTGGGATGGGGGCGAGTTTCAGAAAAAGAAAGTATCTAAACAGGTTCCTTAGAAAGAGGATGATGGGGAAAGCGTAGAGAAACCTGCTTTGTTTCCTGGTTGAAGCAGCCACTGCCCACAGACTTCCGGGAGGGGACATAAACCCAACTCGTAGGAGGAGGAGGGTTAAGGAACTTTCATCCATGGTTTTTTTTTTAATATATTTTATTTATTTCAGAGAGGAAGGGAGAGAGAGATAGAAACATCAATGATGAAAGTCATTGTTTGGCTGCCTCCTGCACGCCCCCAACCAGGGATCGAGCCCACAACCTGGGCATGTGCCTGACCAGGAATCAAATCTTGACCTCCTGGTTCATAGGTCAACACTCAACCACTGGGCTACGCCGGTCAGGCTCATCCATGTTTTAAAACTGCCCCCGTGCAGGTCTTAACCCAGCATGTTCATGTCACATGTGAGAACAAGGAGACCTGAAGGGCGAGGCCGCTGCTCCCCAGGCACGAGGTCGGGGGGCAGAGTTGGACCTGGCCTGGGCCAGCCCGGGGCGGCCACATGTGGTCCCCGCAGGCCCATCTGTGCAGGGAGGAGCTCAGTTCCCACGCCTGCTGAGGGCGCCATATGGTCCCAGCCGTAAATACGGGCAGACGCAGCAACGCTCTCCGATGTCTCCGCTTCACTCAGAGCTGACATCCTGCACCCACGGCTGGCAGGGACTCGCAAGCACGTTCCATTTTGATCACAATATTTTTAATGGAGTTTGATGCCAGACAGGAGGAATTTCACTTCTGGCTTCTCGTTTAAAAGTTTAAATGCCTGAAAACCATGGATTTCCGATGCATTTCCGATGCCACATGCTCCCGACGGCCACCCGAGTGCTTAAAAGCTTCCAGGGGCTCCCTGGGGCCTCCAGGACAGCATTAAAGCATATCCATTAGAAAAGAAGAAATAAAAGTGTCTTTCTTGCACAATGCTTTTCTCTGTAGAAGATCACAAGGAATCTACCAAAAAACTGCTAGAACTGATTGATGCGTTTACAAGGTTTCACGTCTCCATCTGTCTTCTCTCCTGCGCCAATGCTCTGCTAACCCACGGCTCTGGCTTCCTGGTAGGTTTCTCTGCTTGGTCACACAGAGAAATCTAAGCTATGCATCACTCAGGCCTGCGCTTGCCTCTCCTTGTGCCTGTAAATGACGCCCCATTCTCGTGGTGTTCTAGCTGTGGGACCCTCAGAAGAGGGGACGATGGAGCCCAGGGAGCTCAAGGACTGAAGTTGTGAGGGGCGTGTGGGAGGTCAGTTGCCAAGCCTGCTGAGGGCGCCATACGGTCCCAGGCCTAAGTCCTGGGCAGGCAGGAGCCTCCTGTCTGCAGGGAGGAGGTGGTATTGCCCTGGGGGATACTGAGCTAAGCTTTTGTGCCACAGAGAAGAATAAAGAGCCAGGCTTCTGAGCATGCAACCTCCAGAGAATACTTGAGGATCTGGGACGGAGAGAGGAGGACCCGACACAGGGGCCCGAAGGTTCATCTTTCTCCCCGAGAGGGTGTCCTCTGAGATCCAGGAGCCTCCCTGAAGACACAGGAACAATACCCTCCAAAGGCTTAGGTCCCTGCAGAGTCCGGGCACGGCTGCCTCCCTGCCCTGGAGTGCAGAGCCCGCAGGTCTCTGTGGTCCAGTCGGAAGGTCTGTATTCCTGGACAGGGCTCTCCCGGAGCTGGTGGGCGGCGTGGTGGAGTCCCCTGGTCAGGCCGACTCTGTCCGCCTCCGGGGCCCTTCTGACACCTGCCCACCCAGAGGGTAGCACCGAGCACGCCCAGGAGCAGGGGCAGCTTCAGGAAGACCAGGAGCAGGAAGTGGACAGTGCTGAGCGGAACCCTGCGGGGGGCACAGTGACGGGAAATGAAATGCCCCTCAGGGGGAGGCCCCGGGACCCTTTTGTCCCTGCTTCTCCCTGTGCCCTGATTCTAAAGCCCAAATCACTCAGAGTCTAATTTAGAAGGGACCCACTCCCGGGCCCCTCTCTAGGGCCCCTGCCACCTCTCCTCCCTTGGTCCAGACCTGCCCTTGGGACTCTCCCAGTGGGACGATGGAGAAAAGAGAGAAGAGGAACCAGGCTGCGCCTGTTTTCTGAGCATGCTCCTCTCTCTCTCTCTCTCTCTCTCTCTCTCTCTGTCTCTCTCTCTCTCTGTCCCCCCCCCCCCCGCCCCCAGCTTCCCCTTTACCAATGACGTCTTGAAACTCACACTGTTAGCCCTTGTCCCTCCCCTCAGGGGCAGGCAGCAGCATCCCAGCTCTTCTTTAGTATGGTCAGGAGGCGAATGGGTCCAAACTCCAGCCTGGAGCCAGCCTGTCTCCCCACAAACCCACAAGCAGCTTGTGGGAGGAGCAGGACTCCAGTAGAGAAAGGCCGTTGGGGCGAGCCCAGGTTAGGGGCCAGAACCAGGGCTCGGAGTCCAGCACAGTGGGAAGGAGGGGGGGAAAGGTGGTGCTGGGAGAAGGGACTGCACCGCCACCTGAACCAGCCTCCTCCTGTGTCCCCGCAACTGCCCCACGGGGCAGCATACACAGAACCAGTGACATTTTCCACTCAGAATTCCCATGTGAAAATCAGGACCTGGTTTGGAGGGAAACCCACGGACGTGAGGAAAAAAAGACATGGTGTGTTTTCAGCCCCACCACAGGCTCCCATAGGGCTGCTGACCCCCTCCTCCATGGCCTCCGGGTCTTGGGCCCTTACCCTGGGCAGTGGTTGGTGCTGAAATTCTGCCCAGCGGTCTCCGCGGGGAACGTGGCAGGTGTGGCTGGATGTGTGGTCCGCCTTGTGGTCGTACGAGGTGCTGGAGGTAAAATCACCCATCAGACATTGCTGTCTCCCCAGCCATGCACCACGCAGCTGTTTGAATCTTGGCGGGAGAGGGGGGGGCGGGGGGGGGGGCTCGGTTCAAGAGATAGCCTGAAGCCAAACCCAGGCCACATCCTGGGTGGTGCCCCTCAGGGACTAATGAGACTTTTCTAGATCCAGCCAAGAATCACCTCTAGTAAGTGCCAGGTTGTTCCTTCCACCCCAAGTCTGATTCTACCGGGGGTGAGGCCAGGGGTCCCCCAGCCTGATGGGAGCCTCGGAGGGGGTATTCTGGATGAAGATGGCTCAGAGCCTCATAGACTGTGGGAGGGGCTCAGAGTGCCATTTATATGGAAACTAAAGCCACTTTAACCCAAAGCTGGGGTGGGGGTAGGTGTCACCCAGTTCTCCCCAGGACCTCGGGTGTTCAGACTATTGGCATAACTTACAGCCCCACCTCCACTCTATCCGAGCCTCTTGATGTCCCCTAAAAAGCAGTCATCCGGGGCTCAGCCCTTCACAGAGCACCCAACACAGGCTCAGGTTTACCCAACCACAGCCTTTGAGGTCCTTGCTGTCGGGGACTTGTTGATGGATGTGGCACCATCCCTGCCCTCACAGAGAGGCAGAGACACCTAAACAGACCAACTGACTAGCTTTAATGGAAAGTGTGGACACTGGGTGGGACCCCACCAGGCACAGCTGGAGCATCGAGGAAGGAGTGTACCTCATCCACCTTCCAGGCCAGCGGAAAAAGGGAAAGGAGAAACAGTGGCCGGTGGAGGAGGCGGCAGGATTACCAGCCGGCATGCACAGGGGATAGGCCGAGGCGAAGAGCAGTGATGAGGAAGAGGCTGAGGATCGGGGAGGGTGTGGGTAATGGATGGAGAAAGGATGCGGATCAGCAAAGAGGGGATTTGGCCCAAGGGGATGGGAGGCAAGGAGCCATGGGGTGAGAAGCCAGCCACAGGAGCATTGCTCTTGAACTGGAGGAGAAAACTTTACCCTCAACCTAAAAGAGAAAGAGGGAAGAACGGGTTAGGCTGCACGGAAGTTTGCAGGTGAAGGAGGAAAGCAATCAAGAGAGTTAGTCTGATATCCCATGAGGAGCAAGGGGAGCTCTTACCTGGGGAAACAGACACCTGAACCTGGAACGAGGGGTCACGTGACCACTCGTCCAGGATCCACACTGTCTGAATTTTACACCAGTAGGATCCAGCGTCGGCTGCATTGAGGTTCTCCATGGTCACCGTGAGGGTGAGGGCGTCAGCGTTGTCTCTGATGGACACACGGCCACTTCTCTCTTCTCTCTCTGTTCCCTGGGTCTCCACAATCTTGTTACAGTCGGTGTCGTACTGTCCTCGGCACCAGTACTTATTATACCCCTTGTAATCCTTCTCATACCGACACCGTATGGTCAGGGAGTCCCCCGTGGTGCCGGTCACAAATCTGGGGCCCACCAGGGACCAGCAGCCTGGAAAACACAAACCACATCCGTCCCAGGACTCCATCCCGCTGGCCCCCAGGAACAGCAGCAGCTGCCTGGAGGCCCCGGGGGAAGGGGCCAGGGAGGTGTGGACGGTTCTGGGCTGGGGTATGGCGACCTGGAAGGATCTGGGACAGGGCTTTCCCAGAGGACGGCACCGAGCACACCCAGGAACTGGGTGAGCAGGTGTCAGAAGGGTCCCAGAGGCGGACAGAGTCGGCCTGACCAGGGGACTCCACCACGCCGCCCACCAGCTCCGGGAAAGCTCCGAGGGTAGGTGCCAGGGAGGTGTGGACGGTTATGGGCTCGGGAATGGCGACCCAAAGGGGTCTCTACCCACAGGTTGAGAACCGCTGCTCTAGCACCACACTTTATGTAACCTAGTCCCCTTTCCACTCATTCTTCAAGATCAACGTACAGTGAGGCCTTGGCAAAGACTAGTGTCCTTCCAACAGGAGAGTTAGCAGTCTCTTCTACAACGAGCTCCATGTTGTATTGAGCTTAGACCAAAGCCAGAGGGTCTGGGGACTGCAGTCAGCGGGAGGAGAAGCCTGTGCTCTGGGTGCCCAGAGACATGGAGTAACCACACAGGCCCCGGTCCCTTGGGGACAGGCAGAGTCAGCCCACAGCTGGAGGTGGGAGCAGAGAGAGCTGGCTGTCCTGCCCTGTGCTTAGCCTGCAGCCTCTGTCGGGTGGAGTGGGGCCAGAGGGGGGGGGGGCGGGCGCAGGGGGGAGATTTGGTCATTACTCAAACCTCCCTTTGGAGTGAGGGCTATGCATGCTGGGCTTCCTACAACTCGGACCTGTCCTTTAAGAGTCCGCGTCTGTTTACTCCGCTCTCCGTGTGTCCTCGAGGGAGGAAAACTAAATCTCTGGCTCTCCAGGACTCTCTAGGGAGGATCAACACACTCTGTCACACCCCTGGCCGCTGAGAAGGGGCAGGTTCCCAAGGAGGCCCTATTAGGCTTCCTGACACAGGTTTGGGGCGTGAGCTGGTCGCCCAAAATCAGAGTGCCCAGGGCCTGGAAAGACAGGAGCGGGGATGAAAAAGGAGACTGGACACACCAGTCTGTCCTAGTGACTTTGACGTTTTCAGCTGAGCCCCAGCTGCAAAGGGCCCTGGAGGGAAAGGTGAGCCCGTGGGGGTGCGGAGGTCAGCCAGCTGCGCACGAAGGGGTGGGACGTGCTCTCCATCATCTGTTTAGGTGATTTTATCTCATTGAAGCAAGTACATTAAAACAAGCAGTGACAAAGCTGATAACCAGCTCTCTGCGGGGGAGAGGGGAAGAAGGCCTGATTTGAAGCATTTGCCAATTTCCCTGGTGTAAACACTCTCACTATGACTGATTTCAGGCTAACCACATGCTGTCACTGAACGTGAGGTTGGGAAAACACGCTCATCATCGACTCTCGTGAGCCCGTGCAAGCTGGCCCCAGCCAACACTCTCTGCATGCCCATCCCGTCCCCGATGGTGATTCACAAAATGTCTATCCATGAACATCATCATCATCTTTTAAGACATTTCGAGCAGGTGTACGGAAATACATCTCTGGAATGTCGTTCTGCATCTAAGACTTGGATTATGAGGGCCTTAGGACGCCTCGAAGGTCAGCCAGTCCACTCATTCATTCCACTTATTAGGAAACCACACAATGTCAGTGTCACCCTTTGAAATCTGCCTTCCCACCCAGTTTTCTAAAAGAGTCTGTCATTGTATTGGGCAGGTTCTATGCTTCATATGGAAACCCAACCATAAAATTATTCTATGAACATGAAGACTACCCTCTCATTTTTATCCTAAACTTACTTCCCACAGAGGAAAAAAATGTGCCCTCAGGCATGTGCAATGTCTTTTCTAAGAGTTGTTCTTCTAAAAGTCCAGCCTGGGGTGGACAATTTCATTTACTTGCTTACATCACACCTTGACTCTAGAAAAAAATGTAAGGTAAATGCTGAAAATGGCATTTTAGACCCCACCACCACCACCACCATTAATTCCTTCTAGCAAATCTTTCCAACTCCTTTCAACTGGACTCCGACAAAACAGAACCACTGCCAATTCCTGAGCCTTCCATGATCTCTCTAGCGCAGTGGTTCTCAACCTTCCTAATGCCGCGACCCTTTAATACAGTTCCTCATGTTGTGGTGACCCCCAACCATAAAATTATTTTCGTTGCTACTTCATAACTGTAATTTTGCTACTGTTATGAATCGTCATGGAAATATCTGATATGCAGGATGTATTTTCATTGTTACAAATTGAACATAATTAAAGCATAGTGATTCATCCCAAAAACAATATGTAATTATATATGTGTTTTCCGATGGTCTTAGGCGACCCCTGTGAAAGGGTCGTTCGACCCCCAAAGGGGTCGCGACCCACAGGTTGAGAACCGCTGCTCTAGCACCACACTTTTGCGTAACCTATTCCCCTTTCCACTCATTCTTCAAGACCAACGTCCAGTGAGGCCTTGGCAAAGACTAGTGTCCTTCCAACAGGAGAGTTAGGGGTCTCTTCTACAACGAGCTCCACGTTGTATCGGAATTACTTGACTTCCTCATTCAACCATGAGCTCCTGAGTGCAGAAAGTGTTAATTACAGCATCTGGAACAGTCCTGGCACACAGTTGGTACTCAATAAGTGTACGTGGGAGCTGTGGACGAATGTTTAGATGCATATCAGAATATTCAGGTGGATGGATGGATGTGTCCTTCCCATTTCTGCTTTTGCTCAGTCTCTGGCTTGAACCCAGGGCACACCTTCTACCTTCTGTCCTGCCCCCTGTAATAGCAGGCCCCCCAAGCCCCAGCCCCACTCACCTGGGAGGCAGAGAAGGAGCAGAGCTGGAGGCAGCCACATGGTCCTATATCCCTGGCTGGTGTCCCCAGCAAATCCAAGTCCCAGCTGGAATCCAGATGTCTGCAACAGAGCGTGGCTCATCCGCCCTCTCCTCTTTCCAGTTTCCGCGTCATCTACTTCCTTTTTAATCGCTAAGCTACTTCCTAATTTGAAGCCTTAATTAGAAAAATGGGAGGAGGGGCAAGAGACATGCTGGAGAATGGACTAAGGAAAATCTGCTGACTTTCTCCCCTACTGAGTGGCAGTATAATGTTTGGGTCACACCCTGAGCCTTCATGAAATTCAATCCCAATTATGTGAAACCTCCCACAGAGGAGATCCTGTGTCCCCCTGACTCTCTCTTTCTGTCTGGAACTCTTCCTTGACCTAATCAGCTACCCCTTCTCTCTGGCTGCCTATTTCTGCGTCATAAAACACCCCACTTAGAGACCACCTCCAAGCAGATGGCCTCATACCTCTTCCTCAAACCTAATCTCCTTCCTGGACTCCAGACCCAATTTTCCTTCTTCCCAAGGGGCCACTCCTCCTGGTTGTACACTATTAATCTAATCCTATATAATAAAAGCTTAATATGCTGAGTGTCCAGTCGGCTATTCAACCAGTCAAAGCGTAATATGCTAATGATATGCTAAGGCCGCTCAACTGCTTGCTATGACATACACTCACCACCAGGGGGCAGATGCTCCGACCTGTAGGTTAGCTTGCTGTTGGGGTCCGGCCTATCAGAACTGAGTGAGGTGGGCCAGACATGCCCTGGAGCCCTCCCGAGGTCCCTCCCCGGCTGGTCAACCTCCCCCGTCTCTCCCCGGTCCTGATCCTGCACCGGTGGGGTCCCCTGACCTGGCCTGCACCCTCTCACAATCCGGGACCACTCAGGGGATGTCGGAGAGCCAGTTTTGGCCCAATCCCACAGGCCAGGCCGAGGGACCCCACTGGTGCACAAATTGGTGCACCGGGCCTCTAGTTCGGTATAAGGGTGTTGGTTAAGAACATAGATGTGAGCACAGATTCAAATTCCATCTCCATCCTTTACTAACCATGTGCCTAAATCATGCTCATCCTCAGTTTCTTCAGCTATAAAATAGAATAATAGTAATCGCTCTTATCTCGTGGGAATAAATGAGTGAACACAAGTCAAGTGCTTGGCACAGAGCCTGGAACCTAGTAATTGCTCAGCAAATGCTAAATATCTTTGGAATAGTCGTAGACATGAAAAATAGCTTCTCATCTGGTCTCTCGGCCAGTTATACATTCCCTCCAGTTCAGCATACATATCAGAAGTGTATTTTCCTCTAGGACACAGGTACCTGAAAGTATAATCAGTGATGAGCCCCGTCAGTGGCTTCTACTTTTCCTTCTATTTCCCCAGAGATCGACATTTATGGCCTTAAACGTCACTCTCTTTTAGAACTCTCTGCCCATTCATCTGCCATTTCTAATTTTTGCTGTAAGGCACGACTTCTTATCTTCCCTCTTTTGCCATATCTGATGAAAGATGGTACATAGGTTGAGCCCCAGTCCCCACATGGGTACTGACAGCATTCTATTTCTTGACCTCATTGGTAGTTATATAAACAGAGCTTCAAAATTGTTCTGCAAACTATACGTGTGTTTTTTGTGTGTTTTTTTAAAATATATTTTATTGATTTTTTACAGAGAGGAAGGGAGAGAGATAGAGAGTTAGAAACATCGATGAGAGAGAAACATCGATCAGCTGCCTCCTGCACATCTCCTACTGGGGATATGCCCACAACCCCGGTACATGCCCTTGACCGGAATCGAACCTGGGACCTTTCAGTCCGCAGGCTGACGCTCTATCCACTGAGCCAAACCGGTTTCGGCATATACATGTGTGTTATATGCAGTCTTCTCTAGGAATGATATATTTTACAATTAAATGCATACGTGTATATCTTATATACTATATGCAATTAAGTAGACATATATACGCAATGGAGTAATGTCTATGGTATTTTGAAAGAAAAGAATCAATGCCCAAGAATGTTATATCCCATAGAGAAAAAGAGACATTTTAAAAATGCAACAACTCCAAATGTTCACCCTCCATGTATACTGTCTTTTCTTAAAAAATGACTGATAGCCATGGCCAGTGTGTTCAGTGGTTAGAGCACAAGTCCACACACCAAACAGTCACAGGTTCAATTCCCAGTAAAGGGCACGTACGTATGTACATACATGGGTTGCAGGTTCGATCCCCAGACCTGGTCGGGGCGCATGCAGGAGGCAACCAATCGATGTCTCTCTCACATAGATGTTTCTCTCTCTCTGTCTCTCCCCCCACCACACGCCCCTGCCCTGCTTCCACTGTCGCTAAAAAACATCAGGGGAAAAACATCCTCCAGTGAGAATTAACAATTATAACAAAAATGACTCATAGTACTCCACCCAACTGAGAAATCAACCCAAAGAATTTACATTTGAGGAAGATGTGGTATGCAGGCAATAACAGTGGAAAAAACTAGTTAAACTTTAACATATAAACTTTATTTTTTTATCTTTATTGTTGAGAGTATTACAGATGTCCTCCCCTTCCCGCTCCCCCACTGCTCCCTTCCACCTGCCCCAGGACTTCACCATTGCTTAATCTCTTCCCACACCCCCTGCCCACTTCCCTCTGAGATTCACCCGTCTGTACCATGCTTCCAGGCCTCTGATTCTGTTTTATTCACCAGCTTATTTTGTTCATTAGATTCCTTGTGTGTAGGAAACACCCTTATGGAGCAGGACTTGCTTCAGTGGGGCTTTGGTGCTCACTGAGTCTGCCCCTTGAGTGTGTCGCTCATGGACGTGTAGAGCTGTAACCTGCTATGGTCTGCAGCTGTCCGCGGGGTGCACTGGCTCTAGGGCCTCCAGGGAGGTGCAGTCAGCCCCTGCCTGGGGTCGCCCTGCAGGAGCTATTTGTATTGTGCTTAGAGGTGCCCAGACGAGGCCCAGCTGGGAAGCAAGGCAGGCTCCTGCTAGTGCTGGGTCCTGGGCCTTTTACCGATCGGCTTGGGGTGCGCTGAGCCAGCTGCAGCTTGTTTAGAGGTTTTAGTACTGTAGTCTGAAAGCTGCTGCTAACAGGTTGGGTGAGCCTTCAAATCAGATGCGGCTATAAATTGGATGGGGCGGGTCTTAAGGAATCACCAGGGCAGAGCAGAGATGGCTGCCAGTCAGCCCTGGGACCAGGGAGGTCCCAGCACAGGAACAATGACCCTGCAAGCACCTCCATTTGGGAGAAAGCCGCCCGGAGTTCCTGCCCCGATGCCAGACAATCCAGTTCCTTCCGGTATGTGTCTGGGTTCCCCAGAGCCTTGCCCTGGCGCTGGAGCTCAGAGGAAGTGGGACTTTGTAAACTGAGGATGTGCTCTGGTCCTTTAAAAGGAACACCTGGGTCTCTAGCAGCTTCCGTGTCACTGAGCCCCAATCCCCGCTAGTTTTTACAGTTAGGGGACTTTTCTTCCCAGCTCTGGGAGCCTGGGCTGGGGGTCTGTATGGGGCTGGGACCCCTTGCTCCTCATGGGCGGCCTCCACAGAGGCGATCTCCCCTCCATTCAGCCAGCTGTCAGGCAGTTCTGAGTGATGGTTGTTCTATATTTTAGTTATAATTTTGATGTGGTTGTGGGAGGCAGTGAGTTCAGGCATTTACCTACGCCACCACCTTCTCCTCTCTTAAAATATAAACATTAAAATGAGGTTTGGAAAGAGGCTTCTCCTGCAGGGGTATGTGGGATGAACTGGAAAGAGGAGAGTCTAGTAATAAAACTCCAAGTCATGAGAGCGGCTATGAGAATGGACAAAACAAGAAAAATGTGAGCGCTACGAAAAAAGGTAGAATTGACACCATTTTTGATCCCTTGGAGGTGAAGAATAAGGAGCCAAAAATAATCTGGAACATCTAGCTTTGGGGCTGGGGACACCACGAACGGAGTGAGGGAAGCCGGGGGAACAGGCTGGGAAGGAAATGAGAAGTTTGCTCTGACGCGTGGGGAATTGGAGGAGCTTCAGGAACGGTCATGAAAAGATCTCCAGGTCGAGGTCCAAGAGAGAGATGGAAGGTCGACACACTAATTGGAGGGTTTGACAGAGTGGCTTAGGCAGACCAGTAGAATGGATGAGACAATGGTGAAGAGGATGTCCTCCAACTTAAGTGTATGTACTGCTCAGAGAACCTGTACTGCAGACCAAGAAGCAGACAGGCATGTTGGAGGACCTGACATTTAAGGGGTTGGCTGAGGAAGAGGAGTCAATGAAGAAAAACAAGAAGTGAATTTCAGAAAAACAAGAGAGCCAAGGGACATGATATGGTGAAGTTCCCAAAGGGAGCAGCCAACAATGGCAAGTGAGAAAGAAGGGAAAGTTGGCCTTCAGGGGCAGCAGGAGATGTCACTGGAGATTTTAAAAATATATATATTTCTTTTTATTGATTTCAGAGAGGAAGGGAGAGGGAAGAGAGAGCCAGAGACATCAATGATGAAAGAGAATCATTGATCGGCTGCCTCCTGCAGGCCTCACGCTGGGGATCGAGCCAGCAACCCAAGCATGTATCCTGACCGGGAATTGAACCCTGACCTCCTGGTTCATAGGTCGATGCTCAACCACTGAGCCACGACGGCTGGGTGTCACTGGAAATCTTCATTTCCAAAGGTCACTTCAGTTCCTCAGGCCCCACAGCCTTGTCCCACACTCAGGACACGTTCTGTGTCAGGCTTACAGAGGCCATTTGGCCGGGTCCCTTCATCCCCTGTTGTTCCAGCCTGTGATGCAAACCCCGCCTGGGCCCACCCTGTGGAGGTTTGTACTGGACAGTGTTGCTGCTCCTTCGTCCACCTCTGCTTCCATCAGGATATCCCCAGACAACTTGGAACCTGGACACTGGTCTCTTTCCCCACCCCCACGACGTGATTTCTCCCCAGAGGACCCCGGCAGAAGAGGGAGCCGGCAATGCTGCAGTGTGGGAATGTGCCACACTCTGGTTTCTGGCGGAATCCTGCAGCTCCTCACAAGCCCAGTGTGGCCAAAAACCAAACCCAAGGCAAAGGTTTATGTCCACAGGCTGTCCTAGGGAAAGCATCTGAGCCACAGCGGTCCCAGATATCTCTGGGCACGTGTGTGAGCAGCCCCTGCAGACCCTGCTTTTCCAGTTGGTGAACCCCATAGAAGAACACATAAAACGCTCACAGGCAAATATAAAGAACTTTCAAAAGGCCCTAACCGGTTTGGCTCAGTGGATAGAGCATCGGCCTGCAGACTGAAAGAACTTTCACACATTTCCACTTATGTTCACATGCACAGTCCGTAGTCAGCAAGAAAATGACAAATACAAGCTTCTAACTAGGAATTAGTCACCAAGAACGCACGAGCAATAACTCTTAGAAACTGCCCAGCATTGCACACTTCCTGCTAAACTGCCTGCAGTTTCAGTTCCTAGATTCCACAGACGTTTCGATGTGAGCTCATACATGCATGCGGGCGAGTGTCCCAGGAAACTGAGGCGTGTAAACAATGGGAAGATGCAGGCACAAAGGCAGCTCAAGGCTTCCTGTGGTCATTGGTTAAGAGGTTGCAAGTTAGCCCTAACTGGTTTGGCTCAGTGGATGGAGCATCGGCCTGTGGACTGAAGGGTCCCAGGTTCGATTCCGGTCAAGGGCATGTACCTTGGTTGTGGGCACATCCCCAGTCGGGGGTGTGCAGGAGGCAGCTGATCGATGTTTCTCCCTCATCGATGTTTCTAACTCTCTATACCTCTCCCTTCCTCTCTGTAAAATATCAATAAAATATGTAAAAATAGCTTCTAGTTTTTTAAAAGAAAGAAGTTGCAAGTTAAAGAGTGTGTGGTTACCCTAAATCTACAGGCCAGACTAGACTAAGAGATCATTGGAACTGTTTAGATCCACTGCAGAGGGTAAATGGAACTTAGCCAGTACTACCACTCGCCCAAGGTAGCACAGAGTGGGGCTGAACTAGCTGGTTGTGATCTCTTATGAGGAGAAAAGAGAGAGTAGTGAGTGAATGTCTAGCTTCACCAGCTATGGGGGTGAAACTTTTCCTTCTGCAGCCACCAGAATATTGAGGCAGGACCTCCACGACTGGAACAAGGCAGATAAGAATATCAAAGGCCAGTAAAGAAATGGCATTCAGAACTCCAGCAAGAAACTCACCCATGAGCTCACTGGAGAACCTCACCCAAGGATCCTCCCATCTGGCCACCCCCAATGGCCCGTGGTGAGACTACATCTCCCTCAACTCTGCAGCCAAATCCTTGTGCACATGTTGGGTGTGGAGACAAGATACAGTCTGGTAGACAGGGGAGGAGTGTGCGCAGAAAACAGGCTGGGCTCTGTGGAAAGGAAAACCACAAACGTGAGCTATAGCACCACCCTCTGGAAAACAAAAGAGGCTCCCAACAGCCAGCCTAGTAAATTGTAAGGTAGAGCGAAAATATGCAAGCTTAAGAATTCTGCCAAGAGAGGGAGCAAAAAGCAGATATATTCATACAAGGTTGGAGAAAGTCCCAGATATAGATAAAACCAATGAAAAATATCTCCTACCTGAAGCCAATTAGTAAATACTGGAAGAGGTGACTTCTACTTCAAATGCAAAAACAGAATGCAATATGCCAAAGAACATGAAGACTCAAAAAACCAAGATATCATACACACACACAAAAAAACTAATAATAATCTTCTGGTAAATAAACTCAAAGACATAAAACTCTGCAATCTACCTGGTAAAGAATTCAAAATAAATGTTTTGAGGACCCAAACAAAAAAAAAAAAACACACAAAAAGACAATTTAACAAAATCAGGTAAACTATACATGAACAAGATGAGAAATTTAATAAAGAGATAGAAATCATAAAAAGAAACCAAATAGAAATTATGAAACTGGAGAAATAAGTGAACAAAATTTTTTAAAATGTTATGAAGAGCATCAGTAGCAGAATAGACCAAACAGAAGATAGAATCAGTGAGCTAGAGGATAGGAACTTTAACATAATCTGGTCAGAGGAGATCAAAGAAAAAAGAAGGGGGGAAAAAAGCAAAGAAAGCCAACATGATCTACAGGACACCATCAGAAGTACAAACATCAGAATAATTGGAATTGCAGAAGGAGAAGAGAGGCTGAAGAGGGCAAAGTTTATTCAAAGAAATAATAGCTGAGAACGTCCCACACCTGGGAAGAGAGACTTGGACATTCAATTTCCAGAAGCTAAAATAGAGTTTATGCCAACAATAGTAGCAAGAGTCAAGAGGACATGATACATGAGGCTAGCCTTCAGGGAACCCCTGCTTCAACTAAGACAGCTTCCAGATTACTAGTACATTTTATTAAACAAGAGGTCCTATGACCGAAAAAAAAATAGTGTTAAAATATTTTTTAGAAAACATATATACCACCTATAAATAAATGATAAAGATTAATAAAACGCACACCTGTGTGTGCCCGCCATCCAGCTTTAAGAAAGAGCATTTCTTGTTTTTTCTAAATTTTGTTTCCTGGTTTAAATGTATATTTTCTATATTCACTATAGAAATTTTGCAAACTCCAGAAGACTGAGAAAATAAAAATTACCACAATCTCTTTACCTTACTACGAATGTGCTGGTAACAATGCTTCCCTTTTTATTCAGAATATATAGTCTACATCTGAAATTGACATCTTCTTATACAAATTGTCCCCTTTTCTCACCATGACCATTTTCCACGGGCCAGCTCATTTCTTAGTATCCTTCCACCTCCAAGAACATGATCCTCAGATACACTTATTTTTTGAACTGAGGGTTGTTTTTCCCAAAAGAAGCAGAAGCAGGGGTTGATGGATGGGGGGAATCTTTCTTGTCTGGTTTCTACCTGAAGCATAAACTAAATTAAGAGGCTGACAAAGCGCATCCTGTGGTGTCTGGCACAGGGCAGTATCTGGAGAGCAAATGTTGATTGATGACTGCGTCTCACGAGGCTGGAAGCATCCCTGGAGATAAGAGAGAAACAAAGGCTAGCGCTTTTGTGATAAACAAAAAGGCCAGAGAAGCCTTCTCTACAGCCCAAGCTGAGTTCAGGATCCAGGGTGGGTCTCAAAACATACCAGGAGTGTTTGTTTCCTGTGCTTTGTCATTGTGCCTTTACTTATTATTTATCCAGAGGATAGAGGATAGAGGATAGAGGAGGTTCTGGGTGTTTTGAGGAAGGCCACAAAGAAGCCAACATGCTAGCAGGGGATGTGCAGGAAGCAGCCAATCAATGATTCTCTCTCATCATTGATGTTTCTATCTCTCTCCCCCCTCCCTTCCTCTCTGAAATTAATTTTTTTTTAATTTAAAAAGAAGCCAACATGGTCCTAGCTGGTTTTGTTCAGTGGATAGAGCATCAGCCCGTGGACTGAAGAGTACCGGGTTTGATTCTGGCCAAGGGCACGTGTGCCTTGGTTACAGGTTCCCAGCCCTGGTCGGGGAGCATGCAGGAGGCAACCAATCGATGTGTATCTTTCACATCGATGTTTCTCTCTGTCTCTCCCTCTCCCTTCCACTCTCTCTTAAAAAAAAAATCAATGGAAAAATATCCTCAAGTAAGGATTAACAAAAGAAGAAGAAGCCAACCTGTATATTGCTCTCAAGGAGTTAACAATCGAGTGGGAAGGTAGGACATGCAGACAGATGACTCTATGTCATGTAAGAGCCCCTTTGTGGCCCAGCTCCCTGTACACAGTAGGCGTTCAAGTACACTCTATTGCACGGTGGTAGGAGAATCACAGAGCTTTACTACTGGAAGGATCTGAGTGGAAAGAGACCTCAGTGCAAGTTCTAATTCTTACTTTTACTAGCCATTTGTTAAATGGGACCAAGACCAACAACCTGTGTCTCCATTGATGTGATAAGGAGTAAAAAGGATAATGAACATAAGCTATGACGGGCTTCCCAATGTAAGGTGTCTTGGAAATATCCTTCTCACCCCGCCCCAAATCCAATTTGAGCAACGGGGAAACTGGGACTCAGAAGAAAAGTGACATGTCTTGCCCGGTACATCAGAGGCAAAGTAAAGACTGGAATCTGGTGTCTTAACCCCCAAGCCCAGAGCGAAACATTGGGTGTACTGGCTAAGAGTAGTAGATGACCCTTGGCTCCTACCTAACCCACCCCAAACCCATGTATTCCTTCTTTCCACGACTTCCTACGGATCTTGCTCATGGCCCCTTGGATGGGCTACTGCGCCGTGGAAGCCAGGATAAAACCCCAAAGGGTCAGCAAATGCTTCCTTAAATGAGCATTGGGATTCTATGTCTCCCACCACTCTACCGTACCTCATTGATCGTGAGCACTCTATTTGGGGGTGCGGGGTGCAGGGTGTTTCTCAGCATACACCTCCCTACGCTGGGCCCAAGGCCAGCTGGAAATGTGCTGCTGGAAGCTCACTCCCCCAAGTGGAGATTCCTGCTAAAAAAAAAAAATACAAATGGCTTCTACAAGGTTTCCAATGAATTAGGCACTTTTTAAACTTAGCATTTCTTTTTTTTAAAAAAATATATTTTATTGATTTTTTTTAGAGAGGAAGGGAGAGGGATAGAGAGTTAGAAACATCGATGAGAGAGAAACATCAATCAGCTGCCTCCTGCACACTCCCTTCTGGGGATGTGCCTGCAACCAAGGCACATGCCCTTGACCAGAATCGAACCTGGGACCCTTGAGTCCGCAGGCCGACACTCTATCCACTGAGCCAAACCGGTCAGGGCTAAACTTAGCATTTCTAAGGTGCTTTATGATTTGGGTGGTGCTTGAACAAATGATTGGTTACTCCCCTTAGGACCAGGTGTGCAGACAGGTAGGTTTTGTTGCTCCCATTGTATGAGCAAGGAAACTGAGGCTCAGGGACTGGGGCTTGATCAAGGTCTCATGGCTTGATCGAGTGTTGGAGTCCGATGCAAATCCAAGCACTTCCTTAGGCTCTTCCCCAAAGAAAAATGGTCTCTCCTATGTCTACGGCCCATCTTACTTCCATTCCTACCAAGACTCTCTTCCCACCTCTCTGAAGGAAACAAAGCCCTATTTGAATTATATTTTCAGGTGCATCCATTAGTTTTGAACCAAGCAGAAATCCCAGCAACCCCATGACCTCTTTCTGAAGTCCGGATATCCCCCTCTCCAAGCCTCATGCTATAGGGAAACTGCGGGCAGGCAATGGGATCATGTAATGCCTGGATATATAACAAACACAGCTCTAGACTGTGGAGATTATTCCAGGTTGACCCTATTTAGTCTCACAGCCATTGCTCACCTGGCAGACCATGAGGCCATAGCTGATAGGACAGGACAAAATAGCTGTGCCGCCTGCATCGGCCTCCTGGAAATGGGAAGGGCATAGGGCCAAAGTCCCATCCTCAGAGCTGGTCTTGGAAATAGGTTCCCCCTCTAGTGCAGCCACAGCCATGGCCTGGTGACCTCACTTTAAATATGGCTGTGGGTGTTGAGCTGCTGACACTCACCTGACTGTCACACATCCCTGTCCTTTGTCACACTCTCCCTGTTGAGTGCAGAATTTCTCTCCCCATTTATGCCTGATTTTCAGACCTTCCATCTGTTCCCAGCTCTAAAATACAAGGTGTAAGAAATACTCTCCTAATTAAAAACTTTCCATGCGGAACGTTTCACATGAAGATTTCCCTTGACTCTTTACTCTTTCCTCTCTTCCTTTCTTCTCCTATAATTTCTCTCCACTCCACCCAACCCTATCCCCACCCTACTCTCACTCTATGTTTCCACCATCCCTCTATTATCTCTCTCCTTTCCTTCCCATGATCAAGACTTCAAGAGAGGCACCTAGGGTGCAAAACATAAGGCATAAAGGATCCTCAGAGTGGGGCATTGGGTGTACTTGCTAAAAGTAGTAGATGATCCTCAGAGTGACTGTCCCTAGGCACCTATCATGCCTCATCCTGTTCACCCTTTCCCCACATCTGCTTTACATATTCAGACAAGTCTTTTTCTCTCATATCCTTCCCTACTCTTTTGCTCTTTTGACCACCTGGTAGGGTGTTAACTTTTTATACACATAGCAACTATATTATTTAGAATACCCATTCAGCTGTTGTATTAAAAACCACTATTACTATGGTATACACAAGATAGAAATGTATGTATCTTTGCTCCGGCATCCAAGGGTAAGCAGTCCAAGGCTGATATGGCGGCTCCATGGGCCTCAGGTTCCTGGTAGCCTGGAGCTCTATGATCCTCAGCACCCGGCTTGCATCTTGGGTGGAAGACGGCTGCTCCAGCTTCCACCACCACCTTCACTGGTGGGGGGAACAGGTGGCTGCCTATACAGGCTGTTCCTTCCCTACTGTGTACTTCTCACTCACGCCAAGAGCCCAGAGCCTGGCCCGGGGAGCAGTGCCAAGCCCTTCGCTAGAGGAGAGATGTTGCTGGGTTTTTGATGCAAGAAAGGCCACCCCTCCCACCCCCCATTTCACAACTTTATGCAGCATCAAATCCTCACAGCGTTTATTCTGGATATTTTCTTTAAATCCATTGAACCTAGCAGTTCCCTTGTTTCCCACTGGGTACTATGATTAATAGATTACTTCCTTAGGGACCCTAACTGAAACTACCACTTAATCACCACACGAGGGTCAACTCAAAATTTCTGAATAAAAATAGTATATTGGTGAAAAGTGTGAAATCTGAAGTCATCTATTCCTTGGTTCAAAGTCCAACTAGCTACATCAGCTTTTTAAAACCCCTGATGCCTCAGTTTCCATTCCTGTAAAATGGATACACTAGTAACTATCTCATAGAAGTCTTGGTCAGATCAATGAGAGAATGTATAAAACATTTTGCACAGTAACCTGGAGCAACTAAACATTATCGGAGCCAAGGTTTGAATCTGGAGTCTGTGCTCTCAACCAACATCATTCTGCCATTCCCAAGCCAGTTTTTCTTAACTTCCGGGAGGGGGGGTGGTGGTGATGTGCATCCTAGAGAGTGTAATTTAAGGTCGGGATCCTCTCCCTAGGAAAATGCAGTTAAGGAGAATTTTGCAAAATATTTCAGAGACTTCAGGGGCTCCCTAAGGCTCGTCATCTATCAGTCCCAGGCTTCACACCGCTGTTTGTCTCATAGATGCTGGAGGGAGCTGCCAGCGAGAAGAGAGGAGCGGCGCCAGCGTCTGGGGACTTCGCCTCTGCAAACCCTGGGGAAGAGCTGAGCTGCGTGGTGTGACGGGGACGCTCGTTCACTGAGAATCAGGAACCCTGAGCTCAGGGACCGCAATGCCCTGCGAATGCAGCCGGGTCGCTGAGCCTCCGGAGATCCCATAGCTGAATGAGATCCGCACGGGCCGCTGGCTGGACTGAAAGCTGGCGTCCCTCCCCGCACCCTGGAGTCACGAGACAGGGGACTCAGAGCAGACCAGGTCTCAGAACTCTGGTCCCACAGGGACGGTGCCGCTGTTCCTGGTGCTGAAACGCCGAGGTGGGGACCTGAGCTCCGGGTGCTACGCGCGGCCGCCGCGGGCGCTGTCCAGTGCTGAACCCGGATGCGGCCCGGCCCGACCCGCGGGACTTAGACCCGAGCCTGCAGCGCCCAGCTGAGCCTGGAGCCGGGACCCAGCTTCCGGAAGCTCTGACGCAGAACGTGGGAGAGCGGGATCCGCGGGCTCCAAGCCGGACATGGACCTGCAGAGACTCAACTCCTACCAGGGGGGAGCTGGCCCTGACTTCCATGAGCATGTCCTGCATAAGGTAAGACCACCCCCTCCAGGCCCCCGCCCTCATCCCAACGCTGGGAGAAGGCGCCCTCACCAGGAGTTCTCTCTGTTCCCCTGACTTGGCTTAGGGACTTAAGAAGAAACTCGCCCCTATCCGTGAGCCTAGGGAACCCTTTCTGTTGGATCCTGTTTACTGCTCAAACCAGAGATGCGTGTGCTCTGGGGGAGGGGCCGCCGCCAGAGGTTCAGATCGCCAGGAGCTTCGTTCATTCATTTAAATCACCTGGCGTCCCTTTCTCATTCACCCCCTCCTGCCTCTCATCCATCTGAACTCCCGTGTAACTGCTGGGGAGGCTGTTTGTCTTCCCACCCAAGCTCCAGTCTCTTTAGGTCCTACAATTGTGGTCAAAGAGCTCAATTCCTGGCCAACTCGGCTAAAATTAGACACAGAAGTGATCTGCAGCAGGAAAAAAAAATTGTTGTTTTCAAGCCAGACTCCCTCGTGACTCCAGAAACCTGCCCTCCAGCCTTAACTTAGTCATATCCTCCTGAAACTGTCTGCTTATTTCAAAGTTCTTGTTCGTCCGAGGCTTCCCTCATTCAAGTTCCTTATGCAGCTCAGTCCTCAGTAATGTAGGTCTCCTCTTGTAATGATTATTGGGGAAAGTGGCAGCCTCACTCTAGGCAACATTTTTTAATCCAAAATCCATTGTTTTGAAAGAATCAGAACCTTATTTGTAAAGGGGCAGGGTCTTAACATACTTGTCTTATTTTTTAAGTATATATAGTAGAGCCCAAAGAATTCCTACTGTTTCATTAGAACACATTGACTAAGGGATGTAGGCCCCCCCTTCCAACATCAGTTGCTAGGAAGAAGGGTTTTTAAAATAAACTTTTATTGAAGTAAGAATAAACACAAGAATAGCTCAAATCATGCGTGTACACCCTGATGGATTATTACAAAGTGAGCACCTCTGGGCAACCACTAACAAGATAAAGAGATGGGACCTTCCGGTTTCCCAGAACTCCCCCCACATACCCCGTCCCACACACTCTCCTCCATCTTCCTCCCCAGAGGTTACCATTACGAAGGAGGAAGAATCATTTCATGTTTTGACAGAGCAGCCAGATGGTATGTCAAATAGTCCTGGAAACTTGTCAGAAAAGACTTGCTATATGGTGGAAAGAACCCCCAGGCTTGGAATCAGACAGACCTTGATGTGACTTTGAACAACATCTGTGGGCCTTACTTTATTTACCCACAAATAGGAAAAAAGATGCCTGGCTTATTGTTTTTGGAGGGAAGATGTTGGGTAATATATTATTTGTTCGCCGGTTTGTTTTGCAAGTTGAATATTTTCTTTTTCTGGGACATAGAGGAGGTGAGGTGTGGGTGGCCTAAAACCTCTCATTGAAATTTACTTATATGAAAACCATACGCCAAATAGCATTCGCCTTGGATCGCACTTGCACTTTCGCTGGTCCCAACAGTTGGAAGCTGACCCAGATGAGCCTGAGCAGCTCTTAGGATATTCCTGGGGGGTGGGCTGGAAGCTGGGAACTGCTTGGAAACCTTGAGTTCATCCATCACATGCCTGGAGTTTTTAAGTAGAGTTGCTGTTGTGCTCACAAATCTGAATATTTTATGCAACTAAATAATTTAAAACATGTGGACAACCTTGCTGCTCTTTCCCTCGGATATGCCCCACCCTCTCTCGCTACCAGTACAGCCTTGAGAGCCATCAAGGGCAAAGATGTGAGTTAGAGGCTCAGGAACAGCCCAAGGGTTGGGTTCTTGCTGAGCCAGGCCTGACTGTGAGCTCTGGGAACACGAAGCACAGACAGGGGGCAGTGTTTGCCCAGATGCTAGTGAATCAGGACAAAGGAACTTCCGTTTAAGAGCTGTAACTCATGGGACAGTCTGTGGGGTGGGATGGGAACTGGGAGGAAGGGAGTTATGGGGGGGGGAAAGAGGAACAAATGTAATAATCTGAACGATAAAGATTTAATTAAAAAAAAAAAAAAAGAAGAGCTGTAACTCATGCCCAACCAGTGCAGCTCAGTGTTTGAGCATCAACCCATGAACCTGGAGATCATGATTTAATTCCTGGTCAGGGCCCATGCTGGGTTTCAGACTTGGTCCTCAGTAAGGGGTGTGGGGGAGGCAGCCGATTAAAGATTCCCTCTCACCATTGATACTTCTATCTCCCCCCCCTCTCCCTTCCTCTCTGAAATCAATGAAAATATTTTTTAAATAGAGCTCTAACTCACTATCACCAGTGCTCCGATGAATACCTACATGCCAGTCTTGTTCCAAGAGGGGCAAACAATTGCTAAGCTACAATCAGTCACCTCCGTAGCATTTCACAAAGACCAGCACCCAGGGGGCAGAAAGATGTGGACTGTCCATCCATTCATCCAGGGCTTGGTCCCTGTTGGGGAATAAAGGAATTACTGATGAGATAAGAACCGACAGTGTCTGTCCCACACGCGATTTCCATTCTCTCTGACTCTGCATAACACGTCCTCTCCGTGAGTGGGAAAGGCAAGCAGGTCATCTCTACTTCTCTCACTCCTCTCTTTTTTTTTTTTTTTAAATATATTCCATTGATTTTTTACAGAGAGGAAGGGAGAGGGATAGAGAGTTTGAAACATCAATGAGAGAGAAACATCAATCAGCTGCCTCCTGCACACCTCCCACTGGGGATGTGCCTGCAACCAAGGCACATGCCCCTGACCGGAATCGAACCCGGGAGCCCTCAGTCCGCAGGCCGACGCTCCATCCGCTGAGCCAAACCGGTCAGGGCTCACTCCTCTCTTGCATTTGTCCTTCACTTCCCTCTTGTACTGCTCACCTGGTGATTTCTGCATCCCTCGGGAGCCCATGTGCCTCACCTAGTCCTTCAGCAAAGCGGTATCGAGCATTTCCAAAGTGTAAGGAGCTATGCTGGGCATCATAAGAGAACACACACACACACACCAAAAAATAAAAATAAAAAATGGCTCTCACGCCAACCAGGGATTGAGCCTGAAATCTAGGCATATGCCCTGACTTGGAAGGGAACCAGCAACCTTTCAGTGCATGAAACAACTCATCCCATGGAGCCACCCCTGCCAGGGCAAGTGGTGGGTTTTTTAAAGAAAAAATACATGTAACCAAAATGAGAGCAGAATCTCCACTTGTTGCCACATTTCCATCCTCAGCTCAGCAACAAACAAAAAAACCCAGAAAAGTGAGCAGCTTTCCTCCCTGTGGAATGTCTCCATCCCTCCCTGTAGAATGTCTCCATCCCTCCCTGTGGAATATCTCCATCCCTCCCTGTAGAATGTCTCCATCCCTCCCTGTGGAATGTCTCCATCCCTCCCTGTGGAATATCTCCATCCCTCCCTGTAGAATGTCTCCATCCCTCCCTGTGGAATGTCTCCATCCCTCCCTGTAGAATGTCTCCATCCCTCCCTGTGGAATGTCTCCATCCCTCCCTGTAGAATGTCTCCATCCCTCCCTGTGGAATGTCTCCATCCCTCCCTGTGGAATATCTCCATCCCTCCCTGTAGAATGTCTCCATCCCTCCCTGTGGAATGTCTCCATCCCTCCCTGTAGAATGTCTCCATCCCTCCCTGTAGAATGTCTCCAGCAGCTTGTTTTCCTCCTGCTGGAAAGCCGGCAGACTCAGATAAATGGATGAAGTGCAGGTCATATCACCTGTGATCGCTAGCTTGTGGGTCCTGCCCAGATCCCAGGGCAGGCAGCTGGCATGGGGGGTGGCGCTGGCTGGTCCTCCTGGGCAGCCTGAGCAGTAAAGGATGGTGACTCAGACCAACCCCCAACGTCATTTTCCATGCTCTGCAGGCCTCCCCCTCTGCGCTCTCCCCTCTCGTGTGGAGTCCCTGGGCCCTTTCGTGAGAAAGTTCCTGGAACGCATGGCTGTTGGTGTGCTGATGTTTCCTCTTACCAGCTGCTCTGGGGAAGGGCTCTGACTTCCTCCATGTTCAGGGCAGGAAACCCAGCTTGGCTGGAGGTAAACAGCCAGAGGTGAGCACCCGATGGGGGAAGTGTTGAACGGACACTTGAAGTGGCTCTAAATTTACCCTGGCCTGCTCCTGTCTCCACCTCCCGCTCAGGCCAGAGAAGCCGCCCTGGAGCCCACAGGGGAGGATTGCACGCCCTTCCCAGCGGGGTCCATCCTCCCAGGGGAGATAATGGTGTAATTGTTGAAAGAAGTGGAGCTCCAGAGTCCCCCTAGCAAGTGGTGCCTATTCCCTGACCTTGATGCCAATGTCTGCTCCCTCCTCTTATTTGCATCTCTGCTCATCAGGGACAGCTTTTACCCATCCGGGTGGGGATGTTGTTTAACAGCATCTGCTTCTGCAAATGCCTTTATGCATCTTGTATAATTTGTATAACTTTAGGTGTCTTGAACCAAGTCATGTTTAAGCTCATATTTCTTCTTGCTTTCTGCACCTCTGCCCCTGGCTGCCATCAGTACACACACACACACTCACTCACACACACACTCACACACCTCCTCTCATAAGGTATAAGCAGGGCCAGTGATGACATGTTCTTGCTCTCAGTCCCTCCTTCTCTTTTGTTGTTAAGGGCCTTTTAAAGGCAAAGCAAATCTCTACTTAAACTATCGAAGCAAAAAAGAGAATTCATTGGCTCATGCAGCTGAGAAGCCTGGGGGTGCCGCCCAGTTGGATCTGGTGGCTTGAGCAATGGCTTGGGTATTACTCTCTGGGCCTCTCGACCTAGATCCAATGTTCATTGGACTGAAATGGGTCACATGCCCAGCCCTGAAGATGAGCGTGGAAGAGCTTGGTTTCCAAGAGAAACGGGTGGTGTTAGCTGTAGGCAGCCATGCAGCCACAGCAGCTGATCCCAGGGGAGTCACAGGGGAGGCTGGGTCCCAATATTTTTATGTCTTTAATGAGAAGTGACTGAAAAAGAAATAAACTTGTCATTCTCGCACCTAAACTGGGCGAGTTGTGTCTCACACATGGTGTCATTTAAGAATGAATAACCAGCCCTGGCCAGTGTGGTTCGGCGTCATCTGATGCACCAAAGGGTTGCCGGTTCAATTCCCAGTCCAGGCTCTTGCCTGGGTTGCAGGCTTGATTCCCCATCGGGGCATGCAGGAGGCAGCTGATCATGTTTCACTCTCACATCAACATTTTTTTTTTCTATCTCTCTCTCTCTTCCTCTCCCTTCCCAAAAAAAAAAAAAAAAAAAAAAGGCTGCATAATCAGACTTAGGTTATTAATAACTGGACTTTAGGCAATGAACTGATGTCACCCTATAAAATTATTGGCTTACTGGGGCCCTGGAGCTAGCCCTCACCTTTGGGTGAGAGTAGACTTTCCTGTGGAGGGAATAGATGACCCAACTTTCAACCACCCAAGAAGAAGGTTCTTGTGGGGACAGGGGACGAGGACACAGGAGGGGAGGCTCAGGCTAGAATTAGGGGAAGCTCTTTCTCCTCCTTTTGGGACCAGGGTGAGTGGGTGAAGGTGCCTGGATTTTTCCAGTGGGTATAAGGCATAAGCAACCTTGGTCACAGAAAGGCTGGTGAGAAGTGAGGGGGGTGCCCGCCAAACAAGGCTGGCTTCATGGGTGTCACACAGGCCCCACATTCAGAAGGGCCTCGTGATTGGTTTAACACTCTGGGGTCGCCATATCGAAAGTCTTAATTACTTTTGTACAAAGACGTCACGAAATTCTAGCACAGCCCTGGCGACAATCTCAGCCTGGCCCGGGACAAACACCGGGGTCCATGCCAGTGGGGGACACTCGGTCACCATGCAGGTTCAAGACTCTGCCCCTGGAGCTGCTCAGATGCCCCTGTAAAGGAGGCTTGATGCAGTGAGTCACCCTTAATTGGGTCTTGGGAGCTGAGCAACATTATCCCCTGGGGATTTGGCTCCATCAAAACCCAACTGCAGAATTACAGCCCCAGGGAAGCAAGCCAAGATGTACTGACATCAGGGCCGCTCGGGGCAGAAACTCCTTCACTTTACCGTCACCTGCTCTCACATCTGTTCTCATGTCTCATTGTATTTTAAGATAAAATGCTTTCTCTCCCAGTTCTGCTTTCACTTGCCGTGAGCCAGACAGCAAGGTGTTCCCATGGGAGGACGCTGGGTCTCTGGGCTTAGTTCTTCTGCTTCTGTGGCTTATCATTAATCCTGCGAAGGCTGTGTGAAATTTGAAATGAGTACATCATCTGAACTTTGCAGCTCCTTCCAGTGCTTTTCAAGTGACAAACCAATCACCGGGTCCTTCAATAACACAGACACGATTGGGCATTGGGGCGGGGGGAGGGAGAGGAAAATATTAAAATAAGAAGAGCTGCACAGACTTGTCAGTTTAGTACAGAATACCACAGAATCGCCTGGCCTGCATGGTTCAGTGGTTGAACATCAACCTATGAACCGGGAGGTCATGGTTCGATTCCCGGTCAAGGCACATGCCCGAGTTGCAGGCTCGATCCCCAGTGTGGAGTGTACAGGAGGCAGCCAATCAGTGAGTCTCTCTCATCATTGATGTTTCTATCCTTCTCCCTCTCTTCCTTCGTCTCTGAAATCAATAAAAATATTTTTTTAAAAAAAAGAATACCACAGAATGCAGACCAGCTCATCTGATGACTTTACCCATTAATATGAAGATGAGAATAGTGGCCAAGGGCTGCCATGGACTGCTAGAGCTACCTATGCAACCATATTCCTCTTTGGAAGAAAAAAAAAGGCAAATAATGAGCTGTGTGGCTTCAGTGGTATTTGTAACGTTCCATTTCTTCAGCGCTGTCCTTTATAACATGGATACACTGTATATAAGTATGTAGTATGCATCAGATATTCTATAACATACAATGAAAAATTAATAAGCTAATCAATGGTAGGCTTGGGGCCATGTGGGTTGGTGGCACAGAAGGTAGGAAGGTGACAGGAAGGGATGCAGGAGCCCTCAGAGACTCGCCAAGATGGGGTTTTCCCTCAGGGACCTGCAGGGAACACAAAAAAGACTCCCTTCCGCTCTGCAAAGAGCAGATTTCCTACCGCACGAGGGTTCGACATGTGCCTTGTCTGTTCCTGAGCCTTAGAAACGGAGTCTTACCCAGTCCTTAATTCTGAACCTGTCCTCAGAGGTTCTTCGGCAAAACCAATGAGTCAGTCACCCTGCCTTGAGGCAAGAACCCCGCACCCTCAGGGCAGGGCCATGTGAGTTTGAGATCACTGTGGGGAAGGGCTTGTGCTGGGCAGGGGGAATCTGGCGTTGGGCCAGGGGGCCCTCATGACTGACGGCCTGAGTCAGCACCCAGACGCGCAGGGTTACGAGAGGTCGTGAAGGGAATGCTAGACTACACCAGCTGGGACGTACTGGGGGGAATCATGTCCAGAGAACAGTATGAACAAGATCAGTGGCTGCCAATCCTGAGTCCATATGTGAGTGCCTGCCCCTGATAAAGTTACCCTCCCTTAGGAGGAGGTAAGGTGCACACGACGTAAGTCCACCTTGGCATAAAGTCACCAACTACCTTTTCTTGGGAAACACTGACTGCTATTCTGACTTGGGGTCCTTGGCTGTCCTTTCTTTTATGAAATTATGGTCATAACAGATGGTTCAGTGGAAACTTTCTTCACCAATTCCACTCTTACTAGTTCAACCAACACCCTTTAGTCTCTTGGTGAAACATCCTGACTTGGTCCCTGTGGCAAAGAGTAGGTTCTTCTGTTCTCGCCCATTGAGGTGCGCGTTTAACGAGCGTCAACTGTGTTCGGGCCCAAACTTGCTTAGGCCCGTCGTGCGCAGTCATTATGAGGGTGTGATTTAATGCCTGCATCCGTGAGCTCATCAACGAAGAGTATCAACAGAAAGGATACCAATGAAAAAGAGTGTAAGCAAAAAGAGAACTGTTATTTCTACAAAAACTAAATGGAATGCTTTGGAAAGACTCGATAAAAGCATGTCATTTTTTTTTTAATGCAGTCAAATTAGGAATGAGTGAGAGAGCTGTGAAATATTCTGAGTAAAAACAGGAAAATGAGAAAGGGCTTTGCAATCTGATTGCTTCACAAGTGTCTCGCGCATCTTCCTCCACATCAGACAAACTGGAACTGGACTCCGGCCCCACACCACATGTGTGCAGTTCATGCTGAACTGGCAACAGCCCTTGAGAACGGCAAAGGATTGGCTCAGGTCTACATCAAAATACCAGCGAACTGCTACACACTTAAGTATTTGGAGTCAAGACAAAGCATTTAGAGAAAGAATACCTCTTTCATGATTCCCTGATTTAACCAACTCTTTCAGTGAAGTGACCGATTAATTATCAATTCCAATCACTTTGGCGAAAAACGCACCTACTTGGTAAAATAAAAGCCTGGATCAGTCCCTCCGGATCTAAAACATTGTTGATTACGTGAAATCGACTTAGTCCAGCAGCCTGGCCCTCCCAAGGCTAAGCGGCTGCTGTTTTTAAGATCAATCCAACACTTGTCTTCATCATTTTGAAGGTTACCAGTCCAGTGTGCCTGTCCCTGTCAACTGCTCAGAAAGGCTCCGTCTTCTGAAAGCACAGCATTCTCAAAAGAAGACTGCCCAAACCCTACAACTTTTATAAAGTAGAATCTTTAAATATTAATAATTCAACAGCCAGAGGAGGGAAGCCCGAGTAGCATTAGACAGGCTGTGACTAATGAGGCACTCCGCCAGAGCTGAGTGGTTAGATACCTTGGCATTTGCCTTTGCGGAAGTGCGCTCGCCTGGAAACGGTACCACAAAATGGCCAATGCCACCGTCACTCAGACCAGAAGAACCATGTCTGGACTTTCTCTCTCTTGCAGTAAAGGTGCTAGACCAGCACCCAAAATCTGCCTTAAAGTACTCGTGGAGCCACCGGATATGGCCGAGACAACGCTGAGATGCCAATCTATAAACATTACGAAACAACTTCCTTTCGTACCTCTTGCATATGTTTGCTTCCCTTCCCCTGGGGCCCTAACCATTTCCAGACCACGGTCTAAGCTCCAGTTCTGGCTTGAACAAATTGGACTGGCTTCGAGGTAGATTCCTGTAGTCAGGCCCACCGAAAGGACCCGGATGCTTCCCGGGAGGACCACAGCCAGCAGTCTGCTCCGTGCCGCTGTAGGATGGATGGGGCAGCTTTCCCAAGTGCCATGGGCTAGTCAACCCCGTCTCTGAGGACATGAAAAGGTCCCTTTAAAGACAGCCACCAACCCAGCAGTATATCTGGTGGACACCTTTATAAAAACTTAAATAAAACAATTGAAAGTGATCAGAGTGGATGTCTTTCTTTTTAAGAAAAATATATTTTATTGACTTCAGAGAGGAAGGAAGAGGGAGAGAAAGACAGAAGCATCAATGGTGAGAGAGAACCATTGATCGGATGCCTCCTGCACGCCCCATACCAGGGATCAGGGAATGGAACCGTGACCTCCTGGCTCACAGGTCAATGCTCAACAATGAGCCATGCCAGCCGGGCATGGATCCGTCTTTCTAAGCTGGTTTCTTTTTCCTCAGCTCAGCCAGGCTGCCAGAAACTTCCATTTCCAGCCCATATCCACGGTCCAGAAAAAGGCAGAAGCAACCAGAGTCCTCCAGCCAAACTAAACTGAGCTGCATTCTAGTCTCCCTGGTGTTTCTCGATTTACGTCAGGAGATTCATGGCAGGAACTCCACTAGTTACTAGAAAAGATGTAACTAGTCCGACAAACCCAGGTACTTGTGGATTCTGCTTGGCGCTGGCTGCTTAAAAACTCAGCAGTAAAACCCCGTTATACACAGAAGTTAAAATGGCACAGCGGTGCCCTGGCCCCGGGCTTTCTATTTTGACTTTTATTTTGCTATTTTGCCTCACTCTGATTTTGCTTAACGTTGACCTTTTCCGTTTAAAGATCTCTCTGTCAGCACTTCCTGTTCGGTGTAAATCCTAAAACAGCCAAGGTCACACGGTCTCTCTCTGATCCCCCCAGCACAAATGACCAGCCCAAGAATATGTAAGCTTGTCAGGACTCTGCAAATCCCCATGATCGGATCGTAAAGCTGTGGCCAGGCTAGGGAATTCCCCCGGGAGGGAGAGCACCATCATGCTGGGATGGCCACCATCCTCCCCAGGCCCCTTGGGTGTCCACAGCTGTGAGAAGTGAGGCCAGCCCAGGACTCACTGATAATGGCCCCTAAACACTTCCAGGCCCCCGACCCTGAGGCAACCAATTGATGTGTTTCTCCCACATCGATGTTTTCTCTCTCTCTATCTCTGTCTCTCTATCTCCCCCTCCCTTCCACTCTCTCTAAGAAAATCAATGGAAAATATATATATCCTCAGGTGAGGGTTAACAAGCCTTATTAAGTTCCAAGGACAGCAGGAAGGCCCCTGGGTGTGAAGGACAGCAAGGGGCAGGGAGAGTTGGCAGAGACAGGGTCATAGGCTCAGGCAGGGACCATGGATCCCGGTGGCCTCATAGGCTGTGGAAGAAGCCACCCGAGGGTGATAAGCAGGGAGTGAGCAGGTCTGGCTGCTGGGAGAATGGACACAGATGGAAAGAGGGACTCCAGCCAGGGGATGGATGGCAGCTTGGATGAGGCTGGTCACCATGGAGACAAGGGGAGGGGACAGGATTCAGGACATGCTCTGGAGCAGTGGTCGGCAAACGCGTTAGTCAGCAGAGCCAAATATCAACAGTTCAACGATTGAAATTTCTTTTGAGAGCCAAATTTTTTAAACTTAAAGTATATAGGTAGGTACACTGTTATTAACTTAATTAGGGTACTCCTAAGGCTTAGGAAGAGCCACACTCAAGGGGCCAAAGAGCCGCATGTGGCTCGAGAGCCGCAGTTTGCTGACCACTGCTCTGGAGAGAGGGCTACCAGGACTCTAGAAGAAGCATGGTGAGTCCGGAGTTTGTAAATATTCACTAACTATTGCTGTGTGAATGCAGGTGCCTGCACACACACACACACACACACACACACACACACACACACACACACTATCCTCCCTAGACCCACAGTGCAGGGTAGTGGCCCAGACTCTCTCTGGACCTCGACTCTTCATCTGTAAAATGGGGCAGTAATGGAGGCGCCCTGTTGTGAGGATTGAATGAGTTTCTATAGGTAGAGCATTTAGGAAAGAGCACCTGCCACCATAGGGTATCTGTTCCCAACGTGGCTTAACCAATTACCTCCAATTTAGTGGCTCAATGAAAACAATGTTCATTTATGCTCCTACAGTTCTGGAGGCCAAAAGTTCCAAATCCCTTTCACTGGGTTTAGGTGAGGGTCTCCGCGAGGCTGGTTCCTTCTGACGCATCCAGTCCTTGACTTTTCCAGCTTCTAGAGGCTACAGCTTTCCTTGGCTCCTGGCCGCGTCATTCCAACCTCTGCTTCCGTCGTCACAGCGCCTTCTCTTGTGACCTTCTTGCCTCCCTCTTACAAGGAGGACCCTTGTGGTTCTATTTAGGGCCTGCCGGGATAATGCAGAACAATCTCCGCATCTCCAAATCCTTCATTTAATTACATCTGCCCAGCCCCTTTGGCCAAAGAAGCTAATGCTCACGGGTTCTGGAGATTAGTACATACATAGCATTGGGAGCTGTTATTCAACCCATCAGACATGGCAGCAATAAATAGAGGTTTGTTGCTATTATTGTCATGATCATCATTATTCCTCCCTCAGCTGCCCCAGACCATAGCCCCAGCTTCTGGGAGAGGAAGGAAAATGGGGAGACCCCTATCTATCTCCCAGAAGCCCCCTGAGACCAGGCTTGGAGCCCAGTTCCGGGCTGGGGGTGATGAGAGGACTGGGAGCAGAAAGCAGACGAGGCAGGAACGTGCTGACAGGCCTCATGTGGGGTCGGACAGGGGGTCCTTGCACACCTAAGGCTTCCTGATGGTGCTGTATTGGATGAGCTCCTCCTGGCTCCTGCTGGGAAGGGGAGTGTTGAGGTCCTGTGTGTTGATGTAGATTGAGTCCTGATCTGAGGTGTCCAGAGACAGAGCTGCATAGCAAATGTCCTTGTCCAGAAAGGGGGCCTGTAACAAAGACATATGTGGGTCAGGGAGGCTGTGGGGGGAGGGGTGGGGTGCTGTGCTCCTGGATGAGGAGGCCTCCCTGAGGCTGGGGGACACGCCCCTCGGGAACTCTGAAGGCCACTCCCAGGCCCTCCAGCCCCGCCTCCCTCCTCCCTGCAGGGCACCCTGAGCTCTAGCCACAGCAGGTGACTCTCCCTCAACTCCGTGCCAGGGCAGCACGTTCTGCGTGTGCTACCAGGTCACTGGGCCTGGCTGGGTCTCCACTGACCGGCTCCCAGTCCCCCATGTGGAGACCTGATATGGAGACACTTCTGAAGGCCAAGCGCCTTGGGGAGCTCAGCAGGCAAGTCTTTCAATGGCTGCGATTGTGCCCGGCACCCACCCTCCTCTGTGCCCACAGGGGCGGGAGAAAGTCCATCCTCAAAGCAGGGACGATGAATCCAAGGCCCACAGCGGCCCCAGCAAGTACCCACCATGGTGATGTACTCCACTTCCCCCTGGTCGTCCTGGGCAGAGGAGGAGGGCTGTGTGGGGGCCCTCTTCCTGGGAGAGCTGGGCGAGGCTCCTGTCTGCTTCAGGTTCAGGTTGGCATAGCAGACATTGTCCTCCGGGGGCTGGAGCACCTGGGAGAGGAAGCCCAGGTTCCTGTTCCGCAGAAGGACACCAGCCCCTCTGCTGCCCTGCCCCCCTCCCAGCTTCCTATGCAGCCCCCACATCTCTGTCTCCTTCGCCTTTACCCTTCCAGCCCTCCCCTCCTCTGGCTGTTTCCAGGACCCCCTCCATCCACCCTGGCCTTGCAGCTGGGAGGATGATGGGGAGACCCCTTCAGACACTTGGGCACATGGTCTGCCTGATACCTTTGGACCTCAGGGCCCCTGGGAGACAGAAAATGAGGGAAAGTGCTGGTCTGACCTCAGGGACTCTCTTACCTGCTCTGGGGATATCCCAGCAGCTAAAAGACAAAAACAGTCAGATTTTTAGTTTCAAAACTCTAGATACTGAGGAGCACAGAAAGTATTTATAATGTGAGCCACGGACAATGTACTTGGGAGAAAATGTGATGAACAGAGCCAGGCTCCCTCCTCCCAGACTACAAGACCTCCCAGGCTGGGGGGAGGGAGGGGGGTGGAGAGGACCCCATGAGAGAGAGCGCAGGTCCCAGTGTGCTCTGAGAAGGGGCGGTGCCATTACGTGAGGATGTGGAAGTGGAGCCAGACAGGAGGAGGGTTTGCTTGGGGCCAGATCCCGTTGGATGAGGCTGGCTTGTGAGTGAATGGCTGAGCAGAGGAGGAGCAAAAGTAGGAATCTCAACCAACCTTTATAATAAAACCCAGAGGACTGTGTGTGATGCATATGCACGCACACATGTGTGTGTGCATATGTATAATTTCTGTGTGCATGTGTGTGTTAAATGTGTGTTCATGCATGTGCATGCACTGTGTTATATGTGTTCTTGCATGTGTGTGTGTTTCTGCCTACCTCGGTGTCAGCTCAGTACCTCCTTGGCAACCATATGAATTTCACTGAAGTGTCTGGGTTCCCAAAATGGGCCTACAGTCATGGCCGCTTCTGCCACCAGGAGTCAAGCCAGGAAACAGAGAAGGAAGTGGTGGGTCAGAGAGAAGAGAAGGGCAAGGAGGGGTGTGCAAGGCAGACAGCTAATGTCAGCGCCTCCTGGGCTCAGCTACCAGCGGCCTTTGGGAAAACACCCCTTCCAAACCCCATGGGCAACCCCGTGGACCGACGGCTCCTGGATGACCATCCCAGCCATTGACACACACACTTCCACCCAGCCCAGCCCACCCCCAGCCCAGCCCAGCCAGGTCCTCTCACCTTTCCTCTGTCGCTTTACCACTCTCCACACCAGCAGTGAGGCTGCCACCAGGAGAAGCAGCAACAGAACAATGAAGAGGGGCAGGAGGATGGAGAGCTTCAGGGAGTCGCCCCTGGAAACAACAGAAGACACGGGGAGCCCTGGCTCACCTCCTGCCCCTGGGCCTGATCCCATCCACCCGGTAGCAGACAGGGCCACACACCTTCTGACTCGCAGTTTCCAGCCTGGGAGCCCCACTCCTGGGTGCCCTCGGAAATGGCTGTTGTTTTTAAAGGAGGGGAGGGCTCCACAAGGGAGTTTCATGGGTCTAGAAGCCTAAGAGAAGTATGACAACAGGCACCGGCGAGGTCTCCTGCTTCCTCACTGGTCCTCTGACCTGGCTGCACAGTGTCCCCCAGCCCACAACTCATGTCACTCAGAACCTGGGAAGATGACCTATTTGGAAATAAGAGCTTTGCAGATGTGATCAAGATGATGTCGTACTGCATTAGGGTGGGCCTAATCCAATGACTAGTGTCCTTATAAAAGGAAAATTTGGGCAACAGGGACACGGTCACAGAGACCATGTGACAACAGGGGCAGAGACGAATGATTCAGCCACAGGCCAAGGAACGCCAAGGATTGCCGGCCACCAACAGCCAAGACAGAGGCATGGGACAGGCTCTACCTTTGCGCCCCAAGGAGCCAGCCCTGCCGACACCTTGATTTCAGATCATGGACCTCCTGGGCTGTGGGGGAATAAACTTGTCTAGTGTTAAGCCACCCAGTTTGTGCTGTTTTGTTATGGCAGCCACAGGAAACTCATGCACCCTCCTGTTGTTCATCATCAACACAGCACAGCAGCCAGGGATGCTTTTAACCAGAGTCCCAGCACCCCCTCCTGTGCTCAACATCCCAGAACAGCCCCGTTTCATTCCCAGAAAATGGCCAAGGCTGACATAGAACTCCACTGCCCTCCCCTGCCCGAGAGCACCCCCCTCTCCCCCACACACACACCCCACAACACACACACACTCTCTCTCTTTCCTCATTTCTTACTCTTCTCACCCTCGCCTCCTCTTCTGGGAGGAAATGCCTGGGGTTCTTATAATAATAAGAAGAGACTGGGACACTGACAAACAAAGGGGAAACCATGGGAAGACACAGGGAGAAGAGGCCTCGGAAAGAACCAACCCTACCGACACCCTGACTGAGACTTCTGGCCTCCAGAACTTGAGGCCTCAATGGCTCACGATAGGATGTCAGGCGCCCGGAATGCAACTGCTTGTTTAGGCTGACGCTGCTTTGTGATGGCAGTCTGCGCTGATGAGTATAAGGATTATCTCTTACTCGTCACTATTTACAGAAATTTATAAAATAATTTCATCAATTAATTAATTAACTCTATTTGGTACATTAATTATCTCTTTTTTAAATATATTTTATTGATTTTTTTACAGAGAGGAAGGGAGAGGGATAGAGAGTTAGAAACATCAATGAGAGAGAAACATCGATCAGCCGCCTCCTGCACACTCCCTACTGGGGATGTGCTCACAACCCAGGTACATGCCCTTGACCGGAATCGAACCTGGGACCCTTCAGTCTGCAGGCTGATGCTCTATCCACTGAGCCAAACCGGTTAGGGCAATTATCTCTTGATTGTAAGTGCTTAGAGGGCAGACAGACAGCTTGATTGTTCTGTTCATCTCCTATCCCCTGTGTTCCCTAAATCGGTGCTGGATATGAGGGGGGCTCAATAGCTACTTGTTAAATAAATGAGTGAGTTATCCATAAAGCTGAGCAAAAGCCCTAACTGGTACGTACGTCTGGCTTTGACTCATAAAATGAGAAACTCCTTGCTGTTACTTGTTAGAAGCAGTCCGGTAGAAAGAAACTCCCCAAAGAGAGGTCTAATGGGTGAGGCGACTAAGGAGTCCCTGGTGTGGGAAGCCTGAGGATGGGAATGTGCGTGGTGTCAGCAGGGTCAACGTACAAACAGAATACACACAGGAAAGTCCTCTGTGAGCTGCCAGGGGCTCTAGAGACACCAGGGCCTATCAGGGTCACTGTTGTTCCTTAATGTAACTAGGGAAACAGGGCTTCCCCAGGCCCTTCCTGTTCTCCCAGAATTTGGACCGGGGGGCACTGTGGCCCCATGACCCTGTGCCCACACACCCTGGCCATGCCCTCTGCCCTGACTGCCGGCTCCTCCATCTCCCACACTCTCAGCTCCGCGTGGGGCGCTCTATATCTGTGTGACCCGAGCTCACCACGGTGCCGGCCAAGCAGAATGTAACTCAGCGGAAGTGGGATGGATGCGTGAATGAACCAACATCCTCCGAACTGCTCTGAGCTCCAGGACGCAGGATGGGGTGGGGGCTCACCAAGGGCACTGCGCAGCCTGAGAGCCAGAGGAAGGGCCCCTGGCATCCTGGCTGGGACGTGGGACCACAAAGGGTCCCCACACCGGAGAAGTCTGGGACCAGTGGGCCACAGGGAACAGCAGCATCCACGCTGACCTACCTGCCATCGGAGTGCTGGCTGGTCACATTCAGGAAGCCTGTGGAGTTTTCTGGGGTGTCTGGTACTGTGAACGCGTTGGCAGTGGAGGCGATGGCAGAGGTGGGGGTCAACACTGTAGTTGGTGCTTGTCATACAGAACAGATTACATTCCACTCTCCTGCTGTCCCACCCGCAGCCCTGCACGTAGCTCAGAGCCAGGGAGGATGTGGGCTGCCCTGGCCTGCAGAGCCTGGGGCAGGGCCATGGAAGGGGCCTACAGCTGGGCCACTCATCTCTTTGGCTGTAGCAGACCTGGGCACAGGTCCAAGGGGTCATCACACAGGCCCGGGAAGGCTCAGGGGGCCCAGGATTGCCTCAGGGCAATGGCAGCTGGAGTTCAGCTAAACTTTAAACACTCCCGCTGTTTATGGCAGGGCCTCCGCCAGTACCTCCCCCATCTTACTTATCCAGCAAGGACCAGAGCAGAATGGGGACGTGCCAGGTAGCTAACACACCCAAGAGCTATGACTTCTAAGGTCAGGGCCGGCCCTGAGCAAATTACATGTTCAGGAAGAGCCTTTCCTTTGAACAAGTTATTAAGTTTCTATGATGGGGTAGTTCCTGCTCAGAATCATTTTCAAGATCCCATGAGACAAGGAACGTGCTGCACTTGGCAGCTACCTCAGGCCGCCCGGGTTCCCGGTGTGGCGGGGACGCTATGAGTAGATCCCCTCCCGGCCATAAGTGCCCTGTGAGCTGGTGCTGGCTGTCCGAGGGTCGGCAAAGCAGAGCCCAACAGATACACTTGTTCACACCCAGATGCTCCCTGGAGTGTCTATTCCAGAAGGTCTTAGGAAGAGAACGTCTCTAAGCCCAGATGCATCCATGGCTCATGGTGGGATGTCGGGCGCCCAGAATGCAACTGTTTGGCTGAGGAAGCCTTTCCAGACCTCGGGGGTGACCCACAGCCCCAACTGTGCTGGGCCTCCTGCCCCCTGAGACCAGATATGGAACAAGGGGTGGGACAGCGGCTAGGAGCCCGGGCCCCAACCTCCAGGAAGAGCAGGGACACCTGGGCACCAGAGGTGCCAGGGAAGCCTTGGCAGGAATTGGTTCCCACAGAAGAGGTTCCCTCAGCCCATGAGCTAAAACTGGGGCCATCACCGTGGTCTTTATGGGCAATAGTCTCAGGTACTGAGCTGTGCAGAGAAAAAATGTGCCCAGAAAGGCTTGATCCATCCTGGGGAGGTCCTGGGAGCCCCAAGAGCATCTAAGAGAAACCCTGCACCTCCCAACCTAAGTGAGCAGCCAGGGTTCCATGAGAACTCAGGACTCACCCTCCTCTGTGGCAGTTCATCTGAGTGAGTTGAGTCACTGGACAGGGACCTCAGGGACCAGGGCAGAGCAGGCCCTGAAGAGACACAGCCACACATGCGCGTCCTCTTACCTGGGTCAATGGTCACTTTAACACGGAACCCAGGGTCAGTTCCAGTTCTCTCAATCCCACACCAGTAAGTGTCTGTATCTTCCCGCCTGAGCTCCTTCATGGTCACAGTGAACGTGTGGTTTGTCTGATAGTCCCGGATGGACATACGCTCCATCTTCCCAAACGCTGGTTTATTGGTTTTAACAAGGATCTTGCAGCTTCCTAAAACAGCCCCTCGACACCACCACTTCTTGTGGGCCTCCCATCCTGGGTCATAGTGACACTGCACGGTCAAGACTCCCCGCTCCAGACCTCTCACTGCTTCTGGACCCGTGATGTCAACTGATGAGCCTGGAAAACACAAACCCATGTACCTGTCACCACCACCTGAGGGCAGGGCCACCGCCGCCTGCACTGTGAGCAGCTCCGACAAGTCCAAGGCCTGAGGAGTGGGACAGAGTCAAGGAAGGAATTCACCTTCCACAGCACAGACCTTTGTCCTTCCAAGTTCCACTGGCTCAGAGCCACCTCCAAAACCTCCTAACGGCACCACTGCGGAGCTCAAGGAAACAGAAGCACTGACTCTGAGCAATAATTATCTCCTATAACTCCCTCCCTCCCGCTCCCTGTGGCCCATAAATCTTTGTCCTTTTGCAGCGTCTCAGTGTTAAATGGTCTCAGGGGGAGGAAGTACCCGCGGGCCCATGGCCACAGGAGTGAGTGCTCCTGGCCTGTGCTGATGGGCTCAGGAGGTCCAGCTGCTATGAACGTTCATATACACTTTTTTGCTTGGATGTGTTTTCAATTCTCTCAGCTATGTACCTAGGAATGGAATTGCTGGTTCACAGGGTAAGTCTGTGGAACGCTTCGGGCAACTGTTAGGTTTTTCCTAAGAATTTACTTTTGAATACAGCTTTGGCTATGTTCCCTAAGTTTCGATGTGTAGTATTTTCATTTTTCTTAAAACTAAATGAGTCTTTGCCTGCCCGGTTTGGCTCAATGGTTGAACGTCAACCTATGACCCAGGAGGTCATGGTTCAATCCAGGTTATGGCACCTGCCTGGTTTTGAGCTTGATTCCCAGTAGGGGTGTGTAGGAGGCAGCCGATCACGGTTTCTCTCTCATCATTGATGTTTCTATTTCTCTCTCCCTCTCCCTTCCCCTCCAAAATCAATAAAAAGTATATTAAAAAAAAAAAGAAGATTGCTTTTAACAATCCCATCGTATGGACAGAACACATTATATTTATTTATGAATCAGTTGATGCACATGTGAGTTGTTCCCACTTTAGGGCTATTTGGGAATAATGTTGCCATGAACATTTGCATCCAACTTTTTACATAAACATATATTTTCAATTCTCTGGTATTTACCCAGGAGTGGAATTGCTGGGTCACATGATAACCACGTGTTTAACATTTTCAAGAATGTCAAATTGTTTTCCAAAGTGGCTGCACCATTTTACATACCCATGAGCAATGTATGTCCTCTCTAATGAATGTTAAGAGTCTCAATAGTTCAGTTCTATGAAAGTAGAAAGATTTGGTCTGGGGTGGGGTGGGGTGGTTACAATAATCATATGGCTCCCTCTCCATTAGGTACATTCACTCATTTAACTCATACTATTTGTCTAATCTGTACCTGGTATGGTTGTAGGTGCAAAAAATACCTGCCCTCCTGAAGCTTATATTCAATCAAGGTGGGGGAAGAGAGGAGACAAACGGGAGAAAAATGATGCCAAAAAAAAAATGTTAATGTAATTAGGGTCATCAATAAAGGCCTCTGTGAGAAGCAAAGACTTGAAAGATGTGAGGGACTGGAACCTGTGGCTCAAGAGAATAGCAGTGCAAAGGCCCTGAGGCAGGAGTGTGCCTAGCATGTTCAAAGAACATCTAAAAGTTCATTGTAGCTGAAGTGGATTGAACCAGGGGAGCAGAATAGAGAAGAGCCCACAGCAATGACATGGAAGAACCCAGATGGTTAGCACCTGGTAGCTCAGTAAGGAGCTGGATTTTTACTCTGAGTAGGATGGGAGGTCATTGGAAGGTTTTGACTAGAGGAGAGACAGGATGTGGCTTACACTGTCAAAGGGTCATTATGGGATATAAGAGGAGATGGATGTCCCCAGGTTTTGCCTGAGCATCTAGAAGGATGGAGGTTCCCAACGCAAAGGTGGGACAGAAAGGAATTCAAGGGGGAAGGTGTGGTCAGGTCACATTTGAAATGTCAATATATGAGGGGAGTTGTTCAGTGGGAAATTGGGTAGAAGATTCTGGAATCTAGTAAGATCTCCAGGGACTAGGGATACAGAATTGGGAGTCATCTGTACACGGATAGCATTTAATGCCAAGAGAGGAGATGAGATTAACAAGCGAGTGACTCCAGAGAGAGAGGAAGCCCAAAGGCCAAGCCCTGAGGCCTTCCAACATTTCAAGACAATCCCCTTAATTTTTAATCAAACCGGTGGCATCCAGCAACTTCAAGGTCACTTCAAAGCTCTGTCCATGTCTCAGCCCTTTCTTTCCTCTTCACCCTACCAAGCTACCTCCTCTAGATTTTTCCAGTCCCTCAGCAACTTCTGCTACTTCCTTCTACCTCAAAGACCTAGAATCACCTCCCCCTCCCTGTCTGGCAACCTCCCTCCTTTCCTTCCCTCAAGCACCTTCCACCTTCACTCTTTCCCAAAGCCTCCCTTGCTTCTAACACAGTCATGAAGGTCCAGGAGCAAGTATCGCCAGCTCCCCTGAACAGCCAGAGCTCCTCTGCTGTGACCGATGGGCCCCATCCATCTGTCCTCTTGAATTATCAGCCCCCGGGGTGGTTAGGAGGTATGCCTTCTGCTGGGCTCAGTGTGAAAGCCAGGCTGCATATTTCTTCATTGGCAACTGTAGCCACGGAAACACTGATGGTGAGTTGAGTGGATGAGCCGCACAGGCTCATGGCTTGGGGAAATTACTTAGAAATGGGGTCCACTTCTCAGCAGGACACCTGGGCCACTTTTCCCCCTGGCAACCACCTCCTCCTGCCCATAAGCTTTTCCCACGAGTTCAGACCCAGATCCCACTTACCTGGAACCCAGAAGAGGAGGGGAAAGAGCAGCAGCAGGTACATTTTCAGCCTCACACGGGTCCCCCTGGGTCGAGCCCCTCAGCAAGACCAAACTAGAGGCTCGACTCCTTCATCCTCCAGCCCTTCTGCTTTCACTCACAGTCACTCTCACACTTCCTCCCCCAGCCACTTCCCATGCGTGAATAGAACTAAAAGAGGAAGTAGATGTAATGGGCAAGATTTCATAGTTGTTGTGAATAAGATTTTAAGTAATACCTCCCTGCCCAGAGCCACGATGGTTCTCTAAAGAGAGAACTTGCGGTGCTGCTCCGTCTTCTAGAAATTGCAGGCACATGATCAGGCTGGCTCTTGCACAATCCTCTCAACTGGAGGTGGGAAACCCAGCTCCCAACAGAGAGCCCAGCATGGGACACGATACCCTAAACCTGGAATTTCAGGTGTAGCCAGATTCTCAGGAGCCCAGAAGGTCAGGAGTTCAACCGGGTGAGGGAGGACTTGGGGCCAAAGTCAGAAAGTCAGGGAGAGATTCTGGACCAGAGATTGGCATGAAGATCAGGCCGAGGGGGTATCAAAGCCCAGCCTGCAAAGAAAGGAACTCAAAGACAGGGCGCCTGGTAGCTCAGTAAGGAGCAAGGGGCAAGAGGAGACTCCGTCCTGAGGACATACCGGAAACTCACTGCTGTGCCCCAGCCCTCCAGGTAAGAGCCCATGGATATCAACCCCAGCCTGAATCTTCCATAAACTTGTCAGTAATGCCAAGGGCTCCTTAATGGAGAAACTGGTTCATTGTGCCCTGGTTGTTGGCTCAATTGGTTGGAGTGTAGTTCTGATACTCCTGGGTTGCAGGTTTCATCCCAGTCAGGGCATATACAAAAGGCAACCAGGGAATGCATACATAAATGAAATAACAAATTGATGATCCTCTCTCTCTCTCTCTCTCTCTCTCTCTCTCTCAAGCAATCAACAAATAATTTTTTTAAAAAAGAAAAACAAACCAGCTCATTGCTTTTGGCCATCCTCCCTCGCTCCTCACACTGCCACCCCTTATAAAACCTATTGCTGTTGCTTCCTTTAAGACACGTTCTGCAGGTCTTACTCCCTTTTTCCTGCAACTCAGGGCCCATACCCCAACTTCCACCCACTTTGGGATCCCAGCAAGCCCTCAGGTGGGGCTCAGAGTTTAGGAAAAGATAGAGCCTTTCTCATATTTCGCTCCTGGAGCCACTTTGGCCATGTGTCACACACACCCTGTGACATCTTGAGGAGCCACTGAGTCCCAAGGGGAGACCTCAGGCCTTCCTACCCTAATAGGGAACAAATAAGAGAGCAGGGGGGTTCTTTGCACAGAAAAACACAGCAGCTGACTCACCAGGGCGTTTCCAGGAAGTGGCCAGAACCTGCCTTTTGCTTCACAAGATCAATTCCCCAATCGGGGTGAGAGCCTGCTCAGCCTTGTGACCCCACTTCTTCGCAAGCACGTCCTCTGCCCAGGGTCTCTGAAAATGGGGCGAGTGTTTAGTTTCTAGGGAAAATGACGGCCCTGAGAAACCAAGGGGGCAGGAGCTTTCCTGGTCTTTCTTGGGCATGGGAATAGGGAGTGAACAGCCTCTGAGCTGCTCAGGGTTCTGCCTGTGGCCTGGCCCTGATCCTGGGCCCTCCTGCCCCCACCGACCTGAGGAGGCTGCCCTTGGAGTCCAGAGCAGGGAATATCTGGTTGTCTGAGTGACGGCAAGAATGTACCTGTGTGTAAGAGTGAGTCTGTGTATGTGCCTACCCTCTGTCCATGTGTGCATCTGTGTGAATGTGTCTGTGTGTGGGTTTGTGTGTGTGTGCACACATGTGTATGTGTGTTTACAAGGAACCCACTGTCCCAGCCACAACACCATCTCAGAAACCTACTTCACACTGTGGCTCCCGCTCTCCGTTGCTCTCTTCAGACCATCCTGGTGGGTGACAGTAGCGTGGGGAAGACCAGGGCAAGTTCATCCGTGGCTCCTTCTCGGCCACTGTGGGATTCACAGTAGTTGTTCCCCGCCTCCGGGCCCCCAGTTTGCCTCTGTCAGGGTCCCAGCAGGAAGCAGGTGGTCACTCGCGTTGGATCATTCTAGGAGGTTTAATAAACAGACTATTGGCCAAGGTGTAGGCAGGGTGCTGGGAAACCAGGAGGGATGGTGCAGTGTTTTGGGGTTGTTACTGGGCTTCCATCCCCCACCCCACTCCCCAGCCTAAGAGAGGTGAGAGGAGGGAACCATCACAGACCCAGGGACCAAGAGGGCTGTGTGCAGGGGGCTGGCGGGCAGGAGCTGTGACCATCAGTGGAGGAACGCAGCAAAGCCTAGTAACCCTCCCCCCACACTGCCCTCCTCCTGCTCCCCCCCATATCCTATGGGGCTCCCCATTGACAGCACACAACCAGAAGCTGGAAAGCAAGGGAATATATCAATACAGATTGTTCAGGGGCACCTCCCAATGCAACAAGAAGGCAAAGTCATGGCTTGAAAGTTTAAAAACAGTGCAATCATGCCCGGCCGGTGTGGCTCAATGGTTGACTGTCAACCTATGAACCAGGAGGTCATGGTTTGATTCCCCGTCAGGGCACATGCCAGGTAGCTGGCTCTATCCCCAATAGGGGGTGTGCAGAAGGCAGCTGATCAATGATTCTCTCTCATCATTGATATGTCTATCTCTCTCTCCCTCTACCTTCCTCTCTGAAATCAATTAAAAATATTGGGGGGAAAATAAAAACAGTCTAATCCTAGCATTGCGGTCCTAGGGCACTGGTAGGTCGAAGGTGAAAGTTCCGTTTTTAGCCCTTGGGCTCTCCCTGGACACAGCACGGCCCGCTGAGATGAGGGAAGTGGTCCCAAATGTCCAGGGAGAACAGAGAAACTGCGCCAGCGTCTCAGACTTGGCCTCTGCAAACCCTGGGGGAGAGCTGAGCTGCCTGGTGTGACGGGGACGCTCATTCACTGAGAAGAATCAGGAACCGTGAGCTCCCGGACCGCAATGCCCTGCGAATGCAGCCGGGTCGCTGAGCCTCCGGAGATCCCATAGCTGAATGAGATCCGCACGGGCCGCTGGCTAAACAGAAAGCTGGCGTCCCTCCCCGCATCCTGGAGTCACGAGACAGACCAACCAGGTGTCAGGACGCTGGTCCCGGGCACACAAGGGGGGCATCGCTGTGCTGAAAAGCCAAGGTCTCAGACCTGAGCTCCAGGTACCCTCCTCGGTGCCGCGGGAGCTGTCCAGTGCTGAACCGGGATGCGGCCCGGCCAGGCCCATGGGACTTAGACCTGAGCCTAGACTGTTTTTAAACTTTCAAGCCATGACTTTGCCTTCTTGTTGCATTGGGAGGTGCCCCTACGACGCCCAGCTGAGCCTGGACCCAGCTTCCGGAAGCTCTGACGCAGAACGCGGGAGAGCGGGATCGGCGGGCTCCAAGCCGGACATGGACCTGCAGAGACTCAACTCCTACCAAGGGGGAGCTGGCCCTGACTTCCATGAGCATGTCCTGCATAAGTTAAGACCCCCCTCCAGGCCCCCGCCCCCGTCCCAACGCTGGGAGAAGGCGCCCTCACCAGGAGTTCTCTCTGTTCCCCTGACTTGGCTTAGGGACTTAAGAAGAAACTCGCCCCTATCCGTGAGCCTAGGGAACCCTTTCTGTTGGATCCTGTTTACTGCTCAAAACAGATGCGTGTGCTCTGGGGGAGGGGCCGCCGCCAGAGGTTCAGATCGCCAGGAGCTTCGTTCATTCATTTAAATCACCTGGCGTCCCTTTCTCATTCACCCCCTCCTGCCTCTCATCCATCTGAACTCCCGTGTAACCGCTGGGGAGGCTGTTTGTCTTCCCACCCAGGCCCCATTAGGTCCTACGGTTGTGGTCAAAAACCTCTCATGTGGCCCATGAAAACTTTCACTTCCAACTTGGTTAAAATTAGACACAGAAGTGATCTGCAGCAGGGAAAAAAAAAAAAAAAGAAAGAAAACCTGTTGTTTTCAAACCAGACTCCCTCGTGACTCCAGAAACCTGCCCTCCAGCCTTAACTTAGTCATATCCTCCTGAAACTGTCTGCTTATTTCAAAGTTCTTGTTCATCCGCGGCTTCCCTCATTCGAGTTCCTTATGCAACTCAGTTCTCAGTAATGTAGGTCGACTCTTGAAGCGATTGTTGGGGAAAGTGGCAGCCTCGCTCTAGGCAACACTTTTCATCCAACATCCATTGTTTTGAAAGAATCAGAGCCTTCTATTTGCTGCAAGAAGTCACTGTGGGTCCTCATGACTCCTCATTCCATCCTTATAGTTTCTGCTTTGCTGATATCACTTTATTTGTCGGTCCCGGAGAGGCTGTGCATTGTCCTGTACTTGGAGATTTTTAAAGATCAAAATACCCTTCTGAAAATTCCATGATGCAAGCTCTGAAATAATACGACTCCTCCTCTCCCCTTATTGCACAGTTTATATTTGAGGAAACTGAAGTCCAGAGAGCCAAAGTGACTATGCAAGGAAACAAGGTAGAAAGTGGCAGAGCTGATACTAAAAGCCAGGAATTTTGACTCTGGGTCTCATAAGTTTTCTCTGTACAAGTGTGGTCCATAGAGCAGCAGCGTTAGCATCGCCTGAGAGCTTGTTAGAGAGGTGAAACCTCAATCTCCTCCCGGATCTGCTGCGTCTGCATCTGTAATTTAACAGGATCCTTAGGAAACAAATATACACAGTAAAGTTTCAGACGCACAGCCCTGTGTCATGCTGGCTACTTCTGACACAAATAAAGGAAGATCAGTCATTAGAGGGAGCAGGTCTGTAGACGTGAACAGTCCATGTGGCTTCTCCCTCCAGGCCTCTGAACCCGTGGGGTAAGTTTTAAAACCATTACAGTTTGAAGTAAACTGTTATCAAATCTGTGTTTTTTGAGGTTGTGAGTCTAGCCTTTATAGACAGTCTATACAAGCAAAGGAACATAATTACCAATCAATTACAAAAGCAACCTGGTGACTAGATACATGGGTCTAAGCTTAAGCCACCTTATAAAGATAGAAATATTCCTTTTGAAATGTTAAGATTCGGAGGTCACAGTTTTCAAGTTGTTGATCAAGTAAGGTCGTTCCCACCTCAGTTGCTCACACATGAAATGCGGGACGTGGCCCATGAGAACTTTCACTTCCTTTGGGCTTACAGATCAACAAATTGGGAAAGATCAACAAACTGCTAATAAATGCCCGGGCTTTTGAGCTTGGGTGTGAGCCTCTTGAGAGAAGAAGCTGGCTTTAAACCTTCTGGGGTCTCAACAGAGTGACATATGTGGGTAGAAAGTTTTTATTTCCATGATAACGCTGACTACCCCTGACTGATATTATTTCATTATTGTGCATGACTTTTTTATTGTCATCCACTTAAGAAATCCATTTGTAAAGGGGCAGGGTATCAACGTATTTGTCTTATTTTTTAAGTTTTCTGTATAGTAATTCCTGCTGTCTCGTTAGGATGCAGTGACCATGGGATGTAGGCTCCCCTCCAACCTTAGTTGCTAGGAAGAACGGTTTTTAAATAAACTTTTTATTGAAGTATAGCAACCACAAGAAAAGCTCAAATCATACAGGCGCACCCTGATGGATTATCACAAAGTGAGCACCTCTGGGCAACCACTACCAAGATAAAGAGATGGAACCTTCCAGCTTCCCAGAACTCCCCCCACATACCCCGTCCCACACACTCCCCCTTCTTCCTCCCCAGAGGTTACCCTTATGGAGGAGGAAGAATCATTTCATGTTTTGACAGAGCAGCCAGATATTACGTAAAATAGTCTAGACACTTGCCAGAAGGGAATCGCTATATGGTGGAAAGCCCAGAAGAGTGAGCGGCTTCCCTCCCTGTAGAATATCTCCATCCCTCCCTGTGGAACGTCTCCATCCCTCCCTGTGGAATGTCTCCGGCAGCTTGTTTTCCTCCTGCTGGAAAGCCGGCAGACTCAGATAAATGGATGAAGTGCAGGTCATATCACTGGTGATCGCTAGCTTGTGGGTCCTGCCCAGATCCCAGGGCAGGCAGCTGGTGTGGGGGGTGGCGCTGGCTGGTCCTCCTGGGCAGCCTGAGCAGTAAAGGATGGTGACTCAGACCAACCCCCAACGTCATTTTCCACGCTCTGCAGGCCTCCCCCTCTGTGCGCTCCCCTCTCGTGTGGAGTCCCTGGGCCCTTTCGTGAGAAAGTTCCTGGAACGCATGGCTGTTGGTGTGCTGATGTTTCCTCTTACCAGCTGCTCTGGGGAAGGGCTCTGACTTCCTCCATGTTCAGGGCAGGAAACCCAGCTTAGCTGGAGGTAAACAGCCAGAGGTGAGCACCCGACGGGGGAAGTGTTGAAGGGACACTTGAAGTGGCTCTAAATTTACCCCGGCCTGCTCCTGTCTCCACCTCCCGCTCAGGCCAGAGAAGCCGCCCTGGAGCCCACAGGGGAGGGTGGAGGTGCAGAGCACGCGGGCAGTGCCCTTCCCAGCGGGGTCCATCCTCCCAGGGGAGATAATGGTATAATTGTTGAAAGAAGTGGAGCTCCAGAGTCCCCCTAGCAAGTGGTGCCTATTCCCTGAGATGCCAACGTCTGCTCCCTCCTCTTATTTACATTTCTCTGTGTGTGTGTCTCCCCCTCTCTTCCACTACCTCTAAGAAAATCAATGGAAAAATATATGTCCTCGGGTGAGGATCAACAAACAAACAAAATTCATGAAGCAGTACATGCTCTAAAGCAGTGGTTCTCAACCTGTGGGTCGCAACCCCTTTGGCGGTCGAATGACCCTTTCACAGGGGTCGCCTAAGACCATCCTGCATATCAGATATTTACATGACGATTCATATCAGTAGCAACATTACAGTTATGAAGTAGCAACGAAAATAATTTTATGGTTGGGTCACAACATGAGGAGCTGAATTAAAGGGCCAGATGGTTGAGAACCACTACTTTAAAGGAAGTGAAGCAGGGCAACGTGACAGAGAAAAATCGGAGGCATCGTGGGGACTTCGCCCACTAGGGTGGTCAGGGAAGGCCTCTCGGAGAGGGGACATTTGAGCTGAGATGTGATGATGAGCTGTAGCTAACTATTCATCCAGCTGCAAGGAGAGGGTTCCAGAAAGGGCAGGCACCTGCCAACGCCCTGAGATGGGAACAAGCCTTATCCTGTAAGGCGAGCAGGAAGGCCCCTGGGGGTGAAGGACAGCGAGGGGCAGGAAGGTTGGCAGAGACAGGGTCATAGGCACAGGCAGGGACCATGGGGTCCTGGTGGCCCCATAGGCTGCGGAAGAAGCCACCCGAGGGTGATAAGCAGGGAGTGAGCAGGTCTGGCTGCTGGGAGAATGGACACAGATGGAAAGAGGGACTCCAGCCAGGGGACTGTATGGCAGCTTGGACGAGGCTGGTCACCATGGAGATAAGGGGACAGGACAAGATTCAGGACATGTTCTGGAGAGAGGGCTACCAGGACTCTAGAAGAAGCATGGTGAGTCCGGAGTTTGTAAATATTCACTAACTATCCCTATGTGAATGCACATGCCTGCGCACACACACACACACACACACACACACTATCCTCCCTAGACCCACAGTGCAGGGTGGTGGCCCAGACTGTGGAGGCAAAATGCCCGAGTTCAAATTCCAACTCATCCACTTGGTGGTGAAAAAACTCAGTAAGTCACTGAACCTCTCTGGACCTCGATTCTTCATCTGTAAAATGGGGCAGTAATGGAGGCGCCCTGGTAGGGCTGCTGTGAGGATTGAATGAGTTACTGTAGGGAGAGCACTTAGGAGGGAGCGCCTGCTACAATAGGGCGTTCGTTTCCAATGTTGCCGCATTAATTAGTGGCTTCATGTAAACAACGTACATTTATTCTCCTGCAGTTCTGGAGTCAGGGTCTCCGCGAGACTGGTTCCTTCTGACGCATCCAGTCCTTGACTTTTCCAGCTTCTAGAGGCTACAGCTTTCCTTGGCTCCTGGCCGCGTCATTCCAACCTCTGCTTCCGTCGTCACAGCCCCTTCTCTTGTGACCTTCTTGCCTCCCTCTTACACGGAGGACCCTTGTGGTTCTATTTAGGGCCTGCCGGGATAATGCAGAATAATCTCCGCATCTCCAAATCCTTCATTTAATTACATCTGCCCAGTCCCTGTGGCCATAGAAGCTAATGCTCACGGGTTCTGGAGATTAGCACACATAGAACCGTATTCAACCCACCACACATGGCAGCAATAAAGGTTCATTACTATTATTGTCATGATCATCATTATTCCTCCCTCAGCTGCCCAGCCCATAGCCCAGCCTCTTCCCAAACTATGAGGGAGAGGAAGGGAAGTGGGGAGACCCCTTTCAATCTCCCAGAAGTCCCCTGAGACCAGGCTTGGAGCCCAGTTCCGGGCTGGGGGCGATGAGAGGACTGGGAGCAGAAAGCAGATGAGGCAGGAACGTGCTGACAAGCCTCATGTGGGGTCGGGCAGGGGGTCCTTAGCACAGCTAAGGCTTCCTGATGGCACTGAATTGGATGAGCTCCTCCTGGCTCCTGCTGGGAGGGGGGGTGATGAGGTCCTGTGTGTTGCTGTAGATTGAGTCCTGATCCAAGGTGTCCAGAGACAGAGCCTCATAGAAAACGTCCGAACCCAGAAAGGGGGCCTGTAACAGAGATGCACGCAGGTCAGGGAAGCTGAGGGGCAGGGGTGCTCATGGATGAGGAGGCCTCCCTGAGGCTGGGGGACATGCCCCTCAGGAAGTCTGAAGGCCACTCCCAAGCCCTCCAGCCCCGCCTCCCTCCTCCCTGCAGGGCACCCTGAGTTCCAGCCACAGCAGGTGACTCTCCCTCAACTCCGTGCCAGGGCAGCACGTTCTGCGTGTGCTCCCAGGTCACTGGGCCTGGCTGGGTCTCCACTGACCGGCTCCCAGTCCCCCATGTGGAGACCTGATATGGAGACACTTCCGAAGGCCAAGCGCCTTGGGGAGCCCAGCAGGCAAGTCTTTCAATGGCTGCGATTGTGCCCGGCACCCACCCTCCTCTGTGCCCACAGGGGCGGGAGAAAGTCCATCCTCAAAGCAGGGACGATGAATCCAAGGCCCACAGCAGCCCCAGCAAGTACCCACCATGGTGATGTACTCCACTTCCCCCTGGTCGTCCTGGGCAGAGGAGGAGGGCTGTGTGGGGGCCCTCTTCCTGGGAGAGCTGGGCGAGGCTCCTGTCTGCTTCCGGGGCAGGTTGGCATAGCAGACATTGTCCTCCGGGGGCTGGAGCACCTGGGAGAGGAAGCCCAGGTTCCTGTTCCGCAGAAGGACACCAGCCCCTCTGCTGCCCTCGCCCCCCTCTCCCAGCTTCCCCTGCAGCTCCCACATCTCAGTCTCCACAGCTGCCCCTCCCCCCTGGCTGTTTCCAGCACCCCCTCCGGTCATCCAGGCCCTGCAGCCGGGAGGATCTGGACACTTGGGCACATGGTCTGTCTGATACATTTGAACCTCAGGGCCCCTGAGAGATGGAAAATAAGAAAAGCGGGGGAAAGTGCTCTCTGGTATATCCAGTCTGACCTCAGGGGCTCTCTTACCTGCTCTGGGGGTATCCCAGCAGCTAAAAGACAAAAACAACCAGAATTAGAAAGCTCATCCTGAGACTGGGAGGGTCCCCAGGTCTGGGGGAGAGAAAAAGAAAAGAAAAGAGGTGAATGAGGCTCCAGAAGGGAGACCTGGTTCTAATTCTGACTCTTCAGATGACACAGTCTGTGACATGGGGCATTCACCTCTCTGGGCTTCCATTTCTCCACTTGAAAAATAAGGGGATCTCAGCTCAGTTCCCCTCATCACAGAACTGTGACATCAACTGACTGGGGGGCCCAGCCATCAGCGTCCTGGGATTGTTTCCCTCACTGCCATCCCAGGGCCATCCTGTAATGTCAACCAGAAGCTCTGCCTGGAATGCTACCGGGAGCTCTACCTCATCCGTCATTCACACCGACCTACCCAGCCGCCCGGCTGTCTGATCCCCTCTCCCCAGCTCTCACTGCACTTGATGTCTGTCCGTCTCATACATCAGATGGTCCCACCGAATTCTGGTTAGACTTCAGGTGGGCTGTGGGCTGCTGGGCTGCTGAGCCTGCCCTTCCTCGCATGGCCGGAGCCTGGCTGTGCCTGGCACACGGGTGCCCATCAGTAAAAGTCATCTGTGGAGACCCAGGGGTGCTCAAGCTGGGTCAGCAGCAGATGGACCGGCTTTCAGGTGTTCGCTGGTTCCCATTTCTGTCTGTCCTTTGGTCCTCCCCTGGCCTCCCAGCTTTAGAGACAACAAAGAAACAAGACGTTTTCCCGCCAGATTTTTAGTTTCAAAAGTTTAGATACTGAGGAGCACAGAAAGTACCTACAACATGAGCCACAGACAATGCACTTGGGAGAAAACATGATGAACAGAGCTAGGCTTCCCCTCCCAGATTATAAGATCCCCCAGGCTCGGGGGAGGGAGCGGGCCGGAGAGGACCCCATGAGAGAGAGCGCAGGCCCCAGTGGGCTCTGAGAAGGGGCAGTGCCATTACGCGAGGATGTGGAAGTGGAGCCAGACAGGAGGAGGGTTTGTTTGGGGCCAGATCCTGTTGGATGAGGCTGGCTTATGAGTGAATGGCTGGGGCGGAGGAGGAGCAAAAGTAGGAATCTCAACCAACCTTTATAATAAAACCCAGAGGACTCTGTGTATGACCCATGTGCATGCACGCATGTGTGTGCATACATGTGATCTGTGTTTACACATGTGTTATTTGTATGTGCATGTGCAATATGTCATGTTTCATACATGTGCGTGTGCTCGTGCAGGTGTGTGCACATTTACGTGTGTGTGTGTGTGTTTCTCCCTACCCCGTGTCAGCTCAGTACCTCCTTGGCAACCATAGGAATTTCACGGAAGTGGCTGCGCACCTGACATGAGCATGAGGTCATTGCCATTGGTCCACACACTTGAGCTCCAAGGAGCCAGCCCTGTGGACATCGGCCCACACGCTGCCACCCAGCCCAGCCCAGCACAGCCCAGCCCAGCCCAGCCCAGCCCAGCCAGGTCCTCTCACCTTCCTTCTGTCGCTTCACCACTCTCCACACCAACAGTGAGGCTGCCGCCAAGACAAGCAGCAACAGAACAATGAAGAGGGGCAGGGAGATGCAGAGCTTCAGGGAGTCGCCACTGGAAGCAACAGAAGACACCAGTGAACCCTAGCTCACCTCCTGCCCCTGGGCCTGATCCCATCCACCCGGTAGCAGACAGGGCCACACACCTTTTGACTCGCAGTTTGCAGCCTGGGAACCCCACTCCTGGGTGCCCTCAAAAATGGCGGTTGTTTTTAAAGGAGAGGAGGGCTCCACAAGGGAGTTTCAGGGGTCTAGAAGCCTAAGAGAAGTATGACAACAGGCACCGGCGAGGTCTCCTGCTTCCTCACTGGTCCTCTGACCTGGCTGCACAGTGTCCCCCAGCCCACAATTCATGTCACTCAGAACCTGGGAAGATGACCTATTTGGAAATAAGAGCTTTGCAGATGTGATCAAGAGATGTCATACTGGATTAGGATGGGCCAAACCCAACGACTGGTGTCCTTATAAAAGGAAAATTGGGGCAACAGGGACACGGTCACAGAGACCATGTGACAGCAGGGCCAGAGACTGGAATGATTCAGCCACAGGCCAAGGAACGCCAGGGATTGCCGGCCACCAACAGCCAAGAGAGAGGCATGGGACAGGTTCTACCCCCACCTCAGCTCAGTGCCTCCTTGGAATTTTACTGAAGTGTCTGGGCACCCGAAATGGGCCTAAGGTCATTGCCATCGGCCCACACACTTGAGTTGCAAGAAGCCAACCCTTTCGAAACCTTGATTTCAGATCATGGACCTCAGGAGCTCCAATGGCGCAATCGGTTAGCGCGCGGTACTTATACAGATCATGGACCTCCTGGGCTGTGAGAGAATATACTTGTCTTGTGTTAAGCCACCAGTTTGTGCTATTTTGTTATGGCAGCCACAGGAAACTCATACATTCTCCAACACACACACACACACACACACACACACACACACACACACTATAGTTCATCCTCAGCACAGCAGCCAGGAATGCTTTTAACCAAAGTTCAGCATCTCCCTCCTGTGCTCAGAATCCCATAACAGCCCCATTTCATTCCAAGAAAATGGCCAGGGCTGACATTGGCTTCCACTGTCTCCCCCCACCCCCACCCGCTCTCCTCATTTCTTCCTCTTCTCGCCCTCGCTTGCTCTTGTGGAAAGGAAATGACTGGGGTTCTTATAAGAAGAAGAAGGGATTGGGACACAGACCCACACAAAGGGGAAACCAGGCAAGAAAGTCCTCTGTGAGCTGCCAGGTGGTCTAGAGACTCCAGGAATCGTCAGGATCCCCGCTGTTGCCATAACAGTAACAAGGAGTTCATAACAGAAACGGGGCTTCCCCAGGCCCTTCCTGTTCTCCCAGAATTTGGACCAGGGGGCACTGTGGCCCCATGACCCTGTGCCCACACACCCTGGCCATGCCCTCTGCCCTGACTGCCGGCTCCTCCATCTCCCACACTCTCAGCTCCGCGTGGGGCGCTCTATATCTGTGTGACCCGAGCTCAACACGGTGCCGGCCAAGCAGAACGTAACTCCGTGGAAGTGGGATGGATGCGTGAATGAACCAACAAACCTCCGAACTGCAGGACGCAGGATGGGGTGGGGGCTCACCAAGGACACTGCGCGGCCTGAGAGCCAGAGGAAGGGCCCCTGGCATCCTGGCTGGGACGTGGGACCACAAAGGGTCCCCACACCGGAGAAGTCTGGGACCAGTGGGCCACAGGGAACAGCAGCATCCAAGCTGACCTACCTGCCATCGGAGTGCTGGCTGGTCACATTCAGGAAGCCGGTGGAGTTTTCTGGGGTGTCTGGTACTGGGAATGCATTGGCAGTGGAGGCGATGGCAGAGGTGGGGGTCAACACTGTGGTTGGTGCTTGTCATACAAAACAGATTACATTCCACTCTCCTGCTGTCACACCTGCAGCCCTGCACGTAGCTCAGAGCCAGGGAGGATGTGGGCTGCCCTGGCCTGCAGAGCCTGGGGCAGGGCCACGAGAAGGGGCCTACAGCTGGGCCACTCATCTCTTTGGCTGTAGGAGACCTGGGCACAGGTCCAAGGGGTCATCACACAGGCCCGGGAAGGCTCAGGGGGCCCAGGATTATTGCCTCAGGGCAATGGCAGCTGGAGTTCATCTGAACTTTAAACACTCCCGCTCTTTATGGCAGGGCCTCCGCCAGTACCTCCCCCATCTTACTTATCCAGCAAGGACCAGAGCAGAATGGGGACGTGCCAGGTAGCTAACACACCCAAGAGCTATGACTTCTAAGGTCAGGGCCGGCCCTGAGCAAATTACATGTTCAGTAAGAGCCTTTCCTTTGGACAAGTTATTAAGTTTCTATGATGGGGTAGTTCCTGCTCAGGGTAATTCTCGAGATCCCATGAGACAAGGAACGTGCTGCACTTGGCAGCTCCCTCAGGCCTCCCGGGTTCCAGGTGTGGTGGGGACGCTATGAGTGTGTCCCCTCCCGGCCATAAGTGCCCTGTGAGCTGGTGCTGGCTGTCTGAGGGTCGGCAGAAGCAGAGCCCAACGGATACACTTGTTCACACCCAGATGCTCCCAGGAGTGTCTATTCCAGAAGGTCTTAGGAAGAGAACGTCTCTAAGCCCAGATGCATCCATGGCTCATGGTGGGATGTCAGGCGCCCAGAAGGCAACTGTTTGGCTGTGGAAGCCTTTCCAGACCTCGGGAGTGACCCACAGCCCCAACTGTGCTGGGCCTCCTGCCCCCTGAAACCAGATATGGAACAAGGGGTGGGGACAGCGGCTATGAGCCCGGGCCTCAACCTTCAGGAAGAGCAGGGACACCTGGGCACCAGAGGTGCCAGGGAAGCCTTGGCAGGAATTGGTTCCCACAGAAGAGGCTTCCCTCAGCCCATGAGCTAAAACTGAGGCCATCACCGTGGTCTCTATGGCAATAGACTCAGGCGATGAGCTGTGCAGAGAAATATATGTGCCCAGAAAGGCTTGATCCATCCTGGGGAGGTCCCGGGAGCCCCAAGAGCATCTAAGAGAAACCCTGCACCTCCCAACCTAAGTGAGCAGCTGGGATTCCATGAGACCTCAGGTCCAACCCTCCTCTGTGGCAGTTCATCTGAGTGAGTTCAGTCACTGGAAAGGGGCCTCAGGGACCAGGGAAGAGCAGGCCCTGAAAGGACACACATGCACGTCCTCTTACCTGGGTCAATGGTCACTTTAACAGGGACCCCAGGGTCAGTTCCAGTTCTCTCAATCCCACACCAGTAAGTGTCTGTATCTTCTCGCCTGAGCTCCTTCATGATCACAGTGAACATGAGGCTTCTCGGATGGTCCCTGATGGACACACGGTTCTTCTTCACCATCTCTGATCCATTGGTTATAACGAGGATCTCACAGCTAATCCAGTCATGCCCACGACACCACCACTTCCTGTAGGTCTCCCACCCTGGGTCATAGTGACACTGCACAGACAATGAGTGCCACTCCCCGCCTCTCACTTCTTTTGGTCCCGAGATGATATACGATGAGTCTGGAAAACACAAACCCATGTGTCTGTCACCTCCCCTACCCCCACCCCGAGGCTCAGGCAGCAGCCGCCTGCACTGTGAGCAGCTCCGACAAGTCCAAGGCCTGAGGAGTGGGACAGAGTCAAGGAAGGAATTCACCTTCCACAGCACACACCTTTGTCCTTCCAAGTTCCCCTGGCTCAGAGCCACCTCCAAAACCATCTAACGGCACCACTGTGGAGCTCAAGGAAACAAAGCACTGACTCTGAGCAATAATTATCTCCTATAACTCCCTCCCTCCCGCTCCCTGTGGCCCATAAATCTTTGTCCTTTTGCCACATCTCAGTGTTAACTGGTCTCAGGGGGAGGAAGTACCCGCGGGCCCATGGCCACAGGAGTGAGTGCTCCTGGCCTGTGCTGATGGGCTCAGGAGGGGCAGCTGCTGCACCCGCTCCCCTGGCTGTGCAGAGGCGGCTCCTAGTGGGTCTAGTGGTTCCACAGCCAAGCACCCGCTGCAGGGCCTTTGACACTGACCACAGCAGTGATGCCAACCATGGAATCCATATCACACTGATCCCATGCTCTCCATTGAATTGCTTTGGTTTCTTTGTCAAAAAGTAAATATGTGAGTTACTTTATAGATTTTCCTTGCTGACCCATTGATCCCTTTGTCTATCCTTATGCCAATCCATCGTATGGACAGACCACATTATATTTATTTATGCATCAGTTGATGCACCTGTGAGTTGTCCCCACTTTAGGGCAATTAGAGATAACGTTGCCATGAACATTTGCATCCAACTTTTTACATGGACATATATTTTCAATTCTCTTGGGTATTTACCGAGGAGTGGCATTGCTGGGTCACATGATAACCACATGTTTAGCATTTTCAAGCATGTCAAATTGTTTTCCAAAGTGGCTGCACCATTTTACATACCCATGAGCAATGTATGTCCTCTCTAATTAGTGTTTAGCGTCTCAATAGTTCAGTTCTATGAAAGTAGAAAGATTTGGTCTAGGGGTGGGGTGGTTTCAGCAGTCATATACCTTCATCACCATTAGATACATTCACTCATTCAACTATTTTTCTAATCCGTACTTGGTATGTTTGTAGGTGCAAATATCCCTGCCCTCCTGAAGCTTATATTCAATCAAGGTGGGGGGAAGGGAGGAGACAGACAGTGGAGAAAAATAATGCAAAGTAATTGTTGTTGTAATGAAGATCATCAATGAAGGCCTCCATGAGAAGCAAAGATGTGAGGGACTGGAACCTGTGGCTCAAGAGAATAGCAGTGCAAAGGCCCTGAGGCAGGAGTGTGCCTAGCATGTTCAAAGAACATCTAAGAGGCCAGTGTGCATGAAGTGGTTGAACCAGGGGAGGAAGAATAGAGAAGAGCCCACAGCAATGACATGGAAGAACTCAGATGGTGAGCACCTGGTAGCTCAGTAAAGAGGTGGATTTTTACTCTGAGTAGGATGGGAGGTCATTGGAAGGTTTTGACTAGAGGAGAGACAGGATGTGGCTTACATTGTCTAAGGGTCATTATGGGATGTGAGAGGAGATAGATGCCCAGGTTTTGCTTGAGCACCTAGAAGGATGGAGGTTCCCAACGCAATGGTGGGACAGAAAGGAGTTGAAGGGGGAAGGAGTGGTCAGGTCACATTTGAAATGTCAACATCTGAGTGGACTTGTTCAATGGGCAATTGGGTAGACGATTCTGGAATATAGGAAGATCTCCAGGGACTAGGGATTCAGAATTTGAAGTCATCTGTACACAGATAGCATTTAAAGCCAAGAGAGGAGATGAGATCAACAAGGGAGTGACTCCAGAAAGAGAGGAAGCCCAAAGGCCAAGCCCTGAGGCCTTCCAACATTTCAAGACAATCCCCTTAATTCTTAATCCAACCTGGTGGTATCCAGCAACTTCAAGGTCACTTCAACCCTCTGTCCATGTCTCAGCCCCTCCTTTCCTCTTCACCCTACCAAGCTACCTCCTCTAGATTTTTCCAGTCCCTCCCTCGGCAACTTCTGCTACTTCCTTCTACCTCAAAGACCTAGAATCACCCCCCTCCCTGTCTGGCAACCTCCCTGCTTTCCTTCCCTCAAGCACCTTCCACCTTCACTTCTTTCCCAAAGCCTCTCTTGCTTCTAACACAGTCACAAAGGTCCAGGAGCAAGCATCACCAGCTCCCCTGAGCAGCAAGAGCTCCTCTGCTGTGACCGATGGGCCCCATCCATCTGTCCTCTTGAATTATCAGCCCCCGGGGTGGTTAGGAGGTATGCCTTCTGCTGGGCTCAGTGTGAAAGCCAGGCTGCATATTTCTTCATCGGCAACTGTAGCCACGGAAACACTGGTGGTGAGTTGAGTGGATGAGCCGCACAGGCTCATGGCTTGTAGGAACTACTTAGAAATGGGGTCCACTTCTTGCAGGACACCTTCTGGGCCCCTCCTCCCCCTGGCAGCCACCTCCTCCTGCTGCCACCTCCTCCTGCCCATAAGCTTTTCCCACCAGTTCAGACCCAGCCCCCACTCACCTGGATACAAGAAGAAGGGAGGGAAGACCATCAACAGGTACATTTTCAGCCTCGCACGGGTCCCCCTGGGTCGAGCCAGTCAGTGAGAGCAACCTACAGACTCACTTCCCACTGGTGAATAGAACTGAACGAGAACTCGCAGTGCTGCTCCGTCTCCTAGAAATCGCAGACACAGACCCACCAGGTCAGGCCGGCTCTTACTCAACCCTCTGGACTGGAGGCGGGAACCCAGCTCCAACAGAGAGCCCAGCATTGGACACGATATCCTAAACCTGGAATTTCAGGTGTAGCCAGATTCTCAGGAGCCCAGAAGGTCAGGAGTTCAACCGGGTGAAGGAGGACTTGGGGCCAAAGTCAGAAAGTCAGGGAGAGATTCTGGACCAGAGACTGGCATGAAGATCAGGCCGAGGGGTATCAAAGCCCAGCCTGCAAAGAAAGGGGCTCAAAGACAGGGCACCTGGTAGCTCAGTAAGAAGCAAGGGGCAAGAGGAGACTCTGTCCTGAGGACATACCGGAAACTCACTGCTGTGCCCCAGCCCTCCAGGTAAGAGCCCATGGATATCAACCCCAGCCTGAATCTTCCATAAACTTGTCAGTAATGCCAAGGGCTCCTTAATGGAGAAACTGGTTCATTGTGCCCTGGCCGGGTGGCTCAGTTGGTTGGAGTGTAGTTCTGATACTCCTGGATTGCAGGTTTGATCCCAGTCAGGGCATATACAATAGGCAACCAGGGAATGCATACATAAATGAAATAACAAATCGATGTTTCTTCTCTCTCTCTCTCTCTCTCTCTCTCTCTCTCTCTCTCTCTCTCTCTTGCTCTCGCAATCGATCAATAATTTTTAAAAAAAGAAACTAGTTCATTATGCTTGGCTATTCTCCCTCCCTCCTCCCTCCCCCCATCCCTTATAAAACCTATTTTGCTGATGTTGGGAGAGAAAAGCAACCGGTTCTGCAGGTCTTGCTCCCTTTTTCCTACAACTTGGTGCCCATCCCCCCATTTCCCTCCCAACTGCGATCCCAGCAAGCCCTCAGGGTGGGGCTCAGAGGTCAGCCTTTCTCATATTTCGCTCCTGGAGCCACTTTGGCCATGTGTCACACACACCCTGTGACATCTTTTGGAGCCACTGAGTCCCGAGGGGAAACCTCGGGTCTTCCTACCGAATCAGGAGTGAATAGGAGAGCAGGGGGGTTCTTTGCACAGAGAAACACAGCAGCTGATGAGCCAGGGCTTTTCCAGGAAGTGGCCAGAACCGGCCTTTCACTTCACAAGATCAACTATCCAATCGGGTCAGAAACCAAGAGAGCAGAATCTTTCCTGGCCTTTCTTGGGCGTGGGAACAGGGAGTGAACAGCCTCTGACCTGCTCAGGGTTCTGCCTGTGGCCCGGCCCTGATCCTGGGCCCACCCGGCCCCCTCCGAACCGAGGAGGCTGCCCTTGGAGTCCAGAGCCGCGAGTTGTTATCTGGTTGTTTCTGAGTGACGGCCAGACTGCTCCTCTAAGTGCCTCTGGGGACTCCAGGAGAGGCGGGCTCTGCTGGGGTCCTGTGTCCTCAGTTACCTCCCCAGGCTCACAGGTTCCCACAAAAGAGGGGATGGAACAGGCCAGTGAGAGTCCTCCTGCACTGAAGCACCCTCGTGTATGTGTGCGTGCACGGCTGCATGGGTGTGCCTGACAGTGGCTCCCCCTCTCAGCTCTGCTCCGTGGGCCTTCAAGCTTCTCACTTCTCTGTGAAAGTGAGGAAGAGGCAGGTGTGCCCTGAGACTGATGGAGCTTAACCGTCAGCACCCCTCACTTGATCAGGCTCCTTTCAAAGCCCTGCATCCAGTGCTGTGTTCATGACGTAGGTCCCCTTTCCTAAAAACCGGCCTCAACACTGTATAAGCTTCAGGCCTGTGATAGATGGTCCCACCCTCTGCTCTTTACTCCACCGTTGTTCTCACTGAAGGGGAGGGTCTACCCCCACCCTCACCCCCACCCCATCCTTGAGTCTGGACCAGATCTGTGCCCTACTTTCCCAAGAAAACCCAGCAGAAGTAACGGTGCACCAGTTCCAGACTCAGCCTGCGGAGGCCTCCTGCACTCCCTCTTGCTCTCATTCACCTCTGCCTCTGCCGTGACAACGCACGGGCCAGCATTGGGTGGATGGAGACACACGTGGAGCAGAGCCAAGCTGCCCCAGCCAACAGCCGATCAACCCTCAACGCCCAAGGGAGCCCGCCTGAGCCCAGAAGCGCCTCCCAGATCAAACCGCCCCCTCACAGACTCACTCTGTGCCACTGTGTTTGGGACCATTCACCTCAGCCTTCTTGTGGCAACAGAACATTTAGAGCAGATCCTGCAAAACCTAGACCCGCCCTTCAGCAGCTGCATCACCCCCCACTCTGTACCCCTTTAGCTGCCCCTGGCTCGGTCCACCCAGCTGCTCTCTGCCCCTTCGACGTCCCCTCGCAGCTCCTCAAGGATGACCCCCGCCCGCACCTCTTTCTCGGATGTGGTTCCGAAGGGAACAGACCAGTGTCACCGGCGGGGAGAGGTCCTCGTCTCCCCCTCCCCCATTGCTCGTGGGAGTGGACTTTTTGCAATTTCCCGAGAAAAAGCATTTTCTGAGACTCGTATGGGAGAACGAATGGCTTTTATTCGCACGGAATTAACTCCCAGAGTTCCCCTTTGTCCCACAAGGAAGAAGTGTGGCTGTGGCTTCCATCGGGCTGGTGTCCAGCGTTTCCTTGCCGTGTACGTGCCGTGCGACTCAGAGTCAGGCAGGCTCAGCTCGTGCTCCCCCTGCACCCATCAGTCCATTGCATGTGGGGTCCGCGTGGTCGTGGGCCCCACAGGCGGATGCAAGGAAGCTTAGAGCAACATGGCCAACAGTCACACCAGCCAACTCCTTTGTTTAGGGGATTATGTGTTCCCCAATTTCCCTGGGCTTGCCTTGGCTCCACCCATTCTGGCCAATCATGGTTCCCCAGGCTTGATTGACAGGCAAGTACCTTCCCTAGTCACCCCAACTTCGCTGCTCATGCATCTATTTTCCCTTTGTTGGACCCCTCCCCCCAGTGGTTCTGCAGGGAATGAGCTGGTGGTTCCCTGGAGAGTGCAAAGTGGCAGCTTCCTGGTGAAGCTGCCCAAATGACAGGCGTATAATGTCTGGCCTTCCCGTTGCTCCTTTCCTGTTATTAATAACTAGCGAGTTTTTTACGAAGATGGCGCCGAAAGATAAGTTGGTCGATTGGGGATCTTGAAATCTGGGCATAACACTAAGAAGGAAGCCCCTGCCCCTCCCAAAGCCAAAGCCAAAGCATAGGCTTTGAAGGCAAAGAAAGCAGCGCTGAAAGGCATCCTCAGTCACACAAAAAAGAAGACCCCCCACGTCACCCACCTTCCGACGGCCAAAAACACTGAGGCTCCGAAGGCCGCCTGAATATCCTCAGAAGAGTGCCCCCAGGGGAAACAAGCTTACCCCCTGTGCCACCATCAAATTCCCCGACCACCGAGTCAGCCATGGAGAAGAGAGAAGAGAACAAGACACTGTGTTCCTTGTGGATGTCAAGGCCACAAGCACCAGCTCAAACAGGCTGTGAGAAGCTCTACGACATTGATGTGGCCAAGGTCAACGCCCTGATCAGGCCTGATGGCGAGAAGAAGGCATATGTTCGACTGGCTCCTGACGATGATGCTTTAGATGTTGCCAACAAAATTGGGATCATCTAACCTGAGTCCATTGCCTAATTCTAAATACAAAAATTTTACACTGAAAAGAAAAAAACCCTCGCTGTGGTATCACTTGGACCGCTAGAACCATCTGTGGCATGTGATTCAAAACAAGAAGTTGGTCTAAATTACAAAAGCAATATATGTTCATGTTAGGAAAATAAATTGTGAAACACACTATGAACAACTCCATTCCAACAAACTAGGCAACCTAGAGGAGGAAGTGGACATATTCCTAGAAAAATACAACCTCCCAAAACTCAATCAGGAAGAATCTAAAAATCTCAATAGGCCGGTAACTATGGAGGAAATTGAAGCAGTCATCAAAAAGCTTCCAGCAAACAAAAGCCCAGGGCCAGACAGCTTCACAGGGGAGTTTTACCAAACATTCAAAGAAGAACTAAAACCTATCCTCCTCAGACTATTCCAAAAAATTCAAGAGGAACACTTCCAAACTCATTCTATGAAGCCAGCATTAACCTAATTCCAAAACCAGATAAAGACAACACAAAGAAAGAGAATTACAGGCCAATATCCCTCACGAACACAGATGCCAAAATCCTTGACAAATTCTAACAAATTAGATCCAACATTACATCAGGAAGATCATACACCATGACCAAGTAGGATTTATCCCGGGGATGCAAGGATGGTACAATATCCGCAAATCAATAAACATGATACATCACATAAACAAATTGAGAGATTTAAAAAAACAATTGTGAAAACACAGATAAGGTAAAGAGAGAGAAAGAGAGAAAGAGATTTAATTGCCTCTAATCTCACCACCCCAAGATAATCACTTTAACATCTTTTATCTCTTCCTGCAGAAATGCATTATTTCAGAAATCAAGCAGAGTCGCTGATGTGTTACATGAGTTCATGTCACTCATTGCTCAATAGATTTTTGTTGTCAGCTTTGGGGAAAGATGACCTATAAACAAATACTGTCAATGTATTTGTCTTGGTGGAAATGCATACAGCGACTACAAGCCCACACCCCTCTTGGTCAGGGTAGACTTGCAAACTACAGCTAATCTGCTATCAGAACCCAATCTGTCCATAGGTGACGGAGCCCAGTTAGTTGCATATCTCCCACTCTGTATTATAGGGCTGTGTCCCGAGTGGCTAAAACCACATTGGGCACATAGTAGATACTCAATAAATAACTGATGGAAAATGAATAAATGAATGAACTATTTTTACTGCATTGTTATTCTTCCCCTGGATGTTTGCCTTGCAAAGTAACTCTTGTCCATTTTGAAAGTAAGGCATTTATCCACTTATTTACAGTATTCATCCCTTCATTCACTCACTGAAAGAATACTGGGTACCAGCCCTTGGGTGTGTGTACAGAGTGGGGCAAAAGTAGGTTTACAGTTTTGAGTACATAAAACATAGAGTTTATTCTTTTTCTTTTTTTTAATTCTCACCTGAGGACATTTTTCTACTGATTTTTAGAGAGACTGGAACAGAGAGAGAAAGACAGAGAGAAACACTGATGTGAGAGAAACATCCATTGGTTGCCTCCTGCACAGAGCCTGGGCTGGGGAGGAGCCTGCAACTGAGGTACATGCTCCGGACCAAAATCGAACCCGGGACCCTTCGGTCCGCAGGCCAACGGTCCATCCACTGAGCCAGACTGGCGAGGACCAGAGTTTATTCTTGTACTATTAGTATTAATTATTCAGCACCTGAACTTCCACGCTAATTCTCTCCACTTCTTCCTCCCAGTACAATGTGTCCTTCCCCTCTTTTCCCAAACTCTGCTTCTCTTTGAAATGTTCTCTCCACGGCCTGTGCCAGGGCCAAGTGCAAACTCTTTCCTCCCAAGGCATGTAGCCTGGCGTGCTGATCTTTCCTGTCACTCCTGTTTGGGACTTCCCCACACTGAGGGCCGTAGTGCTAGTCCAGGTCCCAGGAAGCAGGTGTGGAAAGGGAACTCGCTGTGCAGGGACTGTTTCAGGGGAAACACCAGGTAGAAACCAGGAGAGGCAGGGAGAGCCTGCAGACCATGGTCTGACCCCAAGTGAAGGACAGAGGCCACCAGGCAGTCTCTGGAAGGTTCTGTAAAACCATGAGGAGATCCCCCAGCCGAAAGCAGCCATGAGGGGGTCCTGTATCCCCAGAAACAAGCCCCGCCTCCGAGTCCCTGCCACGCTCCGCCTTTGGCTGGGATTGCCCGTCTGAAGTGGCCTCCACACACCAATGGTGGATTGCAGAGCCGGGGGGGGGGCGGGCAGTTATGCCCCTGAGGTTAGGCGCCTGAGAGGCACCTTCTCATGGTCACCTCAGATGTGTCTTAACTTGGGGTGAAACAAGATTTCCTCTATGCTTTCCTGCCTCCTTCAGCGAATGTGCATCTGTGTATGAGTGTGTCTCTGTACATGTTGTGTGTATGGGCATGCCCTCTGTCTATGTGTACATCTGTGTGGATGTGTCTGTGTGTGTGTCTGTGTGTGGGTTTGTGTGTGTGTGCACACATGTGTATGTGTGTTTACAAGGAGCCCACAGTAAACTGCAGCTCCGCCTCTCCGTTGCTCCCTTCAGACCATCCTGGTGGGCGACAGTGGCGTGGGGAAGACATCTCTGCTGGTCCAGTTCGACCAGGGCAAGTTCATCCCCGGCTCCTTCTCGGCCACTGTGGGCATCGGATTCACAGTAAGTGCTCCCCGCCTCCGGGGCCCCAGGTGGGCTCTGTCAGGGTCCCAGCAGGAAGCAGGTGGTCACTCGCGTTGGATCTTTCTAGGAGGTTTAATAAACATACTATTGACCAAAGTGTAGGCAGGGTGCTGGGAAACCAGGAGGGATGGTGCAGTGTTTTGGGGTCCTTATAGGGCTTCCATCCCCCACCCCACTCCCCAGCCTAAGAGAGGTGAGAGGAGGGAACCATCACAGACCCAGGGACCAAGAGGGCTGTGTGCAGGGGGCTGGCGGGCAGGAGCTGTGACCATCAGTGGAGGAACGCAGCAAAGCCCAGTAACCCTCCCCCCACACTGCCCTCCTCCTGCTCCCCCCATATCCTATGGGGCTCCCCATTGACTGCACACAACCGGAAGCTGGAAAACAAGGACATGTGTTGATACAGATTGCCCATGTCCACCTCCAAGGCAATAAGAACCTGGGGAGGCAAGGGTGTGGCTTAAAATGACAAAAACAGTCCAATCCTGGCTTTGTGGTCCTAGGGCACTGGGAGGGCAAAGGTTAAAGTTCTTTTTTTAGTTCTTGGTCTCTCCCTGGACACAGCACGGGGGCAGCTCAGATTAGAGAAGTGGTCCCAACCCATAGCCCCTCGTGGGCCAGGAAGGCCTCCCTCCACCCCTCACCCTCTGTCCACTCTCACCAGGACTGCGGCTGCTCGGTAACCCCTGCTCCCGGGAAGGCCTCTGAGGGGACTTGGCTCTGGGCGTGGACTATTCTCAGGAGCTGCAGGGCCTTCTTTGGGGTCTCCAGCGTCCTGAGGAGGAGCACATGGCATTTCTCGGGCGGCGTGGGTGTCTGGGAGGCCAGCCTCTGGGGCCAACAGAGCACAGGCCTGCGAGGCCACTCGGCTGAGACGCGGCAGAGTCCCGCTCGTGGAAAGAGATAGGGGAAACCCCAGACACTGAGCTTGCCCGGGTCACAGGGAGGAAGGCCAGGGCCCACCACGGACAGGGCTTCCGAGTGAGGCTGAAATGTGAGCTCAGCCTCGGTGCAGAGCCCAGAATCCAACCTGACACACCAGTGCCCCCAGCTCCCCGGCCACTGGGAGCCGCTGGGCTCCGGGGTGCAGGGCTGAGCCCCAGGAGGGCGAGGCTGTGCTGACGGCACCTGAGGCCTTCCACGACGCGAACCAGGCTGGCTGGTGCTGGGCGTCCCCCACCCTGGGCGCATGCCCCGCCTGCCCCCTCAGCACAGGGCCCACGGTGCCCTCAGAGTCACACTCCACTCCCCGCCCTCTTCCCACCGGTCAGACTCAGAGGGCAGAGTGTGGGCTGGACATGGGTGTGGCTACGGGTGCACAAACTCTCATTCACGCTCCGCAGATGCACGGGGTGGGACCTCAAAGTTTTGCCCCTGACCTGTGAGAAGGAAGGAAGTATGTGGTTCAATTGAGAGCCTGGCACTGCCTGAGACAGGACAGGCCGGGCTCTCCCTCTCTCCTGGGCTGGACCTTCACGGGATGTCCCGGAGACTCTGCTCAAGATGCTTCACAACTTCATGAATTCATCTGATACCAAACGATTAGGGCCTACTAACTGCCAAAGGCGGAGGGCCACGCGTGGGAAGGCCAGCCCTGCCTTCAGGAGCGCCAACTTAGACGCAGCCACAAGGGCACTGCGTCCTGGGAGTCCCAGGGTCTCAGGGCAAAGGGCGCGGGGAGGGGTGGCCCTCAGAACCCGCACAGGAGTGCCCAGCCCACCTTGCGCGTGGGATCGCAGCTCGGACTGCAGGGCGGGGAGAGCTCAGAGGCGGGGAGAGCCCGGAGGCGGGGAGGGCCCGTGATGGGACATTCTGGACGCAGCCCCGCAGGTCAGGGAGAAATGAGAGGCGGTCTGCGCTAAAGGGTCAAAGTTCCAGCACCAACCAACCAGGGCCCATGGGCTGCAAGGTGCATATCGGTCGGTAACTAAAATTATATTCACACGAGTTCGGGCTGGGCTGCGTAGTAACAGTGAGGCTGCCTGGGCTGGAACGCAGCACCGCGAAGGTCAGGGGCGGCCCAGCCTCTCCCGGACCCCACACCCGGGGCACCTGTGGGCCGCCAGCTGGCGAGGCTCGGGCGCCGCCTGCTGGCCGCGCTGCGCAGCGACAGCGGAAACCCCGGCGCCGGTGCGCGGGTCCCAGTGATGCCAGACCTTCCGTGCCAGGCCGGGCGCACAGGCACCGCCACCCGTGGGAACTTAACCCCGACGGCTGGCGACTTTGGGAAACCGGTCCTCGGGGTGGATTTGGCCCCGCCTCAGAGCCAGAAGCCGGTCAGTGTTGCGTCGGGGTCCCGCTGCCCCCCGGGCGCGGCGCTGGCGGGCGTGCGGGTTGGCGGGGCAGAGGGAGGAGCCTGGCGGGGTCCCGGCAGGGGCGGGGCCGGTAGCAGTGGGCGGGGCCGGGTAGGGGAGTGGGCGGGGCTAAGGCGGAGCCGTTCCTGCTCCGTCCGTCGCGCGCAGCGGGGCCGGCTCACCTCTGGTCCAGGAACATGACGGGCACGCCTGGCGCCGCTGCCACCGAGGATGGCGAGGCCCCCGAGCTCTCGCCGCCCTGCAGCCCGAGCTACGATCTCGCGCGCAAGGTGGGTGGCCACTGCGTCCAGCGCTGGGGGACGCCTGTGCGGGTGCCGAGGGCCACCCCTCCCCGCGCCCTTTAACCTGAGACCCTGGGGCTCCAGGGACCCTGCGCCTTTCTGGCTGCGTCAGTCCTTCCCCCCAGCCAGGCACCCGGTGTCCCCGAGTAGAGGGACATGGCCGCTAGGCTCATCCCAACTTCTGGTACCTGAGCTGGCTCTGCCAGGCCAGGGACAGGAAGCTGGGAAGTGACTCCCCAACCCAACTTTCTTCTGCCACTCCCGGCTAATGTGAGTCCCCGGGGACCTCCAGGCTTCTCGCTGAGGGTTAACGCTCCTGGACGCAGGCACCCACCCTGGGTGCTAGGAAGCTGGATGCCTGGACACCCAGAGAAGCCAGCCCCTGGCGGCGAGCAACGGGGTTAATGCCCTTCTCCCAGCTAAACTCTCAGCTGAGACTTGACATGGGTTCCTTAGGCCCAAAACTCCAGCCGCCCCCAGGTTCTGCCTCTTCCCTTCCCACTGCTGCCGCTCCTTCCTCCGGAACGCAGGCCCACCTGGGGGTTTGGGAACCTGAGAAGGATCTCAGTGATTGCTCACAGGTCCCCCCACCTGGGGAGAGGAAGTCCGCTCTCTGGGCGCAGTCCCTCCACGGGTGACCCGTACAGAAGCAGGCAAGGGTGGCAATGGACGCTGGTCTGTGTGCCCTCCTTCCAGGCCCTGGGGGCAGCCGGGTACCAGGGACCCTGAAAGAGGTGCGAAGGGAGCTGGGCGCTCCCAGCCTTCTCCCAGGCTCGCCGTTAGGTGGGCAGGTCGGCCCCCGTCTCAGGATGCAGGGCCTTGAAAGAGACCTGCTCTTCTGTGCCTTGGTTTCCTCCCCACACGCGGGGCTCACTCTAGCCAGAAGCTGGGGCCTCCGCCCCCCTTGTTTCAGGGGAAGCCACTCCGCAAGTCACCCGCCCAGAGCCGTTGAGATAGGCGTCCTGTGTGGGCTCTTGGCAGGAAGTGGGCCGCTGGGCCTTCGGTGGGAGGGAAGCTGGGGGGAGCCACCCCCAGGCTGGGGGGACCGCCTGACCTCCTGGCCGGACAAGCCAATGAGCTGTTTGCTTAGGAGGTGGCAAGGCTGGGCAGTTGTTTGTGTTTAGTGGTGGGTGGCTGGCAGCGTTTGTTCAAGGCAGCTGTGATCTGTAAAGTACACAGGAGCTCACTCTCCTTCCCTCCTTCTTGGGGGCTGGGACCTACGAGTCCAGGAGCAGTGTGGCGACAGAGGGCTCCGGCCCCTCCATCTGTCCCCTGGGCCAAGCGGCCTCCACCAGCCTGGGCGCCCCAGGCCTGCCCAGGAGGCTGGGTCCAGGACAGCCTGGCAGGAGCTCCTGGGGCTGCCTTAGAAGGGGTGGGGGCTGCAGCAGGCAGTGCCCCCCTGCACCCACTCTTCTGACGTCTTGGGTGCTTCATGCAACATGATTGGTCCTGGCCATTAACAGGCTCTAGAGAGGCCTCAAAGAGAGTCTCCCTCCGTCCTTCTAGCCACTGTGGGAGCCATGCACAGTTCAGGAATCGTCCCAAAGCCCCCCTTCACAAGCAAGCCCTTCACAAGCCAGGACCCCAGCCTTCATCCACCTTTTGCTCAGCCCCCTTAGCTTCCAGCTCAGTTAGCTCATCCCCATATCCCACAGGCTCAACAGGAAAGCCTTTGTCAAGGTCAGAGCCTCAAGAATAACACAGGCCTAGTCCTTCTCCAACCCATTAGGCTCCTAATGGGCCAGCTGGGAAAATTCCAGCATTAGATCCAGACCTCTGTTCTCCAATATTGAGGGACATCCGGACAGGGGGCTCGCCTCCCTGACCCCCTGTGCTCCTCAGTGAAGATGGGCAGAGACTGGCCTAGCGATTAGGGGGCGGGACACACCCCTCCGCCCCTCACCCCCTGCCCCACAGTGACCCAGTGATCCCAATTTGTGGCCATTTGTCCCACTTGGGAGGTTTCTGCTGAAAGAACTTCAGACTAAATGTCGCCCCACCTCGGTATAAAGTTGAATCTTTCCTGGCTCATGCAATGTTTTTTTTAAAAAAAAAAAAAAATTTTTAATTTTAAAGAGAAAGGACAGGAGAGAGAGAGAAAAAAATATATTCATGAGAGAGAAACATCAACTGGTTGCCTCCAGCACGTCTCTTACCAGGGATCGAGCCTGGAGCCCGGGCATGTGCCCTGACCAGTAATCAAACCGATGACCTCTTGGTTCATGGGTTGATTCTCAACCACTGAGCCACACTGGCCAGGCCATGCAACCTTTTTATAAACATGTAACATCAAATAAAGAAGAAAAAAAAAACATGTAACATCATCAGAAACTTCCAAATAAGTGTGGTGACCAAAACGATAGTAAGGTTAGAATGTGCCTTTGCAAAAGCGGTGCTCCCGCCCCCTCAGGTGGTGATACCTCCCTCGGCTGGGAATCCTGTCCCAAGTATTAACACTTCCTGATTTTTTTTTTTTAACGTTTATTGCCTGTTTCTCTGCCCACGCATGCACGCAGGCACAGCTGGAACACGCAGTGCGAGGGGATCTGGGCCCGGTGGGGCAGGGCAAACGTGTCTGAGACAGATGGGGTGGTTCTCCAGGGCCAGGAAACACATCTGGGGACTCGATGGTGCTGAGGTCTCAGCACAAGCTCCCAGGAAGTTGGGGAGGACTGAGGTCAGAGGGAGAGCCGAGAGGCGAGAGTGTGGAGGGAAGAGGCAGAGCGACGGTAGCAGATGCCCCCTCCCCCCATGTCAGCCTCCTCCCCTAGCCCTCTGCCTCTCTGTCCGGGTCTTCTCTCCCTGGAAGCCCAGAAATGCGCCCCAGCTCCCCATTAACTGCCTCTGCCCCCATCTCCTAGGTGATGCTTCTGGGAGACTCGGGCGTCGGGAAAACCTGTTTCCTGATCCAATTCAAAGACGGGGCCTTCCTGTCCGGGACCTTCATAGCCACCGTCGGCATAGACTTCAGGGTGAGGTGGCTGCCGGCTCTGCCTCCCGCAGCGAGCCGGGCTGTGGCTCAGACCCGGGGCACTGCCCTGCCCTCGCCTGTCCCCAGCTGCAGGACGGTGGCTCACTGCCCGGAGGGCACAAGTGCTGCCCCAGGGACGGGACCACTGAGGTGGACCCGTGTGCGGAGGCCGGGCTGGCTCCTTGCCCGCTGCGGGATATGAACATTGAGAGGCTGAGTCTTAAAGTTCGGCTCCCAGTGGGGCAGACACAGCCCCTTGCTCGGTGCCCCCTCGCCGGGCTTTCCTGGCGCTCCCGGGGGCACCGCCACACCAAGTGGAGGAGCTGGGCTGGCCGGGTGGGGAGAGAGCAGCCTGCCAGGGTCCCTCCTCTCACCTTCAGGGTCCTTCTTGACAAACCTGCATCGGGACACCGAGGCCTCTGAGCGCTGATCCCCCAAAGGGTCAGGGGAGTGAGGGCCTAACCCTGGCAGGGGTCCACCAGCGGTGGGGGGCGCCTGCCATGGAGGGGAAGGCAGTCCACTAGGAGGATTGGGGAGCAGCCAGAGGAGGTCCCCGGGATGCTGGGGCATCTCACCTCTCAGAGCTTGGTTGCAGGATGGGACCCACTCCTGGAGAGGCAGGCGGAAGTGGGGGAGGGGTGGGATCCCCAGTTCTCAGCCCTCTGCCAGGGGAGAGCCAGGCAGGTCCTCAGGCTCCCTTTAGCCTCGTGTAGTGAGAACAGACAGAGAGAAGAGGGCTCCTCAGCAGGACTCTCTGGGGACAGGGGTCCACTGCCCTGATGGGGTGATCTGGCTGGGACAGCTCTGAGGCTCACCACAGCCCCTCCAGTCCTGGGGAGCGACCAGGACAAGACACTCCTTCCTCGTAGGACGTCAGCAGAGCGCAGGAGCCGGGGCTGCCCTGCCCTCTGGCCACCCTGTGCCCTTTTCTCTTTCAGAACAAGGTGGTGACCGTGGATGGTGTGAGGGTGAAGCTGCAGGTGAGAGGCAGGCTTTGTGGGAGGGAGGGGAGGGGAGGGGAAGGAGGGGTGGATTGTCCTGCCCTGGCTCTACACCCCCGGAACCACAGGAGGCGTGGCCTGCCCCGTGCCTGGCCTGGGGTAATTTCCTGTGGCGCCCGCAAGAAGCAACAGCGGCTTTTGTTCCTTTGATGTCTGCAGAAAAAGCAGTTCCCAGGCGACCTCCCTTCTAACAAAGGCGCTCAAGTGCCTTCAGACAAGCTTAGGCTGGCTCCTCCTCCCCTGCCTCCCGCTCTCGTCCCCTGGGCTGGGGAAGGGGCCACAGCACCGAGGAAGCTGGAGGACTCGGACCTGTCAGCAGGCAGGGATCGGCAGGTGTCAGGAGCCCGTGAGAAGCAGAGGCGCAAGGAGGCCGCCTTCCCACACACCTCGCACCACGACACGGGTTTCCTTGCCCACCCCCGCCCCTGCGCCTGCCTCCTTCTGACCGTGTGTCCGTCCCTTCCTAGATCTGGGACACCGCCGGGCAGGAGCGGTTCCGCAGTGTCACCCACGCTTACTACCGAGATGCCCAAGGTGAGTCCCAGGTGCACGCCAACTCCTTCCCCAGCCCACCTGGGACACCCGCCCTTCTGCCCCAGTCCCCATGTGACCTCTCTCTCCCCCTGCAGCCTTGCTCCTGCTGTATGACATCACCAACAAGTCTTCCTTCGAAAACATCCGGGTAGGTCGCTCTGTCCACCACCACAGCAGAAGGCAGGGCTGCGGAGTTCAGGGCTACCTCCTGCTCTGGGGCAGGGGGTGGAGCCCCGAACGCTGCTGCCTTCGCAGATACCTGAGCGGTGACTCAGGCGTAATACGCTGCCTCTGGGTATGCGATGGGCATATGGGCATGGAGACCAGGCAGTGCTGAGCCTGATGGTGATTCATGAGTGTGCTTCATGACAAAAGTTCAGAAAGTACCCAGCTCCACCCTGGGCAATTACCCCCAGGAGCCAAGGGGAGGGCAAGCAGAAAGGTCTATCCGAACATCTAGTCCAAGTTGCAAGAAATGACTCAGGCGGGCAGAGTGCGTGGCGCTGTCCTCACCACCAAACTATTGAAGAAAATAGACGATCGCTCAACAAATATAAGCACTGACCCTGTGTGTAACCCCGTAAAGGTTTCCCATGCTCTCTGACCTCAAGGGGTCGACAAGCAACGTGGGGGATAAGACAGAGAGATATAAAACAGCTTATATAGAGAATGGAGCCCTGGCTGGTGTGCCTCAGGCAGTTGTAGGATCATGCCGTGCACCAGAAGGTCGTGGGTTTGATTCCTAGTCAGGGCACATACCTAGGTTGCAGGTTCCTCACCCGGTCAGGCACATATGGGAGGCAACCAATTGATGCTTCTCTCTCTCCTCTCTCTCTCTCTCTCTCTCTCTCTCTCTCTCTCTCTCTCTCTCCCTCTCTAATCTTAAACAAAAGAAGAGGATGGCACTCATACTGCCACTGCCAACCCCATGCTCATGGCAGACATTACTAATCAATCATCGTATTTTTTATCACTGAGCCCTTATGTGGCCTTAGAATCCTCAACGGGAAATCGCTGGTGACTGCCAACTGATTTCTAAGACAAAGCTGCTGCTATCTCTATAGAACCAGGAGTCCGCTGTGTGGGGTTTGGAACCACTCAGGACTGGGGAGGCCAGAACAAGGATGCAGATACGAGAATGAATAGGGCATCGGGGTTGGAGGGGGCAGTGGGTAGCCCAGGATAATCAAATAGGGCAGAAGGAGGAGGGGCAAAAGGGAGGGGAAGAATGGCTGGGGCGCAGCCTTAACCCAGCTCAGCTCACCCTCTCCCACAGGCCTGGCTCACTGAGATTCACGAGTACGCCCAGAGGGATGTGGTGATCATGCTGCTAGGCAACAAGGTGAGTGGTCCACGGCAGGACCAGCCCACCTGCACCTCCTCTCCCGCTGCCACAGCATTGCCTGCACCCAGCCTCATCACTACCCGAGAGTGTTAGCTGGCTACCCTTCCAGCAAAGGACCCTTTCCGGTCTCCAGTTTAGGGCTCAGTCCATCTTATCTGTCTGTAAGCTTTGGAACGGCCCTTGTGGGGGAAGTTTAGCTGCTGCCTGTGAGATCCAAGGCTGCCCAGCTGCTGGGCCCCTATTAGGTCACAGTAACCAGGGTCACGGATGCAGAGTTAAGAGCAGAAAAGTTAGCCCCAGCTACTGTCACCCTCTGAGGCTGGGTCTCCGTGCCCTTGCCTAGGAGAGTTACCCACCTCCCCAAGAGGGAGTGAGATTCCAGGGCTGGCCGCTGGGGAACCGCTCCTGAACCAGGTGGAAACCTCTCCCCGTGCCAGTCATACAGGCCGCAGTCTCACAGGCCACCAGCAGGGGGCGGGCAGTGCCTACTCCTAGGGCAACAGATGGGCCAGAAGGGGCAGGAGAGGGGCGGGCTGGGGCTTCCTTCCCCAGAGTGACCCTCCTGGGCTTACAGGCAGATGTGAGCAGTGAGAGGGTGATTCGCTCGGAAGACGGAGAGACGCTGGCCAGGGTAAGTGGCTGCCTTGTGGGCAGGGTGACGGGTGGGGGCAAGCAGAGGCTGGCCCTGAGGACACGCTCTCCCTGGCAGGAGTACGGAGTTCCCTTCATGGAGACCAGCGCCAAGACGGGCATGAATGTGGAGTTAGCCTTTCTGGCCATTGCCAAGTGAGAGCTGGGCGGGGAAGGGAACGGTGCAGGGCCGGGTGGCACCATCTGGGGGTCCAGTAGGGCCCGGCCGCTGGGCTCAGCTGCACCTGCAGTCTGAGGTCCCTGTGCCCCCAGCCATGGGAGAGGGGAGGATGCTCCCCACCTGGCTCGCTGCCCAGCCCGTTGCCTCTTCCTCTTCCAGGGAGCTGAAATACAGGGCCGGGCTGCAGGCCGGCGAGCCCAGCTTCCAGATCCGCGACTATGTGGAGTCCCAGAAGCAGCGGCCCGGCTGTTGCTCCTTCCTGTGAAACCCAAGGGGCTGAGAGACAGCTCCCGAGGCCCACGAGGATGCAGCCTGCTCCCCAAGACCTGGTTGATTCTGAGCAGCTGAGCCAATGGGGGAGAGAGTTGGGGGCCTAGTGCACAGCCCCTTCCCAACTGGGGGCTGTACCCCCACCCCTACCTTCGTTCCTGTAGCTTCCCTGCATCCCCAGGGAGGGTAAAATATTTATATTTCAGTTTAGTGATACATAATTTAACACACACACACACACACACACAAAGCGGGCACCAGAAAACCAAGGTAGGGACCTGGTGGCCTTAGCCTTCTGGTAGATACTAGGACTCAGGGGCTGGGCCTCCCTCCTAGCCATGATGAGGGCAGTAATGCTCCAGCTCGCTACCAAGGAACATGCGCTTCTGGGGCAGGAGGGCAGGCAGGGACCCTATTCCCGCTCTCAGTTCAGCTGGGGAGAGGCTGAGCAGACCCGGGCCTTCATTTCTTCCAGCTCCCCAGGGAGCAGTCTCCCCCAGAAGATGGGCCCTTGTGCTGGGAGCTGCTAGACCAAAGCCTATCTCTTATCAGGGAAGATAAGCAATGTGGAGATTGGGCGGCGGCCCAGCTCCCTCCCTGGGAGGGGAAGAGAGGATCGCAGAGATTGGGTCTGTTTGGCTACCTCTAGCCTTACGAGCCCCCCTCCAGGAGGTGCGGCCCTTCTCCTCCTGCTCACAAGCACAACGGGGCCCTTGGGAGCATTTGGTTGCTATTCTCTGGACCCCCCTGGATCCCTGGTCTTCCTTTCCTTTCTGCTATGCCCCTGGGCACCTCAGGTCACAGTGAGAGAGAGTTGATTCTCCGGTCTCGACCCTCTGGCAGGTATGCAGTCCTCTGGCTATTTCTTCAAACAGCTGTAGTGCTTCTACTGGGGAAAGAGCCCTTAAAAGAGAAACCCCCATCTCCAGAGTAGGGGGGAAGCAAACCTGAGCAAACCTCACCCCCATGTATTCTCCTCAACCCAAGTGCTGGCTCTCCCGACGATGCCCTTATGTTCTCAAACAGACCCAGGGCCCAAACTGCTTCATGTCCCCTCCTACTGAGACCGGGTGGGGAAGGAGAGGCCACCCATTTCTGGGTTAACCAGAACGTGTGCAACACAAGGTCGTGTGGGGAAGACTGGGGAGGGGGAAGGGGCAGCAAGGAGTTTATGTGGGGCCGAGTCACGTCTCCCAGAGCCCTGACCCCAGCAACTGGAGGGGGACAGGAGGCCTGCATGTCCCAACCTAGAGGCATCTATGCCCTGGCTCTCCGGGCCAGGGGCAGGGGAGAGGGGCGAGAAAGAGGCGTGCACTGGACGTGTCTGAGGCCACTGCATTTGCTTTCAAGGCAGAAATCTCGCGGTCCGAGCCTAGTCAGCAGCTCCGACTTGGGCCCTGATAAGGAAGCTCTCCGAGGCCTCTCCCAGGCAGCCCAGGGAGGAGCCTGACCTTGCCCAGGGCAGGTCACTGGGGACCCAGTCCCTCGGGCTGCTCTGGGCCTCTAGCATTTGTTTTTTTCAGAATTAAATTGCAGTATTTTGGAAAGTACATCCTGTCCACTGCTCCTTTGAGATGCGCCATGGGAGCGGGGATCATGTTGAAAGGAGTGTCCCTGCTGGAGGAACTGCCCTGAAGTGCCAAAATCATTTGATCTTCGTCCTTCAATGGCCCCAAGTAGTCACCTCACCCGTTAACAGACTGCCCGGCCTCTGTGACCAGCCTCTCCTCTGTGAGGAGCTGAAAGGAGGCTTATCTTAGGGTCCTGATCTTTTTTTTTTTTTTTTTTTTTTAATGGAAGAAAGCCAGGGCTCTTTCCCTGTAGACTGTACTGCGGGTGGTTACCTGACTCTGTCCTGCCTGCCCCGACCCCAATTCTCCCGTCCCGTCCAGCGCCGAGGCCAGTGCCCATGCCATTGCCCTGATGGCCTCTTCAATGGGCATCCCCGCGAAGTGTCCCTCCTGGGCCCTCACGCCGTCCCAGTGAGGATCAGAGCACGCCCCCCTATAAACAGGTCCCGGGACAGCACAAAAGGGCTCCACAAGCCGAAGACTTCGTTATTCAAACAACGGTTGAGTCCGAGGTGGATCTCAGCCTTTTTTGTACGACCCCTGGGACCTCGCAGCCTCGTTCCCGAACGGGATCGGTTGCCCCAGCAACAGTCGCTCCCCCGCCCCCCGCCCCCCTCCTAAGCCCCCGGCTTGAAGCTGCACACAAGGATTTGGCTAAAGGCTGTGTAAAACGTTAGGGTCCCGGCTTAGCTCCCCTCGACCCCCGCCACACGCGGGTGGGAGAAATCAGAACCGAGCCAGCGGGCCCTTCGGCCCAGCACCGGGATCTCGCCCCGCCCCCGCCTCAACTCGGGCCACTTGGTAACAAACACTTCCACTTCCTGAGCCTCTTTCTTCTCCCGCCGCCGAGCGCCGCGCGGAGCGCAGGGTCCCGCCCCTGCGCGTTCTCATTGGCCAGCGTCGTTCACCCGGCCCGAGCGCCCCCTGCCTGTGGTCCCTGATTGGCTCAGGGTGCTCCACACCCTCGGCGCGGCCCCGCCCCCTAGGAAAAGGGGTCGGGGCGGGAGCTGGGAAGCTCAGACGCCGCGCGGGCGGGGATTGGTCCGTTCGCTTGTAGTGCAGCTCCCCGAGGTGCGCGGCGGCCTTTCGCGGACCACCTGCTCGCTCCGCCGGCGCGGGGAGTCCTCGCGGCGCTCCCTCCAGCTTCCTCGTCCGCGGGGAAAGGGCTGGGTCGTCCCGTCTCCGGCCCCCGACAGGACCCCGCGTCGAACCGCTGAGCCGTCGCAGGGCGAGATGAGCGCGGACGCGGCGGCCGGGGCGCCCCTGCCCCGGCTCTGCTGCCTGGAGAAGGGTCCGAACGGCTACGGCTTCCACCTGCACGGGGAGAAGGGCAAGGTGGGCCAGTTCATCCGGCTGGTGGAGCCCGGCTCGCCGGCCGAGAAGGCGGGGCTGCTGGCCGGCGACCGGCTGGTGGAGGTGAACGGCGAGAACGTGGAGAGGGAGACCCACCAGCAGGTGGTGAGCCGCATCCGCGCCTCGCTCAACGCCGTGCGTCTGCTGGTGGTCGACCTGGAGACGGACGAGCGGCTGCAGAAGCTGGGCGTCCAGATCCGGGAGGAGCTGCTCCGCGCCCAGGAAGGGCCCGGGCAGGCCGAGCCGCCGGCCGCCGTCGAGGCGAAGGGGGCTGGCGGCGAAAATGAGCCGCAGGCCGCCACGCCGGAACCCCGCGAGTCCGAGAAGAGCCACCCCGAGCGGGTAAGTGGGGGCCCGGGCCGGGCGGCGAGTCAGGAACGGGGCGAGGGGAGGGGGATCGGGGAGAGACCCAGGCGCCCGGACGCCCAGCCCCGCGCCCAGCCTGGTCTTTTTGGAAACTCGATCCTCGAGGGGAAGCTGCTTCCGCCCGCCTACCGGGCGCTCGGGCGGTTGCAGGCTTGGGGCTGCTTCCCACGACCCCCACCCCTTCCCCGCGCTGGGCTGGGACTCTGAGCTTTTCTTGCCACTTGTTCTTTGGCCTTTAGAAGTGAGAGGGAGGGCGGGCGGGCGGGCGGGCGGCCCAGTCCCCTCTTTCCTCTGCTCTGTTGGTGGTGGCTGCTCCCGTGTTTGGGGAAACCTCTAATCCCGCCCACCCCGGGGCCGGCTTTTCAGCCACCCGATTCCCAGCCTGCCCAGAGGTGCCAGCTTCCTCCGTGGCCCCAGTGGGTGGTAACTGGAGCTGGGATGAAGCAAGTGGGACCCGCGGAGCCCGGGCGCTGGGAGGGGGAGGGGGGAAGGGGTGGCAGGCAGGGCTGTCTCCGCGCCTCCCCTCCAGCCCTGGTATGTGTATCATTAACTTCAGCGGCTGGACTTCATCCTCCTCTTGCAGTCCGGTGTGACTTCTAAGAAAAGAGAGGAAGCCCCACCAACCTGGGCGCTGTGGGGTGGAGTTCGGGGAGGAGGTGCAGAGGTCTCCGGCGGCTCTGCCTCCTAGGATTTATGATCCTCAGGAATGTGAGGAGTAAGCGCTAGCTGGTATCTGAGCGCGGGAGGGAGGATCTTGGAGGAGAAAGATGGCTGGGGAGGGAGGAGAGGGAGTGGTCGGTGGCCCTGGGCCCTGCAGGGGCCAGCCAGCAGGAAGGGGGTCCTGCCCAGGCAGCCGCCTCACTCCAGTCCCCGGACAGCAGGAAGTCTGGTTGCTTTTACCCATGTTTAGAGTTTCCCAAAAAACGATCCCAGTCTGGGTCAGCTGCAGGATGAGCAGTGGCAACACTGGAGTTGTACTCAGGCTCTGTCCCCAGAGTCTGAAGGGGGAGGCCTCAGGGTGCCGACTGGGGGGGGGGGGGAGCAGGGCGTGGGCCCATTTGGTGGCTCTCCACCTGGTAGGCATGTGGCTCAGGTGTTCCTGGCGCTAGCAGGAGCCTCCCCTGGTCAGAGTAAGGGCACAGTTCAGCCTAAAGGTAGAAGGTGGAGCCAGAGAGGACCAACTGATCAGTGGAAGTAACGGAAGTGAGGTCACTCGGAGCCCTCTCCAGCGGAGTGGAGTGCCAGGAATGCCAGGGCCACCAGGCTCCCACTTCCTGCCATTACCGAGCAGGCACTGGCAAGGGTGGGGCAGGGGCCAGAGCACCCCAGCCAGGGGTCAACACCAGGGAGTTGGAGCCCATGACCTCTGGTCCCAGGCAGAAATCCATTCTGCTGAGTGCATCGATTTGCCATTCCATTATTTTCTGGACTTTGGCACTCCCACAAGTAACCCGCCACCCCTCACCCCCCACACCCGAAGTTGCATCAGGTCAAGCTCCTCCCACTACCCATTTGGTTTTGCTGCTGCGTGTGGGAGGGCCCCGGGGAGGACCTAGCACATGCCTCCCCTCCTCCCCCGGGCCATCTGAAAGGCAGCAGCCTTGGCTTCCTGCTCTCTGGGTGAGCACAGAACCCCAGTCCCCCCGGCGGTTTATGTGTACCGAGTTAGGGAGGAGAACCAGCCTCCGGTCCTGGGGACACCGTCACCAGGCCTCTTGGGGTTTCAGGTCAACAAGCAAATCAGAACTTCCCTGAGCCTTGGTTCTCCCATCTGTAAAATGGGGGCCTTGGATTACAGTGACACCTGTCCTCTAAAATTCTACACATAACAGGAAGTACTCGCGCCCCTGTGGGATGCTGAATGGAGCTCCTTTAGGCCCAGGCATTGGAATCCGAGCGCTATGTAGCCACTGCCTGTAGCCTTGGGCACAGCCAGCCAGCACTCCTACGTCCTCCAGTGGGAAATTCCCATGAAATCTGGTGGACTTGAAGGTGACCCGCCCTGTCACCGCAAAAATGTTAATAAACATCGTAAATTATTTTCCCTAAAAGGCCTCTCCGTGGGGCTGTTCGGTCTCTCCATTATCCTCACACGTGGAAAAGCTGTTACTTGGAAAGGGGCCTGGGCGGCAGGGGACATCTGGTGGGGAAGACCAGCCTGGGGCGGGAATGCTACGGGCAGAGGGTGCGGGGGCCTGTCGCGCTGTGTGGAAGGAGGTGGAGGTGTGCCTCTGGCTCTGCCCCCCTTTGTGGTGGCTTTCCCCGCCTCCACCCACAGGGATGGGACCTAACCCCCTGGAGCTTGGCGCCTGGCACAGGGACTCACAGCGGCGAACGGGCAGGCCTAAGCCAGCGCCACTGTACTGGCGGGGCCACCTCAGCCTCCCTAAGCCTCCATTTCCTCTTGTGTAAGTTGGGGGCGACAGCAGCAGCCTCGAAGGGTTGTTGGGGATTACTCAAGGGTGTCTGTTAAGCTCAATGCCTGGCACCAAGTGGGCGGTAAACGTTGGTTGTTGGTATATGAATTAATAAATATTCCACAGCAATTGTTGCCCCATCCATGGGGCAACTAGCCCTGGATCAGCCTCCCTCGTTAGGCAAGTGCAGCTGCAGCCACACCTGGCACGAAGTATGTGCTCAACGAAGGGTGTCGCTCCTATTGAATAATCACGTTCCACAGCCTGTCACAACCTGGCAGCCTCTCCCCCCACCTCCCCGCTGTCCACCCAACCACACCAAGGGTCCAAACTCCCCGCTAGCACATCGTGCTGGCTTGGCCTTTGAGCCTTCACACCTGGTCCCCTTCAGCCCCTTCTCCGCGCGGCACACTCTCCAAGGCCACTCGCTTCCCCAGGAGCCTCTCCTCACCTCCTCCCACTCCCTGTCCTTCCGCTATTGCTCTGGACAGACGTGCAGGATTTGAATTCTCTGTTTATGATCGCTGTCACGGCGTGGCGAGTCCCCAGGGCCACACCTGCCCTTATTTGTGTTTATGTCCCCGGCATTGTGCCTTGCACAGAGTAGGGAGCGGCTCAATCAAATTTTGTGAATTAGTGAATAAATGCGTAACAGCCACCAGCGACCTTTGTCCTAAGCCATCTCGTTCCAGTACACCTGGGCCTGTTTACGCCTCAAAGCCTCAAACACGCCCAGAGATCGGAATTCCAGAAGAAGCTACCCACTCCTTTTTCTTGCCTTCTAGCAGCTTCCATTTTAAAATTAGAAAACCGGAAAGCTTGGGCTTTGGGGTCAGTCCTGCCAGCCCGCTGGCTCTGGGCCCCTCATTGTCCATTGTTCCCTGTGAGCCTCAGCTTCTACGCCTCTGAGATGGGACGCCAGCACCCAGGGTTGCTGAGAGGGTTCAGTGGTGGGGTGTGGGGTGGTTTCCACCAGACCTGACCCTGACCCCCGGGGCAAAGATGGTGCAGGCACCCCAGCCAACAAGGTGGGTGGGCAGGCACAAGTATCGGGCAGCCTAGCAGCCCCTTCCCCATTTCTGGGGGGACGGAACCGGGTTTGAGCTCAGGATGTTTGGATGTGGAATGGACAGGGTGTGTGACCATTTTGTGTGTTGGGTCCTCCTGCTAGGCCATGCTTTGGGGGCTCTCTCTCCCCTAGGATAGCCCCTGGCTCTTACTTTCAGGGGTGTGTCTTGGAACCCAGCTTGCTCTGACTCCAGTGTCTACCTGCATACCCATTTGGCCACACATTTGGATTGTGCTTGGTGGCGTTCTCTCCAGCTGGTCTGCCCATCACAGTGGCACAGATTCATGCTGCTTGGACCCTCTCCCTGCAAGGGTCCAGGTAGCTGAGCCCTTTGGGCCAGAACTCCCAGGTGCTCCTGTCCCCCGCAGTGTCCTTCAAGCACTGGATGGAACACCTCCGCCCACAAAGGGCAGACTCCTTGGACCCATCCATCCCTTCCCCTGAGATGGGCTGGGTGGGGAACTGGTGACTAAGTCTCTACCTTCACCCTCGGGTCCTGAGAATCCACCCTCGCTATCTCTGGGCGGTCCTGAGTACAAAGGGCTTCCCTGGAGGCTGATCTTGACTATTGGCCTTGGCCTCCCTTAGACCCCTAGGCAATGTTTAGGTTCCTGCCCTAGAAAAAGACAAATGCTACGGTCCAGGTTCAAGGTGCTGCTCTCTGCTGTGCAATTGAGCTCCCATCTCTCCGTGTTATAAGGTCATGGGTGGGGATCTGGGAATGTTTGGGGCTGACAGCCAAATGGGTGAGGACCTAAGCAGGCCATTGCCACAGCCACTGGCTACGTGTGGCTCCTGGTACATGAAATGTGCCAGTCCACACTGAGAGGTGCTGTAAGCGTAAATGCCAGATTTTAAAGACCTGGTACAGATAACAAGATGTAAAATAGCCCATGGATAGTCTTTTAAATGGATTACCTGTTGAAATGATAATATTTTGGATGTGTTGTGTTAAATAAGATAATACAACTCGTTTCTCTTGTTTCTTTTTACTTTTTAATGTAGCCAATAGAAAATTTTTAAATTCCCTGTGCTAAAAAACAAAATTCAACCAAGTAAATTTGAAGGTCAAATTGGCTTTATTCGGTGATTCATGGGGTCGTGAATACAATATAATTGTATACAGGTGACGTATTACACAAATAATACTGATATAACCTGAAACTGATATAATTTTATTAACCAATGTAACCCCCAAAAATTCAACTAATAAAACGACGCGTGAGTTGGGCAGCATCCCAATAGCAACTGGACGGCTCACTGAGGGTTGGACAAAACGGAGGAATTTTATAGGAAGAGGATGCGGCCAAGGAACTATTGGCAAAGGAAAAGAAAGGGCGATTTGGGGCCTGATATCTGTGCTTTGGGAAGGCTTCTAATCCTGCAGATTGCCTCTTCTCTCTATGGGGAGAGGGCCCAGGGGACGGGTTACCTTACTGGTGTTTGTCCAGAAAATTCCAGACTGACTGATTATTTTTCTTGGAGAGGTTGAATCCGCAGTTAGACCAGGTAGTGAGTCGAGGTGTGGTGTCGTGGGTTATTAGCATGAGTGATGCCATATTGGGCCTGTGGAATGGTTTCTTCTTTAACGCCTAGATGACTGGCGTTATATTCCTATTGGATAATGCTGGTCTGGATCTGCGTTTGGAGCCTGCTCTCTTTAAACCTGAGTTTCTTCATCTGTGAAATGAGGGCAATAATACCTTCCTTGCAGGGTTATAATTGAGTTTTAACAAGAAAATACACATAAAGTCCTAGTGCCGTGATAGGCGCATAGCAAGTGCTCAGTAAACAGTATTTCAGTAGAGCTCCAGTGTCACAAGCTCCCGGAAGGTTCTTACAAGTAACCTCGTGAGACAGGCCACAGGAGTTAAATCCAGCGGCTTCTCTGGGGGAGGAGGAGGAGGGATCAGGGGGGCTGAAGTGGAGTGCCTGCTGGGCTGCGGGCATTGGGTGGCCAGCCTGGAAGGTGGCCAGCCAGGCAGCAGCCCACGTACCAGCCTGCTCCATCCCAGCCTTGCCCAGCCCTGGGGAGACCTGAGCCAGCCTCTCCCTCAGATGGGTCGCTGGACAGCAGTGGGAGGAAAGAGCCGGAGGGGGATCTGGCTCAGGGCCCCTACTGGTGGCTGTTGGAGAAGTGGCCGCCACTTAAGCTTATGTCTCCCTCCTCGATCCCACCCTGCTGGGCTCCAGAAAAGTGTCTCTCCACTGAGAAACAGCAGGAAGTTCAGGGTCAAGGGCTAGAAGCAGCTCGCTTTTTGCGAATGGAGGTGTCTAACATTCCTTAGACGGGAGGTCCTGTGGGGTGAAGTGGAGCCACTTCAGGGCATGAGTCAGTGGCAGCCAAGCCTCTACCTCCCCCGGGGTGAGGAGAGGATCCATGAGCCTAGAGCTGTGGACACTGGCCAGTAGTCTGGGTCCTGGTCACTTCCCGGCCTGCCGTAAGGACAGTGCCCGCATGCTCCCCGTCACGCGTCACCCCAGGCAGGGCCAGCTCTCCAACCTGGCTTCCTTGAGAGCACTGAGCTGCTCCCTGAGCAGCCAGGGTTCCTTAGCCCAGCATTCCCTCTGCCTGCCCACCAGGACAGCCAGGCCCTTCCCCTGCCCTGTTGGCTGGGGCTCGTTTCTCTGTGGGAGGCAGCTGGGCACCATTCTTAGGTGCATAAACAGGAGCCCTGGGCTGGGTGGGGCTGGGGCGGGGGTGGGGGGATGGGCAGCCCTGGGAGGTGAGGGTCACCTCTATTGTTCCCCCTAGCCACCTGGTAGTCTCCCCTCCTGCAGCCCGCCCCTTGCAGGAAGCTGCCTGGCTGTTCTATATGGGCTCTTCACCATGGCACCGGCCAGGGAGGGGCCAGGCCCAGCGGGGCGTTGGCCCCCCAGCCATCCTCCCCTGGGCCTGATCCCCAGAGACAGTCACTGGGATTAGGGTATCGACTTTCCCCGGCTTTCCAGGTGGCTGCTGGTGGTGCCTATTGAATTCCGTGCCCGCCATCCGCTCCCTGGGCTGCGGGGGTGGAGGTGACTGGGCGGCCACTTGGGGTGGGGCTGGGCTTCCTGGGAGAGAGGAGGCAGGCCTGGGACAGAATTTGGAGCAGCCCGAGAACCTGGTGGCGCCATGAGTCTGGAGGCAGGTCTCCTAGCAGGGTCTTTTCCAGAAAGTGGATCTGGCATTTTCTGGAAGTGACTCAGACTCATGCCGCCCCAGCCCGTTTGCACTGCCCACTGGCCACCATTGCCTCACGTTCCTTCCTCTCGCTTGCGGATCTCTGCCAGTCTCCTCACTGAGCAGATCCTGATTTTTACTTCTGAGCTGTGCTCCCTGAGGCTCTGAACACCCTGAGACCATGTTTCCCTTGTAGTGACCCCCAGCCCGGCTCTGCGCCCCTCAAGCACCAGCACAAGGCTCCCCCTGAGCCCCTGGGGCCACACCGCAGGCCGGGGATGGCTTGGACTTGCCATTTCCCCCTCTCCCCAGGCCCTGCCCAGCTCTAACCCAGGACCCACGGTGGCCAAGCTCTGGGCAGCTGGCCCCTCCCATCTTCTCTTCTCAGGACTGGGCCAGCCCCACGACCCCCAGGGAGGCTGCCCCCAGGGACTCCTGTCAGCACCAGCCTCCACCCAGGATGGGCTGGGCTGACTCAGCAGCTGGCGCTGACACCTCCTGGAGACAGCGGGGAGGGGAGGGGGGCGGGGAGAAACAAGCTGGTCTCTGGGAGGAATGCAAGCCTGCAGCTGGCCCTGGGAAGGAAGGAGCCTCTGGGGACCTGGGAAGGCGGGTGCAGGATGGGGCTCTGTGGGTGTCCAACACTTCAGAAGGGGTTTCCTGTCCGCCTGCCCAGAGAGCAATGAGCCCCTCTGGCTGGGTCCCTTATTTCTTCCATCCTCGAGGCTCAGTGCGGCCTCCAGCTTTAAGGACAGGTCACCAGCAAGGCTCAGTAAGGGGAGCCCGAGACACAGAGCCCCGGGCAGCAGTGCAGCCGTGCCAACCTGGAGAGCACCCACGCTGCCCCCTTCCCCGCCCAGGCCCAGCCCAGGCTGCTCACTGTCCCTGTCATCGCCTATCCCAAGCTCAGGCTTAGCTCTGGCTGCAAGAACCTTTCGCGCACCCGGAAGGAAGGCTGTGGTTTCATCAGCTCCCAGGCCCCTCCCCGCAGAGGCTGCAGGCACCTCGGGGAGAGGACTCCAGTGCTTGTGACCCTGCTGAGGCCCCAGCTCCGGGGTGGGGGCTGGGGGGGCGGTGCGCACCTCCCAGTCTGAACTTGGGTCTTCAGGTACCAGCCCACAGATGGTGGGAGGAACATGGGCTCCAAGTCAGAGACAGGCTTGGGGTTCGGGCTCCTCCCCTGTAACGCCGTGTGTGACGTCAGGCAGTGGGCATGGCATCTCGAGTCTCAGTTTCCCCATCTTGAAGCTGGGGGTGACCAGCCTGGGCCAGGTTGCTCTGGGAAGGCTCTTTGGAGTGAGGGCAGGTGGGGAGAGGCAGACATGGGAGCTGCCCCTCCCTCCCCACGTTCTCAGGGCCGTGGTGGAGCTGAGCCTGGCTGGGCCGAAAGCTGAGCCTGCCCAGGTGGCGGCAGCTGGTCAGACCTGTTCTGCTCACCTCGCCTGGGGGAGGGCGGCCGACAGCTTTGCGGAGGGATTAGCTTGAGGGGAGAAGAGTTTGTCTTACACCCGGAACGGGAACGAGATCCCAGATCCCAGAGGGCTGTGCTGGCCGGATAAGCAGGCATCAGCTGGGCATGCTGGTGGGGCCCTGCCACGAGGAATGGGAAGGAATGAGAACTCAGAGAAAGGGGGGCCTGGGCCTCTAGCCCAGATTAGGGTACCCGCAGGCCCAACTGTCAGCCCTCCTTCCTGTCTTGGCCTGTTCACACCCCCCACCAACATCCTGAAGCACAGAAAGATCCGCCCCAGCACTTAACGGAGGCAAAGTCACCCTGAGAGTGAGGGGTGGGGACTGATGGTGCTGCCTCCTGGGCCGGCAGTAGGGACAGGTGGCCTGTGAACCCTCCTCACCTCCACTCCCAGCTGCGACTGGGGTTTCAGAGCAACCTGGACCCACCCCCGAGCCCCAGAATCTCACTTCTCACTTTCATTTGACTATTTGTGAGTGTTCACAACAGTGGGAAAGTACTCCGCTCAGGGACTGTACGCTTGTGGGGTGTCCGCTTGTATGTTAAGAGCCTCAGGAAACTGGGGCTCTGAGAAGGAAATCGCTGCCCCAGGTCACACAGTGGGGCAGCTGGAACCTGGGCCAGGGCCTTGACTTCAACCATTGCTCGTGGCCTGGTGTCCAGGGGTGACCCAGAGCTCATAGGCTGGCTGCTGTCCCCTGCTCCAGGCCTGGGAGTAGGGGGAGAGGGACCCCAAGTCAGCCCTGGTGCTCAGTGTCCTGCCCACTCACACCTGATTCCCTGCATCATGTACACGCCTTCTGGGCTGCAGCCGCGAGCTCAGCTGCCTAAGGCGGCCCGAGGATGGCGGGATGGTCCCAGCTGGGTGTCTGTGTGCTCCTTGGGGACCAGCAGGATCTCTGAGCTTCTGCTATTCTCTGCTAGACCGGTCTTGGCTCCACCGGTGGGGTTCTTGTCCTGTCCAGGACCCCCGACTGTGCATCCCCCTGGTCTGTGGTCATTGGCCACTCGGCTTGGCGGGGGAGAGACAGGAGCCTGCGTGAGGAACGGCTTTACTGTAAACACGCTGCCCAGCTTTCAGTAAACACCAGGCCTGCCTCCCTCTGCAGACAGGAGCCTGGATGGGGAAGGGGCCCTGAATAGCAGGGCTGGGCTGAAGGAACCCCTTGTGGCTGCGGCCGTGGCCTGGCCAGGGCCACCTGCGAAGGCACAGGCAGATCTCTTGCACTGAAACGGCTCTCACATCTTATACAGAGGCCAGGGTTCCCCACCCCATGTCAGGTACCCACCTGTCACCCCCCAGGAGGGCCAGCTGAGCCGTTGGTAGGAGGGACAAGGTATCAATCAAAATTATTAACCATAGAATGTCAAAAGGGGAGGGACTTGAGCTACTCTGTCCCCACTTCTCATTTGCAGAACAGGAAACTGAGGCTTGGAGAGGAGCCTTGTTGCCCAGGGTCACCCAGGCATTTTGCTGCAACACGGGGTCTCCACGCAGTGTTGGGAGCCCCGGCCAGCGTTCTCCCCGGTGCAGTGGGATCTCAGCAGATTTGCCTGTTATCAGATCTTCCTGGTGGGAGCTGGCGCCGGGCACAGGCAGGGAGAGTGGGGCCCAGGACACTGGAACGACACGGACTGTGCTTTGTCCCCACAGCGTGAGCTTCGGCCTCGGCTCTGCGCCATGAAGAGGGGTCCCAATGGCTACGGCTTCAACCTGCACAGCGACAAGACCAAGCCAGGCCAGTTCATCCGGTCAGTGGACCCAGACTCCCCCGCCGAGGCCTCGGGGCTCCAGGCCCAGGACCGTATCGTGGAGGTAATGCCTCTCGCCTTCTCCCCAGGCTCCTCCCCACAGAGACAGCCAGCTCCTGGGGCAGCCATCACACCAGCAGCTCCTTGGTTAGCCCCTGATGCGTAGATGCCGGCGGGAGGGATGGTGGGCCGGCAGGAGGGAAGGAAAGATGGTGGGTAGGCAAAGGACTGGTTTCCTCCCTGCCTCCCCTGGGAGCCTCTTCACTGAGCAGACACACTTGGCAGTTCATGATTCACCCATCGATCCAGGTCGACATCCCGGGCCACCCCCAGAGCTTCCTGCGTCCTTCACACCAGGCGCAGGGATGGAGTGCGAGGGTGAAGTCCTCTCCCAAGTGAGGCTGTTGGGCAGAGAGGAAATGCGACCCAAGGCCTTGGGCAGGTCCCAGAATCTCAGTCTCCGAACCTTAGAGGTTCTCATTTTACACTGAGCAAGCCAGGGCCGGGGCGGGAGGCCGAGGCAGGTCCACAGGGAAGCTGGGGCCCACCCAGGCTCCAGGCCTTGCCCGTCCGTCTTCCCAGCTGTTTGCTTAGTCTCCCCCGGATATTTTCCTTGGCTTTTCCCATGTGTCCTGCCTCCCATCTGACTATCAAGTGGGAGGACCCCTTGCCTCGTTCAGGACTCTGGGCAAGGGGGGCTCCGTGTCCCTGGATTGCCAACTGGCTGAGGACGAAGAGGACCACTTGTGCCTCCTCGCCCGACGCCCCCAGAACCGAGACCTGTGCTGGTAACCACGCCCCGCCCACAGGTGAACGGCGTCTGCATGGAGGGCAAGCAGCACGGGGATGTGGTGTCTGCCATCAAGGCTGGCGGCGAGGAGACCAAGCTGCTGGTGGTGGACAAGGAGACCGATGAGTTCTTCAAGAAATGCAAAGTGATCCCGTCTCACGAGCACCTGCATGGTAAGCTGGGCGGGGTGGCTGGAGGCCCCCAAGGCAGGGATGTTGGCCAGAGTTCTGGGCGTGACTGGGTCCCAGGTGAGGGCTGACAGCTTCCTGCTGCGATGCTCCCTCCCTCTCCTTCCGGGGAGGCCAAGGGGTGTGGGTGGGGAGGGAGGGGGGCCAAGCTAGTATCAGCAGGAAGCAGGGATGGGCCTTGGGTTTCTGAGGACGGCATGTGACAGGTAAGCGGGCACAAGGGATGGTGAGGTGGGCCAGAGCGGAGCACTAAAGGAAACCCAGCCCCTCACCCCCACCACGTTCTCAGGGCAGGGCTATGCCAGGAAAGGGTTAACTCTGGGGCTGCCGCCTGGTCAGATCAGAGTCCAGTGACAGGGGCCCAGTGCCTCCCCTCCCTTCTCTCAGGTTGTCTTGGAAACCCAGGCTTGCTGGCTGGAGAGAGCAGTGGGTCCCCCCTTGGTCCCTGGGCCCCTGTCTTCCCCACCCCCCACGGTCACCCTGCCAAGCCTGGCACGGCCCCTTGATGGAGCCCAAGCTAAGTGGGGGCAGGGAGGAGTTAAGCAGCAATCTGCTCCCTGGTCTGCATTTTCTCCCTGGGAAGATGGCTGGGGGTGGGGGTGGGGGGGGGGGGGCGGGTCAGGGATAGAACCTCTTTGGTCTTTGCAATGGGCGGCCCCTCCCTGAAGGTGTCAGGGTTCTGTTTGTAAGGGGGGTTCCACATGAAGGACATGACATAGGCTTGGATCCCTGGCTGGAGGGGCCGACTGGGAAGGCCCCATCCTATCAAGCTCAATCTAGGGTGCTAGGGGTGCTAGAGTTGGGGGTTAGTTGGAAATCCCTAGCAGACTCTGCATGGGAGGGGGGATGCCACCTCCCCCTGTCTCAGTGAGGGGAAACTGAGGCCCAGAGAAGCCCCAGCCTGGCTCTTGGGGACATGGCCTGAAGGAGACACAGCAGAGGTCTGGGTTCCTCCCAGCTCCTCAGATTCCTTCCCGGCCTCCTCCAGCACCTTCTCCCCTCAGCGCTAGGGCACCAGCCCGCACCTCCCTCCCTCCCTGCCTGGCTGGGGGGGGGGGGGGGGGGCTGAGAACAGGGTGACTGCAGCCCTGCCCAGAGGACCTGCACTGGCAGAGGCCCTGGGACAGGTCTCCCCATTGTCCCTCCTGGTCTCTCCAGAATGATGTCACCTCCCCACTCAGCCTGGGGGCAGCGGGAGTGAGCGTCCCCATGTCCTAACAGTCCCCTGCCGGCCACTGTGGGAAGGCCGAGGGTGTTGGAAGGGAGGAAAGGTGAGAGGCAGGTATGCCTGGCCACCCAGACTGGGGTCTAGGGTCGGGGGGAGAGGACATACCCAACGTTAAGCTAAGTTCAGAAGAAATCCACCCAGGCTGACTAGTCCCCAGAGATGGAGCAGCTCCCCTTGCAGCCACGTGGGGCCTCTGGCCAGATGAGCCCAGTGAGGGTGACCCCAGGCAGCGTCCTCTCCCTCTGACCCCTCCGGCCACCTCCCTGTTCCCACTGGCTGGGACACTGCCCTGAGCCCTCCTGTCCTCTCTCCACACTGGCCAGTAGGCTGCGGCAGGGGCAGCTGGGTGTGGTTCTAGTTCCGTCTCCTAGGAAGCCTTTGGAACATTCAGATTCCCGGGCCTCTTCAGCCCCACTGGACCAGAGGTGCCAGGGCCCAGGAATCTGTGCTCCTAACCCGTTTCCCTGGTGATTCTTAGACGGGCGGCCGGCCCTCTCAGCCCCATCCGGGACAGGGCTTGGCTCAAGCAGCTGATGCTCCATCAGGGGCTCGTGCGATTGGGTTAGTAGGCAGCGACCAGCACACTCTCTCAGGAAAGCGAGTAGAAACCGTCCATGAGCTTTGTGAGGCCGCGAGGGAAGGCGGGGTGCGGTCAGAGCAGGTTGTGCTATGAAGCTTGTTACACTCACGCACAGTGTGTGTGCCGGGCCATCAGAGTGGCAGCCGCGCTTACAGTGGGGTGCAGCCAAGACACTGACTAGGGAACGAGATCTCTCCCAGCCCCACACCTCTCCCTCCTCCACGCTCCACCCGCCCGCGTGCCCAGAGCTTCTGGGCTCACCTCTGCTTTTTCTCTTCATTAGGTCCCTTGCCTGAGCCCTTTACCAATGGGGAGATCCAGAAGGTAAAGGTGAACCCCTAACTGCTTCTCTGGCTCCTAGTCTGGGGGCTGCGGGAGGAGGGTGGAAGGGGGTGTGGTTGGGAGGACAGCCAGCTGGCCCCGGCGGAAACTCATTTCCGAGCTACTCCCTCCTGAGTCCACACTATATACCTACCGGTGTGCCCTCGACCCCTGCCTGGGACCAAGGAGAGACCTGGCACGCCCCTCTGCACCCCGCCATCCTGGTAACAAGCCCCGCCTCCAAGTCCCCCACACAGAAGAGGCCATTCTTCCCCCCAAGAACAGAGCAGCAGTGTCTGGCCGCCTGCTGCCCGGCTACTTCCAGTCTGGGTTGGAAGAACAAAGCCCCTCGCCCCTCCTTCTTCCAGGCAGAAGGGAAGGGAAGGCAGTGGAGGCCAGAGCTGAGATGGCAGGGCCCGGCGCCAGCCCGGCCCCAGGAACCCAGGCAGGGGCTGAGCGCCAAGCTGAAGGCCTGGCCAAGGCCTTCACTCTGGGGTAGACTGACCATGGAGCGAGGCTCTCTGCACGGTCTGCTCAGTCTCCCCTGCCAAGGCCTCCTGTTGGGGGACACAGCAGGGGGCGTCCCCGACCACCTGTCACTCCATTTGGGGTGCAGAATCTCATGCACCTTACTCCTCACTCCTAAGCCCTTTTTAGCTGCTTTAGGGTTAGTTTTAAGATTCCTGGGTCAAGTCCAAGTAACTAGGTGGCAACAGGAGATTCAGGGAACATCACAGGGGTTTCCCACGCCAAGTCGGCCCCCAGTGTCCCCACGCCCCAGGAACCTCTCCTTGGTCACTGGCCCAAAAGGCAAGGCCGTCCTGAAGGCCTCACTGGGAGGACTGGGAATGGGCAGTTCAGCTCATCCCCAAAGGGTCCTCCCAGCCTGCACCCAGGCTCCCCTCAGGTCCTGGGAGGAATGTAACAATGGCAGTCCCCTGAGGGCCGCGGGCAGGCTCAGGCCGTGGGCTCGGGTAGATGGCAAGGGCCCAAGTGGAGGTTCTCAGACAAGGCACCTGTCTTCCCTGGAATCTCCCTCTCCTGCTCGGGACTTCCCCAACCCACTCCCCGCCAACCCATACCTGTCCTCTCTCTGCCAGGAGAACAGTTATGAAACCCTGGCCGAGGTGGCCTCCGAGAACCCCAGGCCAGCCCTGGCACGGTCCACCTCCAGTGATACCAGCGAGGAGGTAGGCCGGCGGGTGGGCAGGGGTGGCACTGGGTTAGTGGCACCCCGTTCGCAGGCCACACTCGTGCCTGGCACACCAGCCTGCCTCGGGGTCACATGCTGAGCCACGTTCTGTTCTTGTGACCTGGCTTCCCTGGGCACTGCCCCAAGGAGCTACCTCCAAGGCTGAGGACCAGGACGCCTCGCCCGGCACTGACTCCCGCTCTGCCTCCCCCTGCTCTTTCAGCTGAACTCCCAAGACAGCCCCAAGAAGCAGGACTCCGCAGCACCCTCATCTACCTCCTCCTCCGACCCCATCCCAGACTTCAACATCTCCCTGGCCGTGGCCAAAGAGAGGGCCCACCAGAAGCGCAGCAACAAACGGGCCCCGCAGATGGACTGGAGCAAGAAAAACGAACTCTTCAGCAATCTCTGAGCGCCTCCTCGCACCACCCAGCAAGCGGGAAGGGCTGGGCCCGCACCCCACCCAACCCCCCCCTCCTCCCCACTGACCCCTGAATGGCAAACAAATCAGCACCAGCAGCCCCCTCTTGGCAAATGTGATTCTTCTAGAGAACTGTTGATTGATCAAGGACCGGGATTGCAGCGGCCACAGCATTTCAAGCGCTGTGGGTTGAGTATCTTATTTTTGTTCGTTGGATTTTTTTTTTTTTTTTTTTTGAGTTCAGAGTAGAGGGATTTTTGTCTCCTGATTAACATGATTTTCCAGGTTGCTGCATGCAAGACATAGCGGCCTCAGCCTTAGACTTTCTTGTTTCTGCTCCCACCACAGAAACCCTGGCAGGTGGGGGAGGGTCTGGCCACTCCCTGGCCAGCCCTGAGCCAGGCACCACCATTGTAAGGAAACTCCACCAGAAATTCAACTGGTTTCTCCAAACCTCCTCAGCCTCTGTCTTCCTTTAGAACTCTGTCCTCCCGGCCTCGAGGTGGCAAACCTGTGTTCCCAGGGTGGCCTCTGGCTGGGAGCGGAGGGCACCCCAGGCCTGGGAGCGGGAGGGCCCTGGGCCTGTCTATAACTGTCCGCTGGCCCCACCCACCAGTTCCAGGTGCTTCCCCTGGTGGTCAGCTTGCACAGGCATGTTTGTACCAGGAACTAGGGGCCCAGAGCACATGCTGAGGACCGAGCCTTCCTGAGTCCAGGAGCTTTGGGGTGTGAACCCGCTGGGGCCTGACTGGGAAAGTGAAAGCTTGCCTTTCATCCTCCCGCCCTCAGCCCATGGGGTGCAGGATTCCCAGGAGTGGCCTCAGCTGGCGCCAAATAGCTCTTATCTGGCCCTGGCCCGGGTTGGAGGGCAGTTCCCAGGCCTAGGCGAAAACAAACGGCCACCCCGGGCCCCAGGATATGCCAAGTGGCAGGTGGGTGCGCGGACTTGCCAAGGGCGAAGTGCCCTGTTCCTCCACAGGAGACCCAGGTCCTTTACGTCCCTGGCTCTGGCAGCCTCGTCCTGGAGGTCTGCCAGGTGGCCTGAGAGCTGAGGCTGCCGGTCCAGGAGCTTCCAGGGCAGGTGCTCAGAGAAGGAAGGGAGTTGGCCCCAGGCAACTCTCCACCCAACCAGGAAACCTCCGAAGCCAGGCTCCTGGGACTGAGGAGAACAGGGAGACCGTGAACCAGGGAGGGGGCCTGTGGAGAGAAGAGCTAGTCACTCTCTGGCCACTTGGCCTCTTGTTTGGGTTTAGGGCCAAAATCCTTTCACACCCATCGCCCCAGGCCCTGCTCAGCTGGCCTGGCCTGCCCCCACTCCACCCTCGCTCTACGCTTTGACCCCTGATGGAGACTCCACAGGTGAGCAGGCCCAAGGACTTCCCCACTAGGTCACCTACTGGGTGGGGAACCCTAGGGACCTTTGACTAGTTGAGCGGAAGACAGGTGGCTCACAGGGAACTAGTGAAGTGGGGCTGGAGGCCTGGTATAAAGGGGGCCCCAGCAAGTGGAGTTTCTATCTTGGTTTCAGGCGTGTTTTAGATTCTATTTTTACAGGATCAAGGGGACTGGGAGGCCTCAGCGTTAGTTCGGGCTCTGCTGTCAAAGCTCAGGCCTTAGGCAAGTCGCCCGAACTCACCTGGGGCTGTTTCTTACCCTTGAAAATGCCCAGGTGCCCTCCAGAGTCTCTTCCACGACTGTTTGGAAACCTGACTGGCTTTCCTTGATGCCACTGCAGATGATGACAGGGAGGGCCTGAGCAGTTAGAAGTCAATGGGCGTCCTCCCTGCTCTGAGGTGGCCAGACCTGGCCCAGCTCTGCTAAGTACAGGTTGCCAGGCATCCATGCCATCCCGAACCGGTACCTCTGGCGCCCCCTTGTGGCCTTGACAGGTGCAGCAGCTCCCGGAGGTGGAGGGATGGAGTGGAGGGCAGGACACAGGAGGCCTCAAACTCAGCAGAGGGGTGCTGTCCAGCCACAGGAGCTGGATCCAAAAGTAATTTACTCAAAACTGGCTCCAAAGAAGAAAGGGGGAGCAAGGATTTTCGCCCACTGTCCAAGCCTCCTGTCCAACAGGGCCACCCTCATTTGTTTCCTAACCTCTCAGGGCCACACCCAGCCAGCCTGTTTCCATAGGATGACAGGACTGAGCTGTCCTGTTGCTCCCACGCTGGACGGGACAAGCTGCAGGTGGCCTCCTGGCAGCTCACCTCCACACAGGCTACGGGCAGTGAGGAACGGAAAGCTGGCTGTGCAGTGCACTTTACTAGAGCCAGGGCCTCAGCCCGAGTGGCACCGCTGGCCTTCCAGGAAAAGGGAAGTCCGGCCTGTTCACCAGCTTCCCCCCCCCCTCCCCCCCCCCCCCCCCGCCGTCTCCAGCTCTGCCTCTACTGATGGATTCATGCCGCCCACCCCAGGTTCTCAGAGTCTAAGTCAGGTTTGGCTGGGAGGAGGGGCTCCCTGGAGTCGCTTGGCCCCACTGTCAGCCTGGGGGAGGCCAAGGCAAAGTCCTGCCCCGCGTGTGAAGGCCCTGAAAGGAGAGCCCAGCCTGGAGAGGGTGGGCCCGGTCCGTTCACTTCCTGGTGCAGGGCTCTCGGCCGGGCTCCTAGGACCCATCTCTATAGGGCTTCTCTTCCACGTGGCTGGTCTGCTCCAGAAGCCACTGCTGCTCCGGCTCACTCATCGTCAGTCTGAGCGTCACCTCCTGGAAGACGCTGCTCACGGCCACCTAGGACAGCCAGAGATCGGGGCTGGCTAAGCTGCAGCCACAGGTGCTAGCACCAGCGGGCCCCACCACCCAGAGCCAGGCTCCACCTCCGGACAGCCAGAGATCGGGGCTGGCTGGCTAAGCTGCAGCCACAGGTGCTAGCACCAGCGGGCCCCACCACCCAGAGCCAGGCTCCACCTCCGGCCAGCCAGAGATCAGGGCTGGCTAAGCTGCAGCCACAGGTGCTAGCACCAGCGGGCCCCACCACCCAGAGCCAGGCTTAACCTCCGGCCAGCCTCATCCTTACCTGCTCAAAGTGAAGTTTCTGGAACATCCGGATGCTCGGTTCATTTCCTTGCCCAATTTTAGCCTCAAACTTGGTCAGACCTAGCTTGGTCACTCCTCCCAGAGGAGATGAGAAAGGGACAAGCTGCAGGAGGAAGGTCCCTCCAACACCCGCCGCCCCACCCGCCCCCGCCCCGTCCCAGTGTGCAGTGTAGGCACCTGTCTCCCGTCTTCCCCACTGCCCCGCCTGCACCCTCAGACCTGAAGAAGGCTCACTCCCAACCTGCGCTCCCCTCACCTGGGGCCTGGCCAGCTCTCCCCACACTGTCTGCTCTGACTTCCTTACCATAGGACATCATCATGAGCGCGGCCTCGGTGCCAAAGCCCTTGCCCCTGCAGCTGGGCTCTAGGAGAAAACGACAATCATGGACACCATGTGCCAGGCTCCCGGGCAGGCACAACACATGCGATCTCACTTAATCCTCACAATTCTACCAAGTCTGTAAATATAATTACCATTCTGCAGATGAGGGACAGAGGCACCCAGAAGGGAAATGACTAGCCCAAGGTCTCGGTGTGGAGACACCCAGCAACCTGACCCCAAAAGCTGACTCTTTAACTTCAACATGCTGCCTTATGAGGAGTCGCACAGCCTCTTAGGAGAAGGCTAAGGACCAAGAAGGACACAGAAACTGGAGGGGCTCCTCCCACAGCCTGGGAAGATGCTCCAGGGAAGATCAACTATTTTAGAGGATCCCCCAGACCACCCCCAAAATAGGGCAGAGTGAAGTTCGAAGACCCTAAATCCAAAGGCTGAGTTCACACCCACGCATAAGACAGGAACAGAGTGACCCGCAGGCTAACAGGGTGCCAAGTGGCAGTCTGCCCCAGCCAGGTGCTGGGCTCCCCAATGCCAGAGCCTCCCATTGAGCCCCTGGAGGTCCCTATGCAGCCTCGGCCGCCTTAAGGTTCAGCAGAGCCAAGGCCCACGAGGGAGGAAACGAACCTGCAATCATGACCTCGATCTCCCCCAAGGAGGGGTCCCCTAGATCTGTGAGGAAGAGGTTCACATCCCCCGCCATGCAGCTCTCTTCGGTGGTGCCTGGCTGGGCCAGCCACTTCGCTGCGTCCAGCACAATGAAGGTGCACTCTACGGAGGGAGGCCGCAGGGTTAACATCTACATGCCCAGTGAGGCCAGTCTTCCTACCCGAGCCAGAGCACTAGCAGCGTCCCCGAGTCTGGCAGGAGAAGGGGGGCCAGAGCTTCCTGCAGCTGATTAAAAGCCCTCAATCTGCCTCTTGCAGGAAATGATGGCCTTCTCCAAGCAGCAAGTGTATTTTCAGACTGCAGGGGGCTCAAAGAAGAGCAGGAACCACACTGGGCTTGCAGCTAAGGATGTGAGGGTCAGACCCTCAATTACAACCACAGCCCAAAATACTTCCTTTAAATCCTTCCAGCCGGGCCCAGGGAGTGGGGGAGAGGACAAAAGTGTCTGCCACAGGGACCAGCTTCAGCGGGCACCAGAGTGTGAGGGTTGTAAGCACCTCTCAGGCTTTTCATGGGTGTCTGTGCCTCAGAAGGGCTACAGCTGGGGAAGAATGGGAGGGACCCTGGAGGCTGCCTCTGGCGTCGGCCCCCCCACTGCCAGCCCAGCCCAGGGTCGCGCTCCTCACTGTCCGCATCTTCCCGCCAGCTGCGCTGCATCGCATACTCCTGCTCCAGGGTCAGCGGCTCGGAGGCTGTCAAACGCTGCAGCTCCTCTGATTTCATCCACTCGTGGTACCTGCAGTGTCAGAGGGGCGGCCTTCAGCAGGCAGGACTGATGCAGGGGCATTGGGCCTGACACTGAGATGAAGAAACAGGTGGTAGAAAGGAGAACCCCAGAGGGCTAACTCAAGGGCGCAGAGAAGACCCAAGAAAAGGGTTATAGTTGCTCCTAAGGCAGAGGGTCACAGGCACAAGACCTAGAGGCAGGCTAGACCCACAAGAGAACAGCAGGAGGGGTCCGTTCTGTCTGTCCAGTTTCCCATCCTGTCTCTGGGGTCAGTGTGGGGGAGTGGTATAAAGCCACAAACATTCCTCGAATTCCTGAGGGAAAGAATACGGCAAGCTGATGCTGCAAAGAAGGCTGGACAGAGCTCCACAAGGAAACCCGAAACACAAAACTACAAATAGAGACCACACCCCTACACCACCACCATTCCAGTCTACCAGACTTTGCCAACTACCCCCCAGAGTCCCACCCTGCAACTCAGCCCCCGCCTTTCAAAACAGGAGACATCAAACCACCCCTCACCCCCCAGCTCAGTTTATGACAAGCTGAAGTCTCCACGAACAGAAAATTCACTGGCACCAAAGGAATGTCGCTACTTTACAATCAGGTGAGAAGGCAATTTTTTTTCTTACATTTAGTGAACATTAACTAATTCCTTGCTGAGAGGCCAAAAGCTGAGAGAGTGAAAGGGAACAGCGGGGATGGGTGACTTCTTCCAGGGAAGTCAGAGTCCTCTGCTTCACTGTTCACTTTTTCCTGCACGTAATCACTTCTCACACCCATGCTTCTCCTCCGAGGAAAGAGCCTCTGACATTTGGGCTGTGCCTTGGAGAGCCGCCTTGCACCCATGTCAGGTGGCACGGTTACCTGGGCACATGCTCTGCGGTGTAGGGCACCAGCACCACCTTCTTCCCCAGGAGCGAGACGTTCTGGTTTAACCTCATGGTCGCAGCCTGAGGGTGGGGAGCGCACGGCCTTCAGGACCCTGAGTTTCCTCCCACGTAGGGTGGGAGCCCAGGCTCTCAACTCGCTAAATGCCTCCTGGGGCCGAGGTGTCAGGAGAGCCTTCCCTTCGAAAGACTGCAGAGAACAGGGGCCCTACACCCCTTGCGAGAAAGGCGGCCGGTTTGGCTACAGGTGGTGAGATATCCTTACTCGCGCCTTAAAGAGCCAAGACTGAGCTGCCATTCCGGCGGGTTCCTCCCGCCCCACCTCCCAGAACTTCGAAGTCTCCAACCCAAAGCTCCCACCGCTAGCCCAGTCCTGAGACCCCCGCCCCAGCCCGGCCCTTAAACCTCCTTCCCATCACCCTACTGGCCTCGGGCCTCCGCCTCCCACTTCCCACGCCAGGTCCCCAGGCCACGTCAGGGTAGGCGAGCTCACGTTCTCAGCCCCCTCCCGGATGTGCGGGGCTACAGGCTGCTCCCCGGTACCCTCACCCCGGACCCCAGCCGCCGGGGTCCCCGGGCGGCCAAGTTCACACCCACTTCCCTCCGACGAAGGCGTCCCTAGAAGAACCTGGGAGCCGCCTCTCGCCAACTAGCCCCGCTTCCCCACCCGGCCGCCGGGCGCCCCTCCCGCTCACGCTGGGCGCACACCCCGCCCACTTCCGCCACGCAGACGGCAGCCGCCGGGGCCCAATCCCGGTCCCGCCCCCACGAGGCGCCCAATCAGCGCGCCGCACCCCGCCCGAGGCGCGCGCCGGCCAGGTGGGCGCCCGGCGCCGGCGCATGCGCGCTGAGGGCGCTGGTGCGGGACAGCTGGCGCCGGCAGCTGCCAGGGGGCTGGAGGCGGCGGCCGCGGCGGCCCGGTGCGCGCCTCGCTGCAGGTAAGGGGCCGCGCGCGACGGTGGGTGGGCTGGGGCGGCGCAGGTTCCGGGTTCTGTCTGGAGGGAGGGAGAAGTCGGGGAAAGGTTCGGAACGGGGGCTCTTGAGAAGAGGGGGAGGCTTGAGCGTGGGGAGCCTTACGGCGGGGAGGGCAGAAAGCAGGTTAGGGGTTCAGGAAGTGGAGGCCCCATTAAAAAGGCGAGGCTTTGGGGGCAAGAAGTTGGGTTGGAGGGCGACCTGGGAAAGCCCCCGGCCCCTCGTCCTAGGCGGAGCGGCGGACAGTGACTTGGGCTGCCCTGTGCGGTAGTGAGCTCGCTGTCCCTGCATTCAACGGGGAGCAAGCGTCCCAGAGTGTGGCAAGGGGGCGCTTGTGGTGCCCGAGGCTTCGTGGCTTCCAAGGCCTCTTATATGACTCGGGGTCCGAGCGGCAAGGAAACTCCAGCCAGGTGGGCGTCATCCCGGGAGACCTCCCCCCGGCCGCCTTGTCACAGACGTGGACCCCATGAGCGTCTGTGATAAAGGACCGGGGCGCGGGGGGCGCCTGCAGACCTGCCGCCACCTCCGTCGAGGCCGGTCCGCACGCTGACGTCTGCTCTTTGCCTTAGGGAGCCGCAGCAGCCGCCGCCCCCGCGAGGAAGAACGCCCCGCCCCGCCGGCGCGCCCTCCCTCACTTGTGGAAATGGCGGGTGAAATCACGGAGACCGGGGAGCTCTATTCTCCCTACGTGAGTTTTACTTTTAGAACCTGTTTTGCCCACATGCGTTGCCCCTGGCTCCTGAGCAGCCCTCTGCTCGCAGTGGACTGGCCCGGCGCGAGCCCGTTCCCCCGCGTGCCTAGACCCTGGGGAGAGCCGGGTGGGGGACCTTCAGCAGCAGCAGCCCTGGTGGCTCAGTGTGATGAGACTCAGGTTTGTTCACTTTTTTAAAAATATATTTTCATTGATTTCATAGAGGGAGAGAGAAATAGAAACATCAGTGATGAGAATCATTGATTGGCATGCACGCCCCCTACTGGGGGTCAAGCCCATAACCCAGGCGTGTGCCCTTGATCAGAGTCAACCCAGGACCCTTCTGTCCGCAGGCTGCCGCTCTATCCATTGAGCCAAACCAGCAAAGGCAGGTTTGTTCACCTTTTACATGGTGATCAGAGAGCAGTCGAGAAAACTAAATTGACCTGCCAACTCTGTACCTCAGGGCCGCAACTCCCTCCACACTGTGCTGCCTGCCTTCAAATGGACAGTGATTGACAGCTGCTGCCTGGGTTTTGCTCAGGTCAGCAGTTTGAAATTCCTTGGGTTTTTAGCTGAATTTTAAGTTGCACAACTTTTGCAGCCTTGGATGGCGTAAGAGGCAGAGGAAGCACGCAGACGCTTCAGTTGCAGTTTGGTGGAGTCTGTGATTAGAACAACTGGAATGATTGATTTCTCCCTCTTGGGATTGTGTTACCCCCAACCCCCCCCCCCCACACACACACACACACACACTCACACTCAGTTTATCTCCTTGGTGTGACATAAGATTGGCCATGTTTACATCATGGAGTGCTCTTGCCTGGATAAGTAGCTGGAGGGAGGGAATAATCAAAGGACTGACTCACGTTGCTTCCAGGTATCCAGGGAAAGCAGCACCGTCTTAAGCAGCAAGAGTCCTCTTTCTAGAACTTACCTAGCCTCTAACAGCCGCCCTGCTTTGCACTGACCTTCCCGGCCCGGGATGCCTGCCCTGTTCCCGTTAGCGTCCCAGCCTCTCCAGCTGTGGTGTGATGGCCGAGGAGGGGCCTCTGAGAACAGCTGGAAAGGCCTCCACAGCAGGGCCCTCCCGCTGGGCACGGGCCATCCGTGTGCAGCACGGAAGGAGCCTTCTTTACGTCAGCAACGTGCAGGAGGGGTGGGGGGGTCTTTCTTGAACTTGGGATGAACTGAATCGCGTCCCTCTCATCTGAGCAATTGTGTCACAGCACACATCCTCCTTTTGGCACCAGCAGAGTAAGGTCCACAGTGTCCATCAAAGTCCCTGGGGTTCCTGCTGCTGCTCAGAACATCAGAGCTTAGAGCTGACTCGTTTCTGCAACTGAGTCTGAGGAAGGAAAAAAACTTTGATATGCTCACTTTTCTTGTGCCTCCAGCTGAACTGTAATCATTTCACGTATCAGCATGTGCCCACAGGCAACAGGGCAGTGAACCCTAAACGCCTTGGTGGGTTCTGCTTTTTTTAAAGAACATGTTTTTATTAATTTTCGAGAAAGAGGAAGGGAGAGGCATAAATGGAAACATCGACGAGAGAGAAACATACATCCAGTGGTTGCCTCCTGCATGTCCCCTCCTGGGGATCGAACCCACAACCTGGGCGTGTGCCCTGACCAGGAATCAACAGGTGGCCTCTTGGTGCATGGAATGACACTCAACCACTGAGCAACACTGGCCAGGCTGCTTTTTTCTTTTTTCTTTTTTTTTTTTTTTGCTTTTTTCTATTTTTTATCCTTCATTTCCTATGTGTTTGGGGGTTTTTGAGGGCCTACTCTGGGCACTTGCCATCAACAACTGCATATATTCTCTTCTCCTGCCGGTAGGGAGAGAGGGCCTATGTTGAAGATGAGGTGGCATTACCAGGACTTAGTGGTCAGGGTCTGAGGAGCGAGCATGCCTTCTTGCTGAGGTCTCCTTCACCCCATCATCCTGGGAGAACAGTTCTTGATCCCCTGTGAGAGCAAAATCTTGGCTCAGTGGATAACGAACCTTACAGAAGGGTGTAGGGGACAAGGCTCCAACCACCTGGACCACACCGGCCAGGGCAAGGGTTGCTTCTTATAAAAGTGATAGACAGAGAACAAAGCTCCAGGGAGATCAAATGTTAGGTCATCGACGGGGCCTGGTCTGTTAGTGCCCAGAAACCCTGCAAAATGTTGACCCCCCCGTCACGGGCACCAGGGCCCCACGCCGTTCCACTGCCTGGCTGTGCTTCGGCCCGACCTGCCTCGGAGCCCCTCGGCCGTACCTCCCTCCCCACCTCAGGCCTTTACCTGGAGGCTCTTCCCTGGCCCGGTGCCTGGGCGGCTCCCTCTCATCCTTCAGGTCCTGGCTTGAGTGTCACCACGAGCCCTTCCTGAGTGTCCTGTAGTTAGAGTGTTCCCATGATCCTTTGTCACGGGGCCCTGCGCCCTGCTTCTTTCCTTCAGGACACTCCTGCGAGGCGCTCATCACCGTTCCCCTGTTGCCTCTCCCCCCACGTGAGGTCAAGGCCCTGTCTGTCGTCCTCAGTGTCCTCCCCAGCTCCCAGCACAGAGCCAGGCCCATGGGAGGCTCTGGGAAGGTGCTGACTAGACGAGTGAATGAGCAGAGCTGAGCTAGCTGAGGGGCTCGTTCCCGCACTGGGACACACCAGCCTCAGCGCGATGGAAGTCAGCCAACAAAAGGACAAATTAGTGTGTCGTGGACACCCAGAGTCCCTTGTGAAAAGCCAGCTCTGGGAACTTCCTGTTGGGAAGGCCAGGTGGGCTGTGTGTCCTATTTCTCACCCGGCTGCCACCCTCGGGTTCTCGCAAGTCCCCGTGGGCCAGGGCTCCCAGCAGGGTGTCACCTGGCAGTAGTGTGGTGATCCAATCGGGCGCTGTGGAAGACAAGCCAAACTTTTCATCCTTCTGGGCTCTGTCCATGAGATCACATTAAGATAATGATGCTTCAAACCAATGAAACTGTCAGCCTCGTGTCCGAGGGGACCTGAGCGAGGGCCCCGCGGCCCCGCTGAGGACTCCTGTCTTGAGGCTGTGTGCCAGGCCCAAGGGGTGCGGAATAATTGTAATTAACGGAGCTGGAGTCGGGTTGGCGTTAGAGTTGAGTTTAAACCCTGAAGTCGGTGACCCTGCGATTGCACTGAGCTTGGTGGCCAGGGACTAGCAGGAATGGGGAGTGGCTGCAGGTGGGCGCAGGGATCCTTTTTGGGGGGATGAGGTGGAATTAGATGGTGATGCTGGTTGCACAACCTCATGAATTTACTGAAAACCACTGAACAGTGTGCTTTAAAGGGATGGATTTCATGGCATGTGAATTCTATCTCAACTTTTTAGAAAAAATCCCTGAAGTTCGTGTGGGGAGGAAGACAGGGAAGGGGAAGCAGCAGGATTGTCGGGGTCCCGCAGGACGACGGCAGAATGGGTGGGGAGGAGGCCTGGGCCCCGTGCCCGGCGAGCTAGGAAAAATGGAAGACCACGGTCTGGTTGGGCAAAGAGCTAACATCTGTGACGCAGCTCTGAGGAATGAAATGACAAGAGGTGGGGCGGTGGCGGCAAAAATGGAGCATAAAACTGATCAGCCCTAACTGGTTTGGCTCAGTGGATAGAGTGTCAGCCTGCGAACTGAAGGGTCCCAGGTTCGATTCCGGTCAAGGGCATGTACCTCGGTTGCGGGCACATCCCCAGTAGAGGGTGTGCAGGAGGCAGCTGATGGATGTTTCTCTCTCATCGATGTTTCTAACTCTCTATCCCTCTCCCTCCCTCTCTGTAAAAAATCAATAAAATATATATTTTTTTAAACTGATCATTGGAGACATTGGAAAGGATCCATGGGATGTGGGGCTTCAGTCATCCAAATGTTGGGGTCTGGTCTCCAACATCCGGGTGCAGGGCTGGCCTGGTGAGCACCTGGGTGGAATGCTCCTCCTTCCCTGCCTCCCTGCCTGGAGGCGGACCTCCTGGCCGCCGTGGTCTTGCTGCCCCTGGGTCGTCCTTGGGCGCCGTTGTGGGGAGAGGTTAGTTAATGCCTGGGCTTGACTGTGGCTTCTGTGTCCCAGGTTGGACTGGTGTACATGTTCAACCTCATCGTGGGCACCGGCGCGCTCACCATGCCCAAGGCCTTCGCCTCTGCTGGGTGGCTTGTCAGCCTGTTCCTGCTGGTGTTCCTGGGCTTCATGAGGTAAGAGGCTGTCACTTGGGGCTCGGGGCTGGGGGCTGGGGGCCGGGGCAAAGCTGAGCAGCCTGCCCAGGAAGCGCAGGGAGGTGGGGAAGCGTCCTTGGGGGCAGGAAGATGTTGGTGATGAGTCTTCAACAAGGTGGCTGGGGGGAGGGGAGGGGGGGAAGGGGGAGGTACAAAGGTCTCCAGTGCCTCCTGCGTTGCACAGCCCTGACCAGCTAAAACGGGAGACTGGAATGTCTCACGTGGTTCCTCCCCGGCCGGGGTGCCTCCCCTCATGTACATTCTTGAGGAAATACCACCGAGCCACAGGAGAAGAATCTGATAGTTGTTGAAGGTGCCGGGGAATCGGTTTGGAATTTAGAATTTGCTTCAGATAGTTCATGGAGTAGTAAATGGTAAACATGGCACTCGCGTAGCCGGGTATTGCCCTCACCTGCCTCGTGCCCGGCAGCACCCAGGAGGCCGATGCCTCCCAGCCCTCCAGGGTCCTGCTCCCGGAGCCACGTGGGGGATGCAGGCAGGCAGGTCTGACGCTGGTTAGCAGTGCCCAGGCTGGTGAGGGATTCAGGACGAAGCCCTCTCCCCCGGGTGGGAATCCACAAGCTCTAAGAAAGAGGAGGGAGGCACCACCTGTCAACACCCCGGAAAGGTGACACCAGGCGGAGAGGTGACACCTCGCGGTCCTCAGGTGCTGGTACCCCACTGAGCAGCACGGAGCCCTGCCCTGCACTCTCCTTTTCGGTGGGAGACAGGCAGTGAGGAGTAAGATAACAAGTAAACCGCAGAGTCAGTTAGAAGGTGATGTAGTAACAATGAGACAAAACCCCACAAACATAGTGGGGGAGGGCGGGTGATCACAGTTTCAGGTCGGTGCTCAGGGGTCACGGAGGCAGCGTTTAAGCAGATGGCCAGGAGAGAGGAGTGGAAGAACGGAACATGGGTAGTTGAAGCCGACTGAGACCTTGAGAGGCTCAGGGGGGGTAGGAGAATGCCCGAGTTCTTCAGTCCGTTCATGCCTTATCGTTAGGGCGGTTTGGGGGCCAACCTTGGTGCTATTGGCTCATAATGACGTACGTACTGTGAGCCTTGGCAGCCAAGAGCCCTAAAAGTCCTTGTCCTTCTGTGACTCTGCTGTCCCCTCTAAAGGCCCTTCAGCACCGGCAGCCGTCTGAGTGGGGAGTGATTATTGGGGGCCCCGGGTAGGGGCCACCATGCCCCCGCCTTGCTCACCCCATTTATATTTGAACATGATCAATGAGTTGGCTTTGTGCAACCGTGAGAAGCCTCTTCATGCCTTAATTAAGATTGATTTTAGTTTTACTTCCAAAAAGAAGGGAAAATCTAAAGCCTTAAAATGGTCACTTAGGCAGGATAATGAGAAACCGTCCTAGGAGATGCTGAGCTGGCTGCCCGCCCCCAGCCTGGAGTGGATATGGATTTAACTCCTATCGCACCTGCCACCTGACTGCTGGGCTGAGGAGTCTGCCTAGGGCAGGTGACAGCCCTCAGAGGGCTCAGGGTCAAGTCCAGCGGCAGAGCCGTGCTGTCCAGGTGGTGGTGGCAGGGACAGAGCCCTCCCTCAGGTCTGTGGCGGGAAGGCCGCCTCCCCTGTGCCTCCTGCCGACAGAAGCATCCGTGCGTCCCAGCTGTCGTCTCGGCCTCTCCGGTTTCTTTACGAGGAAGAGAAAGGGTGATTTGTCACTGTAGTCTGACTTCTCGGCAAATGTCTGGTGCCGCCTCCCAGCCTCTCTTTTGATGGAGGCCATAAAAATGCAAGCTTATTTTCATATTAGCCAGGGTATTAGGAAAGTGAAAATACACCACCCCCAAAAGGGCGGCAAGGACAGGTTCCAGAGCCAAGTGATCCTTTTCCATTATCCTGCCTGTGCTCTGTCATCAGCATGTGTCATTGGAACTTGACCGTGTGCCTGTGTCCCAGCAAGGAGAGTGGAGGCTGCCTCTGCCCTTCCCGGCACCTTGCGGGCCCGTGAACCTGCCTCCTCCTTCTGACCTAGAGCACCAGGTGGGGTCTGTCCTCCCACCCCTGCCCCCAAAGGCCCCTTTTTGGTGTGCGGTACTGCATGGCCCTGTGTCGCCTCTGCTGTGCGTCCGAAACACCTTTTACATGGGGACGGGGACATCAAGGCAAGCACACGAGGCAGCCCGTGTACACACACACACACACACACACACATGCACACGCACACGCACACACTTCTGATCAGGCCAGACCCACCGTGAGAGTTTCCCAGGAAACAGCTCCACGGAGGGACAGGGCTTCGGTCTGGCCAGGTTGTTGGTCCAGTCCGGTCTTGAAATGACTCTTCCTTTTTCTTTGTTCCTCCTCTAACCCTCCCGCCTGCCTTTGGCGATTCACGCGTGGCCTTCCCCTGCAGCTTTGTGACGACGACCTTTGTGGTGGAGGCCATGGCGGCAGCCAACGCGCAGCTCCGCTGGAAGAGGATGGAGAACCACCAGGTGCGCCCGTTGCCCTTGTCTCCGGGCCGTGCCCCGCCCGCTCGTGTGCCACTCACTGGCCAGTCCTTTCCCCCCGATGCGTGGAGGACCCGTGTCCACAGCGCTGCTAGGGACCCTGCCCCGAGCAAAAGCTTAGCAGCCACCTAAGCTCAGAACGCCTGCGGCCTCTGCTCTTTCCAGTTTGCCTCCGGGTCCCTCCTGCCCCACCCTGACCCAGCTGAGTCCCGCTGAGCTTCTGCACCGGGGTCTGTGCCGTGGCCTTGGACCCGACGTCCGAGTGTGCCTGCGCCTTCTAATGTGACCGAGGGGACGTGCCGAGAGCTTCCCAATCAGATCCCTTCCAGAAAGAAATAACAGGAGGCGGGTGCTCCGTTGTCACGGGGTTTCCTGCCGTAACGGACCCCTTTCCTGTGCTTGTCCCCTCCCTGCGCGCCCCGTCCTAGGAAGACGACGACAGCTCCTCCGCCGCCTCTGACAGCGACAGTCTGGTCCAGGACAGCTACGAGCGGGCAGAGCAACGGCCCATCCTGTCTGTGCGTAAGTCTTGGGGCTCCTGGCCGGCCTGCACTTCCCTGGGGCCACAGGGTCCCTTTCCCCGCGGGGAGGACTGGGGAGTCTCTGCAGAGACCCCGTGGCCCTTCTCGCCTGCAGGTGGCTCCTGGGAAGGCTCCCTGATAAAGAAGGAGTCCAGACCCCGGCTTCCCCCTGCAGGCTCAGCACTTAGTAACGCTTGCAGCTTGGGCAAGTTGCCTAACCTGGGCACCCCAGCTTCCCACCTCAGCTGCCGTTGTGGGAATAATGAAATACCTGTCTCAGTGCTGGTGCACACTGGGCGTGCCAGTACATCTAGGGTCTCCGAGTTCTCTCCTTCCTCCCGTCCCACCACACACACGCACACGCACACGCACACGCACTTGCACTGCACATGCCCGAGAGTCTGATCCCGGCTCTGGCCGAGCAAGGGCTAAGCGTCCCCTTCTGACCCCACGACCAGCATCCCTGAGGTCCCTTTCTAGATATTTTGAACCATAAGCATTAAGAAAAGTTTTCTCAAGAGTTTAAAACGCGGGATTTCATTATTCTGGAGAGTTCTGAGCTCAGTCGCCCCTTCTAGAAGCCAAGTGAACCGACCTCCTCCCCTTCCTTGTCCTCTGGCTCCACAGAGAGACGCGGCTCTCCGAACCTTTTTGAAATCACAGACCGCGTGGAAATGGGACAGATGGCCTCCATGTTCTTCAGTAAAGGTACAGTTACTTCCAAGGCGGCGAGGGGGGGGCTCACACTCCTCCTGACCCGGGCGCTTGGAATGAGGGTCCCGCCTGGACAGTGGGCCGGGGCAGGCGACGGGAGGAGCGGATTGCTGACCGGCTCCCAGTGCTCTGAGCAGCCAGCTGCCGAGAGGCCTGGGCGGCTTCAGGTGGTTTCCTTGGATTCCTCTTCGTCATCGGCGCTAGGAATAGGGAGGCGGCTGCTTATCTCCTGCTGAACCCAGAGGTCGGGAGTCCTAAGCAGCTGCCCAAGGACGGGGACCCATGAAGGCCGGCTGGTCATGTGCCTCTTGCTTGATTGCCTCTGACTGGTCTCTCTGCTTCTGGACTCTTCTGTGTCGAGGCTTCGCTGCCTGTGTTCTCGGTCTCTTCCTGGTGGCCAGCAGAGGGCGCTGGGAGCCCGTGCACAGGGCCGCTGTCTGGGATCTGAGCGCCTAAGAACCTCTCCCCACTCTCTACCTGCGCACTGCACGGCTTGGGATTCCTGCCCTTCCCTCCGGGGGCTCGGCTACAAGCTGACAGGACCCAACGAGCTCAGGTGCTGAGTTGTTGGGTGTTTCACCGAAACACCCTATGCCTCCGTGGCCAATCTTGTTCTTTTGGAAGAGGAGCTATGCAAGAGTGTCGTTTTTTAATGCTCAGACCTGTTTTTCCTTCTTAGAGTCCAACACATCTGACATCCTTGCCTTTGCAGTTCCCCTGGGAGATTTCTGCCCCTTTGCCGGAGCCCCTGGCTGCAGCGGGGGGCGTTGCCACCCGCTCTTTTCCGTTTTGAACGTGGCTGAACTAACTTAGAGCTGGGGTGGGGATGGGGGTGTAGGAACTGGAAGCTTCTTGCTGCTTTTTAGGGCACTGAGTGTTCTCTTCCCCCCTGGTGGTGTGATGGGACTGTCTAGTCCAAAAGGTTGTCAGCAGCAGCCAAAGGTGGCCCGAGCGTCCGCTCCCATCCCCCGTGCCAGCCTCACAGAGGGTTTCCAGGATTCACGAAAACCAGATCGGTCGTGTCTGCCCACTTCTGTGTCGATTTGTTCCATTTCTGCCTCCCCCACCTCACTAGACTAAGATAAGAGATCGTAAACATGTCCCCCCGGGAACCATCCTTCCAACTGCAAGCTTTTGAAATAAATGCACATTAGATCCCGGCCGGTGTGGCTCAGTGATCGAGTGTCGACCTATGAACCAAGAGGTCACGGTTCAATTCCTGGTCAGAGCACAAACCCGGGTTGCGGGCTCAATTCTATCTCTCCCTCTCCTTTCCTCTCTGAAATCAATAAAAATAAATTTTTTTAAAAGTACGTTGGAGGGCAGACGCTTACCTTTTAAGCCTCCTTTCTGATTTGCGTGTTTTGTAGTCCGCACTGATTTCTTAAGAATTCTAGGAACTTGTGGTTTGGTTTTGTCTTCCCTCCCCGTGCGCTAGGCTCCTGGTTTACCTCGCAAGCCTATCTGTGTGCGAGCAGCGCCCGCTTAGAGGACGTCGTCTCCGGTTTCCACTCAGCACTGCTGCCGCTGGGCCGGACCACCCTTTGTCAGGGGGCCTGTCCTGTGTGCATTGGGTGCTGAGGAGCGTTTCTGCCCTCTGCACACTGGTTGCCAGCAGCACCTCCCAGCTATGACATTGTCAGATGTCCCCAGTAGGGGTTGCGGGACAAAATTGCCCCCCCCCCCCCCCCCCCCGTTGAAAACCACTGCTCTGCTCTCTTCCCGACTTACAGATTGTCACCAACCACCCTCACCAAAGGCCGCCACCCCCACAAAATGAGTCCAGCCTCATCTCTTGTCCTTAGGAATGCCGGGCCTCCAACATTGCCGTCCTCTCAGGAAATTCATTGATCTTCCAACATTTTGTGTCTTGTAATGAAATGTATTGATCAGGGAGGGCCAGAGGCAGTTTATAAACCGAGCTGACCCCGGATTCTGTGGCAGGTGAAGGAGAGGCTGGGAGGGGGAGTTCCTCCCTGATTCTGTGGCAGGTGAAGGAGAGGCTGGTGGCGGGGAGGGGAGTTCCTCGCTGCAGAAAGACAAGCTGGGGCGCGGGCTGTCCTTGGAGCCTGGGTGAGTGGCAGGCAGACCGCGGGGGCCACTGAGCTTGGACAGTGAGGCTGTCTGAGGCTCCTGGGCTCCTTCAAGGCTGTTTTTTCCTGGTCTTCTCCCCCCTACCCCCCTACCCCCAGATTCCTAGGAGCAGAGCCGCCCTCAGAGAGCCCAGGAGGAGCATGTCCCGGCTTTCCCCTGGGGCCCCGGAGGCTTTTCTGAGCCACCGGCATCGGGAGGCAGCTGTCACTTCATTTTTCTTTCTGTTCCCCGTGAAGCCAGCCACTTGAGATCAGTACCATCAAAATGAGCAGCCAGTCTGAACAGAGGTTTGAGACTGGCTGTCGGGCTGTGACCCTGGGGCTGCAGGGCCCAGACCTTTCTTCGGCGTCTTTATAGCTGGAGGCACGTGGCGTTTAGCGCCGGTGGAGTCCTCACTGTATGGGGTTGGAGGCGGTCAGGGTGTTGGGAAGTGAGACCAATGGGATCAGGACCAGAGCCTGCACTCCCAGCTCCGAGTGCAGGCCCCTCCTGCAGGTCAGGGGACCAGGGTTCGCCCCTGCACAGAGAGCCCCATGTGCCCCGCCAGAGCCTGCGTCCGCCCTGGCCACGCTTCGTAAGGAGAGTGGCCCACCTGGAGCACCGCTGCTGCGCTGCCTCTCCCAGCACCTCTCCTCGCACGCCTGGCCACCCCACCCTCCGCGGCTTGGCCATTGGTCTTTGGAAATTGAGGGCTTTACCCTCCCGATTGTAGCTTTAGAAGCTGGGCTTTCTTACCTTCTCTGCTTTTCAATTCCCTGGCAGCATCTTCTGTCTTAGAGCCTGGGCTTGGCTGTAAAGGGGGCTCTGGCCCAGGGGCCTCACCCAGGACATCTCTTCTCCTCCCCTCCATCCCCTTCCCCTCCACCCCTTCCCCAGACACCCTGTCCCGAGCCTGAAGGTGCCTCTGGTTCCTCCCCAGCCAGCCCACGCCTCTCACTCACCTGGCACCTGTCTGGAGCCTCACTTAGCCCCTCTCGGGTGAAAGTCGTGAGCAGATGTGTCTCCTGCCTGCATTACAGTGTAGCTTTGGGGTCGTTTTCTCATCCTTTTGGGAGAGAATAGGAGCCAGGAGAACCAAAAGGTATGGGAGGGGTAGAAGCTGAGTCCTCTAAAAAGAATGCAACGCTCCTGTGGCTGCCTGACTGGTGACTTTGTTCCTTCCAGTGGGGGTCAACCTGTTCTATTTCTGCATCATCATCTACCTGTACGGGGACCTGGCCATCTACGCTGCCGCCGTGCCCTTCTCCCTCATGCAGGTGTCCTGGTGAGTGTCCCCTCCCCCCCCCACCCCCCTCGTGTTGCCACATGGGCTTCCTGGGCGGTCAGGGGAGGGTTTTCAGAGTAGAAACACACACCGAGTGAATCCGTCAGCACGACCCAGCCAGCTGTGCATACTGTCCCTCAGAGACCCACTCCACAGCTGTGCCCTGCCCTGCCCTGCCCCATCGGGAAGGTGACTGGGAATCCCCCGGGGGTGGGGGGGGGGTCCTGACGGTGCGACAGGAACAAGTGATGCATGCCCTAAAACCCAGGAATATTCGGTTTGTGGATCAAAAGCTGCTGTGGGGGGAGTGGGGAGCTCAGTGGTTGCCGGTGATTAATGATGTGACCTGCTGTGTGCTTCCAGCCAAGCGGGGAGGGCCCCTCTGAGCCCCTGTTCTCTTTATCAGCAGCGCCACTGGCAACGACTCCTGCGGTGTGGAGGCCGACACCAAGCACAACGACACGGACCTGTGCTGGGGGCCCCTGCGCCGAGGGGACGTCTACCGCGTCTACTTGGTGAGTGGCCTGGCGCCTGCCCGCGGCCCCGCCCCGCCTGGGCGTGTGGGCTGCCTCTCACCTCTGGCACAACCCTCCCGGGAGAAAGGTCTGTGTGGCTCCACACTCTGCTCATTACTGGGGCCTTGGTCCTGGCCAGAAGGTGGATCGTGTCACTAAGACTCTAGCCCCAGAGTGTCCTGGCGGCCAGCCTCCGTCGTATGTGGTGTGGAGTTGGCATTCCGGTCATTGCCAGCTCCAGGGCAGCAAACGTCGCTCGGGTTTTGAGGGGCAGTCTTAGCAAAGCCCCGTCGGAGTGAGTGCCAGGGCGACTTTTCTGGAGACGTCCATGCTTTGACCTCCCTCCTGGCCAGCCCAGGAGCATACGGTGGACCCCAGGTTTCCCGCGGGCAGGCAGGACTGAGCCATGTTAACTGGCTTTCCAGGGGGACCCTAGAGGCTTTTTTGAGCCACCAGCCTTCCCTGCCATCTGAGCTCCCCGTCTTCCCTGCTCCCCGCCCCCCCGCCGACAAGGGAAGATGATGAATCTCCAGGCTCCTTCTTGATTGCTTTGTGCCATTGGGCGGGGGCGGAGGGGAGGAGAAGTAATAAGATACAAAACCAGACAGTTATTTATCTCTGCCTGCTTTGCGGGCAGGACTGAGAAATGTTTCTCTTTGCCTTTTGCAGTATCTATTAATATTCTGCTTCCTCTTGGTCCTCAGCCTGACACACATTTCGGTGTGCTGGGTGACACACAGTTTGACACGTGGCCACTTAGCTGATTTGGAGAGTGAGCGATTCGGGGAGCCGGCCTCTTAAGTTAATTACGCCTATCCTGGCGAAGGTTCGCGCAGGCCCTGCCGGCTGTGTCGTTCGTTCGTTCGTTCGTTCGTTCGGGTCTGAATTCGTTAACCCCCGGGGCTGCTGAGTGGTTGTCCTGCCTTCCCCAGCCCCACCCCAGAGACCTACCAGAGGAGTCCTGTGGCCCAAACCCTGGGAGAGAAGTTTTCCCTCTGCATTTCCGGAGCCTTCGCACGGTCTGTGTTTCTTCTCTCCCACGTTCGGCTCTGGCTGGGAATTGATCTTTTAGTGGAAATGCATCTGAGCTCCTACCCCCTTCCCTGCCTCCCCACCTTGGGGGTGGGCAGCCAGGAGAGCCCAGGTCTGTTAGCCTCTTAGCATTGCAACAGACAGCGATTGGTAACATTAGCAAAAGTACCAGGAAGTGTAGCAACCCATCTGGATCTCTAACTGGCACGGGCAGGCTCACACAGACACGGAGCGTGTGGGCAGAGGGGCGATGCAGAGCCCTCGGGTGGGTCTTTCCCAGGGGGCCGTTGGCCCCTGTGCAGGCTCTGCCCGGCACATCCCCCTCCCACGGCAAAAGAGATCCGGAGCCTGGGAATCTTGGCTGCTGCTGTTGGCCGGGTGAATTATTTAGAAGCATCATCACTGTCTTACTCGATTGTTCCTGCACTTCTTCCTGCAAACCTTCCACATCCTGGAAGCCTCGCTCCCCGAATCTCAATAACTCCGACCGAACAGAAGGAACCTTCAGGAAAGCAGACGGGCATTAATTACTGCCTTCGCCGCCCAGATACGTGCTTATAGCTCCTACAGCTAATTGCCACCGGGCCTGCAAAAGCTGTAGAAACAGGAGGGGGACGGGGAGCGGACACGGCCTGTTCTCTCTGGGCTATTGCTGCCTCCCACCGTGCCCACTGCTGGGGGCTCGGGGCTGCTGGAATGTCTGCAGTTCCGACGTGCTCCCCCCCCCACCCCCCCCACCCCCCGTTTTGGAGAGTTCACGGCAGGGGGGCCGTGCCTTTGTCTCCAGAGTTACTTCACAGCTTTGCGTGTGGCTCCCAGGTCCCTGGCTGCTGCAGGACAGTGTCTCCCGACCCTAAGTCCCTAAGCACTGGGTGCTCTGCGTCCCTTTTTCTGAGATGGGAGGGGCAAAGCGAGTGGAGAAGGGGTCGGCAGGTGTGGGTTCCTTCCTGAGTCCTGGGGTCTCTGTTGCTCGTGTTGATGGCATCTTCCCCAGCGGCCTCTTTGGATCATGGGGAACCAAGGTCGTCCTTCCCCTTGCCCCCCAGTCACCCTCGTTCAGAAGGTTGTCCTTCCCTTCTGGAGGCTCCCGTGCCCCTCTCTGTGCCCCTCTCTTCCAGCCGTTTCTGACTTTGCTGCCAGCCAGGCTTCACCCAAGTGTCGGGCAAGGCAGCGAGCGGACTAAAAGCGCCCTTCCCACCCCGGCACAGCCCTCTCTCTGTCCTGGGCAGAAGGTGCACCTGTCTGGGCCTGCGTGTTTGAAAGGGCCTCCTGGTGACCACTCCTTCATTGCTATTCCGGGACAGTCTGTTCTGGGGATAAAGGTACAGGCTTTCATTTTGCGGTTTAATTTTCAGAGCCTGCTGCGTTGCACACGCAGAATGAGAATATTGGGGATATTAACTCCGTGTGCAGCGTCAGGACCACACACAGGGAGGGAGCTTTCTCTCCCAGCAGCTCCCGGTCCCCTCTCCAAGCCCTTGACCTTAACGAGTGGAAAATTCCTCCTCCCCTCGCGCACCTGGCCACCCCACCCACGTCCTGCGAGTGCAGTGCAGCCGGCGTGAGTGAGTTTCTCCCTCTCCCTCCTCGGAGGGGCCGCATCACAGGGTGTGGGAGGTGGGGGTCCTGTGAGTCAGGTGGCTCCCCAGGGCGCCCCAGCAAGTGGCCGCAGCTGGAGCCAGCAGCGACCCAGCCCTGTTATGAGGACCCATGAGAACTGACATCAGGACCTACTTTCAGGCCTCAGCGTCTCAGGACCCCACCCGCCGCCCCTCCTGCTCCTTTGAAGGATCAACGAGCAAAGTGCTCTTTCAAACCCGCAACCTTGCCTCGGGCTGGATATCTTGGGATGCTTTCTGCAGAGCTTCTGCGGCTTTGGGAGCAAACAAAGCCGGAATTTAGCATTTCATTCCTTCCTCTACAGTGAGCAGGTGCCAGGGACCCGGTGAAGTGCTAGGATGCTCCGTAAATCAGTCCAGTCCAGGCTCAGACTGTCCCCAGTGCCCGGGAACCAGAACATGGGTTGCAGTCCCCGAGAGTCAAGGGCACGGCCAAGTGTTCCTGTTTCGCCTCCTCATACCCACAGTGCTTCCCAGCCTGCTCTTCACCTCCTCTGCCCAGGGCCTGGGCCCCGTCACTGCCTCCTCCTTTGCAGTGTCAGAGGGAAGCCTGGGGGGACGTGGGACTCCCCAAGTGCTGAAGGCTCCTGGCCAGTCACAGGAGCAGCAACCGCCATTCACAGGTGGACGGGCTGCTGGGTCACCAGCAGCCCAGCAGGCACGGGCCGAGCAGAGCTGGGAGCGCAGATGGCAGAAGGGAGCTCATCCCGGCTGGAGACTCGGCCGCACACGGCGGTATGGGGGGGGGGGGGGGTGCTTGTGGGCTGCCTTGGAACAGGGTAAGGTCACCCTGGCTTGCCACCCTGCCTTGAATGCAGGAGCTGTGAGAGCCACCTCCAGGGCATGGGCGACCAGGGAGAGAGATGCAGGTGCCTGGCCAGTGACCCGCCACCCTCTGCCAGACAGAGGGCTTCTCCCCAGACTCCCTCCGGAAATGCCCCTGAAGAAGCAGGTGTGTGTTGGGGGCCGAGGGGGAGTTCTGTCTGCTGGACTCGCTCTTCCTAGAGCAGAGAGTCTGGGAACTGGCTCAAGGCAACATCAGAAGGGTCCCCCGGGCCTTCCCTGAGAATCCTGGGTTCTCTTTCTCTGCCGGGAGGCGTGTCCTCTGATTCCCTCTTGGGTCCTTCTTACTCGGCGACACTTGCCACTGACCATTTGCAGCACTTAGAACAGTGTGCAGCCCGCTTTTCAAACCAGCTGTTCTTTCCTAAAACAGTACTGTCTGAGGGGAACGCATCCTTTGGGGGGCCCTAAGGGAGAAGTGCACCCCGGGCAGTGGTGTGCCAGGCCGTGACTGGTTCTTCCTGCTGGGGTTTGTCTTGCATTGGCGTAGCATGTTGCCAGCTACCTTCTCGTTTCTGATTTGGTCCTCGGGCCATGCAGTAAGGTCCGTGACATCTTATCCCCATTTTACAGCAGAAAAAAAAAAAAAAAAGCTGAGGCTTGGAGGCTGTGACTTCCCCCAGGGCCACAGAGCTGAGGCAGAGCCTGGGGCCCTGCTCCTCGGCCCCTCAGCCACGACCTCTGGCCCGGGTGACAGACCTGCTCAGCTAGCAGGGCAGCCCCGCTGCCAGGCCCAGGGAGGAGGGGGCCGGGGAGACGCGGCCCGAGGAAGGTGCCTGTGCAGTGATCCGCGTCCGCACATCCTGCGCGTCACCGGATTGATTAGCTGTCGCTCCGGCCGCCCCTCGCTCGGCTCTAGATAGCGAAGCGGCGCTGGAACAGAAGGCGCCTTCCCAAGGACGTGTCCCTCCCTGCCACGTCCCCCCTGTTCTTCCAGCATCGCCGCCGTGCCCTGGGGCTGTGACATCTGCTAATAAGTGGGTCACCGCTGCCATCACTTGAGTACGTATTCTTACCAGTTGTGGGGCAGGAGGTGGCCTAGAGGCCTCAGGACCAGTGAGGGGGGAGGTTGGGGTGGAGCAGGTTTCAGCAACGGCAGTGACTTCACAGGACGTGGAGACTCGGGGACACTGCTGTTCACCTGCAGGGGCAGGCGCCCCAGAGCACAACTCCAGCAGGATACGGCATCAGCGCTGCCCGTGTTTGCACGGTGTCAGGGACCTGGAGTGGAATGAAGCCCCGTGAGCTAGGAAGGTGCCCCCCACTGGAGGCTAGCAGGACTGGCAGGACAGTGAGCTGTCCTCGTGGGGGCGTCTGGTGGGGTGGCTGAGTCTGGAGACAGAGCAGGGTCCTACGCTCAGTGAACGGCCAGTGGCAGCTTCCCTCTCTGGCTGGCACCCCCACCCCCAAATATGAAGCAAGCCGAGAGGAGATTTGCTCACGGGCTGGGGCATCCGAGCACCTCCTTCAGAGGAGGGTGCCTGTTCGGGGACCTACCAGGGAGGCCCACCTTGTTTCTTTCCCTTTCATTCTTCCTCCCACAATGCACTTCTTGTCAGCTCCTCCTCGTTCAGTTCTGGAGGCTCCCGAAAGGGCGGTGTGGTCTTGCCTCTCACTCTTCTCCCCACTTGCCGGTGGGAAGATGCCAGTCACGCTGGGCGGCCACTGTAGGTGCAGTAAGCGGAGCGGCTCTCCTGGCCACGCCCCTGCCTGGCCAACCCCAGGAGCGGGGTCTGCAGTGTCTTCCACCAGCTCCTCTGGCGTGTGTGGGCGTGACCTCTGGGGGGACCCCTGTCCCCGTGTACGGCCCCCTCCCCTCAGTTGGTGACCCTCTGCTTTCATCTCATGATCCCGGGTCTCAAGGAAGAACGAATTTCTGCCCACACCCCAAATGCGTGCACCCACTACCCAAACAGTCCCCTCTGATGCTGAGTGAACCTGAACTTCAGCCAGCGATCAGCACTCGGATTGAAGTGACTGACGTTAAAGGATTAGCTGCTCTCTTTCTTTTTCAAGAAAATCAATAATACAGGGACAGGCCGGTGTTTTTCTTTCTGTCTTTTTTTATTTTTTTCCTGTGGAGCTGTCTGTGTATCTCGTCCCGGGAGTGGCTCCTTGTGGCTTGGTGTGCTTCCCAGCCCCAGCCCCAGCCTTTCTAGATGAGTCCCGATTACTCTGTCACTCACCCCAGCGCCATGCTTGTCTAGCACACTGTCACCAAGGGACCTCGTGAGTCCCCACTATCTCATCACCCCACTGCCGCTGCTCGGTCGGCACCGCCGCCAGCCTTCCCCGGTGCCTGCCCCGCTGCTGCCCAGCATTGCTCTGGGCCAGCCCCCCCTTTCCCAGGAGGTGGGGTCGCGCCTCCCTGAGCCCCAGTACCACCGTCTGGGCGCCTTTGGGTGTTTGGCCCGCTCCCTCCAGCTCAGTGAGAGAGTTGTTCGCCGTGGTCGGTACCTGCCACCCCAGCTTAGAGGACGATGCTCAACCCGCCGCGCCCCTTTCTCCACGCTCCCAGTAAAGACACCAGGTCATGGGAACCTGGATCACTAGCCCGGGGGCGTGGTTTCTGCTGGACAATCCCCCGCCCCTCCCGCGGGCCTCAGACGCTGCCCTTTGACCTTAGTCGAGGTCCTGCTGAGTAAAGGGAACATGGTTCTGGCTCTTGAATTTTGCCCCAGACCCCGTCCCCACGCTGGCAGTGTAAGTGCCCCCCTGCCCCGTCTCCGTCCCCGTGGTCTGGAAAGTAATGAGTACATCTTGCAAATACCACTCACCCGAGCAAGCCGGCTTTGTTCCTGGGCAGTGGGAAGAGGTCCGTTTGACTTGTCTGGTTTCTCACCCTTTCTCCTTGTGCCATAACCTTGCCGCTGCCCCAAGCATACTCAGCCTTACTCAGCAACGCTTAATAAACCCCATTATATGAATATCCAAATGCATAAAGCAGACTGGGGGTGGCGATGATTGGTTACAAAACGAGTCGTTACTTTACAGCAGGGCTGCCACGGGTTCCTCTCCAGCGCTTAGTTCCCCTCGTGCGTGCGTTTAAAATGTTACTCTGTGAAAATGGAGCCTTTATGAATTGGACATTCAGAAGCCCGGCTCTTGTCTAGAGAGGCATCCATATGTTCATGCGCAAAAGTGCAGAAACCTGAGCCCCAGTTCCGGCAGAAATAGGCATCATGGGCAGCCCCCCGGCAAGAGAGCGCTGGGGACACACGCCCGGGCTGGAGGCTCCGTGGAGCGTAAGGACATGCCCACGGCCCACGCTCCTGCACAGGCCAGCTTGTTGGGAAGCTTCCAAACCAGTCTCCGCGGGGAGCCTCATCCCTGCGGGGACCTTCTGCACTGCGCTTTTCTGGGACCGTTTTTATCGCACATCACCCCGGTCCAGGCAGCTCGGAGCTTGAGGCTCGAGCCTTCCCTGTCAGGGAGTTGCCCGTCGGGGTGCAAGCCTGGTGCTCCTGGTCGCTGACCCGTGTGTGTTCAGTCTTTGCCCCTCGGAAGCTGCTCCAGGCGAACTCCTGCCGCGCTGCCACCAGGCCGTCTCCGCTCTGCGGCCCTCCGCATCCACACCTCCATTTCTGGGCCAGGGGCTAAAAATGGCTTTGTATTCTATAAGGAAATGTCCTGGTCGTTGATTTCAGATCCCTTGCTCCCCTCCACCCACCCCCCCACCCCCCCTTTTGTTTTTTTTGTTTTTTGCTTTCCCAAAAATGCAGGGAAAAACTAGTCCAGCAGTTCTCAACCTGTGGGGTCGCGACCCCTTTGGGGGTCGAACGACCCTTTCACAGGGGTCACCTAAGACCATCGGAAAACACATATATAATTACATATTGTTTTTGTGACTAATCACTATGCTTTAATGATGTTCAATTTGTAACAATGAAATTGGGCGTCACCACAACATGAGGAACTGTATTAAAGAGTCGCGGCATTAGGAAGGTTGAGAACCACTGCTGTGGTCTAAAGAATCCAGCAGCCTCCTCGTAGTCCTAAGTCATCTGGAATGTCCTTAAATGTCTTGTGCTAACTAGAATGGAAACGATGCCAAACCCCTTTCCTCCCCCGGCTCGTGCCTCCCTGATGCTCAGCTTCCGTGGATGAGTGCAGTGTCCTGGCGAGGGCCCTGCAGCACCCGGTGCTGCGCCTCTCCCTGAAGGCAGCGCGCTCTGCCTTCCAGGGTGTCTGTCAGAAGCGGAATCGGGTGTCTTTCTGGAATGGTGCCCCAGGGCCTCGGCAATAATTGTTTAATTAAATAAAGCACTCATTCCAAAGTAATAACCGTGCCCCTCCGTGGGGCTGGCTTCCTAGCCGGCAGCCTGCCTCGCAGACCGTGCAGAGGATAAAAGTGTCTGTGGGCACGTTCTCCAGTCTGCAGGCTGGCCCCGAGGGCACAGCGGAGCGAGAACCCCTGAGGGTCTACAGGAGCTGCAGAAAGGTGCCTGGGGCACGGGCATGATGGGCATGAGGCGGAGATGAGCAATTAGGGCGCGCATTAATGACTAATTGCTGATTAATTAGCATGAGCTCCGGATGCCGGTGGATTAGCTGAGAGTAGACCAAGGTCCATTTTAATAAGCCTGCAAGTTCAGGGGAGGTGCGGCGGGGGGTGTTGCTGAGCAGATGCTCTGTGGCATGTGTGAGCCCAGGGCACAGGCCGCGGCAGGCATAGCGGGTTTGCCAGGGGAAGAACTTCCTGTAGGCGCGATTGAGACGTTCTCTGGAAACCGTGACAAGATCAGGGAAGAGGCTGCTGGGCCAGGTGCTGGGTGCTGCCCAGGGCTGGAGGACACACACACACATACACACACACACACAACCTGGGGCATCCAAGCAGTTCTGGCACCTTCTTCCTCACCAATGCGGGCAGGTAGCCGGCCTCAGGAGCCCGGCCCGCTCTTGCCCTTCCCCCAGGTCAGGAGTAGGAGCCTCCACTGTGTCTCAGAGTTTGGTTCCAGGACCAACTGGCATGAGAACGCCTTCAGGCTCTGGTTAAAAGTAGAGATTCCTGCCCTAACCGGTTTGGCTCAGTGGATAAAGCATCAGCCTGCAGACTAAAGGGTCCCGGGTTTGATTCCGGTCAAGGGCATGTACCTTGGTTGCGGGCACATCCCCAGTGGGGGGTGTGCAGGAGGCAGCTGATTGATGTTTCTCTCTCATTGATGTTTCAAACTCTATCCCTCTCCCTTCCTCTCTGTAAAAAATCAATTAAAAAATATACATATTTTTTTAAAAGTAGAGATTCCTAGGTCTCACCCCAGGCCCCATGGAGCAGAATCTAAGGCTGCAGGGCCAGGAATCTGCGTTTGGACCAGTTCTGAGGAGGGTCCCCTAGAGGACCCTTCTCAGGCGTAAATGGTCCTGTCAGCCTGGCTGCCCTTAGAGCAGCGGTTCTCAACCTGTGGGTCACACCCCTTTGGGGGTCGAACGACCCTTTCACAGGGGTCGCCTAAGACCATCGGAAAACACATATATAATTACATATTGTTTTTGTGATTAATCACTATGCTTTAATTATGTTCAATTTGTAACAATGAAATTGGGGGTCACCACAACATGAGGAACTGTATTAAAGGGTCGTGGCATTAGGAAGGTTGAGAACCACTGCCTTAGAGAATGGCTGCCCAGTGTATCTGTGAAGGCAGCGGCCAGAGGCCTCCTGGGCCTTGCCCCTACCAGGGACAGGCGGTGCCCAGGTTATTAGTAAACCCTGGGGTCCATGCCTCAGGCACTCGGTGCAGACAGGCAGCGTTGCCTGCTCTGATCGGACGCTTCCAGACTCTTAGGGCTCCAGCACCATCCCTTTGCCGGCGCCTGCCTTGTTACCTGGGACTGACAAGTCCCTCTGGGGTCCCTCCGGATGGTGCTCTGGGCTTCCTCTCGGAGCCCGCCGTGTGCCAGTCACTGAGTGTCCATGAGGGAGGACGCTGGGGCTGTTGGTCTAGTTTCTGTAGCCAGTTCCCCAGAGCAGTTAACCAGCTCGCCTGGCGTGCTGTCTCCTGCCTTCCCACCTCCAAGGTTACTCAGTGCCGGCAGACTCCTGTTCCAATCCCGCTCTGTGCGGGTCTATTTCGAGGTCGCACGTCAGCGGGGAAGGGGTGGAGCCAGCTGGGCTCCCGTGTTCTGGGCACCTGACTCCCTTCCCTCCCTGCCCCCAGCTCCAGCTCGGCACCCCCCCCCCCCCCGCCCTTCCTGCTCAGAGACAGCGGTAGAGCTAGAGCGAGTAAGGAAGGGAAGGAGTGGAGAGCATCTGCAGTGATCACCTGGCACCTCTCCTCGAGCGGCTCGAGCACCAGGCAGTGGAGGTGACAGAGAGCGATGGCTCTGCCTCCTCACAGGCACCACAAGCAATCAGATTCCTACGGGAAACTAGAGATGCAGACAGACAGCCCTGCAGGCTGAGGCCCATGGGGCGCGCACACCGCTCATCGCCAAGGGTGTCTGAGCAGCTGGGTTCCTGGCAGGCAGGTGGTGGTGAGGGCCGGGGGTGGGGGAGCTTTTTTCCAAGAGGACTGAGGGACAGGATTGATGACCCAGAGGCTCCCCCCCCCCCCCCCCCCCGTCACTCATGACACAGTCCATGGGGTATAGAGCACTCCCGACCTACCTGTTCCCAAGTCCTGGTGTTCTAAGGACCTGTCAGGACCAGCTGGCCCCCCTCCCCAATGGCCGTTCCCAGCCCTGAGTCGTGTGGCCAGGCAGGTGAGTTCCTCCAGCTTTCTCTGTGCAAGGCAGCCACCCGCCTCCCACAGGCCAGCCCTCCAGGAGCAGCCCTCGGGGGAACCGTGTGCCCATCTCTCCCTTGGCTGGCATTCCGCATAAACGGTTTGATTCTCCACCACAGGTTTCAGTGGCTAAAAGTGAGAGCCAGTAAACTGGGCCTCGGTCCCGGGAGTTGTCATCTTTGCATCTGCTCACTCAGCCCACGGAGAGGAGCGAGGTCGCTGCTCTCTCTGAGCTTCCAAACTCCCCGCGGGGAAAGCCCTGCCTCCCCTATAGACCCGTTTCCTTTGGCCACAGAGGGTTTATCACTGCCTGCCCTGGACATGTCACCTTCCTCACACCGGTCCCCTGGGGCTCGCTGCAGGGACCTGAGGGCGTAGTCACGCATTTGCCACCACAGCCCAGCTGGGTGGACAGGCACGTTCTCTCCCTGCCTCCCAGACCTGTGGCTCAAAGGACGAAAGTCGTTTCAAACCTCCCCTCAGCAGAGAGGACCCCCACGCAGGGGACGCGCTGTGTGCGTCCACAGTCCTGCTCCCTGGCCCCTCCCAGCATGAGGATGGCCCGAGGTCATGGTATTTCATTCTTTCAGCCCTAGTGACTCCAGTGCATCCGACTGTCGTGTCCCTGCTCAAAACCCTTCAGAGGCGCCTCTGTGCAAGGCGGTGTCTGAATTCACGTGGCACAGTCTGCTCCAGTCTCCTTCTGGGACTTTCTCTCACCACTGCCCCACCTCGCTGGCCAGTGTCCTCCGAAGATGCCCTTCACGAGCCTTGCTTCCTGCAGACGGAGCTCGGATCCCTGCCCGAGACTCCTGCAGCACACGCCTGTCCCCTCCCGCCGTGGCCTTCCTGGGACCTGTTCATGGGACTTGTGTGCGTGTGCTGCTGCTCTGCCTCACTGTGAGCTCCACGGGCAGGGCTCTCCTTACCCACCTTTGTGTCTGGAGCCAGCCTGGGGCCTCACAGCGACTCGCTCCGGGAATGTCTGAGTGGATGAGACTGCCCTCGGGTGGCCTGCCACCGCTGGGTCTGTGGGCAGGTTCTTCCGTCAGCCCTCGACCTGCTCACGCCCAGGGCTCACCACAGCTGGCGGCCACCCTCCAGCCAGAAAAACTCCATGTCTCGCCGGCCCCTTCTTTCCTGGAGACCCGGTCACCCTCTGCTCTGCACTGCAGGACAGGAGCCACCCACCCTCAGCAGGGCCATAGGGACACCCTGCCTTTGGGACAGGAGGTGGAGGGGGCTCACCACCCATCTGTCTCTCCGACTTCTCTTTGGTACCTGCAAGGTGAGCAGTGAGATGTTTGAGCAGGTGTCAGATCTGGTTCTCCAGGCACAGGCCCCAGCCTCCCGCCTCCCACCTGTTTCACGCCCCTTCCCACGGCCTCAGGCACACGCACCTCGGCCCCACCCAGCGCCTTGTCATGTCCTGACGCCCACCTCGTTCAAGTCCGGCCTGTCTTTTCCCCTGGACATGGGGCGTGCTCTCTCACGCGATGAGAAGCCAAGCTGTCCTTTATAAACCCCGGTGGCTGACAGTCATTGAGTGAGTGACTGTGTGGGTTTTCCACAATATTTATCTTTTCCACCCAAACCACAAAGGTTGTAGCTTGGGCATCAAATCCTTGGAATTCTGCCCACCATCCAGTACCATCTGGCCTTTCAGCTGCAAAAGAGACAACACAAGTCCACAGTCTTGTCCAATAAGAAGGCCAGGGGGACCGCAGCGGTGCCAGGCGGACGCCTTTGGGCTGGCCCAGCCCCCAAGGAGCCTGGGGGGGATAGACCCCTCCAGGGCAGACTCACCGCCTGTGGGCAGGCAGGGACGCGCCCTAAAGAGGGACCGGGCAGGGGGCCTGAAGCCCGTTGTCCCTCCCGGGTCCTCGCTGCCTCGGAACTCGCTTCCCTCTTTTGGATGAAGCCCCAGACGTTGTCACTCTCGTTGGGAAAATGAAAACTCCCAAACCAAAATGCTCAGAGCCACGCGAGCAATAAAAATAGAATCCTTGAACGTCTTCACTGCACTGCAAGGACGCGTGGGAAGTTCAGCTCCCGGGGAGGGAGGGGCTCCCGCTGCGTTGCCATTAACCCCAATTAGCTCTTAACCCCCAGCTCCCCACAAGGACAGCCCTGTAGTCTGGGCATCAGTGTCCTTGACCACTTAGTCTTAGAGTCACCTCCAGGGGGGTCCAGACCACGCAGCTGTGCCATCGGCACGCTGCCCCCTGCGCCCCAGCTAGCCCCGGCCCCCAGCAGTCAGCCCCCGCAGGTCAGCACTCGCCATGCAATCTTCTAAGACCTGTTGCTTCCTCGCCCTGTTACAGAGCGCGCCCGCTGGCAGGAGGGGGGTGAAGGGGAAGCCAAGGCCTGAATTCTTGGCTCCTGGAGGCTCCATCTCACGACACGGGAGCCACAAACAAACCCTTTATTTTCACAGGGAAATAAAACTGGCCATCGAGCAAGTCAGCTTCAGTTTTATTTATTTTTAATATATTGTTATTGATTTCAGAGAGGAAGAAAGAGGAAAAGAGATAGAAACATCCATGAGAGGGAATCATTGATCGGCTGCCTCCTGCACACCCCCCACTGGGGACCGAGCCCACAGCCTGGGCATGTGCCCCTGACCGGAATCAAACCTGGGACCCTTCAGTCCACAGGTCGATGCTCAATCCATTGAGCCAACCCCTCCAGGGCCAGCCTCAGTGTTAGAGGCACCACGGAAGCAGTGCCTTCGCGCCTCATGGCCACTGCTGGCCTCACAACCGTTGGCGTTCGTCCCCAAGGATGCTGCCCTTGGCTCACGTCTGGGTCAGGGGACGGGCTGGGAGGAATAACCCCAGCTGACTGTCCTGTCTTCTAGAATATTCCCTCACGGTTACTTGTTGCAGAAGGTAATTGGTTCCCGTGCTTAGGGCATTTGTCCTGTGTCGTGGCCGTCACTGTAGCACGTCCTTCCCTTCTATCTTCCCTTTCCTCCGAGAACAGCGCGCTCTCTGTCGCCCCCCCTTGAGGGGAGAGACATGGACTGCGCACAAGGGGACCTGCAGCCCTGGGATGCGACGCCATCCCGGGACAGCTTGGACGCGGCGGGGTGGTCCGCAGGAGCAGCTGGGGAGACGGGGCCGAGGCTGATGCGATGGATCCGCAGGCGGAAGGCGGGGCCCCGAGGGTGTGCAGTCCGTTCGCTGGGGTTCAGTTGGGGATTGGCTCCTAGTTTTAAGCTTCCGGATTAGGAAACATGCAGAAGAATTTGGGGATGGGGAGAGAGGCATCGAGCTGCTTTGCTTTTGTGCTGATGTTGACACGCGCACCCCCACTTTCCCATTTTGTGCAGTTAAGCAAGGACACAGTGCCTGCCTATCCTGGGCTCTGGGTGTGCAACAGGACTGAGTGGCGCTGGAGCCTTCCCCCCGCAGTGCGGTGGGCTGTAGGGGTAACACTCGAGTCGGAGGGAGGCAGGTGGGGGACGCAGCTCCGTCTCAGCAGGTCTGAGCTGAGCCCCTGACTTACAGATCCACCTCTGAGGGAGCATCGCGTGTGGCTCCCATTCCCTAGCGGGTACTGGCTTTTTATTTCTTCTTTTTTAAAAGGAAAGGGCCGCATGTGGCTGTACTGCGTTCAGAGATGAGTTCTGTCCGTACTGGACCATCGGGACGCTGTCCCCTGTGCCCTGCCCCCTTTCTTCCTGAAGACCTGGCAGCCCCGCGCTGCTACTCTGAATCCTCCATCCTTCCCCAGTCGGAAGCAGCCCTGCCATTGCCCAGCCGGCTCTGGCTCATTTGCAGAGGACACCTGTTTCGCGATGAGCCCCAGCTTGTGCCGTGCGTCTGGGCCTGGGCGCACTCTGGTGTGGGAGCCAGCGGCCACGTGCAGGGGCTGCTGTGCGGCGGGCGGTCTGGGTGCACTTCCTCCGAGTGGCCCTGCACCCACCCTCCCCCGTGGCACAGTCAGCCTGTGGTCCTGAGCATTAAAAGAAAAAGAAACCGCATCCCAGCTGCCGCCCAGCCATGGATGTCGCAGCTGCTGAGCAGACGGGGCTCCCAGAAGAGCCCTTCACCACCTGTTCCCACTCGGAGGCTAGAACTGGACACGGAGTGCCCGGCGCAGGCAGGGGCGGGCCCTCGTCTGGGGCCTCTCAGCTCTCCTCCTGTCACTGCACAGGCACCTCACAGGCAGCTCTTACTCTGCCTCCTCGAGATGAGATGTGTCCCTACGTGTGGTCTCTTTAACTAGAGCAGCGGTTCTCAACCTGTGGGTCGCGACCCCTTTGGGGGTTGAACAACCCTTTCACAGGGGTCGCCTAAGACCATCAGAAAACATATATAATTACATATTGTTTTTGTGATTAGTCACTATGCTTTAATTATGTTCAATTTGTAACAATGAAAATACATCCTGCATATCAGATATTTACATTACGATTCCTAACAGTAGCAAAATTACAGTTATGAAGTAGCAACGAAAATAATTTTATGGTTGGGGGTCACCACAGCATGAGGAGCTGTATTAAAGGGTCGCGGCGTTCGGAAGGTTGAGAACCACTGGGCTAGCGGATGCTCTCGTGGGCTGGGTCCCGTCCGACAGGCTTATATGAATGGCCTCCTGGGTGGTAGGGTCTGGATAAACCTCTGCTGCGAGGAGGACGAAGGTGGGTTGGGCAGGAGGTGGCCTCCTGGAGGAAGGGCCTGGGCAGCCTGTGGAGGCGGAATCCCCTGCCTGGGGCTGGCTCTGCTCCTACCGCTCCCCCCGCCCATCCCCATGTTTACATAGCGGGACTTTCTAAAGCCCAGTCCTGAGCCTTCAGAGGTGAGAGCTGCCCTCCCACGTAGGCCACCCCCAGGAAACCCCCAGCACCCACAGCCGGAGCGCCCGTTTCAGTGGGAGACATCACAGGTCGGAGGCGAAAGGCTGACCACCTCGCCCCGGGCACAGTAGGCGTCCAGGTCAGGCCACGGTCACTGGGGGACTCTTGTGCCCAGGGGCTTCGTATGTGCCTTCCACATGACTACCCCTCCCTTCCCTCAGAAGGAAGCTCATCGGTGGACGGTCTCCCTGAAGCAGTCACTTTCCTAAATGACTCGCTGACAGCGCTGCTCACAGACTTGCTCGCGAAGCGGGGGTGATCCCGCCCCTTCCTGGCCCCCAGCCCCCTCCCTGGCCTGATGAGATGCTCTGTCTCCCCGGAACAGAAGCAGATCTGCTGCTGGGCCCCAGCGGAGCGGAAAGCTCTTGCCAGAAGCCTCCCAGCCCCGTGGACCACGGCCAGGCCCGCGACCCCCGCTAATTAGAGCCTTCTCAGCCGCCACTTTAGTCCTTCCTGCCATTCACTCGCACAGTGATGATGGGCTTGGATAAGAGGTCACAGCTTGTTCCACATCCTGCTCTCCGGGCCACGGGGGCGGTGGAGGGGCGGGCTCGGCCCCCCTTCTGTGGGGTCCCGCCTGCCTGGCACAGGGCAGACCCCGCAGCTGCGATATGTTCACCCAGATCACAGGACCGCCGGCTCCCCAGGGTGGGCCCCGCTCCCCACACTCGCCTTGGGAGCCGGCTGGCTGCGTCTCTCTGGCGAGTGTCATTAGCATTAACGTGGTAAAATGGCACCGTGTAAATGTTAATAAGGTCTGATGCCTCCGCCGCTTCCGAGTGGCAGATTGGAAATGGTGCCATCAGCGCAACGCCAACCAGCGGCGTTTAATTCCCCTCTCCCTGAGCACCCAATTTGGCGTGGAAATCCTGCCCTCCCCCTCCCAGCCCCAGGCTCCGCGGTGCCGCGTGTACCCCATTTTCTTTTGCAAAGAGGATTCGCATTTCCCTGTTAAGACAGGCTTTGGATTTCTTCATTTTTTTAAAGTAAACATTCGCTCTCCCCTGTTCTCCCAAGAGAAGAACCGAGGAGCCCGCAGTGCCCCCTCTCGGTCCGGCTCCCCCTCCCAGACTCTCCACGCCCCCTCCCGGGAGCGGCCCGGCTCTTCTGGGGCTGGGGTCCTTCTCCGAGGACCTGCCCCGGAAGCCAGGGGCTGTTCTCCCTGCTTCCCCTTCTCTGTCAGGTAAAAACATTGCTGGTTGCCTGGCTGGCGTGGCTCAGTGGTTGAGCCTCGACCTATGAACCAGGAGGTCACGGTTCGATTCCCAGTCAGGGCAAATGCCCCCTTACGGCTCGATCCCCAGTAGGGGGTGTGCAGGAGGCAGCTGATTTGTGATTCTCTCTCTCCCTCTCCCTTCCTCTCTCTGAAATCAATAATAATATTTTTTTAAAAACACACACACAAAACATCGCTGGTTAATGACATCCTGATTGAGCCTTTCCTCTGAGCCCTTCAGAATGGCGCCCCCTCCCCTCCACGTGTTGTCAGGACCCTGCCCCCTCCTCCCAGGAAGCCTTGAGTGCCCGAGGTGAGGTGTGGCTGGTGCCACTTCCCACCCTCCTCTTCTTGCCGCCTCAGACCTAATCCACACTCGGGCCCACTCAGTGCCAGGCCGTGCCTCCCTCGTCAGTGTTTGCTGAAGATAAGTGAATGGGTGACGTCCCCAGGGTGTCGCCTGGGACTTGCCTGGAAGCCCCTTTCCAGAAGCCTCAGGACAGTGAGTGTGAGGACGGGCAGAGAAGCATGGCTCTGGCTCCTGTGTGCATGACACAGGAAACTCACACGGATGCTGTCTGATCCCGGGGAGCCTCTGCAGTCCAGGTGCACCTGGGTCAGGACTGGCCCAGCCCGGGGCAGCGGCTGCGTGAACGGTGTGTGCTACACACACACACACACACACACACACACACACACACACACACGGCGTGCCTGGTACGGCCGGCCCCTGTGTCCCTCTCACTCTTATGTTTGTTGCCCAGGCTGTCTTCACGCTCCTCCTGGGACCCTTCACCTTCTTCGACGTCCAGAAGACCAAGTACCTGCAGATCCTGACCTCCCTGATGCGATGGGTCGGTGAGTCTGACAGCAGCTCCATCTCTCGCTTCTCCCCTCGGCCCTTCCTTCGCCCTCCGAGACAGCCAGGAACATGGTGCGGGTTCTGTGGGCTCCCCTCCCTTGGGGCAAGGAGGGGCCGTGCTCCGCCTGCCTTCCTACTGGTGGGGAAATTCAGTCCCGAAAAGTTACGTCACTTCACGATCAGGTAGTGTGGACGGAGCTGGAGCCAGGCCTGGGACTGCGGAGTCTGGGACCAGCCTCTTTCACACGCCCACGTCGGTTCCTCCTCACTGACCTGGACTGGAGGCTGGACCCCTGAAGGCCTGGGTCAGGGCCCTGCTCCCTTCGGGCATGAGAGCTGTGTCATAAACCAGCGGGTGTGGCGCCCCCCATTGCATCTCCAGCCACCAGGGTGTGAAGACCCCTCATCTACAGTGCCCTCTGACTGCCTGGCTCCCCTCTGAGCAGGAGCACTGCTTTCCGGGGTCGGGGGGTCTCCCCTTAAATCAGGTGTGTGGTGGGGTGCTCTTTCATTCCTCCACTGCATCCTGCCAGCCACCCTGGTGCCCGGGCTGCTGACCACGTGGACCCAGGACAAGAGGGTGTGGGCTCTCTGCTGCCCCCTCTGCTGGCACGTGCTCTGGGACCAGTTGCACACTTGTTTTTTTGTTTTAATATATATTCTTAATTGATTTCAGAGAGGACGGGAGAGAGAGAAACATTAATGATGAAAGAGAATCATTGATTGGCTGCCTGTACACCCCACACTGGGGATCGAGCCTGCAACCTGGGCATGTGCTTTGACCGGGAATCGAACCCATGACCTTCTGGTTCATGAGTTGACGCTGCAGGCTTGTTTTGATCTAAAAGCAAAACTCACTGTTGCTGTTCTGGTGGGGACTCCCCCTTCCTGTGAAAGAGGATGGTCCCAGACTCCCTCTGACCCCCGTCCCCCGCTCCCTCTCCCAGGCACCACCCCTCATCGCTCCGCATTGCAGCCGGCGCTCAGCACTAGGTCATGACAAGCTCAGACAGTTTCTGATCCAAATGATTTCCAGCAGTTCTGGCACCTGCAGTCCCCTGGTCCCCACTCGGGATGACAGACCCCAGCTTAAGGGGACTTCCGCCTCACGGGAGTCCTGGCATCTTCAGCTGGAAGGGACGTGGCCGTGCTCCAGGCCAGCCCACCCTGCAGGCCATGGGGACGGGAGCTCCCAATGGGAAGGCTCCCACGCGCTCAGAGCTGCTCAGTGGGGTCCTCAGTTAGTGCTGGGAGTTCTGCCTTGGCTTGAGCCAGACCCCCCAGCCTGTAACTTCTTCCCGCTCTTGGTCCTTCCTTGCAAGGGAATGGGCGCGGGGCTGAGTGGTCTGGAGAGTGAGCTTTGGGGCCTCTGTAACTGGATGAGCCTGTCCGTCAGCCTCCATCAAGATGAGGGACAGGAGGACACCTGGGTGACATCTGGGTGAAGCGCGATTCCTGTCTGCCCCGCTCATGGGTCTGAGCTGTCCTCACCCACAGGGTGCTGTGTTCACGTTTCATTCACGAGCCCCACAGTCCTGGGTGAAATGAACGCGACTGCCTGGGGAAATGAGCACGCGTTGCTTAGAACATGAGGGTCGCGCCAGCTCCAGGCACGGTGTGGGCATGGAGCCTCCCTGGGTGCAGGAGGGATTGTGACCAAAAGTCCGGGATCAGTGGCCGTGTCTGCGAACCCTAGTGACCTTCAGAAGGAGTTTTCTCAGGAAAGCAGCGTTTGAGGAAAAACCTTCTCCCTCCTGGCCTCGCTGGCTTAATCTGCTGCCCCAGCAGCCGGGCCCGAAGTCCTAAAAACCTAGCCCCACGGCTCGGGATTGGCTGTCCCTGACGTGCTGCCTTGGCAATGGAAAGGGGCTAGTCAAACACCACCGGTGCCCGGCCCCTCTCCCTCTCATGAGGCGGCGGCAGGAGCAGGAGGTGGGGGGAGGGACGCCATGCGTTAGCTGGCATGATGGATTCCCGTGCCACCCACGAGGGGATGGCGCGGATAATGACCGTTAATGGCCTCTGCAGCACCCCAGTGCCTGTTCAGTGTAACAGTCCTCTGTCTGATGAGCAATACGCTCATTAGAAGAGAGAAGATTGTAAGAGGGTGGGGAGGAGGCTGACTGGATATGAGGCTCCCCCAGATTCGGGTCAGCACAGCCCCCACCTGCAGAGGAGAGGCAGGCCCCGGGGGCCTCCGAGGGAGTGGAAACACTCTGACACCACCCCACCCCCCACCCCCCCCCAGCTGTTGGTGTCCTCGCACAGAGCGGAGTCGGAGGCTGGGTTGCTTTAGACAACCCACTGCTCTTTGCCAGGGCTCAGGCCACCCAGCCCGGTACCCATTCCGCCTCTTTCTCCCAACCAGGGCCCCTCCCCCAGAGCAGCAGGGTGGCTGCTGTTTGGCGCAGGGACACAGTGGGAATCCTCGGCGTCCCCACACCCTGGAGGCCCCAGTCCTCCCAGGGAGGCAGCCCCTGAAGCGCAGCACGGCCGGTGGCAGTGGCCTTGAGAGGCGTTGGGCCTTGAGAGGGTTTGAGGCGGAGCCCAGCTCGTGAAGGTCACCCCCATCCTGTTTGGGAGGTGACATTGTCTGGGCAGCGTCCTCTCTGCAAGTCGTTTGCCTCTTTCCTCCCCTTGATCCGAGAGATAGCCAGCAGCCTGTCCTCCAGAGGCTGTGGGTGACGGCACGGGCAGTTTTCTCCGAGACAGACCTCTGGGCTTGGGAAGTCAACCTCCCACGTAAGAGAAGGTCGCCCAGTCAAGTCTAAAATGCAGCCCAGCCGAGGGGCCCATTCCCAGCAGGCACCGCAGCCCCCGGGGCACTTCTCCTGTGGAGCTGGAGGGAGACAGCAGCGGGCATCAGGGGGGACCGGGGACACCAAGCACCCTGGCCAGGCCGTCCCGCTGTGGGAGGGGCTGCCTGCCCCCTGGGGGTCTGCAGGCCGTTGGAAGGGGGGGCTGTGGAGGGCGTCTTCTCTAGCCCAGGTGCACCCCAGGGGAGATTTCTAGAACCCCTCAAGGGCAGTGAGCACCAAAGCCTTGTCTCTCCTCAAGTCAGCACCAAGTTGTCAGTTATATGAACTTGCTTTTCACGTTGCCTTTGAAAAGCAGCTGCGCGCCGTGGCCCCGGGAGCCTCCGGCACGCTCCCCCTCGTCCCTCTCCCGTCTCAGGGCCCAGGCGTCTGACCGCGAGTGAGGCGCCCAGGGTGGCAGTAAGCTGGCTTGGGTTCTAGAGAAACAAAAGGGGGAAATGAGCAGCAAAGGAACTGGAAAATCATAGATGTACTGAGCCGGAAGCTTTCTTGTGCTTAATTAGGAATTTGTTCTGCCATCTGTTGAAACCCCAGGCGGGAGGACTGCAGGAGCCCGCCCCAAGCAGGCCCCGGAGCTCAGGGCCAGCCCTGCTTTCTCTGCACCCCCCGCCCTCCCTCAGCCGTTAGCCGGAAGCCCCTCGCGCTGCCCCAATGGGACTGAGAGGGCTGGATGGCCTTTTCGAATAGCCACTTGTCGGCGAAAATGTCAGAGCACGTAGGACAGGCACCAGCCAGTGCTGATGCATCTCTTTTGCTCCCCACACAAGTCCTGGGGAGACCGGGCTGGTCCGTCTGGCAGACCCAGGCTGCAGATGCCTCTGAATTCACCCGTGCAAGGAGGGTCTCCGGTGGCCATACGGTCACTCACCCCCGGCAGCTGTTTCAGGTCAGCCACAGGCTCCCGGGCACACAGCATGGGCTCCGGCCCGGGTGCCACCCCTGCCAGCCTCTCCCTCTGCACCTCCCCCCCGTGTGCGCTTCCTGAACAGGCCAGCGCTGGTCCCCGGGGCAACCCCACTGCCCTGGAGGAGGCCTGAGCCCCAGAGAAAGGAGAGGCAGCCCCCACACAGAGGTGCCGGAGGCTTCCTCTGTAGCTCCTCCCACTCTCCCTGTCAGTGGCCAGCAGACCAGGGTCACTCAGAGAGCCGCAGCCCAAAGTGCCGTCCTTCGTGCCCCCAGGCCCAGCGGCTGTGGCTTTAGAGCCCACGCCCCAAGCCGCTCAAATGATGAGTGTAGACCAAGCGTGTCAGACTCGCGGCCCGCAGGCAGCATGCCTCGTGTATGTGGCCCGTGTTAGCCTTTGCGTTTGTCATGCTTGGTGTAGACCTTTCCGCCTGGGACACTGGCTGGGAGTGTCACTCCTTCACTCCCATTACCAGCTTCCCCCAGAGACGCCAGCAGACGCCTCCCAGCTGGGGACACGGACAGCTGGCTCTGCTCAGGGCGCCCCATTTGGCGTTATTAAAACACTGATTCTTTCTAATAAGCACTGCTCTGCAGCGCGGCTGCCCTCCTCGGTCTGGGTCTGGGCTGCTGGGACCCACAGGGCTGCCTTCCCTCTGATTGTGTATTCAGAGCAGCCACCACGCATGGTGCTCGTCTCCTCTCTCCTCCGTCTCCTCCTCTCAAAGTGGGTCAGGCATCCTCCCCGCGAGCCGGCGAGCGTCCGCAGATCAACCTGGGCTGCCTTGGGAAGTTCCTCGGCCCTGCCCTCCCACCCGCCCTGGCAGGTGCCCCATATTTGTCCTCTAGTCCGAGGGGGGGGGTGTAACTTGGTGGCCCAAGTGGCAGAAGGTCTCCTCCTGGGGACCTTCACCCAGGAGGGAACATAGGGCTCTGGTTTCACCTGTCCCCAGAATGATCTGTGGCCGCGTGCTGACCCCCCTGCAGATCCCTGACGATCTCAGCGGAGTGTCTCCTGCTGGGACTGCTCTGATCTGTCACCAACAGCCGCCGGGGTCTCTGTCGGGGCCATCTGTTCACATCCTGTTGGTTCCGCACGCCAGCGTGGTGCACGAATTCCTTCACAGCCTCTCCCTCCGCGCGTGCTCCTCAGAGGGCAGGGAAGGACCCCCTTCCAAAGTGAGGATACCCACCAGCCCCTCTGGGCCACCGTCCAGGGCTCTCCTGGGCCCTGGAGCATCCAGCTTCTCTGGTCACACAGCCCGTGGAGGGGATCCAGGAAAACCTTTATGTGTATATTTCATTTTGGTCTTAATTTTATTCTTAGTTTTTGAAAAGTTCTCTCTGCAAACGCAGAGGTCAGCTTAAAGGAGAGGAACCCGGGGTTTCTATCTTAAGGCCCTTGGGGTAGAATAGGCACGTAATTAAAGTTTGGTGAGGCGTAGGCGTCGTGCCACAAGTGAGCCTTTTCCTTAGCAGCAGGACCAGCCGCGGAGCTCTGCCTGGCATTCCCTCCCGCCCCGCACCCCCTCCCCAGCAGCCCTGGTTGTTGGCAGCTCTGCTGTGTGAGTGGCTGAGACTGGCTGAGACATGCGCTGATGCCCAGGAAGTTGACAGGCCAGCTGTCAGGACGGGGGCAAGGGAAGGGAAGATAAGGCCCCAGTAGCTGATGGGGTGAGGCATCTGACCAACAGTAGGTACAGGGGTGCCTCTGCAATGCTGGGCTTCACACGGACCCCAGCAGCTGCAGCCTCGGACGGTCCGGCAGCCACATATGTCTGCAGAGCCAGTGTGGCCCATAGCAGGCCCAGGGCCTGGGAATTGACATTCAGCTCAGGGGATTCCAGGCACTGCATCAAGCCCCCCCACCCCCCCTCCAGCCTGGCATTCTCTCTGATCCAGCGGCTGCTTAAGAGCCGTCTTAGCTCAGGCCACCATAACATTCCACCACAAGCTGGCGGCTTCAACAACAGAAGTGTGTTTTCTCAGTTCTGGAAGCTGGGAGCCTAAGATCAAGGTGCTGGCAGGGTTGGTATCTGGGGAGGCCTCTTTTTCTGACTTGTCGACGACCACCTTCTCGCTGTGTCCTCATGTGGCCTCTCCGTGCAGGGAGAGAGCAGCTGGCGTCTCTTCCTTCTCTCATAGCACCAGTCCTGTCAGATTAGGGCCACCCCTATGGCCTCATTCCACCTTCCTTACCTCCTTCTAGGCCCCATCTGCAGGTACAGTCACGGGGGGGTCAGGGCTTCGACACAGAATTGTGGGGAGACCATTCATAACAAGAGGAGTCGGCTGACAGCCTTCAGGAGAGGTGACAGTGCCAGGTTTTCGTTTCCAACCTCAGGAAGATTAGTCCGCCGGCGGCCAGAGGCCCCTCGGCCCATCTCCCGGCGATGACAGACGGAGCGGGCTGTGACAGCCAGGGGATGAAAAATGGAGACCCTCCCCTCCCCGGCGCCGCGGGCACGATGCGGAGAGTTGAAGGATGAAGAGGCCCGAACTCTTGATTCCCTACTTAAGACTTGATTGCCTCAGAGACGCCAACGCCTGCCCTTTATCAGCAGCCTCCTCCCGACACTCGGAGGGGAGGCTCTGCTCTGAGTCCTTCGGGATAAATAATGTAGCCGCAGGGCAGAGTCTCCGGCCTGCAGCTTCGTTATGGCAACATCCTTCTCTGCTTGGGGGGGGGGGGGGGGGAGGAGGGAGCCGGAGCCCTCCAGAAGCGCAGGGCTGACCCAGCATGGGCTACGAGGGGGGTCAGGTTCAGCAGAAGCCCACGTGGCCCCTTTTTGTGGGTTATTCATACAGCGAGACCAGCCATCTCTGAAGATCTTCAGAAACCTGCTTCATAAACTGGTTTATCTCCAAGAAGCAGAGCCCAGCCAGGGCTGCCCAGCCAGCCCACGAGCCAGTTTCCGCCTGCGTTTCTTACAACCTCTTGGAGATTTAGGGCCGAGAAGCACAAGCCAGCATCCCGGCCGGAGAGCCGTGATTGGGAGACACTCGCATCCGACAACCACTTCTGCCTCCCACGTGCTCACCGCTCCAGAGCCTGAGGCCACGGCCAGCAAGAACCAAGAGGGTTCTGCACTGGCCTCTTTCCGAGTCGGGGCTGACCTTGGCCCAGGCCGGGAGGAGCACCAGGTCACGAGGGGACACCCCGAGACGGGAGGGCACAGCAGGATCTGACTCTTGCCTTACAGCGGCTGTCCCCTTTGCTCTGACCCCAGTGCCCTGCCTGTGGCGACAGCATCAGCTGCAGCCTCTTGAATAGCTAATCACCAGGCAGCCAGGCCCCCATCTCCCCGGTCTCCCCGGTCTCCCCGCTGCAGCCGCCCGACTGCTCAGCTCAGCTTTATAATCCTTTCTGGCCGAGGACAGACTCCTGGCACAGGGAACTCCACCTCCACCCCCTCCGGCCTTCCCCCGTCCCACCCTCACGTCCTGGCCCTGCGCGCACCCCCAAAAATAACGAGGCAGACGCCGGGGTCCTGGGCATCCTGTGGAGCGGGGAGGCCCCAAGGGTGTCCTGTCACAGGCCCCCCTGGCCCCTCGAGGGTTAAGCCAGAGGCAGCTCCTGGGCTGCGACCTCTAGAGAGGAAGTGGCTGCCGTTCCCCTTGACTGACCAGAGCTGGTGAGATTGGTGGTGTCCCTGGGGCGGCGAGAGTCGCAGGCCTTCAGTGGCGGGAGTGAGCGGCAGGGCAGGCACTGGGGTGGGCTGAGAGCCCGAAACAAATCATTTTATTTATTGGCAATTTTCATAGGCCTGTCCCCTCGCCCCCTCCTCCCTCCTGTCCCTGATGGTGGCAGGCAGCTCTGATTTAAAGTAATGGATGGTGTCCCTGTCGGTTCCACTTCCCGGTGTCATTGTGGGAAGGCAGAGTGAGGGTCACCCTGCCTTCCTGTGAGTCCCAGCAAAGGGAGCTGGGTATGATGTGGCCTGAAGGGGACAGTGCAGAGACCACAGCCTCCACCCCGGGGAGCCCAGAGCCCCTGAGGGGCCAGCTGGCAGCCCACTGCTCCCTTATGCCTGTGTCAGTCACCAAGAAAGGGCAGGTGTCACCCTGGGCTTTACCTGCTGGTGTTGGGGGGTGAACGGGACATGGGGAGGGGACACCCAGTGCATTCATAAGATCCATAGCAACTGCTGACCTGCTCCAAATGTGGCTGTCAGGGTCACGTGCATTGAACAGTTCTTGCTCCTGGGGCTCCAGTCCCTTGGGGCGCCCCCAGACCAGACACTGTCGGGTGGGCTGCCTCCTCTGCTGCCGACACCCTCTCGTGTTTGTTTTGCAGCTTTCGCCATCATGATCGTGCTGGCCCTGGTCCGCATCGGGCGCGGGCGCGGGGAGGGGCACCCGCCCCTGGCCGACCTCTCCGGGGTCCGGAACCTGTTCGGGGTGTGCGTGTACTCCTTCATGTGCCAGCACTCCCTGCCGTCCCTCCTCACGCCCGTCTCCTCCAAGCGCCACCTCACGCGCCTCGTCCTCCTGGACTACGTGCTGATCCTGGCCTTCTACGGCCTCCTCTCCTTCACCGCCATCTTCTCCTTCCGCGGCGACAGCCTCCTGGACATGTACACCCTCAACTTCGCGAGCTGCGACATCGTGAGCGTGGCCGCGGTGCGCTTCTTCCTGGGCCTCTTCCCCGTCTTCACCATCAGCACCAACTTCCCCATCATCGCCGTGACCCTGCGCAACAACTGGAAGACGCTCTTCCACCGCGAGGGCGGCACGTACCCCTGGGTGGTGGACCGCGTGGTGTTCCCCACCATCACCCTGGTGCCCCCGGTGCTGGTGGCCTTCTGCACCCACGACCTGGAGTCCCTGGTGGGCATCACGGGGGCCTACGCAGGCACGGGCATCCAGTACGTGATCCCCGCCTTCCTGGTGTTCCTCTGCCGCAAGGACACCCAGCTGGCCCTCGGCCCCCGGGCCGCCAACAAGCACAGGTCCCCGTTCCACCACACCTTCTGGGTGGGCTTCGTGCTGCTCTGGGCTTTCTCCTGCTTCTTCTTCGTCACCGCCAACATCATCCTCAGTGAGACCAAGATCTGATGGCGGGCGTGTCTGCTGACGAGAGGGGTGGGGGCCCCGCCGCGTCCCCCGCCTGCAGAGACCGTGTCCAGTTGCCTCCCAGGTCTCCCTCCACAGGGTGGGTGAGGCCAGGCTCTGGGAGGGGACCCTGCACATCTAGCTGGGATCTCCCCACCCCGGCTTCCTTCCGCCCAGCCTGCACCTCGCCGCACAAGGCTCTCCCAGACTCCAGGACCGGCTCCCGGAGTCACCCCCTGCTTTACACACACGCCCCATCACCCCGCCACGGGCGGGCTCCTCTCCCTGCTCCGTGGAGACGCAGCGCTGGCACTGCCACTATTTATACTAGTCTCCCTGTCCCCTACTCCCAGCCCTCCCGCCTCCTGGTCTGGGAAATCCACTTCATAGACGCTGCCTCCTCAGGATGAACCCCGTGCCCCAGCCCCCCTCCCCACTGGGCCTGCCAGTGACTCCTCGGGGAGGGCCTGGCCCGCCCTGATGATAAGAACAGGAGGTGCTGATGGGCACCAGGTTCCCCAGACCAGGGCTGTGAGGCCCCTGCTGTGGGCACCAGCTCCTGCTCGGGGCTCCTGAGCCACCACAGCACAGAGCAGCCCTCCCACAGGCGCAGCAGCGCGTACAGATTTAGAGCCCAGAGCTGTGACCCCTGGAAGGGTCCTCTGACCGCCCTGCTGGGGCGCTCGGGGCCTCCTGCAGGGCGGGGGGCAGTGTGTAAGGGCCAGTAACGGGGAGCTAGCCTCACCACCACAGCTGCGACTTGGGGGCACCACGGCATGTAGCGGTGTGTGGCCTCTGTGGTCCACCCTGTAGGCAGCCAGGCCTGCCCGGCCCCTGCCCCTGCTCCGGCCCTGACGGTGCCAGGCTGTGGGTGCTCAGTGCTCACACACTGCATGTCCCTTGGGCGCCATGGGGTGAGCTGGAGCACAGGCCACCGTTCCCATGGAGGGAGGGCCGGATTCCCACCCACCTCCCCGCCGTCATGCATGCACCTCCGGGCAGCCTTCCTGGAGCAGGTGACTGATGAACTCTGCATTTCAATGTGCCTTCTGCTTCAGGCCTGGGCTCCTTCTGACCTTCCTGCTGCCCCCGCCCTGGGCCTGCCCTCACCTGTCCCGGAGCCCCGGCAGCTGGGCCAGGAGCTGCCTCTGAGCGGGGCTCTCGGGCCCCTGCCCCTTTCTCTCGATTTCAGTGCCTTGCTCAGCCCTCATGAGGGGACTTCCGCTGCCTCCCCCGCATTGCACCAGCTTTGTATCGTGGACGGAGTGGCGACACTGGGTGTCCTGGGGCCCGTGGTGGTCTTGGGGGCAAAAGGACACGGAGTCCACTGGCAGCACTAGCCCCCACCTTTGGCCCAGCCTGTGAGAACCCTGTGACCCACTTTCTCACTGTGGTCCCACGTCTTCCGATCTCATCTTGTCCCCGTGTGTCATCGTTTCCCATTCACCTCCATCTGCCGTTGTGGCTTCTTTCCAGGAGGCCTGGCCTGAGGTGGGCAGAGCAGGGAGAGCCTTGAGGCCGACCAGCCCGCTGGAGCCGGGCCTCCCTGGAGCTGCCCCGCTGCTGACAACTCAATTAAAACATCTGTACTTGCCTTCTCCGTTACGTTTCCTTTTGCTTAAGGACAAAGCAAATTAAATCACCCTGCTTCCCCGGCGCCACCCCAAATTCTGGATGTGAGTGTATTAGCGTCATAAAGCCCAGGTTGATTTATGTGGCAATCTGGAGCCACAGCGGTGGAGTCTGTTGGCCGCGGTTCCCTCCACGCCAGGCAGCCCCGTCCTGGAGGGAATTGGCCCGAGGTGACCACATCACTGATAGCAAGCCGGGTGCACCCCACTGCCACTGTCTGGGCTCCGAGTCCTGCTGTCTGTCCCGCTGGAGGTCAGATGGGGTCACAGAGCCACGGGGCCCGGTGGAGGGAGAGGACACGTCCCAGGGGATGCTTGCTCACCGTGTGCATCAAGCACATTTGTCACATCTGCTGGGTGAGGCGGGCAGTTGGGTCATGGTTTCCACTTTCTAGAAGGGCCCCAGGGGGTCGGGGGTGGGAGGGCAGAAGAGGAGGCTGGCCCAGGTGCAAGCTTCACTGTGGAGGAGACTGAAGACTCCGCAGCCTTCACGCGACATCCTCTGCCCACCGGCCCCGAGGTCAGGCCAGGCCAAGGTGGGAGCTGGCGTTCTCTGCCGAAGCCCTGGAGCTCCGTGCCAGCAGCTCCTGCTGCTCCCTCACCTGCGGCCAGAGAGGCCGCTTCGGGCGTATGGACGGGGCAGGTGGCCGGCTGGGAGGCCCTGCTGAGCGGTGGAAGGTGGGCAGTGGGCGCCTTGCCAGGCCCTTAGTCACACAGCTGTTCTCGCCACGGGGGCTGGGAGCAGCCCCAGCAACAGGCTGAGGCTAAGCCCACAGAGATGAGGGCAGGGCTGCCCCTCAGAGGGAACCAGCCGAGGACGAGGACCGAGCAGTGCCAGGCTCTAGGGCTGGGAGACGGGGACGCGGGCACCAGGCCTGCCGGGGGCTTGGGTCCTGAGCAGGTCTGAGGCCTGGCCCCGCCATGCTCATGGCGCTGGAAAGCCTCTTCCAAGGCCGAATTCAGGGCTGCGGGGGCCACAGACCCCAGACTCGCTAAGAACGCCCTGTTAGGGTCCCCAGGCACCTGTTGGTTTCACAGCCTCCTAATTAGTCAAGTGTCTTCTGGTGACAGCTGCCTGCTACAATTCAGAAACGGGCGCTGAATTCTCGGGATCTAGGGGGCTTTGGGAGGGCGTGGTCTCCGGATCCCCAACCCCAGGAAACGTGACAGCCGCCTCCTTTCACAGAGCCAGGCTGGGAAGGGAACCAAGGCCTGTACTCACCGCCTCCCACAACCACATCAAAACTACAACTAAAATACAGGACGACCATCATTCAGAACCGCCGTAGAGCCCGCGGAACGGACGCTCTACAGCTAGAGAAAAGGAGAAAGCACTTCGAGACTGGTGGGAGGGGGGAGCCCCGGATCCGGCTGGCCTGACCCCCTCGTGCGCCTTTTTCTAATTGGGAGGGAGATCGTCTATGCAGAGGCCCCCATGAGGAGCAAGCGGTCCGACCCCCACACCAGACCCCCCAGCCCAGGCTCCCAGAGCTGGGAAATGAAGTCCCCGTAACTACAGGCTAAAAAAACCAGCAGGCCGAAACCGGTTTGGCTCAGTGGATAGAGCATCAGCCTGCGGACTGAAAGGTCCCAGGTTCGAGTCCAGTCAAGGGCATGTACCTGGGTTGCGGGCACATCCCCAGTGGGAGATGTGCAGGAGGCAGCTGATTGATGTTTCTCATCGATGTTTCTAACTCCCTATCTCTCTCCCTTCCTCTCTGTAAAAAATCAATAAAATATATTTTAAAAAAAACTAACAGCAGGGATTTGGGGGCTGAGAGACACGGAGGCTGCTGGAGACAGCTGTTCCTTTTAAAGGGCTGGCACATGAGCTGAACTTACAAGGTCCCGCTTCCTCTGAGCTCCAGCGCCAGGGCGAGGCTCTGGGAAACCCAGACACAAACAGGGAGGAACTAGATTGTCTGGCATCAGGGCAGGAACTCGGGCGCAGCTTTCTCCCAGATGGAGATGCTCCCAGAGGTCATTGTTCCTGTGCTGGGACCTCCCAGGTCTCAGGGCTGACTGGCAGCCATCTCTGTTTGCTCCACCCTGGTGACTTCCTGAGCCCCCGCCCCATCCAATTTATAGCCTCACCCAATTTACAGCCCCACCCAACCTGTTTGCATATGAATGGCCTATCCTTGCTCAGGCTTCAGACTGCTAAAACCTCTAAACAAGCTGCAGCTGGCTCAGCACGCCCCAAGCCGATCAGTAAAAGGCCCAAGACCCGGCACTAGCAGGAGCCTGCCTTGTTTCCCAGCTGGGCCTCCTCTGGGCACCTCCAAGCCCAATACAAATAGCTCCTGCAGGGCGGCCCCAGGCAGGGGCTGACTGCACCTCCCAGGAGGCCCTAGAGCCGGTGCACCCCGCGGACAGCTGCAGACCATAGCAGGTTACAGGTCTACACGTCCATGAGCGACACACTCAAGGGGCAGACTCAGTGAGCACCAAAGCCCCACTGAAGCAAGTCCTGCTCCATAGGGGTGTTTCCTACACAGCAGCTCTCCCACTGTAGCTCCCACTGGTCCTCACAGCCGCCAGTTCCTCCCAGTGACACCAACAGAAATCAAGGCTCAACGACAAGACTGTGTACACAGCCCACACAGGGACTTTCAAGGATCTTAGTGAGAATGTCAAAGACATGAGAAAGAACCAGTCAGAAATGAAGCAAGCACTAACTGAAATAAAGAATAACTTACAGGGATTCAACAGTAGAGTAGAGGAGACTGAGAATCAAATCAATGATGTGGAATATGAGGAAGCAAAAAAACACCCAATTAGAAGAACAACAAGAATCCAAAAATATGAAGATAGTGTAAGGAGCCTCTGGAACACCTTCAAGCATACCAACATTTGCATTATGGGGGTGCCAGAAGGAGATGAGAGAGAGCAAGATATTGAAAACCTACTTGAAGAAATAATCACCTGGTGAAAGAAATAGACTTATGAGTCCAGGAAGCACAGAGAGCCCCACATCAAGACACATCATAATTAAAATGCCAAGGGCTAAAGACAAAGAGAAAATCTTCAAAGCAGCAAGAGAAAAGCAATTAGTTACCTACAAGGGAGTACCCATACGACTGTCAGCTGATTTCTCAACAGAAACTCCGCAGGCCAGAAGGAAGTGGCAAGAAATATTCAAAGTGATGAATAGCAAGGGCCTATAACCAAGATTACTTGACCCAGCAGAGCTCTCATTTAGAATTGAAGGTCAGATAATAGGCCCATGCTCTAACCACTGAGTAGAATTGAAGGTCAGATAAAGAGCTTCACAAACAAGAAAAAACTAAAGGAGTTCATCACCACCAAACCAGTATTGCATGAAATATTGAAGGATATTCTTTTAGAAGAGGAGGAAGAAGAAGAAATAAAAATATGAACAATAAAGTGGCAACAAATACATATCTATCAACAACTGAATCTAAAAATCAAAATAAACATGAAATCTAACAAACAAAATAACCTGGCGAATAAAATAGAATCAGAGGCCTGGAAGCATGGAATAGACAGATGAATCTCAGAGGGGAGGGGGGGAGGGGGTGGGAAGAGATAAACCAAAGATCTTACCTATGAACACAGACAGTAGGGTGGTAAAGGCCTGGTGCAGGTTGGGAACCAGGTGGAGGGGGAGCAAGGGGGGGGATAAGGGGGGGGGGGCAACTGTAACACTCTCAACAATAAAGATTAAAAATAATAATAAACTAAAAAACAAAGAGTCAGACTGAAGCCAGGTCTCCTGACCAAGGACATCATGCCTGTTCTTTTCTAAGCTCTGCACCCTCCCCCCACACACATCTGGCTCCCAGGAAAAAGGTGGCGTAAACATGAGCTGCTCAGAAAGACAGAACGGGGCCCAGCGACAGCAGCAACAGGAGGGAACAGGTGAGAGAGTGAAGATGCCCTGTTCCTGAGACCAGTGACCAAGGGCCTCTCCTGCGTCCCACCAGCGTTGGGGTGTCTGTCTGGGTGGACCCACCTTGCTCTTTGCCACACAGGCCCTTGTGTATGATGATTGGACATCTCCGGCCTCCCTGACATGGTCAGCCCCCTCCTCCCTCCTGCCAGGCTTCGTCCCCTCCCCTGGATAGTGCAGGAGGCTGGGGAGCCAGACCAACACAGCTCTGAAGCTGCAGAAAGCGTCCTTCCTGCCCCTACTTCCCATCAGGCTCGCTTGTCCCCAGAATTCATTCCTAGAGAAGGAACGAGGCGGCCAAGAGCCTGGCCCCAGGAGCAGGACCCGCACCTCCTTGGAGCCGGCCAACAGCAGGCTCAGTTCCACATTTGGCCCTTAATTGTCTTTCCAGCTCTTGGTTATTAATGATCCTGGGCACCGAGAGAGCAGAGAGCAGCCTGGACCTCCTGACTCCTCCCAGCCCCACCTGCTGCTGCCTTCAGCCCAGGGCTGTGCTCAGACCCCAGGGGTAGAAGGGGTCAGGCTGGTGGCCAGCAATTAACCCTCTCACCACCAGTGGCTGCCACCAACGTCAAGCTCCCTTCCAGGTGCTGGCCTAGCACTCACCTAGACTCGTACCCACCGCCTGAGACAGAGCCCCAGTCCTGGACCTGGGTCCATGAAACGCCAGAGGGCAGAGAACAGGAGACTGACAGCAACGGACCGGCCGCCCGTCCTGGGGGTGTCAGGCTCTCCGGCCAAGAATGGGAGGGGTTAGCAATGTCCCACACGCTACCATTTCAGTTCTAAAAACCCAACAGAACATGGCCAGGTTTCGTGGCCCAGTCGCAGCAGTGGAGCCTGGAGACTGACGAGGGGGCGTGAGGAGCTGTGTGGGAAAGGGCACTGGGCAGGGGCTGCTCGCGGTGTGGGCATCCAGCTGTCGTCCCGGCCTCCTCCCCCCTCCATGGGGCTAATTTCTGCCCTGCCTCACTGAACTTGAACTTGTCAAGAATGGCAAGGCCTCAGGCTTTCTATGCTCTGCAGTTAAGGGGCCTGATGGCAGCCATCACGCTCACCGAGTTCGTGTTTGTGGAATGAATAGAAGAACGAGTGGCTGCTCGCTCGCTTCACAGTCATTGTGGGAGCTAAATGGAACCGCAGATGTGGAAACATTGAGAATTGCAAGCAAGGCCTGGGGCTGATGACATGTGATGGAGAAAGGAGGGAGGGCCGGGAGCCCCGAGGGAGGAGCAGGACTGGGGCTGTGGGCCGATTCTCTGACCTCCTTCCCGAGGAGTCCCAGTACCGGCGAGGCTGAGCCGTGCCAACCTGGGAAGCCCCTGTGCCAGGCTTCCAGGACCAGCAGGCCGTGCGGAGCCATCATGGAGAGAATGCCAGCAATGCCACCAGCCCCACAACAGACCTCCCTCTGCATCTCCACCACGACAGTCAGGCTCCCAGACGGGCTCCTGGCAGGAAGGACACCCACAGCGCCTGGCAGCAGCCTCTTTTAAAGGAAACTGCTGGAGACGCTCCATCCATCACCACCGAGCCCCAGGCTGAGCACATGGGTCACACCTGGCACCGGGTGGGTGGGCCTGGCTCTGAATACCACGTGGCTCTGCCCCTGGAGCCTCCCTCAGCCTCTCCTCCCAGACACTCGCCCAGAGGGAGCTCCAGCCTGCTCTAGGCAGGCACCCCGCCTGGGAGGCTCCCAGGATGCTCCTAGTGTCCAAAGGATGCAGAATGAGGAAGCCAGGACCAGTGGGTTGTAAAAGGTTTGTTTAATGTCCCCACACTCTGAGAAGAAACTCCAGCCAGTGGAGCAAAGGGGCGGAACCGCCCTGCCCCATCCCCGAGTTCCAGCCTCCGTGCTCCCACACCAACCCCCCACCCCCACCCCAGCCAGGACCAGGACTGGCTGACAGCAGGAAGGGAGACGCCCTGCTCCCTGGCTCCAGGTCCTGGGAAGCTTTGGGCACGATGAACCGAGCTCACACTAGGACCCGAGCTGCTGAGGTCACTCAACTGACCACGGAGGACACTGCCACTGGGCTCCATGGCCAGGATTTCATGGCAAAAGTCAGAAAAGCCCACGCCTGCCCGCCCTGACGCTGGCAGCGCCCCGTGGAGGCCCCAGCTGACCAGGAGCCAGAGCAGGCGACACCTCACACTTCCGACTCCAAGCTGTTGATGCGCCTCCAGGTGCAAGGTCCCAGGAAGCCCTGCGTCCCACAGGCCGCCCTGCTGACCTCTCCCGGCCCCCCACTGTCCCTGTAGCCTGTCCTCAGCCCCAGGGTCCTGCTCCTGTGCCCCGGAGGCCCTCCGGCCCCAGCGAGCCAGGGGCCACGGCTGGCACAGGGCGGGAGGTGAGGGCAGACAGCCCTCCAGCAGAGCGGCAGGTGGGCATGGGCGCAGAGGCAGGCGTGCTGTCTGTGGGGCCAGGCGGGGACCCCTGCCCACGCGCGGTCCTGACAGGCCTCCCTGTAGGACGGCAGCCACAGGGACTGCGCCTGCGCCAAGCGCCCGCAGGCCGGGCGGCCGCACCGGGCGGACAGCGCGCTGGGCCGGGCGAGGGCCTCGCCGACCGCGCTGGGCAGGGAAGCGTGGCGCGCGCGGGGGCCCCGGGCCCAGGCGGCGTGCAGCAGGGCCTCCCTCCGGGCCAGCTGCTCCGGCCCGAGCAGGGGCAGATCCTCCGGCTCCGGGGAATCCGGGAAGAGCGGGAGGAAGGGCCGTCCCGACCGGTCGCCTCGGGGGAAGGAGCTGTAACGGCAGCGCTCGGGCGACAGGGGGCGCTCCGGGAGCGCTCGCCTCTCGGAGGCCGCGAGGTGCCGCCCGCAGCGCCGGGTCCGCACCGGCCACCGCACCTCCCAGGCGGGCCGGCTGCACACCCGGGAGCCGCTGGGCAGGGGCGGCCTTGGCGTCGGGGGGCGGCCCGGCAGCTGCGGGGTCCTGCGCCCCAGCGCGGCGCGGCCGCTGCCTCCGGAGCCCGGGTCGGGGGGCCGGCGCGGGGTGGGCGGCCGAGGGCCCGGGCCGGCGGGCGTCAGGGGCGCGCGGCGGCTGCCCCATTTCTCGATGGTGCGCGTGGCGCGGTCCAGGGAGCTACTCACGCCGGCCGAGGTCACCATGTCGCGCGCCGCCTGCAGCATCTTGAGCACGCTGGCCTGCGCGGAGCTGGCCGAGGGGTCGGGGCTGGGCGGCCGCGGGGGGCTGGCCGGGCTCTGCACCCCGCCGAAGCAGCTGTAGATGCCCTGGGCGGGGGCGCGAGACCCGCTGTGAGCGCGCCCTCTGCTCCGGGGCCCCTCCCTGTCTAGGCACCAGCCAGGCACCTCTAAGTCCTAGGAAGCAACTAACACTTGTTCCGCGCCCCCCTGTGCCGGCCCTGGGCGGCTGTGAGTTACCCAGGACTCTCTGCGGCTCCAAGAAGCTGACCCCTTTGAAAGCCGCGCGGGGAGCCACCTGCCTGCGGGCGCAGCGCTGCTTCCCCGGGGCTGGGATGCCGCCGGCCAGGCCACTGGGGGGCCCCCCGTTTTTACATCTGTGAGCGGGGCCATGGCTACCTCTGGCTTATCTGCGTGGGGGCCCCGAACGCTGGCGCTGCCTAGGGCGGGGCGGTACCCACCCTGCTGAAGGCCAGCAGGAGGTCCAGCCGGGACGTGCTGGGCACCGAGTGGCGCAGCTTCCAGTAGACCAGGTGCTCCCACGCGAAGACCAGCAAGGCCAGCCCCATGGCCACGAGCAGCATGTAGAAGACGCCCGCCATGTTGTCGATGTCCAGCTTGCTGCTCATCACCTCGTTCTTCTCGTTCTGGCAGATCCCCGAGAGCCACACCGTCTCCAGCTTCTGGGTCTCCCCTGGGCGGGGGGCACACCTAGCTCAGGAAGGACCCTCCCAATGCTCACCCACCCACCTCTTGAGCAAGAAGGGTCTGGAGCCAGGGTGCCAGGCCTTGTAGGGCCACATGGATAGGGCCAGGCAGGGACAGGATTCGGGGTCGGGGCGTCAACAAGCAGGAAGAAAGGACAGCACAGTGGGGTTGAGTGGGCAGTGCCAGCCTTTGACATCCCCGCCCCCCCTCATGCCTAATAAAACCTTGCTGGCTGGGTACATGTTATCAATCATTTATTCATGGAACACTTATTGGCCCCCACATGCCAGGCATGGAGCTGGGCACACAGACACAAGGCCTGGGCCCCCGAGGAAACCACAAACAGCCCCGTGGTCCTTCCTCTCGCTGCTTCTGGTTCTGATGGAGAATCAGACCATTATTATCTAATAGGGTTGGACTCTGAACTCAAAGCTCCCTCTGGGTTTGGGGGCAGGTTCAGCTGGACTCCTCACACATGGGAGCCCTGGTGCCAAGGCCAGCTGGGCCTTGACTCTGGGACTAGGCAGGCCCTTGGCACTACCCAGGTCATCTTAAGATGGAAAAAGAAAGTTCAGCCACCCCCAACCCCACTGTGGCCTGAGCTCCTTCCTGTCTTCCTGCCCTCGAGGGACTCCCCAACCCTATTTCTCACTCCCTCCCTGCAAAGCCATCTCTTCCCCAGGTCTCCATCCAGTCCCTCCAAATCACCCCCCCACACACACACTGTTCTAATCTCTCACCCCGGAGCCCTCTCCCTGGGGGCTCGAGAATGGTGGTGGCGCTGACCAGCCATTGAACAGCCGTCCCACCCAGGCTTGGTGGCCCACCCTGAACCCGCCCCCCAGCCCCAGCAGCAACAGCACCCACCATCCCCCAGGAACTGCAGGAGCGCCAGATCGATGGCTCGCTTCCAGTGGGACTCCTTCTGCATGGCGATGCCATAGCCGGTGGTGGCAAAGACCTTGCCGGAGCCAATGGTGACCAGCTTGCAGCCCTCATCCTTGCCTGCCATGTAGTTGAGGACAGCGGCATCATAGATGAAGGCGTCCAGCTTCCTAGGGACAGGCGGAGCCCTCAGGGCAAGGATCCTATGGGGGCCAGCACCCAGGAGGGATGGATGGCCACAGCCCCTCCCACAGCTCGGGGACCCCACCTACCCTCCTCCTCGGAGAGGCCAGGGGACTCTCTACCCCCAGAGGACACACCCTCTCTGCGCAGCACTTCTTGTCCCTAAGACCCCGAGAAGGTCACAACCTCCACCTCAGGGCAAGGCCGCACCCTGGCCGGCACCACAGCGGCACATCTGGACCACCTGAGAGCGTCCATTTTTGTTTCCGCCTCACTCTGCCCTAAGACCTCCTCACCACCCGCCCCCAGGAGTCCTACAGGACAGCCCAGCCTCCCTGTCCCCAGAGAGGGTCGCTCAGGCCGGGACAGAGCTGGCCACTTGGGGAGACGTGAGGAGAGACAGAGGTGAGTGCAGGGCTGAGGACCCACCCCATCTTGAGGCTGGTGAGCGCGTCCTCCACGGAGCGCTGGTTGAACTTGACCATGTGGGTGTGCATGTCCCGGTAGTTGCTGCGAATATTGCGCTCCGTGCTGCCGTTGGGCACCGTGCCGAAGCGAAAGGGTGGGTACTGATCCTGAGGCCGCTGAAACTGCGGGCAGAGGGCGGCCGCCATCCGTGACCCTCCCCCGAACCTTCCAGGCACCACCTCCCCCACGCCCCAGTCCCAGCCCCATAGTCTGCACTTGAGCAGAATGGTCTTAGATTCTGCTCAGGCCACTCCTGTGGGGCAACTGAGGCCAGGATGAACAGAGACTTGCCCAAGGCCACTTTGTCAGTGGACCTGAGCCATCTCTCCTGCCCCCCACCCTACCCCACTCACCAGGCTCCCCAGCTCCTTCCTGCTCTGGCCTCCAGGCCACATTCTACCCACTCTGTCCCGTGTCCCACCCAAGGCCTGCTCCTGCCCCCGGCCTCGCCCCGCCCCCTACTGGCCGTGGCCCCAGAACCTTCTTATCACTGAGGCCGGACACAGTGTCGATGTACTGCTCCTGGATCATGAAGGCGGCCAGGTTGGCGGTGTAGCTGGCCAGGAAGATGACGGCAAAGAAGGCCCAGACCAGGACCATGATCTTGCTGGTGGTGCCCCGGGGGTTCTCGATGGGCACCGAGTTGTTGAAGACCAGTGCCCACAGCAGCCACACGGACTTGCCAATGGTGAAGGATGGGCCCCCAGACTCTGGGGGTGAGAGGATGGGCACTGGGGCTCTTCTTGCCCAGCACAGAGGGGCCAGGTCTCAGCCCACCCGACTCCTCCGCTCTGTCCCCACTCTATCTTGGGTGGGGACCCCCTCCCTGGCCAGCCCCACCCAAGGCAAGTCCGCCCACCCCTCTGAGGTGCTCCGGCCCTGCCCCCTCTTCCCAGGCCCGCGTGCGAGCTTACTCTTGCCGCTGGTGAGGTCCCGGTTGTAGCTGACGGGGCTGAAGTACTCGAACAGGAAGACAGTGAGGGCCACCACGGTGAGGCACATGACGAACATCATCACCCACACCGAGGGGCTGTAGGGCTCTGGGAACCGAGGGAGGCGGCTCAGCGGCCTGGGCCCTGCCCCTCCCCCCACAGCCCAGAGCACAGGGTGGACAAGTGGGTCCCCATGGTCAAGGCAGGTTCCGTCAGCCCCAGGACTGAGCAGAGCCCCAGGAGAGACCCCACCCCCCAAGGGAGGTCAGACTCTCCCGCCTTCTTGGTCTCTCATCCCAGCTGCCCTGGAACAGGGTCCCATCAGCCTCCTCCCTGGACACCTCCCTTTGACTTCACACGGCCCCTGGCTCTCATCCCCTTCTTCCCCCCACTTCCTTTCAGGAAAATGTCTACCCCCATGCTCCTTCCCGTCCCCCTCGCATCCCCCTGCCTGCAACTGCCTTCACCTGTACCCACCCCCGAGCCTCAGCCCAGGAAGCCACATCAGCAAACCCAAGGAACTGCTCTGTCCTCCTCGCCACCCTCTGCGCCAGCCCCGCCTGCCCTGGAGCTCCCCTCCCTGGCCCCACGCGGATGAGCTGGCTGTGCTCCCCGGGCCTCCTGTCTCACTCCTCCTCCTGACACAGAAGCCAAGGCCCGAGGAGCTGGGAGGCTGACCTGAGGTCTCTGACACATCTTTTCAGGCCCCCCGAGTAGAAGCCATCGCTGCCATGAGCATCTGCTCCTTTGGTGCGATGCCTATCTATGAAGTGGCAGAGGAACCCCGCTCAGAGAGGTTCAGCGACTTGCCCAAGGCCACACAGCAGGAAGGGGCAGAGCTGGGGTTCCCTCCTCTGCTCCTGGCCAAGAGGTTCACCTGTCCTCACGGCTCTCCGTAACCCCACACTGCAAGTCCCAGCTGACCTCCCGGCGGGGCCTTGGGGCGCTCTGGGAAGGCCAGGACTGTCGCTATGTCCCAGCGCCCAGCTGGCACCTGGCACAGGGGCTGCTCTACAGATGCCGATTTCCTAGTCAAGTCAGAAAGGAGCACCACTTCCCATGCTGGGGCGGGGGGTGGTTTCTCCAACGCCCCCAGGAGCTTCTCCCTTGTCCCGCTGTCCCAGCTGACTAGGCGCGTCCTGAGGCCAGCTGCCTCCTGGCTTTCCTGTCCCTCACCTGGGGCCACCCTCTATCCCACTCCCCTCCCGCCCCCACCCGTGCACCACACCCAGGCTCAGAGGCACCCAGGCTGCTGTGCTTGCCCCGGAGGCCCACCCCACACTCCTCATCTCACTCCTCATCTCCCCCGAGCTCCGCACAGCCCCCGTGTGGGCCCCTCTGCCCAGAGCCACCCCTGCCCACCGAGCCGCACCCAGGAAGGCCGACGGGGACACGGTGCCATTGCTTCGCGCCACCATCACGCTGATGCCCGTCTCCACGAAGGGCACCGAGAAGTCCACGATCTCGGAGCGCTCCTCGTTGATGGTGAGGGAGCCGATGGCCATGTCCGCCCGCTTGTAGTACACCTGGGCCATGGGGGCGGGGCTCCCACACCGGAGCTCTCTCCCCGCCTCCTCCCCCCCCAGCACCCCCAGCCGAGCCAGTTCCCCCCTGGGGCCCTCAGAGCCCCGCTCACAGGGCTCACCACCCCAGGGGGCTTCGTCGGTGACAGCCCGGTCGCCCCTGCCAGCTGGGAGACCCTCAGGAGCTGGGCTGGGGCCTCCCCTCGAGGATCCCCAGCCCAGGAGGAAACCCCCTAGGACAGATGGGGGGCTGAGGGGGAATGGGGGGGCTTGGGCAGCAGGGCTGGCGGCCGGCTCAGGTGGACCCCGGGGCAGGCCTACCTCGCCGATCATGCCGTTCCACACGCCGCGCACCCTCTTGCCGTGCTTGCCGTTGGTCACCAGGTACAGGTCGTAGGAGAACTTGACCACCTTGGCCAGCTTCTTGAGGATGTCGATGCAGAAGCCCTTGCAGCAGAGCTTGGTGTAGGGGGCTGTGTCCCCGCTGCTGCCACCGAGAGCGCCAGGAGTCAGCCGGCAGCCCCTCCCCGCCTGGCTCTCCACCCCTGTGCCTGCCATCCCCACCGCAGCGCACGCTCCCCGCCTCCCGCCAGTCCTCACCGACCTGAAGGTGTGGTTGCTCTGCCTTCGGCAGGGCACGGTGTTGGGCACACAGCCGCCGGTGCCAGGGTCCGGGCTCTCCACGATGACGAAGGGCCGCTCTTCCAGCGTGGCCACCGTCAGGTGCCGGCTGTCCACCACGGGCTGCAGGGACGCACTGTAGCGAGGCCACACCGGGTACTTCATGTGGAGGACACCGTGGTCCCAGCGCCCCACCTGCAGAGGGTGACGGGCCTGAGCCCGGGACCTCCGGCCCTAGGACTCCCACCTTCGGGGGGTGGGGGGCAGGGCCCGAATCCCAGTCCCACACTGGAGATGCTTGGAGCAGGACAGAGCAGGGCCTGGGGCGGGACATTTGCTCAACAGAGGGGCTGGGCAAGGGGCTGGGCATGGGCCCCAGGGAGGATCCCTGCAGCCTCCTCCCACTCCAGCACCTGCCTAGAGCCCACCCCTGAGTCTGTCACTCATTTTCCACGCTCACTTTCCTGAGCTTGGTATGAAGTCCTTAACACAGCACCCCACTCTTCTTCCTCAGTCTCCACACCACCAAACACACCACTTACAGATGCCCCACGCCCTCCTGCTCCTGTGTCTACACCGGGTTAGTATCCCTTCCTGGCGGGCTCCTACTCACCCCTCCACAGCCCAGCCCCAGTGTCCCAACTGCTGTGACGCCTTCCCCAGTTCCCTCCTTTAAAAGCAGAACTAATTCCTGCCTCTCTTCTCTACTCCCACAATGCTTTGCACGCATCTCTACTCAAGCCCCCATCTCCCCAAATTCTATTTGTTTACATGTCAGCCTGGCCAGCACAGCTGTGGGTTACTCCTCCCACAGGGGCAGGACTATGTGATAAGGTAAGTTCTGCAGTGGAGGGGGGCCAGGGTGTGTGGGAGCCCGGAGCTGAGGGGCCTCACCCAACCTGGGGACCCGGAAGGCTTCCCCGTGGAGATGTTTCAGCTGAGACCTGGGGATGAGGGGCAGGATGAGGGACAGAAGGGACTCTCTGCTCAGCTGTGGGCACAAGAGGGGGCGGGGACACGGTGAGAGGAAACGGAGGGCCCTGGGCTCACCCCCTTCTCACCATCTCCCAGAGGCGGTGCCGGTTGAGGGCGATCACCACCATGGTGGGCTGGACCAGGTACCCGCCGGGGCTGAAGGAGAAGTCCCGGCCCTCCCAGGTGACATTCAGTAGGTGCCTGTAGGCGGGGGAGAAGTCAGGCATTCCCTTAGCCCAGCCTGCAGCGCTCCCCCCCCCCCGCCCCCCCCCGCACCTGCCTCACCACCCGACAACAGGGAGCATTTATGGTGGCTTCTGTTTCCCTGTATTGATGGCCACCATTCTCACCGCACCCTCACACCCCCTATCTTTTTTTTTTTTTTTAAGATAAGAAGCTAAGGCCCAGAGAAGTGAGGTAACTCAGTCCCAGGCACACAGCCAGGGAGAGATGTGGCCAGAGAGACCAAGCTCACCGCCAACCAGGTCCCCTGAAGCGCGCACCCCCTGCCCTGGGCAGGTGCCCACCTGTGGAAGGCCTCCCGGGCAGGGCTCACCGGCCCGGGGTGGCCGCGGCAGTCCCCAGCCGGGGCGGGCAGGGCGCCGTGCTGGCGCCGGTAGCCGTGGGCGCCGAGGGCCAGGATGGCCACGCCGTCGCGGACCTTCTGGCGCAGGCTGAGGCGCCAGCTCTCGGTGACCACGCTGATGAGGCCCACGGGGAAGACGGCGGGGGGCGCGTCGGTGCTGCCCAGAGCCAGGCTGGGCACCAGCCACACGTGCCCGGGCCCCACCAGGCCGGCGTGCGCCGCCTCCTCGAACAGCACCTCGGCCTCCTCGCGCGAGCAGTAGGCCACCAGCACCGGCGCGTCGATCTGGCGCAGCAGGCGCCGGGTGTGCGCGCGCGTCCCGCCGGGGCCCAGCTCCAGGGTGAGCACGTCCAGCAGCCGCCAGCCCAGGTAGCTGGCGTCGGCGACGGCGCGCACGCCCTCGAGGAAGAGCGCGTGGCCCGGGTGCAGGCTGGTGATGACGGCGAACGCGCTCCAGTCGTACTCCTCCAGCACCTTGAACAGCACCTGCAGCTGCTGCTCCAGGGACACGCCCAACTGCAGGAAGGCGGAGCCCGGCTCCTGGGGGCGGAGGGGCGGGGCCTGAGGGGCGGGGCGAGCCGAGCCCCGCCCCGCGCCCCATCGTCGGCGCCCCGGGTCAGCCCTTAGATGCCTTGGCGCTGAGTCCGGGGAGGCCCAGCCCCGCAAGACCGCCCTCCCGCCCCAGACGTGGTTCTGTGGTTCCGTGGTTCCTAGCCGCTGCCGCCCGTTAGGTCACCTGGAGGGTTTTCTACACGCTCCTGCCCGGCCCGCCCTGGAGCAGTGTCAGCGTCACCCGGGAGCTGGTGGAAATGCAAATTCTGGGGCGCCTCGCCCACCTGCGGGATCAGAACCTCTGGGGTGGCGCCCGGGAATCTGTATTTCAACAAGCTCTGCGGGTGATTCCCGAGCGCCCTGCTTTGGGAAGCGCTGTTCCAGACCAACCGAATCGCAGTCTCGGAGTTGGGGCGCTGGCTGTCGGGTCTTTGGAAGGAACTGAGGGTGGAGAACCACCGGGCTGAGAGCTGACATCGGGCCCAAGGTCACGGGGCAAGAGCCAGCCTCCACGGAGCCCTGGGAGGAGAACGTTCCTCCTCCACCTCTGCCACCACCAGTGCCCAGGGCACCGCCAGCTCCAGCCCGGGCCGGGCTCTAAGGCTGCCAGCCACTCCCCTAACTGAGGGTTCCCTGCGGCCACCGCGATTTCACCGAATTCCGACTGCCCCAATCTTTAAAAAGAAAGAAAATAAAATTTGGGAAAACTCTACAGAGCAGGTAACCCAGTTCTTTCAACAAACAAATGTCAAGGAAAAAGAGAGAGATGGAGGAGAGCCTAGAGACAGACTTTGAAGTCACATCAACCAATTCCACATGGGAACCTAACTTGGCTCCTGACTCAAGCAAACAAGCAAAAATAAGCTTCTCTGGCCCTAACCGGTTTGGCTCAGTGGATGGAGCGTCGGCCTGCGGACTGAGGGGTCCCGGGTTCGATTCCGGTCAAGGGCATGTACCTTGATTGTGGGCACATTCCCAGTCGGGGGTGTGCGGGAGGCAGCTGAATCGATGTTTCTCTCTCATCGATGTTTCTAACTCTCTATCCCTCTCCCTTCCTCTCTGTAAAAAATCAATAAAAATTTTTTAAAAAAAATAAGCTTCTCTGGCATTTCTGAGACAATGGGGGGAATCTGAACAATGGCTGGCTATTTGATGATGTTACGGAATTTTTATTATTTTTAGGTGTGATAATAGATGGTGGTTTCTTTTAAAGCCCTTATCTAGCGGAGAGACACACATAAAGATTTATGGATGGAGTAATAGGGTGCCTGGGCTTTGTTTTAGTAACAGCAGGGGCGGCCTGGGTGGGGGTAAGGATGGGCAGGGTCGGGCAGGGGTGGATGGGGGCACATCCGGTCGCTATACTCTTCTACCTGTCTGTGTGCTCAAGACTCTCCATAATAGAAATAATCATAAAGAAAGGCAACTCAGATCAGCCTCCCCGGAACACATTCCTCGGCTCCCCACTTAGGGCAAAACCCAAATGTCCTCCCACGTGGTCGGACTCCACCTCCCTTTCCAGGCTCCTCTCCGTTCTTCACCTCGTCTTCACCTCGGGGTGCTCCCGCCGCCTGCCTATGCCTGGGACACTCCCTCCCATCCGCCACACCCACACCGCATGCCCCCTCCCCTCCCCTCCGCCTCCAGGCCTCGGCTTCCATATCCTTTCTTAAGAGCAACCCCCTTCTCTGAGCAACCCCCTACCCAGACGGGCCCGCTGACTCCCCTGTGGTGTCCTGTGTTTTTCCTCCAGAACAGTGGACTGTTGTCTAGAACTTTCTCCCCACAGGATGGAAGCTCTTTGAGGGCATGCCTCCCCCATGCTTCAGACAGTGACGGCCTCTGGATGCTCTCTCCTGCAGGCACATCTCCTGGGTCCCATGCCCAGCCTGGCCCTCCACCCCCGAGTCTAGAGCCTGAGCAGGGAAGGCCAGAGAAGCAGAGAGAAGGTGGGACAGCCGGGGCTGCCAGCACAGCCAGAGGTAGGCTTGCCACCTGCCCACCTCTCATCTGGAGAACAACAGGTGAGAGCAGCCCAGAATGGTGATCTTCTAGAACAGTGGTTCTCAGCCTTGGCTGCACATTAGAATCACCTGGGAATCTTTTTAAAATCCTGATTTCCGGGCCTCATCCTCCGGAAATTCTGTTTCTTTGTTACTAATGTTGTGGCCTCACTCCATAACAAAGAAACAGAATTTCCAGAGGATGAGGCCCAGAAATCAGAATTTTAAAAAGATTCCCAGGTGATTCTAATGTGCAGCCAAGGTTGAGAACTACTGTTCTAGAACATCATTCCCACAGCCTTCCCCTCCCTCCCTCTCCTCCCTCAGTCTCCACCTCCCTGTCCGTCCCACCCTATTCCAACTTGCCAAGGCCTGAGCCTCCCCCTGGCTCAGACTCAGCCCTGCTCCCCCAGCCTCAGCCTGGCTCCAGGCCCAAGGGACGAGGGGAATGAGTTTGAATGGGCACCTTGGGGGTGAGGACCACAGCGGAGCCCCCACTGATGCTGAGGATGGGCACGTGAGTCTGGGAGGAGATGAAGTCGAGGATCTGGGCCACGGCCTCGGTACCCACGTTGTCCTCAAAGACGATGCCATGGACGCGAGCCGCACCCAGGAGCGCGCAGATCTGGGTGAGGAGGCTGCTGGGGTTGGTGTTGTTGACCCCCACGGTGAGTGGCTGGATCTCCAAGGGCAGGTCCAGGAAGCTCTGGGGGGTGAGGCGGGTCCGGGCCTGGGCCTGGGCCTGGGGCAGCCCAGAGCTGCCAAACACTACGGCCACCGTCACAGCCTGCTCGCCCGGCCCCGTGCCCAGCCCTGCCCAGGCACCGAGGAGTGAGGTGAGCAGTAGGGCTGGCCCCAGGGCCCCACCCATATCCATGGGCGTGTCCTGCAGAGAGATGAGGAGAGGCACAGGGAGGGAGAGGAGGCACAGAACAACAAGATGAGCAGACAGACAGGAGGTGACGGCAGAACCAAAGAGACACACATCCAGAGGATAGAAGAGAAGAGGGGAAATCCCTCCACAGAGAGGCAGAGAGAGGCGGACAGACACAGACAGACAAAGAGAAAGAGGCAGAGGTTAGCTGAGCCTCCCCAGGGCAGCGCTGAAGGGCAGGGGCTGGGAAGAGCTCGAGCCAGGTGCGTGCTCATTAACCCCATTCACCTGTTGAACAGCACGCTTGGCTAGAAAGCCAGACCTTTGGGAACCTGTCCAGCTGGGTTCTGCCCGAGGAAGGTTTGGTGTCCAAGTACATGGATTTGAGTCGAACAGACCTGAGTTCAAGTCCCAGTTCTGCCGCTTACTAGCTGGGTGATCTTGGGGAAGTTGCTCACCCTCTCTGAGCCAGGTTCTATTGCCTACAATAATCACAGGATCTACTTACAGCAGTGTGAGGGCCACCCACTGTGATCAGCATCCTTATCCTACAGGTGACAGCCCTCAGCCGGGTAAGAAAGACAGCTCTGTGACACTCCCCTCCCCTCCCTCCACCCCCGCCCCCCCACATTCTCCATTATAAACTGAATCTAACATCCCCAGGGGCCTTGCTCTGCGAGGCCCGCCTGGCACAGAGCCCCCTCCTCCTGCATGGACACCCCTCCCCTCCCCCATGGCCGCAATCAGCAGCAGCTCTTCCACAGCAAGTGGGACACCGCCGACCTGTGCAGGGCGTGGGTCGGTGTCTGACACACGAGCTGCTTCCCGGCCACCACTGCTGTGTGGGACCTTTTAAACCGACCCCAGAGCCTGCCGTGCGCACCTGCTACATGAATGTCATGGCTTTGGCTTGGGACCAAGAGCCAAGCCAGTGAGCGGTGCCCACTGACGTAGCTCTCCCTCCCAGCTGGCCACCGGCCATAGCTTTGCAGCCCTCTCCCTCTTATCTCATCCCCAGCAGAACTTCTGAACAGGGGAACGCCAAAGGGTGACCGGGGTGGGCCTGCTTGAATCTCCGAGAAGAGGATTTGGGCTCATTTCGGTGCCCTTGAGACCTCCCCCGTGTATGGTCTCCTACTGGCAGGATGTCAGCCTGGAGACACGGTGAGTCGGGGAAGGGTACCTAGGCGTGCCATGCCAAGCCACACTCAGCCACCACCCATCAGGGATTACAGGTTACACCTGCAAAGGACCCTGTCATGCTCACCTGCGCCCACACCGCCAGTCCCCGCAGGCTGCCTGCCCTCTGGGAAGCCCTGAGCTCCCCCCCACACCTCTGCCTTCCAGCTCTGAGCTCAGAGACGTGCTGACCAGTACAGCAGCCACCTCCCCTGGGACTTGGGCACTAGAAATGAGGCTTGTCCGCATGGAGGTGGCACAAGTGCGAAATGCACACTGGAGATTGAAGACGTAGTAAGAAAAAAAGAAAGTAAAACATCTCCCTAAGCATTTTATGTTGCATTACATTAGTAACATTTTAGATGCATTGAGTTAAATAAAATAGACTATTCAGCCAAAACTGGTTTGGCTCAGTGGATAGAGCGTCGGCCTGCGGACTGAAGGGTCCCAGGTTCGATTCCGGTCAAGGGCATGTACCTTGGTTGCGGGCACATCCCCAGTAGGGGGTGTGCGGGAGGCAGCTGATCGATGTTTCTCTCTCATCGATGTTTCTAACTCTCTATCTCTCTCCCTTCCTCTCTGTAAAAAATCAATAAAATATATTTTTAAAAAAAATAGACTATTCAAATCAAGCTCGCCTGTTTCTTACTTTTTCTAAGGCGACTTACTAGAAATTTTTAAATTACACATGCAGCTCTCACGTTCTCTCCTGTGGACAGCACGCCCCAGGCTCTCAGCTCCCAGGCACGACCCAGGGATGCTCTCTGATGGGAATGTGCCCTCTGGGAGCAGAGCGGAGGAGCAGAGGAAGTTGAGGCAGGGTATGCCTCTCACCAGGAGTCATCACAGACACCTCTAGAAGGAGGGGCCCGTGCAGGCCAGTCTCTGAGCTTCAAATAGCAATGGGGAGATTCCAGGAGATTGTCACCACGTGGTACCCAGCCAGTGCAGGACAGGAGGGTCAGACCCCAGCCCTGGCAGTCCCACCTCCCACTCACCTTCCCTGCCTCTCACCTCTCCACCCCCTCCACCCACCCTGCCGGCCGCACTGGCCACAACACTCCTCCTCAAACGGCACAGTGGCTTCCTAATGTCCACAGATGAAGTCCAGACATCTGGGTCCCATGGACAGGTCTCCATACACCCTGACCACTTGGTCCTCCCCTCCTTGGACCCCACCCTCCTGCCAGCCTGGTGGCCAGACAGCCCCCACGTCCTCATCTCCAGGCCTTGCCTGCTGCTCCCGCAGGCTGTTCTCCACGACAAAATGCCAGAATTGCCAGAGCCCAACCTCAGTCCCTCTCCCACTTGGCACCGGCCTTAGTCCATCAGGCTCTGGACACAGGTCGGGGGTGAGAAGACCTCGGGTCTGGGCGGGGCTCTAGGCCAGGTGCTCTGCCTCCCACCTCCCCACCACTCAGGAGCATCCAGGCTCTGAGGTGGCTCCTGTCATTTGCCCCTGGCAGGGATTTGCCCCTTAGTATTGCCCCAGCCCCACGGAGGACTGTTGCCTTAGAGAGCTCTGCCCACCCACTCGCGGTCCATTCGTTTCACAAACGCGTAAGTTAATGTTTGATGAACATGGACCCCCTAAACGGTCTGGGGGAGGGTGGCAGTGGTCAGTCCTCAGGGACACTCAGATCCCCTTGACTGGCCTGGGCACCTCCACGTGCTTAGGACTCTTTCCCTCACCCCTACCCCAGGTCCCCCAATCTCTGGCAAGCTCCGAACACACACACACACACACACACACACACACACACACACACACACACCGGCACTGAGGGCTCCCCTCTGCCGGGTCAGGAGCCCCCCAGCTGCGCCGCTCCCCGAGCGGAGGGACCTCAGCTACTGGAGGATCCACTGCCCTTCCTGCGAGCGGCCTCTGCTCTGCCGTCGGGTTTCCCTCCCTCCCTTTTGCGGAGCCCAAACCCGAACCCAGGCGGCAGGGGAGAAGGCGGCCCTCGGGCCGGCCCCCACCGGTTCCCGCACGGAGGTCTTCCTCCTCCAAGACCTACCCCCGCCTCCCAGCTGCTCCCGCGTCGCCCCCGCCCCCGGGCCCCCCCCCCCCCTTCGGCAGGAGTCTCTTACACCAGGGCTGTGAAGTTGGGGTATTTTTAGGCCGGCGATAAAGGCGATAAATAATTCACAGGGAACGCGGCACCAGGCTCCCCCCGCGGAGGAGGGGGCTCGGGCGGCGAGAGCCACCGTCACCCGCGGCTCAAGGACACGCGCGCGATGCAGCCGTAGCGGCAGCGGCAGCCGCGGGGTGACTCCGGGCTCGGGATTCGCGCCACGCCTCCTGGCGGCCAAACTGGGCACCGCGCACTCCGCGCCCCCCGCCTCGCGGCCACCCACAGCGGGCGTCCGGGGTCCTAGGCCCCCACTGCCACTGCCACTCCCCCACGCTGAGTGGTCGCCCGCAACCCCGCTGGCGGTGCGGGGCTCGGAGCTGCCCTGCAGGCGGGGCTGTGGGCGGGGTACAGCTGGGCCTGCCCCCGGGACCTGGAGGAAACCCTTGAGCCGTTTCTGGCCGATCCGTCCCCTTCAAGTTCTATTCCAATGCCTGGTAGGGAGTTTAGAGACAGACTCTAACTGACTGGCATCGCTGGACACTAGACGGGCTCCGAGACAACGGACCGACATAGAACAGGTTCCTTCTCTCGAGCTCCCCCGGGCCCAGCGTTGGGGACCCAGCCAAGGGGGTGCCACCGTCAGAGGGCTGGGGGGATGGAGCCAGAAGTCCCATCGGGCTAGCAGGGGTGGGAACCAGCGTGGACATGCGGCGAGCACGGGGCCCGGCGGAATTCCCGCTTCACTCACCCCGCAGGACCTTCGGATGGGTCGGGAGGCGCCCCTCGGGGATGCTCTGAACGCTGGAAGCCGTGGCCTGCCACCCAGCCTAGCCAGGGCCGCCTGCCGCAGCGGCTCCGCTTCCCTTCCCCGTCGGGGGTCAGGGTCGTAGCCTCGGGGACAGAGCCACCTGCTGGTGCGGTCGCCCAGGCCAGCGCCACGGGCTCTCCAGCGCCACGGGCTCCCGGCTCTCCCAGGGCCTTTCCGTCCCGCCTTTCTCGTCCTCGGAGCCCGGGTCCGTGGGGCGCAGGGCCAGCATTTGGGGAGATCCCGCCACCCCCTAAAGCCCACGCAGATCCGCCGGGGTCAGAGGAGGGAGCTCACGCCCGCCTCGGAGAGGAAGGAGGAGCGGGGTGCTGTAGGGGGGAGGCTGGGGCGCTCATCGCGGTGGAGGGGAGGGGGTGAAGGCAGGCGCGCTCTGAGGGTGCTCAGTGGACCTCCGGGAGCCGCGAGGGCGGGCGCCTGGAGCACCCCCAACCGCCCCCCCCAACCCCGTCTTCCCTGCTTCCTCCCCGCTCCAGCCCACCCCGCTCGGACCCAGCCGCGGTCCCAGCTCACGGCTCCGCTCCCCGCCCCAGCGGCTTCCAGCAGCAACAGTTGGGGATTCCGCAGCCCAGACTCCCGCGTCCCCGCACCGGCCCATCCCCCGCGCTGTCGCAGCGCCAGGCGAAGAGCTGGCGGGAGGGCCGGGCGACCCCGGAGAAAGAAGAACCTCCTGGGCGCCTCGCCCGCGTCCTTCCCTCAAGTCCGCCGCGCGCCCGTCACCGCGGCCTCGCCTCCTCGCCTCCTCGCCTCCCGCCCGAGTCCAAAGCCCAGGCCGGGCCCCGAGGGTCGCGTTCCCCCGGCCGCCCCCTCCTCCGGCTCCTGCCCCGGCCCGACTCGCCCCGTGCGTCCCGCGTCTGCCTCCGCCGTCCTTGCCCGCGCGGCCCCCGAGACCAGCCCCGAGTTGGCGAAGTTTGCGCCCCTGGCTCTCCTGCCACTCACCGGGGGAAGGGGCGCTGCGCCCGCGCTCAGAGCCGCGCCAGCTGCCTCCCGCGCCGTGCGCCTCCTGGTGCCTCGGCTCCGCGCTGGAGCTCAGAGCTCGGCGAGCGCCCGAGGCCAGGAGCGCCGGCCGGTGCCCGGTGCCCGGTGCCCGTGCGCGGCCTGGCGGGCTGGGCTCCGCTGGGCCCGCGCCCGCCCCCGCCCCGGCGCCCCTCTGGCCGGCCCTGTCCCGGGCTGGGTGCGCGCCGCGCCTGGGGCTCCCGGGGCTCGCCCGCCGGCTGTGGCAGAGCGAGCGCTCACCCGGCCCGCGCCTCCGCCCCGCCCCGGCGTGGCCCGCCCCGCCGCCCGGCCCGCGCTCCTCCACCCCCTCCTGGCTGCCCGCGCGCCATCGCCTGGATCCCTTCGCCCCTCTTCCGGACGGTGTCTCCAGACCGAGGCTGGAAACCAAGGCGGCCTCGGACAAAACACCGGCCTGGGGCCCTGGGTTCGAGCCCGCAGCTCCGAGCTGCGTGACCTTGGGCCAGCTAATTTCGAGGGTCCCTCAGTCTGCACAGCGAGGCCAGCGTCCTGGGGACTGGCATGTAGACGGTGAACGTGCTGTGTGAATTGCGAAGCGCTGCGGAGATTTTAGTGCTGTCGGCCGGGGGGCCTGGCTGGAAACGGACAGGGCAGGGGGGGCACTGGGAGCGGAGTAGGGGACCCACCCCCAATAGACGGGTGGGCAAGCTGCTGCCCAGTCCCCTCACTCCCACTCTTTCTCTTTTCTTGTTTTGGTGGTACCAGTGAGACCAGCAGGCCGGCCCGGGTGCCAGGGTGCCCGGAGTGTGGGCAGAAGGCAGGCAGGCCACAGCAGCAGGACCAAGGAGAGAGAAGGGAGGGTTCGGCCAGGCCTGGCTACCAAACCCACCTCCAGCCCCCCGAGGCCCCAGAGCAGGGAGCTGGCTCTGCAGCGCCACCTGGGGGCTGGAGGGGAGCTGCGGCTGGAAGGTGACCCCAGGCCCCAGAAGAAATCACAGGCACATCAACCATTGGCTGTCCGTTGCGGCTGTTTTATTTTCAGCATCTTCTGGACCTGGTGACCCTCCACAGTCCAGCAGGAGAGGGGGGGGAGAGGGAGGTCAGCCTGCACCTGCACCAGCCCTAACTGAGGTCATCTCCTCGCTGAGAGTGAAACCCAGGCTGGCAAGGGTGACCTTCTGGCAGGAGGGAGTGCTCATTGGTCCCTGGAAAAGAGGCAGCCAAGGCCCTGGGCCAGGGCGGGCAGGGGGTGCAGCTGTGTGCAGAGCCCTGCTCAGACCAGCCCTGGCGCACAGCACTCCCCTCCCTGCCGGGCTGGTTTCCGGGCTCAGCGCCCCAGCAGCCGAAGCATCTCCTGAGGATCCAGCAGCTTTTCCCGGGGCTTCCCAGCGCCCTGGCCCCGGGACACCTCCTTGGCATCCAGCTTCTCCCAGTCGGAGAAGGAGATGGGCTGGACCCCTGAGGCAGAGGGAAGTGAGTCACTGCCCCGCCTCTCCCTCCATCCCAGCCCAGAGCACCCCTCCCATGGAAAGGCCCAGGCTGCCCACCCCCCTCCCAGGAGTCACCAGGGGCCCAGACCTCGGCTGCTGAGCAGGGCCTTGATGGCCGCAGAGCCAGGCCTGGGGCCCGACGGCAGCCGCCCGGCCTTCAGGTCCTGCAGCAGGGTCTGGCTGGTGAAGAAGCTGTCGGTCATGGTGGTGGCGATGACGCCCGTGGGCCCCCGCTTCACCCAGCCGCTGCAGTAGAGGCCTGGGGGGGGGGGTACGTAACGAAGGGGTAAAGGAAGGGCAGGGGGCTGGACAGTCGTGTGCCCATATGTCCAACATCCTAAGTCCTCCCAGCAGCCCCAGCAGGTGGGCCCACTGTGGCCACAGGCCCATCTCCCCGACTCTGCTGGACCTGTTTACCATACCCTCTCCCCTTACACCTGTTTCCCTGGAGACCAGGAGCTTCCTGGGGGTAGGAGCTGGGTCTTGCCCGCCTCCAGTTTCAGCAGGCCCTTCGTAAACTTCTACTGAAGGGACAGACAGGAGTGTGGATAATTAATCCAACTGCAAGCCCCTGGACGGGGCTGCTTTTTAGTCTCCAAACCCAGCGCTGAGCGCAGGGCCTCGCCCAGCCAGGCCTCCCTCCGTACATGGAACAACTTATGGGCATACATAGCGGGGCATCGAGCTAGACTGGGAACGTCCCCCAGGGCCAGGAGGAGGAGGGGCTCGGCTCAGAGCAGTTCCCCAGGGCGTGTCCCTGGATGAATGAATGAATGAATGAATGTGAACGGCCCAGGAGACAGCAGCCTCCCTGTCCCCCAGCAGTGTGGTGCCTAGCCTTCTTGCACCCTCTCACCTGGCACATCCACAACCCGGCCCTCCGTATTGGGGATGACCCCAAGTTTGGGGTCAAAGGGCACACTGGGGTCAATGGGGCGGCTCTTATACCCAACGCTGCTCAGCACCAGCCCACAAGGGAGGTCCTCCGTGTCGCCAGTGGGCACTGCCCAGGCGGTCTCACCGACACCCTGTTGGGGAGAGTGTGGGCAACACCCGGCCGAGGTGAGGAGACTTGAGACCAGGGGTGTCTCTGGGTAACAGGAAACTCACCTCCAGTCTGGTGACCGCCAGGCGGATGCCTGCCACCCGCTGCCTGTCTGGTGAGGGCAGCACCTGCTGGGGGCTTCGGAAAAAACGGAGACCCCAGGCTCGGGCGGCCACTGCCCGGCGGGCAGCCTCCTCCCCGTCTGGCTTCTCCGTGGCGGTTCGAAGCAGCAGCTCCGTCAGCCGCTTCCTCGGGCGGGGCATCTCTGCCAGCAACACAGAGCATCTCAGGGCTGCCCCTGGGGTACAGCCCTCTCCCCAAATGCCCTCCCCAAGCCCTCGCTGACCTAGACCATCCCCTCCCTAGTGAGCTGGGGGTCAGGCCAGGGCCCTCACCCTTCATTCTGTCCTGGAGGCCCAAGAAATCCGCGGGATCCAAAATGGGCCGGGTGCCTGGCAACTGAATCATCTCTCGAAGCTCCTTGGGGGTGGGGGTGGGAAGGGTGAGGTCAGACCCAGAGCACTATCCACCCCTGAGCACACCCCAGAGCGCAGGCCAGGTAGGGGACACCCCCCTCCCCCCCCCCCGCCCCGTCTGGCTCCCCTCTTCGACCCTGGGCAGCCGCATTCCAAAGGCTCTGTCCTGCTCCCCCTCCCAAGGGAAGAGCACCTTCTTGGGGCCCAGACCCCCTCTCTCTGGCCCCAGCACCTTAATGGTGAAAGCCACTTGCAGGGGTCCACGTCGGCCCACTATCCACACCGTCTTCACCCGGCTCTGCCTCAGTGTCCCCAGGGAAGCCTCCGTGATGTCCGTTTTCTGGCACAAAAGGAGGACCTTAAAGTCATCCAACACCAAGCCTCTCCACTTGGTCATGTCCCTACCCAGAGCCTGCGAGAGGAGGCAGCTGGAAAGTGGAAAGTGTACCTCTGCCCCCCCCCTGGTGGCCACAGGGAGCACTGCCGCCAAATCTGCAAACGGCTCAAACCAGTAGCAAACCGGGTGCACGCTCTCACTCAACAAGTTTACCACGTGCAGGGAGGGCACCGTGCAAGGGGCAGGGGGAGGAGGTGCTGACGGTGCACAAAAGAGGCATGGCGCCGGCCCTCACAGAGCTTCTGAGCTCATGGAGGAAGAGATACTCATCAAATACTCACTGATGATAAATGTAAAATCAAAGTGGTCACAACAGGCTTTGAAACAGTGGACAAGTCTATGAGAGGGAGGCACAAGGCTTCCTGAAGGGACAATTGAGCTAAGGACGTAAAGATTAACCAGCAGGAGGTGAGCTGAGAGGGTTCCTAGCGGCGGCAGTGGTATGTGCACACCGAATGCTTGTTTTTTAGGCCCATGTAGCCAGAGTGCGGGAAGTAAAGGGGAGCTGTATGAGTGGAAGCTCCCGGCTGCCTTCCAGGAGGCACTGAGCTCGTCACGCAGGGGTGAGTCCTGAGCCGCAGCAGGGGCTTCCTCTCCCCAGTGTGCCCCCCCCCCCTCCTGCCCCTAACCTCCCCACTTACCTCCAGCTGCTCAGGTGGGGTCAGCAGGATCCGGGCCACGTCCAGAGCCACGTTCCCCTGCCCCAGAATCACGGCCGTGTCACAGCTCAGGTCCGGTGCCAGCTGGAGGGGAGAGGTCTGGATAGGGTGTCCCTAGCCTTGGCTCTGGCTGGGCTCCCCCACACTGGAGAAATCCTACCATCTGAGCCTCCACTCGGGCCCCCCACACCTGATCCCACCCCTCTCTTCCACAGCGTCCACAGCTGACCTCCCACCTCACCAGCCTGACGCCTCTCCTCTCATCTCCCCGGGAGCCTTCCAGTCCTCGACCATGGCTCCTTCTTCCCCCAGCTCCGGCATCTAAGAGCTGCCCCCGCCCTGGCCGAGAGGAGCGAAGGAAGCGGCAGTAGGAGGGCTCCCCAGACTCACCTCCCGGTTCTCAGGGAGCCCGTTGTACCAGCCCACGAAGGCCCGGGCCGAGAACACGCCAGGCAGCTCCTCGCCGGGGATTTCCAGGGCCCGGTGGTCCTCTGCTCCGTAGCTCTGAGGAAAGACCCAGGGCCCTCAGTGCCAGCCACGGGGCCAGACAGCCCACCACCCCCCTGGGCTTCCACCCTGACCCCCGCCCAGGGCCTCACCCTATGCCTTCCATCCCTCAGCCTCCGCCTCCTGCTGCTGCCCTGCCCCCGGCCCCCCTCCCCCGCCACGTGCACTCACCAGCACCACGGCGTGGTAGGCCTCCCGCAGCTCTGGCACGGTCACGTCCCGGCCCACAACCACATTGCCATGAAAGGCACAGCGCTCAGAGAGCGCCGTCTGGGTGAAGGTGTGGATGACATTCTGCCAGGCCCGGAGTGGGAGGGGTTAGAGGATGCGGCAGCTCCAGGGACCATGCTTGTGCCACCCTCGCCCCACAATGTCCCCAGGATGGAGTCTCGGGGGCATCGACAGGGTCTGGAGTCATCCATGCGGCCAGGGAGCTTCCCTTCCCTCCTCGCCTTGACCAAAGCCTCCAAACCTGCCCTCCACGCCCAGAGAGACCCACCTTCACCTCGGGGTGGTCGGGCGCCACGCCAAAGCGCACCAGGCCGAAGGGCACAAGCTGCTTTTCATAGATGTCCACGTGGGCCTGGGCGTGGTGCTGCGGGAGGGCAGCAGGTGGTGAGTGCAGGGAGGGCTGGGCCCCTCGGGTCCCCCTTCCCAGGCAGAGCAGTGGGCAGAGGACGCAAGGAGGCCCTGACTCCCCATCTGCCTAGAGAGCCAGACAAGAGGGACAGGGCCGCTGAGGTCAGCCCTCGAGGCCTGCCAGCCAAGGGCGGACGGAGAACTCAGCCACAGGAAGGTGGTGAGCGGTCCCTCCGCGGCAGGGGACAGGGGAGCTGCCTCGGTTCTGTGGTCAGATGTTCCACGGGCCCCGCCTTAGAGCCTCGGCACCCCGAGACATGCCCAGTCAGGCTGGAGGCCTGAGAACCACCCTTTGCAAGTCATGCCTGCCTTCGCTCTGGTCTCCAAGACCATCCTGTCGGACAGGGGACCGAGCTGGGGCCGTGGGGGCTGAGGGAGACAAAAGTGGCTCCCATCTCGGGCTTGGGGCACCTAGAGGGGCCGGGGGAGGGCACAGTGTGGGGGTCAGCCACCCACCAGCCCCGTGAACTGGGACAGATGCACCCCCGTCAGGGAGGTCAGGGCAGTGAGGGGCTCTGGACCTTAAGCAGGCTCGAAGTCAAGCCGTGTCCCAGGACACACTGCCCTGCCTCGCACCCCATCCTGGCTCCTGCTGTAACGCTCCCGACTCAACAGGACTCAGGCCAAAGGGGCTCCTGCCGCCAGGCACCCTCATCCCGACAAAGGCTCATGCTCACCCCCTCAGGTTTGGCCTAGTCGCCCTTTCCAGCCAGCCCACTGCCTGCACCAAGCCCAGGCCGCCCACCACCCACCGCCCGTCCGTGTTTCCTGACTCTCCCCGTCTGTGCCTGCCACAGGCGGCACCTGACCCACCCCCTTCAAACCCCGCTGATGTGGCCCAGGTAGAGCTGGCTTTGGGGGTCCAGAGCCACGGCGACCCCACCCCTCTTTGGCTCTCCACCTTCTCTGTACAACAGGACATCGCTCCAGGCGTGAGGCAAGGCCTGACACACTCAGCCCAGGGCTTGACCGCGGTGAGTGTGCAATGTCCCAAAGCTAGCATTACTATTATTGTTGTTGTTGCAAGTCATGGCCTCACCCATGAACCTTCCCTGGCTGCCCACTGCCACAGGTCAAAGTTCAAACTGCTGAGCCTGGCGGACACCTTGCACAACCCGACTTTATCTTCCATTCTTCCTGCTGTGGGTCCTTCCCTCTAGGTCACACCGCTCTCTCCAAGGCCACCCCCATAAAGCTAAATCCGCGGATGTGTTAGCCTGCACGGCCGACCTCGACTCCCAGGGAGCCCTCTCCTCCCTAACCTGGAAGTTCCCTCCTCTCCCTCCAGCTGCTATTTTTCAATCCCCTCTTCCTCTGCCTCCCTTCTTCTTCTTCTTTTTTAAATATATTTTTATTGATTTCAGAGAGGAAGGGAGAGGGAGGGATAGAAACATCAATGATGAGAGAGAATCCATTGATCAGCTGCCTCCTGCACGCCCGCTATGGGGATCGAGCCCACAACCCAGGCATGTGCCCTTGACCGAAACCGAACCTGGGACCCTTCAGTCCACAGGCCGATGCTCCATCCACTGAGCCACACCAGCCAGGGCCTCCCCCTTCTTCCTTTTTATTTTTATCTAGTCTGTCCCCTTCTAACAGAAACTTTCTCTGAGGTTCTTCTAATCTGGGATCCCCAGTCCCCTCTAGGCGCACATCCCCTGGGGAAGGTTCATCGGCTCCCACCTGTGACCTCAAATTCCCGTGGACTTGATGATGTTCCACTCTCTCCCTCCTGCCCAGAGCCCCCCACAAGCTCCAAACCTGAGAACCCTGGACTCCCCCCAGACCCCTCAAACCCATACGATCCCAACCCACTCCCTTTCCCCCAAACCGCTCCTCCCTGCTCCTGTTCTCCCTTCCATACACCCACCCGGAGCCCAGACCTGGGGCTCCCCCACTCTCCCCTCCTCCTCCCCACTGCCGCACAGCAGCCCCCCACTCCTCCCAGCCACCAGCCCTGCCTCCCCACCCACTGTCTGCCCTGCAGGCAGCGAGAGCTCCAAATACAAAACGGGGTGCTGGCCGTCCCTCCCCTAAAACCCTTCAGTGAAGGAACCACCTGTGGCAGTGGGCACCGGATTGCCCGGGGGGTTCAAAATCATGGACTCCTGGGCTCCAGCCACAGTTTGATTAGGCCTGGGCTGGGCCCAGGAATGTGCATTTTAATAAGTCCCCACAAGACTGTGGAGGGAGAGGGGTGGGCAGCACCAAGATAAACAGTCTGAGCCAAGCCTGGCTGCTGGCTTCCGAGCCCCAGGATCTGGGCCCCCCAACCTCAGGCCTCAGGCCTCACGATGGCTCCCCCGCCCTCCCTCCCACCAAGGTCCAAGGTCTGGCAAAGTCTCAAGGGTAATTCGTAATCTTGGGGCCCTGCTCACCAAGGCCAACACTGTCAGCCTTGAGACCCTGGCCTTTGGGGGAGGGGAGGGGGTGCAGAGCAGGCTGAAAGAACAGCATGGCGTGGGGAGACTGGGGTCAAGGGTGAGGAGAGCACAGGGAAGTGGAAAAAGTTCCAGAAAACCCTGAGAAGAGGGGGCAGAGCCTCGAGATGCAGGATACTGGGGGCAGAGTGGAGACAGAGAAGAAAGGGAGGATGAGGGGCAGGATCGAGTCATCCTGCAGGTCTGCATCAGCTCCCTGGAGGGCTTGGCCAAGGAGGCACAGCGCACCTTCTGCCCTGACCATCGACCATCACTCATGAGGCACAAACACTTCTCTCACAGCTGAGGACCTAGAGTGGGGAGCCCCCAGTGTAGGTGACAAAGTATGTAGAAAGTGTCCTCTCTAGATGAGCTGGGCGCCCCTTCCCCATCAGGGACCCAGAAGTGCTTTTAAAACCCAAAGGGGTGGGCTTGCCCCCAAGATTGAAGCAGCAAGTGAGGGACCAGAGGGCCATGGCTTACCTTGAGCAGGTGTTGGGCAGTGTAGAAGCCAGCCGGGCCACTGCCCACCACACAGATCTGGGGGGTTTGCTCCTGCGTGGAGAACTGCTGGCGGGAGCCTGGGGGTGGGGGAGGGGAGGGGCTCAGAACACACTCCCTCCCACTCCCAAACCAACCTCAGTGTTAAACACGAGGTGGGGCTCCCCTCCTTTCTGTCCAAGCTTTGCTGTTTGCAGGGTTCCTTATTTCATCTGAACCCAAAGGCCGTGTCTTCACTCAGAACCCCACAGTTCACGCATGAGCTTACTATGTCGCAGGAGATGACCTACTCAACAAGCCCCCACCCACCCACTCTTTTTCTTACAGTGTTTCCTACCCACCCAGCTAGAATAGCACATCCAGCGGACCCCGCATCACCCCAATCTCTCCCCGTGGACCTTCCCACGGTGCTCCAATTACCTCCAACCCTTCCCTCCATGGAACCTACATTCCCCAATAGACCCGCCTCATTCCTATCGACCGCTGGTTCCCCTGACTTCCCTCTTGCCCTACAGACCTCCATACACCCTCATTCACCCCTTCTCCCACCTGTGGAATCATGGTCTCCCCCTTTCACCTTTGTTGATCCTCATCTCACCCTAGGCACCTCACCCCCCAGGCTCCCATCCGCCCCCGTACACCACCCCATCTTGTCCCTGTGAGTGGACGCCTCCAGTCTGGCCCCCGTCTCCTCTCTCGACCCCCTCCGGCTCTGCCCCCGTCGGGCTCCAACCCCTCCATTCGGCGCTCGCAGGCCTTCCTCCCCGCGTTCCCATCCAGTCCCAGGGATGCCCGGCTCCTACTCGGGGTGCTCCCGGCGGGAGGCGGCCGGGTGCGAGGCCATGCCGACCAGGGCCACCAGCGCCAGCAGCGGGGAGCCATGGCTGGGACTTGAACTCAGCCTGCGGAACTGGAGCTGACGACCGCCCCGCTCCGCGCCGGGCGCGGGCTTCGACCTGGGCCCTCCCGGACCCCGCCTACAGGTGCCGCCCCGCCCCAAACCCCGCCTCCCACGCGCTGGGGAAGCACAGCGCTGCTGCTCCACCCCCAAGCCGGAAAGAATCCCGCCCCCAGAGGAGAAGCCCGGCCTTGGATCCACCCCCTTCTGCTGAAGGCCCGCCCCCAAGACTTCCGGTCCCTGCCTGACTTAATAAACTGCTCCCCAATCTTCACCCTCTCTCCCGTTATCTGAAGTCCGGAGTTAAAAAAGAGCAAATCCCCATCGCTGTTTCAACCCCTCTTGAAGAAGGGAGCCAATTAGAGAAGAGTTTATTTAGCCTCGCGTCGCTGGCTGATGACGCAAGCGCCTTTCCCTTTTGATAGGTAGTTCCTGCCTGGCTGGTTTCCTGCTAGCCAATCACCAGTGAGTGCAAGCAAACCCGGAAGTCCCTTAAAAAGGGGCTCCCCCTGGAACTCGGCGGCCCTTTTCACTTATCAGGGTGCTATACAGGTGTGACCCCGCCAAGATGCCCGCATAAGAAATGTCTAAACCTGTAGAGAATTTTCATAAAAATGTGTTTGAGCCAAAACTGATGACAATTTGCCAGGAAGCAAGATCTCAGATGCTCCCGAGAGTAAGTTTTGCAGTTTCTTTTTTTAAAAAAATATGTTTTATTGATTTTTTACAGAGAGGAAGGGAAAGGGACAGAGAGTCAGAAACATCGATGAGAGAGAAACATCAACCAGCTGCCTCCTGCACACCCCACACTGGGGATGTGCCTGCAACCAAGGTACATGCCCTTGACCGGAATCGAACCCGGGACCCTTCAGTTCGCAGGCCGACGCTCTATCCACTGAGCCTAACCGGTTACGGCTGCAGTTTCTTTTATGCATTTGAAATTAAGAAGGGAGATTATATGAAGGTGGGAGAAAGCAAGGTAGGGTTTGGACTACAGGATGGTTAACTAGGTTGTGTGCTGTCTTGAGGGCGCTTACCGCTCCGAGAGGTATTACTTGTGGTATTTCAAAAATGTGTTAACCTAAATGCACAAAAGCAATGGACAGGGCTGGCTTAAAAGCCGTTTGCTGAAGAAGTTGTAGGCCTGGGGCATGACAACCCACCAAGACCTGCCCACTTAGGGATCTGTGATCGGATCACCCTGTGAGGCTACCTTCTGTAGAACCCCTTTTTCGTCCACAGAGACCTTGTCCTGCCCGGTCCCTTCCCTTTCCGTAGGTGAGGAAGTGGAAGGAGCGATTTGCCCCAGGTGCTGTGGACAGAGATCCTGACCCTGTCCAAGGGCTGGAATAGTGTGCGGTGAGGGGGGCACTGGCCTCCAGTGCAAAACTGAAGAGAGTACCAAACACCACAGTGATCACCATAAATAATCACTTAATGCAGCATTTTAAAAGAGCAAAATTAATGCAAAAAACAAAACACACACCCACGGTGAGCAAAGTTTATCTTTGAATGACAGGATCCGTGGTCCCACCTGACCCAGCAAGCCTAACACCAGCTCCAGCTTCCTTTTCTCCCGAGGGCCCTCTGTCAAACCCTTCCTCGGAGAAGTCTTCCCTGACCCATCCTCTCCCAAGCTGGTGTCAGGCCCCTTCTTGTCTTCTAACACTCGACCCCGTTATTACCTATTATGTTGTCTTATTATTTTTAATTGAAGTATAACAGAAAAGTGTACAAATCAGAAGTGTGCTGTTTGATGAATTATCACAAGATGTTATCATGTAACTACGACCCAGGTCAAGAATTAGAACATGGCGGGCACCCCAAGAGCCCCTGTGCCCCTTCTCATCACTTCCCCTCCCTCCTAATGTTCCGATTTCTGATAAGCCGTTGCATTTTGTGCCTGTCCCCCTAGACAGGAGTGGGCAAACCATGGCTTGCAGGCCAAACCCTACCCAACACCTGTTTTTGTACTATCCACAAGCTAATGGCTTTTGCACTCTTTTTTTTTTTTTTAATCCTCACCTAAGGATATTTTCTTCTCATTGATTTTTTTAGAGAGAGTGGAAGGGAAGGGGGGAAGAGAATGAGAGGGAGAGAATGAAACATCGATGTGAAAGAAATACATCAATTGGCTGCCTCCTGCACAAGTCCCAGCGATCGCACCTGCCCTTGAACGGGAATTGAACCCGAGACCCTTCAGTGCAAGTGCAACACTCTAACCACTGATCCACACCGGCCAGGGCAGGTTTTTACATTCTTAAGTGTTGTTTTTTTTAATGGTAAGAGTAATATTTTGTGACATGTAAAACTTACACAAGTTCAAAAATTTTTATTAGAATACACTCATGCTCATTTCTTTCCGTATGTCTATAGCTGTTTCACACTTTAATGGCACAGAATATTTTGAGTTTATGTGACAGGGACCACATGGTCCACAAAGCCCAAAATATTTACTGTCTGGTCCTTTCCAAAGAGTTTGTTAACTCCCGCTCTAGCCTGTAAGCTCCTGGGGGTTGGGGCCCAATCTCATTCACTCTTATATCCCCAGAGCTGCGCACAGGGCCTGGCTCATAAAAGATGTTCACAAAGAGTTTGTCTTTTATTATTATTATTATTATTATTATTATTATTAATCCTCACCTGAGGATGTTTTCCATTGATTTTTAGAGAGACTGGAAGGGAGGGAGAGAGACAGAGAGGAACATTGATGTGAGAGAGACACATCAATTGGTTATTATTCTTTCCATGGGAGGAAGAGAAGGAGATTCAGGGTCAGATATCCCAGAAAGCCCTGCAGGGCTCCCCTCCCAGAAGCACTGTGTTTGGTAGTTAAGAGCAGGGAGTCTGGGGTTGGACACAGGGGTTCGAATCCTTCTCCCACCATTTACAGGCTCTATGACATTCGGAAATCTAATCCCACCAAGACTTATCTTCACAACATGTCGAGTTAGGAAAAATACAATCAAGTGCTTGTGAAGATTAAAATTAAATGGAGTAGGTAAAAAATGTGCCTTAAGATACCATCGAGGCCTCAGTTGTAGTTCAGCTCCAGGCCCATAGAGGCAGCAAAACCAGCCGTGGCTGACCTCAGGCCCAGCTGCACTGAGTACCGACCCTGTGCCCTGGTGCCCGCCAGTCAATCAGTGGAGCCCACACCCTGCAAGGACACACCTGGGAAGCTGCTGAATGCTCCATTATGATCCTCCCCTGGGACCGCCCCTAAAATCTCCGCCCTTAAAACCCTCAGGATGGGGACCCCGTGCCTCTCCCTCCAGGGAGCAAGCCTGTGCCTTTCTCTTTCCCCTGCCCCCCTCCCCCTCCAGCCCCGCCCCAGGCACCTCACCATTAGCCTCCTCACTCCCAAGCTCCACGGGCCCTTCCTTTGCCTCTGTAACTTGTTTCCTAAGCCCCTTTCTTCTGGGAATTACTTTTTCTACCTCTGTGATTTACCAAATAAATAAATGTTCTCTTACCAAAAAAAAAAAAAATGTGCCTTATGTTTTGAATAGATGTCAGCTATCCTCACCCTCATCAACATTATCACCTCTGACGGGCCAGGCCGTGTAAATTAGGTCGGAGGTCACCGCAGAGCCCAGGAAGGGCTTCATTCCCTCCTGCCGCCTCCCCGCCCCTCACAGCCCCGTGCACCCCAGTCCACATTCTCTGAGTAACAAAATCAGGCCTCAGAACGACCAAGTGGCTTGTTCCCAGGCGCCTGTGGTACAGCCAAGCCTGCTCCAGGGCCTCCAGCTTCTGCCCAGGCCCCACTCAGGCCCAGATCAATAACCCTGAGTCATTGGTGATGTATTAGGATGGTTTTAATCATTAGCCAGGACGAGGCAATGGGGCCTTCTCTGACACTGCATTTTTCATGTGGACATTTGGCAGTTTGATGAGTCGCACCCCTGGGCCCGACGGCCATTTCTGAGCTACTAGTGCATTTCAAAAGAGCAGCAGGGGAGTGTAGCGATGCAGCGGGCTGGGGAGGCTGCCAAGCCTGCCTCTTCCAAGAGGGCTGCTTGGATCCCAAGCTCCGCTGGGCCCGCCAGCCTCCCGGCAGGAAACAGATGGCAGCTTGGCAGTGCCGACCGGTAGAGGTTTCACTAAAGGAGCTTTGTACAGAGGCGTGAGCAGGACTGAGGGACCAGTGAAGCGCCCCTGGCTACCAACCGCTGGAAGCCACCCCTACCCGCACCCCCCCCCGCCCCCCACTCCCCTACCTCCCACCCCCGCCCCGAAGGAGCGAAGGCAGGGGCTGTGGCAGGCAGTGAGAGCTGTAGCTGCAGGAGAGGGTGCGAGGGGCAGGGTGGAGAGGAGTGGGGGAAGGACGGGGAGGGGCGGATGGCAGCCACCCAGCACAGCCACCTCAGGCCACACCAGAGGTGGGTTCTCCGACAGGACCAGGCCTAGAGAATGCCTCTCAGCTGCCATCTGACCCTGCCGCCAACCCCATTCGCTGACTTAGCCCATCAACAGGGTCCGCGTGCCTTTCACCCGCCCCAAGGACCTCACTGCAAACCAAGGCGGGTCTGCCCTCAGATCATGATTTATGCTGTCAACCAGGGGTGGCTCTCATCAGTGTCTGCCGACATGTGTGATTGTCACCACTTGGGCTCCGGGCACGTAGCGGGTAGGAAGAAGCGAGGGGTGCCGCTGAACACCCTGCAATGCACCGGACAGGCCCATCGACAGAGCATTCCCGGCAATGTGTCATAGTGCGGAGGGGAAACGCTGGTTAAACTGCGCTCCGGCCCCCTTCTCTGTTCCTCCCCGGCCTCCAGCTGGGCCCTTCCTGCACCTCCTCTTCCAGCCCAGCCAGGGCAGCTCGGGCCCTCTCTCAAGTCTGCCCGTGCAGCTGGCTCCCGGGCTGCGGACGACGCTTGCCCGGCCCAGCCCTAGACTTGTGTCTGCACCCCACCTCCTTCTCCTCCTTCCTTTCCTCTCTAAAGTCACTGCCCTCCAGACCCTGTGCCATCACCCCCTGACCTGTTACCTTCCCAGTAATCTCTCTCTCTCTCTCTCTCTCTCTCTCTCTCTCTCTCTCTCTCTCTCTCTGATAATTCTCCCAGGTCCCCTTCTTCTAAATGTCATGGAACAAGGCAGACTTCGGGAGCTAGCCAAGATCACACTCAAAGCTATTTATACTCTTTCTCCCCTTACTTCCTGACCCGGGAATGTCCTCTTTATTTATAAAGCACAAACTCTGCTCTCCCTGAGGCTGCGGCTCCTGGGAGCTGCTGAGCCAGTGTCTTGCACAGGCTCCTCTGGCCCGGAAGCTGGGAAGGTCCTGCCAAAGTCACCTCCCCGTGGTCCCTGCGAGAGGGCTCCTTAGAGGCCCGAGGCTCCCGGGGCACAGGAAGAAGCGGTGGCCAGCTGCGTATACGACTCTCCCAGTGCCAGGGAGACCCGAGCTGAGGGCTGACCTGCTCTCTCGATGCCTGCCCCCTGCACAGGCCCCTCCTCACCTGGTCACCCTCCCTTAGCCCTACCAAGGCTCAGGCCAAGCCAGGGAGGAGCCCAGCTGTGTAGTCCTGAGATGAGGTTGCCCAGAATCCCCAGAATGCCCAGCCACCTTTAGTCCTCTCCTCCATACACCCCTCTCCTCCATACACCCCTCCATACACCCCTCTCCTCCATACACCCCGCAAAGCCCAGAGAAACACCAGCTCCCTGGCTCTCTGCCCTCCCAATGCCACCAGCAGCCCAGCCGGGGAGTGACAAGCAGGTCCGGGATGGGCCGGGGCAGGGGAGCAGGGGGACGTGTCAGCACCCTCACTGCAGCCCCGCCAGCTCAGTGATGGGAGGCGCGTGCACCAGGAGCTCCTCGTAGCGACTGAGAAACAGCCGGAAGCGAGCGAGGTAGGTGTCTTCATTGTAAGGCAGCTGCTTCTCCCGGAGGAACTGGGACACCACGGGCTTCACCTGCCAGAAGGTGGGCGGTTGGAGGCGCCATGAGCCGGACTGTGGGCTGCGGGCAGGCCCTTCCCGGGGCCCTCCTTCCTCCCAGCGCCCGCTCCTGTCTGCCTAGCTCCACAGGCTCAGGAGAAGCTGGGGGCTTGCAGAGTTCCTGCCTCTCCCCGCCCAGCAGGCAAGGGAAAGGGGGGCGGACTCCCCCACACACACCGCAGCACCCCCCAGGACAGTCCTCCTTGCACAGAGGGTGCAAACCAGGGCTCCTTTTAGCAGCACCTACTGCATGCCCAGCATCTCAGATCCTTTTCTCCACTTCATGCTCAAGACCTGTGCATGTAAGCACTGCGTGCTCCTCATCTGCCCAGGTCAGATGAGGAAGCTGAGGCTCAGAGATGCCCATGAACTTGTTGAGTCGCACTGCTAATAAGAAACCCACGTGTCTCTGACCGGAAACCCCCACTGGGGAGGGACCTCGGACCAGGCCAGTTGGGGGACGCGGGGTTCAGGCGAATGCTGCCGGTTACCAGCCCTCCGGCTCCACCCCCACTACCTTTAGGCACATGTTGTCGGAGAGCTTGGGGAACAGGTGGTGCTCCACGTGGCAGCTGATGATGGAGTGGCCGAACGCCCAGTCCAGCACGGGCAGCCGGGGCAGGTTAAGCACCCCCAGGCTCATCATGTGAATCCGGCGGGGCTTCTTGTCCCGGGAGAACATGGGCAGCCCGATGTGCTGTGACAGACACGCGGGTAATGGCCTGAGCCATTCCTGCACCTCCCCACCCTGCCCCAGTGTCCTCACGGGGCACTCGGGGAACAGTGGGCCCTTCTGCCCCCCTCACTCCCACTCGGGCGGGTCCTGGAAGAGGCGTGAAGAAGCTGAACCCCGAGCTCAGTCTCTCTGCCTCTCTCCCCATCTATCCTGTGAGGGGCGTGGTCTGGGTACCCCGTGGTCCCCAGCGCCCAGGGCGGAGGCCTCACCTGGAAGACGTTAATGTGGAGGTAGGGGTGGGCCAGCAGGGATCTGGTGCAGAGCATGCAGGCCAGGGCCGAGGCGGGGCTCTGGAAGCCAGACACGTGCCGGAGCAGCCAGTAGTGAGAATAAAGGCCCAGGGAGATCAGGCCCAGCGCTCGCAGAGCTGCCCCGAGCCTCACCTTCCTCAGCCGCTCTGCCAGGGGACAAGAAACACAGTGACGGGTGGGCAAGGCTCCCAGCACAGCTGGCTCCCTGCCGGCCCAGTGGTGCTAACGAGGCGACCTGGGTCATCCGCACTCAGCCCCGAAAGTAGACTCACCCACGTTACGGATGAGGAAATGGAGCATTAGGCAGCTTGACCAGGGTCACTCTGACAGCGACTGGTGGCCTGGGGCTTGAATCCAGGTCTGCCGCCCCCCAGCCCCTGTCCTTCCACCAGAGGATTTGCTCCCATGATATTAAAAAGTCTAACATGCGCCCGGCTGGCGTGGCTCAGTGATTGAGCATCGACCTATGAACCAGGAGGTCAGGGTTCGATTCCCGGTCAGGGCACATGTCCGGGTTGCGGGCTCACTGGGGCGTGTGGGAGGCAACTGATCAATGATTCTCTCTCATCATTGATGTTTCTATCTCCTCCCTTCTTCTCTGAAATTAATGAAAATTTTTTAAAAAGTTTCTTTTAGCCGAAACCGGTTTGGCTCAGTGGATAGAGCGTCGGCCTTGGACTGAAGGGTCCCGGGTTCGATTACGGTCCAAGGGCATGTACCTGGGTTGCGGGCACATCCCCAGTGGGAGATGTGCAGGAGGCAGCTGATCGATGTTTCTCTCTCATCGATGTTTCTAACTCTCTCTCTCCCTTCCTCTCTGGAAAAAATCAATAAAATATTTTTTTTTAAGTTTCTTTTAAAAATATAAGAATAAAAAATTCTAACAGGCAATACAGTGTGAGGCATTTTCAACGCGCGTTTACATCTATGGCCTCATTAGGTAATAATGAGCACGGAAGGACCCGAGGCTCAGAGAGGTTAAGTTACCTGCCTGAGGTCACCAGCCCGCACGCGGCTAAGCCAGACTTGGCCCCGGGTCTGAGCTCTTTCCACACGGCTTGGCTGCCTCAGAAAGTTCCTGTCCAGTCTTAACTCAGGGCTCCTCCCCTCCTCCACCAGCAGCCTCCACGAGCGAGGAGGGGAGGAAGCCAAGGGGAGACCAGGTCTCTGCCGGCCACGCGGGACCCAGGCCCGCACACTCACCGACCGCCACCAGGGGCGTGATGACGGGGATCAGGAGAGGCGCGAGGAACATGTAGACGTAGCGGTTGAGGCAAGGCAGCCTCCAGGTGCTCGAGTCCCCGAGGCCCAGCACGTTGGTGTAGCCGTGGTGCATTTTGACGTGTCCGTACCGGGCGTCCTCGGCGGGGAAGGCCGTGCACACCTAGAGGAGGGAGCCAGGAAGGGCCCCGGGGTCCAGGTCAGCACAGCCCAGCAAAGCAGGGCCTTTGGGAGCCTCGAGAACACCACCCCCGCCCCAGGGCCTTCTTGCCTCGCTCACAGCCCCAGCTAATCAGCCTTGACCATCAACTCTCAGGTGTCTGTGACCACAGAGTGGCAACAGTCAGAGTAACTGTGTCCACCTGGTGTTAGGGGCACGAGGCCGGCCCCCGGATCGCCACGCTGCCCCTGACCATCCAGCCAACCTGCCAGCCTGAGAGGACTGGACAAGGCCTGCTCCGGGCATCAGGCTGCCATCATGTGGTGCGTGTTTATCTTGGAAACATCTGTACCTTCAGGGCTCTCCTTTGCTCCCTGAGCCTACAGCAGGGAGGGGGCGGTGTGGGAGTAGTCAGGGGTGAAGGGAGGCCATGTCCTAAGCTGTCCACGCGGGTGGCACCCGGGGTGAGGGTGCCGGGGTGAACTGCTCCCTGGGGTGGCTCCTCTGTAGCATCTGTGGGATTCTCCAAAGCCGGTCCTGAGCAGCTGCTCTCTGACTCCAAGAACAGCCATTCTGGATGCAAAAGGGGCTCAGGTGCTTCTTATGCAGATGCCTGCAGACGACCACGCAGACGGCAGCCTCCTCCCGCCTCTTATCCGGCCGCAAGCTGTTGCTCACTGTATTGAAGATGCCGCCTGCCTGTGTGCGGGGGAGTGTGAAGGGTTCCCCGAATCCAGTCCCTGTGAGCCCCTCAGGCAGCAGGAGGCCTTCGGTGAGCACGCGGCGTTCTGCGCTCTACGTGACTCGCTCATCTTCTAGCCCAGGGTCAGGGCTGTGATTACCGTCAACAGAAGCGGGAACAGATAGGAGAGGCCACTTGACCAGCCAGCTCACTCCGCTACGTGGGCAGCAGAGGTGGAATCTGAACCCAGCTTTCATCCAAGATAAGCCACACGACCCCGAAACGTGCAACGCACCCACAGAGCAGGGCCCAGGCAGGAGGAGACGAAAGACAGCGAAGGACACTGTCCCCACACTGTGCCGAGACGCCCTCCTTTAGAACGAAATGGAGCCGAAAGGGAGCCAGAAGCTCCATCTAAAGGGCACTGGGGCCGGGCCCGCATGGCTCAGTGGTTGAGCATCCACCTACGAACCAGGAGGTCACGGTTCCATTCCGCGTTGTGAGCTCGATCCCCAGCAGGGGGCGTGCAGGAAGCAGCCAATCAGTGATTCTCTCTCATCATTGATGTTTCTCTTTCCCTTCCTCTCTGAAATCAATAAACAATATTTTAAAAATAAAATATATTTTTTTAAAATAAATAAGAGATGAAGGACCCTGAGGAGCACAGGTAATGATGGCACAAGTGCAGTTTTACAACAGATGCGGGAGATATGACAAGTCGCTGCTGCATCGTCCGCGGAAGGCAGGGGGCACGGGGGTAGATGCTGGTTCCTGGCAGCCTTGCTGCAGAGCCCACGGAAACAGGCCCAGCTGCGTTGCTCTCAGACGGTGTCCCCAGGGGTGGGATGTGCTGTTTCTGTAACCTCGCACGGGGACAGAACCCGAGAGGGTGGGAGGGTATCGTGGTTTAAAGTGACATCTCTCCCAGGCCTGCTGGTCTCCGAGGACCCGCCTGCTCAAGAGCACGCACCCACTGGGGCCCCTTGGTTGGTTCGAGCCAGAGGCAGAAGTCTGGCGGTGGGCACAGGGGGCTGCAGCCGGGGGCTTTGAGGCTCACGGTTGTGTCCCAGGTGGAAGAAGTAACTGTTTGTCACTGCTCCTTCTATGCCCTTCTGCTCCCAGGGTCAGTCCTCCTGCCTTGCTTCTCTCATCAAGAAACGCCAGCTGAATCACCAATAAATCAATCAATAACAAGTGCTGGCGAGGACGTGGAGGAAATGGAACCCGAATGCCCTGTTGGTGGGAATGCAGACGGTGCAGCCACGGTGGAGAGCAGAATGGAGGTGCCTCCAAACATTAAAAATAGAGCTGCCTACGATCCAGCAGTCCGGCTGCTCGGTATTTATCCGAAGAAATTTGAAAAAAATATACGCACCCCTATGTTCACTGCAGCGTTATTTACAATAGCCGAGCTATGGAAGCAGCCCGGTGCCCATCAGCAGAGGAGCAGGTAAAGGAGAAGTGGTGGTACATACAATGGACTATGACTCGGCCACAGCAGAGAATGGCAGCTCACCCTTTGCAACCACATGGACGGCCTAGAGGGCATTTTGCTAATGAAGTAGGTGGTCAGGGCAAGACAAATACCGCATGCTTTCATTTGTATGTGGAATCTAAAAAAAAAAAAGGAATAAACAGAGCAAAACAGACTCAAAAATACAGAGAATAAATTGATGGTTGCCAGAGGGGAAGGGATTAGGGGGTGGGAATTAAAAAAAGAAAAAAGAAAGCCCGGCCAGTGTGGCTCAGTGGTTGAGCTGCCCTAGGCGGTAAGGGAGGCTCTCAATCCCTTATGTGTCCTCTAATATTTCCTTTTATTTTATTTCTTAAACAGACAAGACTTTGCAGGATTAAACACCGTCATTATCAACTTATGACACAACCGAAGTTGGGTGTCAAATAGGTCACGCTCTGAGACTGGAAGGGGAGGGACAGGATGAGGAGGGTGACGGGACAGAGGCTGCTGGTCTGGGAGATGATTCGAGAAGGTGAGCGCGGATGGGCAGGCCCTGAGGCAGGATCTGGGGGAAAGGTGAGGGCTTGGGGAGGAGGCGGAATCAAGGACAAGGCCAGGTTTCCAGCTCAGGGTCAGGGCCATGGCGGGGCCATTCTGGAGGTGGACATAGGAGCGGAGGGCAGCAGGCGTGGGCAAGATGAGAAAGCAGGCTGTGCGTCACACGCACGTCCCTCAGGCAGGACGGACTCCGGGCTGGAGTCTGCCAGCTCCCATCCCTCTCCAGCTTCTCCCACTGGTTCCCAGGGGCTGGGCAGCCCTGTCACGCTGGCTTCAGAGCAGTGGGGATCTCTGGGGTTGGTCTTTTGTGCATATGTGTTTTTCTACGAAATTATATTTTGGACTGCAGATCTGAGTTTGCCCTCTAAATTAGTTTTTTGAATTAAGAAAATAGTCATAGCCCAGCTGGCATGGCTCAGTAGTTGAGCATCCACCTATGAACCAGAAGGTCATGGTTCAAGACCCAGTCAGTTCAGGTACCTGGGTTGCAAGCTCCATCTCCGGTGTGGGGTGTGCAGGAGGCAGCCAATCAATGATTCTCTCTCATCTTTGATGTTTCTCTCTCTCTCTCCCACTCCCTTCCTCTCTGAAATCAATAAAAATATTTTTTAAAAAAGAAATGTCATAGCCCTGGTCGGTTTGGCTCAGTGGTTGGAGCATAAGGCTAAGGACTGAAGGGTCTCAGGTTCAATTCCCGGTCAAGGGCATGTACCTGGTTACAGGTTTCCCCAGCCCTGGTTGTGGGTGCTTGTGGGAGGTGACCAATGCATGTGTCTCTGTCACATCAATGTTTCTCTCTCCCCCTTTCCTCCCTCTCTCTCTCTTTCTCTCTCTAGAAATCAATGGGGAAAGTATCATCGGGTGAGAAGTAAAAAAGAAAAAATTTTTAAGTCATAGCTGATCCTACGCAGTCTACCACCCCTCGAGGCTCAGGTGGAAAAAGGCAGAGAGAAGGTCGGAGAGTCAGCCCTGAGGATAATGGCCACACTGAACTCGTGGGAAGAGAACATTCGAGAGTTATGACCAGGCTGGGGTTCTTGGCTCTGTTTCTGCCACCACAAAGGCCTGGGATGGAGGTGGGGCCTCCCCGTGGGTGAGACTCTGCTGGGGGCAGAGCTGGGCTGTGCTCTCTGGAGCAGCTGTGACCCGCCCGCCAGGAAGTTGAGAAACAGTGGCGCTTAGCACCTGGCTCAGCCTGCTCCCTCCCACTCTGGGGAGCATCCAGGAGGGACAAGAGGAGTGTCTAAGGTCCCTCTGATTTCAGGAGTTAATCCTTCCCGAGCTTCAGGACTTAACCGGTGCCGCCCACCTTCCTGTGGCCCTTCGCGGCAGTCCCCGTGACATCACCCGGGACAGGGAGGGGACGGCAGGTTGTCAGTGGGCTGGAGAGAGGGTCAGAGGGAGGCTAGGAGGACTGGAACTTTCCCGTATAGACCGGAAGTGAGTCTTCAGAGGGAGGCTCCCGCTGGGTGGGGAGGTGCGTATGATTCCGGACACTTTAGCGGAGAAACAACAACCTGGAGTGTCACTGCCCCCTCCCAACCGCGTGCCCCCCCACCCATGGGGAGAGTGCGTCAGAGAGGGTGAGGTCCTTGCCCACCCAGCTGGAGCCAGCAGACCCTGAGACGAACCTGGCAAACTGGGTGCCCCAGGAAAGCCAACGACACGCAGCTGGCACCGAAGGCTGCGGAGTGGAGGACTAGATTGTTCTATAGTGATGGGCGAGCTCACGCACCCAGCAAGAAGAGGTGACAGCAGGACATGGGAGAAGTGGACAGTCAGGGGTCCAGGAGGGTCCTGGGCAGCAAGAGCTGGTCCTTTGTGCAACGCAGAGAACAGGTGGTGGGCCAGAGCCACAGCCAACACACACACACACACACACACACACACACACACAGTTCTGTCTGCTTTGCATAACTGCATCCACCTTTCCGTTCAAAACAAACACGAACAAACAACAAAAACTGCTAACCCCTCGCTGCTGCTGCTGTGCTCCCTCCACTACTGCAGGCTCCCTCTCCTCCCCTCCCCGCTGCGGCAGGCTCCCTCCGGAGAACAGAAGCACAGCTAACACTAACAAGCATCAAAGAGCAGGCCCAGGCCCGAGGTCAAGGTCTCGGTGAATCCCCACACTGGCTTCCAGGGAGGTAATGCGGTCAGTCCTGTGTATTAGATGAGGACATGGATACTGAGATGCTGAACTTGATGACACGCCAGGTCAGGCGGCCAGTGGGGCTGGGAATGCAGCGGGGAGGGCAGCTCCCAAGGCCGGGCCCTACACTGCCCCCTGCCTGGCCGGCCAGGCCTGGCCCACCTGGAAGGGGGCGAGGAGGGAACAAGTCCCGCAGGGCCACCGGAGAGGCCTGAAACCAGTCCAGAGACGGGCAGCTGGCCAGAAACCTTTGCCTCCCTGGCCTTGCCCGAGGGCCAGGGTGAGAAGGCCAAAGCAGGATGGGGAGGGGCAGGAAGAGGGGGTGCAGGGTCAGGAGGAGGAGGGTCCTTCCTGGAGCAGACTTGGGGGAGCGGGGAGGGGCCTTCTTAGGATGGCTAGTCGTCACCAGGCATCAGAGGGGCCGTGTTCCGGAGCTGGGACACGGACACCCGGCACCTCCTCCCCATCCCCTTCTGTCCCCGGCTCACAATTTGAACCCTGATTGCAAAACCAGGAGGCCCCAAAGGTTGTAGCTAAGACCTGCCAGGCACAGGTGTCTGTAGGAGGAGGAAGCCTGTCACCACTTGGCCTAGTGCTGCAGAGAGCTGAGCGGGTGCCCCCGGAGAAGCAGGGGTCCCCAGGCCGAGTCCACCGCCATGGATACTCGTACATCCCCTCATACAGTTCTCCGCCCACAGGTACCGCCACCCTCCAGGGCACCACAGACACACACTGTAGTGCAGGCTGCACACCTGGACCCACATCCCAGCAGCTGCAGCCACCTGCCCACGTGGGCACACAGCTGTACACGCCTGCACACTGGCACCAAACAAGGAGGATGCCCGCCTGGCCAGCAGCGGCCTCACCCTCTCCCAGGCTCACCTCCACGAAGAAATGTGCCCAGATCTTGCTCCAGCGTCTGGACTCAGTGAGGGCACCGTGCGTGGCCAGGTGGCTGCCCTTGACAGTGAGCGTGGAGTGGCACACACCCAGGATGGTGATGCCCAGGACAAAGACCAGGACATTCTCCGAACGCAGGCACAGGAACCCTGGGGGGAGGAGGAGGGGAGCAAGGTTTTTCTCAGCTTCTGGAGACCTGGGCCCAAACCCGGGGAAGCCCAGACCACAGAGAGCCCGGCCCTGGGGCGCCACAGGCAGCGGTGAGGCGGGTCCCCCTGTGGCCTGAGGGAATGGCTCTCCCATCAGGATTTGGGGGACAAAACAGAGCCCCATTGACTCCTCAAGGAGATTCCAGGAGTCTTGATCCTGGGCCCCAGCCAGAGCAGCAATGAATGGCTGGGCATGGGAGGTGGGGGGGGGGGGGCCAGACCAGGGGAAGTCCAGGGAACCCCCTCCCTCTTCACCTCATCCCTGGTGTTCCCACAGAACTTCCTCCCCCCCCATCCCCTCCCCCGCGCCCCCCTCACCCCTCCCAGCCTCCCCACCCCTCTCAGCTGCCCCTCCTCTGCCCTTCAGGCCTGGCCTCTCTCTCCTCCCACACCCGCGCCCAGGTCCTCTGAGGACACAGGGCAGGACACCCCAAACAGACGGTCAGATTTGGGGTCCCCAGCACGCAGCGTCTCCCCAACTCCCCCCCCTTCATCCCCTTCCTCGCGCCCTCCCCCCACCCGGGCCTCTTGTCGCCCTGTCCCGTGCCCCGTGTCCCGTGTCCCGTGTCCCGTGTCCCGTGTCCCTCACCAGGCGGCAGGGCGAGGAGGCTGAGCGCGAGGATGGAGCAGTCCAGGCCGTGGCGCTCCCACCACGAGCTCGCCCTCACCACGTCCAGGACCCGCGCCTCCAGCTCGCCCAGCAGCCGCTCGGCCCCGCCGCCCCCTCGGGGCGCTCCCCGCGCCGCCGTTTCCATGGGCCGGACCGCTGGGAAGACACCGGCGTCTGCGGCGCCCGGCGAGGCGCAGGGCACGGGCGGGGGCGGGCCGGGGCGGAGTCACGCGCCTGGCACCCGCCCCGGGTGATGGTTCCGCTGGGCACCGCGCGCCTTTGGACCAGAACTCCCGCGGGAGGAGCGGGCAGATGCCGGAGGGTGGGGAGCAGACCGGGAGCGAGAGCCCCCGCCCCCACCCCAGAGTAGAGGGGCCCAGCGCAGGGGGGCGCGCGGAGACCCCCCAGGGCCCCTGGCCGCCTGACCTCGGACAACTCCTGTCCCCCCACCTGCTCCGGCTGCAGTGTTTACTCCCGCAGCCCGAGTGTTCTTAGTAGCCCTTGGCAGACACGTGACCCCTGGAGAGTTGGCCGCCAGTCCAGGGATTTTGGGGTGACAGAGAGAGCTGGGGAGGAAACACATCCAGACTTCACCATTGCCGGGGGGATCCTTCATTCACTCAGGGGTGCCCAGGACAAGGCCAAGGCCACAGCTAACACCTCCCGCCCGCCCTCCCCCCAAGACTTGGGTCCTAGCCCCTTCCCATCAGCCCAGGTCCCCACCCAGCGGGGCTGGAGGCTCGGGCCACTGTGCTCTGCAAACTCTTCTCAGCTCTCTCCTTTTTTCTTTTGTTTTACTTCCTCCCTGGTCTTACCCTGAAGTCCCTTTAAAATGAGGTCTGGGCCCGGCTGGCAGGTGTGGCTCAGCGGTTTAGGATCAACATATGAAGGAGGTCACGGCTGGATTCCTGGTCAGGGCACCTGCCCAGGTTGCAGGTTCGCTCCCCAGTGGGGGGTGCGTGCAGGAGGCAGCCAGTCAATGATTCTCTCTCATCATTGATGTTTCTATCTCTCCCTCCCTCTCCCTTTCTCTCTGAAAACAATAAACATATATTTTTCGGGGGGAAATGAGGTCTGGTATGGTGAGGCAGCAGCACTTCCAGCAGGAGACCTCTGGGAGGGGTGATGAGCCCAGGAGAGGGAGGGGGAGGGAGGGAGGGAGATTCCTTCTGTATTCCTTGGCGTTTTCCTTCATGAATTCTTATGAGTTTGTCCTTCCAATTCTTTATAAAAGGGCAGGATTTCTTTATCAGTCAGTATTCTAAGGGGTTTACAACCTAAGAGACCAGTTCTCACCACACTCATGTCTGCTCCTTGAAGTTACATTCGATTTTCACGGCGTTAGGTTGTGGGATTGCCCCACAACTGCGGAGGGTGGCATCATCACACTTTCATCGGTGGAGGCCCAGAGAGAGGAACTAATCTGCCCAACACGCACCCCACAGGTACTGAATGAAAGAGCCAGAATTCAAGCGCAGGACTTCTTTCCCAAACCCAACGACCTTTTGTTTATATCAGAGATTTTAAAATCAGACAAAGGGGAGGTGCCCTTCCCCCTCCCTATCTCACCATTGAGCCCCTTCCCCTGGGACATACTAGAACAGTGGTTCTCAACCTTCCTAATGCCTCGACCCTTTATTTTTTTTTTAAATATATTTTATTGATTTTTTACAGAGAGGAAGGGAGAGAGATAGTTAGAAACATCGATGAGAGAGAAACATCGATCAGCTGCCTCCTGCACATCTCCCACTGGGGATGTGCCCGCAACCCAGGTACATGCCCTTGTGACCAGAATCGAACCTGGGACCTTTCAGTCCGCAGGCCGAGGCTCTATCCACTGAGCCAAACCGGTTTCGGCATGCCTCGACCCTTTAATACAGTTCCTCATGTTGTGGTGACCCCCAACCATAAAATTATTTTTGTTGCTACTTCATAACTGTAATTTTGCTACTGTAAACAATATGTAATTATATATGTGTTTTCCGATGGTCTTAGGTGGTCTTAGGCGACCCCTGTGAAAGGGTCGTTTGACCCCCAAAGGGGTCGCGACCCACAGGTTGAGAACCGCTGTACTAGAATATTCAGGGAAGAGACATGTACAGTTTTTTATTTTTTATTTATCATATTTTTAATCTTCTCTCTGGTCCAAACCCAAGACAGGTGAGCCCTCCTCCCAGGCCCCGGTGGACTGGGTGCCCATGGACCTACTGAGGCAGCAATGGTGTGGGGATTGGGGTGTCAGATGATGCTAGGTTTGGCTTTCCTGGGACCTCCGGGGTTCCCCACCCTGGGGCAACGATGACTCCTTCTCTTTGTGATTCAGATCTTTATTTGCTGGGGTTCACCGGGGTTAATTATTGTTGTGGTTGGGGGAGGGGTGGGAAGGAGCCCTGCCCTGCCCCCAGGGTCTGGAGGGGGATCCTAAGAGTTTGGAGACCTGGGAGGCTGGGGGGCACCTCTTCCAGCAATGCAACCATTTCTATGCTCTAAGCCTGGGTGGCTGGGTCTTTAACCCTTTCTTGTCTTCCACCCATCATGCCCCCCACCCCCACCCCCCAGTCATCAAAGGCCGGTGAGGCCCGGCTCCAGGAGGCAAGCAGCATTATTCACAGGGGTGGGGCCCGGGGAGCTGGGGGAGAAGCAGCCTGGCCTCTGGCTCAGATCTTGGTCATCTGAGAGTGGGACTGGCACCCCAAGCTCCCCTGGCACCAGCAGGACGGGCCCACATTGACAGGGTGCCTCAGCCTCCCCTCCCAGGACCCGACCCCTGGCCTGCCCCAGCTGCCTGCAGCCTCTATCCGCCCTCCCAGGCTGCCAGCCATCCCGCAAGGACCAAGCCAGGTTGGTGACACGGCCCAGAGGCAGGTCAGGGAGTGAGGGGGTGAGGGAGAGGGGGCCAGCCTTGTGCTGGTGGGGCACTGCTGAGGCTCCGAGGGCTGCCAGTCTGTCCCCACCTTACAGGGAAGGAAAGGGAGGCCCAGGCTATCTTTCCAAAGTACACAGCAAGTTAGGTCCTTGAAAGCCCAAGGCTGGGGATGTTAGGAACCCAGACTCCTGGCTGGTGAGGTTCCCCAAGGGGCACCTGGCTGCTCCCTCTGAGTCCGGTTGGCACCACAGTCCAGTGTGTGTCAGTGACGCTGAGTATGGGTGAGCCTGAAGGGTGTGTGTTGGGCCTGGTGGGGTTGGCGCCAGGGCTGGGAGTGAGAGCCGGGGTTCTCACATAGTATGGAGGCCGAGAGCCGTGTGTAGAGCGAGGCTCTTGACTCAGACACACCCAGGTCCCACTCCAGGCTGTGTGACCTTAGGCAAGTCACTTGGCCTCTCTGAGCCTCAGTTTCCTGAGGGGGTGTGGAGGAAGGCGATACCAGCTACCTTAACAGTTCTCTGGGGAGAGTATTAAGATCATTTCTCTTTTTGTTGTTGTTTTAAATATGTTTTTATTTATTTTTAGAAAGTGAGGAAGGGAGAGGGATAGAGAAAAAAATCAATAAGAGAGGAGCATCATTGATGGGCTGCCTCCTGCACGCCCCTTCCTGGGGATTGAGCCAGCAACCCAGGCTGAGAATGGACTCTTGACCTCCTGCTTCATAGGTTGACGGTCAACCACTGAGCCACACCAGCCAGAAAAGATCATTTCTGTAGAATGGATACCAATGGAGCACAAAGGGCAAGTGCTCATGGTAGATACAGTTACCACTAATGGCAGTTCTTGTGCAATTGTGATTATTGTTGAATATTGATATGACTTAAATCTGATACCCCTTGGTATCGATAGTGATAGTAAAACGTGGTTTCCATTTCCAGCAAGAAAAGGGCCTGCACGTGCTCGCTCTGCCTGTTTCCCGCTCCTCCTTGCCCATGTTTTCCGTGTGTGTGTGTGTGTGTGTGTGTGTGTGTGTGGTGTAGGGCTGAGGTTCAGGGCCATGGGGACTCCTCCCACAGCTCTGAAGTATGACCAAGCTGTGTAGACGGTGTGGGGAGCATTGAAAGGGGAGTCTGGGGACCACCCAGCATGTCAGTTCTCTCTGCCATGGGCACAGGGATGCCCAGGCCTGGCTGATGCCCATGAGCCCTCCTCATCTCCAGGTTCCTGTCCACCAGGTCAGGCTGGGTTGTCATCGCCCCCTGCTGGTCAGATGAGGATGGGTGTTTAGTGGGGGAGGGGCTGTCTCAGGAGACTGCTCCCTGGGACTGCCTAGGGCTCACCTGGGTGGGGCCGGGACCACAGGAACAATGGGGCTATTTCAGGCCACCCATAAGCATGATCATTATTAACTGCTGTGTGTTAAGTGCTTTGCCCCCATTAGCATTTCACCCCCTAATGACCTATGGGATTAACACTGTTATTATAATAAATTATAATCCCTATTCTACAGCTGAGAAAACAGACTCAAGAGGTGGGGTAACCTATCCAAGGCCATACAGCTAGAAAGGGGCGGAGATGGTTTTGCTGCCCAGATCTGGCCGCCTCCTGAGTCTTGCCACCTCCCATAAACCCGAGTGTCATGTTGTCCAGGACTGGCTAACATGGGCACAGGAGGCAGCTGGCACCATGGAAGGCATCGGGAAACCTGGTACTACTTTTCCACTTGGCTGCTCTGTGACCTTCAGCCAGTCCCTTGCCCTCTGGCCTCAGTTAACCTCGTCTGTAAAACAAGGACTTGAGCCACATACCCAGAGGCCCTTCCTGCCTCTGATTCATTCCCCCACCCTCATCTCCTTCCATCAGTAATCCCACCCCAGGCTGACTAAGGCTCTTAACCGGGGTCCCTGGGCCTCTTGGGGCTCTGTGAACGGCCTGAAGTTGTGAATGAAAGTGCACTTGAGTGTTCTGCGCGCCCCATGTGCACCTTCCAGGGAAAGTGTCCATATCATCGTCAGATTGTAATCCCCAACGGCTAAGAATCATTGGTTATCCTAACCTTTTAGAAAGAATCTCCCTAACTCGATCTAAACTTTTAGGGGAACGAGTGGAGCAAGCTGAGTCTGGTGTAAAATTCTCCCCTTCACTCTGTGTGTCCCCCAGGCTTCTGGAGCCACCAGCTCTTCGCCCCAGGCTTCCACCCTCAGCCGCACTGACCTCCGGAGACGCCGCCCCCACTGCTCCGGGTTAGTCTCTGGCTCCGCGCTGACGCTCTGATCCTCTCCCTTGTCATTGCGTGTCTTCGTCCCCATGTCCTTCCCTGGACCTGCGTCGCCCGGACAGGCCGGTCTTTCCAGAGGTAGGTGCAGTGACCAGGGTGGCCAGTAGGGGTCGCTGGGCTGATGAACCCGTTGAGCACGGGAGGCAGAATCTCACGTCTTATTGGCCCTCTTGGCAGACCCAGGGGGAGGAAAGGAGGCCTGTGTCCGGGTCTGGACCTTCCTCTTGGTAAGCCTCAGCTTCTTCATCTGTAAAGTGGAGGGAGGTGGCCTAGAACCCCTAGATGGTTGCTAGGCAACCTTCCAGCCCTGAGGTCCTGTGGACCTTGCTGATGGATGCTGGAGGGAGGGGGTTGTCTTGAACTCCCCTTGGCAGAAGCACGTGGACCAGCATCCTTAGGGAATGGAACAAAACTCCAGAGCCCTTTCCCAAACTTGACTGAGAAAACAGAGCCCATTGTCCTGCAGCTTGAGGGGAAGCTGGAAGAAAGGAGGGTTCTAAACAGGGCTGCCCCAAGAGCTTCCTGAGAGGCCTCCCAGAGGCGGGCGGGGGGCCTTGATTCAGGGCTGGCGGGGCCCCGGTGGCAGATGGCAGTGTGCTGTATGCGGCTTCTGCCCGTGTCTGGAGAGCCCAGGCAGACCCCGGTGAGAGGAGAGAAAGCAGGGGCAGGCCCCAGGAACAGGCTGGTGCCTGGGCCACCTCCCCACTCAGCTGCTGGGGGTCTCCAGTGGGCTCATCCCAGTTCTGAGCCCTCCTTCTCCATCAGCTCCAAATTCTGGGCCCAGAGAGCAGGGGAAGACCCGGGGGTGAGGGGAGGCCCTGCAGAGAGGCCCAGGGAGGAGTGCCCAACCGCCCATGCCAAGAGTCCCTCCGAGGAATAGGACCAAGTCCTCAAAGGCACAAAACGCCCTCTCCCTCCCCCACCCCACCCCCTTGCCCACTTCATCCAACCCTCTCCCATCCCCACGTGATTAAAGAGCAGGACACAGGCATGACGATGCTGCAGAACGTACTCTGCAAAGGTTATAATGAACCTGCAGGAGGGGCGCTGTGCACAGGGTGGGAGTCACAGAGCTCGCCCCCCCCACCCCCCAGCACAGGAGAACAGGAGGGGCTGAGGCAGGGCACAGCCGGGAACAGGGGAAAGGGCAGCACCTGGGGCTCCGAGGAAATCTAGTCGGCACTTGGGGTGGCCCCAGGCTCAGGCCGAGAACAGGGAGGAGGACTGGGGTGGGCTCAGGGTGGCAGTGGCAGGCAGCACAGCCCTCCGGGTGGGACCCGACCACCTCCATCACACCCCAGCTCTGGGCATGGCCGGACAGGGCCCACACCCAAGACACCCAAAGGGAGGCCTGTGGCATTCTTTGGGGGTTCCACTTCCCTGCCCCAGCCAAGGAAGGGGTGCGGGGGGGGGGGGGGCTGTGGCAGTGCTCCCAGCAGAAGCTGCTTCCAAGCTGAAGGTCGGGGATAGGGTCCATTGCATGGGGGTAGGCATGGGCTCACACATGTGGGTGGGCCCCTGAGCAACTCCCACATCTGTGACCTCCAAGAGCTCCGAGGACACCTGTCTGAGGACCCTCTGGGGTTGGCCTTTCTCCTACGAACTCTCGTTTAGCCACTATTCATACAGAACAGGCCACCGCCCAGCCGCTCCCAGGCCTTGAGGGAAATCCACCAACCAACCCCCAACACAAGCACACAGAGCCCTGGGGACAATCAGCAGCTGAGCTTATCCACCTCCTCAGGCTGCTCCAGTGTCCGCATGACAGCCTGCCCACACTAGACTGGACACCCTGCCATACCCAGCTCCACCTGCCTCGGGCCCGGGGCCATAATACTGCAGCCGGTTACTCTAGCACCTTGCATCTGTGGCCCTGACCCTCTGGGGTCCCTGGGGGGCCAGGCTACACAGCCAAGGAGAGGGGAGGTGGAGGAGGACAGGGTAGGGAGGGCAGAGTCAGGCTGGGCTCCACCCCAGGGTGAGCTGGGAAGGACACCAGTCACCCCCGCCCCATACACACACACACACACACACACACGCACACACACACACGCACTCCAGCCTGGCACTCCAACTCCCCAGCATGGCCGGTGGGAGAAAGAGAGGGGGCTGGCTGTGCTAGGGGCAGGGGTGGGGACTGAGGTCAGGGCATTTGGCTGAAGAGTCGAACCAGGACCTCCTCTCTGGAGTGTGAGGCAAGGCAGCCCAAACTCTTCTCTTCCCAGAAATGCAGGACATGAGCAAGTGTCCAGCCTGAGCAACGGGATCCCCGGAGGAGGGATGGGAGGGACAGGGCCCCTGGGACAGGCTGCGCCCACCCCTCACACACCCACTCCCACCCACTCTCATGGGCACTAGTCTAGTCCCCGGGCCTCCTGCAAATCCACACGTCCTTTAGGGCCACTCCAATGGGGGTGGCTCAAGGGCTCCAGGACCCTTCTGGGCGCCTCCAGGCCATACCCTCTGCTTCCGAGTCCCTGTCCCTGGGGAGGGGCCCGGGGCTGCAGGGCTGGCAAATGTGGAGACTTCGTGGCCCCACCGTGGGTTGTGGCAACTTGCAATTCACTTTGGTCTGGGGGAGAAGGCCCCTGTTATCTGTAGAGAAAGAGACAGAAACAGACCTCAGAGAAGAGCCTCTGAGACGGGCTCAACCAAGACTAGCCATCTGGACAACTTACCGTTGGGCAGGCTGATGGTCAGGAATGGGGACACTTGCCTAGGGGTGCGCACCCCACACCCCAAACTCTAAACCACACTGCCTCCCCACATCCACCGCTGCCCACACAGGAAGGGTAAAGGCCAGAGACATGAAAAGGGCTTGTGGTTTGCCATGAGGGAGGGGTCGGGGCAGGGATGGGCCACGGCTCGGCCAGTGTGACAGCAGCTTTGAGCTCCCTGTGGCTTCCTGAACGCAGGTGACAATGCTGCTCTTCCTGGGAGTCACCTAGTCCCCAGGCTTTAGAGTCACATAGACAGGGAGCCAGCCCAGCTCTGCCCCGAGCAGCAGCAGGCCCTCTGGGTGAGCTACCCAAACCCTCCGAGCCCCCACTTGCTCACTAGAAAGTGGGGGTGATCTAGCCCCGCGCTGGGGAGCTGGGAGGATTAAATGAAAGAACAAGTGCAAGGAGCCGAGACTTGGAAGGGCTCCAAACATCCTGCTGCGATGACTGACCCCCAGGTCTCGTCCAGGCTAAGACACCCGCTCCCCCAAATTCTGATAAGCCTGCAACCGAGGTGCACTTTACATTCGCGGTGATAAGAAAGCCTGGGTGAAAGTCTTCACCAACTGGCAGCCTCTTTTTCTGAAGGGGGGGTGGTTAAAGAAAATAAGTGGGGCCTCATGTGATGGATCGGGACTACCCCTCACTTCCGGGAAAAGCAGATCCCCTCCCCCTCCAACCCCTGTCTCCCCGCCCATTGCGGGGGGGGGGGGTGCGGGGCAGGCACTCACAGCTCCGTGTCCTCCAGGGCCGGTGGGCGCTCCAGCGCCTGCCTCCGCCTCCGCACGGCCCCCAGGATCTTCTTGCGGGACCCCAGGGGGACGCTGATGCTGCGGAGGTCGAGGTCTGAGCACAGCATCAGGGCTTCCAGGTCGATCTTCTCCTGCCGCAGGAGGGAGGCGAAGTCCTCCATGTGCAGGGAGGCCAGGAAGGTCTCCAGCGGGGTCGTCTCGGGCTCCAGGTCCTCGTCGAGGCCCAAGTCCAGCTCGTCCCAGGGCAGCTCCTCCCCGCAGCTGCGCTCCTGCAGGCTGTTGGCACTGCCCAGGCTGTCGTCGTCCAGGCTGGGGGAGCTCTGCAGCCGGCCCCGCGGCGTGCCCGCGCCGTCCAGCGCCGCGTCCTCCCGGCCCAGCCCCTGCAGCCCGCTGCTCAGGTAGTTCCTGCGGAACACCATGGTGCCCAGGCCCGGGCGGGTAAACAAGGAGTCGTGGCCGGAGTCGGTGCTGACCTCCGAGTGGGCAGGCTCGGCCGCCAGCGTGGCACGGGAGACGCTGTCCTCGTCGGAGAGGAACATGTCCCGGAGCGGGGAGCGCCCCCACTCCTTGGGGTTGGCGTAGTTGCCCTGGCGCACGAACATCACGTCGCTGCCCAGCTGCAGGCCCGAGAGCGAGCGCACGCTCTTGCGGCCGTCCTCGGAGACCTTGAAGGTGCCCTCGCCGCCGTGCTTGCGCCGCTCCAGCTTCCGCTGGATCTTGGTCTTGCCCCTGTTGGTGCCATGCAGGGTGGCCTGCGAGTAGGGCAGGTGGCTGCCCAGCGCCAGGTGCTGCAGCCGGCGGCTCAGGGTGCTGGACGTGAGGCTGGAGAAGCTGAGCGTGTCGGAGCGCTCGGCCAGCTCGCGCCGGTAGCGCCGCTCCATGCGCTCGTGGTGCTTGCGCTGCATCTTGGCGCACTCGCGGATGCGCCGCTCCGCCTCGCGGAAGGCCTTGTCCTTCAGCTTGCCCACCAGCTTGGGGTTGAGGCTGCTCTGCTTGGCCGCGATGGAGTCCAGGTAGCGCACGCACTCCATGTGGCCCTTCATGGCGGCCATGTCCAGTGGGGTGTGGTAGTCGTTGTCCAGGCACCAGATGTTGGCCCCGAAGGACACCAGGAAGGAGAGGCAGTGCAGGTGGCCATTGGAAGCGGCCAGGTGCAGGGGCGTGTTGCCCCAGATGTCACACTTGTCCGGGTCGCCCCTGCAGGGAGAACACGTGGGGAGGGGGGATGAGCCACCGCAGCTCAGGCGGGCGGTCGGCAGTGGCTGCGGGTGAGGGGAGCTCCCAGCCTCCCCCACGGGCACACCAGCCCAGCCTGAGATCTCTCCTGATTCCGCGAGACGCGCAGCCCTGGGCCGCTAGTCGGATGTAGACCCGGCCCCGGGTACGCAGGGGGTGGGGCGACAGAGAAGGCGGGGCCAGGGCGGGGCTTTCCCCAAGAGAACTGAGGGCTGGGAATCTCAGGGGATGAATAATTGATGCCCAGAGAGAAAGGGGTGAATTATTCATGGGGCCCAGTGGGGAGCTGGCCCAGAGAGGTGGTGGGCCAGGGCGAGTCTGGGTCTCTAGGCAGGCGTGGTGGTGAGCTTGGCTGCGTGTGCGGGGGTGATCGTAGGAGGGTGAGGGGTGGTGTGTGCTGGGCCCGAGCCCTGGGTGAGTGCGGGTGCGTGAGGGCGCGTGCCTGCGTGGCGTGGGCACAGCCATGTCTGCAGGGAGCAGGGCCAGGCCTGGCAAGCCCGAGTGTGAGAGCAGGTGTCGGGTCTTGGCCTGGGCCAGAAGGGGAGCGTGGGGGCAGCCAGGACTCGAGGGAGGAGGAGGGAAGTCTGCAACCGGGGCCCAGCACACTCAACGCCCCGCTGCCCCATCTCTAGGAGCCCTGCGAGGCGGGCCTGCCCAGGGGACCCACCCAGCCCCTGCAGCACCCTCTACACCAGCAGGGTCCCCCCCACCACCACTACCACGCAGGGCAGCCTCCTGCTGGCTCCTCCAAGCTCTCCCCTCCCGCAGGACCCAGCTCAGTGCCTCTGCCTCAGGCTAATGAGGCCACAAGGCCACCCCTCAGGGCTGGAGAAAGAATCACCCCTTTGTCACTACCGCTCCCTGAGCAACCCCCTCCTCACCTCCCTTCCAAGTTGCCAAGTCCCGCAGGACCATGTGGGGAGGGGCTGCTCGGCATCTGGTGTCCACACCTAGACCCCACCCTTGCCCTTTGTGGGAGTTGGGGGGGGGGGTGAGTTCCCCTGAGGGAGGGGCAGGAGGGCAGGATCATGTGTGTCCTCTTGGGGTGGAGAGGGGCCAGTCAGCCTTTTGGAACATGGTTCAGCTGCCTGGTCATAAGGGCTGCCCCCCCCCCCCACCTGCTGGGCCCCAGGAACAGCCACCCAGGGAGGGCAGGGGGTTCCCCCACCCACCACCTATTCAGGCCACAGGCCGGCCCCTGGCCTCCACCAGGTGCCCAGGACCCTCCTAGGGCATCTCCTCCTCCTCCTCTCTGTCCAGGCTGCCCTGGTGTCTGTCCGTGTCAGCCTGACTTCTCTTTCTAAATCCGCTGGGGGCGGGGAGTTGTCCACAAAGCCCTTCAGCCCCAGGAGCCCCCTTCAGTCCCTGAACCCTGCATTCCTCAAGGGCTACCCCCAAACCCTTCCCTGGCCCTGACGCCTGGGCTCTATGCTCCCCCTCCCTAGGCCTAGACAATTCCAAAGGGAGGGAGGGGAGCCTTCCGTGGGGGAGGGGTGCAGCGGGAGTTGCGGGCTGGCTGAACCCAGTGACATTTGGTGCTGTGGGCAATGCCCATAAATCCCCGCAGGGAGTCAAGAGAAAGAGTGTGAGCCCAGCCTGGGGGGCAGGGGGGACATTGCTGGGCGAGCCCTCAGATCCAGGCTGGGTGGGCAGCGGGCCCCCCTTCTTTTCTAGCCCCCCTCTGTCCCCTCTCAGGCGTGGGCACCTTCTCTCCCCTCTCACTGTGCCTCTCACACTTGCTGCAAGGTGCCGCCCACGCAGGAGACCTCTCCCCCCCTCCCCCTCCCCCTGCAGCCCCTCCCACAAGCACGAACCCCCAAATCCTAGCCCTCCTCTCCTAGCCCCATATCCAGGTCACAAGTGTCACAGGCCTCGGCCAGTGTCCCCCTCCCTCCCACGACTGCCAGGCCCCAAGGTCCCACCCCAGGGTCCGTCCCTAGGGAAGGGGGTGGCTCAGAGGAGAGGGGCCTGGGGCCGGGAGGGGCTGGGGGCTGGGAGCGCGGCTGCTCTGCCCCCTCCCCGGCGGGGCTGGGCTGGGCACTCACCCCCGGCTCACGATGAGGCGCAGCGACTCCAGGTTGCCGTGGTAAGCAGCCCAGAGCGTGGGGGTCATGCCATCCTCGTCGGGGGCGTTCAGCTCCTTCCGGGTGGCCTCCTTGAGGAGCTCCAGGTAGCCGTCCCGGGCCGCCCGGTGGTACTGGTCGTTCATGGCTCCCGACTTGGACGGGGCGGGCCAGCGGCTCGGGAAAAGGCCCCCCGCGGGGGAGGTTTTCGGGGTTAAGACCGAGGCATGGGGTGGGGGGAGGGGGCCGGGCAGGGGCCGGGGCCGCCAGCCCCGCTGCCGCAGACGGTGGGTGCGGAGCGCAGAGCCGCCGCTGCTCCGACATCTGAGCCGCGCACCGGCCGGAGGGGGAGGATCTCCCGCGGCCCAGGGAGCCGCCCCGGGCTGCCCCTGGGTCCTAAACACCCTGGGCCCGAGAGCCCTGGGGTGACCGGGCGAGGCCCTGCCCTCTCCCCCAAAATGTCCACCCCCGCTCCCTGCACAGGGAGGACCTGTCCAGGGGCAGTCCCGGGTCTGGCCTCACTAGGGCCCGGGCGCGCGGCCCCCGGCGTCTCCGCGCATCCCAGGACCGGGCGGAGGGCCGGGCAGGGTGTCCGCGGCAGTCCCGCCCCCTGGGGCAGCGGGCGGGAGAGGGCTGTTAGTGCCAACCGCGGGACCCGCAGCGGGTAGAGCCCGCGGTCCCGTCCGCCGTCCGCTCCCGCGGGGTCAGCAGACTCTCCAGCAGGGGGCGCTGGAGACCCGCGCGGACTCCGCGCGCCGCGGGAGGACTTCCATCCAAGCTCGACGTGGGCGCAGCCAGCGGAGCAGGGGCAGGGGGGCAGGGGCAGGGGGGCAGGGGCAGGAGGGAGAGGGGACTTGGATCGCTGAGAGGGAGCCGGGGAAAGGGGCACGAGGGGCCAGAGTTGGGGCAGCAACAGAGGCGCACAAAGGTACAGGGCGCGCCGAGGGCGTTGCTGTGCCCCCAGGTCCTTGGGGCATCCACTGAACATAAGTTCTCAGGGTTCCGGGGCGCCAGGGCGTGGAGGGCCGGGGTGCCCTGTGGGTGCCGAGCCTGGCCCACAGAGGTGACGGGGCGGCCGGGGTGGGGGTGGGGTGGGGCGCCTCTTAACGGGTAAACATAAATCTCCTTATCTGGCTCCCGCGCTCTTCCCTACATTCAGCTCGGAGGGAAGATGGATCATGTGCGTGGGACTGAGAGGTTTATGGAGCTGAGCTCCGTCCGCTGTAAATCACGCTGCCTTCCCCGCTATAAAGCGCGCGTCCAGCCCGGCGTGGGAGAGGCGCCGCTCGCCGCCCTCTGACCCCCAGCTCAGCGCGGGCTCCCGGCGCAGCCAGGTGGGTGCCCGGCCAGGGGCGCACGGACTGGGGAAGTGGGGACCTGGGACGGGGTCCAACGGGGCTGCCGCCGCTCGAGAGCCGCAGTCTCCGCTTCGCTCTTCCCCATTCCCCTCTACCCCCCTCCCCTGCACCCCCACCCCCGCCGGCAGCCCCCGCTAAGTCAGGAATTCCCCGGCCCCCAAATCCAGGGAGCCGCTGGGGGAATGAGCCTGGGGTCCTGTTCGCTCCCCCGCAGTGACCCCGCCAACCTCCTGCAGTCGCCCCGGCCATGTCCGAGGAGCTGGCCGCCGGCCCCAGGGAAAGCCCGCGGGCGCCGCGGACGGGCCCCCGCGAGGTGTGGAAGAAGGGCGGCCGCCTGCTGTCGGTGCTGCTGGCCGTGAACGTGCTGCTCCTCGCCTGCACGCTCGTCAGCGGCGGCGCCTTCAACAAGGTGGCCGTGTACGACACCGACGTGTTCGCGCTGCTCACCACCATGATGCTGCTGGCCGCGCTCTGGATCGGCTTCTACCTGCTCCGCACCGCGCGCTGCGCCGACGCCGTATCCTTTCGGGACGCGCACGCGGGCCCCATCTGGCTCCGAGGTGCCGGGGACAGCGAAGGCGGAGGTGGGGTGGGCCAGGCAGGGAGCTGGAAGCTGGGGCTCTCCGAGGATTTGGGGAGTGAGTGCGTGGAGGGAGAGGGGTTAGACGTTCCCCTGGCAAGACTAGATGTGGCTGAGGGAGGGTGGGCTGCAGGTGAGGGAGAGGAAGGGAGAGGGTGCCGGAGGGGAGGTGAAGGGGGACCTCTTTGCCCTGTCAAAGATCAAAAAAGGGTGGTCCTGGGAGACCCTCTGATGGAGAGCAGAACACAGCTGACAGCTGCAGCCAAAAGAGCCCATGGAGGGCCCTTCTCCCTGTCTATTTAGGCCCAGAGAGATGGGAGCTCAATGGGCCATCCTTCCATCCACCCACTCATCTTTCAGCCCATCCATCCACCTCTACACCTATTCATCCATCCACCTAGCCATCCAGCCAGCCACTGTCGGACCCCATTTATTCATCCATCTAACCAACCAGCCAGCCAGCCATTCATCTAGTCACCTCTCCTCAGACCCATAAGCCTCCTCTCCCGCCTGTCTGATCCACCCCCCACCCCCATTCCCAGGTGGGCTGGTGCTGTTTGGGATCTGCACCCTGGTCATGGATGTCTTCAAGACGGGCTACTACTCCAGTTTCTACGAGTGCCAGTCGGCCATCAAGATTCTGCACCCTCTCACCCAGGCTGTGTTTGTCATCATCCAGGTGGGTGGGTGGATGGGTAGGAGGAGGGTCCTTGAATGTGGTCGTCGGGAACCAGCACCCAGAATGGGGTCAGGATGGCTGAGCTCCACCCTTATTCTACCCTCAACAGTAGGTAATGTGGGGATAGGACTGTAGAGGTCATGAGGCACTTGGTAGCACCGGACAATGAAGTCATCGCCAAATGTGAGGGCCCACTCGGGGGCCCTGTGGTTTCACTTCAGCCTGAGCAGTGCCACCAGTTCGCACCTGAGAGGTGTGAGTCGTGGCAGCCATCCTGTCTCCTAGAGCCTGGCCTGCCCTCCCTGGGTGCCCGTGGAGGGCATCAGTCTCAGCCCAGGGTCCCGCCCTGGGCATGGCCAGTTTGCCCTCAGCCCTGGCCCCTATACAGTATTGTGTATTTGTTCAGGAAATAGGATAGGCTGTACCTGGGGTTTTCCCTAGATGTTCAAATATATATACTTTCTTCATTGCACATATAACAGTTTGAACGATCTTCCTACCAAGCTGAGGCAGGACTGGCCCTCCCTGGGACCAGACCGGCCCAGCCCTGTAAGACCAGAATGACCACGTGGATGGTTCCTCCCCTGAACCATCATCCCTGGGGCCCGTTGTCCACAATTCAACACATTTCTGACTGGAATTCATGTTGTTTTAGCCTTTGACATGTTGTGGGTTTGAAGAATACTCAGGAGAAAGGAAAACACAGACCCCTCACAGAAGGACTGGCCGGCAGCCAGAGGAGGGCGAGGCCTTGCAGGGCAGCCCAGGATGAAGATGGGGCAGGGGGTGTTGCCAACGCGAGTGAGAAGTCACCAGAGGGTCTTCCTACCTTGGACGAGACCTTGCCTGAGGCTGGCCTTGCTCCCAGGAATAAACAACCAGACACTCCAACTCTGCCAGGCCTCGACCCTGCAAAAAACAGACACGAGGACCAGAAAGTCTTCTAGGGGACCTTTTACAAATTATTAAAGAACAGAGCACTGTTTAATGTGAATTCTTCCTGGCCTCATTTTGTGGAGTTAAAATAAACTTGATAACTTAGTGTGAGGGCTTTAGAGGTAGCGAGAGCTTGCTGGGCGTGGACGTGGGCACTGAGTTCAGCTGTATTTGCTCTGCAGAGTAATTGACCTCGCCACTCTCTCTCCACGCAGACTTACTTCCTCTGGGTCTCTGCTAAGGACTGTGTTCACGTCCACCTGGATCTGACCCGGTGAGTGCCTGCCCAGCGCTCACGGCCCTGCGGCATGCCAGTGCTCACCTTGCGTGAGAGATGAAGGCTGCCAGCCTGGGCCTGGGGCCTCTTTCTGTCCCTTAGGCAGCCTGATTTCCATTCCCATCACCCCGTGCAGTGGGGTGTGTGTGTGTGTGGGTGGGTGTGTGTGTGTGGGTGGGTGGGTGTGGGTGCACGCGCGCGGATGCGCACCTGCATGGCTTTGGTGGGATGAGCTGTGCAGTGCACTAAATGTTCTTTTTCCCAGGAGAGGGAGCAGGGTGGCCTGAGCCCCTGGGTACCCCCCCCCCCCGGCCGCCCCCAGCATCCCTGCATCCCCGCCAGGCCGTTTCTTCCAAACTCCGCTTCCTGTTCACACAGGGGCCTGGCTGCTTCCTTGTGTCTCACCACCACCTCCCACTGGAGCTCCCAAGATGAGCCAAAGGGTCTCACTGGCCTCTTTGCTCTCCCTCCCCAAACAGGTGTGGCCTCATGTTCACACTCACCACCAACCTGGCCAACTGGATGGCGGCCGTGGTGGATGAATCCGTGCACCAGGCCTACTCCCACAGCAACGCCAGCCACGCCCGCCTGGCTGCTGACCGTGAGTGCCACGCCAGATGCCCCCTGGCCCTGTGACCCTGGGGCTCGGGCTGGGGGCTTTGTTGGCTTGCAGAGTGGATCTCTGCGCCCTCCCAGGAGAGCTACCTCCTGCTCCAGGCTCTGGCTCTGACGGTGACCTGTGGGTGTAGGTGACACGGGAGGGCCCTTCTGACCCTGGAGCACACAGCCTTGGTCCCACTGTCCGGGTCCCCATTCCACTAAAGAAGGGGCTCGGGCTCCCAGAAGAAAGGGCAAGGGCGATGGGACTGGAGGGAGGGGAAGGGAGCAGTGTCTTGATGGCAGAAGCAGGGATCAGATGGAGAGCCCGGCAAGGAGAAGCTAGAAATACAGTCACAATGGCAATGGTGGCCGTCCACTGAGCTCTGCATGCCAGGTGCCGTGCCAAGTGTATGAAACCTCATGGTACTTAACCCTCACAGCCTCCCTGTGAGATGGGTAGCATCAATATTCCCATTTTTTCCAGGCGAAGAACTAAGGCACAGCGAGGTTGTACAGCTTGCCCAAGGTCACAGAGCTTGACATCGGGCAACTAGTGTTCAGATCCATCTTTGCTTTTAACCAAAATGCCATCCCGAGGAAAAATGGGGTACAGTCCCCCTGGTCCTTCCTACTTCTCTAGACTTCTCTAGGGCCCCCCACTAGTCAGGACCAGACTAGATGACTAAGGCCATCTGGACTTCGCCTGGAGACACAGGCACACCCCCAGTGTGGGAGAGTCCAGGAAGGGAAAGCTTGGGCCCAGCCTCGCCCCTCCCCCCCCACGAGACCCCCAGCCCAGCAAGACTGACAAAGGGCCACCTTTTACACACAGGGGTTCCTGAGGGTGGCAAAAACCAACCTGGGGAGGCAGCCAATGGAATGTGCTGGGGCTGCGGGGGCACAGAGAGGCACACCGGCGAGGTACCAGCCCAGACCGGGCTCAGAGTCAGGTCATGTGCGTCAGCTCTGCCATCACAAGTCACTTTGCCTCCGTGAGCCTCAGCTTCTCCATCTGCAAAACCAGCTGGCACAGTGCCAGGGACCGAAAGAGATGTTTTCCGAGGCCCAAGGCACCCTACACAGCAGGGGCTGGGTGCAGGACAAGGTCCCTTTCAGTGTGGTCCAGCCCAGGTGACCGGGGGTCAGGGCCCAGACCTAGGCCCAGCAGCTAGCTGGCTTTCCAGGCTGCGTCAGATGCTGGGGAGAGCTCAGAGGAAGCTGGAACTTTAGGGGTTTCCAAGAGGACCACCTTCTACAAGACCAGAACCTCGCCAACGTCAGGCAGTGAGGGGTCATTCCTGGGGGGATAAATGGACAGTGTTTTCCCGAAGGAATGGGGTGAAGTGGGCAGCTTTGCAGCTCAGTGTTTTGTTTTTTTAAATTGAGCGCTGGCTATTGTTTGCCGATGTGTCCTGCAGTCTCAGGCACACAGTAGGTGTTCAATAAACATGTGTGGGATGAATGAACATGCCAAGCCCAGCGTGGGCGTTTGGGCTATGGTAGTGAATGTGGCAGAGCGAGAGGTCACAGTCTAGGGGTGAGGCTCTTCAGATGGGGCCCCTCCAGGAAGAGGGGTGGGCGGTACAGCTCTGTGCCCGTCTCCCCACAGCAGAGCGCGTGGGCAGCCAGGCCGGAGGCGACTGCTCCTGCGCCACGACCGTCTGCCAGATCTTCGAGCGGGGCTACTTCTACCTGTACCCCTTCAACATCGAGTACAGCCTCTTCGCTTCCACCATGCTCTACGTCATGTGGAAGAACGTGGGCAGGCTGCTGGCCTCCTCCACCCACGGCCACGGCCACGGCCACACCCCATCCCGGGGCAGCCTCTTCCGGGAGACATTCTTTGTGGGCCCCGTCCTGGGCCTGATGCTCTTCCTGGTGGGGCTGGCCGTCTTCATCATCTATGAGGTCCAAGTGGGTGGGGACGGGGACCACACCCAGCAGGCCCTGATCATCTACTACAGCTTCAACATCGCCTGCCTGGGGCTCATGACCTTGGTCAGCCTGAGCGGCTCGGTCATCTACCGTTTTGACCACCGGGCCATGGACCACCATAAGAACCCCACACGCACCCTGGACGTGGCCCTGCTGATGGGCGCCGCCCTGGGCCAGTACGCCATCTCCTATTACTCTATCGTCGCCGTGGTGGTGGGCGTGCCCAGGGACACGCTGGGGGCGCTCAACCTCGCCCACGCGCTGCTCATGATCGCCCAGCACACCTTCCAGAACGTGTTTATCATTGAGAGCCTCCACCGGGGCCCGCCGGGGGCTGAGCCCCACGACGCCCCTCCCAAGGAACCCTGCCTTACCTTCGCCAACCCGGACGCCCTCCACGCTTTGCCAACCTGCCCACCCACCCCCAGCTCGGTGAGCCCCGGCCTGGTGGGCCCTCAGGAAGCCACGGCCACCTTCCTGGCCCCCCGGGCCCACTGGAGACGCCGATGCCTGAAGGACATTTCTCTGTTTCTTCTGCTCTGCAACATCATCGTGAGTACCTGGGGGTGGGGGGCGGGGTGCGTGGCGGCTGGGGGGGGGGGGGAGCAGGAAGGAGGTTCTTTCAGGGTTATCACTTGGCCTCTCTGTCTTGGCCCCAGCCTCCTCGAGAATCTATGTCTGTCTAGGGAAGGAGTAGGTTCCGAAAGGGTCAGGTGCAGCCGGGCAAACAGCATCTCAGCACCCAGAGGACGGAGTCCTGGCATTCCGGCAGCCAGGCAGCCACCACAGGAGCCGGAAGGGGTCCCAGGGAATGCTGGGGAGGGAGGGGAGAGCCGGCTGGGCCGAGGGGAGAGGGAGCTGTGAGAACTGATGTGGGGAGTGGGGGCCCTCACCCTCAGGGGGGAGGTGTGACTGCTCCTGGGAGCTCATGACCAGCCTGCTGCTTAGAATAACTGGGGCAGCGGCAGGAAGCAGCGGAGGGCAGTGTAAGTGCGAGCGGTCGATTAGCAGCGGCGGGCTGGCCCGGAAGGGGGGCGCCCACAACAGCACCCCCTCCCCAGTGATTCAGCAAAGTCCTGACTAAGAGAGACTCCTCTGGACCCCAGCAGACTTCACCCAACACAAATATGCGCCGTGCATGGAAACTTTCCTCACAAGGGTGCACCTCACTAGAGGGGCACCCCTAATGTAGCTACCACCCCATCGCACAGACCTAATCCCAGGGGAAACCTCTGACACAGAAACACGCGCCCATGTGGGTACTTCCCAGAGAGAGACACACCTAGAGAAATTTCACTCGCTATGAATACGGTCCTTCCAGCTCTATCACCTTCAATAGAAAACAATACTCGTAATATAGAAACAGCCTTGATGTGGGTTTGTCAACGTAAAACATCTCCAGAGAGATTCCACCCCATGAAAAACACCAACCATCCATCCTAACGGGGGTGCGTTCTTAGTGAAGTCCCCACTGTACATATTGCCCTCCTGCAGGTAGTCTATAGAGAAAGAGGGCGGCACTCTCCCACCTACCAATGGAATCTATCCTGAGCCGGCCCCAGCCCTGGCCCCGCCCCCACCTTCTGCTGGCCCCGCCCACTGGCTGGGCGTCACCTTGGGAAAGGCTGTTTTCGCTCCAGGTACCTGAGCCTGGATCAACTCTGAGAGCAGCATTTTATAGGACAGAAACAGGTTGAGAAAAGGGCTGCGATGTGCCCAATGGCACAGCTAATTGGGAATGGGGGTGGGAGGGTGGGGTGAGCCCAGAAGCCCTTGTTGTTTGCCTCAGAGACCACACCAGAACCTTCTGGCTGGATCCCGCCCCTCCTGCCTTGGCCCTGGCTGATTTGCCACACATCTCTCCAGCTCCTGATTTAGCGATTTCTAAATGTGTATCAAATTCTCACATCATCTAATGAAACCTCTTCTCCTCTCTCCATCCCACAAGTGGGGCCTCCTATGGGGGAGCTGTGATCACAGGGCGAGTCCTATGGGGTGGGCAAGCCGAGTCCGGCACATTTCCTGAACTCCTTAGAGAGCACCAGTCCCTTCCAAGATGCGGGAGGTCCCCACTCAGCAACACCCAGCCCTTGCTGTCCACCCAACTGCAGGGCTGGGGCCCCCGGCGAACCCCACGGATGTGGCCAGCCGGGGCCGGGTCCTGACACACCGTCTCCCCCACAGCTGTGGATCATGCCCGCCTTCGGGGCCCGCCCTCACTTCAGCAACAAGGTGGAGGTGGACTTCTACGGCTACTCCCTCTGGGCCGCCATCGTCAACATCTGCCTGCCTTTCGGCATCTTCTACCGCATGCACGCGGTCTCCAGCCTGCTGGAGGTCTACGTGCTGGCCTGAGGCCCCCGCAGACACGCCTACCCAGAGACCCCCGGGAGTGAGCCCCAGGCTGGCACATGACCGCTCGTACCCCCGCTGGCCCCAGAGTGGAATTTTCACAAAAGCTATTTTTTCAGGATGTTTTTAAATTGCAATCGGGACATGCCCAGCCACCTGGCATGACCCTGGTGCATGGGGCTACGGGGCAGGGCCACCTCTCCCTAAAGCGTTTCTAGAACCAGGTAAGATCAGGAAGTGTCCGTGGCTTTGGCTCCGCCCCTAACCCCAGCCCTGTGACCTGGCCAGTGCTGCTGCCCGGAGCTGGGAACCAATAAACCTGCAGTTCACGCCCTGTCCCCCACTTCTTGTGTCAGCCACCCCATACGACATGATCACAGGAGAGGATCTTGGGGGTCTGAGCTGGAGATTTTCAGGTCTTCAGCTTTTCAGTGGTTGAACCAAGTCTGAGTTACAAACCAAGTACAGACCATGACCTGGTGGCGGGACAGAGTCCCCAGCTGCCCCTTCTTTCCTGTGTCCTCAAGGGAACACATTTTGCACGTGTACCGCAACACAGGAAAGGTGAGGAAGTACGGACCTAGTCCACCACCATATTCCAAAGAACGAATCTAAGGCCCAGAGAGGTCAGGGGACTTGCCCAAGTCACACAGCCAAAGAGGGCCAGAGCCTGTGTACTAAGAATAATAATTTTCAAACAGCAGAGCATTCCCCCACAAGTAAACTATTTCAGGAACCCAAACCTCTAACATAGGCATGGATAGGGCTGTTCTGGTTTAACAGGAGTTGGGGATACAGACCTTCACCCCCTGGGTCTCCTCTTCCTCAGCACCCCACTCCCTGGGGGTCCCTGAGACTCCTCTACAAAAGGTAGAGAGATGGGCTCAGCAGGGAGAGGGACTGAGACCCAGGAGCTGGAAGAGGGGGAAGGACTGGTGGCCAACTGAGTCCAGCAAGGGCCACAGGCTACAGTGGGACTGGGGCGGGGCTGGGTGGAGAGGGGGCTGGGCTGGGTGGGAGGAGAGCGTGGGGGCAGCAGGACTGGACGCGGGGGACCCAGAGGAAAACGCCTGGCAGCAGAAGGAGGTGGCGCGACTCAGGAGCCACCGGAGAGGTGAAGAGGCCTGGAGGGGCAACTTCTCACCATACCCGGCTCCTGCCCAGTCCGAATGGGGTCTCTTCGCTCCACCTTCCCCGCTGACTTGGGAGAGAGGGCTCTGAGACAGGGGGGTGACAAGGTTGCTGCGAGGCTGCAGCCGCCTGGGGCTGACCGGAAAAGGCGACCCCAGACCCAGGGGTTCCACCCCCTGCTTGGAAGCCAGAGGACAGTGTGACCTGAACCCCCGCAAGACCAATCCTGCGACCAAAGGACATGCACCCCACCCCACCCCACCCCGGAGGCGGTCGCCAGCGGGTCCCCTGACCCTGAGCCCCGCGCCGGCCCCGCCTCCGGCCCCGCCCGCCCGCCCGTCCAGCCGCCTCGCCATTGGCTGCTGTGTCGGGGCCGGAGCCCCTGGCGGGGTAATTAACGAAGGATTAATGACATCCCCAAAGTCAACAGAAAAATCGATGGGCCGGGGAGCCCGAGCGGCGGCTGCGCAGTCCCGCTGGGGAGGGCGTCGGGGGCGTCAGTCCGGGCGCGGGGGCCTCACCTGGAAGGACTGTGGGTGCTGCGGCCGCGGTCGGTGGTCAGCGGGCAGCGATGCCCGCCCAGACCTCAGGTAAGGCTCCCCTCCCCCGGCGGCGCCCGTGGGGCGGCGGAGCGCCCTTGGGTGGCGTGCGGGGCGTTCCGGGCAAGCCCACCTGGGCACGCAAACCTCCTCCTCCCCCGCCCCCCGGGGTTCAGACACCTGGGGCTGCAGGGACTGAGGCGGGAGGGCGGGGTGACTCGGGGGAGGCCAATCACTCGAGCACCGGCCCCTCTCGGTCCCCAACCCCAACCCCGGCTCCGCGCCCCAACTCCTCTCCGCGGACGGGTGCGCACAGCCGAAAGGGGGCGCAGGAAGAAGGGAAAACCCGAAGGACGGCCAGAAAAAAGGGGGTGGGGGCTGGGGCTGCCTGGGCGCCGGGTCTGAGGAACAGGCGTAGCGGCTGCCCCAGCCCCGCAGCCCCCGAAAGGCTCGGAAAGAAATCCCGCAGCTCCCGGCCCGCGCTCAGCCGCCTCCTCCGGAGCCGAAGCTGCGCTCCAGGCGGGACGCCGCGCCCCGACGGCCGCGGCTTTCATCACCTGCTGACCGTGCCCCACAAACCAGTTACGCGGGCCCTCCCTGGGGCTGGCGTCGCGCCGAAGGGCGTGCCAGAGGGTGGCGGGTTCCTCCTTGTCGGTTCCGGGCGCCCTTGCCCTCTTCCCACGACCCCTTTGCGCGGACCGGTCGCCCTCTCCCTGGGCGGACAGAATCCGCCACTTTGAGGGCTCCCTCTAGCGGCTGTCGGAGGGTTGAACCCGGCGGGCGGAGGGCGAGGACGTAGTTGAGGACCCTGGAAGGAGTGGACCCCCGAACCTTGTCCTCCCGGGTCCCCTCTGCGCTTGCAGGCCACTGAAACGCACCAGTAATCCCGACCCTTCCAGTCGCCCCAGGATTTCGAAAGAACTGGAAGAAAATGCTCAAATCGCTAACACTGAGAGCTTTCTGTGTGCCAGACACGGATCTGCATTCATTTGCATAAATTAAATCATTTAATTTTTATAAACCCCTGTGACCTAGGTATTAGGCATTAATCCCTTCATTTATTCATTCAAGAAATCGTTACTGAACATCCACGAAACACCAGGTATAGTCCATAGTTGTATATCTGCTTTACAGATGGGGAAACCAAGGCACAGAGAGTCTAAGTAGCTTATCCAAGATCACACCGGTAGGAGGTGTCAGAATCTGGGCTCTTAGTCCTCCGGCCTTGGGAAGATGGGGGAGACTCCGAAAGGCGAGGTGGAGCAGGGAGGGCTGGGAGAAAAGAGCAGGGAGGTGTGTCCCCAGGAGCGTCCGGCTTGCTCAACCTGGGCGGAGGAGACTTAGGAGGAAAGATAAAGATCTTCGGAAAAAATGTCTTTGTCTGGGCCAAGATGGAAAAAGTTTCATGGGAGGGGTCTCTCTCTGTCCATGACTCTAGTGCTGAAAGTTCCCTGAAAAATGCAGGAGTTGTCAGCAAACACTGGTTGAATGCCATGCGGTGCCAAGTTTGGGGGGGGGGGTGGTGTCTGGCTTAAGCAGGAGCTGGTCTCTGCTTGGAGGAGCTCCTGGCTTTGAGGGGAGCCAGCCACACCCACAGCAATGCCACCCACTCTTGGGCAGAGAGAGAAGGCTTCCCAGGAGAGGCCCTGAAGGTGGGTGGAGAGGATGGGTGAGAGCCACGTGGAGGGAGCAGGGGAGGCAGAGAGTACCGTGGGCTCCGGGAGCGATGCGGGGGGGGGGGGGGCAGGAGACCCCATGAGAAATGCGGCTCCCTCTGGCTGGGCCTGGAGGAACGTGGGGGGCAGGTGTGGGCAGTGTGACGAGGGGGCTGGACAGGGAGAGGGCAGACGTGGAGCAAGGGTGACCAGAAGGACTAGGTAAGGGGGCAAAAATCCTGTAGAACCTTTAAAATTGCTCTTAGATCCTTTTCGACCTCAAGCACCACCCACCTTTGATTATTCTCTTTGCCCCGGAAGAGAAGAGCAGAGGTATAACTATCAAGCAGGTTGTACATGGGAGAATGGGGCCACTTAGAGCCAAATGAGATGAGGGTGTTCTGGTGGTCAGAGTGGGAGAGTGTGAAGCTTCTGAAGCTCCAAGTTCAAAGGGACAGACAGAGCAAAGCACAGCCAATGACAGAGCGTGCGAGAGGTGAGGCTCCAGAAACAAGCCTGGGGCTCGGTGGGGGCACCAAGAGGGGCACCTAAGCCAGTTTTGGCGGAAGGGGGGTTCAGGGGAGGCCGCTTACAGGAGGTGGGGCTCTTCTGAGTCCTGAAGGACAGGCTGCAGTCAGCTACAAGCGAGAAGCGGGCATTATAAGCAAAGGGTGGGGGGTGGGCAGACAGGGAGATGAGCAAAGGTAGGGCATTCTGGGAACAGTAGCAGGATGGCACAGCCCATGGGCCAGGGACTCCGAGGGCAGTGCTGGAGATGGAAGTTGGGGCCAGACCAGGAAGCGGCAGCAGCTACCCTGCCTCGAGCTCTCTGCGCTACGAGCTCACATGGCACACACTCTGCCTCGTTTCGTTGTGAGAGGGCATGCTAGGCAGTGTGGACTGGACGTGAAGGCAACATGTGGCCTTGGCAGGGCTCACAGTAGGGGAGAGGCCTGGTGGACAGGGAGACCAGTCCAGGAGCGAGGGTAGGGGCCTGGGCTAGGGCAGTGGTTGAGGTCATGAAAGATCTAAGAGCAATTCGTGGGCTGGAATGGATAGGCTTGGGGCCTGAGAGGAGAACTGGTGAGGGGAGAGGCAAGGAGCATGCCCGTTTCTCTACTGAAATACGTGGGGATGGAGAGGCCATCATTTCATATACACTCATATCTCTCTATATAAAAGCCTAATATGCAAAGTGTCCCCTCCAAATTTGACCAACCGGGAGTTCAATCACTCACTATGATTTGCGCTGACCACCAGGGGGCGGCGGGGAACAAAGGGAGGCCCTACCTGTGCATGAATTTTGTGCACAAGGCCTCTAGTCTAGTGTATCCATAATAGAGTACTGTTTCCAACCACAACATTCTTTCCCACCAAGCCCACACTTGGCTTCAAGAGCCCTCTCAACACAACACTCTAGGCACCCATTACCTACGAATCAGAGTCCCAGCAAGAGAGGACACTTACTCGCTCTGTCGCTCAGGAGTGAACTTCCTCCCAAGAAGTCAGCGGAGCTCGAGCTGCCTTTTGATGGCAAAAACATCACAGCCCTGGAGACTGCCTGGGGGCCAGGCACCGTGCAGGTCCCCCTGGCTTCCTAGACAGACATTATTACTCCATCTCAGGATCAGGTGCTGAGTCAGGCAGGGGGGACGGGGGCGGGGGAGGGGGTCCTCAAGCCCGTGGGAATCGTCTGTGTTAATGCGGAGCACAGAGGGTTCCATAGCCCCTGGTCTGTTTGGACCTCCAGGGTCCTGGAAGGTAGCTGGGCAGCTGCTGTTATTTCCAACGTTCTGACCAGAGAGGTTGCTTAATTTGCCTTACATCACACAGTAGTTAGGGGCAGGGATGGAACTGAAGCCAGGACAGCCCGGCAGCCAACCAGGACCCTTTCTCCTTCCCCAGCGCCTGCTGAGGCTGCACCAGTGGCCTCCACAGGAGCACAGGAGACGGAAGCGGCCCTGGCCAAAGAGAACCTAGTGGACATGGAGGCCGAGGAGACAGTGGTCCCCGCCTCGCCGGGCCAGAAGTCCTGGCTGGTGCGGCATTTCTCGCTGTTGCTGCGGCGGGACCGGCAGGCCCAGAAGGCCGGGCAGCTCTTCTCGGGGCTGCTGGCCCTCAACGTGGTGTTCCTGGGCGGCGCCTTCATCTGCAGCATGATCTTCAACAACGTGGCCGTCACGCTGGGCGACGTGTGGATCCTGCTGGCCGTGCTGAAGGCGCTGTCCCTGCTCTGGCTCCTCTGCTACGTGGCCGGCACCACCCGCCGGCCGCACGCCGTGCTCTACCGGGACCCTCACGCGGGACCCGTGTGGGTGCGGGGTGAGTATGGGGGCGCTGGGTAGATGGAGGGGGGGGGGGGCGGCGGGCCCGTTCCAGGGAGGTGCCAATGGCCGCTGGTCCAGCCAGGCTCCCTGCTGCTCTTTGGCAACTGCACCATCTGCCTCAACGTCTTCCGCGTGGGCTACGACGTGAGCCACATCCACTGCAAGTCGCAACTGGAGCTCCTCTTCCCTGCCTTGGACATCATCTTCACGGGCCTCCAGGTAACGGGCCGCCCGCCCCCAGGCGCCGGGCACTCTCCCTGCCCAGGCCGCGCGCACATCCCAACCGATGCCTGGAAACAGCCTCCCGGGCAAATCCCTACGTGGCCTAAAGTATGTACACACACCACGGCCCCCCGTAAACGCCTGCCTGCGTGTGCCCCCTCCGTGCACACCGACGTAGACTGCACTAACACACCATGTTCCTGAGCGCAGACACCGGCAGATCCATCCGCTGTGCTACTTGCACGTACCTAAACCACGGCCTAAACCACGGCCCGCCCTTAATGATGAATACCCGCTCCCTCCTGACTCCCTATGCTGCGCCAGGCACTGTGTTTCGTTTGCATGATCTCTTTTATTTCCCCAATAAGCAGGCATTCCCCTGAGAGGTAGGCGTTTTAGTTGCCTCTTAGAGCTGAGGAGACGGAGGCTCAGAGACATCTGGCCACTGGCCCAAAGCCACACAGCAAGGAAACACTGGAGCCAGGATCCCAACCCAGGTTTCCTCACTGTGTCTTCCACTGAAAATACACACAAGCAGCTGGGGCACACCCCCTAGCCCCCCACCACCATGCCACCCCTGCTGCTGGGCTCAAGGCCCTGTCTCTTTCAGACCTGGGTCCTCTGGAAACACTGTAAGGACTGTATTCAGGTCCAGACCAACTTCACTAGGTAAGAGGGGGTGCCTTCTCTCCCTCCAGCAACTCCTGGGGCTCCCCGTCCCCAGCTAGTGCATGCTCCCCCCAGCTTCCCGAACAGGGTGGCCCTGGGCTGCCGGTTGGTCTGGGAGTGGCCCCAGGTGCCCGCTAGGACTGCGTCTGCTAAAGGCCCAGAGCAGACGGGATCTGGCTTTGGGGGAGAGGGGCCACCCCAGATGCAGCGGCGGTGAGGGCTGGGCAGCCCAGGAGCCGGCCAGGCTGTGTGGGCAGAGTGTGGCATCTCCCCCAGGTGTGGCCTGATGCTGACCCTGGCCACAAACCTGCTGATGTGGGTCTTGGCCGTCACCAATGACTCCTTGCACCGTGAGATCGAGGCAGAGCTCAATGCCCTCATGAAAAAGTTCTCAGGTACGAAGAGACCATGCCCCACCCCCACCGCTGAATGGTTCATGTGTGCGCGCGCACACTCGCACCCCCACTCCCTCCGCCGGGCGAGGCTCAGTGAGTCTGTAGAGTTTCAAGCAAATTCCAGAGGCTGGACCATGACTAAACAGAACACAGACGTTTGCCAGTGGTACCCGTCCTGCCCCCTCTGTGCCTGCCCCATCGGGTGCTGGCACCCTGCACCCCTACTCCAGGCTCCCAGTAGCTGTCAGCAAGCTGGCCACTAATCCCGGCTGAGCTACTCACTGATAAGGTCAGGTAAGCACCCCACCCCTGGTGTTTGCATTTTACTTGCAACAAACTAAAAAGCCATGATTCCTGGACGTATCAGAAGGGCCGGCAAATTTCTGGGGAGAAAGAACCCCCCACATTGCTCCATGTGCCCAATCCCCACCTGTACGGTCTGCCCCTTAGAGGCTGTGTCCCATAAGCCTGCGTGGGCACATCTCTATCTTGGGGTTCAGCCACACCTGTGTGTATACACCCCCGCCCCCGAGGGCATCGCCATCCTGACCTGTGTACAGCCAGGCCTTCCCAGCACACACGTGCATTTACACACCTGCCGCCTAAGTCACGGACGCCTGCGCACTGTGCTCACGCTTTCCCCCCGCATACGTTTCTCAGAGGGGCTGTGCAGAGAGAATTTTTTGCAAGTACCACCATAGATTATTACTAAAAATTCAAACATAGAGATGGGTAGAACAAGATATAGCCATCACCCAGGCATCACATGTTTTACATAAGCTTGACACATGAAGCCTGGAATCCTTCGGTAAAGGAATGGCCTTCCTGTAACTGGTGATTTCTGAGTGTGCTCTCTGGGCCTCAGTTCCCACACCTGTGAAATGGGTGGCTTACTCCAGGGGATGAAAGGGACTGATCTGTGCAGCTGGTTTCCTCAGAGCCAGGCCCGCCTGCCCCCTCTCCCAGGCAACGACACCAACACCTGCCTGTGCCTCAACGTCACGGTGTGCGAGGTCTTCCGGAAAGGCTACCTGATGCTCTACCCCTTCAGCACCGAGTACTGCCTCATCTGCTGCGCTGTGCTCTTCGTCATGTGGAAGAACGTGGGCCGCCGCCTGGCCCCCCACGCGAGCGCCCACCCGGGCGCCCCGTCCTTCCACCTGCACGGGGCCATCTTTGGGCCGCTGCTGGGCCTGCTGGCCCTGGTGGCTGGCGTGTGCGTCTTCGTGATCTTCCAGATTGAAGCGAGCGGCACCTCCATCGCCCGCCAGTACTTCACCCTCTACTACGCCTTCTATGCAGCGGTGCTCCCCAGCATGAGCCTGGCCTGCCTGGCGGGCACGGCCATCCACGGGCTGGAGGAGCGAGAGCTGGACACGCTCAAGAACCCCACCCGCAGCGTGGACGTGGTGCTGCTCATGGGGGCCGCCCTGGGCCAGATGGGCATCTCCTACTTCTCCATCGTGGCCATCGTGGCTACGCGCCCCCACGAGCTGCTCAACCGCCTCATCCTGGCCTACTCGATCCTGCTCATCCTGCAGCACATCGCCCAGAACCTCTTCATCATCGAGGGCCTGCACCGGCGCCCGCTCTGGGAGGCGGCTCCCGGGGGCCTGGCGGAGAAGCCGGAGGCCGAGCCCCACCGCAGGGGCTCCCTGCTGGAGCTGGGCCAGGACCTGCGGCGGGCCTCGCGGGCCTACATCCACTCCTACAGCCACCTCAACTGGAAGCGGCGGGCACTCAAGGAGATCTCGCTCTTCCTCATCCTCTGCAATATCACAGTGAGTGGTACCCGGGAGGCCTAGGGGCAGAGCTGGCCCAGAGATCCTCATTCAGGAAGGGCTGGTTCAAGGCGCAGTCATTGCACACTGACTGTCCCAAGGGTGATTGGCTTGTCCCTTTGATTGTCAAGGACACATGCCGCTTTCCAACCAGCTCTATGACACGTGAGAGCAGAGAGTGGCCCCCAGCTCCCTGCAGGGTCCCTGGCACGAATGAGCGTGCCACGGGCACAGCCAAGTGCACTTCATACAGCTCCCTGTCCAGCTGGGGAGACACCAGGAAAACAATTAGGGAATTGCCAAATAATGAACTGTCCGCTGAATTCAGTCCAAGGAAGAGAGCAGAAAGTGCCTGGTTCTCTAGAGAGCTCCTGGTAGGTGTTGAGGATGGTTGCTCCGTCCCATGTCCTCATCCCCAGGCAATAGTTCAGCATCTCGTGGTTCATCACAGTCACCACGCAGCAGGCACCACTGCTGTCCTGGTTCACAGACGAGGAACCTGAGGCTTGGGTCCTTTGCCCTGCCGAGGTCCTGCCGCCTAAGTGGCAGTGCTGGGCAACTCAGGGCTGTTTGAGCTCCTGTTGGAAAGGACAGCGCCGGAAACACACCTCCGGCCAGCAGTGCTGAAACCCCTGGTCCAGGCAGACAGCAGGCCTGACTTGGCCCTACAGAGCAGTCGGCCTCCAGGCAGGACGTGTGGGCCCGAGTGGCCAAGGAGGCTTCCTGGAAGTCTGACCTGGGCCTGGAGAAATGGGTAGGATTTGGACAGAGGCAGAGCCAGGGTCGAGGGGCAGAGACCAGCTGAAGGATGAAGCAGGAGAAGAAGGTGGTTGAGATCAAGGCACCGGGGTACCAGCTGGGCAGAGCAGGTTGTACCACGGGGGGTGGCACCGGGGGTCTCATGACCCATCGGAGTTCGGCTGAGGTGTGGGTGAGAGGGGTCAGGAGGGACAGGGCTGCTCTGAAGGCCAAGGGTGAGGAGGTGCTGCAGGAGCTGTGGCGCCGGGCCTGCCTCCCCTGAGCCCAGTGCCCCCTCCCCTCCCCTCCCCTCCCAGCTGTGGATGATGCCTGCCTTCGGCATACACCCCGAGTTCGAGAACGGACTGGAGAAGGATTTCTACGGCTACCGCACGTGGTTCACCATCGTCAACTTCGGCCTGCCGCTGGGCGTCTTCTACCGCATGCACTCTGTGGGGGGGCTGGTGGAGGTCTACCTGGGGGCCTGAGGCTGCCCGAGGAACCCACCCCTGGCAGAACCCCAAAAGGCCAAGGCTGGGAGAATGTAGCCCGGAGTCTGAGCAGAGGCCCCATTCCCAGGGGCACTTGGTGCAGCCGGGGCTCCCCCAAAGCCTCCTTTTCCCCAGAGCCTCGCTCAGGGGAGTACGGGGTGGGGGGGGGAGTGTGGGTTACTGTTCACAGCCCAAGACCAAGGGCAAAGCCTGGATACTTCTGATGCCCGCACTGAGGACAGGGCAGGGCGCACACCTGACCCTGCTCACTCCCCCCGCCCCCACCCCCGTCCCCAGGAAGCCCACAGCTACTCCGGGAGGGCCAGCCCTAAATGACTGAGTCTGGGGAGCTTGGAGAGGGGCGCCCCTACCCAGCCAGGCTCTGGGGTCTGCGTCCTGCAGGAGGAAGGGCGTGAGGTCCAAGCGCTGCCAGGGCACCCTGGGAGCAGACAGCTCGGCAGGCAGCTGCCCTTCCACCTAATGAGCTCACTAATTAGCTGCCAGGCAGGGCTCAACAGCCCTCTCCCGCTGCCATAAACTCTGCTTGCTTGATTGATTACCTTCGGGCTGCGTGGCATTTGTTCCCAGGGACAGGCTGCCACCGGGTATGGTGGGAAGGGACTGTCCTGGACAGGGCTGTGGGGCTGGACGGTCTTGTTTGGGGGCCAGCAGAGGTCGAAACCAGGTCTTGTCTGATCCATGGGAGGAGGTGGAGAGAGAGGGGCCAGGGCTCTCAACGCCCCCACCCCCACCCACGCTAAGCACACTCTCTCTGACACTGAGCCCCAGGTGACTTCCGGAGCTGGCTCCCCACAGGGCCGTGGCCGTGGCTGCGGGTCCCCAGGCCTGCTGGTCCTCTGAGCCATCAGGAAGAAAGGGCGGAGGTGACAGCCCATCCATCTCCCTGAGCCCAGTGCAAACACCAACCGACCGACCGGGCCCAGGGCGAGGCGGGTGAGGCCCAGGGAGGGTGGCCCCAGGCCCCTCCCCGTGACGCTGGGCCCTGGCAAGCACAGGGCCAAGGCCCCAGGACACCCCCACCCCCTTTCAGTGGCTGCCTGGGGCCAGCAGAGCCCATGGGGGTCATGTCCGAAGCTGGGAGGTAGGCCCCTCCCCTCTCCTGTGGGCTCTCTCTGTGCGGCCACAGCCCAGGGGTCCAATTCTCCAGCCCCCTGACCCCCAAGAAAATGACCAACACTGGTTCCCAGCAGGCACTTAGGCCCCCTGGGGATTGACTCTGGGAGGCAGAATCCTCAGCTCCCCTCCGAGCACAGACAGCCAGGGCGTGGACAGCGGTTTATTGTGTAAAGTGGCCGATTGTACACAGCAGAGATTGTACTGACACAGGAGGGGTGAGGGGGCCAGAGGCCAGAGCCTGGAGGCCGGAGGGGAGGATGGAGGGGTGGCGTCCTGCCCCCCCACAGGTCCTCCAGGCAGTGGGTGGGGGTGGGGAGGACTGAACAGCTGCCCCCTCCTCATTCCCTTTGCCCCCGTTACTGGATATAAGATGGGGCCAGGCTGTATCCACTGACCAGGAAGAATATAGCAGGATGCCCTCGACACCCCATGCCAAGCCCCTAAAATGCATGGGGTCCCCCAGCCTGGCTTCTGCAGCCAGCCAGCCAGCCCCCAGCCTCCACAAGCCCCCAGGCCACACACCCTCCGCCCTCAGGCCCTGGCAGCAAGCCAGGCTGTACAGGTGGCTTCAGGTAGGAGGTAAGGCCCCTCACTGCCCAGGGGGCCCAAGAAACAGCTCACGGCTCCCTTTTAGGCAACGCAGAGGGCACAGGAGGCCTCAGTGAGTGGCAGGGAGCTGGGCGGGCACCGAGTCAGCTTAGAGACAGGCCTTGAGGGGAGCAGAGGGCGGTGGGGCTCTGGCCAGGGAGACAGGATGCTCCAGGAGTGGGTGGGGGGAGTTCAGGGAAGGTCAGAGCCGATCCCCAGCATCCCAGCCATAGGGGCCTCTGGGAGCTGCCACCCAGGGCTCCGTCACTCTGCCAGCCTCCCACCCTGATCATAGTAAGTTAAAGCTCAGAACGGTCAGTGGGTCGAGGTGTGGGGAGGAGGATGGGCGGACCGGGGCCTCCCACCCTCTCCCAGCCCCTGTTCCTTGTAGCTTTCCATCCTCACACCCGCTGGATCTCAAACAGCTTCACGTCGGTGTCATACCAGACAGGCGGGTCCACATTCCTGCAGAGGGAGTGGGCTGTCACTGGGCACTGGGAGGCCTCGCAGTGATACCGCCCAGACCCCTCCCGCCCCAATGCCCGTCCCAATGCCCCACCCTGGGCCCTGGGTGCCCACCCTCAACCAGACAGGACCACCCCCGTTAACTGTCTTGACATTAACCATTAACCCCACTACGATGGGGGACCCGGTGCTGAGACCCCGATGAGCCCCACTGGGCAGACGCTCAGGTGGACGCCAGACCCACCCAGCCGGCGGCTGCCCCACCCTCCCGGCGCCCACCTCAGGTAGATGACGCCCCACATGTAGGTGCGGAACCACATGGCCGTGCCCGCGTTGGCCTGGTACTTCCGGATGAGGATGGGGTGGGGCACGGGCAGCAGCCCCACCAGGGTGCCGTGCTGCAGGAACCGCAGGATCTCCGACTCGTCGGTCAGGCCCCTGTCAGGGATGGGGTGTCTCCAACACGCTCACGTGGGAAGCCCACCATGCAGGTCAAGGGGAGCAGGGGGCTCACCCTGGACCCGCAAGGCCTGTGCCCCCGTCACCCCCACCCGAGCCTGCACTGGCCCCTCCTCAGAGCCCACCTGTCCCCGCAGCCCCACCCTCACCCCCCAGAGCCCCACCCTCACCCCCCAGAGCCTCACTTGTCAATGCAGATCTTCTCCACCTGGGGCACCAGCACCTGCAGCAGCCGCATGATGGTCTGCAGCGGCAGCTTCGCCTTCCAGGAGAGGACCTGGGGGAGGGACAGGGCTGCTGGGGCTGGGGAGCCTGACCCTGACCCTGACCCAGAACGGCAGGCTCCCCAAGGCCAGGTGTGTCCCAGGTCACACAGCAAGGCCTGGACGGGCCGCGCCCCTGAACAGTGACCGTTCTTCATGGCCAGCGTGAGCACCTACTACCTGCCAGACCCTGTCCCCTTGGACCCTCACACCGGCAGCTCACAGGAGTGTTTATACCCCCATCAGCGCCATGAGTGTGGCCTCAGGGCGCACAGGGATGGGCACTCCAGGGGGGAGCTGGAAGGTGATCCAGTAGGAAAATTAGTGCTGTGGGCAACGGAAGCTCCCCCCGAGTCAGGGGGAGGCAAGGCCACCCGGCCAGGAGGCTGGGCCCCAGCCTGGCTCCCGGGCCAGTCCTGGGACTTGGACACCTTCCCACCGAGGCTTTACTGAGCTGTGGCTAGTCCCAGGGCCCCTGACCCAGTCCCCACGTGGGTGCCACCTGCCCAAACCCTCACCCACTCCGACGTGGGGCTCCACTGCCCACTGGCTGACGCGCTGGACAGTCGCCGCTGCTCCTGCCACGTCTGGCTGGGCTCCTGGTCCCAGGAAAGGGGTGGGAGTGAGGGTGGGAGGCATGGGTACAGGGTGAGGGCAGGGGGCAGAGTAGCGGCCCCTCTTCCAGCCCATCCCACAGTCTGGAACCCGGGAGGGCAGTGGGATCTCCCCACTGGCCCAGAAACATGGGGGACTCACTCCCACCTGAGGGCCAGCCCAGCCCCGCACCCTTTGCCCTGGGCCCTGGGCCCCAGGCCCTGCCCAACCCAGCCCAGCTGGTGACAGGTTTAGGGTAAAGGCCAGCCCGGCCTCAGATAAGGCTGATGGATGAGGAGTCTGAAGGCCAAGGGCTAAGCCCATGACCAATAAAAAAGGGAGGGTCTGGGAAAGCCCCCCCACAGGGACTCAGCGGGGTGCCTGCCCCCGCTGCTGCGGGTGACCCAGGCTGCCCAGGCCGGGCCCCACCTCCAAGGCCAGAGCCCCTCGCCCACCTCCTCAGCTGGACTGCCGTCCGCGGAGCTCTGGGGGGGCGCAGGCTCCAGGGACCGCAAGGTGCCATCCTCGGACACCTGGGACTTCTCCGTCAGCTTGTCAATGCCTGGGGGGCCAGGTGGGCGTGAGGACCCCTGCCCAGCGCCCTCCCGCAGCATCCCCACCGGGCCCCACCCCCTCCCCTCCAGGCTCCCTCTCCCCCCCACTTTAGAGCCACTGTGCCTGATCCCCCAATGCCCCCACCCCTGGCCGCACCCCTCCCAGAGCCCACACCCAGGCGTGAGGTCAGTGCCCCACTAAGCCAGTGCCCCTCTGGACTCCAGCATCTCTGCCCCCCGCCTCAGCTGCCATCCCCACCGATTCAGTTTTCCATGCCCTTTGCCAGAGATGGGGTGACACACCCCAAAGACCCTGTCCAGCCCCCACCCATGCCGGTGTCCACACCCTCCGCCACCCGCCAGCGCCAGACCTGGGGTGGCCACCAGGCTGGTCTTGAGGGTGCCCGGCTCGGCGGGGGCAGCTGGGCGGGAGCCCTCCATGGAGGCGCCCTCCTGGGAGCTGGTGCGGGACAAGGGCTCGGGCGCTTTCCGGCGCCGCTGCAGGGCCTTGTGGATGGCGGGCGTGTCGGTGGGCAGGTTGGCCAGCTGGTGGAAGACGCTGCGCTTCCGGATGATGGCGTAGACCAGGTTGGAGTTGCCTGTGGGGAAGGAGCACCATCTCACAAGAGGAAACTGAGGCTCAGAGAGGTTATGCCAAGGCCCTAATTTACACCAGGCAGCCCGGCACCTGTGACACCCATCCAGGTCGTGCCAGTCAGAACGTCCCTCTCCCCAGAGTAAGATGATCTGTCCGTGTGGCCATCTGTTTAGAGCCGCCCTCCCCCTCCAACCCAGCTGTGAACGCCACGGGGCAGGGAGCAATCTGCTTGGTTCTCCACCGCGTCCCCCGCACCCAGCACAGGGCTGGGTACACAGCAGGTGCTCAATAAATGCACGTTGGACAAACCGGGGGTTGGGGGGGGGGCAGAGGACTGTTAACTCTTAGATAGGAAGGTATCCTCGCCCACGGCCCACCCACCTCCTGCCCCCGAGGCCAGGGGGCGGGGGTGGGGCCTCACCATCGAACTGGTACTGGATGATGTTGTTGAAGACCTCCAGCAGAAAGAAGACCAGGTGGTGGTTCTGCGCGGCCGAGAAGAGGAACCAGGTGGTGGAGAAGGCCTCCAGCAGGTGCAGCAGCTTGTTGGCCGCCACCATGGACAGGCTCTTGAGGTAGGGGGACACTGCAGGAAGGGCTCGGCTTACCCCTGGGCCCCCCAGTGGCCCCCCGGGCACGTCCTGGACCTGAGCAGGACAAGGTGCTCCTGCTCCCAAGCCCTCCCCGCCCCCCCCCCAAAGCCCCCGAAAAGCCAGGAAGAGGACACCCCCAGAGGCCCAGGCCACCCTGGCCGTGACTTCTGCAGAGCCCCAGGGAGCAGTTTAGCTCCGCCCCTGTCCCTCCACCATGTGGACAGCTGTCCTGTTTACAAAACCACTCACACGCGCCCTCCCGCCCACTCCTCCCCACACCCCTGCGCGGGAGGCGGGACACAGACGAGACCATCCCCATTTTACAGATGGGGACACTGAGGCTCAGAGAGGTACGTAAACTTGCCGAAGTTCCCCAGCTGTACAATGACTGGACAGGAAAGCAAACTCAGGACCGTTAGGTCTTGCTAGCACCTCAAAGTGATATTCTCCATAGAATTAAACACATATTTGTGGCATAGCCTGTGAGGGGGGATCGGATGATAGAAAGGCCCTTGCATTTCTATCCATGGGAGTGGCGGGCAAGTCAGCCTGTGGCCCGGCGCCACCTGGTGGTGAGCAGCGGGAAGGCGGGTTCCGGGGCCCCCTACCGTTCACCACGATGGTGAGCAGGCAATCGAAGAGGGGCTGCAGCCGCTGGTGCCCACTGGTGATGATCTTATGGAATACCTGTGCGGGGGAGCAGAAGGGCGGCCATGGGGTGCCCTCTGCCTCCAAACTCAGCCCAGAGGACACCGCCCCCATGCACCCAGGGGCCCGCTTACCACAATGAGCAGGTCAGCATGGGTCCCCGTGAAGACCGGAATGTCCATGGGCACGCGCACTGAGTAGGGCTTATTCAGCCGCACCCCGAAGTTCCGCTCCCCGCTCAGAAGCAGCAAGATGAAGACACCAATGTGCATCAGGCCCACCCGAGCTGTGACAGGTGGCGTGGGAGGGGTCACCAACAGGGTGGGAGGGGAGGAAGGGAGGCAAGGGGCAGGGACCATCCTGGGGGGTCTGAGCTCCTGGGAGATGGATGGACTGGCTGGGCCACCCCTCTTCAAGGATCCCCCCATCCTGTGCCCCTTCCATCCAATGCACACCCCTCCTTACACTGATCTGCTCGGGCATCGTTGAGGAAGTAGAGGATGGGGACCAGGATGTCCAGCACATCGCTGCTCTTCAGCACAAAAAAGAGGAATTTCTGGGGGAGGGAGGAGGGGACAGGCAGGCAGGGTCAGAGGGAGCGGCAGCTCCGCCCGCCCTTCCCCCTCCTGGGAGTCTCCCAGACCCTGTGCCCATCCCTGGCCTGGCCAAGTAGCTGCTCCTCAGAAGGGGAGGCCGCTGCCTGCAGGCTGGCCCTGCAGCCGGCCCACCTTGTTGAAGTCGCAGAGCTTCCAGAAGAGGACCAGCAGCTCCTGGTGGAACTGGATCTTCTTGGTGGAGTTGGGCAGGTAGGTCTGGAGCAGGGGGTTGGACAGCAGCCGGGCTATGCCCTTGAGGATGAACTGGAAGTCCTGGGAGGGAGGGCAGGGGCCCGTCAAGTCCTGCTCCCTACAAAGGCCTCTCCCTCCCCCAGAGCCTGGCCCCACCCGAGAGCCCGAGGGGCCCAGATTCCAGCGTCGTCCATGGCTGTCCTGGGTGAGCCCCTCAGGAAGCCGAGTCCAAGGCTGGCCTGGAGGGGCCCTTCCCTTCTGCCAAGAGGGGTCATTCGCTGAGCACCTGCTCCCCGCTGGGCTGTGCTGTGCTCTCACTCAATCCTCACAGAGCCAGGGAATAGCTCCGGGCCCCATGTTACAGCTGCAGAGGGCAGGGCTTTGGCATCACATCAGACACAGGACCTTGGGTCTGCCTGGCCTTTAGGTCACTGCATTCCCCTCCCTCAACCTTTGAGAAACTTGCCATCACAGCCACCTCCTCCTGGAAGCCTTCCCAGTTACCCTCACCCGGTTGAGGCCATTGGCCCCTTTCTGCAGATTGAAACCCTCACAGTCCTACGGTCACTATTTCACTGCAGTGACCAGAGACCATGGGGACTATGGTTCCTTTAGGTAGGGGTCAAGACTCCCCCAGCCCATCTCACTGCGCCCCCTACCCCCTGCAAGGCCATGACCCTGTGGGGTGGGCATCGAAACCGCCCCGAGCAAGAGCAGCGCTAGACTCACCTCCTCGCGATGGATGCGGGACAGGTAGTTCACAAACAGGTTCTCGGGCCCTGGAGGCTGCTGAGGGTGGAGCTGGGGTGAACAGGTGCCCCCACCCTCTGCCCCGACCCCAGGCCTCGGCAGCTGGGCCCCCTCAACCCCCAGGGTCACCACAAGGTGCCCCCTGGGTATCCCTCGCCCAGCTCAGCGAGGGGGGGTGCCACCTGGCCAGAGGCCCCGCCCTCCCTCTCCTGTTCTTACGTCGACGTCGTCCATGGCCGTGCCCGTGGTGGTGCCGTCCACGGTGGGGCTGGCGCTGGAGGCGCTGTCGTGGTCCAAGGTGACGATGAGCACCTGGGCGGCCTCCTCCACCAGGGGTTCCCGGTAGTCGGAGAAGAGCAGGTGGTTGTAGGGGATCCCGTAGCCCACAGGGTCATAGGCACACACGGTGTTGAGCAGGGAGGTGAAGAGGGGCAGGGCGTGTCTGCAGGGAGAGGAGCAAGGGGCCTGCAGAGAACCCCCCAGGCCCAGCCCTCCTCCATCCCCACAGTCATCCCCTCCTTCAACCCGGGTTTCAGTGCCCGCTCTGGGCGGGGCCGGGACGCAGAGCCGGAGCTCGTCCCTTCCTGTAGAAGGAGCCCGCCTGTTCCTTCCTGCCTCTGGGACCCGGACCCGGACCCTCACTGGCTGGCTGCGGCGGGAGGAATTTGTTCCCCAGATGGGACGGCCAGTCAGGCGGGGCTCTTGGTAGGAAACCATGTCCACATCCCTCCGGCTCCTCGCGCCAGGGTGAAGCCTGGTCCTTTTTTATATATATATACTATTTTTTAGAGTTTCACAGCAAAATTGAAGGCCCCGAGACGTGCCGCTCACCCCTGCCCCGCGTATGCAGCCTCCCCCCCACCCCCCCCCAACCCCGGTGCCCCATCGAGGAGCCTGCACTGACTCATCGGAACCACCAAACCCATCGCTTCCATGAGGGTCCGTCTTGGTGCCGGAAAGCCTCCAGCTAGGGCCAGTGGGTGATGATGTGGCCCCTGGGGTTCTGAGGGGCAGGACCCTCCCTCGGGGCTCCGAGAGGGGCTGCTGGCCCACGGGAGGTGAGCCTCCCCTCAGGAAGCCGGGCACACGCTCAGTCACCCAGTTCCCAGGCCCCAGGTGACGCCATTCAGAGATCTGTGAGATGTCAGGGTTCAAGCTCCTCATCTTACAGAGGAGGAAACGGAGACCCAGAGAGGTTAAGCGGGTGGCAGGCGTGGCCATCTGCCTGGTGAGGCGGGGGAGGAAGAAGACTGGCCGGCCTGCGCTGTGGCTGGTGGAGGAGTCCCCTGGGCCCCCTTCTGGGGGGAGGGGGAGGGGGAAGGGGAGGGGAGGTTGGGCAGGAGGCCAGGAAAATCTGAAGGAGGAGGCGTGCCATGTGGGCACCAGAGTCTGGGAGTGAGGGGATGAACCAGGACCCTTGGGGACACGAACTCGGGTGCTGCCAGCACAGCCCTGGGCACAGCGGGAGCTGCACAGCCGAACGGCCTGTATCTGCTTCAAATGCTCGGTCTGCCATGTGACACCTCTGTACTCAGATGAACCCCCATGGCCCGTGAGCAAGCGCCCCCCTCGGGCCAGGCTTCCCCATCCTTTAGGGTATATTCATGATGCCCCCTCCTCACCCATTGTCTAAATTGTACTGACACCCGCCCCTAAATAAATAAATAAATAAATAAATAAATAAATGGCACTGCCCAATACAAGCCACATGTAGCTCCTAGGAGCTTAAAACGTGGCTGGTCCGAATTGGGAGGTGCTGTAAGTGTGAACTACACACCTGATCCTGAAAATTCAGCATGAGAAGGGCATGTCACACACCTCAATCACTGTGGATATTGATGACATGTGACATGCTAATATCTTGGCTAGGTTGGGTTAAATCAAACATATTATTAAAATTAACTTTACCTGTTTCGTTTTTACTTTTTAATGTTGCTGGTAGAAATGTTTAAATTGCATGTGTGGCCCTAACCGGTTTGGCTCAGTGGCTAGAGCGTCGGCCTGCGGACTGAAGGGTCCCGGGTTCAATTCCGGTCAAGGGCATGTACCCTGGTTGTGGGCACATCCCCAGTAGGGGGTGTGCAGGAGGCAGCTGATCGATGTTTCTCTCTCATCGATATTTCTAAATCTCTATCCCCCTCCCTTCCTCTCTGTAAAAAAATCAATAAAATATATTTTAAAAATTAAAAAATAAATTGCATGTGTGGCTCGCATAGTAACTAGATGGAGGATCCAGGCACCTGTCACCCAGGGACCCCAGCGGGACATCGGACAGCACTGGCATAGGTGTGGCTGTTACGTTACAGGTCATCACCACCAGGGGGCAGCACCTCCCGTCAAATAAGACTCCTAGGGCTGGAGCCAGGCCTCCGCTCCTCAGCTCTGCTGCCTGGAACAGGAGGAAGGAAGGAAAGGAAGGCAGGAGGCCCTCACCTGTTCTCTGTGGAACAGAAGAACTGCACCCACGGGTTAGTGCTGCCACTGTCCGGAGCTGGAGGCAGGTACATGGCCTCAGAGAAGCACGTCAGCAGCAGCTTCAGCAGCTCAGTCCTTGGGGAGGGGGTTCAGGTCCTGAGGATCCCCGTTCTCCTCTGGGAGGCCGTGCCCACCCTGCCCAGCCCAGCCCAGCTCAAGTCCATGAAGAGAAATGGCCCATTTTCTCCCCGTGAGGCTGCGGCTGGGTCATGCGTGGGCAGCGTCCCTTTACGAGGCCACGGCTGGTTCCCTCCCTGAGCCGTGCAGGGGCCAGGCCTGGGGTCCAGCACGCCACGTGCTCGGAGCCCAAGAAAGCTCACCGGTTCATGTCGTGGATATAGTTGGGCTGGGGCGAGTGAGCAAAGCCCACGCCCGCCTCCCAGATGTATTCACAGCTGTCCAGGGAGTGCATGTCCTCCGCCAAGTCCTGGGGACAGGGTCGGGGAGCGATCGGGCTGGGGGTGGCCAACCTAAGCACCCCCGTCCCTCATGTCACCCCAAAGACAGATTCTCAAATGCCCCGGCGCTAACGCACAGGGAAGAAATAATGTTATCAGCCTCTTTCACTTGCTCAGTCCAGTTTGAGACGCAGAGAGAGAGGGAGGGGAATGGAATTGGGTGTGTCTGGTGGTGGGTGGGGATGGGTGGCAGAAAGCACTCAAGGTCAAGTCCATGGGCCGACGGAGAATGAAAGGGCCAGACCTCCTGTGCCCAAGCCCCACACCCCGCCCACTGCCCAGGCAAAGACAATGGGAGCCTGTGCCCAGCTCCCGGATGCAAGGGGCATGGCCGGGCACCAGGTGGCTCCACTCCAGCTGTGCCAGCCACCGCCCCCTCCCTGGGACCATGCAGCCCTGTCCCCGAAACACCCTGCCCTAGAACTTCACTCAGCCCCAACCCAGAGGCCAGAGCCCTCCCAGCCCAGGGGGTCGGGGATCAGCTCTCACCACAGTGCTCCTCCGGTGGCTCTGGACGGTAAAATCTGGGCAGAAGAGCAAGTCAGCAATGGCCAGGAGTAGGGACTCGGCCAGGGGCCGGGCATTCTCGTCATCGTCTTCTCCCTGCTCAGGACACAGCGCCCGGGGCCACCTCAGTGGGAGCTGGCCAAGGAGAGGCGGCCCCAGGACTTGGGGGAAGGGAGGAGGACGGGGTCTGGGCCCAGGCGGTCACTGGGACAGAACCAGAGCGGACTGGGGCAGTGAGGAACCCTGCCGCTGACAGGAGGGGCCAGGCCGCGCATGTCCCCTAGACTCTGTGTCCCCTCAGCCCTGCAGGTGCCTGGAGATAAACCCAGGCAGAGGGAAGATGGGAGCCAGAGGGAGAGGCCCAGCTGCCCTGCGCCCAGCTGTGCCCAGCTGTATGGGCAGAGACCCGTGGGAGAGGAACTGAGGGCTCAGGGAGAAGGAATCGAGCCCCACTCTCCCTGCCCCGCACTCCCCCAAACCCGGGGAAGCCTGGAGGAGGGTGGGCGGCCCTGGTTCTTGCCCTGGGCCAGGTTCCCGCCCTGTCACAGCTCCACTGCCCACCCAGCCCCGCCCGCCCAACCAGGCCCTGCCTGGCACAGACCTCTCCTCGCCCCGCCCCGGGCACCGTGGACCAGAAGAAGCCCCTCCAGTCCGGGTCCTCAAAGATGTAGGGCAGCACGCGGGTGAGGAGCCGGCTGCAGTTCAGGACAATCTGCTTCTCCTTCTCCGAATGGCAGCCGCTCTCGGCTCCCTGCACCAGCTTCTCCACAGCCTGTGGGGGGGCAGAGGGGCACGCTGGGAGGGTGGGAGTGGGGCCCTGCACGTGGCTCGGATGGGCACCCCAGGCTCAGAGCGGGAGGCCCGACCCCACAGGGCCACCCTCCAGACAGGGTCGGCCAGCCCAGGCGGACGGGACATGGGCCAGCCCACCACTCATTGGCTGAGATCTTGTTACGCGACCCCCGACCTGAGCCTCAGTTTCCTTATCTGTAAAATGGAGACACTAACAGTGGCAGCCGCACCGGGCGAGCTAACTGAGCTGACCCGTGGAAAGTGCTCAGCAAGTTCTGGCCCGGTCACTTCCCCATGGCCACTTCCCCAGCACCCAGAGCCCGCCAGGCCCCTCGGACCACAGGGCTGGGCCAGCGTCAGTGTCCCCAAGCGGGTGGTGAATGGCCCAGCCGGCGCCCTCACCTTGTAGCACAGAGTGGCCAGGTTGGAGGGGGACTCCTCCCGCACGGCCCGGATCTCCGCCGCCGGCACCAGCGCGAAGACATCCTGCACCGAGGTGGCCGTGTCCGCCCAGAACTGGTCCCAAAAGGCGTCATCGGTGGCTTCCACGGGCTGTGGGGGAACCCAGTGTCCAGAGTTGCACAATCCTTTGCTGAAGAGCCCATAGTTTGCCCAACATGTAGCCAAGGAAACCCCCAAGAGGTAAGCCATGGCCCCCCTACTCCACCCCTGCTGGTGCCCAGGAGCCTCCCACATGGCCACCATGAGTCCCAGCCCGCACAGGCAGGCTGGGGCACTTGGCACAGATGGTCAGGGGTCAGCTGGGCATTGAGTCCAGCAGCCGAAGCCTCACCCGGCTCTGAGGGACTGTGTGACCATCCACCGCTCTGGAGACCTTCTCAAACCCCACTGCCTGCAGACTGAGTCCAGACCTCAGCCAGCCAGTCAGCCCAGACCTTGCCTAAACACACCTACTCGCTGCACACCTGCGTACACACGTGTGCACACACACGCATACGCATGCACACACACCTGTATTTGCTGTCCCTCCAACACAGCCATGCCATCTTTTCTCCTAGCCTTTGCTCAGACTGCCCCCTCTTCCCGGCATGCCCACCCCTCCCGACACATTCCAAAGTCCCACCAGCCCTATTGAGGCAATGTGCCTTAAACACGTGTATGCCTTTTGAATTATACAGGCAATCCATGTGAATGGTAATATTCCGGAAATATTTCCCAAGGAAATAGTTATGCGTGTATGAGGATGCCAACTGAAGTGTTATTGTTGACAACAGTAAAAAGTTGGGCTCAATTTAAATAACCAACAATGGGGGAGTGCTTTCAAAAGTGAAGGCACATTCATACAAAGGGATATTATGCAGCCATCAGAATCACGTTTTAAACGAATATTAATGAATATTCACAGTGTCAGGGTAGGTGAAAAAAGGATTAAAAAACGATCACAGTTTTGTGTTAAATTGTATAGTAACAAAAGCCTACACAAAAGTGTTAACAGCAAGGATCTCTCTGGGTGATTTTGTTTTTTCGTTATGCTCTTCTGTAAGCGCAGGACTATTACTATTTTCTTCCTTTTGAATGTTCCTCTGCGGGGGGCCAGGCTACCAGGCTCTCTACTTTCTGAAGAGCGCTTTCTGCGAGAGACCATCCCCCTCGCCCTGTCGCCCAACGCTCTCCCTTCTCTGCAAGGCTGGCCAAGGGCCCGGCCAGCACCCTGGATCCACACATAGTACTATGCATTACCCTTCTATTGAGAAAAAGAAATACCTTGTTAAAAAAAAAATTCTAAAACTAAAAATGGAACTCCCATTTGACCCAGTGATCCCACTGCTAGGAATAAATCCCAAGAAACTAGAAACACCAATCAGAAGGGATATATGCACCCCTATGTTCACAGCAGCACAGTTTACAATAGCTGAGATTTGGAAACAGCCTAAGTGCCCATCAGCAGATGAGTGGATTTAAAAAACTGTGGTGCATCTACACAATGGAATACCACGCTGCGGTAAAAAGGAACTCTTACCATTTGCAACAGCGTGGATGGACCTGGAGAGCATTATGCTAAGCAAAATAAGCCAGTCAATGGAGGAAAAATACCACATGATCTCACTCATTTGTGGAATATAATGAACAACATAAACTGATGAACAAAAACAGATCCAGAGACAGAGAAGCATGGATCAGACCATCAAACCTCAGAGGGAAGGTAGGGGAGGGTGAGGGTAAGAGGGAGAGATCAACCAAAGGACTTGTATGCAGGCATATAAGCCTAACCAATGGACACAGACACCAGGGGGTGAGGGCATGAGCGGGGGTGGTGGGGGCAATGAGGGGATAAGGACACATATGTAATACCTTAATCAATAAAGAAAATAATAACAATTCTGGCCCTAGCTGGTTTGGCTCAGTGGATAGAGTGTCAGCCTGCAGCCTGAAGGGTCCTGGGTTCGATTCTGGTCAAGGGCACGTACCTAGGTTGCAGGCGCCTCCCGGCCCGGGCCCTGGTTGGGGCACATGCAGGAGGCAACTGATTGGATGTGTTTCTCTCACCTCGATATTTCTCTGTCTTTCCCTCTCTCTTCCACTCTCTCTAAAAATCAATGGAAAAGTATCCTCGGGTGAGGATTAAAAAGAAAATAATAATAAAGTGCTCTGAAATTTGTTTAAATAATAATAACAACAACAATAATAACAGTGTTTTCTGAAGCCACTTCTTGCAAGAAGTCTCCCAGAGCTCTGGACAGATGGGCTTGCTCCCACCTTGGAACCCCACTCCCGACCCACTCACCACAGTCCTGGCTCCACCAGTCTTGAGGCCCCTTTAGTCCACAGCCCCTCCTCCCTGACCTTGCAGCTGAGGCATATGGCGGATGCTCAGGCAATATTTGTTCAGCTAAAGGCTATAATTACTCCTCGAGATCCCTTCAGCCCAGTCACTAGGCAGGGCCGAGGACCAGTGGGGTTGTCCAAAGTTAGGGCTGGGGTCACAAGCCTCACCGAGGTCCAGGTGTACCCAGGCCACTCCCCAAGCAACACCCCTCACTGAGCTACAGGGCAGCGTGCGGCCTTGGCCCTCTGGACAGGCCTGGCACCCAGGCCTGCTCAGTCCCAGAACTGGTAGAGCGAGTTAGTGGGGGAAGGAGGATGGGGAGTGGGAAACAGGGGCCAAAGGAGGGACCCAGCTGGCACCTGGCGCCCTCAGCCAGGACAGCCCTCTGACACTCACTGGGGTCCCCGGGTTACCACAGTGGCCAGGGTAGGGGTGGGAAAGGACATCCCGGAAATATGAAGAGCCCTCCCTCCCCAATCTGGGAGCACCTATGGGAAACTCTCATCTCGACACCTTCCCCACCTCCCAGGTAACCACTACCCCCTTTAAAGGGGCAGAAACTCATCTCAACACCAAGTAGACTTGGCCTCTGACCTAGTTCATCACGCAAGTGTCCCCAGGGTAGCCCAGCCCCGAAACAGAGGAGCGTCCCAGTTGGGAGCTGGCCTTGAACTTCAAGAGTGGTGACTTTCACCCCCACCCCCCATCCCCAACTGATCCCACCGTGGCTTGGACACTCCAACTTGGCAACCATTGCCTGACCGTACCAGGCTAGCCTGGTGCTACAGGTATCGGCCAGGGTCACTGGGGCCGCTTCGGCTCCTAAGGGCAGGGACATGGCTTAGTTCCTGCCTCAGTTACCCCAGCTGGGCTCCACCCAACCCAAGAACACTCTAAAATCGAAGCCAGTTTCTTTGGAAAAGAAGCAGCTGGGCAGGCGCCCGCCACCAGGGGCACAGAGATGGAGCTACCTGGTGGGAAACCAGCTGTTCTCACCCCAGCTCTGCCAGGACCTGCTCAGGCCAGAACTCCCACTGTTGAGGGCCCAGCTGCATCTTTGGAAACCTTTCTGGGGGAGGGGGGGAAGGACCAGCCTGCAAAGGGTGACCTGTGCTGGAGGACTGTGTCACCACGGCATGCACACGCAGTACATGTGCACACGTGTAAACATGGACCGACCAGATCCCATCTGCCCAACAGCAGAGAACTCAGAACATGTGGGAGCGAGGAGAGGGTCCGGGTTCAGGAATGTCCCCTCCAGAGCCCCACCCACCTGGGAAAGACGCAGGAGCCCAGCCAAAGCTCCTGGCCCTCAGAACCAGGGTCGGGCCAGCCCAGGCAGGAAGGAAACAGGATGCAGCACAGGAAGGCTGAGGGTGGGAAAGGCGCTGGGCCGGCTTGTCACTGCCCACAGCAAAACTGTGTCCACAGCACAGCTTCTGGGGGCCCAGGACCGGAGAGTACCCCGTGCCCAACCGGCCTGAATCTCCACGGAGGGGCAAGGACTGGAATGACCGACTATCTGCGATCTGGTCCTCACTCCGCAGCTGCCCAAGCCAGGTCACTACAGGGCACCTGAGGTGTCAGTCCCCGAGGGTCTCTCCCTCCAGGCGGCCCAGGCCCCTCCCACCTGCAGGGCCCCAGAGCTCCCCAGCGGGAGACCCAGGCTGGGCACTGGCTGCAGTCCTGTCCCAACGCACTCTCCTCAGCTGGGAAACGGGACAGCAATGCCCCAGTCAGCTCCATCGCTGTACTGAGGGGGGAAGGGGGGGCTGGAGCAGGTAGGAATGTAGTCTGCCCAGATCCCTGGGGCCCTGGCTGGCCTAGTCCTGCTGGCCCAGCACTGGACCCTAGCAGCTGAGCCAACAGCCCATAGTTCACTTCTCCACCAAGGTGTTTCCCTCGGCAGGTAGGTAAACACTGGAGCCTCCCTTCCTCTTCTCTCTGTGGCCCCACCTTGAGGGGCTGGCCACCCGCCACCCGCAGCCCTAGGCGCCCCATCGCTAGAGAGCCAAGGGCCAGACGAACCAGGCGCCTGGGGGAAGCGGCGAGGAGCAAGGTCTGGTTTCTATCACCCCCCTCAGCCGGCTGGACTCTCCAGAGGCGCTGGGCAGTGGCCAGCACCTGGCCTTTCTCTCAGGGGAGCAGGAGAGGGTGGGACCAGTGGTCTGGCCTCTGGAGCTGTGACCAGCTGGCTGTGGAAATGGCTCCCTCCCTCCCACCCTAACTGCCAAGAGCAAGTGAGAGCAGAGCGCCAAGGAGCAGTGGGGTGGGTGGGGTGGGATTGGGGGTGAGAGGAAAGCCCCAGATAGCAGCAGGTCCTGACTCCCTTGCAAGTGGGGGATCTGGGGAGTCAGGGCCAGCATCTCTGTGGCCAGAAGGGCCTGGTTCAAGGGGTGGGCAAGGAAGCCGCCTTGCTGGGCCAGGACCTGTTGGGGGGCGGGTGCGCAGAGGGGGTGAGGAGGTGGCCTCTGTGCCACTTGTGGACTCGGAGGAGCATGGACTAGGCTGCAAGACACCCCCAGGCCCCACACCAGCAGGTCAAGGGCAATGTACAGGTTTCTCAGCCCTGACCCAGGGAACAGAGGGAACCCCAAACACAGCCACCCCCACAGCTGGGCCTCAGAGGAGGAGCCCCCTTCGGGAGTGGTCCCGGCTGGGACACTGGATTCCAGGGGCCTGGGAACAGGTCCTCTTGCCAGGCTGCTGGGCCTCTCCTGCCGTGGGCATCGACCTGGGCCCAGCAAGGCTGCTGCCGCCGCGCGCCAGCTGTTACCCCGACCAGGGCGGACGCCGGCCCGGCTTTGTTTGCATTGAGTCAGCCGGCTCTGTGTGTCCGGGACCCGCGGGCACCGAGGGGCAGGGAGGGGAGGAGGGAGGTGGATGGGTGGGAGGAGGCGGGGAGAGGCTGAAGATGTAAGCCTGGAGGGACGGAGTGGATGGGGGATGGGCAGGGGGTGGACAGCGGCGATGCCGGCTCGGGAAGTAGGCACACGTCAGCCTAAGGTGGCAGCAGCGGCTGCGGGGAGAGATGCTCCCGGGAGAGAAGGCTGGGGCGAGGGGATGGAGCATCGGGTCCAGGCCAAGCGATTTGGCTCTGGCCTCAGTATCACCCGCGGGCCCAGCGGGGTCCCCCATCTCAGGACAAGCCAAGTTCGCGCAGCCCCCCGGCCCTGCCCAGCCCCCAGCCCGGCAGGTGGGTGGGGAGGCCGGGGTCCCGGGCGCACCTGCGTCTTGGTGGTGAGCTGGATCACCGCCTTTCGGAAATTCAGCTTGGAGTCGGCCGACCCCATATCGTTGGAGCCCGCTCCGGCCCGGCCCCGACCCCGACTCCCGCCCCGGCCCCGGCTCGGGATCCAGCTCCAGCTCCAGCTCCGCGGCCCCCGCTGCTCTCGCAGGAGCAGAGCTCGGCACGGCACCCCGCCCGCCCGCCCGGCGTCGGCCCCGCCTCCTCGTGACTCCGCCCTCGCTAGGCCCCGCCCCCTAGTGGCTCCGCCCCCCCCCCCCCCCCCCCCCCCCCCCCCCGGCACCTGCCGCCGGGGAGGCACTGTCCACTGCGGGGTCTGCCTCTCCGACTCAGCTGGACCCGATGCCTCCGCGCCCTTCCCTCTGCGTCGGAGCCTCGTCCCCGCTCCATCGCCCGTTTCCGCCCCAGCCCCAGGGCCCGCGATCCTCCCAGGCCCCCACGCCATCACTGGGCCCACACTTTCTCAGCCAGCTCTCTCCCTTGAGTTTCTTCCTTGTCAATCCTGTCCTCCCCATTCTTATTCTTATTATTATTATTTTTTATTACTATTATTATTACTATTATTTAGTATCTGCTCTCGTGGTTCCCCCTTTTCTGGCCTGTGAAACCCACGTGTCCAGACAGCCCCGGCTCAGCCATCCATTCTGCGCAAGGAAAGGCGGACTCAGTGGCCGCTCCAGGAAAGCAGCGCGGGGGTCTGATGAGAGCTGGAGTCCCTCTGGGTCCCACAGCTCCTTTCTGGCCACCTGCCTTCCCTGAAAATCCTTTTAAGTCTGTCCATTTTAACAAATATCTTGAGGGACTGGTATTTAGCAGCACTATCAAGAATGGGAGCACAGGGGCTTAAGTCACAGGGCTTATTCTTTTTTTTTAATATATATTTTATTTTTCACAGAAAAGAAGGGAGAGGGATAGTTAGAAACATCGATCAGCTGCCTCCTGCACACCCCCAACTGGGGATGTGCCTGCAACCAAAGTGCATGCCCTTGGCCGGAATCGAACCTGGGACTTTTCAGTCCGCAGGCCAACGCTCTATCGTCTATCCACTGAGCCAAGCCGGTTAGGGCCACAGGGCCTATTCTTAATGAGCAATTATCTAGAGAGAGAATCAAGAAAAGAATCAGCCGTGATTCAACCAGTGAGCCTTTGATGGAAGCAAAGTAGTAGCAGTAGAAGTAATTAATAATAATGTGACGACAATGTCGCTAACAACAGAATCCCACCTCTGAGGTAAGTATTATCCACATTACCCATTTGGGGAAACTGAGGCTCAAAACATTTAAGTTACTTGCCCAAAATCACTAGTAAGGAGCAAAGCAAAAAAAAAAAAAAAAGGAAATTCAACTCACCCCAAAAGAGGTTGCACTTTTCTGTAACATCATCTTGCATGCTATGTCTGGAAGCTTCTGAAAATCCCAGATGCTTCAAAAGGAGGTGAAATTCAGCTTCAATAGGAATTCCACAGCTGAAAAATTAGGGACGCCCCATCGAGGCAGCAAAGGGGTGGCAAAGGCAGGGTAGGACAGGTGTGGAGGCGGGAAGGAGGGGGCAGGGTGTCAGCATGTCACTGGGTGAGCGGACTGGACAGAGCAGGTCTGTCCTTGCTCCAGGGGTGTGTTTTCCCTGGCCTGGATGAAATCCTGGGCAGGCCCCATGGCTTTTCTGATCGCTCTGAGATAACGAATGAATGGCACCTTTATTTGGCATTAAAAAAACAAATTCAGTCCACTCTACAAAGCACCCAACTCTAGTCCAGCCCAGAGCGACATTAAAAACTCTGAATCTGCCCATCCACAGCGGCTCAGTAGTTGAGCATTGACCTATGAACCAGGAGGTCACGGTTCAAATCCTAGTCAGGGCACATGCCCAGGGTTTCAGGCTTGATTTCCAGTAGGGGGCGTGCAGGAGGCAGCCAATTAATGATTCTCTCCCATCATTGATATTTCTATCTCTCCCTCTCCCTTCCTCTCTGAAATCAATTAAAAAATAAAAATAAAACTCTACCCTGGCTGGTTTGGCTCAGTGGATAGAGTGCCGGCCTGGGGACTGAAGGGTCCCGGATTCAATTCCAGTCAGAGGTACATGCCTGGGTTGTGGGCTCGGGAGGCAGCCGATCAATGATTCTCATCATTGATGTTTCAATCTTTCTCTCCCTATTCCTTCCTCTCTGAAATCAATAAAAAAAAATTTTTTTTAAATAATAAAACTCTGCCGAAACCGGTTTGGCTCAGTGGATAGAGCGTCAGCCTGCGGACTGAAGGGTCCCAGGTTCGATTCCGGTCAAGGGCATGTACCTGGGTTGCGGGCATATCCCCAGTGGGAGATGTGCAGGAGGCAGCTGATCGATGTTTCTCTCTCATCGATGTTTCTGGCTCTCTATCTCTCTCCCTTCCTCTCTGTGAGAAATCAATAAAATATATAAAAAAAAAAAAAAATAATAATAATAATAAAACTCTGAATCTTAGTCATTAAAGAGATGCAGATTGAAACCACAATATGATAACCATTATATACCTACTAGGTGGGGTCCCTCGGCCTGGCCTGCGAGGATCGGGCAGAAACTGGCTCTCCGACATCCCCCAAGAGGTCCTGGATTGTGAGAGGGCAGTTCTCGGGTGATGCACCCCAGAATCGGGTTCCCTCCTCTCTGGTTCCCCCACCTTCACTCTTCTCTCCCTCCATTTCCTGCTGGTGCTCCCCACCAGTGGGCCCACAACAAGAGAGCAAATGACCCACAGGTGCAGCCCATAAAAGCTTCAGCCCCCGGGCATGGAGCAGATGGAGACAATGGAAAGAGGTTGGAAAGGGTAAATGGAGCCTGTCCCACATCCAGGCAGGTGGAGAGAGCGGGAGCAGAAGGAAGGCCCAGAGCATAGAGAGCCTGGGATAACCAGCTGGGGCAAATGCTGAGCAACAAGAGATAGAGCTTGAGACAGGCCAGGGCCAGCGCATCCTGTTAGGGAGCTTTTATCTCATTCTCTGAGCAACAGGAGCCTTCGAAGCAGGGGAATAATGTCATTATGTCTTAGCACAGTCATTCTGGCTGCTGCAGGAAAGACAGTGGCTGAACACAGCGAGTCCAGCTGGGAGGTGAGAGAGGATGAGGGTTGACCCTAGGCCAGTGATGGCGAACCTATGACATGAGTGTCAGAGGTGACACGTGAACTCATTTTTTTGGTCTATTTTTCTTTGTTAAATGGCATTTAAATATATAAAATAAATATCAAAAATATAAGTCTTTGTTTTACTATGGTTGCAAATATCAAAAAATTTCTATATGTGACACGGCACCAGAGTTAAGTGAGGGTTTTTCAAAATGCTGACACGCCGAGCTCAAAAGGTTCGCCATCACTGCCCTAGGCAGTCACCAGTGATATGGTGACTAAGGATGCAGGTGGTGATGGGGATGTGGAATCTTGATTGTCAGTTGGATGCATATTCTAGGCTAGGTACTATTGCTACTTCCCCACCAAACTTGGCGTAAAACCATAAACTTGGTTATAAATGAAGCAGTCAGTAATTCAGCTGAGGGGTTTTGTGCCTTCTCCACAGCCGCTAGGGCCTGAGCAGGGGAGACTAGAATGGCCAGGGGAGGGGTTAACTCGACACAGCTGGGTGCTGGAACCACCTGGAGGCTTCTTCACTCACACCTGGCATGTCGGGAGGCCATAAAGGCGGGCTCAGCGGGGGCTGAATCTGGAATCATCAGCATGGGACCCACTGTGTGGCCTGGGCCTCGCACAGCAAGGCCCCAGGTTCTGAGAGTGAGTGTCCCAAAGGGTGCACAGCAGAAAAGGTGTCTGAGGCCCCAGCCAGTGTGGCTCAGTTGGTTGAGGGTAGGCCTGTGCACTGAAAGGTTGCCGGTTCGATTCCTGGTCAGGGCACATACCCAGGTTGCGTCAACCCATCACCAATGTTTCTCCCACTCTCTCTCTCCCTTCCTTCTCTCTAAAATCAATAAACACATCCTCAGGAAACATACCCTCGTATCCTCGGGTGAGGATTTTTAAAATGTAAAGAAAACAAACTGCCACATTGTGGGTGATTCTCTTCTCCACACTTCGTCCCCCCACACCCCGTCCTTCTCTCTCCCGACCTTTGTCTCTAAGTCTCATCTCAGTAAAGGGCGCTTCCCCCCAAATCAGTGTCACCCTTGACGCCTCTCTTCTTGCCACCCCAATTCCAATCCATCACTGCATCCTGATGCTATTCCCCAAACGTGTATCATCTCCACTGCCCCCCTCGCCAGAGCCCCACTGTCCCCCATCCACAGCGGCCTCCGCGCCTGCCCCCTCTAATCTCTTCTCTGCAGAACAGCGGGCAGCTGTGAAGTGCAGCTCACAACACTCCCCCAGTGAAAGCACCTCGGAGTCCTTCGCTGGGAACAACTCCTTCAGGCTGCATGGTGACCTCCCAGCCCATGTGCTCCCCTCCCCTGGAGTCCCGGCTCCACACACTGATCTTCCCACATGTCCTCAAACCCCCTGAGCTTGCTGCCCCAGATCTCTGCACAGATTGTTCCTTCTACCTGGGACAGCCCTCCTCCTCCTCTTCGTGTTCCTGTCCCCTTCTCATTCTTGGGTTCTTATCTTTTTTTTATATACTTTTTTATTGATTTCAGAGAGAGGAAGGGAGAGATAGAAACATCAATAATGAGAGAGAACCATTCCTTCTCACCCCCTACTGGGGATCGAGCCCGCAACCCAGGCATGTGCCCTGACCAGGAATCGAACCCTGACCTCCTGGTCGACACTCAACCACTGAGCCACACCAGCCAAGCAGGGGTCTTATCTTTAAAGCCTCGTTTCCTGACAGATTTCCCATCCCCAGCAGTTGTTATTTCAGCTCCTGGTGTTCCCTAAAACTTTACCACCGTTTTAAATATGTTTGTCTCTTCATTTGGTTTACTAGAGGCCCGGTGCATAAAAATTTGTGCACTGGGGGGAGGGTCCCTCAGCCCAGCCTGTGCCCTCTCACAGTCTGGGACCCCTCAGGGGATGACCACCTGCTGGCTTAGGCCTGCTCCCTGGGGGATTGGGCCTAAGCTGGCAATCAGACATTCCTCTGGCAGCCCGGAAGCCCTCGGGGGATGTCCACTTGCCAATGGAGAGCAGGCCTAAGCTGCAGTCTGACATCCTTAGCGCTGCTGAGGAGGCAGGAGAGGCTCCCACCACCACCGCTGTACTGGCAGCCATCAGCCTGGCTTGTGGCTGAGCAGAGCTCCCCCATGGGAGCGCACTGACCACCAGAGGGCAGCTCCTGCATTAAGCGTCTGCCCCCTGGTGGTCAGTGTGTGTCATAGTAACCATTCATTCCCAGTCTTTCTGCTGTTAGGGTCAGTTTGCATATTACCCTTTTATTATATAGGACAGAGGCCTGGTGCATGGGTGGGGCCGATTGGTTTGCCCTGAAGGGTGTCCAGGATCAGGGTGGGGGGCCCGCTGGGATGCCTGGCCAGCCTGGGTGAGGGGCTGAAGGCTGTTTGCAGGCTGGTCACACCCCCTTCAGGGTGGGGGTCCCCACTGGGGTGCCTGGCCAGCCTGGGTGAGGGGCTGATGGCTGTTTGCAGCTGGTCACACCCCCTTCAGGGTGGGGGGGTCCCCACTGGGTTGCCTGGCCAGTCTGGGTGAGGGGCTGAGGGCTGTTTTCAGGCTGACCAAGCCCCCCAGGGACAGAAGCTCCCAGCCTCTTTTTTTCTTTTTTTATTCTGAGATTTATTTACCTTCTATAATTGAAACTTTGTTGCCTTCAGTGGAGCTCAGAGCCGGCTGCAGCAGGTGGGAAGCTTGGCTTCCTCCATCACTGGAGCAACCAAGCCTCTTGCTTGCTCCAGCTCCGTGGCTGCCTGCCGCCATCTTGTTTGGGTTAATTTGCATATAGTCACTCTGATTGGCTGGTGGGCACGGCTTAAAGCACAGCAAAGGTATGGTCAATTTGCATGTTTGTCTTTCATTAGATTAGATGTCTGTCTCTCCTAGTGAAATGCAAGCTTCGTGGGAGCAGAGTATGGGTCTGTCTTGCTCCCTGCAACTCCAGCACCTAGCACTGGCCTAGACACAGAAATTACCTCTTAGGCAGTGAGTGAAGATAGCTCCTGGCGATCGTAGAGGATGGAGCCACTTTGGTTGTCCAGGTCAGCAAGCAGGAATGATACATTCACTGGCTGTTCCTCAGATTCATTGTTTAGCACTTTGAGGAGCTTTGCAAGTAGAGCAGGTGGATCTGAACTGGGACAGTGAAGGATGAAGGACCAAGTAACCCGGCTACACGGCTGGTTCTAGAGCATTCATTTGTTCACTCACTGGGCCTGCCCCGTGCCTGCCCTTAAGGAGCTCCCAGTCTGATAGGTGGACCCGTGCAATGGGAGCCCAGGCATCTGGCAGTGCCCGGAGCTTCGCTACAGGTCTCTTAGGTCCATGGCTCTGTCCTTGACTGAGAGCCTCGCCGCCACCTCAGCCCCCGCTCCCTACCAGGAAGGGAAGGTCCCTGGACAGGACTCCCAGAAGCCCTGCCAGAAGAGGGGTAGTGGTCGGTGAGGAGCAATCCTCCAGGTAAAAGTAGTTACAATAACAATGACCCTAAAGGCAAACACTGCCTGCTGCTCGCATGGCTCAGATCCTGCTCTCAGCACTTGGCCTGTGTTAACTCGGGAATCCTCCCAACAACCCCATGTCTTGGTACTGAAAGAGTAGGGTGAGCCATAGCTGGTTTGGCTCAGTGGATAGAGCATCGGCCTGCGGACTGAAGAATCCCAGGTTCAATTCCAGTCAAGTGCATGTGCCTCAGTTGCAGGCTCCTCCCCATCCCCGTGAAGATTAAAAAAAAAAAAAGAGTAGGGTGAGGCCGCAGAGGACACTCAGCGTATGCATCCTAAATGACAGGCCTGGGAGGTTTAACTGCGGGGATTCAAGGTAGACATATGGAAGCACTTCCCGACCACAGGGACTGTGAGAACCTTGTCGGGGACAGACTCAGATGGTTGATGGGGGGAGGGAGGGGCACAGGATGACCTCACTCATTCAAATATATCCAGCGCCTTACCCAGCCAGGCACTGACCTCAGACTGGTGGGAGGTTCGGGACAGATGGGGCAAGAGTATTCAGTGCAGCCGGTGCCCAGCGCGGGAATGTCTGAGGACAGCTAGGCCTGCAGGGGTGGGGGCACCTGAGGAAGGTGTCCCGGCGCCGCGATCCCTTGACCTCAATCCAAGATGAGCGGGAGGGGAGCGGAGAGGGGTGGGGGGTGGCGGGGGCCCAGAGGCTCGGGCTGGGCACCCTAGCCCTCCCGAGCGCGACTGGGAGTGACCGAGACCCTCAACGTCAGCACTGCCTGCGCCGTCATTTCCTGTGGGCTGGGCTGGGGGTAGGCAATGGGCCCGCAGGAGGTGGCGTCAGAGTCCCTAGCCCACCCACCCGGAGGGCGTTTGCCTCGTTGCATCCGGCTCCGAGCTCCCACGGGTCCCTATCTGGGCTCTAGGACCGGGAGCTCCTCGGATGGGGCCTGGGAAGTGCTCCCGGTCCCGGCATGTGAAATCGGCCGCAGGGGAATCACAATGCCCAAGGCTTGGGGGACGTTGAGTCTGTCAACCTGGCGTCTGGACGCTCCTGACAAGGAACACGGTGCAATAGGTCTGTGTGACCCACAGATGAGGCACCGGCCGGGGGGTGTGGGGGGAGACGGGGCTCCCAAGATCAGCTGATTTATAAGTCCCAGCCGTCCGTGGCTCTGTGCTCTGCTGAGAGGAAAAGGCCTGAAACGGATCCTAGGGCTTGTTGGCTGGGAGCTCAGGAAGACAAAGGAATTTCCTGCTTCAAAGGCAGATCTCATCTTCCTCCTCATGCAATAGTTTAGAAAATATGACTACATCAGCCCGGAAGGCACAAGAGTGATCCCACTGGCCAAGGAGCTGGGGTTCCCATGAACGAAACTGGGCAAAGGGCCCAGCACAGGCCTGGTATGCAGCAGGAACCCCATCCCTCAGCATCCGCAGCTCTGAGTCACCTGGGCCTCCATCCTCCATCCTCTGTCCCCTTGGGAAGCTCCACAAACCTGGCAGAGTTGGTTGCCCAGCTTCAGCCCACCCCCACCCACCCCAGCCTCGTGGGACCTGGGGGCGTCCAGCCTGAATGACCCTACCTAGTGCTCAGGCAGCAAGGAGAATCCAGCCTTGGTGACATGCTCGCCCCTACCAGGCACTGCTCCTGGGACCGGGGCACGGGGAGGGTGGCTGGTATTTCAACAGTAGTGCCAGCATATAGTGCAGTGATGGCGAACCTATGACACACGTGTCAGAGGTAACACGCGAACTCATTTTTTTGGTCGATTTTTCTTTGTTAAATGGCATTTAAATATATAAAATAAATATCAAAAATATAAGTCTTTGTTTTACTATGGTTGCAAGTATCAGAAAATTTCTATATGTGACACGGCACCAGAGTTAAGTTAGGGTTTTTCAAAATGCTGACACGCCGAGCTCAAAAGGTTCGCCATCACTGATATAGTGGGTCCTAATAAAAATGAGTTCGATGGCCCTTGCTGGTTTTCTCAGTGGTTAGAGCATCAGCGCAGGCTGAAGGGTCGAAGGTTTAATTCTGGTCAGGGGCAGGTGCATAGGTTGCAGGCTCGATCCCCGTCCCAACCAATCGATGTGTCTCTCTCACATTGATGTTTCTCTCTCTGTGTCTTTCCCTTTCCCTTCCACTCTCTCTAAAAATCAATGGAAAAATATCCTCAGGTGAGGAATAACAAAACAAAAAATGAGTTACATGAATGCTGGAGTCTGAAAACTCCTTTAAGGAAAGAATGCTTGGGTAGGTGAAACTTTTTTATCTGAATGGGTATAATTGGATATAGGATATAGGATCTGGATCCCAAGGACAGGGCAATGGAACCTTAAAGAGGGAGGCCCAGAGTGCAAGTAACACACCCTCGAACCTCGCCTCTTCTGGCTTGAGGTTTCTAGCCACAGGCATTGAAACATTCCTGGTCTTACAGGTACTATAATTGTCAATGAACATTCACTCATGGAAAGCATCAATAAGCCAGCCTGTTCTCGGCACTGAGCAGCCAGCTGGGAACAAAAGATAAGTTCCTTGCTGTCCTCCTCTGGAGATCCAGAGCCAGAGAAACACAGCAGGTAAATAAAATAAAATAATTTCAGACAGTGAGATCTAAACTAACTGAAGGAGCACAGCCTGGAGGGAAGGGGCGGGTTCATAGATTCTAGTGGCAGCCAGACCAGGGCAGCAGGGAGATCCCGCCCCAGGCTCCGCCTCCATCTTTGCATACGCCTTCTGATTGGCTGGCGGTGGCAGGCCCCACCCCGTGGAGCGGGCGGTTGGGGAAGCTCTAGTCTAGTCGGTTGGGGAAACGCCAGGCAAACCCGGCCGAGATGCAGCCGCCGCTCCGAGTGGCGCTGGGCGGGCCGGGGGCATCGCGGGCCGGAGCTGGGCCAGGCGCGTCCGCCGTGGCACCCGCGCACTCTTAGCTCCCCAGACCTGCCTGCGGGTCCGGGCCCGCCTGGTCGCCTCATCGCCCGCCGTCCCCTCCCCTCTACCCTTTGTGCCGCCGCCGCTCGGAGTTCCCGGCTCCGCAGGACCCCGGCCGGGCCAGATCGCGGCGGCGCATCGGCCCGCTGTGGGCGCCGGGTCAGCGGCCGATGGCGAAGGGGCGCAGCGCGGGCGGGGGCGCTGCAGCCGGAGCCCGCGACGCGGGAGCCCGGGCCCGCCTCCGCCGCATTGTCCCGGGCCCCGCACCGCGGCCCTGAGCCGCGCCGCCGCAGCGCCCGCCCGCCCCCGCAGGGCCATGCGGAGGGCCGCCGGGATGGAGGACTTCTCCGCAGAGGAAGAGGAGCCCTGGTACGACCAGCAGGACCTGGAGCAGGGTGAGCACGGAGAAGGGGGCAGCAGAGCGAGGTGCGCCCCGCGACCTCTGTCCGCTTCTCCATTGTTGGGCGGTGTCACCCCCGGGAGGGCTGAGCTGCACCCCGCGGCCCGGACTCCGATGGGTGATGCGTGCGGAGAATGGGGACGTGGAGAGAAGGGGCGCGCTGCCCTGGAAGACCGGCCCGGGCCCGCGAAGACCTGCAAAAGTCGGGGGAACAGTCTTCCTCTCCCCCGAAGGACGGGGGCATACCTCACCCAGCTCGCCCACCCCAACTTAGAGGCAGGCACTGCCCAGGGCCCCTGATATGGCCGGGGCCTGAGTACTGGCTGGAATTCTTAGGAGGCCTAGGAAGGTGGCTCCTTGGTTGTTTTGCTGGGAGGGGTGGAGTGTGTGGGGGGAGGGGGAGAATGATCTTATCCCAAATCCAGCGACACCCTTCCCTGCCAGAATTCCTGAGTTCTAAGACTCCCAGAAAGTTTCCCCAACTCCCTTCCCCTCAACCCAGGGAGGCGATAGGAGTGCGGGCATCCAGCCAGGGGAGAGGTGAAGATTTGGAGTCCCCTGGTCCTCCCCCCAAAAAACTCGCCCCCTCCCGAACTGCTCATGGTTTGGGGGTCAGGTTTGGCAATTCTGAACAAGAGCCCAGATTAGAGGGAGCCACCTCCCTCCTCCATCTGAGAGCTGCGAGGGCGACTGGAAGTGGGTTAGAAGCTGGTGATGAGGTGGCCGAAGTGACATCACTAAGAGTAGGGGACAGGCTGTTAGGACCGGAAGGAGGAGTAGGCCGAAGGGTCTGGCCAAGGCCTGCTAGACTGGAGTCAAATCCACCCTCTCCCGGCCAAGAGCACCTCATTCTTGGAGATCAGGGCTGGAGGGGTGTCCAGGAGAAGTGACCACAGCCCCCGGGTGGGCAGGTGTGGACACAAGTCTGATGGAGTGTGTGCTGACACCCCGGCTCTGGGGCTCCACCCACGGCCCCCAAGGCCTGGCCTTGCCCTCAGGGAGACATCTACCCAGATCCTGGAGCCTTGGTTACTGGCCCTGACCCACATCCTCCCGTGGCCAGATTTGCTGGTAGATGAGGCTCAGTCCTTGTGCTGAGGAATGGGGGGTAACCAGAGCCTCTGAGGACTAGTGTGGGACTGCGCGTGCTGGGCTGCACCCTGCTGTGCTGTGCCCCAGAGTCTCCCCTCAGCTTCCCTGCCTGGAGTGAGATGCCCAGTACTGGCTGTGACAACCCCTTCCCAGCCCTGGCCACTACTTTTGCATCCCACAGACACCTATCAGGCTCCACTTCGGGTCAGACACTATCCTGGGCACTGGAATAGCCCCAGCCCTGGCCCACTAAGTGGACCAGGTGGAGGTGGGCTTGTCATTGAGTGTAGGGACAGGATGCAATGAGAGGGCTTCATGGAAGAGGCGGCCCAAAAAGAAAGGTTGGAAGATGGCCTCCCCTCCCGGGAGGCAGATGCTGATATTACTGCTGTCTCATTTCTTTCCTGCTCCTTTACGGAAGTCTCTGGCACCATGCCCGGCCCAGATGTGGGGGGAAGGAGCCAGCGAGTTAGGGTGGGAGATGTGTTGCTCCCAGAGAGGGAGAGGTGCCCAGATTCCCACTGGGCTGGGTGCCTGCTCTGGGACAGGGTGGGGGGTGGTCCCAGCTGGCCCCCTGGTCCGGCCTTGCTGGCCTGCAGCACTCAGCCCCCCGCTCCTAGCCTCAGTAGTGCCCAGAGCCCTGGAACCAGGAGGGAAACCAGAAATGGGGCAGTCTCAGAAGACATCCGACCTTTTGACCAAACACCAATGAGTGCTGAGCCTGGGGAGTGCCCTCTGCCCTGGGGGGACTCCACATTCCAGCAGAGGAGGCAGAAAGGAGATCAAACTAGCAACCTTGGTAGCCTAGTCGCAGGGGTGCTGTGGCAGGCAGACGCCTGAAGGCCCCTCTGAGCTGAGGGTGCAAGGTGCTCCCAGGGCCGAGGGAGGAGGGCAGGCATTCTAGGTGGAGGGGACGCCTGCACAAGGCATGGAGCAACGTGGAAAGATCATGCATGACTGGAAGTGGGCCTTAGAGTGCTGGGGTGGGGTTGGAGGAAGTCCCAGGCACAAGTACTGGGCACTACCCCCGTGGGCCAGCATGGAGAGCTGGAGGGTGGCATGAGTGTTTGCCAAAAGCCGGCCCCCATTGGGGACCAGATGCCTGTTGTGCCCCCTTCTCTACACCCAGCTCCCCAGTTCTCTGCCAGCTGCTCCCTAGGTGCCCCTTAGTGTCCGGGAAGTAGTTTGCTCAGCCAGCCTGGTTCTGGAGCAGCACCACCTTAGGGCAGGCCCTAGCCTCACTTCCCAGAGCTTGGCCACCAAGATCCTGTCTGACTTTGATGCTGTTGTTCCCAATAGCAAGGTCCTCGCTCTCCCTGCCCCCTGCCCACGGCCAGCACGTGTAAAAATAGAAAACGCCATGAATTAGTAAGCACTGGCTCTCCTCCTCCCCATCGCAGACCTGTGGGTGCCTCTTTCCACTGAGACGGGGCTGCTGAGTCACAGATTTGATGTCCTGGGCGCCTGACCTTGAGACTCAGCCTCCGGCGAGAGCTCTGGTGTGACACTGAGATCGGGTGCCTGGACCCCAATTCTGTGGACACAAGAGTTCCTGACATTCAGGCCCTGGAGCCTGTAAGCAGGACACCCGCAGCCCTGCCAGGTGGTAGATGGCCTCCCCCCTATCCCCCCTTTATCTTGGTCTCTCCTTCCCTGTGCCTGTCCCCTGTCCCTTTCCTGCTCTGGAGTCTGTGGGGCCCCACCAGACCCCAATCAGTGAGCGCAGTGGGATTTCAGCATTTCTTTTCAGATACCCCCGTCTCATGGCCATGACCTCTCAGGCTTCCGGGGCGCTGCTCCTGGGCAGCACCTCAGCTGATTTGGGGGAAACCACTGAAGCCGCTGCAAGAGACCCAGAAACCCGGGGTCCAGGCCGGGGAAATGCCAGGCGACTCTGTACCGTTCCTGGCTTGGTCCAGTGGTCCGGTTGTGGCTGGCTGCTCCTTCCTCTGGCTTAGCCAGCTCCCCCTTTCTCCCACTCCCAGGCCTCCCGCCCTGGAGCCCTCCGTTAGCTATTGCCCTTCCCCGGCACTGGCTCCACTCAGTCCCTGGCCCTGCACCTTCTAGTCCAGCGGTTCTCAACCTTCCGAATGCCGCGACCCTTTAATACAGTTCCTCATGTTGTGGTGACCCCCAACCGTAAAATTATATTCGTTGTTACTTCATAACTGTAATTTTGCTACTGTTATGAATCATAATGTAAATATCTGATATGCTATATGTGTTTTCTGATGGTCGCAACCCACAGGTTGAGAACCGCTGTTCTGGACCTTTCTCAAGATCCCTCCTGGCAGCTGGGACCAGCTGAGCTTGCATTATGATTCCGTTTCCCTGTGATAGTCCCTGAGGTTCTCCCCACCCCCAAGAGCTCCTATTGTTCCCTCTTCCCCATTCCTGAGTCACTAGGGGCCCAGGTCACAGTCACTGCCTTCCAGGGCCAGTCCCTGGTCTATAGTGTGACTTCAGATGCTCACCTGGGAGGATGAGCAGAGAGGGTCGTTCATGACCATTCCTCACCCCCTCTGGGCACTGGGACTCTGCAGGGGGTCTACACAGGCCACCCGCAGAGCCTGTCCCCCCCACACCAGGCGACATCAGCAGCAATGGCCTCTTTACAGACTGCCTGGCAGTTCCCAAGGGAGGACCGGTTGCTGAGTGTGACCCTGGGGGTGGTCTTGCTGGGCTCCCGACTTCCCACTGAGCACTCAGCAGGGCAGGGCTGCAGTTTCACAGCCCTAACGTCTAGCCCAGCCGTGGGCAAACTACGGCCCGCGGGCCGGATCCGGCCCTTTTGAAATGAATAAAACTAAAAAAAGAAAATACCCTACCCTTTTATGTAATGACGTTTACTTTGAATTTATATTAGTTCACACAAACACTCCATCCATGCTTTTGTTCTGGCCCTCCGGTCCAGTTTAAGAACCCATTGTGGCCCTCGAGTCAAAAAGTTTGCCCACCCCTGGTCTAGCCTCTCGCTTTGTAGACTTGCCCAACTTACAGCTGATACCTTCCTACCACAGTGTCCTCACGCCCACTGGGTTCCTGTCAGGCAGCTAGTGTTTCCTGGCATCATCGTAGGAGGTTAATGAATGGCTCAAGGCTAATGGTGCTGCGCTGAGATTTGTCTGAGCGAGTATTTTGTCTAAAGGTGGGGAAGGTGTTTAGGAGAGCGCCTTGTTTGTCCAGGCTGAGCCGATGTCATTGCAGCCTTGCTCCAGGATCGCGGCTTTGCATTCCTCAACCAGGGCCTCCTCTGGGTGACATCTGGGCACAGCCCCCACCCCCCTCACCTGGCCTAGGTCCAGCCTGGGGGCTGCATGCTGCCTGTTTTAAACCTGTCTTAAAATCTCACCTCTGTGTGGGAACAGACTCCAGGTTTGTTCCTAGTGGACGGCTAGGACTTTGGCCCAGGCCTGGTGGCTGGTCAGAGTCCCCTCTGGCTCTGAGGTGAGGTCAGTCCTCCCCCAGCTGCTGAAAGCAAGCCCCGGCTCTGCTCTCAAATGCCCACTCGGAGTCACTGCTCTCTGGGGCTCTCCGAGAGGGAATCCGGGTCCCCCCCCCCCCCCCCCCCGCTTGTTGGGTGTAAGGGAGTAGCCCGCTGAACCCACTGTATTTCTTAATTAATTTCAGAGAGGAAGAGATAGAAGCATCAATGATAAGAGGGAATCTTTGATTGGCTGCCTCTTGCACGTCCCCTACTGGGGATCGAGCCCACAACCCAGGCATATGCCCTTGACCGGAATCGAACCCAGGACCCTCCAGTCTGCAGGCCAGCGTTCTATTCACTGAGCCAAACCGGCTAGGGCACCCACTGTATTTCTTAAACTTGCCAGGAGGGAGTATAGAGGCCGTCCATCCTTTAGCAGTGGTTCTCAACCTTCTGGCCCTTTAAATACAGTTCCTCATGTTGTGACCCAACCATAAAATTATTTTCGTTGCTACTTCATAACTAATGTTGCTACTGTTATGAATCATAATGTAAATATCTGATATGCAGGGTGGTCTTAGGCGACCCCTGTGAAAGGGTCATTTGACCGCCAAAGGGGTCGCGACCCACAGGTTGAGAACCGTTGCTCTAGAGGCCCTAGACTAGAACCACCACTGTCTGGAAAGTACCCAGCTCGATCCCGGGACCAAATCCCTTCGGCCCTGTCAGAGCTGCCTTCACGCCTCTGGTTGGGATTTATACCATTGGCCTAGACCCGTGGTCGGCAAACTGCGGCTCTTTGGCCCCTTGAGTGTGGCTCTTCCACAAAAATCCGATTTCTGCTCATGGGCCACGAAGCTTCAATTGCACTGTATGTGTGCGCCCGCACATGGTATTTTGTGGAAGAGCCACACTCAAGGGCCAAAGAGCCGCATGTGGCTCGCGAGCCGCAGTTTGCCGACCACTGGGACTGAGGGCCTCATCATGGGACAAGGATCCAGCTTTCCTGGATGGCATTTTGGCAGAACAGATCAAATAGGCTCCTCCCCTTCCCCACCACACAGCCCCCTAAAACCAGGCCAGGTCCCCCCCAGCTTCTGACAGGTGTTCATGTACCTCGGGCTGGGATGGGGAGGGGAGGTTCCAGTCCTGCAGACACAAGGATCAGCGCTGTGGGGGGAGCAGGGCGGCTTGTTTCCCAGGGAAAGGTTTCAGAGGTGCACGCGCCACTGGGACCACATGCTACCGACTGGGACCGGGAGACCTGAGTTCTGCTTTCAACGTGGCTGCAACCCAGCTGGGGACCTGGGCAAGTCCTTCTTCCCTGTCTGGCCTGTCACCCATAGAATAAGGATGTTACGCCAAAGGGCTCTGAAGCCTCAACCAAACGCTAAAACGCAGCGAGCCCCTCTGCCCCGCCACAGCGGGCAGCCCATCAGTGGGCTCCCAGTCCCCTCCCAGCCCAACTCCAAGGCTGCCCATTGCCAGCCGCCCGCTGGCCCCGGACGAGCTCTCCCTTATTATCGTCCAAGTCACTTTGCCCCTGGGTCTCATCACACTCTCCACTTGCACCTGCTCGGTGCCAGGTACGGATCTAGGTCCTGGGGATATCAGAGAAGGAACAGGCAAAACCCCTGCCCTGTGAGCTGATAGTCAGGAGAGGCGAACAAGGTAAGTGAGCAAGCTGTTTGGTGCGTTAGGTGGTGATCTGTGCTAAGGAGAAAAAGCTAAGTGGGGAGGGAGTGCGGGAAAGGGGAGGGTGCCGTTTAAAATCAATAGTCGGGAAAAGTCCCCTGGAGAAGGTGACACTGAAGCACAGACTTGAAGGCAGACAGGGATGAGCCCTGGGGGGTGTGGGGCGAGGACATTCCAGGCAGAAGCAACAGCCAGTGCAAAGGCTTCGCTCCCGGCCTGCATCCCCTCCCAAGTGGGGCTCCCCCAGTCAGCCCCTGTGTCCTGGTCGCCTTGGGGTCCCCGAGGCCCAGCTCAGAATGAATGCTCAGAACATGAATGGGGGTCCTCTGGCTTCTTTCTCATACTGCTCGTCCCTTCTCCCACCCTCCGCCCCTCCCTCCAGACTTGCACTTGGCCGCTGAGCTGGGGAAGACGCTGCTGGAGAGGAACAAGGAGCTGGAGGCGTCGCTGCAGCACATGTACGCCACCAACGAGGAGCAGGTGCAGGAGATCGAGGTGAGGCCCCCCCTGCGCAGCCCCCGGGCAGCCCTCGTGCTCTGTCTCCGCCCCCAAAGCACACCTGTTCCTAGAAGTGGGAGGAGAGCCCAGGCGGAGACGTTCTCCCGAACCCTGTCCTGAAAGGCCACTCACCCACCACCCCCTGCCGACCCCCAGTACCTGACCAAGCAGCTGGACACACTGCGCCACGTGAACGAGCAGCACGCCAAGGTGTACGAGCAGCTGGACCTGACAGCCCGAGACCTGGAGCTGACCAACCAGAAGCTGGTGCTGGAGAGTAAGGCTGCGCAGCAGAAGATCCACGGGTGAGGGCCGGGTGGGGGATCGTGGGGAGGAGGGGCGGCGAGGACTGGGAGTGCTGTGGGCATAGGGACCCAGGGGTGTGACGCCTGCTCCTTCTCCCAGGAGCCCGGGCTGGGGACCTGGGATGGTAGTGAGTTTGCCTGAGGAGGGCTGGCCCCTCCCCTTAAAGTTCTCCCCTGCGTGTCTCCCCCCACCCCCCCAGGCTGACGGAGACCGTTGAGCGCCTGCAGGCCCAGGTGGAGGAGCTGCAGGCCCAGGTGGAGCAGCTTCGGGGCCTGGAGCAGCTGAGAGTGCGCCGGGAGAAGCGGGAGCGCAGGCGCACCATCCACACCTTCCCCTGCCTCAAGGAGCTGTGCACCAGCAGCCCCCGGTAGGTGAGGGCGGCACTCGTGTCTGAGCGCCCAGGATGCCAGCCAACAGGAGAGCAGGGAGAGGGTGGGCAAGGAGAGCTGGTGCATCGTCCGGGCTATTGGCGAGACTGGTCCCGTTGCTGACAATAGTCAGCAGCTGGCGTTCACTGAGCCCTGGCCATGAACCCAGGACCCTGCTAAGCAGCTTAATGGTCATGACAGTACCAGGAGGTGTTTTATCATCTTCGCTGCTCAGATGAGGAAACTGAACCCACAGGTTAGGTGTCCTTCCCAGGTCACCTGTCAGTAAGCCAGGAGGGGTTAACCATTACACCTCAGTTCCCCTTAACCTCAAGGAGATGACTGGTTAATGCAATACATGCGCTGTATTTAGAGGGCGTTTCAGTAAGGGTCCTGGCAAATGACAGTGCCTCTCACATAGTAATTGAGGGGCGACTGCTAAGGAGGTGTGGACCAGGCATAGGAGCAGGGGAGGAAGCGGACACTGTAGCTAGGGCCTAGGCCCAAAGGGGCCAGGGCAGGGAGGTTCCTGGAACCTGGAAGGCATGGAGGGTGCTGCCTGGCCTGCACTGACCAGGACGGAGCCTAGGGAAGACATTCCCACCACTTCGGCCACTCCCACTCCTGCCCTCAGCCCGCCCATCCCTCCCATGGCTGAGCTCAGGAGAGCCAGGTAACCTGGCTGAAGCAGCCCCTTGAGGTCAGAGGGAGAAGGGCCAGAGCGGATCTAGAGGGACAAGCAGAATATGCAGCTCAGTGGACCAGAAAGATAGAAGTGTCCGGGGCTGGGCTCCCGGGCCTTGCCCATGACCAAGGCCCCTGCCCGCCTGCCCCCCTGCCCCCGCTCTCTCTCCCAGGTGCAACGATGCCTTCCGCCTGCACAGCTCCTCCCTGGAGCTGGGCCCCCGGCCCCTGGAGCAAGAGAATGAGAACCTGCAGACGCTGGTGGGAGTGCTGCGCTCCCAGGTGAGCCAGGAGCGGCAGCGCAAGGAGCGGGCGGAGCGCGAGTTCGCGTCGGTGCTGCAGGAGTACTCGGAGCTGGAGCAGCAGCTGAGCGAGATGCAGGGCTGCCGCCTCCGCGTGCAGGAGCTGGAGGCCGAGCTGCTGGAGCTGCAGCAGATGAAACAGGCCAAGACCTACCTGCTGGGCCGGGAGGACCACCTGGCCGAGGCCCTGCTGGCCCCCCTCACCCAGGCCCCGGAGGCCGATGACCCCCAGCCAGGCAGCGGGGACGAGTTCGGGGCCCAGGACGGCGTCTCCTCCCCGGGCCCCTCCCCCAGCCACGCCGTGCGCAAGAGCTGCAGCGACACGGCGCTCAACGCCATCGTGGCCAAAGACCCCGCCGGCCGGCACGCGGGCAACCTCACGCTGCACGCCAACAGCGTGCGCAGGCGGGGCATGTCCATCCTGCGCGAGGTGGACGAGCAGTACCACGCGCTGCTCGAGAAGTACGAGGAGCTGCTGAGCAAGTGCCGGCAGCACCGCGCGGGCGTGCGGCACACGGGCGTGCAGACCTCGCGGCCCATCTCCCGGGACAGCTCGTGGAGGGACCTGGGGGGCGGCGAGGAGGGCCAGGGCGAGGCCAAGGCGGGCGAGAAGAGCCTGAGCCAGCACGTGGAGGCCGTGGACAAGCGGCTGGAGCAGAGCCAGCCCGAGTACAAGGCGCTCTTCAAGGAGATCTTCTTGAGGATCCAGAAGACCAAGGCCGACATCAACGCCACCAAGGTCAAGACCCACAGCAGCAAGTGACCCTATGCCGGCCTGCAGCCTCCCGCGGCGGGCCGTGGGCCCCTCGAGCCCGGGCCCGATGCCTTTGGCAGCAATACATCCCCGTGGAGGCCGCTCCAGAGAGCTCGCGGGGCGGGGGGCACCGCTGCTGCCCGCAGGTGTGGGGGCGATCCGCATGTCACCATGCCTGGCCTCCCAGAGCCCTCCACCGTCCTGTGTCAGCCCAAGGCACAGCTCTGAGTTTCAAAGCCAAACGTCCCCCCTTCCCTGGGGGTTCCCAGCCCCCCAGCTTTCTGACCCTAGATTCGTGGCCAGGCTTCTAAGCCATCTGGACCAGTTGTTGTTTTGTTTTGCCCCAAAGTTTGGGGTTTTTTGAGAGATTTGCAATGTAAGGTCCCCCTGACCCCTTGCCACAACTGGAAACACTTGAAGGGGGACCCCAGAGCCCGCTGTGGCCGGTTCCTGGGGTCTCCTTGACCACCCACTGCTTCTCCCCAGCTGTGACACTGTCATTCCCTTAGCACCAGCTGTCCCACCCCTAGGGTCCTACCCAGGTCAGAGGTGGCCCTGCCATGCAGAGCAGAGAGCCTCAGCCTGCCCCCGCCCCACTCCAGCACTAGTGAGGTGGCCTTCTCCCTGGAGACCCTCAGCCCCCTGCAGATCTGTAGCCAATCAGAGGAGGGGACAGAACCCCTCGCAGCCATACACGAGCGGTGCACCGTTTCCCTCAGAGCCAGCCTCCTGGGGTTCCAGCCCCGGAAATGCCTCTGGGCATTAAGCCTTGCAGGGGTCTGGGCGGTGGGGAGCCCCCCATCTCTGCACCCCGCCTGCAACTCCTTGAGTTTGGCCTCTGCCTGCCCCACCTCAGGGACCATAACGTGTCTCATTCACTCCCATGCTCCCCAGAGCTGACCCCACAGCAGTCACACCTGCTCCCCCAGAATGTCCTGGGCACGTGCAACAGCCAGTGGTCCCAGTGTCCACCCCTGCACCCCTTCACCCAAGACTCGCCCCACACTGACCGGTTTTGAAATGCGACCCGGATGGAGAACAGGTCTCCTTCCCATAAAAAGCCTGCTCTTAGCCTCCTGCCCATGTGGGGGCCTTGAGGACCCAGGGGTCAGAGGTTAATCATCTTTGGTTAGGGCTTTAGAAAGTCCAGCTGCAACTAAGAGACACCAAGGTCCCCAGCTTGACCTGAGCCCCTCTTCAGGGCTTCCCGTCTCTGCCGTCCAACCTGAGACCCAAGAAATCGGAGGAGCCAGACAGCCCAGTGAAGGCGGTGGCCGGCCTCCGCTGGGAGCCCAGCGGGAACCTTCATGCCTTACTTGTTTCTAGGGGCACAGGGGTCTGACACCCGCCCGACCTCCCCCGAGGCGCCACCTGCTCTCTGGGCCGCACTGTGCTGAGCTGTCGGCCATCCTCTGGCCACACACCTTGGAGCCCTTTGTCCTCTGGAGCTGGGCAGCTCCCAGCCCTCCACGTGTAGGTCATCTAGGGGGGAGGGGTGGGGTGCGCGGGGGTGGGGGAAGGGCTCCTGCCTGTTTGTTCCCCAGTTCTGTAGCAGCCCACCAGCATCACCTTTGAAGTATACATGAGAGAAATATATTTGCAAATGCTTTATTCTCTTCTTTAATAAAAAATGCACCAGTATTCTAAAAGCAGAAATGGCCCGAACCCTGTGCTGTCTGTCTGTGTGTCTCACACACCCGCCTCCATCACTTAGCTTTGGGGAGAGAGGGCTTCCTGAACCCCATGCCCGCACGACTGGCAGCCTGGGAGCTCTGATAGGCGGCCTCGGAAGCTGCGTGCTCACTGAGTGCCAGCTATGCGCCCACGTTGCGGGGCAGGACACCCCATGCTGGGTGCACCTTCCCTGTTGGACAGATTTTGCAGCTCCCAACCCACACCTGCCAACAGCTTTGACTTCAGAAACCAAAGCAAAGGCTCCCGGATCTCTGGGGGCTCAGTTTCTCACTGCCTTCGCCACATTTCAGTTCCACATGGAAAATTCTGCGGGTTCTGTGGGTCCCAATCCCACGGGGAAACGCTCCCATAACCTTCCCCCGGAGGTCAGCTCGGGGAGCTCCCCACTGCACCCCTTCCCTTCCTGAAGGAGCCAGGGGCAACCTCCCTTGGGCCCTGGAGGTGAGGACGGTGTGGTGTGGGGAGTCCACAATAGACCCCAAATTGGTGTGACTGCTTTTTAACCCAACTGCCCAGCATGCAAAGGCTGTAGGTTTTCCTGTCTGTGTGGCCTGCCCCCAGTGGGGTGAGAGCACCTTGTGGGCGAGACACCAGAGCAGTTGCACATGAGGAGCAAAGGAAGCTGTGACTTCTACCCAGCCACCAGTCCGTCGCCTTCAAATTCCCCTCTGGAAATATTTCTCCTGCCTCTTCTTCCTTCCCGTCACCATTTGATCCTTACTGGGCTGCCTCCCCAGGGTTTCCCTCCTCCTCGCTCAGACTGACAACCTTCCCCGAGACCAAACCCTGTGGTAAAAGGAACTGGTCCCCCTTCCCATGATCCCAGGAAACAGACCTGCCTGCCCGCCCTGCACACCGAGCTGAAAGCCTCGCGGTGTTCGCAGGCAACTAGGCAGAGAAGGAAGCGGCTTCCAGGAAGGGGCAGCTTTGCCCACCATGCCAGGCGCATGCTCAGTACTGCCTGCCCAGCCCCTCAGGGAGAAGGGAAGGTGTGGAATACAGCTAGTCAGGCTGGACTTCCCACCCCAGTGCTGCAGGGAAAAAGATAAAAGCCATCAGCTCTCCAAAGTAAAAGGAAGTTCCTTCGAAAAACCTGTACACACTTAGCATGCCTTAGTAGCAGCTAATTCTTTTTTCTTTTCTTTTTTTAAATATATTTTATTGATTTTTTACAGAGAGGAAGGGAGAGGGATAGAGAGCTAGAAACATCGATGAGAGAGAAACATTGATCAGCTGCCTCCTGCACTCCCCCCACTGGGGATGTGCCCGCAACCAAGGTACATGCCCTTGACTGGAATAGAACCTGGGACCCTTGAGTCCGCAGTCCGACGCTCTATCCACTGAGCCAAACCAGTCAGGGAAGCAGCTAATTCTTGTTGCCTGCTGACAGGCAGCTATAAAAATCTCTATTTTTACTGAAGGGGGTTCTGAGGTTTAGAGGTTAAGTTAGTAGTTCAAAGTCACATAGAAATATTTGAACCCAGAACTGACCCAATCCCACTATGTGATACTGAGCATTCCCTACTTCCATGTAATGTTGAGGGGTTTAAATATATATATATATATAGATTTCAGAGAGGAAGAGAGAGAGAGAAACATCGATGAGAGAGAAACATTGATCGGCTACCTCCTGCACGCCCCCAAACTGGGGATCCAGCCCGCAACCACTTGGGCTAATGTTGAGTTTTAAGAGCCAATTTGGGTGATACCCCAACTCACAGGCCATAGAGAAGGGCAGGTGCCTGAAGCAGTCTCAGCCTCTGGAGGACCAAGGAGGGAAAGCTGGCTGGCTCCGCCTTCAGTGCCCACCTTTTAGAAAACAGGTGGCACCTCTCACCTGCTCTTCCCAGAAGGGCCTCTATTCTGGATGGTTCACCGCAGCACCACGGGAAAGGAGCCTGGCAGCTGCTCTCTCCATCCCAGGGTAACGTCTCATTCTCTCCCCGCCTCCTCCCCCAGAATCCAGGGCACCAGATGGCCCGAGCAGGCTGTGTTTATTTGGGGTTGTGGAAATCTGCAGCTTCCTTTTCCTATCCTTCTGGGTCAGGCACAGGGCTGGAGTCCAGCCGCAGAGCAATGCCACAGAACGGTGCTGACTTTGTTATTCATAATCCCAGAGCCTGGACCTGGCTCTGCTCCCCTGAGCAGCTTATTGCAGTCACCATGGAGACGCCTCGGTTCCCTCTGAGGTCTTGGGACTAAGAGAGGGAGGGATCCAGGAGACTCCCCTTCCAACCTGGAGCCCAAAAGGCACATGCGATTGCCATCCTCTTCCTCGTTTGGGTTGACAAAGCCAGTGCTTGGGGGAGGGGGGTGGCGTCAGTTTATTCCCTCCTAAAGACTTGGCCTGTATCAGTAAAGCTAAGATGGTAAAACCTTGATTTGATGACGATCTCCTGTTTGAAACAGCCAACATCCCCAGGGACACATTTTTCTAGGTAATTATGCTTTTCCTAAAAATAGCACTCATTAAGAAACAACCACTAATATGACTAATAATCACTAACATTCATTCGGCTGTTTTCACTGACCACACTGCCTCTCAACAAAGTAACTCAGCCAACATTCAGCTGTTTCCAAACACTGCTTGCTCTACTTTGAACCTTTCTTGGAATTAGAACTCAATATTGGAGTCCATGCTTTAACAGCCCCGTAAAAGGGTCCTGCTTAGCCTGCCTGGCTGTCTGAATCTCTACCTACCTCCTCAGCCTCCCTTTATCCCCTGCCTGGGAGAAACTGCCACCACACTCCACAAAACTGCAGGTTCCCCCACAAAGGCCGTGGGGCGGGCGTGGTCCACTTTTTACAGCCCTTCCTTCTCCACCTGCCTGCCTCTCCCCATCGGGTATTTGTGCTTCCAGCTTTCACACGTGCTCCGCGGGTTCCTGCTTCCGGGCTGCCTGGGAACCAGCCTGGCGTTACTAAAACTCAGCTCCAGCGGAAATCAGCTCACACACACATTCCGAGGAACCGGTCCTCGCCATGCTTACTGAGCGCCTGGCATGTGCCGGGCACCGGAGCTCCAGCAGTGAGCCAGTGCTCCCTGGAGCTTATTGCATTCCGGCTGGGGCACAGGCAGTGAACTAGAAAAAGAAGTCAAGCAGGGTAAAAGGGGATGGAGATGAAGTAGGTCAGACAGGCAGGCCTCACAGGTGCGGGGAGAGCGGCCCAGGAGGGGACAGACTCTGAAAGGGAGGTGGTGTTTCTGGGGAACACGGATCTGGGGCTTCTTTCGCCACGAGGCTCCCCTTAAAAGCTCTGTCTGGCGAACGTCTTCCCTACCGCCAAGCCCCCGGAGGCAGCTCTAACAGGCGCCGCGGGAGAGCCACGCCAGGAGCCCTGCTCGCCGCCTCCCCCACCCTGCCCCCCCAGGGCGCTAAAAGTCGCGCGGAACCAAAGTCCAGCGGGAAACACGACCTAGCCGACCGCGGAGGGGAGCGCCCACCGGAAGCAGCCCGGAGACTCGAACATGGCGGCCGCCCGGTGCCTGCGCTGGGGCCTGAGCCGAGCCAGGGCCTGGCTGCCCCCGCCGCCCCCGCACTGCCCCCGCCGGGATCTGCACAAGCAGGTAGTCGGCACCGAATTCCAGAGCATCTACAGCCTGGACAAGCTCTACCCGGAGTCGCGGGGCTCGGACACCGCGTGGAGGGTCCCGGTGAGCCGGGTGGGCCAGACGGAAGGGGCGTGTCCGCCGCTGCTGGGTGACGTCAGAAAGCCGGGGCCCTATTGGCCGTGCGCGCCGTTGATCGAAGGGGCCGCAGCGGAAGGGAGCTGGTTGCCCGGGCAACCGAGAGGGGCCGCGGGGAGACCGTCGTGTCCGGGTGCGGGGAGAGCGCGCAGGATGTGCTACTTACAAGAGCACCCGCTTTTCCTCGTTAGTTCCCCCACCTGCAGGCCCAGATTCTTGTCCCAGGGAAACTGGGCGATCTGGCCCTGCAGAGTGGACAGTAATGGCAGGAGGCTGACCAGGTGTTTGCTCCCTTCTGGAGTCTTTTGGAAAGTTACACTGTCCTTAGCGTCTAGCAACCCCAGCACCCCTAGGAAACTGGGGTGCATGTCGCAGCAGCCCGCTGTGTGCAGGCTCCGGACCGGCCCGGGCCGAGAGAGAGGACCCCGCCAATTCTGGTGGGTTTCCACCTACAGGACAGGAAGAGAACGTTCGCTGATTGATTCACTCATTCAGCCGACTTCTGCTGAGAGCAAGCTTCGTGCCCTGCGCCAGGCACGGGGCATGAGTAGTAAACAAAACACAAAGGCCCTAGTGTTTGTGGGGCTTGAATTGTAACGGAGGGAGACCGCAGGAGGTGAAATAAGTGCAGAGTATGTGAGGTGGTGCTTCCCTTTGGAGAAACTAAAGCCTGGAAGAGGAGTACTCAGGTTGGGGGCGGTGTTGCAGTTTTCAGTAGGATGGTCTGGGAAGGCCCCTGAGAAGGTGACATCTGAGTGAGGACCTGGAAGAGGCAAGGGGGTGACCCAGAGAATAGAGGGGAGCCGGGCATCCCTGTGGAGCGAACAGCAGGGATAGCCACCTTAAAGCAGTCAGCATGCCCTGCTGGTTCAAGGAACAGCGCGCAGGCCAGCATGGGGAGCCATGGAGGATTTGAGGCAGAGGAGTGGGGTGATCCCTCCGAGAAGCGAGACCTCCGATGGTGCCGGACACTAGCTGAGGTCCGGGGCAGGGAAGGCCGGAGACGAGTCAGTTCTATTTTCCTGGAGGAGAGTTTCTGAGGCGGTGCCTCCTGTGCCTGAGGAAGCTGTTCTGTCCTCTGCTGTGATTTGCCTGGGAACCTGAAAGTAGTTGTATTCCATGCGTGTTGTGGCTTTCCATCATTTCCTTGGTTGCCCTGGACCAGTTAGGAGGCACCCAGCAGGTGATGTGTATTTGACACGGTGTGCATTACATTACAGGATGAGGCGAAGCAAGCCAACAGTGACATTCCTCTAGGTGAGTAATTTGGTTTTATAAATAAAATCAGCCCGGCTGGTGTGGCTCAGTGGTTGAGTGTTGACCTATGAACCAGGAGGCAGCTGATCAATGGTTCTTTCTCGTCCTTGATGTTTCTGTCTCTCTATCCCTCTCCCTTCCTCTCTCAAATCAATAATACATATATATTTTTTAAGTAAGTAAATTAAATCAGCCATTTCCCACCCCTTAGACATTCCTTCCAGACCTCTCCAGCATCGTTTAGAATAGCAAAAAGAAGAGAGCTGTGCGGTGCGCAGCACGAACAGAGAGCTCTTGATGTTCTTGTGACATGGAATAATCTTTACAATAGATGAGTTGGTCATCATTTGAAGAAAGTAAGATGCAGAAGAATATGTATAATAAGCTACGATTGTGTCTTACATATAGGGTGCCCCCCAAAACGATACACATGCGTTTTTTGATAGCTCAATTGATGTTTCTTTTCAGATTTAACCCATTGGAATTAATAATTATTCAGAGTGTGTATACATTTTGGGGGATACCCTATATATCTGAGATAGATACATTTCTATTATGAACTTAGATCTGAAAGGATGTACAAGGAATTGGGCAGGAGGGCTGCCTTGGGGAGTGGAGAGGAAAGGACAACCCCATGGGCCCTTCTCCCTTGAACCATTTGCCCATCAAACATCAGAGCTGTGCACCCATCAAGCATAAGGCCTGACAGCACGGCCTGGGAAGAAACAACCAGCCCTTTTCCGGTTCAGAGAGTGTGCCGTCCACAGGCAGGGAATGGAAGAGTAGCAAAGGTGCCCTTGCTCAGGGTGACACTGGAACAAAGGCCAGGTGACAGGCGACACAAGGGAGAGGACACCCTGTGGCCGATCTGATAGCTTGCATCTGAGCCCTGAGGTGTGAACACGCCTGGAGGAGGCAGAAAGCCTATCATCAGCACAGGAGGCTCCGAAGCCGCCATGACGGTCATCACCTGGGTCATCATTTTGCGTCCTCTGCTGTCTGTGTGGCCTTGGGAACGTCCCTTGACTTTAGTTTTGACATCTAATCTCTTCTTCTACTGACCTGAATGTTAGCGTTATGTAGATGAGCTTTGGAGAGAGAAGTGTGAGAGTTTGCCAGGAGGTAATCAGCTCTTTGGTGTGTGTTGTTTCATAGATCGCTTGACAATATCTTACTGTCGGAGCAGCGGGCCTGGAGGCCAGAACGTTAACAAAGGTACTGGGAGCCTTGTGTTCTTTCACTTTAAAACTTAGAAGACGGACTTGAGGATTCTGTGTTTACATTCATGGGGAATAAAGGGCATTTTTTTTTTTTTAGCAGAAGCTTAAATACCGCCAGTTTAGAATAATCCTCTTTATTCTTTTGAATGCGGTCCGGTTCTCAGCCTCTCAGCTGTGGGTTGTAGGACTAGGATTGGCTTGTACGTTAAACAAAGGAAACCAGTGTGAGTTGGCAGCCAGCTCCCAGCACAGGTTCCCTTCATTCTTGTGGAGCCCATCCCCCCACTCACAGAGCCCGAGAAACTGTAAGGGAAGCAGTGGGCGTTTCGTGCCTGGAAGTTACTTTTGTCCCAAAGTGCCTCGCTGTCTTTGCAGGCTCACTCCATGGCAGCTTGGGATCCCCAAGTGGGCGCAGGATGGGACATCCCTGGTTGGGTTTCTCGCCTCCCTTTGTTTCAGGATGGTCACCAGGCGTCACCCAGGTGCCGAGGCGACCTGGAGCCTCAGTGACCTGTGCTCCCTGTCCCTTTCTTCCCAGTGAATTCCAAGGCTGAAGTCAGGTTCCATTTGGCTACCGCCGACTGGATCGCAGAGCCGGTGCGCCAGAAGATGGCCATCATGGTAACACCGGCCCCTTCCTTTTTCTTCATGCCTCAGCCGCTTCTAAACCTTCACTCGGTAGAACTCGGGTTTTGCCTTTGCTTCTTGCAGTATAAAAACAAGATCAACAAGCTGGGAGAGCTGATACTCACCTCTGAATGCAGCCGCTACCAGCTCCGAAATCTGGCAGATTGTCTGCAGAAAATTCGAGACATGATCGCCGAAGCCAGCCAGACGCCCAAGGAGCCATCCAAAGAAGATGCTGTACTCCAGAGAATCAGGTACCAGGAAACGCCCCAAACTTCTTCCCACAGAGTCCTGAGGGGCAGCACCAGGAAAGAAGGGGGGCAGGGCCAAGCCCTGGACCTCCCAGCAAATATGTGGAAAAGTGGGGGATGGGAGCTTTCCTGACCCCGGGTGGGGGCTTGGAGCTGGTGCCTGCTGCTTTAGCTGCTCGGCTCCCCCCTGCGCTGCCAGCTCCTCTCACCGCCGTGAGAGGCACTGATTGGGCATCTGGGCCTAATTGGGGTCTTCTTGTTCGTTTTGTTTACAGGATAGAAAACATGAATCGGGAAAGGCTGAGAAAGAAGAGAATAAATTCTGCCATAAAGGCAAGCAGGAGGGTAGATATGGACTGAAATCACCCTCCAGAGAGGCAGAGACCCTCCGCAGGATGCCAGGCAGCCGGCGGGAGCTCGAGTGCTGCCAGGAGACGGCCTTGCTGTTTGCGGTTTTAATGCCTGTCTCTAACGTTGGAGCCATCGGATTGTTCGTTCAGAATGAGGGTGGCAGGCGCTGGTGTCACCATGTCTTTATACCATGTTGTCACACCTCCCTTATCCACTTCGTGTATCAGCTGCAATAAAATCCTAAATGCAGGGGCTTCCCTTCCTCGGTGCCTCAGGACAGAGTCCCTACCCTCCCTGGGTTGAAATCTGCCTACGGGTTCCTGATGCGCTGACTGCAGTCACAGCCCAGGGGACAGGAGTGAGCTTGGTGTCTGCCCTCCAGGAACACACGGTCAGGCAGAGGCTGAGACAGGTGTGGCCCTCTGAGCTGGGCCGTGGAAAAGGGGCAAATTTAATCAGTAGAAAGGCGCGCAGCACATGCCCATTGAGGGAACAGGACGGATAAAACCACAGAAAAGGCTGGGGTGGAGGAGACGGGGCGGGAGCCATGCTAGTGGCGCATCTGTGCAGGGGGATCAGGGCGGTAAGTCTGGAGAGGGAGACGCGCTCACTGTGGAGATTCTCCAATCAGGTTAAGCGGTGTAGAGTTTAAGAAACGTGTGTAAGGGAACCACTCGAGTGGGAAGGAATGTCATGTGTCAGGTGCCGTCACAGGAAAAGTGAACTGGAACTAGACGAGGGGTTTTGCAGTCCTGTGGGTGTGGGAGCACCAGGGCCAGCATGACAGTAGCAGATCACTGTGGCATGGACAAGTTCCATAGGCTGTTCTCTGTTATTTTGATCTAATTCCCTCACTGGACAAATACCTCATTGCGATGCCCTCAGAGCAAGATGATGAACTGAGCACTGTGTACACTTATGTGAGCGGGGACCCCACTCATGTGAGTGTAAACAAAGGGGGGGAAATCTTCAATACGTGACTTAGAAAATACAAAAGATGTGGGAGGCATGGTCCCAGCCCTCAGGGGATGGGGCGCCTCGTGGGGAGCAAGGACGGGCAACACTCTTGAGTTCATGAGGCTCTGTGAGGGCTCAGAGAATCGGCAATGAACAAAGGCTTTCAGAGAATGGACATTCCATCGGTTGAAAAGAAAAGTGGAATCCTGTACGGAAACATGGCCTAAAGCGTGATAAGTAACATGAGAAAGGTCTGAGCTACTGTGGGCGGCAGAGGAACAATGAGTTCTGGCTGGAAGGTCAGAGAAGTATTTGCCTGAAGGATGGGAGGGGCTGGCCCTGCCAGCAAGTGAAGAGCTTGGCACCTGGAGGCTGCAGTGTGTCCAGGGGCCCTGCCGTAGCCGGGACAGTGTAAGAGAGCTTGTTTGGAGGTTCTAGCAGGGGAGCGCAGCTACTCGTATACCCTTGACCGAAGACCGGTCCTCTCCTGGGGGGGGGGGGGGGGGGAAGGTCGTCCTCTTCGACCGAGCGCGCAGCTTCGGGAGGGACGCACATGGATCGGTGAGGGAGGAGGGGGACACCCGCCTAGCCAGCCAGATCAGCCGAATCAACCCTGGCGATCAATGGGGTGACAGATGTCTCAGCCAGATCGCCCTCACATCCGGGACAGTGAACTAGATCACTGAGAGGATGGGCTCTGAGGCCAGCCTCCCCTGGTCAGTCCCTGCCCCCCCCCCCCCCACACACACACACACAGCTGTGGGCTTTGTTTCTCCATCTGGAAACGGGATGATGTTATCACTGCCGACCTCGGGTTGTTGTGGGACTGCAGTGAATAAAGAAGTGGTTAATGGCATGAGTATGTACTGGGGGAACCGTGATTAATAGCCCAGCTTGGCTGGGGCCCAGGGGGTGAGGAGCTGTGGGAGACACATCTGCCACACTGAGTGGGAGCCAGGTCTAGAAAGTCCGTACATGTGACAGTTAAGACATTTAGACTGTACCCCACAGAGGCTGTCAGGGGAAGATGAATCTGACCGTGAATGGAGGAGAAGAGACTGCAGGGAAGTGAGCCCAGGTGGGTGGACTGACCCACATGAGCAGTCAGGGACTCATCCTGGAACTAGGGCAGTGACAACAGGAGGGAGAGAGAATAGGTGCAGAAGGATTATGGGGACAGAAAAGTCCACAGGGGATGGGAGCAGGTGTGTGACGGTGCTGCTGCGCATTGAAACAGGAACGTCACAAAGGGAGCAGGCGTGGGAGGCTGGCTGTGGGGCCTGAGGAGGAATGCGGGTAGCGACGCCCAGGAGAGGGGATGGCGCCCTGGAGCTGGGGAGTGAGGCTGCAGCCGGGAGATGCAGGATGGAGGGGGACAAGCAGAGTCGGAAATGGCTGGGAGCGGTTGAGGATGAAGCAAGGCAAACCCCAGGGAGGCCGGTCAGATGGTGGCAGTGGGAAGCCAGAGGAGGCATCCAGTGGGTTCCCCCTGAGCAAAGCGCTGGACCCCTGAGGACCTCCGCCATTGGTGGTGTGACAGGCCCTGGAATAGCCTTCAAGATGAGGCGGGAAGGACAGGGACAGAGAAACAGAACAGGCTGGGGACGCAGAGGAGAGCACACGGTTGGGACCCACTCTTTTAAAAAGCTGAGGGCAAAAGAATGAAGGTGGGTGAATTTCATAGACACGATGTTGAGCAACAGAGGCCAGGCTACCGGAGTATGATTCCATATATATGGAGTTCAAAACAAGGCGAAACTGCTTTATGGTGATGACAGCCGAGAGAGTACTGGGGGGAGATGGTGGTTGACTGGGGGGGAGGGAGCTTTCTGGGATGCTGGGAATGTTCTGTATCTCATCAGGCTGTGGCCTGCGAGCTGTACACTTTGCCACATGCGTGTTACACCTCAACAAACAGACAAATTGATGGACTTACATGAGGGCAGGAGCCTGGACCGGGTGCGTTAAACCCTTCTTGCTGATGTGGAAGGAAGGAGGTCGGTTTCCGCAGCCTCCGCCCCCTGGAGAGAGAAACAGAACGTGTCCAAGCTCTCAGCCCTCAGCTGCGGGGGAAGGGGGGGCAGGCGTCAGCCAGGCATGACGAACGCATGGCCCTTGGCTGAAGCTTCTGCGTGGCCCCTTTCAGATGCGCACGGGCTCTAACCGGATTGTCAACGTTTGTAAGGTTTAACAATGCGCCCCTTCTTTATTTGTACTACTTTCTAGCTAACAGCTTTAAAGGAATAAAATATTAGGGCGAAGTGTCTACTTGGCCGATGTATTTGTCTTCTGTGCAGTATGCCTTTGTATATCACATGTACATTATGAATATATACCCATATTTCTATTTACGTGGAAGGACTTGTTCCTCCTGGTGGTTCCTGCCTCGTGATGGTGAAGACGTCCAGGGTTTGTTTCATGATTGAGGCTATTCTGCTCTCGTGAACTTCCTACCCCCCTTGTCCCTAAAATTCCTGGGTTTTCTGTCGGTTCCGTGGAGGGGCGGACATACCAGCTCGAACCTTGGTCTTCACCGGCCATGCTCTGGGTGTTCCTGCAGCTCCAGCCCCACGTGCTGCCCCGTGCGTGCGGAGGCTGGAGGTTGGTCAGCTCGCCTCCCAGGGTAGCGTCTTACTGGTCCATTGTGAGCTCCGGAAGCCTATCCAAGCGCTTCCCCGACTTGGGGTCCCTCAGTAAACGTGTGCCCCGTTAATTTTTGCCTGAAATACCCGCAGTCCGATTAACTACTAAGGGGAGAAATACGGGAGCTGTAACCTACAGGCCCCAGTGGCCTAATGGATAAGGCACTGGCCTCCTAAGCCAGGGATTGTGGGTTCGAGTCCCACCTGGGGTACAGCCATATTTTTGACACTGAAAAACTCTCTCCACTGCAGCTCGATCTTATTTAAAAAAAAAACACAAAACCGAGTGCACGGGACTGGAACACCGAAAGGATCCCCAAAGCGAAGCACCGAACAGCGACACTCCCCACCCCCTACTTTTCTACACGTCACAGCCGACGCTAGAGAGCAGGACTTGTCCTGTAGGTGCAGCGTGTTCCCAGGACCCACCAGGACCGCGAGGGGATGAAGGGGGCGAAGGCAACAATGAGCTGGGGGTGGGGAGCGGCGTAGACACACCCTGATCGAAAAAGCGAGGGGGCTGTGAGAGAGCGGGCAGGGCTCCAGGGGCCGCGCGGCCCCAACCACGTGGAGTGGAGCCCGTGGTAGCCCGTGTGCAGCACGGCAGGGTCCGCACGTTAGCGAATCAAAAATTACCTGTAGAGGTGGCCACGTGCACCACCCCAGGTGGGACTCGAACCCACAATCCCTGGCTTAGGAGGCCAGTGCCTTATCCATTAGGCCACTGGGGCGAGACAAAACGTCTCCTCCACGTGGTCCGTGGTAAAGCTCAACAGCACGTGCACAAACTGTACGTTTTTGTCGGGCCGGCGGCCGGAGCGTGTATCCCTAGACCCGAACTTAGTACAAGTAGCAGAAAGCCAACTAGAAAACCAGCGGGTACGCCCGCCGGGCTACGCGGAAAGCTAAAGAGTAAGACGAAAAGATTGGGAGGTACCAGCTGAGACCTAAGGGCGCCCGGCGGCGCGCAGGTTGAAGGAAATGAGCGAGGTCCCCGGAAGGCGAGTGTCTGCGGGCCAGGGGACTAGGAGAGGGGAGAGGAGGGAGGCCAGTACGATGCCCATCGGGATTGCTATGCCCCCAGCCTCGAGCCACCGCCCCCTCTGCAAAAAACAAAAACAAAAAGCAAAGCCGACCACGAAGGGACTCGAACCCTCAATCTTCTGATCCGAAGTCAGACGCCTTATCCGTTAGGCCACGCGGTCCTCGTGCTGAGCGGGAAGCAATGTGATATTCAGGTGTAACCTCCTCAGGTGGCAGCGGCAGTTCAAGTGACTAGTGCCCGGGAAGACTGCGGTGCTGGGGCACAGGGTGCATGAAAGGCGGGGCCGGGATGCAGTCTATGCGGCCAACGTCTGTGCGGTGCGTCCTTATATCCCTCAAGAAGCATCGCCATAGAACTCAACCTTTACAGGGCATGTGTGGTGCAAAGAGTAAAATGTCTGACCCTGGCTCAGGAGGTGGAAGGTTCTAGTCTTCTCCTAAGGAGAGGTCAGCACACTGTGTTACACCTCAAACCTTAACCTTTTCCTTGGACCTCTGCAATCTTCCAACCCACTCTCGGTTCTGGACTGCTATCCCACTGAGCGATAACCTTGATTTTTTGCAACGCGGAGCTCCCGGGATGACGTCATTACGCAGCTTAACCCCGTCACAGTCAAAAGGCAAATAATCGCGCGCCGCCTGCGTAGTGCCCCAGTGGCCTAATGGATAAGGCACTGGCCTCCTAAGCCAGGGATTGTGGGTTCGAGTCCCATCTGGGGTGAGGTAATTAATCACTGACAAAATTTTTTTCTAGACCCCAGATACGGTAAAAACAAACAAAAAAAACCCTTGCCGTCTATTTTATCTTTTTTTATAGCCTTTTCTGTATATGTTGCACAGGGGAGCCTCAGTAGCAATTATCTTACTCTTTTTAAAAAGTGTGTATTTTTTTTTATTGATTTCAGAAAGGGAGAGATAGAAACATCAATGATAAGAATCATTGATGGGCTGCCTCCTGCACGCCCCACACTGGGGATCGAGCTGGCAACCCTGGCATGTGCCCTGACCGGGAGTGAAACCATGACCTGGTTCATAGGTCCACACCACGCCTGCTGGGCGTACCCTTTCTTTTTGATCAAGCTGGACTGTGCACTTTGAAAGGTATGATCAAGCTGTACTGCGCTTTGGGGCCCTACTTCCTGTTGCCTCTATGAGTTGGTATCAGCTCATTTGGTGAAAGGAGTGTGTTCTGTGAGAGACCATCACAGACTGTAAAGTTAATAGGCAAAACCTTAGCCCAGTGGTGGCGAACCTATGACACACGTGTCAGAGGTGGCACGTGAACTCATTTTATTGGTTGATTTTTCTGTTAAATGGCATTTAAATATATAAAATAAATATCAAAAATATACATCTTTTACTATGGTTGCAAATATCAAAAAATTTCTATATGTGACACAGCACCAGAGTTAAGTTAGGGTTTTTCAAAATGCTGACACCCCGAGCTCAAAAGGTTTGCCATCACTGCCTTAGCCCCTAGTCTCTCCCTGCCTCCCATTGGGGTGAAAATGCTGCCCAATTCTATGCCGAAGATTTTGCTGTGGGCTGTTCCCATGGAGATGGCACCCACAGTTCTGTGCAGGAAAAAAGATGGCACTCAAATCCTGATCCCAGGAGAGTTTAAAAAGGGGCTATAGCTGGTTTGGCTCAGTGGATAGAGTGTTGGCCTGTGGACTGAAGGGTCCTGGGTTCCATCCTGGTTGAGGACACATGCCCAGGTTGTGGGCTTGATCCTCAGCTGATCAATGATTCACATCATTGATGTGTCTCTCTTCCCCTCCCTTCCTTTCTGAAATCAATAAAATAAATTAAAAAATACACTAATAAAAAGGGACTATTGAATATGTACATTTATGATTTTCATACTTTCCTGTATACGTGTGTATCTTTTAGAAAAAAAAATTTTTTAAACTACAAATTTGGCCAGAGATGATTTTTTTTTTTAAACCTTGAGGCCCATAGCACCTGAGGAGTATAGCTGGGCTTTCAAGGTTGAATATCTCACATTATGTGCTGTTGTTTGAGATTTTCAAAAGTCCTTGACAAAAAAGTTTAAAAACCAGTTTCTTGTACCTTTGTAACAGAAACAATGCACGCCAGACCGGTTTGGCTCAGTGGATAGAGTGTCGGCCTATGGACTCAAAGGTCCCAGGTTCAATTCCGGTCAAGGGCTTGTACCTTGGTTGCGGGCACATCCCCAGTAGGAGGTGTGCAGGAGGCGGTTGGTCGATGTTTCTAACTCTCTATTCCCTCTCCCTTCCTCTCTAAAAAAATCAATAAAATATATTAAAAAAAAAACACACACACAAACAAAACAAAGAATTAGAAATACAGAATTCTCCTCTCTCTTCTCCAGGGTCATCCAGAATTCTTGTCTCTACTCCAAACCAGGCACCAAGTGTCATGGATGCCACGTCAGAGCATCCCTCTGGCTCCCAAGCCTTGCCACAGAGCTGCAGCCCCGTGGGCTCCTCCGCACTATGAGAGACACCGATTCTTTTCCTGTTTCAAGCTTCAGTTCTCCCTGAAACCATCCTCTACTGCCGCCAAGAAGCTTACATTCTAGTGAGAGAGAGGACAGTAGAAGACAATTCAAAATAGAGGGCAATGGGAAACTACTGAGTAGTCAGATAAGGCCTCTGGGCAGAGAATAGCAAACTTATCATTGGCAATGTTGTCACCTTCAAAGGACTTTATATATATATTTATGTTTTTATTGATTTTAGAGAGCGAGGGAGAGAGAAACTTCAATGTGAGAAACATCGATCAGCTACCTCTTGCAAGCCCCCTCCTGGGGATGGAACCTGCAACCCCAGCATGTGCCAATCCAGCCACGACTTCAAAGGCCTTATTTAATGTCTTGGCTGATACACTACCTACCTCATAGGGTTGTTTTGAGGAGAAATGAGATATTTATCTAAAGTGATCAGAATAATTCTTAGAACACAGTATATGCTTTGTAAGTTATGATCATTTACTAATATACTAGCTGGCCCTATTATCCGAGGTTCATGTGATAACCTCCTAGGCTGGATGTGAACCCCTGAAGCAGGGGTCCTCAAACTATGGCCCGCGTGCCACATGCAAATACAAATATTGTATTTGTTCCTGTTTTGTTTTTTTACTTCAAAATAAGATATGTGCAGTGTGCATAGGAATTTCTTCATAGTTTTTTTTAAAACTATAGTCCAGCTCTCCAACGGTCTGAGGGACAGTGAACTGGCCCCCCGTTTAAAAAGTTTGAGGACCCCTGCCCTGAAGGCTCATGTTTCTTCTCTTTCACTTACAATGAATTCATATTAAGGCTCCTCTAAATCCCAAGCACAGTGCTAAGCCCTGGGGAATAGAAATATGACTAAGGTATAGTGCTGGCACTCAACAAAGAGTCTTCTGGAATCCTCTAGATCTTTATCTTCTGGGATTAAGAGCATATCCTGACCATTAGACAACTGAACCCACATACACCTATAGGCTCACCTTTCCATTTTAACAAAAAGCCCACTTCCAGTGAGGTCACCTCAGAGTTGTAACTATCTCAACTGCAAAGGAGCAGACACACTCAGCACCATCTGATTATTTTTAATGTCCAGAGTTTAAAATACAAGGAGCAGAGCTTCCTCTCAGACTTAAGTTTATAAATTCTCAATTGGCTTGTGAGGCCAGTAGGGATACTTCTTTTTGTCTAATTTGGTTTCCGGGAAGGCTTCATTCAAATCCTCAATGGTCATCTGGTCAAATGGAATTATGTTCCTTATCTTCTCCAGCTGAAAGGAGGGGAAACATGTTAAGGTAAGCAGGGTTGCAGAGATGCAAAAAAGGAACCCAAGGCAGGTTTCTGCCATTTGGTGGAAGAGAGGAAATTTATCCCAAAGGCCAAAGGTCATCCTTACCTCTTTCTCGTATTGCTCAATCCTGGCCTTTGAGAGAGACACAAACTCAGCACAACTTTTCGCCTTTAAAAGAAGGGAGACATTCTGTTTTGGATCCAAGTTAAAGTGTCCTGACCCTGAGGCTCCCAAGGTCTCAGAAGTCCTGGAGCCAGACCACTGCTGCTTTCTCACTCTCTACGGAGAATCTGTAGCTGCCATGACTACTGGGGGAGCTGGCTTTGGGAGGCAGCTTATGATGGCGGGGCCAGGGTTCTTCAGCAAGTGACGCATCTAGGCAACCTGCAAAATGCCCATGTTTCATAGGTGCTGGGTGCAGAAGGGTCAGTGCAAGCTGCCTGACCACCTAGCCAGACTTCTCCTTTGCGGAGCCACCTGCACTCCAACTTTTGGCCTTCAGTACTTTCAAGCACACTGGATAATTTTCCACCCAATTCCAACTCCTTAACTGTTTGTAACAGCTTTTTAAAAAATTATTATTGTAACAGCTTTGTTGAGGTATAACTGACATACAATAAAATGCACATATTTAAAGAACCCACTTGATCAGTTATGACATATGTATCCACCTGTGACACCACCGCCACAATCAAGAGAGAACAAACTGCCGAAACCGGTTTGGCTCAGTGGATAGAGCGTCGGCCTGCGGACTGAAGGGTCCCGGGTTCGATTCCGGTCAAGGGCATGTACCTGGGTTGTGGGCACTTCCCCAGTGGGGGATGTGCAGGAGGCAGCTGATCGATGTTTATCTCCCATCGATGTTTCTAACGCTCTATCTCTCTCTCTTCCTCTCTGTAAAAAATCAATAAAATATATTTAAAAAAAAAAGAGAGAGAGAACAAACTGATCAGCCCCCTCTCTCCAATTACCAGGCAACTTCCGAGGTTGCATTTTCTAGAGTTTTATTTTATTCCTCCTTTTAGTTCACTCTACTTCAACCTAATGACTAAGAAGAGTCATCAGGAGTTAAGAGCATTTTGGAATAAAAGAGTCTCAACTACTTACATCTTCTTTTTCTTCAGCATCCACCAGGGCACTGTACTTATCCTCTGGCACAGGAACCTTCAGGGCACTAAACTATAAACACAGGCACAGGGAGATGCTGTTAGTATACCCAGGAGCTCCAAGCTGCTAATCCTTAGAGAGCACATAAGAACACATTCTCCGTTCCAAGAAAAAGCCGGTATGAAGCTAGGGTGTTGGAGTGGAAAGAACATTGGACAGGGAAAGGGACCGCAAGTTCTTCTCAGTGCTGTCACTAACTAAGCGGAGCCCCTGGGCAATTCTTTACCACGATGACCTTTAGTTTCTTCATCTGAAAAGGACAGGTGAACTGGATGACCTCAAAAATGGCCCCTTTTCCCTGGCCCCGTAATAGCTCAGTTGGTTAAAGCATCATCCTAATATGCCAAGGTTGTGGGTTCAACCCCCGGTCAGGGCACATACAAGAATTAGCCAATGAATGCAGAAATAAGTGAAACAATAAATCAGTGGTTCTCCCTACCAAAAAAAAAAGGGGGGGGGGGGGGGGAATCTCTTAGAAGCTTATAGCTCTAAAGAAATTCTGATTTCTCTTTTAAGTGAAACCCAATCGGACTTGGTGGAACTAATGTTTGCATAATGGAGATGGTCTCCCTAGAATGGTGGTTCTCAACCTTGGCTGCACAGTAGAATCACCTGGGAATCTTTTTAAAATCCTGATTTCTGGGCCTCATCCTCCGGAAATTCTGTTTCTTTGTTATGGGGTGGGGCCACAACATTAGTAACAAAGAAACAGAATTTCCAGAGGATGAGGCCCAGAAATCAGGATTTTAAAAAGATTCCCAGGTGATTCTAATGTGCAGCCAAGGTTGAGGACCACTGCCCTATGAAGAAGGCTTAGTGTTACAGCCCCCACACTCAGCACTGCACCTGGCACAGAGTAGGCCCTTGACAAGTTAACAAGAAATTACAGCTTACAAATTACAGTAAAAAAAATAAAAATAATAAAAGCAGAGTAGAGAAAGGAGGAAAACAGGGAAAGGTAGAAAAGATATCAGTTTATTCCAAAGGAGACAGGTGGGGGACCAAGAAATAATTGAGGAGGAGAGGAGTGGAAATGTGTAACTTGACAGCCCTCTGGCTCCTTGAGGAAGGCTACCCTGTACTGTTTCTTTGGACAAAAACCATTCGAATAAACAGACCCCGAATTCTCTGCATGCATTTACCATTGAACTCTATTAACATGAGACCTTTGGCCACACCCACCTCACCTGAGCTTCCTTTGGGATCTGAGTGCTAACACCACCCTTCTTTCCTTGCTGTCCTCCCGAGTATGTACTTATCTGCTGTCCCCCCTCTTCCCACAAGCCACGTTACCAGACCAGCGCTTTAGTTGCCTGAAGTCTCACCTTCTTCTCAAAGTCATCTACTAAGCCGGCCTTCGCCACATTAGCCTTGTAGTAAGCCCAGTCGATAGCAGGTGGTTTCTCAGGCAGAGTGGCCAACCTGCTCACACGGAAAAACCAAAGTTATGGTTGTTCTATGAACAGAAAATTCACACAGTAATTTCCCTGCTCCTTATTCCTACGGCCTGGATGCACCATCACACTTTTGTCTAGGTGGGAAAGCATAGGAATACACAAAAAAGTTACTTTTATTTGGAAAATACATGGATTTCTTTATACTTTCAGAAGAGCACCAGAAAGTCATATGTAGCTCCACATCACTGTTTCGTTTCCACATTCAATGGCAAGTCAAAAAACTCCCTCTCAGAAAGGGACTGACCTGGAGAGAACCAAGATGAAGGCGGAGGTAACTGCCTGTGCTTGCCGCCTCCCATAACCGTATCAAAATTACAAGTGAAATACAGAACAACCATCATTCAGAACCGCCTGAAAGCTGGCTGAATGGAAGTCCTACAACTAGAGAAGTAAAGAAGAAGGCACACGGAGACGGCCTCGCTGTGTACCCTCCAGGTAAGCAACAAAACCAGCCTCAGGCGCAGCTGCACTGAGTACCGACCCTGTGCCCTGGTGCCCGCCAGTCAATCAGTGGAGACCACAACCCTGCAAGGACACACCTGGGAAGCTGCTGAATGCTCCATTATGATCCTCCCCTGGGACCGCCCCTAAAATCTCCGCCCTTAAAACCCTCAGGATGGGGACCCCGTGCCTCTCCCTCCAGGGAGCAAGCCTGTGCCTTTCTCTTTCCCCTGCCCCCTCCCCCTCCAACCCCACCCCAGGCACCTCACCATTAGCCTCCTCACTCCCAAGCTCCCAGGGCCCTTCCTTTACCTCTGGAACATGTTTCCTAAGCCCCTTTCTTCTAGGAATTACTTCTTCTACCTCCAGGATTTACCAAACTGTTCTCTTCCAAAAAAAAAAAGAAAAGGGACTGACCTGGAGGTGAGGGTCTCATTCCAGGATTTCAGGGTGTTAGCAACGGCCTTCTGGTTTTGGGGTATGATCTCCCCAAAAGCTACCCAGTCAATGGTTTTTAGAGCAAGTTTTCGCCCAGCCATCTTGAGATCCTGGAAAATAAAACCCGTCAAATCAAAACTGGGCTCTTGGAGAGAATCCTAGAGGCCATCTTGGCAACGTTCAAGTCCTTCAGAAACAGATCCGCGTCCTCCGAGGGCTTGGAGGACGTACTTATAAAGAAATCAGGATGACTGAATGAGAGAAAGACAGCCGCAGCTCTTCAAATTCAAGGTGTGCAACCTGACATGTAAATATATTCTCCTCCCCCTAAATGCTCCTCCCGCTATTCTCCAGCTCCTAACTCTCCCTGAAAACCCCAGTACTCCAGTGTTTGTTTACCACGTACCTTCGGAAATATTGAAGTCATACTTATGGCTTGCATTAAAGTTAAAAATGTAATTTAAATGCATTTCCACTCAAACTGTGTTTTATTCACTGACTCTCCAGTACACAGAGCTGACACACACCCAAGTTCCCACAAAGGCTTGGATAGAGCAGGCTCTAGACCAGAATTCCCTGCCTGGAAAGTGGGGGTGTCATCAGCCCTGCTTGCCTCAGAAAGCTGTTGCAAGTATCAAGTGAAATCGTGCACATCAACTTGCTCTTTCTACAAACTTAAGAGGCTCTCTATGCCCTCCCTGTCAGATCGGCGCCATGTCTGCCCTTCCTACTCCTGTCTGATGCGTCCCCTGCAGCACCAGCACACACTCTTGTCCTGAGTATGCTGGCCACACCCTAAATATATATATGAATGTGAGACAAGAAGGAAAATGATTACAGCCTTTTTGTTTTTAATAATTCTTTATTGTCAAAAGTATTACGTATGTCTCCCTTTTCCCCCCACGGGCCCCCTCCAGCCCACCCGCCCCCCACCCCAGGCGCGCCCCGCCCCGCCCCGTTGTCTGTGGCCATGGGCCATGCATATACGCACACAAGGTTCTTGGTTGATTACTGCGCACCCACCACCGCCATTTTTTAAATAATACGACAGAATAAAATAGTCCACTTCAACGAAATAAGATCAGTGTCAAACATCAGGAGACTGACTGAAATGTCCAAGGTCTACCAGCGGTTCTCAACCTGTGGGTCGCGACCCCTTTGGCGGTCGAAGGACCCTTTCACAGGGGTCGCCTAAAACGATCCTGCATATCAGATATTTACATTGCGATTCATAACAGTAGCAACATGACAGTTATGAAGTAGCAACGAAAATGATTTCATGGTTGGGTCACAACATGAGGAACTGTATTTAAAGGGCCAGAAGGTGGAGAACCGCTGGATGGGTGGAGCACAGGGAGGTGGTCGTCAATCTGCCCCAGGATCTTAAAGAGAAACGTGCCCAACACCTGCCGCTTCCTTTCCTTCCCACTCAGGACAGCCTGCTTCCTGGAATGGAGGTGAGGGCAGGAGATTTTGAAGATGCCAGAGGAACAGCTTCCTTAAAGAGACCTTTCCCAGCACCCGGAGCAGGGAGGCTCCGTAAGTGAAGGGGTTTTTGTCTTTGATTTATTGGGGAACCCCCAGCGCCTAGAACCGATCGTGCACAGGAGGTGCTCCGTGAGGATCTGCTGAGGGGCTCTGACCCGCCCGCAGCTCGAAAGCCGGAACCCTCGGGAGGGAGGGGCGGACGCATCAAGCTGCATTACTGTCTTCAGGTGACGCTGCTCCAGCCCCCAAACCGGACCTCTACCGTCAGCCGCCCCGGGGCGCACGGGGCTGTGGAAGCGCCTAAGTTAAAGGTGACCAGGTCGCCGCCGGGCCCCGGCGACCTCTCGCGCGAGCAGAGCCGCACCAGCTCCACCCGGGCACTCTTCCAGCGAGGCACCCGCGGCGCCTGGCGTCCTGGGCAGGATTGCGACAAGGGCCGACGCGAGGTTTGGAGGCGAAAGAGCAGAGGAACCCCCTGGGGTCGGAGCCAACGTCCCAACCCTACTCACCTTCACCGACCCCGGCGACCCGCGGTCCACCGCGCAAGTAACGGAAATGGGTCACCGGAAAGGCTTCCCTTAGCCAACCACTCATCCAAAGGGGCGGGCCTTGCCGCACAGGTTAGCCAATAGAGATTAAGGTTCCTTCCGGAAGTCCCGCCTACAAGGGCGGGCACAGCGCTCCCACCGTGCGGATCCCCGGGTGCTGGTTGGGGGCGCTCTCGTCCCTCTCCCCGGCCCCACCCCCGCCGATGGGCCGGCCCGGCTCTCCCTGCCGCGAGATGGGCCAGCCCGGCGGCGCGCGGGCAGTGGCGGCGGCGGCGGCCCAAGATGGCGGAGCTGCAACTGGACCCGGCGGTGGCCGGGCTGGGAGGGGGTGGTGGGAGTGGGCTGGGCGACGGGGGCGGCCCGGGCCGCGGACCTCCCAGCCCTCGCCCCGCTGGCCCCACGTCCCGCGGGCACAGCCGCCCGCCCGCCGCCGCCGCGCAGCCGCTCGAGCCGGGTCCCGGACCGCCCGATCGGGCAGGGGGCGCCGGCGCGGCCCGCTGGGTCCGGCTGAACGTGGGCGGCACCTACTTCGTGACCACCCGACAGACCCTGGGCCGGGAGCCCAAGTCTTTCCTCTGCCGCCTCTGCTGCCAGGAAGACCCGGAGCTGGACTCGGACAAGGTGCGCCCCGCCCTCGGGCGCGCCCCCGGCCTTCAGACCCCCCGGTTCCTCCTAGGCTGGACCCCAGATCCCTGTGACACGCTCCTCCAGGCGGGCTCCTCGGGCCTGGACCCCCGCCCCCCTCCTCCCCCTACAAGCTCTACCCCGGCAGCTCCTCTCGCCCATCCTCCGGCGCACCCAGGGTTTCTCCCGGACCCCACCCTTCGTTTCGGTCTCAGCGGCTCGTTCGCCGCACCGCCCACCCACCCACCCGCACGCGGGAGACCCCGGCTCCGTATTCCTCTCCACACCCCATCCCAGCCCCTCGGGTCCGCCTGAGCTTTCCCCTGGCTCCTCGTCAGCCCCTCACTGCCTGTGCCAGATCCATCCAGAACTGGGTCAGGACGAGCCAAGGCATCTTTGTAGCTTTCTCAGACTTCCTCTCGGACCCGCTGCCAAGTTGGGCGAAAGCCTGGGTTAGAGGGTGGCTTGACAGCTGCCATCACACTGCTTTCCCGGGGTCATGGTCCCTGAGCTGGGCGCTGGGAGCAGTCACTGTGTCAGGTCCATCCTTGAGATCAGATCCATTCCTTGGAAGGAGGTTACCATTTCCGGTGCCAACCTCAGACCCCTGGTTAAGATCCCGGGGAAATGAAGACAGGAATGCTGTTGGGCAAGATGCATAGCTGCTAACCAGAGGCTTGAGACGACCCAAGAGACTTAACCCATTTCCAGTTTGAACTGTTGCTTGAATTTTTTTTTTTAACTTTACACGTTCATCTTTCAGTTCCCAACGTAAAGCAATTGATCATTGCTTACATCATCTTGTAGCCCATAATAACGTGCAGCCTGTTATCTTGAAACAGACTTGGGGTTGGGTAAACATGGGTCGGTTTCATTTATTTATCTCTGACCTCTCCTCTGATAAATCTCAGATTGATAGAAACCTGTCCTGCCCTAACTGGAGATTCCAAAACCCTGGCTTATAAAGGAATTGTTTTTATCTACCGTAAGCCTCCCTTCTTGCAGTAGATCCCAGTTTATTCTTGTTTCTTTTACTGTAAAGATGAGTAGGATTAAAACTGCTCAGAGCCAAGCGCTGGCAGCACCAAGCTTCCTCTGGGCACAGAGCTGGGGTGTGCAAGGTGCAGCTGGCACTGCAGACGGCCACTGACGTTGGCCTTGAGCACGGGAGCATTGCCAACTAAACAGGTTTTCTTAGAATTAGGAATATGATTCAGGGACAGTAGGGAGTTCAGAATGTCCATCTCAAGCAGAGATTTAACCACAACGATGGCGTTTTCTTCCTCCCTTTCTTAAAAAAAAAAATAGCCAGAAAAATTGGTCATTGTGTCCAAGTAAATATTTTAGAAGTTGAAGTAAACGTCTAGATGATATGACTGTACATCCGGAACGCCTCACCTTAAATTATGTTCAAGTACCAGAAACATAAAACTAGCCTTCCTGTCCATAGTTTGTGATAAGCAAACGTTTAGCACAACTTGCCCTCTCACTAATGGTTTGTGACCAGGTTTGACACCCTGTCCTGACTTGGTCTGAACGCTCCACAGTGACACCCTTGTGTTTGGTCGGCAGGATGAGACGGGGGCCTATCTGATTGACAGGGACCCCACCTACTTTGGTCCTATCCTAAACTACCTCCGCCACGGGAAACTCATCATTACGAAGGAGTTGGCAGAAGAAGGTAAGAGCAGCGTTCGAACCAGGCATTTTCAGAATTCGGGTTTTGTTTGAGACTTTTGTCGCGCTCGCGTGCAGGTATAGTAAAGGCTTATGAAAGTGAGCCGGGAGCCTCAGTTACTGAGTGACGTCTGAGGGAGTCTTGTTTAAGGGAGCCTCGTCGTGTTCTGTTCATCCACCTTAACGAGAAGGGAAAGAGGTAGCTTTGGGAGTTTTTTCCAAACCTGCAGAATTTTCAGGATCCCTTTTTACAGTTGCTTATATGCTAGCAGTGAATGTCCATAGCCTGAAGCAACACAACTCTGATATTTAGTTATTTATATTTTTTGTTTTAGTTTGAACTTGCAGCTGCAAAGAAATAATAAAGGCTTGGCCTCATTTCTTTTAAGACTGATCTCATGCCTCCTTGTCAATTTTTGCAACTGACCTAATTCATTCTCCAATCCATTGTCAGGTACCTCATCAGTGGCCTCATCTTTTTGGTTTTTAGGGCATTTAGACTAAGTGGGCCTAGATGTCTTTCTAAAAGGCTTGGTTGGCTTGGTCTCATCGAAGGCCTTCAGTTGAAGATTGGGGCCTGTCCCTGAGTCCAGGGCACCCTGATCGGGAATGTTCGCTGAGTAAGGAAGCTGTAATGGCTGTGCTGGTTAATTAAGCAGCTGCAAAACACCTCTGTTTCTACCAGTGAAAAGAGAACTTGCTCTCTTTTTGTAAATGCCCTCTTTACAAAACATTTCAAATTCATACAGAAGTAACGGGCATGACACAGTAAATTCCATATACACCCACCATCCATCCATCCAGCTTCAACAATTGCCAACTCATGGGTAATCTTGTTTCTTGAAAAGAGGACTCTTAATGCAGTTCTTTTCTAATGCCTTTTCAAAAACTTTTATTTTAAAATAATTTCAAACTAGGAGAAAAGGGCAAGAATAGTACAAAGAACTCCCTTTATCCAGAATCACCAATTTTTAACATTTTTTGGTCATATTTGCATTATCATTCATTCATTCTCTCTCCTCCTCCTGCCTCTCCATCCTCCACCCCTCCCACAGGTTATTTCTGAACTATTTGAGAATAGATTCTAGACTTCTCCCCTTAATACTTCAGTGGATATTTCCCAAGAACAAATCTATTCTCTTACATAACCACAGTGTAGTGATCAAATTGAGGGAATTTAATATTGATGAACACTTTTATCTGTAGCTTATTCTCCAGTTTTGTCTACTGTTCCAATGATGGCCTTTATAGTACATTTTTCTCCTGGTGCAGGATCACATATCCCATATAATTGTCCTCTCTAAAGTCTTTGACTTTATGTAGCATGGGTTTCTTCCCATGATTGCCTTTCATATTGTTCAAATAATAAGCATTCTGTTAAATTGGGTCCACATATATTTACACACACAACCCACCCCCGGTCATTTTTAGGACAAACTGCAACTCAGGTAAAAATTGCAAGCTCAGGAGTTGTCTAACTTGACTAGTTCCGGGAACTAAGTGATATACGGTCAAGGTGTCCTGCAGCCAATGGCAGGCACAGGGAGAGCCAGGGAAGGTGCCGGTAGGAAACTAAAGGTGAAAGGGGGTGGACAGGCCAGACCCTTCCTGCTGACTCCCTTCCGTTGGGCAAAGGCGATGGGTACGCTCTAAACAGCAACGAAGCATTTCCAGGCAGAGGGAAAGAAGCTAGGCTTGCATTTGAAAACTGCAGCTTTTGGCAAACGTGCACTCCAGACACAAAGGCCAGCCTTTCCTGCTCTTCTCGGGGGAGTTTGCACATCTCTAACTACAGTTTGGTCCTTGTTCTAGGTGTGCTGGAAGAGGCAGAGTTTTACAACATCGCTTCTCTTGTGCGGCTGGTCAAGGAAAGGATACGGGACAATGAGAACAGAACTTCCCAAGTAATGGATTTTGAATTTTTAAGGGGAAACTACCTCGAGTGGCTGTCTGTCCATGTGTCTGGGTGTAGTTAGGAAAGGATGACTTGCCCTCAGAGCCTGAGGTCTGTGTGGAAAACTGTCCGTCTGCCAGGCCGGCAGCATGTACTCCACCAGACTTGTTCAGAACAAAAAAACAGAAGAAATAACAAAGAAAACAAAACAGCCTCATGTCCCTGTAGAAGAATGGGGAGGCTGCAGCTACTCACCATATGGCAGTGGGAGGCCCCAAACCTGTTCTCGCAGAGGGAGCATCTGTCTCCCTCCACGTGAAGACCAGGCCGGGTCCCGCTTGCACCTGGTGGCTGCTCTTTGTTAGGACTAGCCTTCAGCGTGTGGCCACATCACAGCCGGCTCCTGCCAGCCCCCTGAAACCAGTCTCATGGTGTAGACTTTAGAACAGCAGTTCTCAACCTGTGGGTCGTGACCCCTTTGGGGTTTGAACGACCCTTTCACAGGGGTCGCCTAAGACCATCAGAAAACACATATATAATTACATATTGTTTTTGTGATTAATCACTATGTTTTCATTATGTTCAATTTGTAACAATGAAAATACATCCTTCATATCAGATATTTACATGATGATTCATAACAGTAGCAAAATTACAGTTATGAAGTAGCAACGAAAATAATTTTATGGTTGGGGGTTATCACAACATAAGGAACTGTATTAAAGGGTCGCAGCATTAGGAAGCTGCTTTAGAAGCTGCTTGTCTATTGTGCTCCTGAGGAAATAATACCAAGCTTCTCATTTTATTATGAAGTCTAGATTTTGGTATTAACTCAGTAGATAATAGTAACAAAAGTGAAACAATTTCCCACCCGGTTTGGGAAGGGAAGACATAGAGCTTACTCGGCTTATTTTATGTCACGTACCCATCCAGGTGTCTTAGGAGGCCACAGTAACTTCGATTAGGCCCTTGGGACTCTCTGACCACAGAAGTCCCATGCCCTCAAGAAGCTGGAAGTCTAGCAGGAAACACAGACACCCCCTTTCATGTATGAGGCTCTCCTCTAAGTCCAACTGCAGTGACAGGCAGGGTCAGACCCCACTGACCGTCTGGCCTGCAGCATGACGTGCCTCCTACCCCAGCAGATTCCGGCGGTGGAGGCTTTCCTGAGAGCTGATCTGCTGCAAGGTAGAATTTTCCTGCGATTAAGAAGGAAGCAGTACATTTCTTTTCACCGTAAAAAATAGTTCCTTGCTCCTTGTGTGTTTGACTTGATAGATTGGTTTTCTGGCTCTGAATGGTTTATCTGAATGGAATAACCGACACCTGTGATAAAAAATGAACTCTCATCACGCTGTCTCCAGCAGTTTGCAGGGGTGGAAAGGAGGGCTTGTTCATTTAGTTTCCATCCAGCTGCGGGCTGAAAGGCTGCTTTAATATCAAAGATGAATTTCCAGTTGGTTAGCGGATTACCAGTGAAATAGGATCGAGTGTCACCAAGCTTTTGCACCTCATATTATATTCACAGGGCACCTTTCCCTATTGTAGAGCTTTAAGAGCTGAGATATTCTGAAAATTCTAAGCCTCTCATCATGCTTGGTGTCTCTGGTGACCAGCCATGAGCCTATGAAAGACACTTATCACTCGGGAGTTTCCGAGGGTTTATTTTTTATTATTCCTCGGTCTGTAGCAGAATGTCACATCTTCCGCTGCGACACTTTCACTGTCCGGTAGCATGGCAGAGGGTAAAGGTCGCTGGAACATGTATGTGTATGTGATGGGTTCCTATTTCACATGTTATTCCCATAATAAGGTGTCACTGCCAATAAACCACAATAGAATCTACATTGTCCACATGGATGTTAGACACGAGCAGCTTAGAAGAACATGTGGCTTTCTCGTCCAGAGTAAGTTTACTGTTTTCTGTTTAGGACAATAGAGGAAATCTAAGAACATAACTCATCCCTCTCCACTTGAGAATGATCTTCCCCACTGATTCATATCCCTGGACCCTTTGGTTTTTGGATAAGTTGTTATTGAAAAGCTACCGTGCTGCTTGTAAAAGGGTTAGAGGTTGGCTGCCAAGAAAATATTCCAAGCAAACTCCTTTTCAGTGTTTGTTCTTTTAGCCTCACTGTTCGTGGTTGTCGCAGGGCCCAGTGAAGCACGTGTACCGAGTCCTGCAGTGCCAAGAGGAGGAGCTGACACAGATGGTCTCCACTATGTCTGATGGCTGGAAATTCGAACAGGTATGTTTCTTAAGTAATACAACCCCAGTGTCTGCCTGGGAGTCCACACTCCAAACATTGACCTCCGTAGCCAGTTAACAGCCTAGGGCCCCATGTGATCCTGCTCCAAAGCATGGGAAAAGAGAGCTGCTCAGTGTGGATTATTTATAACCAAGGTTTCAGCTTGATTGTGCTAGAGGGAGTCAGCCAGCTTGTTTGGGCTTGAAATGCCTCTCTCTCTCCCTTTTTTTGTCTAATAGTTCATTGCATCTTAGACAGAGAGGAAGGCAGAAGAGAGAAACATCAGTGTGAGAGTGCAACATCGATGGCTGCCTCATGCATGCCCCCACTGGGCAGGTGCCCCAGCTGGGAATCACTCCAGCAACCCTCTGGTGCACAATACAGTGTCCAACCAACTGAGCCCCACTGGACAAGACTCTCTTTTTTCTCCCCCAGTGGGATTTTTTTTTTCAGAAATGCGTGTGGATGCATTCTAGAATAATTACCTAAAGAAGACTAGGATTCACCAATAGCCCTTCCTTTGCTTGCCCCAGGGTCAGAACTTTATCATCCTGGGTATAAGTGTAATCGGCAGAGAAAGGGTGGTGAGCTGCAGTGATAGGAAAGGAATCAAACGCATGGTTTCCATCCCTGGGCTGTGGATTCCGTCCTGTAGCTTTGTGCCATTAGATGGCAGAATTGTTCTGTTCATCTACTTTCTTCAAAACACGGGTGCTGAGCATGAACAGAATGAATATATTGTCATTTTATTTGGATCGTGCCAATTTTCATGTAGAGTTTAAGAGGCCAGTTGAACTGTCACCATAACTTACCTTCTCAGAAGTTCCTTTTTGTGTCTCTGTCTTCAGAACCGATACTGGGTTTTTCCTCCCACAGACCTCCCACTGCAGAATCCGTTCTGCCTGTGTGTCCTTCTAGTCCTTGTCAGGTGTGGGTTGCAAAATGGTGCCATACTTCCACTCCAGAAGTGTTTCCCTGATTAAAGTCTTAAGCAGAGGATGTTATAAATACGGTTTTAAAGTATTCTTTTTTTAAAAAAATATTTTTGTTGATATCAGAACAGGAGGGAAGGGGAGAGAGAGATAGAAACATCAATGATGAGAGAGAATCATTGATTGGCTGCCTCCTGCACACCCCCTACTGGGGATTCAGCCCAAAACCTGGGCCTGTGCCCTTGACTGGAATCGAACCTGGGACCCTTCAGTCCATAGGCTGACACTCTGTCCACCGAGCCAAACCAGCCAGGGCTAAAGTATTCATGTCCTGTAGGAAGACCAAGTGTGCCCTCAGTGACTCCACTATGTGGGTGAGGAAGTTAAGGCACAAAGGGGCTGAGGCGTCTGCCCATACAGCATGTCGGTCATGGTTCCCTGACTTGCGGCCCTAGGGGCTCGCCAAGAAGACCTCACCCTTGGGCTCAGCTTCTTCTGCAGGTGTATTTCCTACTTAGAATTAAAGCCTGGATTCAGTTCCCCAAAAAGGTGAAAGCTACCAGGAGCATGTGGTTTGCGGTAGTGCTTCAGTGATTGGCCTGCTTTCCCCGGCCTTCCGGGCGCCAGGCTCCCGTCTCGCCCTCTGTCCAGATGAGCCACTGTGTGTAGGTGTTCTGGCTGAAGCAGTGTCCATTTTTATTCACAGAAACATTCTGTTTCCCTTTGTGTTTGCTGGAAGGAATGTGGTCATGTGAATCCAGCTGCTGCCTTTGGGTGTCAGCTGCTCGGGTGAGGGAGATGGTGGCAGAACTCAGACTTTTTTCCTCTGGGGCGGCCTCGCTGACGACGCCCTGATGAGTGACCGAGACCCGGTGACTGGGGCCTTGACGGTCCCAGAGCCCTTCACCCGCTGAGGAGGCGAGCCGCAGCGGCCCCTCGGCAGGCTTGGTTCTGTGGCACTGAGCGGTGTCGGGTCCCGTGTGTTCACCAGGTCCTTGTTTTATCAGCTCATCAACATCGGGTCTTCCTATAACTATGGGAACGAGGACCAGGCGGAATTCCTCTGTGTCGTCTCCAGAGAACTAAATAATTCCACCAACGGCATCGTCATCGAGCCCAGTGAAAAGGCAAAGGTAAGAGGCCGCGTCACCGGAATCTGCGTGGGACTCGTGCGCCCCCCAGGGGCCCTGTCTCATTTCCTCCCGGCCCTTCTCAAGGCAGCTTTGCGGTTCCCCTTCATTTGGGTCTTCTGATTGTTGTCATTTAAACCAAGATTTATGAGCAGTGAGAGGGGTTTTCGTAAGAAAACAGGACGGAAAAGGGCAGGCTGTTCCCAGGCTCTGTCGAATCAGTGAAAAAGAAGGGCTTATCCCCCTAACCCCCCAAGCTCGGCATTCTGAACCTCAGCGTTGGGAAGTACTGGCTGTTGCTTTTATTATTTGAAACTGTTCTTTTTCCTGCCTTAAGAAAAAAGGCATTAGGTTACCTTGGTGGCTTCTTAAGTTACCGGAAAAGTGCTGTACACAGTTACATTTCCCCCACTGGGGCCCCCAGAAACACAAACACACTCTTGGAAGTCGCCCGCATATGCCTGACCCGTTCCCTGGAGCAGGGAGAAGTGGTCCCACAGCACCGCTGGCCCGCCGCCGTCAGCTGGTCTCCAGCCGGAGTGCTGTAGGGAGGGGTGGGCTCCCGTCCTGCTGGCTTCCTGGGTAACGGACTGTGGTGCTGCTCGCCGGGGCCAGGGGGAAGCAGTGGGTCTCCTGGCTTTCTTCAGCCGTCTGCTTAGCAGCTGAGCCTAAAGCAGTCTGCATCCAGAGTCCAAGCCTCAGCCCTCTCCCCACCTTCCACTTCCAGATTCTTCAGGAGAGAGGGTCTCGGATGTAAACGCCAGAATCCTAGACATGGAGAGAGCGCCCTGGCAGAGCACCTCCTGAAGTTCAGTCTCGCTCCTGTACAGTAACTGAGCTGCAAAGCAAAGCTGAGCCTGGCCCCCCGTGGAGTGCGTTCTGGTCAAACCAAAGGAACCCCACCCAGCCGCAGGAACCGAAGACACATGGAGCTTCGGCTGCAGCACACCTTCTCAGACTCCGGCTCTGTTCCTCGCCAGTGCCACACAGCTTTACAGCCGCATCTGGGCCGGGTTTCCAGTTGGAACCTGGGGCCGGGGGAGGGGAGAGGCAGCCTGCTCTTGGCCGTGCCTGTGCTTCCGGGAAGCCAGAGCAGTGAGCGGACTGTCCCTGCGCTGTGCCGAGGCGGGCGCTGGCACCAGCCGCTCTGTAACACTGTCCTCCCGTCCTTCGATGCACCGCATACTAATGTAGCAGACGCAAAGGAGTCTAGCTCCCATTTGTCGAACTGAATTGAGGGCTTTGATAAAGGAGAGAGTACCCCACATTCCTATGAACTAAGCCTCTTTGAGGAAAGGGAGGATGGGGCGTCCTTGCTTGTGGTTGGAGGCTGGGGAGTGCTGCTCGGGGTTTGGGCCGTTCAGCTGCTGCCACAGTCAGCTTTGCCCCGTTTGTCTCCAGCAACCTGGGCCGTCCAGGCGGCTTGCTTTCTTGCCAGGAAGAGGGTGGAGGCAGGCGGCATTCTGCACTGAATGGGACAGGCAGATGGGAGCTGGAGGTAGTGGGTGTAACTGCTTCTGCAGCTTTCTCTTACACTCTTGGTCCTTCCTTCCTTCCTGGACTTTTTAAACTGGGCTAAAGGGACTTTGGACCCCCCTGGTGGCTTGGGTGGGGATGGCTGTTTCTTTAAGAGTTGCCAAATGTGTCCTATTACGGTGTCCAAAGTGTTATTTCTGTGATTGTCTCCTGGAAATGCCTTGACTGAACATGTAATATTTGTTTGTGTCTCTCTCGCTCTCTCACCTTGGCAGCCCTGCCCTGCAGCCCTGTCCGTGACCCACACCTTCCCGCTAGTGTGTGTGCGTTTGCTGGGCCGTCTGAGGGCTCTCCCTGTCCCTGACCCGCCCGCACCGTCACTTCTTTCTATGGAGGGCCATGCCCTTGACCAAACGCTTGTTTGCCCTGGGGGAGCAGAGCTGTGGCTGCAGAGCTTGTGCCAGACCTTCTCTCAGCTTTGAGTCTGAGAGCAGCTGTGAATGCATGGGGGCCGGGAAGCCTTGTCTTTCCCGATGGCTCCCAGGGTGTGGCAGGTGGGCCAGAGAAGGGGAAGGCGCCTCGCGAACACGCCATCTGTAAGCCACCTCCAGCCAGTCGCTTCTGGTTCTTCAGAGCTGAGGGTCCCTCCGCTCCGCAGCTCACCTGCTTGCTAGGGGGCCTGGGGTCGTAATTTTTGGATATAGACTGTGCCAAGTGTCTTTTGAGCTTGTGACCTGCGCATGCCCAGAATTCTCACTTTGACCTTATTTCTCTGTGTAAAGTAGGATAGACATGTCTGCTGACAGACAAGGCTGCACGCCAGCCTGAGGTGCACATTGGCACCTCAGAAGCCTGGCAGGCGCCCAGGATTTTTACAGCTGTGACATGTCGAGGAACTTCTGCCTACAGTAAAAGCCGTCACCTTTCAGAAAGGTTGTAGGCATCCATCCTGTCATCTGTCGGGAGGGGGGAAAAAAGGTTTCAATGTGTCGGGGAAAAGCATCTCTGACAGGACAGAGGACTGGAGGGGGTGCTGTTTGGACAACTGGCATAAGGAACCTCAAATGGACGCCCCCAAGGAGACGTGCTTTCCTGGGCACTGGGCATGCTGATGACCAGCCTGGTCCCAGGCCACGAGGATGAGGAGGCGGGAGGCAGGCACGGCGAGCCCTCGGGAATGCATTTCTCCTCGCAGAACCCGCAGCGGGGCTGTAAGAGGACTGCCGAGCCCTGCTCTGCTCTGAGACGCAGGCCTAAGCGGTATCTCATCTCCTGGGGGGCTGGCTTTCACCCAGCTTCCCTCCTGGCAGCCCAGGGACCCTTTAATGGTTCTAGTGCTCCAGAAATCTCAGATGATTTGTTTCGTAAGGTTTCTGAAAAGTATTTTACCCAAACCCTTTATGAGCCAAGGGGTATTTTTCTTGAAAGCCTCCCCCTGGTAGAGTCTGGCTAATTCAGAGAGAGGTCTGGCCTTTGGCTTGGGGGTGTCACATGACCAGTGACCCATCCTCTCCAACTTCCCAGTGCTGCCAAGTGGGGAGTGTCTTCCTGCTTCATTCTCCGCCCAGGGCTGTGGCCGCAGGCCATGCAGGTCAGGCCCAGGGAGCAGCCGGCATCCGAATGACAGCAGTGGGCTTGTCGTGGCCTCAGAACCTGCTCTGTACCTTGGCAGTGAGGTGGGCCCAGTCCCTCTAGAATGACTTCGTTCCTGCAGTTGCAGCTGATCTCAGGGGTGTCGGGAGGCAGGGACAGCTGTTGGGGTAGGGCTGAGAGGACACCCACACCCTGCAGCGTGGCCTTCGATCCAGACGTTAGGGACCATGCCCGTCCCCTGTGGGTGCCCTTGATGATTGAGTGTTTGAAGAGTCCGAAATGGTGTGACCTCCTTTTTTCTTTTGGTCAATAAACACATGAAACGATCTGCTGAATCTCGAGACCTGTGGTGTGTTTTCCGGTATGGCCGGCTCCTTGTGTCCACTCAGCATGCACGCTTCTCCAAGGCCTCCCCGGAGGTGAGCTGCACCTTCCCAGCAGCGCCGCCCGCCCGCCAAGGCCTGGTTTCTCCTGCTGCCGAGCCGCCCGAGGGGGTGTTGGGCCTCCTTCCTCCCACTTTCATTTTCCTGAATCTGAAAGGACTCGTGCTGAGAACCAGTAGGTGGGACAGATGGGCTCCCCACAGGGCTGGAAAGAGATGGGGGAGGAGTATGAGGTGTTTTTGTGGGTTTTCTTTTCATTTGTTTTTATTTATTTCAGAGAGAAGAAGGGAGAGGGAGAGATAGAAACATCAATGAGAGGGAAACATTGACCAGCTGCCTCCTGCACGCCCCCTACTGGGGGTGGAGCCCGCAACCCAGGCATGTGCCCTGACAGATCGAACTGTGACCTCTTGGTTCCTGGGGATGACGCGCAACCAAATGACCACACCGGCCGGGTGAGATGCTAAGGGAAAAACAGTCCTGGAAGACAGTAAGTGACGAGGTTGCCCATTTTCTCTGCAAAGTAGAGGGTGAGAAATGTGAGGTGAACACCCAGTAACCAAGTGAAGGACCCCTCACTTTAGGCATCAGGCAGGGTGTGGGATCCTCAAAAGGCCTCGTCTCCCCCCCCACCCCACCCCCGCACGCCCAATAGGGAGACAACTGGACACAAAGGTCAAGAACAAGGCACAAGTTTGTATCAGCCAGGGTCCATGAGATGGAGACCCCAGTGGTTAACAGGCTGTGGGGAAAGGTTGTAGGGATTACAGGACGCTCCCAGGGCCCAGGAGCAAAGGGGAGAAGTTAGGATTATGGAGAGGAGGCTCAGCGGAGGATCCCTGTGCGAGAGATGCCGCCATCTCAGGGCTCAGGAACGCTGGGTCTAACGAGAAAAACAGCACACTGCTGGGAGCAGCTACGCCTGCCCGAGAAGCTGCAGTGCTGTGGTTGCTCAGCTGGTTGGAGCATCATTCCAGGCACCGAAAGGTTGAGGGTTAGGGCACATACCTAGGTTGTGGGTTCGATCCCTGGTTGGGGCAAGTACGGGAGGCAAACCAATCGATGTTTCTCACATCGATGGTTCTGTCTCCCTTTCTCTCTCTAAAATCAATAAACATATCCTCCGGTGAGGATAAAAAAATACATAAATAATAAAGATCCTTTCCTCTCCCCGGCAGGAGGCAGCACAGTGCCAACAGTCATTGTTCCGGGGCCTGAAAGAGTCACACCTATTCCTGAGCAATGTTAACTACTCCTCAGATGGCTGAGGGGGTGAGAGAACACCCTGCTTGTGATGGGCAGTTCAGGCCCTGTGGTCCCTTGATGTCCATGGTTAGGTTGCAGGAGCTGCATCTCAAAAGGAGAAGAGTTCATCTGCAAGAGAAGGCGAGGATCTACTGCAAAACCCTGGCGTTCTGCCTGCTGATGCTCCAGGGAGGGCTTGCCGGCGGCTGCAGGCAGCCAGCGCCTGGAACAGATCACGGAGTGTGGCCGAACCTGCTCAGTCACAAAGCCCAGGTGGCAGCCTCCAGCTAAACTTCCAGTAAGAATCACACCACACAGTTTCATCAGGAAAGCTTTCCACTGGAGGGAACTGTTACTCCATTAAGCCAGTTTAATTCCTTGATCGGTTTTCTATGCAGTGCAATTAAGTTGTTTCCAAGTTTCTATTTTCTTTTTTTAAAATTTTTATTGATTTCAGAGAGGAAGGGAGAGGAAGAGAGAGATAGAAACATCAATGATGAGAGGGAATCATTGATAGGCTGCCTCCTGCAGGTTGGACCAAGCCCACAACCCAGGCATGCGCCCCCGACCGGAATCGAACTCGGGACCCTTTGGCCCGCAGGCTGACACTCTATCCACTGAGCCAAACAAGCTAGGGCCCAAGTTTTCTATTTTCATTTTACTTAAAAATATTTTAATTAAGGCCCAGCCAGTTTGGCTCAATTATTGAGCATCAACCTATGAACCTATTCCTGGTCAGGGCTCATGCCCAGGTAGCCAGCTCTATCTCCAGTGTGGGGTATGCAGGAGGCAGACAATCAGATTCTCGTCATTGATGTTTCTATCTCTCTCTCCCCCTTCCTCTCTGAAATCAAAAATACATTAAAAAAATGAAAGCAGTAAAACATTTGAAAAAATTCAAATGACAATTTAAAAAAAAATTTTCATTAAGATTGTTTCCCATGTTGATTTTATGGTGGAACTTTAATGATAGCTTTTGCCCTTGTGAGCTTTCTTTTGAGGCCATTATTTCCTCCAAGTCAAATTTGGCAGCTCAAAATCTAAGTTTCATAACTTCTTGAAGCAAGAAAGTGGCATATTGCAAACGTCTCAGGACATTTGTCCTGTTAGATAAGGAAGAATAAGAAACAGGAAGCCCAACAAGAAGCCCTTAGAGTAATGAGGGTCTCTTCAGTTTTGCTCGTCCCTTTTTTCCTCCTGAGGGTCAGGACCAGAGTGGGAAGCAACAATCTTTAGGATCACCCATCAGATAATGTTCGGATCAATCCACTTTAGACCAAGAGGGGGCCTTGAAATGTTATCTCCTGCCACCACCCTGTTGATTCATAAGAAAAAAACCATGGTCCAGAGAGATTTAACGAACTGCCCAAGATCCTTCTGCCACTGAGTTGCTGCTGTTTTCTCTCTCAGGTTCGTAAGGAGTCCCTTAAGTCCACTGCAAGTGGCCCCAGGTGCATAGCGGCTCTGCCTCCTGGGACGCAGGCTCCGGCAGGAGGAATAGCCTGTCACAGGCAGCCTGCATCAGCGCCGCAGCAGGCCCAGCGGTACACCTTTCCCTGCTGACGTCACAAGCAGGGTGCTGGGGCCGGTCCCACTTGAATTGTGACATCAGGAAGCAAAACTGCAGGCAGTTTTTCAGGGGTCGGGGGGGGGGGGGCAACTTGATAGGGAGACTGCAAAACACAGCCGAAGGGAAAGGTGAGATGGTGCTTATCAGACCCAGAGAGTTTAAAGGGTGGGAACCCACTAGACCAGTGGTTCTCAACCTTCCTAATGCCGCGACCCTTTCATACAGTTCCTCATGTTGTGGTGACCCCCAACCATAAAATTATTTTCGTTGCTACTTCATAACTGTAATTTTGCTACTGTTATGAATCGTAATGTAAATATCTGATATGCAGGATGTATTTTCATTGTTACAAATTGAACATAATGAAAGCATAGTGACTAATCACAAAAACAATATGTAATTATATGTGTGTTTTCTGATGGTCTTAGGCAACCCCTGTGAAAGGGTCGTGCGACCCCCGAAGGGGTCGCGACCCACAGGTTGAGAACCGCTGCACTAGACTGATAGGGACCCTCCCAGCAGCTGGTGAAATGGGACCAGGGGCAAGGGCCCTGCACCTGAGTGCCCACGGGTTCTCTTCCCTCCCGACAGGGCCGCCACGCCTCTGGCCTTCCCTGACATGCAGAGAGTTTCACGTAAGTACCTGTGCTTCCTACCTGCCTGCCAATGGGCCAAGGAAGTGGTTCCTTTCCCCTGTCACATGACTGCTGTCTGCCATCCGCCCTCTTGTCCAGGACTTGTTCCAGGAATTGGGGCTGGGACAAGAAGAACACAAGCCCCAACTTCTGTCCCCGCTTCGGGCTGACTGATGGCACAGTCCCTGTCCCCCAGGGGCAGACAGCTGCTTCTCAGAGGAGTGTGGTACTCCTGTCAGGCCCTCTCGGCTCCTGCCTAGGCTTCCGCATGGCTTTGCTCCGTCTCCCTAGAGCCCGTCCAGGACCGGGTCCCAGCGGCGCAGCCCCCGGCCCAGCCCTCCAGACCTCCGCCAGGCCAGCGCCCGCTGAGGAACAGCGGCAGCCTCTGCAAGTTTGAGGACCAAGTCCTCTGTCCCATTTGCCTGGAGGTGTTCCGCAGCCCCGTCACCACCGCCTGCGGCCACAACTTCTGCATGATCTGCCTCCAGGGGTTCTGGGACCACCAGGTGGCCGAGGGCGAGACGCTCTACTGCCCCCAGTGCCGAGAGAGCTTCGCCTCCAGGCCGCGCCTCTGCAAGAACGTCACCCTGGAGGAGATGGTGACCTGCTTCACCCAGGCCAAGAGCCCGGCCTCGGCGTCCTCCTGGAAGCTGGCCGGGCCCCGGGACGTGCCCTGCGACTTCTGCGGCCCCCAGAAGCGCCGGGCCGTCAAGTCGTGCCTGCAGTGCATGGCCTCCCTGTGCGAGAACCACCTGCGCAGCCACGCGGAGAACCAGGTGTTCCGGGACCACCAGCTCCTGGAGCCCCTGTGGGACTTCAAGAGCTGCCTGTGCCGCAAGCACCGCAAGCTGCGGGGGCTGTACTGCCGCACGGAAGGCTGCTGCGTGTGCGGGACCTGCCTGCTGGAGGAGCACCGGAACCACGACACCATCCCCCTGCAGGAGGAGCGCGCCCGCAGGGAGGTGAGGCTGGGGTGGCGCTGGAGCTGGCCGGAGCCAGGGGCCTGGGGTTCTGAGTCTTTCGCTGAAGATGAAAGTCTTTCGCAAGCCCCTCCCCTCATCCCCCCCTACCCCGGCCACCTCCACACACCTTTCCTCGGAGGACAATTCGCAGTCGTTAGAGTGATGGCCAAGAGGGTCAGGCCGTGACAGGAAACAGTGCCGGCCAGTCAGGGGAATAAGGATCCAACATGGTCTGGATGAATCCTATGATCAGGGGGTTTTGGGGGGTTTATTTTGCTCAGAACGAAAGGAAAGGGTGAAAGAACAGATGAAACTACATACATGACGTCCTTCTATGTGAGGACATTCCATCACACACATCCTAGAACAGCGCTATTCCAACAGCCACCGTTCATGGTCCGTGGCAAGGAGCTCGGCCGGAACGCGAGCCAATGCCTCACTGTTGTGTGATGAGCTGACACCCTCTCCCTGCCAAGCCCTTCTCGGCGAGAGAGCAGTGCGTTGATTTACCGTCTGGCACGAGCTTCTCATTTGCTGCGTGTCAGCAGCAGTTCCTGGACAGGCACTTGGACGAGCGGTTCTGTCTGTAATACATCGTGAGACAGGGACATGCCCGTTGCCGGGCAGGGGAGACTAAAGGCGTATGTAGAAGGACTGGCCTGGCAGTGCTGCCCCCGGGAGCCCTTTTCCCACCCACTGCCTCCCAGGCCTCTCAAGCCACTGACCCCTCCACAACCCCTTCTTGTGACCTGAAACCCGAAGGTCATTCCTGTCACGGGCAGAGAACCTGACTCCTAAACACGGGGAGAGACCTACAGCAGGGGGGTGGGCCCTCGGCCGGCACCCCTTCAGCTCTGCTCTTTCTCATCCTCATCCTCATCCTCATCTCCTTGAAACCTCTTTGGAATGTGAGAGGAATGAATATCTCTTCTGGGCTTGAACATGGGGCTGCTTGCAGAAGGCTTCTCCTGGGCGCCCCTCCATCAGGGGCCCTCTCCTCCACTCACCCTGTCACCCAGGTGGAGTTGCGGCAGGTCCAGGCCAACGTGGAGAACCAGATGCTGATGATCACCTCCGACAGCCAGAAGCACCGCGAGCAGGTGGCCTTTCTGCTGGTAAGGGAGCCCGCCCGCCCCAGGCCCAGGCCGCGGGGACTCAGAGGGCTTGGAGGGGATGGGGTGGGGCCAGGCGGACAGACAGGGTGCCTGGGTGGGCTGGGGACCATGACAAGGCAGGGATCAGGGTGGAGCTCAGAGATGCCTCGCTAGGCACCCTCCCACCTCCACCCCCAGAAAATGATCCAGACAATGCGAGATGAGGTGCACTCCTGCTTCTCGGGGATCATCCAGGAAGTCAAACAGCTGCAGACGAAGGTCTTGGATTTTGTGGAGAAAGAGGAGGCCGCCGCCCTGGAGAAGCTGGGCAGCTCCATCCAGCAGAGCCACAACTGGCTCCTGAAGCTGGAGGCGGACAGCATCTGGCTGCGCACCCTGCTCACCAACCCGAGTGACCAGCAGTTTCTGCAGGCAAGACCCCACCCCACCTCCGCGCCTGGCCCTGCCACAACCTCCACTCCTCCACCCCCAGACACACCCTCAGCGTTTGGGGCGCATCACTGGTCCACTCCCCTGCCTCCCAGGCCATCTGTCCTGAGCTTTCACCCACCCCCCTGGGCTCCTCCACCTCAGCACCCAGCCTGGCCCTAACGCTCCTGCCTTCATTTCCCTGGAACAGATGGGATGTACCCTAGGGTTCTGGGCATCTGACCGGCTAAGTTTCTCCACACGCCCCCAGGCAGGGCTGGAAGTGAGACAACAATCTACGGAGCCAGATTGAAATCCCATTTCTTTCCCCGGCCCTGGCCTGGCGCCACAGCCTGGTTGGGTGCTGCTGCAGGGGGGTACCAGGCAGGGTAGCTGGTGGGGTCAGGTGAAGGCTGGGGGGGGCAGCCTTCTCTCTGGGCGGGGCCGGGGGCTGCCCCAGCCCTGTGCTTGGAACTCCTAGCACAGCTCCCCTTCCTTCAGCGGTCATCGCACCCCCGAGCAGACTTCGAGGGCTGTTCCTCCCCTGTCCCTCCCTCTCCCCCCCCACCAGGAAGCGTTGGCAAGGTTTTTCACTAAGCAGTTAGAGGCTGGAAGAAGTCCTGCCAGCGCTGTTTTCTAATAATCACTCTGTAATGCACTAGGCCAGGCCTTTGGCAAAGCCCTAAGCTACGATGTCCAAACGCCAGGAGCTGGGGAGGGAGAGGCCCAGGTTTGAGAGCAGCAGTTTCTCCACCTGCCCCACGCTCTGGGCACCACCAAGCCCCTGCATAGGCGGGGACACCTGGCATCTGCTGGGGCCCTGGTGAAAGGTGGTACCACCCTCGCCGCCCCTCCCCACACACAGGAGTTCCCCAGGCTAAAGAACTTCCAAGACTGCATGGAACCCCTAATGGGCACCAGCTGGGAGGAGAAGCAGAGCTTCCTGCAGCTGCCCCAGACCCTGGCGGAGCTCCGGAGCCGGCTGGTGGGCATGGGGCTCAGCTTCATCAACCAGCTCCTCCTGCAGGGTCAGTACCTGCGGCCTGGGCCACTGGACGCTCCCTGACATTCTGGGGCAGGGACAGCCCTGCAGGGCCGTGGCTGGGGTGGTTTCCGGGCATCGTAGAGGGCCCTGCCGGCCTGTGTGCACCTTCCCCAGGTGACGCCTCCTCCTGGGAGCCCACGCCTCTCTGCGGAAGGATGCTGGGCTGGGCGTGTCCTCAGCAGAGCCCTCCATCTCCACAGGCATTAAAATGAACTCCTACGAGGTGCTGCCCCCCACTGTGGACAGGAAGGCACTTCTCAAGTGTGAGTCTTCAGTCCTGGGGTCCCACCGCAGGGGGGGAGGAAGGGAGCAGGGCCCCTAGGTGCCTCGACTTCCCCAGCTCCACCTCCACTTGGGCCAGGGCTCCAGAGAGATGCCAGCTCTCTCTTGCCTGGGCCTGGAGGCCTCAGAGGGACTGGCCTGTGACTCCGAGGCCCTGATAGGAAAGAAAAGACTGCCCTGTCCTACTCCACAGGTGGGGCAAGGCCTCACCTACTGCCCAGAGGCCCTTCAGCCTTCCCTGGCCCCCGTGTCGTACCACCCTGTCCTCCTCTGGGTGCCTGACCACCTCCCTGGGCTTTAGCCAAGCCAGTTGGCAGACCCTGTCCATTTCCGCCTCCATCTCCCTTTCCGCTTGACGTTCCCACAGCCCTCCCGCGCCCAGGCTGGGCTGGGGGGCCCAGGCCCAAGGACTTCCCTGCGACCTCCAGGGTCAGGGATGCACTGCCCTTGGTGACCCCTCCCTCTGCGTGACCTCCTCCGGGAGCCCTTGACTCCCCCTCAGTTCCCCTCCATCTTGCATCCTGAATGAATGAAAGGGAGATTGTGTGAGGGTCTGTGAGGGCACGGAGGGCGCCTCAGCGCTCAACGCTTCTAGAAAGGTGGGCCTTGCGCCCTGGCCAGTGCGGGCTCAGTTGGGTGGGCGTCATCCAGTGCACCAGGAGGTTGACAGCCAAGGGCACATGGCCAGGTTGCAGGCTTGATCCCCGGCTGGTGGGGAGCATGCAAGAGACCAACGAATGCACTCTCTCATTGATGTTTCTCTCTCTCCCTCTCCCTTCCTCTTTCTCTAAATATCAATAAACTATTCTTTTAAAAATAAAAATTACATATATATATAGAGAGAGAGAGAGGGGGGGGGGAGAGAGAGAGAGAGAGAAACGGTGGGCCTTGGGACAACACCCATCTCATCCTCTAAACCAGTGGTTCTCAACCTTGGCTGCGCATTAGAACCACCTGGGAATCCTTTTAAAATCCTGGTTTCTGGGCCTCATCCTCCGGGAATTCTGTTTCTTTGTTACTAATGTTGTGGCCCCACCCCATAACAAAGAAACAGAATTTCCGGAGGATGAGGCCCAGAAATCAGGATTTTAAAAAGATCCCCAGGTGATTCTAATGCGCAGCCCAGGCTAAGAACCGCTGCTCCAAACCGTTGGGGCACATCCCCACCACCACCAATTGGGGACTTCAGCGGGGGTGGGGGGGGGGGCACTCCTAGGAGCTGGGGGAAGCTCTGGCGTCCTCGGCCGGTGCCTGGGACCCTGAGCCGCTCCTGTCCGCCCCTCCCCGCCCCCAGGCTACTGCAACCTGAAATTCGACCCCGCCTGGGCCAGCGAGGAGCTCTTCCTGTTCAAGGAGACGCACTCGGTGCTGAACCTGGGCGTCCTCCTGGAGCCCTTCCCCGCCGGCGGCCCGCTGCCCGGCTTCAAGCAGTGGCCGCAGGTGCTGTGCTCGCGCGGCCTGGCCGAGGGCCGCCACTACTGGGAGGCCGACGTGTCCAACTCGTGGGTGTGCCTGGGCGTCACCTACCGCCGCAGCCCCCCGCCCGGCGGCCGCCCGCGCGGCAGCATCGTCTACCTGCTGGGCCGCAACCCCGACTCGTGGTGCCTGGAGTGGGACTCGCTGCGCTTCTCCGTGTGGCACAACAACACGCAGACGGTGCTGCAGGGCGGCTACCACCGCACGCTCGGCGTGGCGCTCGACTGCGGCGCCGGCTGCCTGTCCTTCTACGGCGTGGCGGGCGGGGTCAGCCTCCTCTACCGCTTCCTCGCCTCCTTCCTGGAGCCGCTCTACCCCGCGGTCATGGTCAGCAGCGGCGCCCTGGTCACGCTCAAGCAGGTGTAGGCGGGGGCGAATAAAGCTGGACTCCAGCGCTGGCTGGCCCCGCGGGGTCCTCTGGCTCGGGGGTGAGGGTGGGCAGCGAGCCTGTCACCCAGCAGAGGTGAGTAGTAGTGACAGAGACCGACTGGCTTGCAAAACTTAACAGCTACCGTTTGGCCCTTTAGGGACAAAGTGTGCCAACTCCTGCTTGAAATCAGTATAAACACACAGTACCGGGAAGGAGCAAGAGGAGGGGTAGATGTGCCAGGAGGAGGAAGAACTGGAGAACCAGCCTTGTGGGGAAATCAGGGCAGGCTCCCTGGAGGAAGTGATATTTGAGCTGCTATCTGAGATGATGGGTTATCCAGGGAAACAGGGCCTGGGAATCCCAGGAAACAGGCAGATCCATATGTCCCCAGAGCCACAGGAGAAGGGTTCTGAACCAGGCTAGACTGTCCCTGGGACTCAGGCCTTGGTTCTCCAGGCTGGTCGTGGCCACTCGCACCAGGTACCTGTCTCTAAAGGCCTTTGGCCTGAGAGTGGGTGGGGCTTGGGCCGGGTGGCATTGGGGGAGGTGGGTGTTCTGTCTGGGTTACTGGCTTCATTGCAGGCTAGAGATCAAGGCGAGGAACCCAGGCCCATCTCAGACCCCAAAGGCAGAGAGACAGGCTGCTGACCCTCCTGCCCAGAGCTGGGCATCTCACACAGCTGGTGTTGCATTGTCCAGGGAGGCTGTGGAACTGAGGCCACCCTGGGTGGGCAAACCTTAAACCATCTGCGCCCTCCTGGGTGCTCCTGCAGCTGCCTGCCTGCCCCAGCCACAGGCCCGCCCCTCAGAGCTCCTCAGCTAGGCCTCTGCCACCCACCTGCCCAGCAGGGTGTGTGCCGCCCGTGAGGCTGGACCCTGGCCGGGCCACGGCCCTGCGACCCTGGCAGGAGCGGGACTGGGGACTCGGCCCCTCTGCAGAAGCCGCCTCTGCATTTCCAGCCTCAACCAGCCGCTTGTTCCCATGGCCTCTCAAGTGGGGGCTCTCGGGGGGGTTAATGATTGGCTCTGGAGAGGACATGAGGCAAGTCACAGGAGGAACTACTTCGGGCCCACCGGGCTGTGCCTGAACTCCACCCCCGGGGCTGTTCTCTGTTCTCGGAGAAGTGAGTGACCCCCACTTCTCGGTAGGAGCCGGCGGGAGCAGGCTGCGGGGCCTACCCTGTGGTCTGGCAGGGGTGGGCGCCCTTCGGCTCCTCTGAGCAACCTTGGCTGGGCTCTCAAGCTGACCCTCCTCCCTGCACCAGTTCCAATCACTTTCCCCAGGGGCCGCTACCTGGTGATGGGTAGGAATGAAATCTAAACCTTCCCCGATATTCAGGAAAAACCTTTCACACCAAAATGCCTAAATCTCGCCTCTCCACCCCCAAATCTTCACGGTCCCTGCTTCAAGGGGCTGCAGGCCTCTGCATCATGGGGTGGAGGCAGTGAATGCTGAGAAGGTGAATGTGTGGTCCTAGGGGACGGGCCTGCTCTTGCTGGCTGCATGGTCTCAGAGTCCTTCCCAAGGACAGGGCCGTACCCTCACCTTCTGGCTCTGAGGGACGTGTCGTCCCAGGATGGGGTGGGGTGTGATGCTGTCACCATGACACCCTGGGACACAGGGGCTGAAACCACATCCGGTGTAAGAGGGATGTCGTTGCCTTTCTCATTTGGAGCTCCTCGGCCCACAGGCGTCCACAGTGATAGACATCATTTTGAAATAATGTCTAGTATTTCAAAAAGCCGAATGGGAAGCAGGCGAGGCTGGCCAGCAAGGCAAAAGGCCAGTGTCCTTTGCTCATGACTCAGCATGTGTCTCCTGGGGGCCCATATAGAGGGGGACCTTCGGGTGCACGATCAGCCAGTAGCCTTGGATAATCCACACCAGGGAACCCTATCCCTCCCCTTCCCCTTGCTGTGGGGAGACCAGGGTGGAGCCTGACCCTGGAACGCCCCCCACACTTCTGCCTTCCTGCTCCTGCCTTGGCTTGCAAAGACTATTTAATGTGAATCCAAACAGGCTGTAAACTAATCTGTCTCCAAGGGTTATTTCACTAAACAATGTTCCGTGTTATACTTACAAAAGGATTGGGTAATGTTTTGCATTTCCTTTTTTTATTTTTAGTTTATTTTTATTGATTTTTTTTTTAAGAGAGAGAAACATTATTTGGTTGCCTCCAGCAAGAGTCCCAACCGGGGATTGAACCCAAAATCTGGGTCTGTGCCCTGACTGGGAATTAAACCCGCCACCTTTGGTGTACGGGACAACGCTCCAATCAACCGAGCCGCACTGGCCAAGCCTGTGTTTTTGCATTTTTCTCTAACAGTAATTTTAATGCACATTTTACAAAATCAAATGAATGCAAATGTCACGATGGACAGACATTTGTTTGTTTATAACAAAGTTATAAATAAAGGTCAGACCGGACTGGGCACTTGCACCACCTGCCCCAGACCCCTTGCTCTGACAATGGCCCTGATTCTAACAGAATGTCATTGGCAAACAGGTGGCCGGTTCACTGGCCATGGTCTGTTGATCTCATTTCTTTAAAGGTTGCGCTGTGTCTCTTGACTACTGAGTGTTGTTGGCATCTCAGCCGGTCAGCATGGGTCAGTGGTTGACCATTGACCTATGAACCCGTTCAATTCCCAGTCAGGGCACGTGCCCAGGTTGCGGGATTGATCCCCAGTGTGGGGTGTGCAGGAGGCGGCCGATCAGTGGTTCTCTCTCATCATTGATGTTTCCATCTCTCTCGCTCTCTCCCTTCCTCTCTGAAATCAATAAAAACATTTTTACAAAAAAAAATGTTGAGCCTCAGGCAGTTGCCTCACTCGCCTCCCCGCTGAGGGTGTCACAGGTCTGGGGGGCACTGGTGGGATTTAGTAGCTAAGCCAGGGGGAGGGGCCCGGGACCCCAAATGTCCTGCAAAGCTCAGAGCAGCCGTGCCGCAGACGTCCCTGCGGTCAGTGTGGGCACGCACACCCACACTTGAAGCGAAACATGAGTAACATCCCGCGGGCCGCTCCCCTTTGCCAAAACAAGCCACAGTCAAAGCGCCGGAAGCCCAAGGGCACCCGTTTAGAGGCTGTGGCTCCTCGCCACGTGCTCCTGGACGCTGAATCTTCCTCCCTGACCGGATCCGGCCGGCCTGGAGGACGCGTGTTCTTGCTGCTTTTGTATTTCACGCACATTGGAGAGGGCGGGATAGTTAGATTTCTGCTCAGCTTGCTCCGATGGTCCACAGGGCTCCCCATGGAGGATGCGGTGAGAAGCAAGATAGTAGCTTGGTGGGTGAGGGAACACTCCCAGCCACGCACTGAGATAAAGCCCGTTCAGGGAAGAGATGGCAAAGGACCCATTCCACACCAGACATGGATCGGGGCAGAGCAGACGGTGGGCGATGAGAGCCCGGGAGGAATGGGACCTGATTCTGGAGGCCCTCAGGGGGGTGGGTGACCCAGTGTGTGTTAGGACAGCGGGAGGGCACGAGGGCGGCTGGAGTGGGGAGGACCACGTGTGACCTGGGAGCCAGGGTCAGCCGGAGTGAGAGGGAGGCGCTGGAGGTGAGGCGAAGGCACGAGGCGGGAGGTGAGGGCGTGAACGCACGTGGGGTGGTGGCGGGTGGGGAGATGAGTCCTATGCGTGGGCTGTCAGGCACATGGGCTGAAGGAACAGGGAAGTGGGAAGTGGGTGTGTAGACCAGAGCCCCGCCCAGGCACAAGCAGCCCCCGAAAAGCAGAAGCTTTTGGAGGATGAGTCTGGCGGTCCCGGCAGGAGGCTGAGCAGAGAGATCCTATCGGGCTCAGCGTCCAGGCCACGTGGGCCCGAAGCGGCCCAGCATCAGGAAGAGATAAGACAGGAGCACGGGGAAGAGTGGGCGATAAGCTGGAGAGGAAGATGAGGCCCTTGACTGAGTCCAAGAGTGGAGGTGGGGCCTGGTCCGAAGAGGGTGAGGGTGAGGGTGAGGGGGGTGTGGGGACAGTGAGTCGGGGAAAATCTCAAGGAGATGGGCCTGGAGCTCCAGCGGGAGGGACTGGGCCGGGGAGAGAGCCCAGGTAAGAGAGCTGAGGAGAAGGCAGGAGAAGGAAGAGGGGAGCCCCAAAGCCATGAGAGCAGCACCCCAACAGCCTTTTCCTAGGCTAGGACAGGGCAAGGGGCCCTTGGAGTGAGGGCTGTGCCCAGGCTGTAGTTCCAGGAGTGTCCACTTGCCTGGATTTATGATCATTGCCCCTTCCCACACCCCTGAGATGGGGCAGGGCTCAGCACAGGGCAACCCCAAATCAGGGGGCAGGAGGTCACCCTATGGTTTCCCATTATCCTGCTCCCCAGCATGAGGTAACCGGCTGCCCCTGACTGGGACAGATCAGGACATCTCTGTCCACGCTCCCCAGGAGGTGGGGGCTGGAGTGGAGTAAGGGTGGGGGGAGTGGGTCCCTCAATATCACAACCAGCATCTATGACCAGTCTTGGGACAGATTGCCCACCATATCTGAGTTCGGGGGGCCTTGAGGGGAATAGCCAGCTGGTGGCACAGCCTCGGCCTCTGGGTCAACTGACAAGCTTCCACCCGCCTGGGCAAATGGGCAGAGGGGTGACATGGAGGAAGAACAGCGAAGGAGAAAAGCGCCGTGAAGGGGAAGGCGCGGAGGGCCCAGCCGCCCCAGCATCCCCGAGAGCAGGAACAGACCTTGTCGCCATTGTGCCAGCAGAGGGCACTCTGGCTCTGCCAGGCACGCAGAGGCTCACAGCACAGGCCAAGAGCTGGAGAGGGAGGCAGAGGGACCAGGAGCCCATCCCGCAGCTTTCGAGTAATTCAATACTTTAAAGGACTCCAGGCTCTGGGGTTGGGGTGTGAGGACCCAGGAATGGGGGAGCGACTTGGGTGGGCGATCTCCATTCCTTCATTCAGCCAATGAGCCAGTACCCGGACAGCTCCATACATGTCGACCCTCATTGTGACAGTTGTTATCAGCCTGTGCCAGGCACCGTGCTAAGTGCTGGGGAAACAGGTTCACGGGGCGAGGAAGCTCCTAAGCCTTGGGGAGCTTGGTGGGGAGACACGCAGCACCCAGCAGGATGAGTGCTCCACTGGGAGGTCTGGGAAAGCTGCCGCCTGCAGGCCGGCCAGGAGCCAACCAGGTGGACGAGCATCCTGGGCACAGGGTGTTCCGGGAAGAGAGCACAGCCATCCGCGCACGCAGACCAAAGCCGGCAGGGGGCTCCGCAGACCAGCAAGAGCAGGAGGTGCTGGTTGTTATCACTGATGTATGGCAGTGGCGGGAGGCAGTTAACCACGAGTGATTGATTATTGATTTCTGATTTTGAGCAAGAGCCTCCCCCACTGTTCGAGGAGGTAGCCCAGTTCCCCTTTCTATAGGATGACGACCCCTTCCACTCTGGTCACACTAACAAAACTGGGGGCTAGGCTGTGTGCTGAGACCCCCTCTTAGGGGACAGAGTCACAGAGGAAGGCTGTGGGGACTGCCTGTGGGAGCCGGAGGCCCTGGCTCAAGGGTCACCAGCATTTCAGGCTCCTTGTCCACACCTCTCTGCTAGAGAAGACAATAGGTGGCTTCCCACAATTTCTCTCTCTCTCTTGCAGGTGGAAATCTCAGGGGAGGGCTCAGAAGAGGGTCTTAATAGAATATCCATCAGCTTTCCAGCTGTGCTCTCTCAGGGTCATGGTCTCCACTGATAGGTCGGTGCCAGGGCAGGGGGAGTCCTGAGTCAGTGCAGCTGGCCCTGAGGCAGCCACAGGGTCCCTGGTCTGGTTCTGCTGCTCCTCTGGGCCTGGAACGGAAATACCTCTGAGGCCTAGAGGTGATCTTTAGGGAGGAAAAGTCAGGGGGTCTAAACCACATGACCAGCGAGATGCTAGGGCAGGAAAGGTCACACTGGGGGCGTGGTCCTTGCTTTCCCAGGTTTGCCCCTGGCCACGCACCGGGCTTTCCTCCCTGGTGACCTTCTGCTCCTGCTCCATCGTCCTTGCTCTGCTCAGGGCTGTCTAACTGCCCACAACACTCCCAATGTTTATATCCAGACACCTTCAAGTTAAACTGAATACCCTCCCGTGTCAGAGCCAGCCCCAGCACTGAGACAATTGGCAAAAAAACCCACAAAAAACCCACAGGCACAGCGATGACATGTCTAAGACACGCCTTCCAACTCGACACAAGTATCGCCTCTGTGACACACCCAGACGTGAGGCCATCTTCCTGGGTGGCAAATGGTATCTCCTTGTGGGTTTGATTTGCATTTCCCCGATGAATAAGCGTGTTGAGCATCTTCTCATGTGCTTGTTGGCCAATGGCACATCTGCTTTGGAGAAATAGCTACTCAGATCCTTGGCCCACTTTTTCCTGGGCTTGTCTTTTCATTGCTGAGCTGGAAGCGTTCTCAGGACAAGCCCCTTATCAGATGCAAATCGTTGCTCCCGTCCTGAGAGTTACCAGCCCACCACCGCATCCCTGGTGGTGTCCTTTGGTCTCGTGATGACGTCCAATTTCTGTGTTTGTTCCTTGGTCGCTTGTGCTTGTGGCGTCACATCTAGGAATCCATCGCCTCATTTACGGTTATGAAGATTTGCTCCCATGTTTTCTCTAAGAGCTTTATAGCTTGAGGCCTCACATCTCCATCTATGATTCTTTTTTTGTTTTTCTTCACATGGTGCGGTGTCGAAGCCCAGCCTCATTCTTTCCCACGAGGATACCCGATTGTTCTGGAACCATCTGCTGAAAAGACCCCTCTCCCCACACTGGACCCCAGCACTGGTGGGGAAAATCAGCTCTGTCCCATCGGTCCCACTGTGCCCGTCCTGATGCCGGTACCACTGTCTCAATCACTGTAGCTTGGTAGCAGTCACATGCTAGACAATGCATATCGAGGGCTGGCTAGCGGGGGCGAGGGCAGAGGGGCCTGGCAGCGGAAGGACCTCCGGGCAGCCAAAGCCCTCAGAGAAGGGGTCCCCCATCCTGGCTTCCCATCCCCTTCCCGCTGGGGGATGGAGTCTCCCCATCACCCGCTTTCTCCCTCCCTCTCCTGGGGTCCTGAAGAGTGAGCATATGGTCTATGCAAATTACACGCTAACGACATACAAATGAACCCCGCCCAGCTGGCGTCCGCCCCGGCTGCTGGACGGTCCACGCCGCTCGGAGGCGGGAGGAGGGGACCGGGCTGAGATTAGGGGTGCCGGCCCTGGCCACGCCCCGCCGCGCCCTCCCACCTCCAGGCAAGACCTCCTTCCCCCACCCCACCCCCGCGCCCTGCGCCCGCCTCCCCGGGGCCGCCCGCCCGCCCGGCGCCCTGCCACCTCCGCCCCGGGAGGCCGGGCCGCAGGAAGCCGTGCGGCGGGAGTGGAGCTGCCGGTGGCTGGGCCCGTGCGAGCCGGTAAGCGGGCTCCCTCCCCTCCCCGCGGCTCCAGGCGCCCTTCCGCCGGGGTCCCCGTCTGCGCGCGGCTGACCCGCCCGCCCTGGGCCTCCCGAGCCGCTTCCCGCCTGTCAGGGGCGAGGATCCGGAAAAGCCTTCTTGCCCCGGTTCCTGGGCTTGCTCCAGCCCCCGATGGCTGGGGACCCCCACCCCCGAAGGGTCTCCCCAAAGCGACTGCTTGCCCCCCACGACCTGGGGAGTGAGGGGACGGGCACCCCCCCCCCAAGCCCTGGCCTGAAATATGCACGCTGGTGCCGCCTGGACGTCCCCAAGCCCCACCCCAAGCAGCTCCGTCCAGCGGAGGGTGGGAAGCGGAGGGGAAACAGGATCCCTGACGGCAGACGGGGCCCAGGATGGCAAGAGGTCACGAATTTCGGTTGCCAACCACCCCCCTTGCAGGCTGTGGCCAGCCGGCGCCTGTGGGACATGTGGGCCACGTTTGGGGCAGAGGAGGGCGAGGGTGACTTGCCCCAGCTCACCGACCTCTGGAACTGCCTCCTTCCTTCCGGGGGCCCCTGCCAGGTGCAGGGGTTTGAGGGTTCAAGCTGGCTCTTGCAGTTCTCTGGCCCAGGGGGAGCCCTCCGGTGGCCTGTCCCATGCCCTGTGCCCTGTACCCTGACATGTGTGTGGTCTGGTGAGGGAGGGGGTCTCCAGGGTCTGCCTCGGCTGCCCCTCCTCTCGCTGCTCTGGGGCTTGTGACCCCCCTTTTCCCCTCACCATGAGAAGAGAGGGAGAGGAAGAGAGGAGGAGGCCCCTCCACTCTGCACACCAGCCCAGTAAGCCCACAACCCCTGCATGAGCGCAGCGCTCGCCCTTCCCACCATACCTGCAAACCCGGGGAAGGCAGGGAGAGGATGCTGAGGGCCTAGCCGGGCCTCTGTCATGCAATGGGGAGCCCTAGAAACAGCCTGGGGGGTTGGGAGGGTAATAAATGTCATCTTGGCATTGTCACTTGGGCATGAAGATGGTCTGGGGGGGTCGGGGGAGTCCCTAAACGCTCGAGGCAGCTCCCCTGGAAGGCGGCTCACCTCCAGCCCCAGGAAGTGAGAGTGAGGTCTCTAGCCGCATCTCCCTCCTTGCCCCAACCACACACCAGGCGGTGATGGTGACTCATGGTTCCCAGTACAAAGGAGAGACCACTTCCCCGCTGGGGCAGAGGCAACGCCAGCGCCCCCAGCCCCATCGCGTCTCTGCGCCGCTCGTGTCTTCTGGAATGGACCTGCCGGCCCGGGAGCCCGGTCAGCCTTGGTCCCCGGCTCGCCTGTCTTCTGGGGAGCACAGGTGGGTCACATCAGTAGTGTTTTTGGGCTCTGCCGGAGCCTGGGTGGGAGCTCAGGAAAAGATCCTTGATCCTAGTGTGGAAGATGGGGGTAGGGGCAGGGGGACAAGATAAAGCACTGAACCACTCGGATGTGGTATGAAAACCACTGCTAAGGGGAGAAAACAGGAAGGGAGGGGGTCTGGCCCAACTGGGGTGGGGGTCAGGGTAGCTTCCTAAGGTGGAATCTTGAAGGACCAATCGGACTTCTCTCTGGCTTAAGATTTGGAGGAGCCACCACTGTAGCCAAGTTGGGGGGTGGGGGGCGGGAGGGACAACTTGCTTGGGGAGGGGGCTGAAGGACCAATGGGACATAAAAGCCTGGGAGTTGCTGAGGTGTGAGGGGATGGCTCGCTCTTCTCACGGAAGACTGGGTCTGTAGGGGAGCTCCCGGAGGGACGCCAGGGGTCCCCAGGCTGGGAGGCAGCAAGTTAAGGGAGGGCAAGGGTGCTGAGTGGTTTCCTAGGCTCTGATGGTCTCCAGGGAGGAGAAGCGGTGACGAGCCAGCTCCCCCAGAAGTTTGTGGAGGGAAGGTGGGTGCAGAGTGAAGGGCCCCACTAGAGAAGTGCTGCTGAGAAGGGCAGTAAGGAGACCTCTCCATGGAGGGGCAGGACAAGGATGAACAAGAAGGGACCGTGTCTCTTCTCCCCTCCCTGCCACCTCTTGTCCGTGACTGTGCTGCCCTGAAGGGAAACGCAGGGCCCTGGAGCTTGGGGGTGCCGGGCGTGGGGCAGCAGCGGAGGGAAGAGCAGGAGGAAGTGGGGACGGAGGGAAAAGCAGCACCTCCTGGAAAGCTGAGGGGCCGGGATGTGTCAGGGAGGAGGGGCGAGCTACGGACACGGGTGCGGAGACTTGACATTCAGGTCACCGTGGAGGGGGATCAGGTGGCACTGGTGGCCTTTCCATTTGCTGAGGGAACAGAAATCCTGGAAGGGGCCCGAGCCAGCGAGGAGGAGTTGAATCTGAGGTTTGCCCGAGGATCGGGGCCGAGGGGATCTTTAGGGCCAGCGTCCCAGGCAGGAGCCAGGAGGGCAGGAGGTGCCCTTGGCCCATACGCACAAGGGCTTAACATCACACACACGCTCACACGCACACCCTGAGGCTGGGATGAATGGGACGATGTTCTTGGCAGGGCTGTACCCTGAGAAGGGAGCTGAGCACCTGAAGCAATCACTTTAGGGTGGGTCCAGCTTAGGGGCCGGTTGCAAGATCCTGGCCTGGGGGAAAGGTGTGGGCTGCTGGGCTTGGCAGGAAGAGGGGGTTTCATGTTTCTGAGCGTTTTCTGAGTCCCCATGGATCTTCCCTGGGCCTGGAGCTAAAAGGAGGGAGGCTGTGGGAACAGGAGCTCCTGGGACCTGTCGCTTCCCGGAGGCCCAAGTTGCTCCCACTGCCTGCCGAACCTGGAGCCCCGAGAGCAGGTGAGGTCTGAGGATGTTGGGGAGAGCCAGGATGGAGGGAAGGGTCCGGAAAAGGGCTCTGCATTTGCGGGGGCGGGGAAGGGGGTGGCGGAGACTTGGGGCTTCCAGGTCTGGTTATGGCGGCTTCTGTGATGAGGGGGAGTGGCCTGGTGGTGGCAAGAAACTGAGATAGAACTGAGCCAAAGATGTGAGGGTGTGTGTCTGTGGGTCTATGTGTCTGTCCATTTGTTTGCATGCCTCTGGGCTTGCCTGCATGTGTCTGTGTCAGTGTGTGTCTACCTGTGTGTATGTACGTGAGCATGTGTCTTGATTTGTCCACGTGTGACTGTGTATGTATTTGTGTGTTGGAGGGGTAGTGCACAGAGAAGCCCTTGCAGGTGGTGGGGCTGGACTCCTGGCCATGGCTCTTTCTAGAAGGAGCCTTGTAGGGCTTTCAGAGGCCGGTGCCCTTGTGAAGTGTTCTGTACATTCCTTGGCTGCACCCGGCACCAGCTTGCTCACCTTGGCCCTCAGCGCGGACAGAAATTCGCTGTTGATGTGGGTTGCGAAAGACTGTTTGTGTGCAGGAAGCCTGGTGATGAATGGAAATGTATGCGCGTGCCTGTGGGGTCAGTGGGACGGCCCTGGCCCTGGGGCCCTGCCCCATTCTCCAAGCAATTACCCAGTGCTCGCTGCCCCGGAAGTCCCACCTGCTGACTACCAAGTGATGTTAGATTAGAAAGAATTCCACTCACCTGCCGGGTCCCACGGATCGCACACCTGCCAGCTCCTCCTGCCAGGCTGGCTCTGGGAAGTGGGTGAAAGGAGATGCCAAGACCAACGCGTGGGCCCTGGCCACCTCCCAGGGGGTGATGCTCCTCTGACACCTGGTGTGGAGGCAAGACGGACGGTTCCAGCCGCCCAGGAAAGGTGGCAGGGCAGCCGGGGAGGCTGGCAGCTTCATTCTGTCCCCTCCCTCCCCAGGCAGCCCAGGCACTGGTAGCAGTGGCAGCGAGGCCGTGGCAGCGTTCCCAGCAGAGGATGCCCCAGGCCCTGGAGCGCGCCGAGGGCTGCTGGGCCTGGGTGGTCCTGCTGGCCGCCGTGGTGGCCCAGGGCCTCACCCTGGGCTTCCCCACGTGCATCGGCATCTTCTTCACTGAGCTACAGCGGGAGTTCCAGGCCAACAACAGCGAGACCTCCTGGTTCCCCTCCATCCTGACGGCCATGCTCCACGCGGGGGGTAAGCAGCCTGAGGAGGGACCAGGGAGGGGCACAAAGAGCCACAGCCTCCCTGGCCTCTGCGTCCCTCTCTTGGCGGCCACAAGCTGTGCCTTTCGGGTGAATTCCTAAGATTTCACTGGATTTCAGCAGGGCCCGCTCCCTTCCTGGGTTGGAATCCCACTCCCCGTGCTGGAATCCCGCTGGGCGGGGCGGGGCTGGGCTGGGATGGGATGGGAAAAGGCTGGGGAGGCACCTAAGATGCTAAGCCAGTCCTCTCAATGGCCACTGCAGGCTGGATCCAGACTAGAGGAGGTGCGGCCTGGGGTCCAGCTGGGAGATCACCCTGAACCTTAGCTCCTTCCCCTGCAACATGGGGTGACACCCGGTGTCCTGCCCACCTCGAACATGGGATCGTAGGGAGATCACGTGAGGGAGGGAAATGTCAGGCGCTGTGAAGGCTTGTATCCTGGAGATCTTCATCTGGGCTTCAGACAGGAAGGGGGCTCTTTGAAGACACCAGGAGCAGGATGGGGGCATTGCCAGAGCCCCATGTCTCACCAGGCAGCAGAGGGGGAGTTGCAAGGGCTGGGAGATGGAGGAGGCAGCCCCCTCATTTCCTGGTGGGCTCCTCCAGGACTGTGACCACCTCACCCTGACCCCCGCCATCGGGGAAGGTCAGGAGCTGTCCAGGCATCTGCACAGCAGCCTCGGGCTCAGAGGCCTGCCCCAGCTGCTGGTTGCTGTGGCCTCCAGGGAGACTCCGCAGGGGCCGCTAGGGAGGCCTGGTCACCTGGAGCGGGGTCTGGTGGGGCCGCAGGGCTCGCCCTGCGTGAGGGTGTGGGGTGCTTGCCTAGCAGACCCCACCTCCCTGCCTACCTCCTGCCACTCCCTCCACCTGGCACCCCAGCCTGCTTGTTCTTCCACTTCCTTCCCTCCAATCGGGAGGGAGGTCAGACTGCGAGGTGCCACCTTTGCTGGAATGACCCTGAACCTGTCACCCCAGGGCATGGGCTCAGGGCAAGGGGAAAAGGCCAGGCTGAGCCCAGACCGCATGACCTTTTCACTTGCGGGGTTGGTGCAGAAGTGGGCATCGCAGAGGGCTCCTTCCATGCAGCCAGATGGGCCTGGGCCAGAGGCTGGGAGCCGGGCATCTAGTAGATCCCCCACTCCCCAGACAGCTTTCGACTCACTGCCCCCTAGCAGGCTTTCCAGCATCTCAGTCGGCTTGGGACTTCTGTCTGTCTCGTCTGTCTGTCTCACACACACACCTTTAGCCCATGCTCAGAGATTGATAGACATTTTAAACTGGAAAGTATCGTTGATCCTAAGCGCCCCCCCCCCCCCCCCGCACATTTCAGAGATGAGGAAAGCAGCAAGCAAGAGCAAAGTACAAGGCCTGCCCAAGGTTGCAGAGTGAGTTCTGGCTCCTGCCAGAGCCGCCCTGCCTCGCAGCGCCCCACCCCAGCACCCTCAGCTATCTCAGCTAAGCTGGCTCCCGGCCCAGGCCCACCCCCGACTCCATGACTCAGGGCTTTCCCCAATATCACCTTTCCCGAGACGGGTCAAAGTGTGGTGGTGGGGAACCTGTGTGGGCCCGTGGTCATACCCACGGCAAAGCCTCGCCTCTCCCTCTACTGCTGCCTCTGCTTGATTATCTCTGAGGATGGGCTGCTCACTTCCCCTTTCACTCCCAAGCTCATACCGGCTACACGCACACATCCCCTCTTCACCCCAGGCACACACCCACAAACCTCGTGCGCACACACACACTTTCCCCGAAACTCAGTTCCATGTACTTGGGGGCAGGGCGCAGGGTGAATGGGGCCTTCCTTGCAAGGTGCTGAGGAGCAGCTGGCCAGGACTGGCTTGTTTCTCTCCTCTGGGTCTGGGCCCGGAGAAAGCCGCTCAGGATGGGGGTGGGGTGGAGGAAAACAGGCCCCTCTCCAACAGCAGCCACACATTGGGTGCCGGGCTCTGGTGGTGGCTGGAGGTGATGGGGGAGGGGAGAAGGTACCCCACCCAGTTTTCTCCAGAGGCCAGTGCAAAGGGGTGCAGAGTGGCCCAGGGCCCCAGCTGCTCACCCTAGACAGGTGGGAGGCTGGAGGGAGGGCTGTGGCCAGCCTTCTTGAGGATGGGGTAGGAGTAGGGACAGGGGTGCTCACTACGATTTAGATACCTGGGGTCCCCCCACCCCCCTGAGACAGACCCCCAGTGAAGAGCGCACCTCGGCCATGAGCCAATCCTGTTTCTTGTCTGGGTCAAACTGGACATTGGCAGCACCTCACCTCATACCTGGTCACCCTTCCCCCAGCCTGATCCCTCATTCTGTAGGAGAGGAAACTGAGGCAGAGAGAGAGAGCCTTGCTGGGGTCCCATGGCCAGTCTGGCAGGGTGGGCATCAGGGTCCAGGACTGCGGGCTCCAGGGCTTATGCCCTTTAAGCCTCCTGGCTAGTTCTTGCTGGAACCCCTTCCCGGTCTCCTCCTCCCCCTCCCTCTGGGACTCCTCAACTGCTGCCTGGCTTCTCATCCCTGCCCCACCTGCCTCCACCCACAGGACCCCTGTGCAGCATCCTGGTGGGACGCTTCGGCTGCCGAGCCACCGTGATGCTGGGGGGCGTGCTGGCCAGCCTGGGCATGGTGGCCAGCTCCTTCTGCCGCACCCTCGGCCAGCTCTACCTCGCAGCAGGCTTCTTCACAGGTGATTGTCATTCCGTTTGGAGAACTACTGGGCGCCTATTAAACAGTGTCACATGCAAGTGAACAGGGCAGGCAAAGCCCATCGCTGGGGCTGCTCACAGGAGGGAGCCCACAAAGGGGAGAGGCCAGGGACAGATAAACGAGAAGCATATCTGATCGCGACAAGACAAGTGCGTGAGAAGACAGGACAGCCGATGTGACAGCGTCCTGGCTGAGGGTGGTGGTGAGCAGAGATTAAACAAGGAAACATGTAGAATGTCAAGAACGCCCAGGGTCGAAGGGAGGCTGCTGTTTGCAACAAGCAAGCGGAGGAGGCGTTGAGAGGAAAGGGGTGGCTGGGCAGAGAGCTGCAGAAGGGAGTCTGCCCCTAGGTTCTGGGGGGAAGGACATTCCAGGCAGAGGGAACAGCAAGTGCCAAGGCCCTGGGGTGTCCAGGGGCAGTGCAGTGGCCAGTTGAGTAGAGGGGCATGAATAGGGGTGGAGGCTGGATGGGGGTTCGGTTGTAGTGAAATGGGAAGTCATGTGAGGGGTTCGGGCAGCTGGGTAAGTGACATTCATCTGACCACTATTTGCAAAGCACCTGCCAGCTGGCCGGGGTGTTCAGAAAACACGGCAGGAGGCTACGCACATGCAGTGCAGGGAAGAGTTAAGGGTGACCCAAGGGCAGGAAGGCTGACCCCAGGCCTCTTTGCCCTGAGCTGCTGGAAGAATGAAGCAGCCACTAACCACCCTGGGAAACGAGGGGGGGGGGTGTTGCAGGAAGACGGGGAGCTCAGATGTGGGACAGGCCCTGAGCTGAGCGAGCTGTTGGGACCTTCTGAGCGGGCTGGTATTCAAGTGTTGAGCGGAGGTGTCGTCCTGCTGTTCACGGAGGGAGAGGGAGAGGGAGGACTGAGCCCAGGGCGCTCCCGTGTCTAGTGGTCCAGACGGGAAGAAGTGACAGAAGTGGAAGAACCCAGAGGGTGGGGTTTCTTGAGAGAAAGAATGAAGGACGTTCGAGAGGAAGAGGGAGGGGTTCAGTGTGCCAAGCGGCTGCCGGGTCAGCTCGAGTGGGGCCCAGGCTCTTTGGATTTGGCAATGGAGAGGTTGGTGACCTCGGCGAGAGCAATTCTGGAGCAGAGGTGGGGGTGAAAGTCTGATGGGAACAGTTTCAACAGAGCACAGGAGGAGGGCAATGGGAGATGGCTGAGCTGATCGAACCTTGCACGAAATTTCGGTGGAAGGGGAGCAGAGAAAGGGGCGGGGACCCAGAAGAGCCTGTGGGGTCAAGGGAGGGTTGTGTTTTGTTTTTAATGAGAGAAATAACAATGAAGGAGAATGATCTAGAAAAGAGGAGAAAAACGGGTGATGCAGGAGAGAGGGACATTGCTGGAGGGCTATGCCTCTGAGTGGGCACGATGCAGGGCAGAAGGAAAGGGCTGGCCTTGACTGGCAGCACAGATGGTCCACTGTCGCTGGCGGGAAGGCGAGGCGGCTGTCAGCTGGGAGCGAGGAGGGGTGAGGTGTGGAGTATGAAGAGGAAGGAAGCCCGGGCGTCATCCAGGAGGAGGGAGAGTAGATGGATGACAGATCTGGCCACCCAGGGCCCGCCCGAGGCCAGTGGTCCTGCGTGGCTGTGAGCTTTCTCTCCAGAACGTCCAGCTGTGCGGGGGCAGACACAGAGTGGGTGGGGAGGTGGCTTCTGAGCTGAGTCAGGAAAGGGAAGTCGGGGGAAGAGTGTCCCAGGCAGAGGGAACCGCAACAGCCTTGTCCTGAGGTAGGGAGCAGCGGGGTGTCCGGAGGAAGAGAAAAAAGCTGATGTGGCTGCCGCCTGGTGAGTGACGGGGAGCGTGGCCTGAGATGGCACCCAAGAGGTGGCGGGAGGCCAGATGGTACAGAGCCTTCCGGGGCATAGTAAATACTTTGGCTTTTCCCCTCGGTGTGATGGGAAGTCTCTGGAAGGTGTTAAGCAGGGGAGAGACTTACTTTGATTTTAAGTTGTTGTTGTTTTTAAAAAAATAATATATATATATATATTTTTAGAGAGAGAGAGCAGAAGAGAGAGGGAAAGACAGAGAGAAACATGGACGTGAGGAAAGCACATTGATTGGTTGCCTCTGCATGTGCTTTAACCAGGGCCTGGCTAGGGCGAAAATATATATTTTTATTGATTTCAGAGAGAAAGGGAGAGGGAGAGAGAGATAGACACATCAATGATGAGAATCATCGATTGGCTGCCCCCTGCACCCTCCACACTGGGGACCAAGCCCGGAGCCCAGTCGTGTGCCCTGATGGGGAACTGAACCATGTCCTCCTGGTTCATAGGTCAACGCTCACTGAGCCACGGCATCCGGGCTGATGTTACGTTTTTAAGGATCACCTGGGTACTGTGCCAAGGGGACAAGTGTGCCCCTGGCGGCCTTGGGAGGGCAGATCTGAGGAGCGGATGTTTCCAGGGAGGAGAGTAGGCAGGCTGACTCCATCTTAAATCCCTGGGGACCTGGAGGTGGGCTTGGGCTGGAAGGGAAGGAGAGCAGACGTGGGACATGACCCTGTGACTCTGCTGTGAGTGGCCCCAGGACGCCCTCGAGCTGGTCTCCCCTCTTCCACCACAGGCCTGGGCTTGTGTTTCAGTTTCCAGTCGACCATCACCGTGTTGGGCTTCTATTTCACCCGCCGGCGGGCGCTGGCCAACGCTGTGGCTTCGGTGGGCGTCTCCCTGGGCATCACACTCTGGCCGCTGCTGGCCCGCCACCTCCTGGAGGAACTGGGCTGGAGGGGCACCTTCCTGGTCTTCGGGGGGGTTTTCCTCCACTGCTGCGTCTGCGGCGCCATCCTGAGGCCTGTGGCCCCCAGCGTGGCCCCTGCACCCAGAAAAGGCCCTGCTGTGCCCTCCAAGACACCGGCGCCCGGCTGCCTGGCAGCATGTGGCCGGGCCGTCCTGCGCCACCTGGCCTTCGACATCCTGTGGCACAACGCCGGCTACCGCGTGTTCACGCTGGGCGTCACGTGGATGATCCTCGGTTTCCCGCTGCCACAAGTCTTCCTGGTGCCATTCGCCATGCGGCACGGGGTCGACGAGCACAAGGCCGCCCTGCTCATCTCCATCATCGGCTTTAGCAACATCTTCCTGCGGCCCATGGCCGGGCTGGTGGCCGGCCGCCAGAACTTCGCCAGATATCGCAAGTACCTCTTCAGCCTCGCAGTTCTGCTCAACGGGCTCACCAACCTGGTGTGCACGGTGTCGGCCAACTTCCGAGTGCTGGTGGGCTACTGCCTGGTGTACAGCGTGTCCATGAGCGTGGTTGGCGCCCTCTTCTTCCAGGTCCTCATGGACGTGGTCCCCATGGATCGGTTCTCCAGGGCCCTGGGCCTCTGCACCATCCTGGAGAGCATCTCCATCCTCATCTCCCCGCCAATGGCTGGTGAGGCCCAAGAGGGAGGGCGTAGCCTGGGAGGGCAGGGTTAGGGGGTGAGGCGGAGGGAACAGTCTGGACAGATTTGGGCCCCGTCCAGCATCCCAGGGGGAGGGACTTGGAATCTGTGATTTTCCCCCAAGCACCTCAGGGGACTGGCTGCAGCCTATTCTCCAGCTGGCACTCAGTCTGAAGAGTTAAAAATGGGGGTTTGGGTACCACACTTAGCTGAGTCTGTCATCTTCCTCTCTGTACCTGTATTTTTTTTTTTAAATATACGCTACTGATTTTTTACAGAGAGGAAGGGAGAGGGATTGAGTGTTAGAAACATTGATGTGAGAGAAACATCGATCAGCTGCCTCCTGCACACCCCCCACTGGGGATGTGCCCGCAACCAAGGTACATGCCCCTGACCGGAATCAAACCCGGGACCCTTGAGTCCGCAGGCTGATGCTCTATCCACTCAGCCAAACCGGTCAGGGCTGTACCTGTTTTCTTATCAACAAAGTGAGGATGAGAATAGAATCTACCTGGTAGGCTTGTTGTGAGGGTCACAAGTTATACTGTTAAGCTCTAAGTTGAGAAGATGGCAGAGTAAGTACTATGCACGGATTGGCTGTTATTGACACTTCCTGCCCGTGGGACCTACCCCGCATCTCATTGACCTTCTCTGAGCCACAGTGTTATCTGCAAAATGCAGAAAAGAACACCTGCCCTCACCCAGGATTGGCCTGTGCCTGTCACGGTGCCCACGGCCGGAGGCAGAGACTTCCCTCTTGCGGGGGTGGGGGTGGGGGAGAGACGGCAATCAAAGCGAGGAGACATATTTGGGGGCCCAGTGGCGGTTTGTGCCGGGAGGGAAACGTGCAGGTATAGAAACAGAGCCCCACACGGGAGGTGTGACATGCAGAGCAAAAGGGAAGGTTTGTGAAGCCTTTGGTGCCGGGGGACAGTCACACAGACAACACGTGGCTGCCGTCATTACAGTTAGATGACGGGGACTCTTCCCCAAGTGTGGAGTGGGAAGGCCCAGTTTCCACGGGATCCCCGCCCCCTGTCCACCACCACGCCAGCAAGTGCAGAGAGCTCGCTGGGAGAGGCCTGGGGGGCCCAGGACGGGACCGATCCGATCCGATCCGATATCCCAACTCCATTGGCCCTTGTCCTCATAGCTCCCTGCCCCCGGGTGAGCGAGACATGCCCTGAACTGCTCTTTGGCCCGAGGACTCTTCCTGCCTGGGCCAGAGGAGGTTCAGTGTTCCCTCTCCCCCTCACCTTTACCAACTATTTACTGAGTGCCTAGACCAGTGATGGCGAACCTTCTGAGCTCGGCGTGTCAGCATTTTGAAAAACCCTAACTTAACTCTGGTGCCGTGTCACATGTAGAAATTTTTTGATCTTTGCAACCATAGTAAAACAAAGACTTATATTTTTGATATTTATTTTATCTATTTAAATGCCATTTAACAAAGAAAAGTCAACCAAACAAATGAGTTCGCGTGTCGCCTCTGACACGCATGTCATAGGTTCGCCATCACTGGCCTAGTAGGTGCCAACCCCGGTTCCTAGTCCTGGGGTTCCGCAGAGACAAAACGAAAGGCCCTGCTCTTGCGGAGCGCACAGGGCAGTGGGGGGCTGGCAGCCCGGGCCGTGGCCTAACTAGCTCTGTCCTTCAGGGTTTGTCCTGGACAACACTGACAGCAACTTCAGCTACGTCTTCTACATGTCAAGCTTCTTCCTCGTCTCCGCCGCCCTCTTCATGGGTGGCGGCTTCTGGGCGCTTCAGAAGAAGGAGAGGCAGGGCAGGCCGGCGGAGGCGGAAGCAGCCGACCCGGAGCCGGCCCCGCTGCGGGCCCTCAGCAGGGAGGACACAGGCAGTTCGGAGAAGCAGCCGTGCACCGAAGAAATCATGTATGTGACCAGCGTCTGAGCCCCAGGATCACATGTGTGACCGGCATCTGAGCCCCGAGGTCAGTGAGCGAACACTGCCTCCGCCCAGGAACGCGATGTCCTGCTGTTTCACCGGGTGAAGCCTGAACCAAAGGGCAGGCCGGCCCGCCCCGCACATCGGGACTCAGCCAGGGGCTGGGGCCTTGGAGGCTGGCCTCCGAAGACTCAGGGTTCCTTCCAACGAGCAGAATCCAGGAGCCGGTCCTCCTGACTTTTTTCCTTGGGCACCAGGGTACTTGGGGCCCAAGAAGGTGGGTCTGAGCTCTGCTTGGGTCTCTCATGGCCGACGGGGCTCAGCTGGCTGCCCACTGCCGCTGCTACAACTCAACACACCGGGCCTTCAGGTCCAGCCTGGATGCTTCATAGGTGACCTCTCTGTCCTTCTCCAGCCTCCAGCTCCAGACAGTTCCAAAAAGTTCACCCTAAGTCCCCCTAAGTCCTCCTGCCCCACTTCCTCCCTGCGGCCCAGCCCTTGCCCTCGGGGCTGCCCCCAGCACTGGTTGCTGGGCCTCCCACTGATTGGGACTTGGGGAGAAGGGAGAGAATTGGTGGTGGCCTGCAGCCGGGGATGGCCAAGCTGCGGATGAGCTTGGATGCAGGGTTCGGACAGATTAAATGCTGGTGGAGCACCTGTACTGGCGTCTGTGCAGAGAATCGGAGGGGAGCACCTGACTTGGGTCCTTGAGTCAGTGAAGCCTGAGGAACCCCTAACACCAGCGGTTCTCAACCTGTGGGTCGCCACCCCTTTGGGGGTCGAACGACCCTTTCACAGGGTCGCCTAAGACCATTGGAAAACACATATATAATTACATGTTGTTTTTGTGATTAATCACTATGTTTTCATTATGTTCAATTTGTAACAATGAAATTGGGGGTCACCACAACATGAGGAACTGTATTAAAGGGTGGCGGCACTAGGAAGGTTGAGAACCACTGCCCTACACAGTCAGCAGAGCCCGCTCCAGGGTCTCATTCCTTTGCCCCTCCCAGTATTGTGACCGGGAAGATTAATGCCGGGGGGGGGGGGTGGGGGGGGGTGGGGGGGTGGGGGTGGTGGCGGGGGGGGGGGGGGGGAGGGAAGCCAGACAGTTGACTGAGCAGGGAGGGTCGGATTGCTAGGCAGGGCCCAAGGGCCTCTGTGGAAATAGAGCTGCCCTTACAACAGAAGCCCTTCTGCTCCCCTCTCCCGCCCTCCTCGTCTCCCTGCTGTGACCGAGGCGTCAACCCTGGGTGAGTAGCCGGCTGGGCCAGCTGCCAGTCCCCCCTGCTCCCCATGGGCCCGTGTCTGTGGCCTGGAGGTCAGAGCTCTCCCCACACCCTTTGCTGGTGCCCTTCCTTGAGGTCATGACCGTGGGGGGCGGGCTGTCATCAGCAGGGTCTTGTCCCAGCAGGGTCCCGACCGAGGGAACCAGGGAACCGAGAAAGTTTGTTTGAATTACACACAGAAGTGTTTCCTGCAGCAGGCTATAAACCCCGGGAACTAATGAAGCAGGAAAACAGGCCTGGAGAAGTCCTCCTCCCCCTTCAGTCCTCCCAGCTTAGCAGGGGCTGCTGACGCCCAGGGCCTTGTTTGTTGATTCAGGCTCAACCAGGCTCCAACGAGAAAACCTTATCAGGAGGATTGATTTTATTTTCATGATCCGCCTCTAGCCTTCCTCCTCCACTTGTCCAGCTGGCCTGAGTAAGCATCCTTGGGGTTGTCCTGTCCTCTCCAGGACCCTGCCACGAGTGCCCCCTTATGGCCAAAGAAAGTAGTGCAGAGGCGACAAAAAGGCTAGGATAGTAGAGACCCGAGTTCGTGTTTGACTCTGCCTGAATTTACTGTGTGCCTTTGGGCAAATTGCTCAGCATCTCTGGGCTTTTAAAAAGGAGGAGGCTGGCCTGGATAAGGTAAAGTCTCTTCCAGTTTGAAAAGTCGGATCCTGAAGAGCCCCACTACCTGCCTGCTCCCCACCCCGCCACCACCCACAGTGCTTGGCCACCACCCACAGTTTGTGAACGGAAGGGGGAAAGCCTGGGCACATTTCACCAAGTCCTATCTCCTCCATCTTCATGGAGTGGAAAAGGAGGGAGTCGGGTTGGTGAGTAGGTACATGCTTTTGGTGCTAGTGGTTCCCAGGCTTTGAAACGTGCCTCCCCTAATAGGCCTATTTCCTTAAAAGATTTATTTTAAGGAAAAAAAGATTATCGGTGAACATTCAGCACAAAGAACTCTGATTTCATCTGCCCCGGGCAACAGTAACCATAATCACCAGGCAAATATTTATTAAGCATCTACTGTGTGCCTGGGACTGGACAGATAACCAGTAAGAACTGGTGAATGCCCTCAACACAAAACCAAGGGCTGAGACTATTTCCCCCAGGAGGGGGCCTCTGAGGTCTTGGGAGGAAACACAGGAGGGAGGATGGGTGGCCCATCTGATTCCAGAACCACACTTAGCTGGTCTGGGGCAGTTCCCGACTAGCAGGGGGTGGAGCTCGTTTCCATGGTGTCCACAAGCCTTTGCTGCTCTGTCTAGCCAGAGGCAGAGAAACCCCCTGGCCACCTTTGGCTGAGTGAACATCCCCAGGTCGCATCCGGTCCCCAAAGAAGCAGCCTCAATATCCAAGCACCCAGACTATGGCCATAACTATGCAGGCCCAGGGCAGGGGGTGGGGGGTAGGGGGAGGTGCATCAGGCAAAGGCTCACCACGGGGACCTGAGCCCTTGTATGCAGGGCCTGCTCCCAAGGGGGCTGTAGCAGGTGGAGTATGGCCCAGGGCCAAAGGCACATGGTCCTTGCCCTCAAGAAGCTCACAGCCCAGGCCTCCTTTACCTTCACATTCAAGCACCATGGGAGTGTGGTAGGACCACCTCCTAACCTTGTGCTTTATAAACCCAGTGCCTATGAGGTCCCGGTCACACACTACCTTCCTGAGAAGCCCCAAGAAATAATCGGGCCAAAGGGCTTTACCACCAGGGGCAGCTCCCCAACCCAGAAAGCGGCCAACACCGTACATTTGGGTGGACAGAGGTTCCTACCACCGGTTGGCGCTGCCCCAGCGCTCCCCATCCACCTGGCGGGCAAACAGCCTTACCTGGTCCCGGATATTTCAGACCAGAGGTGGAGGGCTCGGGGCTGGGAAGCATGGGGTGCCAGGCTCCCGGGGCTTCTTGGAAAAGGGCCCGTGGGGGGCGGGGCTCAGGGAGCTGGCGCCCACGCTCCAGTGGGGCGTCCTTTGGTAGAGGAGGCTGGCCTGTGCCCCCTCATCAGATGCAAGGGGATCTGGTGGTGGTTCTGCCTCGACAGCCGGCCAACTCTGGGCTCCTAAGGGCCCTAAGAGATGTTGTTCCAGGGGTTCTCAACCTGTGGGTCGCCACCCCTTTGGGGGTCAAACGACCCTTTCACAGGGGTCACCTAAGACCATCGGAAAACACATATTGAATATATAATTGCATATTGTTTTTGTGATTAATCACTATGCTTTAATTATATTCAATTTGTAACAATGAAAATACATCCTGCATATCAGATATTTACATGACGATTCATAACAGTAGCAACATTACAGTTATGAAGTAGCAACGAAAATAATTTTATGGCTGGGGGTCACCACAACATGAGGAACTGCATTAAAGGGTCGCGGCATTAGGAAGGTTGAGAATCACTGTGTTGTCCCCTTAAGCATCCACAGCCCTTGGCCTTGGGCCCAGACGGTGAGGCGTGACGTTTACTGCGCACGCGCGCCGAGCTCCACGACGGCCCCGCCCCTGGTCCGCCTGGACCAACCCCGCCCCGCCCTCTGGGGCGGAGCTAAGCTCGGCTTCCGCCGGAAGTCCGGGCTCCAGCGGGAAACCGTACCCAGCCGCGGGGGGCTGGGTGATGAGCTCCCTCCTCCAGTGACCGGTCGCTTCCGTGTCTTCCGCGCCCCAGTTTAGATTTTCACGCCCAACTCTTACCCAGCCCTGATCACACCACATCCCAGTGCCAGGTGCAAATCACTGCACACCCCGAAGCTAGGAGAGGAGCCTGTGTCCCGCCCGGGGCGGCCCAGGGAGGTCCCCGCCCGCCGTTCCGACCTCATCGGCCGCACTCTCCTACCTGTCCCCCGTGCACCCTCCGCCACCCCGGCCATGGCGCAGAAGCCGAAGGTAGACCCCCACGTCGGACGGCTGGGGTACCTGCAGGCGCTGGTCACTGAATTCCAGGAGACGGAGAGCCAAGGTGAGAGCGACAGGATGGGGGTCCGGGGACAGGGCGGGGGTCCGCCCGCGACCCGCGACCCTCGCCCCGGACCTGGCTCCAGTGCCGCTTTTCCGCCGCAGACGCCAAGGAGCAGGTCCTGGCCAACCTCGCCAACTTCGCCTATGACCCCAGCAACTACCAGTATCTGCGGCAGCTGCAGGTCCTGGATCTATTCCTCGATTCGCTGTCGGAGGAGAACGAGACCCTGGTGGAGTTTGCTATTGGTAAGGATGGGGCGGTCACGGATGCCTGATGGTGAGATACGCGAGTCCGAAGTGAGTCGTTGGGGAGAGACCTCGGGCAGTCCCTCACCGCGGGGGCAGCCTTCGGGGTGCGCACACACGGTCCGGGTCACAGCTAGCGGGCCCCTCCGCATGCTGCCTTCCCACCTGCTTAGAGATGAGATCATAAATGAAGGGATGGATTGAAGCCACTCGGAGAGAAAAATATTTAGAGTGCTCTTTTAAACATCTTTATTTTAATGTTTTCCTATCGAGGAAAGTAGGGGTAACTTAGGATGACTTATGGTCTAAGACAGTGGTTCTCAACCTTCCTAATGCCGCGACCCTTTAATACAGTTCCTCGTGTTATGGTGACCCCCAACCATAAAATTATTTTTGTTGCTACTTCATAACTGTCATGTTGCTACTGTTATGAATTGTCATGTGAACATCTGATCTGCAGGATGTATTTTCACTGTTACAAATTGAACCTAATCAAAGCATAGTGATTCATCCCAAAAACAATATGTAATGATATATGTGTTTTCCGATGGTCTTAGGCGACCCCTGTGAAAGGGTCGTTTGACCCCCAAAGGGGTGGCGACCCACAGGTTGAGAACCGCTGGTCTAAGATCTATTGAATTATTCACTGGACAGGTAATTATGGGGCATGAACTGTGAGCAAGGTCCTGTCCTAAGTGCTGAAGAGATGGCGAACAAGTGGGGGGAAAGGCCTTTGCCCGCAGGGAGAGGGGGAGGCAGATGGTGGGCAAACCAACCAAAAGGCTGAGGCTCTGAAGGACATTCACAGGATGATAAGACAGGGCAATAGGAGATGGGGCCGCTGCACTTCGGCCATCATGGGCAGGCGGACGTGATGGGTGGGAGACCCTGAAGCAGGGGACCCAGAGGAAGGCTGATGTGTCAGGACTAGTGAGGTTACAGAGGTGGCAGCACCAGAGACGGCTGGGAGGGGCTTAGATGTAGGGCTGCGGGAAAGAGTTTGGAATTTATTCTGAAGGCAAACAAATTATTTTTTCAGCTGCATCTCTAAAAAAAATAACATTTTTCGCCCTCGCCGGTTTGGCTCAGTGGATAGAGCATCAGTCAGCCTGCAGACTGAAGGGTCCTGGGTTTGATTACAGTCAAGGGAACATCCCCTTTAATTTCCTGTAACCTAGAAGTTAGATTGAAAGCCTTGATAGAATCAAGTAACACTTCCCCCGCCCCTGCCAAATATATCATAGGTGAGTGTGATTGAAAATTTTGAAAGACCACCCATGTCTGCCCCTGATGTTTGTGGTATTGTGGCTAGAGTTCAAATGGGAGTCACCCCTGACCTTCTCACCACGACAGGTCTTCACACACGAGTGTGGACATCCCAATTCTGTTCACACACCCCCCACACACACCTGCCTGTGGCCTCTCCTTGGACTTAGTGTGCACACCAACCGTGGGGTTCACCCTCGGAGTCAGGAATCCAGGAAAGGCCCATGCGCTGTGGGAGGAGGTTCAGGGCCTGGTGTGGGGAAGGGAGGACTTCGGGTGGGTTCTCTGGATTTTTTAGCCTGTGGAGCGGGCCAGAGTCCCGCTAGAGCTGAGCCCGGGGCAGGAGCCCCAGTGGGCTGGGCCTAAGAGAGTATGTCTTGGCCCCTCGGGAAGATTATTACGCTAAATAAATATCCTGAAGGATTGCTACTTGAAGATTTTCGCCAGTGGCAGCCCTCCATCCCCTCCCTTTTTGTAACTCGGCTCCACAGCTTCCAGCCTCTGAATGGTGGCCGTGGCCCCTGCAGAAGCACGTGGCTAACCTCCACCTGGGAGTGATAGAACTCCTCCCACTCACGCTTCTGGCTCCGGAGAAGAGTTGCCTAAAAAGAGCAGTCACCCAGGGAAAGCTTTGACAGCATCAGGCACCAAGCAGGAGCACTCTGAGGTCCTGGCCCACGGAGCCGGGAGCTACGGGAGATGCGGGCCTGCCCTGAGTTCTTGCTCTCCTGGCCAGCTTCCCTGTTTTCTTCTCCCAGCCACCTTTCTTTTTTCCTCCCTCCCTCCCTCCCTCCCTCCCTTCCTCTCTCTCCCTCTCTCTCTTTCTCTCTCTCTCTTTCTTTCCTCCCTCCTTCCCATCAGAGCAAGGTTCTCAATCCCAAGAGCCCTGGCTTTCTCGCATTGAATCTCTTCCCGGGATCCCCTGCAGAGTAAATCTCTCTTTTCCTTGTTATGCGTGACTTAAAGGAGAGCCAGTGCTACTTAGAAGCGGGTCTTGCTACCGCTGTCACTCTCTCTTCTCTCAGTGTGCCTGGTGCTCGATGGGAAACACTGTCAGGTGCTTTCTCTGCTGTCGAAAGGCTCTGTGCTGCGCTTTGTCGTTTTGAATCTTTTCTCTCCGGTGGCAGGTCTGACATTGTGATCTCCATGAGGGCAGAGCCCAGCCTTGCTTATCTCCGCTGTTGTCTTGAGTGCTCTGGCCTTGTGGTCTGGAGAAGGTGAGAGAAGGGCCCAGTAGGTGCAGAGACTGGCCACCAATCGCAAGGCGCGTAGTGCTGAGCCCTCTGTACCGGTGATGAAACAGCACCTCAGTGAGGAGTCCCATTGCCTGAGACTCACACTGAGCACTAACTGGAGCCAAATTCTGTGCCCAGGGGACCCGGCTGCCGGAGCCAATGCCGAGTCCACTGTGTCTTCTCCCCTGGTTCCCAGGGCGCCTGGCCACCTCCAGCATGTCCCTGGGATGGTTCTGGTGGCAAGTCATCCCTGGCCCAGGTTCTAAGTGGAACTATCACCAGGAGATGGTACTGCTCAAGGTAGGACAGGGCGTGGGAAGTGAGTGAATTATGGGGAACCAGATATAAAGCCAGGATCTCAGCAAATACTTGAATGAGTATTCCGAGCTTGTGCCCCACATAAAAACTCTGGCAGCCTTTGGCATTAATTTGGAAATGTTTGCCCAAAGCACCATGGGTTGACTCTCAGGCATCCTATATGCTGCGTGTGCACACCTGCCATCTTAGATGCCGTATGGAGACATAAAGGGACCAGGAGAGAATCCTCTACTTCTGTGAAAATTGGTTGAAATCTAGGACATCACAGAATACTTGACAGTCTTGTTACTAAAACAGGGTTCCAATAGGTTGCCTCCAAGAGTTCAGGTTAAATCTCTCTCCTGTGCTCCATTTCCTGTAATACACGTAGCTGCCACTAGATGGTGGTGGTGCTCAGTAAAAGGCAGGTATAGATAAGTCCTCAGAGGCCTGTCTGGAAAACAGTATTTAGTAAAATTGAAGCTAGGCTACCCCATGACCCAGCAGTTACAGTCATTGGAGTAGGGCACATGCATATCCAGACACATGTGCAGAAATGGCACTAGCAAACTTGTAACAGACAAACTAGAAACAGTAAACAGCAGAATGGATACCAACATTGTGGGATGTTGCTACTATTTAGCAAGGTAAATGAACAGTCAACAACTACATGCAATAATGTTATACATTTTTTAAAAATTTAAATTATTTTTTGTTAATCCTTATTCGAGGATATTTTGTCATTGATTTTTAAAGAGAGTAGAAGGGAGGGGGAGAGACACAGAGAGAAACATCCATGTGAGAGAGACCCATCAATTGGTTGCCTCCAGCACACACCCTGCTCATGGCCAGGGATTGAGCCTGCAACCCTGATACGTGCCCTTCACCAGAATCAAACCCAGAACCCTTCAGTCTATGGGTTGATGCTCTATCCACTGAGCCAAACGGGCTAGAGCAATAATGTTATAAATGGTAAGCAAATGGTGCTAGACACAATAATACATACAGTGTGATTCCATTTCTATAAAGTCCCCAAAACAGGCAGAAATGTTTAGGGATGTGTGGAAAAGACAGGAATGGAGGGAGACTTCTTTAAAAACCCTATATTTTAAGTTAAAAAGATAAGAGGTCTGCTTAGTAAAAACTTTGTTATTAAATTATTACAGAGAGAGAATTGGTTCAGGAAGGGACACAGGCTCTGGATTGCTGATAGTGTTTTAGTTCTTGACCTGGGGGCTGGTTCCACAGGCATGTGCTTTATCTTGTCAAACTGACCTGTGTGTGCCAGCCCTTTGCTGTGCGTGTGGTTTGCAGGTATGGCCCTGTGCCAGCCTCTGGGGCTGTGAACAGGTGCCTTGTTGATCCACATCTGTGCGCCAGGGAGGGGCCTCAATCACATTATTTCATTCTCTCTGCCCATTTTATTGATGAAGAAACCGAGGCTTAGAGAAATGGAGTTGCTTGCTCTGGTCACCTAAATCCTCAGTGGCAGAGCTGGTTCTAACTGGGTCTGCCCACCACGGAGCCCTTGCTCCGTCCTCATCCTCTGGGCTCCGCCCCTACATCCTTCTCCCACTGATCAGTCAGGCTCCTGCAGTCTTGCAGCTTCTGCTTCAGTTCCTCAGCCATCCACCGGTGGCAGGCTCCCCTTACAGGATGGAGGTGGTGGTGAGGTTCTCACCCACTGCTCCCTTCCTCGCTGGCCCCAGGCTGGCCTCATGGGGACCAGGGCAGCCTCCACCATCTTTCCTGACTTACAGAGACCCAATTCCCCATCTCTTAGTTCTAGGCACAAGTAGTGTGTGAGTGTGTGAGAGAGAGCACATGTGCGTGCACGTATACGTGTGTGTTTGAGTGTTATTAATTTATGTGAATGCATAATTGATTCACATGGTACAAAATTTAAAAGGTATTGAAAGGTAACTCCCTCGCTAGCCTTCTCTGTAGCTCACCACTGTTACTAGTTTCTTAAATATTTTTTGGAATTTACAAACATGTATATATCTATATGAATATATTTTTGCATGTTCTGCACATGTGGTAGTATACTATATCTATATTCTGCTTGCCTTTTTTTTTTTTTTTTTTTTTTAACTTAGCAGCATATCTTGACACACCTGCAGTGTCAGTCATTCTGTAAAGCGGCCTGGTGTTTATTTCCTGGCATGGAGGCACTGAAGCTTAGCCACGCTTAGGGATGGGTGTTTAGCTGCTTTCCATTTTGCCAACACAATCAGTGTTTCAGTAGATACCTTATTGGAGTTTCATTTCTTACTTGTGGGTCTATATCTGTAGGATAAATGTCTTAAAATTCATCAGTTTAAGTCAAAACTCTATTACAGGGTTTTAAAGAAGTCTCCCTCCATTCCTGTCTCTTCCACAGCCCTCTCCTCATGAAGAACCAGCAAATGTGAGCATCTATATTATAAAAGGCCTGTGGCCCTAACACCGTAACGGCCAAAGACTGGCGTGGGTGGGCGGGGCTATGCGGTGGGCTTCTAGTATACATATATTTGTCCCCCACGCCTCCCTTCTTCTACATAATGGTAGCTTTTTTAATACACTGTTCTGTCCCCCAAATTTGAAATTTCAGAAAGAACCATTTTCAAGATGCTAAAGTAAAACCCAAGAACAAATAGTCCCAAGAACAAAAAACCCAAGAACAAATGAAGATTTCTGACTTGGGATGGACTGTGGCCAGCCCAGGGCAGGCGGGTCCTCAGAGGTAGTAATGTCTTGGGCCATCTCCCCAAGGCCCCGCCTCGCCTCCAGGCACCAGGTGCTGGCTAAGCATGTGTCAGCATGACCTCATTTAATCCCTGGGACAATCCTGGCTCTCCCAGCAACAGGCCCTACTTGCTGTGTGACCCAAAGTCACCCACCTGACCTCTGAGAGCCCCCAGCTTTCTCATCCCGGGCCGCAGTTGGGGGTTTCTCTTTTGCCTCTCCCAGGGGTTTCTGTGGTTCCCTGTGTCTAGAAGGGCCCTTCTTTTGCCTCTTGTCTTTTCTTTTTCTCTCCTGTCTGGTTTGTCCAAAACGTCCACCAGCCAGTTGAGACTTGTTCTCGTTTTTGCTTGGTAACCATTTTTAAATTGCTGCCTGGTGAACATACGGTACAATGCACATACCTTAAGTACAGTGGATGTACATCAATGTAACCAGCCCTAACCAGGTTTTAGAAAGGTCCCTCGTGCCCTCTCCCAGTTAGTGTCTCCCACCCCAAGGTAACCACTAGCCTAACCTCTATCCCCATGGATTACTTTAGCCTATTCTTTTTTTTTTTTTTTTAATATATTTTATTGATTTTTTACAGAGAGGAAGGGAGAGGGATAGAGAGCTAGAAACATCGACAAGAGAGAAACATCGATCAGCTGCCTCCTGCACACCTCCCACTGGGGATGTGCCCGCAACCAAGGTACATGCCCTTGACCGGAATCGAACCTGGGACCCTTCAGTCCACAGGCCGACGCTCTATCCACTGAGCCAAACCTGTCAGGGCACTTTAGCCTATTCTGGAACTTCATATTAGTGGGATCATGCAGATGTATACTCTTTAAAAAAATATTATTATTATTATTTTTTTTTTACTGATTTTAGAGGGGAAGGAAGAGGGAAAGAGAGGGGAAGGGAGAGGGAGAGAGAGAGAGAAACATCAATGATGAGAGAGAAGCATCAATCGATTGCCGCCTGCACACCCCCTACTGAGGATGGAGCCTGCAGCCCCTGCCATATGCCCTGACCTGGCATCAATCTGGTGACTCTTGGTTCACTCAACCACTGAGCCACGCAGGCCAGTCAGGATGTGGACTCGTGTCTAGTTTCTTTCACTCAACGATTTATCGACCTAAGAAACATCCAACCCTGTAGGGAATTTTTATATTTGAGTCAAACTGACAATTGCTGAGAAGCAAAATCTCAGTGGACTGAGAAAATGATCCAGAGAATGACAGTTTCACAGCTTATTTTATACATTAGAATCAAAGGAGGAGACGTAAGGGGCGGTTACCTGAAATTCATGGGTGGTGGATTAGGGAGGCGGGAGAAAGCCCAGTGGGGAATCTCTGAGAGTGATAAAGAATGAAACGGGGGGACACTTCTTTACGTTGCGAACATTTACAGCACATAGAGGTAGTGTGTGGGCCACAGGTCACAAGGAAGGTTCTGTGGTCCTTGCTCTGGTGCTGCAAAAAATTACAGGCAAAGGTGGTCTGTTATCTCACATGCAGAAAGACAGCAGGCAGGCCCACTTAAGATGAAGACTGGCCCTTTGTCAAGGAAGGTCTAGGCCTGGGCTGTGACTGCCCGCCATGACCCACTGTTCGTTAGGAGTTTCTGTGTTCAGATCATCCTGTGGTCCCTGGACCTCCGTCTCTGCGTCTGCGGCCACAGTGCACATTCAGTGTGTGGCCCCCTTTTCCTCCACAAATGTTTCTGACATTCATCCCAATTGTTAGGGTATTTTTTTTTAACCCTCACCTAAGGATATGTTTTACTGTTTTTAGAGAGACAGGGAGCTGGGGAGAGGGAGAGAGAAACATCATCAGTTGCCTCCCGTGTGACCTCCCACCAGGGATAGAACCCACATCCTAGGTATGTGGCCTCACTGGGAATCGAACCCGCAACCTTTTGATGAACGGGACAACGCTCTAACCAACCACCCAGCCAGGGCTAGTTCGTGTTTCTGAATGAATGTGCCCGATGTGTTCATCCATTCACCTGTTGTTGGAGATTTGAGTTGTTTCTAGTTTGGAGCCTTTATAAAAGAGCCCCCCCACCCGCCGTGTTTGGACCAGGCACTTGTGAGCTCTGGAAGGTACCTGATCCATCCTTGGAGGCTCCCAGGCCTGCAACTGGGGCACAGGTGGGGCCTGCTCTCCTGAGGCCTCCTCCTGCCCCCACCCTGCAGGGCTGGCCATCTGGTTATCCCCTGGCTTTGGTGGCAGTGTCCCGCCCAGGCACTCCTGGGTGTGATGATGACTCACCAGCCAGAGAGTGATTGAGTCCTCATTGTCTCCTCCTTTTCAGCGAGATAAGTCCCATCCCCACCCCTGGCTTGCGTCTGCAGGGTAGATAGGCTGGTTCACACTCTCAGGGCAGGAGAGACAGTGCAGGTGTGTCTGAGAAGCCTGAGCCTCCCCAAGCATTTGCACTTGTCCCTGTTCCTAGTTGAGCCTGGCACCTGCCCACAGCACAGTGAGTTGTCCTTGGAGCTTCGGGACACCTTTCCCGTGGTTGTGGCAAAGGGCTCCCATCTTCTGGGACTTTGGATGAGTTACTCCACAGCCTTGGCTTCTGCTGAAATGGGGGTGAGGGTAATACTTTGTGGGGTTCATTCGTGTCCCCAGCATGTGTCCAGTGAGTTTCCGCAGCTGTAGGTGCCTGGGATACAGAGGGACACCAGAGAGTGGGGCCCTGCCTTATGGTGCCCAGTGACGAGGACAGGCAGCAGTACAAAGACACTCAGGGATGGCCCAGTGTGCCAAGTGCTACACGGGTGAATGGGCACGGAGGGAAGATTGACAGGAAGGCCTGTGGGTGTCCAGTAGGCAGGGACCTCTCCATCAGAGCCTTGTCCCCCTCCCCTCCTGACCTCAGGAACGCCACTCAGCCCCTTGCCTCCCTCAGATGCACCCTGTCTGGGAGCCACAGCCCGGATCCAGAACTACGGGGGGTCCAAGGTGGGCTGGGTCTCAGGGAGCCATCCCATGCAGCCCCCGACCCTCTGCAGGTCAACCCTTTCCTCCCCTCTCTGCTTTAAAACCTTCCAACAAATATTCCGGGAGTGCCCCTTGGGTCAGGCACCAAATAAGACAGCCGAGGCTTGTTTTTTTTGTTTTTTAACCAAAGAACGTGTGAGCATTTAATGAACTTCCCTCTATGTGGCTTCAAACTATCAGGACACAGCCCGGCCTGGGTGGTTCAGTGATTGAGCATCGACCTATGAACCAGGAGGTCACGGTTCGATTCCTGGTCAGGGCACATGCTGGGCACATGCAAGCTTGATTCCTGGTAGGGGAGGGGGCGTGCAGGAGGCAGCTGATCAGTGATTCTCTCTCATCATTGATGCTTCTCTCTCTCTCTCTCTCTCTCTCTCTCTCTCTCTCTCTCTCTCTCCCTCTCCCTCTCCCTCCTTCCCTCCCTCCCTTCCTCCCTCCCCTCCCTTCCTTCCTCTCTGAAGTCAATAAAAATATCTTTAAAAAAAACCCAAAAAACTATCAGGACGCGCGCGCACACACACACACACACACACACACACACACACACACACACCTTAATCTTCTCCTCAGCCCTTCTGCTGAAGAACTTGGCCTCCATGGTGACAGGCTGCTGTGGGAGCCTCCCCTTCCCCAGGACTCTAGTAGGGACCGCACGTCAGTGATAACAGCTCCACTCTTCTGCTCACCGACCACGGTTATCGAGGTTGACAGTTGGGCAGAAGCTCTGGGTCCTCTTTAAGTGCTCATGCCCCAGTTTTCCCACAGGAGCCCAGACGGTAACCCTGGGAGTTGGGCCTGTGATGACGCAAGGCACCCGCAGTACCTCGGCCTCCCGGGTGCTTCCTGTGCTGGCCGATGCGGCCGTGGCTCACACGGCCCCCAGCTTTCCGGGTCTTCCTCCGTCTGGGTGGCAAGTCGTTGGGTGGCTGGGATGCAAGAGGAAGCTGAGGTCTTGGTGGCAGACACGCAGCTGCTAGTGGGGCCTGGCAGGCAGTGCCAGGAAAACGGTCCGCAAAGACGCCTTCTCAAGTGTTCTGAGCACAGAGAAAATGGATCGGGGTGGTGAGGAGTCCCCCAGACCCGGCAGGGAGTGGCTAGTGGGGTGCTCCAGGGAACCCTCACTGGTGAGGGAGCAGAGGGTGCTGGTTACCAGCAAGAGGGTGGCAGTTTGTGAAGATCTGGGGCCAAAAGGTCCCAGGGTTGGTAACTGTGTTTTACTTTTAAAAAAAGTCTATCAACCATTGAACTGGCTGGACCGAGAGGTAAGTGCCCACTTTCAGGCTAGGCTGTGGCAGGCAGGCCTTTCTGGAAAACAGAATGGGCTTTGGATCCCTTGTCCCTGGGCCACCTTCTCACAGGCCCGGGCCCTTCCCTGGGCCTCAGTGGGCAGAGAGAAGCAGAACGGGGAGAAGGGAGGCCAGGGCTGGAGCTTCCAGACTTACCTTGCTCTCCCCCAGGAGGTCTCTGCAACCTGTGCTCAGACAGGGCCAACAAGGAGCACATCCTGCAGACAGGGGGCGTCCCGCTCATCATCAACTGCCTGTCCAGCCCCAACGAGGAGACTGTGCTGTCCGCTGTCACCACCATCATGTACCTGAGCTCGCCAGGCCCCGGCTCCCACCCTGAGCTGACCGCCACGCCCGTGGTCCAGTGCATGCTGCGCTTCTCTCTCTCGGCCAACACGCGGCTCCGGAACCTGGCCCAGGTCTTCCTGGAAGACTTCTGTTCCCCGAGCCAGGTGGCCGAAGCCCGCCGCCGGCCGGCTCACTCTGCCCTGGGCATCCCACTGCCAAGGACCGAGGCCCCACAGCAGCCCTGACCCACGGAGACCTCGGGGCCGCAGTTCTCTCACTGCTGGAGACAAGACCGAAATCCTGGTGGGGGCTGGGAAGCAGGAGCAGCTTCGCTCCCACTGAGCACTTTCTCCCAATTGGTGCCTTTTCAGCCATTTTAAAGGTGAGTTTCCTCGGCCTGACAGGCACCGACACAGGATGCAGGCGTTAGGAGATGAGTTGAGGAAGACAGACTTTGGGATGTGGAGAAGGAAGGCAAAGGCAGAGCCTCTTCCTACGCTGTCCTCAGCGAAGGGACGGCCCAGGGCCTGCCACTGATCCACCCACTGCCAGGCGCTCCCTCCTGTAAGAAGCAACCAGGGCCCCAGGTCCAGAGGCTTTTGCAGAAGGTGGTTCTGAGAGCAGCTGGGCCTGGGGCTTCGGGAAGCTGCCTGCACTTGAGGAGGTAGCCTGATCCCTTCACTGAGGGCCTGGGGTCGTTGTGAGGAGCAGGAATGAGAAGCCTTGTTGTTAACACTGTCTCAAGGCTCTGGGTACCTGGGCACTGGCATAGTGGGTGTTGGCCCAGAGAGCTCTGTGGCCCAGGAGTAACCATTTATCCACACGGGCCATTTGCCAGGCGCAATGGGAGGGCTTCAAGGATGAAGACGTGGTCCCTGCTCCTATGTGACGCAGCCCAATGTCTGTTAACGTGACCATCAGGCATTAAGACCCAGGCCACGAGGGTGATGACGTCAGAACACAGGCACAAACCCTTGGAGCTGCGTCTTATCCCCACCCCCCCATGGTCCTCGCCTGAAAGCCCTGCCATCGGGGTTCAGTGAGGGGGAGTCCTTGCCCCTGGAAATGCGTCTCAGGAGGCTTTGGGGATGCAGGTGGAGTGGTGCGCAGGGAGACAGGACCAGATACTGACCGAAAGTGTGTGGCTCGTCGTCCAGTGCATGCTGGTCAGTACAGGGAAGGGGTGTGGGGCACCCATGCGAAGCTGGGGTTCAGGAGTGGCGGGGAGTCCTGGTCATCTGTACTCCCTTAAGGTTGACCTCTCACATGACCAAGGGAGGGCAGCTGCGAGAGGAATGGCATCCAGGGGGCAGGGAGGTGGGGCAGGTCCTGGGGCCTCTGGGAGAGAGGGAGAAGGCCTCTATCAGCCTTCATTCCAACGGCAGCCCTCGGGCTCCTGCCCTTTCCTTTCCCAAATAAAGAGCCTGAACAGAGCAGTGAGCCAAACTGTTTTATTAACAGGTTCCTGACTGACTTCCCACCGTGTTTCCGGGCCGCCATCTCGGGAGGTGCCAGGTGGCTGGCCTGTGAGAGTAGAGGCTGCTGTGTCCCCTGCTCCCCAGCGCTGGGTCACCGCACGAGGCTGCCCTGTCACTTAGCTCTGCTGGGCTTCCCTGCCGGCCTGTCTTCCCGTCCTTTAAGCACTGTCCACCGCCCCGGGGCCACGGCCGCCGTGTCCCGCTTGCTCTCTATGATCTCCCTCCAGTCGTCGCTCCACGAAAGCAGCCGCCTCTTTGGGGGGGGCAGCGCCAGGTGCTGGTTGTGGCAGCAGGTGAACAAGATGTGCTCCCAGGCTGGGGTCTCCTCTTGGCCTGGGACGGGCACGGGAGAAAGGCAGCACGCGATCTGTGAACTGGTTGTTTTTGCGCCCTCTCCCCAATCCCCGGAGGCCAGATGCCTGGAGGTTCCCGAGAAAAACAGATCCAACCTAGAATGGTGTCCTTGTCATCGATGAGCAGGTCCCCCAAGACCACTGTCTTGTCCCTCGTCAGGATGATGCGCTCCACAAACTGGGGCCCCAGATACTTGTCCACCCAGGAGAACTGTAGGGGGCACAGGCCTGTCAGGGGGGCCTCCTGGGCCCCTGAATTCAGGCCAGTGAGGAAGCAGTGTGAGTGGGTCTGTGGCCTCTGACAGAGGCGGCTCCCCTCTCCCCCCACCCACCTCCTGGGTTTCTGCTGGTTTATTTAGAACCAGGACGTGGAAGGGGAGTTTGTCTCGAGGCGCCGGGCGGCCGCACCTTCTCACCCACACAGTGCTCGTACTTCAACAGGGGGCTGGTGCAGATGAAGACCTCCGTGCTGCAGGGAAGGCCGGTCAGGCAGGGTGGTGTCAGCCCCCGGCCCCCCGCCCCTCCGCCCCCCCGCCCCCCCGCCCCTCCCCGCCTCCCTCACTCGTGCATGGCGTGCATCTCATGCATGGCTTCCACGGCTCCGGGGATGGGCTCCAAGTCTAGGAAAAAGCCTGGGCTTTCATACACGCTGGCGACTTTGTCCTGAAAGATACAGTGTTCCCATCCTGGCTTCTGCCTCCGCAGATCTAGCCCCAGCGGGGCCCTCCAAGTCGGGGGTGGGGTGGGCTGCCCCTATCCTGCTGTGAACTGTGTGTTCTGAAGTTAGACAGGAAGGGGGTGACCGGGAAACGGAGCAGAGACCATCCGGCCCCAGCGGCGGGCTCCCCACTGGCAGGTGTCCTGTGGGGTCGGGGTTCCCGCTCCCGAGGATTTTGAGGTCACGGATCCCCTCCGGGCGCCCTCCACCCCCACTCCCTACCGCCAGGTCCGGCCGCAGGGCTCGGTACTGCTCGCGGGCGAAGAAGCCGCGGCGCTCCTCCAGCGGCACGTGCGGCTCCTCGGGGAAGCGGCGGCGGAAGGCCCGCAGGAGGCCGCCCTCGAAGTCGGCCAGCACGCCGTCCATGTCCACCAGCACCCGCACGGGCCGCGCGCGCCGCGCCGCCATCGCCACCGCCATCGCCCTCCCCTGCCCGAGCGCCGGGGCGAAAGGGGATCCGAGAGCCAGAGCGCGGGCCGCCGCTTCCGGAGCCGCGGGGGCGGGGCCGCGGGCGCGAGGCCCAACCCCAACCCGGGCCGCGGCCGCTCCACCTGCGGGGCCCGCGCCGCCAGCCCGGCTCCTGCGAAGGCTGCACCCACCCGAGGCCGGGGTCTCGGGCTCCCCGGAGCTGAGTCAGCGAGCGCGCTGAGTGAGTCCAGCTCCTAAGAAAGGAATCGGCAAACCTGCTGCTTGGAAACCCGAGCTGCTGCTGAAAACACGCCGTCCCGCCGGGAAGAGCTTCCGTCCAGCTCAGGGCGTCGGACTGACGCCTGGAGAATCGGCATGAGATTCCCTCTAAAAATGCTGAAATAACGCCCCCTTTTGTAGATTTCATTCCGTTTCCTGACTACACCCAAGTATCGGTCCCCATCTGAGCACCCCAATACTTCCAAGCCACTGCAACAGACGCAGTACAAAGGGAGCCTGGCGTCCCATTCATTCTAAGATGACTTACAAACACGCTTAAGAAGAGAGGAAGCAGTTACTGCACCAGCAATACACACTGAGAACTTGTCTATTTCTCCCTCCTTCACCAAGACACCGAAGTTTACAAACTAGGTGAAAAGTCCAAACTGTCCATTCTAGTCATCATTTTAAGATCATTCTTAAAGATCAGACAGAGGTAGAAAACCAGGACTACAGGCTTTATTTAGGAGAAGGATCTGCCCGGCTGACTCACAAGGGGAGGACAGCAGCGCATGCAGGGTGGGCACGCCTTTTGAGGGGCGGAATGGGAAGGGGTGGGGGCTTAGTGCACTCGGTGCACACTGATTGGTGGCTTACTGCATTGTCCATATAGGACAAGGGCTTAGGCAGTGATGGCGAACCTATGACACGCGTGTCAGAAGTGACACGCGAACTCATTTCCTTGGTTGATTTTTCTTTGTTAAATGGCATTTAAATATATAAAATAAATATCAAAAATATAAATCTTTGTTTTACTATGGTTGCAAATATTAAAAAATTTCTGTATGTGACAGGGCACCAGAGTTAAGTTAGGGTTTTTCAAAATGCTGACACCTCAAAAGGTTCACCATCACTGCCTTAGGGTATTTGGCAGGTGTGGATTGGTGGTCCAATGTATGGTCCATATAAGGTACATGGTTAATCACTCAGGTATTTCCGGGCTGCAGGTTACATCATACTCCGCCCATCAGTTGGGGGAAGGGAGGATCTATCAATTCAATTTCACTTTCTAGACCCTAAACTTTCTAACTGGAACTTTTAACACCTTAGCAAACATGTTTACATGGAATTTTAGGAAATTCTATGTAAATTTTAGGAAATTCCAAGTAATTTTGATAGTAGCAAAATGACAGGCAGAACTGTCCTTCCCTCAGAACACCTTAATTTTGATGAGGCATTTATCTCCATAGATTATGGAGATAAATCTCCATATCATAAGTGGTGACACAAATCAGGGACATATCTTTCTGGGAGCCCCACCTTCACTGAGAGAAGGGTGCTGGTTCCCTATCTCCGAAGTCATGAGAGAAACCGTAACTCAGGCTCCATGCTTTACACCGTAAGAGAAACTTAACACCCCACAACCTGTAAACACTCCGGTTGCTCCCAGAGATGCCAGATCGTTCAAATGAGTCTGTGGTTACACTATACTTGAGTCATCTCGATCATGGGAGGGGTTTAGAGGTGACCTAGTTCATCAAAAGTGTCACTTATTTTTAAACATTTTTAAATTGTTTTATTTATTGTTTTGTTGTTGTTAATCCTCACCCCAGGATACCTTCCATTGATATTTAGAGAGTGGAAGGGAGGAGGAGAGACACATCAATTGGCATGCGCCCCAACCAGGGCCGGGGAGGAGCCTGCAACTGCGGTACATGCCCTTGACCAGAATTGGGACCCCTCAGTCCGCAGGCCAACGCTCTACCCACTGAGCAAAACTGGCCAGAGCAAAAAGTCACTTTTTAAGTTAGGAAATGGAGCCCCGAATGACAAGCCAACAGAATACAGCTGGTAGGTGGCACCCGTGGGCCTAAAAGCCAGGTCTAGTGATGCCCAATTTAGACGTTCGATACAGCATGTGGGCCTGGAGCTTTCTCCCTAGAACCCAGCGGTCTCCATATTCCTCAAGGGGACTGACTCCCCCGACACCCCCACCCGTCACCTTCTAATTAACGTGGACCCTTCCTTCCTTTGGAGCTCTCCTCTCTTTGACCGCCCACCATGCGAAGCACCCTGCAGGTTGGACTCTGTGCTGGGTGTGCAGTCCGTTACACCCAGCACAAAGGGTAGGTAGTAGAAGAGTCAGACATACAGCATATTGGCTAATAATTATTTTAGATATCAGTTCATCTCATTATCCCTGAATTTTATTGCCACAGACATCAGAGGTCATGATCATTTTGAGCTGATGCTATGAACGGAAACCGGCTCCTTAGAGAACTGTCTGCAGAGGGAAGCCCGCTTGCCTCGGCCTTCACGGGTCGTTTTCACTGTGACCAATCACCGAGCGGAGGATTTGTAGTAACGAGAAAAAAGCAACTAGGCAGGCAGAACACCGAAACCACCTCAAAAAGATGACACAGGACACAACAGTTCAAAATCGGTACATTTGTTTACTTGAAGCAACAGTCCAGGATTGTGAAGTACAACACAGTTTTTAAGGATGAGACTTCGTTTCATGGTCAACACCAGCATCATGCACACAGCGTCTGGCTGTCAGAGCACTGCCCGAGGGGTCCGCGCTGTGAGGTCACGCCCTTGCTTGCTTCACGGACACTCGGAACCGGGCAGCTGGAGTGGACATGGAGCGTCCCTTGTGGGACAGCAGGAGGCTTTGCTCCTGGGCCAGCCCAGTGAGTGCCTGGCTTCTTGCTTAAGGTTCAAAAAGAAAAGGCAGTGTCTTTGCTCTGCGGCAGCAAGGCATGAGGCACAGGCCTCTCTGTGGTTCCAAATGGCACAGGAAGAGCTTTTAGCAAAGGGCAGGGACAAGTTCGGGCAACACCCAGAAGGTTCGGCATAAAGATAGCCCTGGGGCGGGGGTGGGGGCTGTAGGGATGGTGCCTGTGGACTGTTTACTGGCCTGTCTGATCAAGGCTTGGTAAACCCAAGTAAAGCTGACAAGAAAAGGGTTTTAAAAACCTCAGTACAAAAGATCCTCCAATACATCTGGAACCAAATTACTTGTTTTTAAAAACACGGGACGAGGTTCAAAGGCTTTCCCGCCAACCTACTATAGGAGCACTCATGCCATGGCCTACAGACCGGAGCAGGACAGATGAGGAACCTGCTCTTCAAAAAGAAAAAGGGGAAAGAAAGACAGCAGTACATAAAGTGCTTCTTCTTTAATGAAACAAATCCAAAAGATGTACAGTCAGGCTCAAGTTGTGCAGTTCACAAGCATGGAGGAGACAGACAGACAAACAAAACGACGCGTCCGACAGGCGCGCTAGCCCAGGACCAGGCTGGACTTGCCGCCAGGGGGGTTTCTCCGAGACGGCACCGGGGCCGGCGCCACCGGGCTGGGCACAGGGGCGGCGGGCACCGGCTTCTCCTCGCTCTGCCCCAGGCTGGCCTGCAAGTCTACGTCCACGTTTTCTATGGAGACAGAATGAAATGAAGGCTAACAGCGATTCCCAGGGAATCTGAAGGATCTAAGTTGTTTGTTTTTTAGGAAGATTCAAAACATACCTAGAGACAGAAAGAAGCAAACCGCCGCCGCCAACCATGTCCCCGCCACCCGGAATTTACCACGGTTTGTGTTTGGCCATGTGTGTCCCCAGGCCTCACTCTGTGTGTGTTCTTTTCTCAATTACACAAACAGGAAAGAGATGAATATTGTAAATGAGAACATCACAGACAAGCTCTAGATCCCTGACTCCTAACCCACCTCCACGTGGGTCTCCTCGCCCTATCCCCAGAGGGTTTGTTTTGGGCATATTTTACGTGTATTTTATATCCAGCACGTGACATATAATATTGTTTTCCCTGTGTTTAACATAAACAATATCAACTTCCTTTTTTTTCACTCTTTTGCAAATTTACCCATATTTATACATATGGTCATAATTCACCTTGCTTAATTGAAGTGCTTTATTGTGTGTGTGTGTGTATTTAATATATCCAGTCTTCTACTGAGCAACCAGCCCAAGCACTGCAAACAAAACTGTAATGCAAACATTACCCAGCACCTACCCAAGTGGCTGTGCCATGTCCCACCTCATACCCTCCATCAAAGCAATGTATGCCCACCTGACACCTTTGCATATGCACCGCTTGGTAACCTCCTTGCTTTAATATTTGCCAGACTGATGGGTGGGAAATGTTACTGCGTTCATGTTGTATGTTACATGTCCATGATTACTGGGTGAGGTTGATTTTAACTACACAGATGGCCAGGTGTACCATCATCAACATTTATTAACGAGTCCACCTTTCCCCTACTGGCTTGTAATAACACCTCCATTAACCAGGTCACTCCCATCTCTCATGAACTGGGCACTTTCCATATTAAAGTGTTTAGAATTAGTGTAGTATTGTCCAAAATCCTGGATATTGCTTGATTGATTCACTGGCTGATTTGTGAAACTCCCAACAAGCATATATTCTTAACCAGGTAGTTTACAAAGTCAGAGACGTCACTGATTCAAAGACTGCAAGAGAAAAAACTCAGAATTTTCTGAGGAAGGAAACCTCTAAGAAGAGTTTCATAGTTTTAAGGCATGTTCGATTTTTAATATTTAAAGAAAATCCAGATCTGATTTCATTCAGTGTTAGACCACATTCAGTTGAGTATTCTAATACCTGCCTTAGAATAATCACACCCAGAGGCACCTTTAGTAGCAGACATGGGAGAAAAGCTTCCATAAACTTAGAAAAAAGTTTTCCAATCTTCACCTGAGGATATGTTTTCTTTACTTTAGAGAGAGGTGATAGAGAAACATCAATCCGTTGCCTCCTGTATGTACCCCAACTGGGGATCATACCCACAACTTATGGATGTGCCCTGACCAGTAACAGAACCCACACCCTTTTGATGTACGGGATGCCGCTCCAACCAACTGAGCCACCCAGCCAGGGCTTAAAGACATTCATTCCCTCCCAGTTTGGGAGTTCCAAAGCCTGGAAGCAGTAAAGCCGAAATATTGGTTCTGCTATATACTATGTAGGAACTCCATATGGACTCATACTGGACACCAATGAAAAGTTCTAATTTTGAAAAAATACATAGTTTCTCTAAGTTCTTCAAAGACCAAACATTAAAAGTTCATGTTCCTAAAACCACTTGTACCAAGTTTTTATTTAGCCGACTGAAACTGAGAAGTCCAAGGGAGAAGTGGTCTTGGATCAGAAACACACTAAAATCTCAGACACAAGCTACGGCTGCTAGTCACATGGCATCTGATGAATTTCTGGAACATTCTGCAGAAGTAACATGATATGACACACATAATGGTCGATAGTATTGAACTACAAGTAAAACTCTAATAGGAGGCTTTCCAAGACGACAGCCCTTACGGTTATGAACTGAAGCTGGGGGAGAAAGGGCCGGCTACCCTTCGGTTCCTGTTGCTACACTCTTGTTACGCAAGCAACGGGATCACATGCATCACCATCAAGGACCCAAGTCCCACAATAACTGTCCCTTACATAACCTAAGAGAACATGTCCGATATACTACAAACACAAACAAAACACCCGAAACCCACCTTTTAAAAACAATTCAAAATAGATGAATACAGAGCATGAACTCAGGCTGAGCCAACAGGCGAGCGGTCTCATTCCTGCTGCGAGGACATGGCCTGGCCTCCCCGCTGTACACATCTGCCTGATTCTCCACTGTCTGTCGGGGCCAAGCAGCTAACGGGCACGTCTAAAGGACACAAAATTACCTTGCAGCGCTACCATGGCAATTAATTCCCACAGAGTGGTTTTTAGCTCAGTCAGGCTCATTTCCACCCATTTTCTTTCGTTTATTATTAATGGATCTGTTCTCTTTCACAACGAGGTAACAGCATACCAAAAAAAAAAAAAAAAAAAAAAAAGCGAAGAGAAAAAACAGCACATATGGAGATTAAAAACAGCAGGCCTTCATGTCCTCTTTCTTATAGATTTCCAAAGTCCTCCCTGTGGCCACTCCTGTGTAATTGCCCACAAGACGAAGGCAATTTTCCTTATATCCAAACAAAATCTGTTTTGTTTAAACAGAGCAGAATAGCTTGGCTTTGAAGTAAACTTGGCAACAGAATTGGGGTTGACCTCTACTCCACCAGATGTGCCTTACATTATCAGGCCCTTTGTCATTTTACGACAAATAAAGTGAAAGTAGCAGCTATCAGGAACACAAAATAATCAGGTGGCAAAATGGATGACATTGGGAGAAAAAAAGAGGAAGGCCTTGTCATACTACACAATTCAATGTGCGATTTACCCGAAGAATCTCACTCTCCAGGCTCCCCAAATCCCCAATTGTACTCATTGGCCAAAGTTAGTGAGTCAGGATTGTGGCTAAATAAGGCCTCACAGTGGAAGTATTGCAGGATTACACAAAGCAGTGGAATCGAAAAGCCTAGAAGATATTTTACCTGCAGAACAGTCTTTTCAAGTGACACAAATTGGACATGAACAAAAAACAAACCGATCTTCAGCCCGGGCACAGGGAATGTGTCCAACGAGCATGCGCCTGGGTTACGCTCACAGCCGTTCAGAGCTCGCCCCACCCCGTCGAGACGCACCCTGAGCCCCGCCGGCAGGACTCAGTGGTTGAGCATCGACCTATGGACCAGGAGGTCACGGTTCGATTCCTGGTCAGGGCAGAAGCCCGGGGTGCGGGCTCGATCCTGTGAGAATAAACAAATCATCTTTTCTGCCAACGAGCAGTTTAGACAGCCGCCACGTTGGCCACATGGTTTGCAGCTCCCCTGGGGGCCGCCATCTTGAAACAGCCAAGGCCAACCCCTCTTTTTAAATTAGCCAATCACGAAAGACTGTGCGCCTGAGCTCCAATCAAGAGCAAGGGACAGGTCACGTGGGTCAGGGATTATAAAGCCGGCAGACCACCTGCTCGGTGTGCGTGCTTCCAGACCATGAATGTGCTTCCAGATCATGAGTGCGCTCCCTTCTGCGGAGAAGTAAAGACACCTGCCTGCTGCCTGCCTCCCAGTGTGATTTGTGTTCTACCAGGACCCCTGAATTTGGGGGCTCGCGTTATTTCTAACAATCCCCAGAGTGGGGAGTGCAGGAGGCAGCCGAACCATGATTCTCTCTTATCATTGATGTTTCTCTCTCTCTCTTCCTCTCTGAAATCAATAAAAATATTTAAAAAAAGAAAAGCACCGTCTGAGAGGACAGAAGAGGAATGTGGCTCTTTCACATCTGACTCCCTGGAGGCTGCAGCACAGGATGTAATGGCAGGAAGAGGCCGCGAGGCAGCCCCGGCAGGACCGGAGGGCCTGATAGCTGCATTCCACCGAGTCCATTTTTACCCGCTGCCGCCGCCTGGTGTGTGTCAACTCCGCATCACACTTGTCAGGACTTCTCTGGCACTTGTTAGGGAAATGCCAATAACTACCTCACAGATTAAATTAATTAAATGGCAACAGCTCATTTCCACAGGGATGAAAATTTACATCTGCCCCCTAAATCACCATTTATAAGATCACCGGGTTTCCACTGTCTCGATAAATAAGCAGATTATATATATATATATATATATATCAAACCACCTTTGTAAGCTCAATGCCATGGGCCAACTTGAACTGCCAGAGCCATTTACTAAAAAGCTCTCACTAAGTGTAACAAATACCAGCCTGAATAATGTACATATATTTGTAAAGGGCTGGTTTTTAATCCTTTCTCACACACTTCTAGCACTGCTCTCACTGCTGGCCGTACCGAATGTGGCCATGTTCGCTCACTTCCCTGTTCATTTTTCTTCCCTCCACCCAGAGTATGCTGGCACTCGGGCAAAGCTAGAGTGCAGTCCCCAATCTCTTTCCCAGGAGGTGCCTTGAATCAAAATTCCAATCTATTCTTTCATTGATTTTAGAGAGAAAGGGAGAGAGAGAAACATCCAACGGTCGCCCACAGTACATGCCCCAACCTGGGATGGAACCGCAACCCAGGCATGTGCCCCGACTGGGAATCAACCTGCCACCTTTCAGTGTACAAGACCAACTGAGTCACTTGGCCAGCGCTCCACTCTATTCTAAAACCATTTACAGAACCAGAAATCTGGGCTTCGATAGTACTCACCATGAATGTCACCTTCTCCCTGGAAAAGAAAAGAGATTAAAATTTTACTCCGGATTTTAATTTTGCAACATACAAATAAAGCAGCCACAGTTCAGAGAGATTACTACGTCTTTGAAACCAAGTGTTTTCATTTTGATGCGGTCAAGGGCAGTGTCAGGCTGCATCACAAGCAACCTTTATTCAACCAGGGACAATGCTGGACAAATTGCCCCGGTGCCAGTTACACACCCAAAATTTAGCAAACCTTAACATCTAACTAATATAAATTTTTAAAAAAATCTTAACATCTACACTGATGACCTCTATCAATTAGCATTTCAGAGGCCCTTCTATCAGAATGGGAAACTAGTCAATCTGTCCTTCCTCTCTTGCTTCTGACCTAGGGGTTGACAGGCACCTAACAATTCCAAAGCCCCTTCCACAGCCTCCCACACTCAGGTGGCTGACGCCTCCATGTGCCCTGAAATCCCTACTCCAGAGGACACTCTACCAGCTTTCCAGACACACAGCTGGGGACTCTGGGGCGGTGCTACAGTCCTTGAGTTCAGCTCAAAACAACTGGACAATGTTGCCAACAATTTAAACAGTCCTTGAACTCAGAAATACCGCCATATCTGAGATACACAGGAAGTGAGTGTGATGTGACTAAAATCAGCGCGGAGGGGTAGAGGCCAATCCTAACGGCTGAAGAGACTCAGAACAGCAAGGTCACGTTTATTCACTTTCTGACTTCCCTCTCTTCAGTTGTCAGTCATCCACCAATACTGCCCAGTCCCTCCCCAACAACCTCTATGGAAAACTGCAGTGGAAGAACTGAAGCTCTTAGAACGACAGGGGGGAGTCTGATTTCTAAACCGAAATGTCCTCGAAGCCTGGCCTCTTCCCCGATTGTCACACTGACCTTCAGGTCTAGGAAGTCTCCAGAGCTGGCCTCCGAGGAGTTCCTTCTCTGGGGTGCAGACGACTCAGGATCTTCTCTGCCACCGCTGGACTTGGCACCTGAATCAAAAGACACTTTCTTGAGGAGCATAATAGTATACCTAAAGCAAACCCTCTTAGCAAGCGAGATTTTAGGTTAGTCTCGTATTCCAAAATGAGCAAACAGTGTGAGGGAGGTTAAGTGATGGCTTAAAATGTTGGCAGAGGGACTGAGTAACCCTGTCCGACGTCGCTCCTTATTCTGATCCATCCCATAAATTCTGAGTATTTCCAGAGACTTGGTCCCAGTCTTTCCTCCAATGAGGAGCTTTAACTGCTGTTTATCTCTTTAAGATAAAGTTAGATTTGGCTCACAAGCCCTGTGACAGCTGTGGTTTCGCGCTGGGTCCTCCCCTTGACCAGCTATCAGACATAAGCCATACCTGCCGACTTAGCCCACGAAGGGGGGTTTTCCTCGGGTGTCCCGAAGATGCTAGAGGCCATTTTGTTCTTCCTCACGGGCTGTTCTGTGGGTTCATCAAAGCCTAATGAAAAGTTGGATCCGCCGCCTGGAGGCCGCAAAACCCTAGGAAAATGGAAAAAGAGAAACGTCAAACCATACCAACACATTCCTAGGAAAAATGTTGTCAGGAACCGTTTCCCCCAGCCCATTCATTCCCCTTCCCTCCCACGAAAGAAAGGTGCTAATGGGGACGACAAATTGATTCCCTGGGGTATAATTTCAACGCTGGATGTTAAGAACAAAAATGCAGCTTTATAATATCTCTAGTAAGGTTGTCTATCACACAAGGCTGCCGGGAAGTTATCACAAACAATAGCCTGGCTGGCGGCTCCTTTTAGGAAATGGCCAGAGACCTCAGGGACCTTGCCTCCTGGGCTTAGCTGGAAATACAGGGTGTGGCAAAAGTGGGTGTACAGTTGTGAGTATGCAAAACAGTTTATTCTTATATCTGTATTATTATTTATTAATTACTAGAGGCCCCATGCACGAATTCATGCGGGGGGGGGGGGGGCGGGGGGGGAGTCTGGCCGGGTCGGTGAGGGGGAGAAGCCACAGGCAGTTGGCCAGCCGGTCCTGCCCACAATTGGGGTCGGGGGAGCCAATCAGGGGCAGGGCAAATGGGGGGGGGGGGCAGCCAGGGGGGAGGGCCCGATTGGGGCCCGAATCAGGCCGGTTGGCTGCCACAGCGCATTTCATAGCCACTGGTTGTTCCGTCGTTCTGGTCGCTGGGCTTTTATATATAGAGATTGTATTATTTTCCATACAAACTGTAAACCTACTTTTGCCCTACCCTATATGTGCAAAGTTTAGAAACACATCTTGTTACTTTTTTCCATTTTTATTTTCAACGAAATAAAAAAAGGAAGAACATTCATATTAAAAGTTAACTAATCAATTTAGAAGGCCAACCAAAGGTAATAATAAAGCATCTCGCCAATCTCAACATCACAGGCGAGCCCTGTTTATATACTTGGACCTCACTGTTGTCACTGGTAAACGCAAGTGACTAGCCACAGGGAGAAAGTCACCATGAGACATTAAGTGTAAAATTCGCGGCATGTTCTGTACGCATGTACCTGCGGACACCACCTATGGGTTTTTGTTCAACAACGAATATAGTACTTTCACATTTCCAAATCTCCCTGCCATAGGCTGACCCATTTGTCCCCTCCCTAGAAAAACTCAAAAACACAGAAAATGGAGATGATTTTATGGAAAGATTTTCTAACCACTAATTCAATTCCTCTGTTAGAGACAGGAGAGGTCTGGTTTCTATTTCTTAAGTCAGTTTGAATAAGAAGCCATTTTCTAGGAATATGTTCATTTCATCCAAGTTTACAAATACGGTTGTCATTTGTAAACTAAGCTCCTTATATTAGAAAATAAACGAAAAATTAAACACTTAAGGTATAAATTCTCTTCTAAATACCCCACTGAAAGCATTCCCAAGTTTTGATTTTTTTAAAAAAAATATATTTTATTGATTTTTTACAGAGAGGAAGGGAGAGAGATAGAGTTAGAAACATCGATGAAAGAGAAACATCGATCAGCTGCCTCCTGCACATCTCCCACTGGGGATGTGCCCGCAACCCAGGCACATGCCCCTGACCGGAATCGAACCTGGGACCTTTCTGTCCACAGGCCAACGCTCTATCCACTGAGCCAAACCGGTTTCGGCAAGTTTTGATTTTTTTAAACTACTGTCCAGTCTAAATATTTTAGCATGTCCATTATTTTCTTCTTTGGCCCATAAATTATTTAGAAGTTCATTTGTAAGTTTCCAAGTATAGGGACCTTTATAGCTTATTGGTTTTTAGCTTTTAATTATAACACAGACAGACAACAGTTTTATGACATGAACCCTTTGAAATTTGATGAAATGTGCCTTATGGCTTAATATATGGTCAATTTTGTAAATCTCTCTATATATGCTTGAAAAGAGAGTGTATTTGCCACTGTTCTCTATGTCTACTAGATCAAGCTTATTAAGTGAGTTGTTCAAATCTACTCATTAAATGTTTTATCACTTAATGAGAGAATCTGATCTTTTTTTCCCAGAATTCTGTCAAGATAAAGCATTCTCTCTCAAAAAGACTGCCAGTGGGGAAAACTGCAATGAGTTAACTGGCTAGTCATTTTGATTAAACAAAATATATATATATCCCTAACTCACTTCATTTACCAAAAAGTTCCAGCTAAGCCAAATATTTCCATTTAAAGACTAAAACAGCCCTAGCCGGTTTGGCTCAGTGGATAGAGCATTGGCCAGCGGACTGAAGGGTCCCAGGTTCAATTCCAGTCAAAGGCACATGCCTGGGTTGCGGGCTTGAGTAGGGAGCATGCAGGAGGCAGCCAATCAATGATTCTCATCATTATGTTTTTATCTTTCTCTCCTTCTCCCTTCCTCTCTGAAATCAATAATATATATATATATATATATATATATATATATATATATACACAAAAATACTGGAAGAAAATAAGTACGGATGTGTCCTAGTCTTGAAGAAAAGGGTTTTCTTTCTTAGCACAAGATAAAAGCCAGAAATCATGAGATGGGCAGATTAAACTTGGCAAAAATATGCACGTTTGACAAAGAATAATATCACTAATATAATGCAATGCTCTTAAGAAATTATTATTTTTTTTAAATATATTTTATTGATATTTTACAGAGAGGAAGGGAGAGAGATAGAGAGTTAGAAACATCAATGAGAGAGAAACATCGATCAGCCGCCTCCTGCACACCCCCCACTGGGAATGTGCCCACAACCAAGGCACATGCCCCTGACCGGAATCGAACCTGGGACCCTTCAGTCCGCAGGCCAACGCTCTATCCACTGAGCCAAACCGGCTCCAGCAAGAAATTATTTTAAAAATAACAAAAAAAAAATGACAAACAGTACTAACAGGCAATTAAAATATATGGGTAGCCTCTAAATATTAAAAATTCAACCTCATTAGCAAATAAAATTTAAAACAAGATGATAGTTGAGAGCATTTGAGATCTTGCTCCCCTGCATATCTTGTTAGTTTGGTTCAAATAAACTCTAAAAAACAAAACAAAACAAAAAAACACACCAAGATGACAGTTTTGTGAGGTTTTCTGCTTATTAGACTAGTGAAGATGGAAAATAAATGCCAATTCCCAGCATGAATTTGTACAAATTTTCTAAAGAACATTTTGATATGTGTATCAATTATTTAGGTTTACATTTTATATGAATCAGCATTTCTACTTCCAGAAATTATCCTAAGTAGATAACCATACATATGTACAAGGATACCCCTATAAATAGGTTAATCTGTGAAAAGTTGGAAATACCCTAATTATCCAATAGTAGGAGGTTAGGTATCAAGGTCTGTCCATACAACAGGAAGCTATACACATTACAGTGGGATTTGCCTTTAGTAGATACAAAAAGTTACCCAAAACCCAGTGAATAAAAAAGGTTAGAGAACAAATATAAACCCAATTACATCCTATATAATAAAAGACTAATATGCAAATCGACTGAACGTCGGAATGACCAGTCGCTATGGCGGGCACTGACCACCAGGGGGCAGACGCTCAATGCAAGAGCTGCCCCCCTGGTGGTCAGTGCGTTCCCACAGGGGGAGCGCCGCTCAGCCAGAAGCCCTGAGCTGGGCTCCTGCCCCCTTGGCTGTAGGCAACACGCTGGCCTCAGCTCCCTTACACTGGCCCTTCCTGCCCAAGGGCTATGATCTCCTGCCCTGCCCTGTGTCCTTCCCCACCAGGCTCCCCTGTGCGATCTTAGTCCTGCTGCCCACAAGCCAGATGCAAGGTCTGGTTAAGCCTCGGCAGAACTGAAGGAAATCAAACTTTTCCAACTGCCAATGTGGCCTCCTCTCAGCACCGCCCTCTTCACCAATCCAGTCAGGCCACTTTCTTCACTGTTCCCCAAACAGTTCTGGCTTATCTCCACCTCATATTTCTCCTACCTAGTGCCCTCTCCACCCTTCCCTCAGTGACTCTTTTTTAAAAAAACTGATTTTTAGAGAGAGAGGAGGGAGAGGGATAGAGAGATAGAAACATCTATGGCTGCCTCCTGTAGGCCCCCAACTGAGGATCGAGCCCCCAGCCTGGGCATGTGCCCTGACTGGAATGGAGCCATGACCTCTGGGTTCCTGGATCTATGCTAACCACTGAGCAACACTGGCCAGGCCCCCTCAGTGACTCTTAAACCTTCACCTCCTCCATGATCTCAAAGAGTAGCAGGTGGAACCTGAGGTAAAAACACTAGAGATGCTTTGTGTGAACGGGCCAGACAGGAGGTATTTTTGGCTTGTGGGTCCTGCAGTCTGGCACAACTATGTAACTCCATCACGTGGCACAAAGCAGCCACAGACAACGTGAAAATGAATGAGTGTGGCTGTGTTCCAATAAAACTTCACTTACGGACACGGAAATTTGATTTTCATATCATTTTCACAAGTCATGAAATATTCTTCTGGCTTTTTTTTTTTTCCCCAACCACTTATAAATGTCAAGATCTGAGGCCAGCTGGGTTTGGCCCTCGGGTGGTAATTTGCTGGGCTCTGACTGCTCTCTCCCAGCGATTTGCAGCTGGTGTCTCGGCAATAATTTTTAAAACATGCAATACCTGACTATTCAGTCAGGGGCCCTGACCTCTTTTCCCTTAGATTGCCAAACAAAAAATGACAACAGCCAACACAACAATAGCCCTCCGGTATGAATGAATCAAAATTATATCTATTATTTTTGTCAGATCAGCAAAAAATATATTTTTTGGTGTGCTGCAGAATTTCAGTAATTCGTTTGTGTGTGCCATGAGATTCAAAAGTATGAAAAATCCCTGTCTATCCAGTTCAACAGCCTCTTTTTTGTGTGTGCCCTGACCAGGGATTAAACCTGTAACCTAGGCATATTGTATCGGGACCACACTCCAACGAACTGAGCTACCAGTCAGGGTTCAGCCTCATTTTTAAGGGAGCCAAGTCAGGCCCTGAGAAGTTCCAAATAAATTGCCCAACATTAGTTAACTGACACAGATATGACCAAAACCCAAATCCCCAGTTCCTGGCATTAATACAGGGGAACCACACAAGGCCATTTTTCTTTTTACACTACAAACCCACATAGTTGGTGCTCTGATTTGTTTTCTTGCTTCCTAATCTTAAACTGTCTTATATTTCTTATGTAGGTCCTCTAGTGTCCTACCTTGAATCTAATATTTGTGTCTGCCCATAGTAAAATTCAGTACCCAATTTATACTAAATAAAAATCCTATATAATAAAAGGCTAATATGCAAATTGTCCCCTTGGGAGTTCTATGGGGAGACTGGGAGTTTGATCGCCCGCTATGACATGCACTGACCACCAGGGGGCGGGGCGGAACATGGCGGGTGACCAGCAGCAGTGGTGGGGCGCTGAGGGAGCAAAGGAAGGAGGAGGCCGGGAGGCAGGCAATCTGATCGGCCCTGATCGCCAGCCAGGCCTAAGGAACTACCCTGCATGAATTTTATGCACCGGGCCTCTAGTGTCATATTTCCCTTGGGAGGGGCGGGGAGATCCATTGTGTTCTCTTATGTCAAACATTTAAAACCTCACTGGTTTGTGGGTGTTCTTTTTTAATCTCAGATATTAAATATTCACTTAGATTATGTGTGCTCAGGCATACATTTTATAAAGGTGATAATTTTACGTTGGTATAAATGGTTTAAGTAATAATTAAAGGTATAAATTCTTAATAGGCTTTCTCTCATGTTAAAGTTTGAAGTGACTAGGTTTTCAACATTTGTACCCCAAAAGTTAACTTGCTTCATTGTCTTCCCCCTTCATTCCCTAGACTCTAGGGCCTAGAGATTAATGATTTTTTTCCCTTACCATCATAATTAAACACTTATGAATTTTTAGCCAGATGAAAATCTTCAGAACCCTAATGGGCTGGGAAATATTTTTCAGCCTTGGGGGGGAAAAAAAAAAGAAACTAGTACCCAAACACCAGCTTAAAACAAAACAAAACGCAAAGCTCTGACCATTTCAACTTTTTAAAGGTCCGTGTTCCTGCTCTAACAGCAGGTAGTACCTACTCCGATGACGTCAGTGTTGTGGAGCCCATTTGTAACAGCCAGACATCCCCAAACAAAGGATTTGAATCATAAGACAGAAATTATATCCATTTTACTCTTTCAGGCCCTACTATTCCTTCTGAGCAACACACATGATAACTAAATCAGGATTACATATTTGAGACAACACAAATGTCTCCACGTACTGCAGACAGCAATGTTTTAAAAATTACTTTTTCTTTCTTCTCTCTTTAAATCCTAGATTTCCCATATAATCTTTGCAGATCATTTCCTAACAGACTAAATTATGGGGCCAGGAGGATGTTACGGGAGAAAAGAAGTTTTAAGAGCATTAGCTGAGATTACGGGAGAAGGAAAAGCAGGAAGTAAATAAAAGGACAATGCTACAGTCCCAAGATCACAATACTGGACAGAAATTGATGACAAAAGATGAATTACAACACTTACTGTGCAGAACCAAAACTCATTTCCGTTGGACATTTCAAATATACATATCAAAAGCTAGTGTGAGGATTCATTTGACCAGGTTACCGAAATTCTTTATGAAGCACCAAACCGAACTCAACCCCAAAGGCTAAAAACCTCAGATTTTTTACACATGAACGTTCCAACCACTACATTCTGACCCGCAGAAAGTTGACCCCGTGGCACAAACGGAAAAACCAAGGTTCAATTCGCTCCAGTGTCCTCTGAAAAAAATGATCTCATTGGAAGGATGACAACAGAAGAGGGAGTGACCCTCTTCAGTATTTTGTGTACAACCCCCGCCCCCCCAGCCTCCCAGGAACCACTAATTTTGTTTTTAAAAATCTTTCCTGTTTTTTCTCCATTGCGAAAGGGAAAGGAATGAATTCAAAAGGAATGTCATTTCCAAAGCTCCTCCTAAGACTCAGTGCTGAGGCCTGCTTTTGTCCCCAAGTTCTCCAACCCCTGAGACACAGCTATTTCACGGCTGTCTTCTTAGCCCCACAAAATGGCTCCCTTTTGTGCCACTTGCTCAGGACCCCAGGGCTGGCCACACATGACTGCAGATCCCCATCGATGAAGAATAGATGCCCAGAAAAAGCGGAGGCTAAGCTCCCTCCGAGCCGTGAGCAAGGATCCCGGAGATCCCACCTCAGAGAGCAGCCCAGACAATGTGGGCATGTTCCACCGGATCCAAACCCTTCCGCCAAGTTAGGCAACCGCTTGGAAAAGGGTCCCGGTCCAAACCCGGCACCCAGTGCCCCTTCCCCAAATGCAGTGGTCTAAGTGGCCAGAAAGGCCCCGCTTCCCAAGTGGAAATAGTACACGGAAGAGACAATGGATGTCTCCGGCCCCGCCCAAGAACAGGAAACCTCCTCCTGCAAGGGAACTGGGGCCAGAGATGAACTCATTTAACAAACGTCCAAGAGGTGGGATGCAAAGACCGAGGTCCGCAGGTTTGAGCACAGAAAACCCACTCGGACTGGCACACGCCCTCTCCCGTTCGCAGGTGGGCGCAGGAGGGGAAGGAGCGGGGGTCTTTCCTTTGTTAGCAGAAGGGAGGCACTTGGCAAGGGCTGGCTGACGGCTGGGTCCTGGAAAGGAAGGAGTTGGGGGTCGCGATGACCATCCTGCCTGCCCACCAATGCCACCTGCCAGACTGGCCCCAGTGGGGAGAAGCCCGCCGGACCCGCTGGCTGCGACCGCGGAATCTGATCGCCACGCCGATCGCACGGCCGCACCTGCCCCGAGCAAGTGACAGGAGCGCGTGGCCCGGGGGTGAGACAATGGAGCCTGGCCGAGACGCCCCTAAGCTTTCCGGGCACCCGGGGGCTAAGACCACCGCCCTGGGAACGGGTTGGCTCCGCTTAAAAGAGGAGGGCGCGAACCCTCTCGGTACAGCCCAACTTACAACCCGCGGCGCGTTAAGGGCGAGTCCCCGGCCCTCCGGCCCCTCGCTCCCGGGCAGGAATGAATGAGAGGAGAGGGAGTCGGGCGGGGCAGCGTGCGGGGCTCGCGGGGAGACACAAAGGCGGGACTGGTAACAGAGCACCGCCGCCTGGCCAGACGCCCCGGGCACGTTACCGCCAACGACCCGCAACTCGGCCCGCGTGGCCCCGCTGGGCAGCGGCCCTCCCGACCCCGAGTCCCGCGTGGCGCGGACCCGCCGCCTCACCTGGAGCTATTCCTGCTGTTGGGGTCGACGCCCTTGAAGGTGGTGGTGGTCGTCATGACGCCGAGGAGTGAGACAGGCTGGCGCGGCACCAGAGAGTTGAAAGGATCCGGCCCGAGGGGCGCAGAGAAGCTCCCCACCCCACCAACCGCGACCGCTGCAGAAGCCTCCGCCACCGCCTGTTGGGCCGGCCACCGCTTTTATAGGGTTTGTAAACCCCGCCCCCGCCCTCCTGGCATTGGCCGATTCAAATAGCTCTCTGCGTACCTATTGGTTCCCCAGAGTGCCAAGCATCGTACTGCCTCACGATGGGCTGTGGTGGTCCAGGCTCAACCTAAGCCCGCCCGCTTCCTGGTCAGGGATGGTCTGGAGAAGTGCCCCCTCCCCCACCCTCAAATCTCGGAGATGATTGGACAAAGGACAAACCTGCCCCATGCTTGGTAGAGTACTGCTCGCTGTCACTAAAAAGTTACCTGACAAAGGAGAAGCTCGCTCCGGTAAGTTGGAACCCACAGTGCAGGGCAGATTTGTCGTTACCACGCACTTATTTGCCTTAGTTATGGTGGGACAGTGAGGGCATGCTCCTTAATGGATGAAAAGGACTACTCTAAATTGACATTTATTGAGTGCCTAGTGTGTATCTCCTGTGAAAACCTGACAGTCCCAGGGCAGCAACATTAAGTCAGCGACAGAAAGCACGCCAAGATGATCCCTTTTAAAACGACTGGAAATTCTTTACATTTTAATGTTAATATTTAGCTGTCATGGGCGGTGCATGCACTAGACCAAAATTATAGTCGTGATTTGAAGGTCTGTTCTAAGGCTGTTAATGCCTGGTGGCTGGGAATGGCCACATCCTTTGCTATCAAGACTATTCCAGAGCTCTGCAGCTGTTTATACCCTTAAGTCATGGCTCTTCCACCTGTCTGGGTAAATCTATCCCTGCAACAAATGCAGACACACTTGGAGGGCTCAGGAATGACTGCTTACAAAATCATAATAGGAAAGCATGTATGTTTTCTCAAGGCAGATCTTGTTCAGTATTTCCGTAAAATTGAACTACTTTCCTCTTTGCATAGCCTCCTCCCCCCAGTCAGAAGTTTATATTATTGGCTAACCGCTCTTCTGGGCTTTCATGAAAAGCCAGAGATAAGTTCTTCTCTTCTAGAAAGGCATGGATTTTTGTGCTTATCACAAAAACTCGAAGCACACCACTTGTTTGGATTAAAATATTTCCATTCTTAAAGGCTTGGCGTAAACTTTCAAAACTTTAATAATAATGAAAGCTAAAAAACAAAAAACCACTTTCATATCCATCTAGCCAGTGAGCATGCAAGCCCTCCTCAAAAATCATGTAATTCCTGCCCTGGCCGGTGTGATTCAATTGGTTGGAGTGGTTACAGGCTCCATCCCAGGTCAGGGCAGAAGAGCTGATTGATGAAACATTAATGTTTCTCTCTCTCTCTAATAAAAAAAAATCATGTAAGTACAGACTAGGAGTTAGAGTATGTTGGTTGCTGGCTCAGGCTCTCATACGAGAAATCTGGGTTTTAATCTCAACTCTTAACTTTTCTGAGCACGTTTCCTCATTCATAAGGATAAAATAGTATCTGGACTCCACAGAGTTGAGGACTGAATTAAGTAATGATGTAAACTGCTTGGCCTGACATATAAGAAGTCATCAAAGTGATAGTCATTTTTATTGACTTACTTGGAAAATAATCACATACTTTCTAATGATCTGAAATTTTTTGTATGTGAAATGAGGGGTTTTTACCTGACTCTTTAGGGTCCCTTTTAATTTACATTTTTGAATTTGTACTTGACTTGCCTTACTTCCTCCATCCCCTGTAGTCTAGTAGTAGACAGGTTGCTGTGGTAATACAGCACTGGGCTGGCAATCAAAAAGCCTAGATTCTGGGTCTGCTCCCTCTCAATATAACACTCCTAAGTACCCTGATGCTCTCGAGCCCAGTTTCATCTAGAGAATGGGGTTCGGAATTTTAAGAATGTTGTACTTAGGAAATGAAAGCTCCCTCATAGAGGTGCCTCACACTGGCTACACATCAGAATAACCTATGAGCTTTTAAGAAATACAAATGAAGCCGAAACCGGTTTGGCTCAGTGGATAGAGCGTTGGCCTGCGGACTGAAAGGTCCCGGGTTCGATTCCGGTCAAGGGCATGTACCTGGGTTGCCGGCACATCCCCAGTAAGAGATGTGCAAGAGGCAGCTGATCGATGTTTCTCTCTCATCGATGTTTCTTACTCTCTATCTCTCTCCCTTCCTCTCTGTAAAAAATCAATAAAATATATTAAAAAAAAAATGCAATGCCCAACCTACTCAAAATAATATGGAGGTTGTTTCCAACCACTTGTGCCTCACCACTTAAGGTAGTAACTAAAAGCAAAAACATGCACTAACACAGCAACTCTTAGTTCTCAAGCACCTGTTTTTACCTTTAATGTTATCAGCTTTCCCACTACCATACAATGTACTGAATCCCCCAGAAGTTCAACCTGCCCCAATTTATTCCACAATGCCAGAGGGAGTGGGTGATACTCTCCCTAGATTCTGAAATTGGGTTCGAACCAATCTCTTTGATCAGTGCATTTGACTGACATCAATACATACATATTAGGTTAAACCATATGAAACTGCAGATATCTGACTATTTCAGACCTACAAGAATAGCAACTGCTTACGTTCAACCACAGTTTAATAATACTCTTAATATTTTCTACCCTTCTGTTTCATTATTTAAAAACAAATGCTGGTCATGCTTTTGAATTTGATTTAATGACTGAATTAATGAATGGCCCACTGACAAGTATTTCTAACAAGCTTTATTTCTCAGCCTCAATATTGCAGGATACTTCATAAGCGTATCACTTATGTATGACTTAACCACACGTATTTACACATAAGTTCTGCATCCATCACTCTTAAAGCCAAATTTAGTATACATCTGTCCATTCTTTTCTTAGCCATATCCTCACCAAAAAAGAGGGTGGCAGATCAATGCCCACTGAGACAGCCCAAGTTCTCTTAAAGCTCATTTGCCATTAAACAAATGCACGAAGAGGTCTCAAATAATGGAAAATAGCTTTGTCATGTTCTTGCCTTCTCTTTATTCAAAGGTAAACAAAATGGTACATACACTCTATGTCCCTAACCCATCTGTCCCACTCTCCTAAAATGAATTCACCTCCTTAGCAAAAATAGCTAAAAGCCCAGCAGGTGTGGCTCAGTGGTTGAGTGTTAACCTTTGAACCAGGAGGTCACAGTTTGATTCCCAGGGGAGGATACATGCCCAGGTTGCAGGCTCAATCCCCAGTGGGGACCGTGCAGGAGGCAGCTGATCAATGATCCTCTCTCACATTTCTCTCTCTTCCTCCCTCTCTAAAATCAATATATCCTTGGTCGAGGATTTAAAAAATATCCTGAGGAATATTTTTCCTTAAAGACTCACTAGGGCACTATTTAGTATTAAGCATTTATTAAAAAAATATAATGAGACAAGAGACAAAGGTCATATTCAGTTTTTTTTTAGTAAATAGAAAGTTCTTGGCTGGGTCTCTGATTTCTCATTTACATTAAGTGCAGGCCAACTGGTAGAGATTTAGGTATTCAGTTGAAGCCTCAGCATTCTATGGCAGAGCCCTTACTTCACACTGAATATAACAACTTTTTATTTTAATCCTCACCCAAGGATATATTTTTATTGATTTTTAGAGAGAGGAAGGGAAATAGCAATGTGAGAGAAACATCAATTAGTTGCCTCCAGCCCCAACTGGGATTGAACCTAAAATTCGACCAGGGATCGAATCTGCAATCTTTTGGTGTATGGAACAAAGCTCCAAGCAACTGAGCCATCCTGTCAGGGCTGAGTAACTTTAGAGTTCAGCATGTGGGAGGCATTTTCTAGCTAATACTTATCTCATTTAATCTTCACCATAAGATGATTAACTCAAGAGTTGTAAGGATGCCTCCCAGAATTGCTTCTCAATTACACATGCTTTGAAAATACATTTCTGGGCGGTAGGGCAGAAGCACTGGTATTTTTAAAAAGCTCACCCAGACGTTCTGATGAAAAACCAGGATCCAGAATCACTGTTAGTCATATTTAAAAGCAGCAATAACCTAACTCAAAAATAACCCAGCAGCACAGCTGGCCCTCTCCAATATACTATCCACCACCACCACCACCTCCCCACCAACACACACACACATATACACAAAGACCTTGGAAAAACTCCCTCAAATCCTGAGAGTCCACTGTCCACTGACCTGCTGCTGTCACAATTCCCAATTGCACTTTCACCCGTCTCCCATTTTTCCTCAAAGTATTCCTTCCCATCTTCCAGTCAATCTCATTAAATATGAGGGCAGCCGGAAAGAGTTTAGCCAAATTGTAACAGTTAACCAAAATGGCAGCATAACTCCCATCACTTGAATGTCCCCTCCCAAACCAAAAAAAATAAAATGCAAAGATTACTTTCAGTATTTTCAACTCAAACCATTTCACTTATTTTCAAAGTGATTTTTAAAAAGTACTCCACAAATTTTTTCCATACAATTGTTTTGGTAGCAACTTATGTTGCTACCAAATGAAATGGTCAAGAGCAACAATCAAGAAGTCCATTTAAGAACACAAATAAGGTATATACACTGACCCAAGTATCAATAAGCTACAACATACTATATTATTGAACAGTGCCCTTTCCACACATTTCTCTCTGGCTCTATTAATTGTATCAAGTTTTTCCACTATGAAGGAATTTAAAGTTTATCTTCTCCCAACAAGGCAAAAACTCATAGTATTAATTCCTCTAACTGAAGAACCCAGTTCAAGACCCCTTCCACATTAAAGTCCTCTGATTTAAATTTCAATTTAACTTTAGTTTTTAGGACACCACAAAACTCCACTATTTAATAGTACCTAGATCAGTATGTCAAGAGAAATGTACTCAACTGATCCCTTCTAAGAATTCTTGGGGGCAGGCTTCCCACCGTCTCACAATGTAAGTTGTAAAAATGGGTTGGTAGCAAAATAAAAATTGATTCAAGATTAAGACATATGCATAATAGAGCCAAAAATCTAGAGAATTCCTGTTTCTGGGGAAGCTCATTCACTATGGACATGGGGAATGTAAAAGAGATCATACTGTAAGCGGTACAGTGAATTAAGTGAATCACATGACATTATTACATGGGGACTTGATCCAATAAGACCACATTGGTGGGTTAGCAGGGGTGAGAATTCAGTTTCTTGAGAACTAGTTTTAGAGAATTCAATTGGAATAAAAAGGCAGCAGGAAACCTATCTCTAGTCCCAGTTCTATAACCATGTGGCTGTGTGACAACCCTCTGGATCAGTTTTCTCAACCCCAAAACAGGGGTTAGAATTAGATCATCTTTTTTTATCTTCCCTGCTCAAATACTCTGTTTATTGGTTCTATAGCCATGATCTTTCCCCATACATTTGAAGACAGTAGTGACCTATATATTTAAATGCTAAAAGAAATATATGTAGATAAACATTTTCTGTCCTTCAACATCCTTAAATAAGAAACAGATTAGATTCTATTTTAGGTTAGGGATTACTCACCAAAGTGAAAGCTAGAGAATTAAGTGACTTATCAGCAGTTAGCTAAACCAGAACCTTTTTCCTAGCTGCATTTACTAAGGCCTCAGGTAATGGTTTACAGAAAAGAATGCTTGAGAGTAAATCCACATAGTATGACCTATTTTTTTTTTTTTTTGCTACTAAAGTTGCATATTTGGACCTAAGCTTTTTTAATAAAGAGGAGGCTGGAACATCCGTTGATAGTCATTTATGTAACTTTGTTATTCTTTGTTTTGCATTAGTCTGTCAGAAATAGAAAGTCCTATTTCTTCCTTTAAATGTTACTTCTAGCAGGCCTATTGGTATTCTAAACTTCAATTTTCTTATTTAATATTCCTCAGAATAAAGAGAACAGCTCATTTTAAACAAGAAGTTTATTTAAACAACAAGACACTTGACTTGAAGGGAAAACTATCTAGGATTCATTTTTTTAGAGTAATTTATCCCTACTTAAAGACAGATTGCCCTACATGTAACAGCTACGTACAAAAAAGTTATAAAATTGTCCTTGGTTTTACAATGATAAATGAAAAACATTAAAATTCTCCAATCAAACAAGGTATGCAAGAATTTTTATGTTGTTCTTTTTTGTTAAACAGTGAGAGCAAAATAACTTACTGGAATATAAAGGTAAGAGCTGGATGAGCATGCCACTAATGGAGAAAGGGGGTGTTTTCACAGAACCAGTATTTTTTCCCCATCCCATCTCCATTTGATGTAGATCAAAACATACCATTGGCCATTTAGTTAAAAAAAAAAAATGCAAATGCTTGTGCACATACATCCGTTACTTTATGTACAATAATAAAGGAATGGGGAAGGGGAAAATGAAAGAATAGAGAAAACTATACTGTAGTAGTCAGATGTGTTGAAACCAAATTGCAGTTTTCTAATTGAGAATGTCTTCTTGGTCTGGAGGAACAGAGTTCTGGAGTAAAGTAGCAGGTTCCCTTTTTAGTAGACCCCTCCTGTCTGCTGCTGGAACACATCAATTGTATCTTCATCCTCCATTTCCAACTAGCATAAAGGAAAAAAAGCCATTGATAGTTAAAATTTATAACTATCAGAAATATCCTGAAAAACTGCACAAGTTTCACCCAATTCTAGTGTTGGTTATTTTAGACATCCCAGACACTAACTTAGTTAGCATCCCAGGCTTAGGTTTTAGTAATTTTTCACTTGGTATTCCTTTTTAATAAGATTATACTAGAAAACTTAGCTTTTAAGTTAAAAACTGAACATGTCTACAAGTTAAATCATCTCCTTCGATCACTTGAAATAAGAGTGATGCATGTAAAGGATCTCACTATGTTGTTTAGGTGAGCAAGACTGGAAATAACCTAAGCATCAACAGAAACCCAAAGAAATACTATACATTCATAATGAAATACCACATAACTGTTATTAAAGAATAAGCAGATTTACATGTGCAGAAGTAGAAATATTCCTATAATACTAAACACCCCTAGAATACTAAAAACAACATTTAAAAACTAGGCAACCTTTGTGTTTTTACGTGTGTGTGCCTGTGTGTGTGTGTGTACACATGAATGTATCCTTGCCTATGCACAAAACAGTGGTTGCCTCTATGCAGTAAGGAAAGGGATCGGGCAAGAAGAAACTTGTGTTGTTTTTTAAGTTAATTTCAATTTTAAAATGCTATTCACAAATTAAGTTTGCAAGTTTTACTACCCATATGTTATACACAAAACAACCATGTTGATAAGGTTTTGGTACATATGGCAACACTGTAAAATGCAGAGGTGGGGAATCTTTTTTCTGCCAAGGGCCATTTGGGTATTTATAACATCATTCTCAGGCCATATAAAATTATCAACTTAAAAATTAGCCTGCTCTGTTTGGTCAAACATTTAATTGACTCACCCCTAATGCCTTGGCAGGGCCAGACCAAATGATTTCTCCAGCTGTATGTTCCCCACCCCTGCTTTAAAGTAAATAATCGTTGTAACAGTTTATTATGCTGACAATTACCCTTAAAAATTTCTTTCTAAAAACTGGTAATTTTGAAAATAAAACAATCTTGAGCACCTAAAGACAAGAAACAGAATTGTTTCTAACAAAGTTCAAATATACTCAAAGTAGAGCTAAGGCTTTAAAATACAGTAGGGCCTTGACTTACGAGTGTCCCGACTAACGAGTTTTTTGAGATACTAGCTGTCTCTCAGCCGATTTTTTGCATTGAGTTGACAGAGTAATTTGAGTTAATGAGCTCGGTCTCAGAACGCATTAAACTCGTAAGTCAAGACCCCACTGTATTAATAACTGCGTCTCAATTCCCTCTTTGTAAAAAGGCATAGCATTCAGTTATGAGAATGAAATGAGTTGAAGAAAGTATTTAACAGAATGATGGGCACATAATTATATTGCTATTAAAATTGGCTGATAAGATTTTTTGATTTATTACAAGTCTTCTATTTAATATTGGGAAAACAATTCTAAAACAAGTCAATTTCATTCTAAAATGAATTCAATTCTAAATTCATTTGAAGATTTTATAATGCAGGTCTGAATAAATCCTCCTCACAGTTTAGTATTTGCAACTAGCACGGTAGACAAGCCTTAGAACTACTTTCTGGTGGGGGGTAAGGGCTTCATAAGACAGAAAATACATTCTAATCATCAGAGTTTAGCTTAATGAATTCTTTTTATTCTTTTAAAAACATCAATTCAGCCCCCCCCAGGGATGCAAAAAAACAACCACAACAAAACCACAAAATAAGAAAAAACCCCACACACATCCAAACAGGTCTTCAGCCTATCTACTGTAACAAAACTATTAGCATTTTGAATTTTATAGTGAAACTTTAAATGCTTTTAAAAGATAAAAGAGCTTTTTCTCTTTCATCAAGCGAATTCAGTTCGCCCTAGCCTGTTTGCTTCAGTGGACAGAACGTCGGCCTGTGGAATGAAGGGTCCTGGGGTTCAATTTCGGTAAAAGACACATGCCCAGGTTTCAGGCTCAATCCCCAGTAGGGGGGCGTGCAGAAGGCAGCTGATCAATGATTCTCTCTCATCATTGATGTTTCTCTCTCTCTTCTTCTCTGAAATCAATAAAAAAATATATATTTAAAGAGAATTCAGCTCCACCTTGTGGTTATGGACTATAACTGCTTCTTAGAGACTCACCAACAGAATTTCTTCAAAATCTTCTCTTCTCAAGTATAACTCATAGATAATTCAATATTTTTTTAAGATTATCAAGGAAGCCACAATCTTGACGTGCTGCTTCACTCACACCATATTTATCATTTTCTGGTTTTTATGGCGTGATAAAAAAATTCAAAAATAGACTCTAATTTAAATTTTCAAAGTGGAATTCTTAACTGGAACTTGAGAGCTTCTTACAATGTGACAGACCAACTGTGCTGATAGGTAAAGAGATACAGGGATCAGACAGCATGACCTTTTTCTGTTGTTGTTAATCCCCACCTGAGGACATTTTTTCCATTGATTTTTAGAGTGGAAGGGGTTGGGGGAGAGGGGGAAGAAAGAGGAGGGAGAGAGGGAGAGAGAAGAGAGAGGTGGAGAGAAAGATATAGATACATCTGTTACATTGACTGGTTGCCTCCCACACACTGGGCCGGGATGCAGGATGGAGCCTGCATCCAAGGTACATGCCCTTCACAGGGCCAACACTCTAATCACTGAGTCAAGTGGGCCAGGGCAGCATCACATTCTGTAGCGAGGGTCTGGAAAGCCACCTGTTGTCAACAGCCCCCACTCTCAAACTAAGCTATCAAGAGACTTGCAGTTGTCCTGCAGGTATAGCTCAGTGGTTGAAGGTCAACCTATGAACCAGGAGGTCACAGTTCGATTCCCAGTCAGGGCACATGTCCAGGTTGCGGGCTCGATCCCCAGAGTGGGGCAAGCAGGAGGCAGTCTATTCAATGATTCTCTCTCATTGATGTTTCCATCTTTCTCCCCCTCTCTCTTACCCTCTGAAATCAATAAACATTCTGAAGAAAATGACAATAAGAAAGAAATGGGTTAAAGTAACTAAATGACCTATTAGTTTTACTGAGTGATAACCTGATATTTTAAAACCAGTGGCATTTCCTCAATCTATTCCTATTTTTTTTTCTTTCTGTTCCCCCTTGATCATCTTTTACAAAGCTTTGAATTTTGATAAAGAACTGCATTTCAACATCTAAAAGTTCATAAATAAAGCTGTTAAGCAAATTACAAAAAAAAACAACACATTGATTTTTCTAGTTAACAGAGATTTTTACCTGTGCAGGTGTGTCTGTTTCATTGATTGGCTGCCCGTCAAATCGGAATCTGATCTGCCTCATTGACAAACCCTGTACAAGAAAGTTTAAAAGCATCTTACTGCAAACAATAATAAAACTATATGCATATTTAGCCACAAATGTTTTAAATGAGACATAAATACATTTGCTACCAACATTTCTATGAGTAAAAAGATTTGGGGTGACTTTCACTTTCTTTAAACTATGTTTGATTTTCTTTGGAAAATGTTTTTATAAGGTCTTCTTTTTAAAAAAGCCGCACTGCTTTTGAGACCATAACTAATCCAACCTTGAACAGACCATACTTTGAGTCAAACTGCACTTAAATAAGATACTGAAAGGAAATTTGAAGTAACCGATGCACACAGCAATATTCCTCAGTGCACGTTAAAGAGATCAAGCATTACCTTCCCGACACAAGAGTGGGAAGAGGGGGAAAGGAGCAAAGCATCAAAGCTGTTGATAACTGCAGCCAAATGAAGACAAGATAGAAAAATAAAGTATCTTTGGAGGTATGGCATAAATATATTAACTTGAAAGATAGCTTTCTAGAAAGCATCTTACGAAGCCACTCCAATATCATGCTCAAATTATAATTGTTACACAAAAGCCATACTTCAATGAATATATTTTAAATCCTCACCTGAGGATATTTATATTGACTTTTGGGGGTTTTTAGAGAGGAAGGGAGAAAAAGGGAGAGGTAGAGACAAACATCTATAAGGCTGCCTCCCACTGGCCCCTAGACTTGGAATGGAACCTGCGACAGGATGACACTCCAATTTACTGAGTGTAAATACATACCACTTACAGACTAGCCCTTACCCTTGTCTTGAATACAAGCAATCCTCCATCAGGTAGGTGAAATTCCTCATGACTTTTAATTTTAATTAGCAATTACAAAAGGAACCAAGAATTCAATGCCAAGCATTAATTACCAAGTTTTACATATTTAAAAACACTCCACTGAAGTCTGTGCTTCAACAAAATATTAAGCACCTTCTATATGCTGGGTTCTTCCTTCACTACATCCAGGGGTAAGGTCGTAAGGACAATGGTGCAGCCATTCAAAATAAAAGGGGGGGGGCGGGGAGGAAAGGCAGGGACAGAAAATAAGCAAACTATATTCCTTTTTTTTTTTTTTTTAATCTTCACCAGAGGATTTTTATTGATTTTAGACAGAAACATCAATGTGAGAAACATCGGTATGTGCCCCGACCAGGGACTGAACCTAAAACCTTTTGGTGTAAGGGAAGATACTTCAACCAACTGAACCACCCAGCCAGGACTATTCCTTTATTGCCACCTGTTTATATACTTTTTTTTTCTTTCTTAACCCCGAGTGCGGGGGAGCGCAATTGCGCTCCTCCTGCAATTTTTTTTTCTACTAGTATTTTATAATACAATCAGCAAACAATATATGTCAAAGATGAAAACAAATGTAGTAAAGGTTTCCTTAAGTTTTTGAATATGTAACTTCATTTACTTGCGATTCATAATTTTTTTTCCTAAACTGCTGTAAAATCAGCAAAAATGCCTTGGCAATTTTAGCATAGTTCCTAGGATATTGGTTGGCACTCAAAGGGTTAAATATATTTCATTCATTTCAGAGAGGGAGAGGGAGAGATAGAAACATCAAAGATGAGAATCGCCCTAGCTGGTTTGGCTCAGCGGATAGAGCATCGGCCTGCAGACTCAAGGGTCCCAGGTTCAATTCCGGTCAAGGGCATGTACCTTGGTTGCGGGCACATCCCCAGTTGGGGGTGTGCAGGAGGCAACTGATTGGTGTTTCTCTCTCATCGATGTTTCTGACTCTCTGTCCCTCTCTCTTCCTCTCTGTAAATCAATGAAATATATTTAAAAAAAAAAAAAAAGATGAGAATCACTGATTGGCTGCCTCCTGCATGCCCCCCCACTGGGGATTAAGCCCACAAACCAGATATGTGCCCAGGACCCTTCAGTCCGCAGGCCAACACTCTCTACTAAACCAAACTGGCTAAGGCTATATGCTTTTCTTTATCAATAAAAGATTTTGCTATAGAGCAAAAGTCCAAAATTCAGAAAACTTGTCTTTAAGATTCCATAAGCCATGTAAATTCAAACAAGGAATTTACATTAAACCAGTACTTGAGCTCCTCTTCTGAATAAATCTCATCCCTGAGCTTTAGAGTTGTGCCTGAAGAGTTGTATGAGCTTATCTCTGTGGGTCCATTTTCTCATCTCACAAAAATGAATTGGACTAAACCAATAAACCTGTGCCCTCTGAAACCACCTGACACTCCATGAAACAATCTGTAGGGTAAATCCACACTACAATGGGAAAGTATGCTCTCAATCAGTTAGCTGAAGACTATGTGGCTGACATAAAGTAGGCAAACTCTAATTCTACATGTGAATGAAAAACTTATGTAGGAACCAACCTCTGGAAATACTACATTGAATGTTCTCTATAACATGTTCGATATGCCAGGCATTGGTCTAGGCTCTAGAGAAATAGTGATCAAAAAGGCCCTATGCTCATGGAGCTCGCATTTCAGTGGAAAGACAAATATAGACATCGATCAATGAAAAATATCAAACTGAATGAGGACTGAATGCCAGGAAAAGAAGCTCTTTGAATTAATCAGACACATCTCCAAGGAAATAACTTAGCAAGACTGGAATAAAATGGCTGAGGGCTCAGCAATAGCCAACAGAAATATAATGTGAGCCACATATGTATTTTTAAATTTTCTAGTTGCCACTTGAAAAATATAGAATTTTAATAAAATATCTTAATTCAAAATACCATCATTTCAACATGTATTCAACATTTTAAAAACTAAGCTAATTTACTTTTCATACTGAGTTTCCAAATCTGCTATATATATTGCACTTTACCGCACATCTCAAATTGGACTAGCCACATTTCAAGTGGTAAATAGTTACATGTGGTTTGAGTACTGTATTGGACAGCAAAGGTTGTTAGAGAAGAGAATTTGCTGATGGCTTATATGAGTTAGGAAAGCATCATCAAATGACCCTAAGGCTCAGCCGGGATAGCTCAGTGGTTGAGCATCAACCTATGACCCAGGAGGTCACAGTTCAATTCCCCGTTAAGGCACATGCCTGGATTTCGGGCTCAATCCCAAGTGTGGGGCGTGCAGGAGGCAGCCGATCAATGATACTCTCTCATTTATGTTTCTATCTCTCCCTTCCTCTCTGAAATCAATAAAAATAAATAATGACCCCACGGTTTTGACCTCAGGACTAGATGTTGAATATTGCTGTTTACTTAGTGGGGACACCAGAGGAAAAGATTTCTAGAAGTAAAATCAAGAGTCCTCTTTTGGATGTTCAGTTTGAGATGCCCATTATACATCCACTGAAACTCCAGAGTCAAGATATCAAGTGAGTTCATTACAAAATAAATACACGCATTCAATTAATCTTTACAGGAAATCCTTGGTCAAGAATTTCCAACGGCCAATTCTTCGTCTTTTGAGTCTGTACCCACACATAGAAAGCAGGGAGTCAGCCAGGCTGGTGTGGCCTGGTGGTTGAGTGTTGACCTATGAACCAGAAGTTGAGGTTTGATTCCTGGTCAGGCACACGCCCGGGTTGCAGGTTCGATCCTCAGTTAGGGAGCATGTTAGAGGCAGTATCTCAGCAATGTTTCTACCTCTCTAGCCCTCCCCTTCCTCGCTCTCTAAAGTCGATTAAAAGATAAAAATGAATAAAATTTAGCCCTGGCCGTTACTCAGTTGGTTACAATGTTGTCCCTATACACCAAGGATGCAGGTTGGATCCCCAGTCAGAGAATAAACACGAATTGACCAATGAATGCATAAATAAGTGGAACAACAAATCAGTATTTCTCTCTTCCTTCCTCTTTCTAAAAATCAATAATAATGTTAAAAAGCTAAAATTTAGTAGTAATTAGAGAAAACTGAAGATACAGAGAATTTTGTTGAAAACTACCAAATCTAAGCATGAGTTTCTGTTCTGTATAAGGTTTGGCTACATAAAACGTCTACAAAATGATTAGCTTTAAAAATTCCCCTGTATGCCCTTAGCTGGTTTGGCTCAGTGGAGAGCATCGGCCTGCAGACTGAGGGGTCTCAGGTTCAATTCCAGTCAAGGGCACATGCCCAGGTTGAGGGCTCAATCCCCAGTAGGGGGCGTGCAGGAGGCAGCCAATCAATGGTTTTCTCTCATCATTGATGTTTCTATCTCTCTCCCCCTCTCCCTTCCTCTGGGGGAAAAAAAAAAATTTCCCTGTAACCTGAAGGGGAACTAGTTTTCAAATATGAAAGGTGCTAGTGCAAAAAAATCTTTAGCACAATTAAGGGGAATTTCACCAAAATTCTTCAAATAAGAATATACTGAGGCCCTGGCCGGATAGCTGTTGGTTAGAGTGTCACCAATACGCCAAGGTTGTGGGTTCAATTCCTGGTCAGGGAACATACAAGAGCCAAACCAATAAATGCATATATAAGTGGGACAACAAATCTATGTTTCTCTCTCCCCCCACTTCCTGTCTCTCTAAAATCAAGAAATAAAAATTTTAAAAAGAAAAGTACTTCTGTGAAGTCACTGTTGTATTTAACTTATGTAGGTACCAGAGTTTTTGTTATACTTGCAAAAGTCATTTTTAAAGTTGCCTTTGTATTGTTAGACTCATCACAAAGGGAAGCTTCTTTGTCTTACAGCTTACATTTACCTCCCAGCATCTATATATTTCTACTTCCTCTCCTTGATGTCTATTTACTATTATCTAAGTAAAATGCAAATGTCTTTAGAATATAAAAATGTTTATGCTTGGCTCAGGTTAAATTTTTTTAAATATACATTTCTTTATTGATTTCAGAGATGAAGGGAGAGGGAGAGAAACCTAGAAACATCAATGAGAATCACTGATCGGCTGCCTCCTGCACGCCCCCTACTGGGGATCGAGCCTTCAACAGGGGCACGTGCCCTTGACTGGAATCGAACCTGGGACTCTTCAGTCCGCAGACCGACGCTCTATTCACTGAGCCAAACCGACTAGGGCAGATTAAATTTCTTGACATCCACTTTTAGTGTAAAAAGAGAATATTAAAATTTTACACACTTCAGGAAAATTGCAATGTCCTTAAACTCACTTTTTTTTTTTTTAATTAAACTCCCATTTAATTGTATTTCCAAACTGGTCAAAATAGTTTTGACATAAGACATATCTGAAATGGATAAAAAAGAGCCTGACAAGAAATTTTACTATGTTCATTCTTATTTTCTTATATCACCTTGGAAACAAACCACGTGTTGTGAGTATAATTTGATGCATTTGTGGTACAGGACTAGACTCTAGTCATACATTAACCAACCCATCCTAGGGTTTTCATGAAGAATCAACATACCAAGTCCAAGTGTATGATAAAATTGATATGTCAAATACGTAAGTGCATATTCATTCTAGCAAAGTCAGTCTACTTATTATGCTAGTCTAGTCTCTATTCTCATGAAAATACGGGGTTTTTTTATTTAAATAAGTTTTATTCAGTGAAAGTGCTCGTGTCAGTTCCTCACCTGTCGTTCACAATAGGCTTTCATTAGTTTACTAAGTGGTGTATGCCTCTTAATCTTAAACTGCACCACAGAACCATCCTGCCCCGCCACCTTCAAATTAATATGATCGTTGTTCTCAGTCTTGACTCCTTCCTGTTGAAAGAAAAATAAAGGTATAATTTGGAAAATGTGAAAAACAAACACCTTTTAAAGCAGCTGCAGCCCAAGTTGCTTCAGAAATCAACAGGTTTCTCATTCTGTATGATAAGAGAGCATACAGCTGTTTTCAGCCGCTGAAATCAATCTGAAAAAATGAGAAACCCTGAGGTGACATTAAATAGCTGTCTGCCACAGAAACAGAAAAGCAGCCTCATGCAATACTATCAGTGGCAACAATCAATTTTTAAGGATGAGTCCCACTCAAATTTACTACAGTGCTCTCTTCAATTGCCTAAGATGGTCTATTTGGTCACTTTCAAAAGCTATCTTTCCCTTTAAAAAGTTAAAAATGAGCGTCCTTTCTTTCCCTTTTCAAAGTACAGATGCAGGGGAACAAACCTCGAGCTTGCAACTCAAAACTCATTACAATTCTCTCGTTGAAGCTACCGAACTCGATTTTATGACTTAAATCTCAAGTTCCATGAACAAAGCTAATCGAGGAACATCCTGATTCTCTCTGAAGCAGCGGCAATAACTCAGAACCACCATTAACGTTCGCCTCTACTTGCAGCTTCATTTTGTTTATTTTTAGTGGAGAGCTTCTTCTCCCCTCCCCTTTGTTGACATGAGTCAAATCAAGTTTATTCCAAGTCTTCCTCGCAGATTTCCACCTCATCTGAAGTTCACCCACATCGAGTGCAGAAAGAACTCTGTGGCCCCTGAATCACTTGGGGGGGGGGGGCGTCACAAACCAGACAAACCGAACGAGGCGCCCCGTGCGCCAGGTGGACGCGTGCGCCCGGTCCTCACGGGAAGAGCCTCCTTGGTGCCTCAAAACCCGCCTTCGAAAGTTAAGCCCTAGGAAGTCTCTGCACGAACATCGACCCCAACTTCTCGAAACCACATGGTCCCCGCAGGTTAGGGGTCATCTCACACCCAAGGAAAAGCCCCTGCCCATCCCCCCACCACCACCACCACCACCGGGACCCGAGGCCATTAAAATGGGAAACACTCCCCGGGAATCCCCAGCCCCTCACGACCGCCCGACCGCCATCCGGCTTCCGACCCATCGGCAACCCATTGATTCCTCCCGAGCCCTCACCGGGCCACGGCGGCCCGAGGCAGCGTCCCCGGACGCCCGCGCTGCTCATCCCTGTGGGGGAAGTCCCGGACCAAGGGAACTCCCCGCCACCGCGGAGGCGGCAGCACCCGCCTCAGCTCCGCACGGGGTCCGCGGAGGGTGGAGACACCGCGCGCCCTAACGCCCCTCCTCACGCGCGCCCGCCCGCCCGCCCGGCCCGAGAAGCCCCGCTCGCAGCCGTTGGCCTGCGGGCGTCCGCGATCCGCCCGCCCAACTCGCGCCTGGCGCGCACTCTGAGGCGGCCGGGGGCGGGGGAGGGCCGCGGAGCCTCCTCCAGCGCGGGAGGGAGGAAGAGGGGAGGGAGGAAAATGGCGCGGAACGCCCGGGCCTGAGCCGCGGCCGGCCCGTGAGGGGCCCGGGAAGGCGCGGGGAGCCCGCGGTGGCGCGGGCCGGAGACCAGCCCGCGCCGTGACCCCGCCGCGAGGCGAGACGAGGCGGCCGGCGCCGAACTCACCTTGGGCTTTTCGTCGGCCATGGCGAGCGCCTGAGTCTCCTCAGCTGCCGCTTCACAAAAGAGGTACCAGGTCCGCACCAAACGAGCACACAAGCAGCACCAGGAGCGGCAGAAGAAGGAGGCGGCAGCGGTGGAGGAGGGAGAGGGCGCGCGCACGCTGTGCGCTCCCTCCCCCCACCCTGCGTGCGCGAGCACGAGCCGCCGGGGCTTCCCATTGGCTGTCGCCTCGCGGGAGCGCGCAACGCTTACATAACCACCCCGCCCCCCCCGCCCCGCGCTGCCCCGGCCCGGCCCGGCGCCTGCCAGGCCGGCGGGAAGAGGCGCGGACACGCGCACCCGCCCCGCCGCGGGGGCGCGCCTGCTCTGGGCGGGGCTGTATTGTCCTTCTGTGGTGGAGCTTAATCAAAATGGCTTCCAGCTGGTCCTCGTTGAGGACGAGGAGCCTTGAGGCCTGGACATGGGACACACGCCGGGCAAGGCAGACTGACTGGACGAGGAAGGGGGAGCCTGAGTCGTAGCCCCAGCACGAGGTTCTAGGGGAAAACACACACCCTTGTTCACTGGCCCACATGCAGTTTTCCTCAGGGTCAGAGGAGCATCACACTTAATCTCGGTCAGCCTCTCATCCTTTGGATTTTAAAGCTTCAGCCTCAACTCGCTTCCCACCAAGTCCCTGCCTGGCGCAGTGACTGCTCCCGCGCCGGTAACCCCGCACCTGGGCCGGCTGAGGTGGGAAATACTCATCCCCCAAACTCCCTCCTCGGGGCCTGGCTCCCCACCTCCGAGAGGAGACACTCCACCGGGGAGAACGGCCCACTGTCAGGTTTCCGATCCGGTCCATCGTTTCCTCCTTCCGTCCGGTTAAAACATGGAAGCTGGTGCCTCCTGCTTTCAGAACAAATCCCAACATCTGTGCAGTGGGTCCCCCTCTCGCCCTCAGGTTTTATTTTCGCCTTTATCCCTGTACTTCCTTCTGCTCCACCGTCAGCACAGAAAAAGACGCGGTTCTATTTCTGTCGTAAGTTGCCACCATCTCTCTCTCCGCTCTTGGCCAAACGTCTTGAAGACGGGGCCCTGCCAGCCGTCGGCACTCCCCCGCCTCCCACTCCCCTGCAATCTGCCGCCATCCGCCCCGCAGCCTCAGGGACGCTGCTCTCTGCAAGGTCACGCGCCCAGGCCGCGTCCAGCGCCCTCCCTGCGGCTTTGGGCTGGGACTCTGGCCCGGCCTTGATCCCTTCTCGTTCCTCTTCCTCCTCAGCTCTGCCCTCAAAATGTTCCCTGGGCTGTGTTCTAGACTCTAGAATCTAGGCCCTTTCTCCCACCTCCACTCCCACCTACTTGTTAATCCTTCTCAACTCTCTATTTCTAGCCCGGATCTTTCTGAGCTTCCAACCTATGAATCCAGCTGGCTTCTGGAACATCTCCACTTGGATGGCCCAGAGGCGCCTCAAACTCGGCGAATCTCAACTGAAATTCCTCGCTTTACCTCCTCCGACCAGGTTCGGCGAATGGCACTCCGATAGGGCCTGGCTCCATGCTGGAGAGGGGGCGTCCTAGACCCCGTTCTCTCTCTCACACACTCCGCGTACCGTCCACCTCCGAGTCGTGTGTATGCTGCCTTCTAATACCTACCAAGTATGTCTCCCTCAGGCAGCATTTGCTGGGCTTCCAGCTGGTCCTCCATGGGACAGAGGAGGCTTAAGGCCTTCACTGTAGGACAAGCCAAGGAAGGCCCAAGTTCAAGTCAGCTGTCCCAGGGCTACTGCACTAGCCTCTAACTGGTCTTTTTCTTTTCAGGTAAGTCCCACTTGTACCTGAACATTTAAGTGAATCGGAATCAACTAGGGTGCTGATTTATTTTTTTCAATATATGCTTATTGATTTCAGAGCAGAAGGGAGAGGGAGAGAGAGAGAGAGAAACATCAATGATGAGAGAGAATCATTGATCGGCTGCCTCCTGCAAGTCCCCTACTGGGAATCATTGAGCCTGCAACCCGGGCATGCACCCTTGACCAAAATCGAACCTGGGACCCTTCAGTCCACAGGCCAACGCTTTATCCACTGAGACAAACCGGCTAGGGCTAGGGTGCTGATTTAAATGAACGTTCTCAGGCGGTGTGGCTCCGGGATTCCTCCTTTTTAACAAGTGTCCCTGGTGATCCCTAAGCTCACTAAAATCTGAGACCCACAAGCCATTCTAAAATAAAAACAAAAAAAGTTTCTGCCACGTTTTGGTTCAGTGGCAATCTTCAACTCATAGGATAAAGTCCAAAAATTTGTATAAGACCCACAAAACCCTTTTGAGCTAACCCAGCCCTGGCCAGGTAGATCAGTTGGTTAGAGCATCATCCTTGATACACCAAGGTTTATGGGGTCAATCCCTGATCAGGGCAGATACAGGAATCAACCAATGAATACATACATAAATGGAGCAACAACCTCCCCCCCTCCCCCCATTCTCTCTCTAAAACAAACGAAAAACTAATCCAGATTAACCATTCTAGCTCTCTCTCATCATTTCTTCCTGGAAGCCTCGGCTTCTTTGGTCATAGTCAATTAGCTGGGTTCTTGAATGAACCTGCTCTCTCTCTCAACTCCAAGCTTTTGTCCACTGTAGGTACGCAAAGATTCACTGAATGCATGAATAAATTGAAACTGTCACTAGGGGAAGTTCCTGTGCTAGGCAGTGGGCAGACAAAGTCCCTGACTCAAATAACGTAATTTGGCGGGCTGGGGGTGGGGGTGGGGTTAGGAACTACACAAGAAGTGAAAGGGGAAGAGAACCAACAGCCATGTGTCAGGCATTGTGTGGGGCTTTACTATTAGCTCATTTCCTGCTCACACAAAGCCTTATAAGCGAGCATAGTATTTATTTGCTACTAAGGCTCAAAGGAATGAAGTAACTTACCCAGTAGCACACACTGGCAGGTAGTGTTGAGTGAGCTCTTCCTGTATGCCTGGGAATGAACATACTGGGTGCTATAGAGGAGGAAAAAGAGACGCCATCTTTGCTGTGCTGACCCTAAGTCTTCTGCAGCCATCACACACCTCCCCAGCCTTGTAGGGCTGCAGAACCATCAAAGAGGAATATGTCCTGTTAAACTTACCCTCATTAATATGTGGGCACTTCCAGTAATCAAATGCTTCTTTAGTTCTTAGCTTCTGGGTGACAGGCGTGTCCTACAATATCCCCCCTCTCCAAAGTTATGCTAAATTACAGAATTACCTTCAGGCAATGGAGGAGTTCCTATAAAAAATAGTGAAGCATATTCAAATGTGTGAGCAACACATATTCCAATGGCAAACTGGAATTCTGTGAGCTGAGTGTAGGGGATCTACTCAAGTCATATACTGGGAGTCTCTTTCCAATGTCTAGGTAAAAAAAAAGATGAAAAGATAGAAATTTCCCAACATTGTTTCTCCCTTCATCATTTTTTAAAAAATTGATTTTAGAGAGAGGAAGGAAGAGAGAGAGGAACATCTATTGGTTGCCTTCTGTAAGTGCCCAGACCCCGACCGGGAATCAAACCTGAACCTGCAACCTAGGTAAATGCCCTGACTGGGAGTTGAACCCAAAACCTTTCGGTTATACTGAACTATGCTCCAACCAACTGAGCCACACCGGCCAGGGCTGTTGTTCTGCTCATTCATGCATTCACTATTTGCTTCCTGTATGTGCCCAAACAGGAGATCGAACCTACAACCGTGACCTCCAGACAACACTCCAACCGACTGTGCTACCCAGCCAGGGCTCCCTCCTTCATTTTTATAGCGGTGGGCGGGGATGGCTGTGCACTGGAAAAGAGCGCTTCGGAAAAGGAAAGTTCGAGGAATACTATATACAGAAGAGTAGTGGCAGGTATTGAGTATTATGTGGAGATTCTGTGCCAAGCCCTTAATCCTCACACAGCCTGTGTTGTTATTATCTCCATTTTTACAGATGAAGAAAGTGAGACCTAGAAAAGTTGGACAACTTGCTCACCCAGCTTAAAGTGGCAGAGCCAGTATCAAACTGAACTCAAGATTTCTGACTCTGATCCCAGCGCTTAGTTACTATAGCACTGCGTACAGCGCCCGCCCTCATCTCCCACCCAGTGGAAGGATGCAGAGAGGACATGCAGAAAAAACATCCCAGGCCCTGGGCTGTGTGCTCAGTGGTTAGAGCACAGACTGAAGGGTCTCAGTTTGATCCCCATCCCTCCCCAGGCCCCGGTGGGGCTCGGGAGGCAACCAACCAATGTGTCTCTCACATCAATGTTTCTCTCTCTCTACCCCTCTCTCCCTCTGACTCTATCTAAAAATCAATAGAAAAAATATCCCTTGTGTGAGGATTAACAACAACAACAAAAATCCCAGATTGGGGTCAGGAACACCAATCAAGTTGTTTTGACTTAAATTTTTGTTTGTTTCTCTCTCTCAGCAGAACTGAAGTTCCAAAGAAAGCTGAGACCTGTCTGTCCTGTTTAGTTTTATTCCCACCACTTGGTATCGGTTCCTGGATCCTAATGGGCCGGTACAGGAAGAATGAGGAGGGACTTGTGCAGTGAGCGGTTTTCACCATGAGGGTTTAAGAACTTGGGCAAGAAAGGCCCAGTTTTTCTAGAACTCTAGTTACATATCAATAACTGATGTTAGAAGTAGAAGAAGAGGGTGAACCATCCAGAATGTACTCCTCAGGGTCAGATGCCAAATCAAAAAACACCATTCCTAGAAAGTGCAGGAAGACAAGAATCACAGTCTGTGTAGAGCTTTAAATCCTTGCCAAAACCCTTGAGAAACACGTAACTGAATTATAACACAGATGACTAAACTGAGTAATTTATGCCACCAAGTTTCCTTCAGGGTCTGAGGTTACTTGAGTTCTTGAGCTCTCCGTGAATACTGCAGGAATACTGACCATGGGGCGGGGAGGGGAGGGAAGAATAAATACTAAGTCCCTGAACTTCAGGAAATCTGGAGGCAGAATGGTGATGTGAAAACCTTCCAGCTTTCTCTCCTTGGGTCATGGCAAAGGTGGGACCCAAGATTGTGCCAGTAGTCGTAGTCAAGAACCTGGCATATGGCACTTTGTGTCAGCTATAGCGTAAAAGATAGAGAAATGCTGTTCCATAATACTATACATTTACTGGATATTAACATACGTGTTGTCCAAACATACTTGGAAAATGGTTCTGTAAGCTTTTTGAGGACAGGTATTTTCGCTTTTCATCTTCATAGTCTCAGCAAATAACAAAGTCCTGAGAGTCAATGGTCAATAAGAGTTCATTGACTTACTGATGCAATAGTAACATAGCTCTTGTCATGAGAATCCCAAAAATGCCTAAATCGGGGCTCCTGAGCGTCTGTCCTGCAGCTACTTTTGAATGACAATTTCCAGTTCTTCTAACCCCATTAATGCTCCAATCCTACTCCTCTGTCCATTGCTGGGTTCAGGTATGGCCCAGTGACTAGAGGCTGTTTATTTCATAAAACAAATGAAAACAAATTAAACCAAGTTTGTATTTTCCTGTTGTGCCTAATAAGATAACATCCGGGGGGGGGGAAATAATAATAAAATAACATCCGTACTCTTCAAGCTCTTGTTTGTGATTGATTACTCTCATCCTGAGGTAGAGAAGATGGTTGGAAGGATAGCTCTTAAAGGATGGTCCCTGGGCAACAATATCACTTTCACTTGGAAATTTGTACTTCTAGTACAAATACCAAGGGCCCCATCCCAAACTATTGAATTAGAAGCTCTGGGGATAGAGCCTAGGAACCAGTGGTTTAACAAACCTTCTAAGATAATTCCGAAGTTCACTAAAGTTTGAGAACCACAGGGCTAGAGCAGTTTTTACCCTCCAAAAAGAAATTTGTCACATTTATAATTGTATCTCTCAACTTGAAGTTTTATGTGGCTAGTTATACATTACTAGGACTATAAAGCAGGTTTTCACAAACATGTTCTTATTCATGTTCATATACATATGTATGTACCTACATATGTATTTAAAACATCAGTGAAACATTTTTCCCTTTGGGTTATTTTGCTTTATTTTTAATTTTTAAAACAATTTTTATTGTTTGATTTTAGAGAGGAAAGGAGAGAGGGAGGGAGAGAGAAAGAAAAAGAGAGAGAGAAACATCAAGTTATTGTTCCATCTATTTATGCATTCATTGGTTGATTCTAAATTCTTTTTTTTAAATCATGTGGGTTTTTAAAATGTATTTTATTGGTTTTTTACAGAGAGGAAGGGAGAGGGATAGAGAGTTAGAAACATCTATCACTGCCTCCTGCTTTTGACCAGAATCAAACCTGGGACCCTTCAGTCCGCAGGCTGACGCTCTATCCACTGAGCCAAACCGGTCAGGGCCATTGGCTGAATCTTACATATGCCCTGACCAGGGATTGAAACCTTGGTGTTTTGGGATGATGCTCTAACCAATTGAGTTACCTCGCTAGGGCCTATTTTTTCTTTTTGTTTTTTGAAATTTATTAATTCACTCATATTACCACAATACAACACTTATTTCTCAATTTTAATTTCTAATCTTTATCCACAAATATATCTCTTTTTCTGTTACGCACATATATTTCTTTACCTCATTGTAGAAATACATAATTTTTGGTTTACTCTTAAATTTTTTTTCAATTACAGTTTACACTCAATATTACTTTGTATTAGTTTCAGGTGGATAGCCGGTTTACCTTGAAATTGGAAAATTCTGTGGTAACATTCTAAAGGGGAACTTTTTCTGGCTGTCAGAATAACACTTCTCATTCCTGCCAGTCTTTTCTCTGCACAAATATTGATACGTATTTTTTACAAAATTGATGCTTTTAAACAAAATTTTATCTTTATAAAATTTTGCTAGTTATCTTTTCTTTGTTTATGTAGTTACCTTTTCACGACTACATAAGCCTCTCTAGCTGTAGGACATTTATTTCCTTTTTTTGGGTGATTATTCAGAATGTCCCTCGTGATTATCTCCTGGAAATACAATTATGGGTGCAAAAGGTGAACATTTTAAAACTTCTTGAAAAATTTTTCCATGTTCTTATGTCTTCATGGTTCTTCTAAATAGGTGAATAATATCTTATTGATACTATATTTATAGTCAAACCTCGTTTCTCGAATGTCTCCCATCTCAAACAATTCAGTGCACAACCAAATTGTTCACAGAAAAATGTCTCAGTTGTTGACCAAAACTTCAGTATTCGACCTGACAACCCTTTCAGGGACTCTCAGGCAATAAACAAAGGAGATAATGCTTTTGTTGCTGGCAGAAATCGAGGATTAGCACAATTTTAAAACATAAGGAGGCCATCAATATTGTTAATGATGCTAAGGTGTGAAAGTGCTCACAAAACAATAATCACAGGCAAATGAATAGGTAGAAAAACTGTTGTTGATTGGATAAACAAAAAGCAGTTAGCCTGTGATAGCATCTGGGAGGCTGTGATATATGAAAAACTCTTCTTTTAAGGCTAGTAGAATGTGGTTTGATATGAGAAAGGTTAAAATAGAGACTCATTTGGGGGTCTGGAACAGATTAATTCAATTTACATTATTTCTAATGTGGAAAAATGATTTGGTTTTCAAACAACTCACTTCTTGAATAGCCTTCTGGAATGAATGAAGTTCAAGAACCATGGTTCCACTGTACTACTCCATTCCTCTATTCCTCTGTGGTGGGACATCTATCTATGACAGTGGCTCTTAACAGAGGTGATTTTGCCCCCTAGGGGACATTGGGAGTATCTAGACATTTTTGGTTGTCACAATTGAGAATTACTAGCATTTAGTGGACAGAGGCCAGGGATTCTGCTAAACATCCTGCAATGCATAGGATAGCTCTCACAACATAGAATTATCAGGCCCAAAATGCTAATAGTGTGGGGGTTGAGAAATGTTTGTTGTTGTTACATATGTATGTAATATGTATTTTTTGGTTTTATATATATACTAGAGGCCCGGTGCACAAAAATTTGTGCACTGGGAGGGGGGGTCCCTCAGCCTGGCCTGTGCCCTCTCATAGTCTGGGACCCCTCGGGAGATAACGACCTGCTGGCTTAGGCCTGCTCCCGGGTGGCAGAGGCCAGGCCCAATCCCTAGGTGCAGGCCCTGGTCGGGCTCAGAGCAGGGCCGATTGGGGGGTTGGGGCACCGTCCCCTGTCACACTCAAGGCAGGGTCGATGGAGAGGTTGCGGCGCCACCCTGTCACGCACAGAGCAGGGCCAATCAGGGGGTTGGGGCACTGCCCCGTCACTCACAGAGCAGGGCCCATCAGGGGGGTTGGGGCTCTGTACCCCGTCACGCACAGAGCAGAGCCAATCAGGGTGTTGGGGCGCAGCCACTCTCACACTCAGGGCAGGGCTGATGGGGAGGTTATGGCTCTACCCCATCACACACAGAGCAGGGCCCGTGTGTGGGGGGGGGGCGTTGGGGAGCTCCCCTCTATCAGGCATAGAGCAGGGGCTGATCAGGGGGTTGGGGCGCCTTCCCCGGTCAAGAACAGAGCAGGGTGGATAGGGAGGTTGTGGCCCCACCCCCTGTCACGCACAGAGCTGCAGGGCGATCAGGGGTTTGGGCGCTGCCCCCTGTCACACTGATCCCGGTGCTGGGAGGCCTCTCAGCTCCGCTGATCCTGGTGCCGGGAGGCCTCGCGGCTCCGCTGATCCCGGTGCTGGGAGGCATATTACCCTTTTACTATATAGGACAGAGGCCTGGTGCATGGGTGGGGCCAGCTGGTTTGCCCTGAAGGGTGTCCTGGATCACGGTGGGGGTCCCCACTGGGGTGCCTGGCCAGCCTGGGTGAGGGGATGGTGGCTGTTTGCAGCTGGTCACACACCCTTCAGGGTGGGGGTCCCCACTGGGGTGCCTGGCCAGCCTGGGTGAGGGGATGATGGCTGTTTGCAGCTGGTCACACACCCTTCAGGGTGGGGGTCCCCACTGGGGTGCCTGGCCAGTCTGGGTGAGGGGCTGAGGGCTGTTTTCAGGCTGGGGGTGACTGAAGCTCCCAACAGCTCCTTTTTTTTTTTTTTTTTAATTCTGGGCCAGCTTTAGCTTGAGGCTTGGCTCCAGCTTTTAGGCCTCCGCTGCTGAAAGTAGGTTTCTGGCATTTGCTTACAATGTTGCGAATCTGCTGGCTGAAGTCAGGTGGTATTTGTTACAGAGTTTCTTAAACTGCCCGCTCAGAGGCCTGCAGTGGCAGGCGGGGAACGTTGGTTTCCTCCGTCACTGAGGCAAGCAAGCCTCATGTTAGTTTCAAGCTGCCTGGCTGCCGGCCGCCATCTTGGCTGACAGTTAATTTGCATATCTCGCTGATTAGCCAATGAAAAGGGTAGCGGTCGTACGCCAATTACCATGTTTCTCTTTTATTAGTGTAGATATGTGATATAAATCACCAAAATTCGCACATCTTTTTTTTTTTTTAATATATTTTATTGATTTTTTTACAGAGAGGAAGGGAGAGGGATAGAGAGTTAGAAACATCGATGAGAGAGAAACATCAATCAGCTGCCTCCTGCACATCTCCTACTGGAGATGTGCCCACAACCCAGGTATATGCCCTTGACCGGAATCGAACCTGGGACCTTTCAGTCCGCAGGCTGACGCTCTATCCACTGAGCCAAACTGGTTTCGGCTTCGCACATCTTTTGTGTTTTGAAATTCTTTAAAATAAACTTTCAAGAGGACTTACTGGGTCAAAGTACATAAATACTTCTATGGCTCTTGGTAACCCATTTCTACCTTGTTTACAAAAATTATTATGTTTCTTGAAGTGATTATGTATTTACTTCTCTGGAGGCATTGGTTTTACTAGGATGCATTAAATGCATCCACTCAGCCCCTTACAGAAAACAAATTCTAGCATAGTTCCTCTAGCTTGATTAGAGAATGACTGATTGTACGTTTGACTTTGGAGTAACAAAGTAATTTTTGGTTTGGTGCTTGCACAATTGGTATGTTTTGTTTTAGGTGATTTTTATTTGAGTCCAGAAATATTTTACTCTTTTTGTCTTCCTGGGGTTCTGATACACCTCAAGTTGAAGTCTCTCCAGAATAGTTATAGGAATTCCAGACTTAAATAACCAATGTAGGGAGAGGAGAGGAATGAGAGAGGGAGAGGAGGAGCTGGTGAAGAAGAGCTGAGAAAAGAAGATTTGTATGCTGATAATGCAATTTGTCTTTCCAAATTATTCCTTTAGGATTATGTTAAGAAAAGAGGGGTGGCCCTGACCGGTTTGGCTCAGTGGATAGAGCGACAGCCTACGGACTCAGGGGTCCCGGGTTCGATTCTGGTCAAGGGCATGTGCCTTGGTTGCGGGCACATCCCCAGTGGGGAGATGTGCAGGAGGCACCTGATTGATGTTCCTCTCTCATCGATGTTTCTAACTCTCTATCCCTTTTCCTTCCTCTCTGTAAAAAATCAATAAAATACATTAAAAAAAAAAAAAAGAGGGGTGGATGACCTAACCGGTTTGGCTCAGTGGATAGAGTGTCAGCCTGCGGACTCAAGGGTCCCAGGTTCAATTTCAGTCAAGGGCATGTGCCTTGGTTGCAGGCGCATCCCCAGTGGGGAGTGTGTAGGAGGCAGCTGATCGATGTTTCTCTCTCATCAATGTTTCTAACTCTCTATCCCTCTCCCTCCCTCTCTGTAAAAAAATCAATAAAATATATTAAAAATTAAAAAAAAGGAGGGGTGGAGGTGGAAGAGGGAATATGGGGTGGGGTGGGGGGGCTACATGGTGATGGGGGAAAATAAAATATAGGGTTGGGGAGAGGATACAAGCCCTGGCTGGGTGCTCACTTGATTAGGGCACCTCCCAATAAGCCAAGATTGGGGGTTTGATCCTTGGTCAGGGCACATACAAGAACCAACCAATGAATGCATAAATAAGTGGAACAACAAATCAATATTCCTCTCCCTAAAAAATATCAATCAATAAATTTTAAAAAATTAAAAAGGAACACAAATGCATAATTTATTATACTTCATAGCCCCACAATTGGTGTCAGAAACGCTCAGATCAGTAAACTATGAAACATTTAGAAAATGCAGCAAGACATAGATGGCAGAATTACATTAAATTTCATCCTAAGGATGGATGGCCGTTTTAAGAGATAGGGATTTGGGTGAAATTGTGATAGCCACAGGATTTTCCTTCCTTTACGTAACAATTAGTATCTCAAAAGAACAAACTATTGGGGTGACGAGATTTTCCTGATCGCTCCAAGTCATCTTATTTCCACCAATTCAAGCAGGTCTTTCAGAGCAATCTCAGGGAAAGAACCGTTTGCCCAGCTAAAATACTTAAAAGTTGTCGTTTTCAAGTCAAAATTTTCTTAAATAAAAGAAAGCTGCTACATTTTCAGGCACTGTTTCCTAAGGCTTACTTTAAAATTCCGAATTTCCTTCAGTTGGTTAAAAAAACTAGCTTATTCGGGAATTTAGAGCTGGTACTATTCTCTTCCTTGTATTTGTAAATATGGCATTTACATTAGAAACTCCTTTAAGTTAATGGAGCACTTTTGAGTTTTCCATTAGCAAGACCCAGTATGCCCTGATTGTTTTTTTTTCTCACAAACCAGTATTTGTGCTTAATTTAAGCAAGCTCAGCCGTCTCGATTTCACAGTAGTTCCAACGGCATCAATTTCGTCTGCTTTGCTTCTTGAGCGTTTTAGGGTGGGAGCTGGCAGCGCTTGCCTTCCTTAAGGAGCCCGATGGGCTGACGGGTCCCCGGGAAGGGGCTCCCTTGCCCTGGACACCGCTCGGAGAAGCGGCCGCGACGACGCTAACCTGCAAACCATCGAGGGCAGAGAAAAGCCAGAAGGGTGAGAAGCCATGGGCTCGCTCGAGCGCGGGGCAGGCCCAGCTCCAGCCCCAGGTCGGCCAGCCCGCGCACGCGCGAAGGCACCGCCACCGCTCCCGCCTTCTCCGGGGGCCTTCTCCCGGACGGGCGCGTGGCTGTCCGCGGCGGCGCCTGACCAGGCGGGAGGGTTACTCCGAGGACAGACGGCCCCTGGCGCTGTTTTTCCTGAATTGTTGTCGAGGCCAGAAAGGAAGGAATCGTGTAGCGTGCCACAGAGGGATGGTCGTGGGCGACGGGAGGGACCCCTGCAGCGCTGGCGACTTGGATCTGCAGGCAGTGCGAGAGGCGCCAGGGCGGGGTCCTCTGTCGCAGCCGGCTCCGAGCGGGAGGCCCGAGCCGCGAGCTTTGGCGGCCCCGCGAGTTGCAGGCAGCTGAGGTGCGGCGCTATGGAGGAGCTCGATGGCGAGCCGATAGTCACTGTAAGGGCGCCCCGAAGGGTCTTGCTTGCCCGCGCGGACCAAGGGTTGAGTCTGCTTCGTCAGCCACTGCAGGCTTGTCTCCCTCAACGCCGCCCGCGAGGCGCCCCTCCCCTTCCTTCAGCTCAGTGGCCGCTGCCCGGAGGTCACATTCGCTAGGTGGTCGCGTTAGGGTCGCCGTGGCTCTGGGTTTCTGCTGCTCCGTGTACTCGGACTACCTGGCCCCGCAGGCCGCACCCCGTCCCTCGCTCCCCTGCCTTCCCGCCTTCCTGCTTCCCTCGCTTTTCCCGTCGGGCCAAGGCTCCCTGAGCGCGTTCGGATCTGGCAGAGGAAGTGGTGTTTTTTTTTTCCTTCCAGTCGAACTAAGCTTCACATCGCAGCGCCGTGATTTTGGCTTGTGCTTGTCCAGGGTTTACTAACCATATTCAGTCTCTCGGGGGATTACTTCTTTGTATTGCTCTGTTCGCTCTCAGTTGTAGCTGAACTCAAGAGAATATGCCCAGTGTTGCTGGTCGGTGATGTTTTAGACACGAATACCTGCCGCTCCTGCCCCCCGCCCCCCCCGCCGGGAGTGCACTCCTCTCATCGCCTCACTTTTCACAGGAAAGTTCCCGCAGCCTCGGGCCGCCGGACCAGGGCACGTCTCTGCCCCTTACCGCTTGTTCTCCACCTCTCGCTCTCGGTAACCTAGGTAACCTGTAAACCCCATTAACTGCAGGTTGCCTGACCCTGTGTTTTTGCTTTTTAGAAAGTAGAGATGCCTACCGTTTTCAGCGAAAGCCATCAGACTGCAAAGCGGTATCTGACAAAACAAACAATTGAAAATAGGGGTAATTTCAAAGCGAACTGGGCAAAACAAGGCATGAGATCTTAGTAGCAGTTAACCTGTTTCAGAGAGATGGCATAGAAGCTGTGTGGTTGGGGGTCTGTCCTTTTAGTGAGTAATAGTTCAGTTCCTTTTTATTTACTTATTTATTTAAAAAAATATTTTATTGATTTTTTACAGAGAGGAAGGGAGAGGGATAGAGGGTTAGATACATCGATGAGAGAGAAACATTGATCAGCTGCCTCCTGCACACCCCCACTGGGGATGTGCCCACAACCAAGGCACAGGCCCTTGACCGGAATCGAACCTGGGACCCTTGAGTCCGCAGGCTGACGCTCTATCCACTGAGTCAAACCGGTTAGGGCCCCTTTTTATTTTTTAAACTTCCTCCCCCCCCCCCGCCCCCCAAACTGCAGATTACTAACTTATAATAATTGATTAGGGTGTAGCTTTCCTTTTTATCAGCAGTTGAGAAATGCAGGCTGGGTTGAGGTGCCCAGACAACGCTCACTTGCTTATTCAGGGTCGAATAGACTGGGCTGATCTCAGCCACATTCAGCCGTCTACATGGGTTAGCACTTAACTTTCATGACCACCTATTTCGAGGATTGTCCTTGCAAATCAGTTGGGAGCAAAGCCTTTAATAACAGTTTCTGTGCCTTATTTTTTTCTTTACTAGTTGATTCCAGGAGTGAATTCCAAGAAGAAGCAAATGTGTTTTGACTGGGGTCCAGGGGAGATGCTGGTGTGTGAGACCTCCTTCAACAAAAAAGGTACTTACTATTATTTTTTCTTACAGATGGTCTATCTGGGCACATTTAGTTGTTGTTGTTTTTTTCCCCTTTACTCTCAGATTTGACTAGTTGAGACATAATACAGTTGAACTTATTTTGCACCATTTTTTATTTTTAAAACTTTAGCTGTTTAAGAGTTTCATTGATTTATGAGACCTGGCAGATATTCAGTCCAGGGGGGAAAAAAGTAACAATATTCTTCCAAATGTTAGAGAAGAGCTTCTTTTCTTTAAAATTGATTTTTAGAGAGATGAAGGGGAGGAAGCGAGAGAAACATGGATGTGAGATAGGAACAGCAGTTGGCTGCTTCCTACACACCACCTACTGGGGATCCAGCCGAAACCCAGGCATGTGCCCTGATCTGGAATTGAAACAGCAACAGGGACGACACCCAACCAACTGAACCACACTGGCCAGGGCTTTTCTCTTCTTTTTTAGAGAATCTCTTTTCTTTCTTTTTATTTTCTTTTATATTTTTATTGATTTCAGAGAGGAAGGGAGAGGGAGAGAGAGATAGAAACATCAATGATGAAAGAGAATCATTGATTGGCTGCCTTCTGCATGCACCACATCAGGGATCGAGCCCACAACCTGGGCATGCGCCCCGAACGGGAATCGGACCATAACCTCCTGGTTCCTAGGTCGATGCTCAATCACTGAGCCACGCTGGCCAGGCATCTTACTGAGTTTTACAAAATAGGCTAATATTAAGTGATTTACTTTTTTCAGTAGAGTTTGATTGATGGAGGTGAAAGGTAGTTTCCAACTATGTTAGTGAGCTGAGGTGTAAAGTCAGAGAATAAGCATTTATTTTTAGAAATTCTTGTGTGGATACTTGGTAAGTGGTCATTTATATAATTTTTAATAAATGAAATTAGTGGCTAAAAGTTGAAGCTTTTGTAATTAGATAGTAAAAAAATTTATAGTGGGTTCTTCTATGATGCTGATAGATGTTAAAAATTTTTTTTTTTAAATCTTGTTTTAGGAAAATCAGAGACGGTGCCAAGCTGCCCTTTTATCTATATTGTCCGGAAAGATGTAGATGTTTACTCTCACATCTTGAGAAAACTCTTCAATGAATCCCATGGAATCTTTGTGGGCCTCCAGAGAATTGAAGAAGAATTGACTGGAAAATCCAGGAAAGCTCAGTGAGTAGGCTGCTAATAGGTGCTGCAGTGCACAACTAAATTGTGAAAAGCCAAATGAGATGCATTCTTGACCTTTTGCCTGGTGGATGGCCCTCCTGGAGAAATGAGGGTCTCCTGGTACTGTTCCAGTTCTGCGCTATGCATTGTAAGTGGTCAGCAGTGGAAGTGTCTTACAGGGAATGTGCAAATGGTGTTGACTGACTTGCTGGCTTGATAAGGTTTCTTTGTTTATATTCCTACTCATTTACTCTCCAAAGAAGAAAATTTATTTATTTATTTATTTATTTATTTATATTTTATTGATTTTTCACAGAGAGGAAGGGAGAGGGATAGAGAGTTAGAAACATCGATGAGAGAGAAACATTGATCAGCTGCCTCCTGCACACCCCCCACTGGGGATGTGCCTGCAACCAAGGTACATGCCCTTGGCCGGAATCGAACCTGGGACCCCTCAGTCCGCAGGCCGACGCTCCATCCACTGAGCCAAACCGGTTAGGGCCAAAGAAGAAAATTTAGATCAAATAAGCACCTGAGAGTCACTGAAAGAGGTCACACTATTGGAAGATTTTGAAATTAATACAAAAATAAATTTTGTTTTGTTTTTAAAGAATTACTGTTAAGGTATTTTTTTGGCAAAAGACTAGAAAACTATTGTACTATCTATAAACTAGGATTGTTTGAGGTGTGGTTCATAAGTTAACTGCATCAATGATTTTTAGCAAGAATGCCACATGTATGGTGTGTTCTCAATACATGGGGTTCATGATGTTGATGTTTTATTATTACTGGTGAGGTTGACCTTGATCACTTGGTTAATGCAGTTTCTTCACTATAAAGTTATAGTCTTTCCCTTGGTAACTAATAAGTATTTGGGAGAGAAACTCTAAGACTATGCAAATCTTCTCAGATTTTCAACCACTGATTTTAGTGTCCATCATTGGCTCTCATCTGCAACAATATCAGTACGGAATCATGGATACTTACTTTATTCCATGTATTGTATTGTATTTTACTTCTTTTATTGTTCAACTTGTTCCCTCTTTGGCCATTAAGAGCTCCTTCAACTTGGCTCTGTCTTTCAGCAAGCTCCTGTCACCTATTCTATCTTTCTGTTACCACAGACGTTCCAGACTCATCTTGGATGTCATTTCATTTTTTGTAGATTGGTTCGAGTGAGTAAAAACTACCGATCAGTCATAAGAGCGTGCATGGAGGAAATGCACCAGGCAGCAAGTAAGGATTTTGTGTGTGTGTGTGTGTGTGTGTGTGTGTGTGTGTGTGTATGTGATAGTAATTAAAGTATTTATCTGGATATAAATACTACAAGGTAAAAGCTGATTGACATTCCAGTTCAAAACTCTCACTTTTCTATTTTAATTTTTTGTCAATCATCTTGAGTATGTTTTTCAAGTTAGAATGTACAAAGTTGACAGGTACAAGGAAGCCTAAAGGGCTAGATTAAGGATTTAAAAAAAAATAGATTTAAGCAATGTTTTCTTTCTTTCTTTTTTTATATTTTAATCGATTTTAGAGAGGAAGGGAGAGGGAGAGAGAGAGATAGAAACATCAATGATGAGAGAGAATCATAGATCAGCTGCCTCCTGCAACTGGAGCCCGTAACCTGGGCATGTGCCCTGACCAGAAATCAAACAGTGACCTCCTGATTCATAGGTTGATGCTCAGCCACTGAGCTACAACAGCTGGGCTAAATTAAGGATTTTTAAAAATTTCATCCCCAGTTCTTTGACCTTGGTGATTTAAAGTCACCATAACCACGAGAGCCACGTGACTTCTGGATGTCAGCTAGTCCTGTATAAGGTGGTCTCAGTGTTTGCTGTGTCGCAGTTAAATGTGCCACTTCTAACTTTAGGGTCTTGGTTTGAGAATCATTGATGTACAACAAAAAGATATGAAGCATTAAAAAAAAAATCTATAGTGAAAATGGTGGTCATTAGAAGAAACAGGCACAAGCTACAGAACCTGGTATGTGAAGTTACAACAATGAGACTGAAAGTTCCATTGCTCACTTAAAATGTTTTACGTTTTATTAGTTGCTGCTAAAGATCCAACCAGCAGTCGCCAGTTCAGCAGCCAGGTAAGGGCACTGCCTTTGTTGTTGGCACTATTATGTCTTCCTGTGTCCTCGGCACCCACCTGGAGTGGCTTTGCAATCACTCTTTTTTGCAGCCCTCTATTCTTTCCAGGTAGACAGGCAACTCCTTGGGGTGGTAAGGATCTTTTTCAACTTCTAGTGCCCCTTCAAGGCCTAGCATATTGAAACAAAGGATGTGCTTGATAAATACCTGTTGAGTTTTCAGTTCTTAGGGGAAATACAAATCCTAACCACATTGTGTCACCTGAGGGTCGAGAGCTGAGCTTTTGGAACCACTGCTTGGTCTCATAAACTGTACTCAACTCATGAAACCAGCATTTACTGGGCTGCAAGTTCTCATCCTTTAGTTGGAACTGGATGAGGACTTAAAGAATTCTCTTTCTTTGGTAGACTCTTTTAAAAAATATTTTTATTTCTCAATTACAGTTCACATTCAGGATTATTTTATATTAGTTTCAGGTGGTTAGACTTATAATTTACGAAGTGATCCCCCAAATAAGTCTAGTGCCCATCTGGTACCCTACACATAGTTAGTACAATATTAGTGATGACATTCCTTATGCTATAGTTTATGGCAGAATCGTGTGTGTTTTTCCACATCAAGAGTTTATTGCCCTAGCGGTTTAGCTTAGTGGCTAGAGTTTCGGCTTGCAGACTGAAGGGTCCCGGGTTCATTTCTAGTTAAGGTCATGTACCTTGGTTGCAGGCTCGATCCCAGGCCCTCATTGGAGCTCATGTGGGAGGCAACCAAATGATGTGTCTCTCTCACATCGATGTTTTTCTCTCTTTCTCTGTCTCCCCCCCTCACTTCCACTCTCTGTAAGAATCAATGGAAAAATATCCTCAGATGAGGATTAACAAAACCAAACCAAAGAAGTTTACTAAGGGAAAGTCTATGGCATAATCTTTTTTTTAAAAATATGTTTTATTGATTTTTTACAGAGAGGGATAGAGAGTTAGATACATCGATGAAAGAGAAACACCGATCAGCTGCCTCCTGCACACCCTCTACTGGGGATATGCCCATAACCAAGGTACATGCCCTTGACCGGAATCGAAACTGGGACCCTTGAGTCCGCAGGCTGACGCTCAATCCACCTAGCCAAACCGGTTAGGGCCTATGGCAGAATCTTGATGCTATTCAAACTCAGTCATTTATAGGGAATGATGCACTGTTTCTCAAGTCAGAAAGCATTTATTTCCCCTTACAAATAAGCTATTCTGTGTTTGTGCATAGAAGGGTGGTGGAAAAGGGAAGAATGTATATTTCTAAGGGCAAGTTTATTTTGGGGTCTTATATTGGGTTTGGCTTTTCGTAGACTATTTTCTAAACTCCCTTCCCTTGAATATCAACTTTATAATTTTTGCTTTATCTTTATATTTCTCATAATATTACTGAATATTTTTCTAAAAATCATCTCTCCTTTATTACTCAAATAAAGCCTCTTTCTAAATCATATCATCAAGATCATGAGTGTGATGAGCTAGTTATTAAATATATTTTTGTTGGTTTTAGAGAAAGAGGAAGGGAGGAGAGAGACAGAGACAAACATTGCTGCAAGAAAGAAACATCAATTGGTTGCCTCCCTTAAGTGCCCTGACTGGGGACCAAACCTTCAATCTGGGCATGTGCCCCGACAGAATTGAACTGGCAACTTTGTGGTTCCTAGGACGATACTCAACCAACTTAGCCATATCAGCCAGGGCAGCTGTTTTTTTCTAATGTACATTAAACTAAGACCACAGCCATTAAAAAACACACACGTTAGTTTGCATCCCATCTTCTAAAATTCTCACTGGCTTTGGGAAACCCTGCCACAGGAGTACTCAGTAAATGTTGACCATCATGTGATTCAAGCTGGGCTTGGTTCCTATGTTCTAAGAGTAAATCCTGGGAATGTTTTCAGTCAAAATCGTGTCTCCATTTCTCCCTCAGGTCTCCATCCTGTCCGCCATGGAGCTCATTTGGAACCTTTGTGAGATTCTCTTCATTGAAGTTGCCCCAGGTGAGCGTGGACTCTTTCTGTCAGCATCAGAGCTGTCCCCTGCCCGTCCTCCTTGTCTTTCCTCTGTGTCGTGATGGGTGCTTTGTTGCCTAGGTTGCTCTTTTCATCAGCACACCCATCAGCGAGCATTAATGGCAGCCAGAGAAGCCTGTCGCTTTGTCAGGTTCTGCAGAAAGAATCAGACAGGTTGCCTCCCAGAAACCTAAAGTGTTAGGCGGATGACGCTGGACAAATACCAAGAAAACAGACAGTAAACTAGTGTGTGAAAGGGGTGGTCATCGATATTTGTGTCCTGGCTGGTCCAGCTTCAGAAAGTTTTAGGAGAAGCTGGGGGAGAGGCACAGTGGCTTCCTCACAGCTTGCAGAAGGAACGAACCTGCCAACAGCTGGATGTCAGACTTCTAGCCTCCAGAAATGTGAGACAGATTTATTTTTGTTTTTTGTTGTTGTTTTTTAAAAAAGGAAATGGAAAAGAAAGTTTTAGGGATTTGCAGAAAGGTTAGGCTGTGGGAGGCAAAGTCACTTTGAGTTCTGTTGCTAATGATTGGGATTGGGAAAACTCTGTGTGTTAACTGTCCACTTTGAATTAGTCTTTTGGTCTTGAATTAAATTGTGGTCAGTACAGTGTCCTGGAGTGAGTGGGCTGATGTGGGATTGCTACAGGCCTTTTTTCTTTTTAAACATATTTTATTGATTTTTTACAGAGAGGAAGGGAGAGGGACAGAGAGCCAGAAACATCGATGAGAGAGAAACATCGATCAGCTGCCTCCTGCACACCCCCCACTGGGGATGTGCCCGCAGCCAAGGCACATGCCCTTGACCGGAATTGAACCCGGGACCGTTCAGTCCACAGGCCGACGCTCTATCCACTGAGCCACACCGGTCAGGGCACTACAGGCCTTTTTTGCATTCTTTTAAGGGTCTGTGTTTGCTCTTATCCAGGAATAAGTGTTAATAATCTCTTTGCAGTCTTAGCTGTTTATTCATCTGCTAAGGAACTGAAAAATACAATTTCTTGTTGGTATGCCTCTCTGCAGTAGATTTTGTGTGTGTGTGTGTTAATCCTCATCTGAGGATATTTTTCCATTGATTTTTAGAGAGAGAGGAAAGAGAGGGAGAGAGAGAGAGAAACATCGATGTGAGAGAGAGACATTGATTGGTTGCCTCCTGCACACACCTCAATTAGGGCCGGGGAACTTGCAACCAAGATACGTGCCCTTGACCAAAATTGAACCCAGGACCCTTCAGTCCATTGTTCAACACTCTATTCACTAAAACCAAACAGGCTAGAGCTGTCAAAAATGTTTTTATTGTTGCAAATGTAGCACCTAATCAGTACCAGTTCCTAAATGGCTGCTACTTTCATAGCCATTGAGTATTGACTAGTCATGAAGAGTCTGGAGGCTGGGGTGAGAGGGGTGTTGGTGGTGAGGTCTGGGCCTTGTATTCAACCCTTTCTTTTTTTTTTTTTTTAAATATATTTTTATTGATTTAGAGAGGAAGGGAGAGGGACAGAAAGATAGAAACATCAGTGAGGAGAGAGAGGGTCATTGATTGGCTGCCTCCTACACGCCCCACACTGGGGATCAAGCCTGCAACCCAGGCATGTGCCCCAACCAAGAATCGAACCCTGACCTCCTGGTTTATAGGTCGAAGCTCAACCACTGAGCCACACCCTCCAGGCTGTTCAACCCTTTCTAGGATTCAGTGAAAGCTGTTGCTGCCTGACACAGGACGTATTCCATAAAAGCCCATTTGCTAGTCCAGTCCTTTATTCAGGACCACACGTATATACTCATTTAAGAGGGATACCCCTTTTCTACAAAGCTCGTCTGCCCTACATTCTCTGTACGATGAGAAAGTGGAATTTGCCGCACATGAATGTGTGACGAGAGTCTCTCCCCGCAGCCGGCCCGCTCCTCCTCCTCCTCCTTGACTGGGTCCGACTGCACGTGTGCGAGGTGGACAGTGTGTTGGCAGATGTTCTGGGCAGCGAGAACCCAAGCAAACATGAGAACTTCTGGAACTTGGTAAGGACCTTGTGCAAGCTGGGCCTCCCCTTCACCCACCTCAAGTCCTGTTTTCCCCAGTGCTGGCAGGCAGGCCTGAGGGTTGCTTACTGAGCCTGCCTATACTTGGCCTGGCTCTTCCTGTCGGTAATTATGGAAACACCCTTAGATCCTTTCTTCCCTGCTCCACTGGAAAGTTTAGAACTAAGTTATCATGTTAAAAAAGTAATGCTTTGTAGACTTTCCAGTGAGAAGGGAAATTTGGTTTCTTTAGGCACCTAAGGGAGAGAAGACGTGAATACAAAACGGATGCTTGGGGTTGGGGGTTGGGTGTTGATGTAAATGAACTTGAGGGGTTGTTTTGAGGGGATAGAAATGTTCTAAAATGATTATGATGGTGCCCAACTCTGCAAACTTACTAAAACTAATTATATACTTAAATAGGTGAGTATTTATAGTGTGTAAGTTATAACTCAATAAAGCTATTAAAAACAAAAAGATTGATGATCCCAGAGTCATTTTGGATGATCAGTTTGGAAGTCATCATGTGTGCCCGGGATGTGCATGTGTATGTATGTGAGAGCAATACTTTTTCCACTCACCTCTACTGACCTGTGACCCAGTTGGGAGGGACGAAGGAGGGGGTTGCTAGTTGACCCGAATAATGGAAAGTTGATTAAATTTATAAAATCTGGAATTCAGGTCAAGACTTGTTGCTTTTGAGGCTATTTTGGGGCCTTTGGTCCAGGACATCAGTACAGCTAAGGGGAGAGCCTTCACTCAGGAAGTATTGGGTCCAGATTTTTAATCTGGTTCATTCATTCACTGAGATTTCATTGAGGGCTACTCTTTGCAAGGCACAAGCATGACCAAAGAAGGCAAAGATTTCTGCCCTTGCGGAGACATTTCCTGCACAGGAGTAGGAAATAGAGAAACAAGTAAAGCATGTACCATGTCTAATAGTGACGGCTTTGGAGAGACATAAAGCAAGCAGGGAATTGCGAGTGGGAGAGGGAGTCAGAAGGAGCTGAGGAGGGGAGCTGTGCAGATGAAGGGCATTCCCAACAGCGAGGCCTGTAAATGCTGCGTCCGTGAGGCAGAGTGGGACGAGGACGGCAAGGAGACCAGTGAGCCGGGAGCAGCGGGAGCAAGAGGGAGAGTTGGGGAGTTAAGGACAAGGCCAGATCGTAGAGGACCCGCTGGGCTGTCCTAAGGATGTTAGCTTTCAGAGCGGGAATAACTAACAGAGAGGAACCGTGCTCCGTGGTGCCACACTGCCCGGTTAGCATTCTGGCTCTGCCTCTTCCTAGCTGTTAGGTCACGAATGAGTCCCTTCACAGCCTTCAGTTTTTCGTCTGTACAGTAGAGGTAACAACACTTACCCATGGGGCTGTTATGATTAAATTAGTTAAAGGGCGTGATTGGGTATAAATTAGTTGATAGATACAGTAAAGAGCTTCTGTTTTATTCCTGGGTCAGGTGGGGTAAGGGGGATGTTGGAAAGTTGAGCGAAGGAGCGCCATGCCCTGACTTAGGCTTTGGAAGCCTCTTCCGGCTGCTCTCCTGAGGAGAGTGAGGCCAGAGCACAGAGGTACCAGAGTGGAGGCCATGGTACTGCCCCAGGCAAAGACGGGGGTGACCTGGACAAGCGCAGGAGCTGAGCACAGGAGCTGGTGAGAAGTGATTAGGGTCTGGATGCGGTTTAAAGACAGTTGGTAGGGCCGGAACCGGTTTGGCTCAGTGGATAGAGCGTCGGCCTGTGGACTGAAGGGTCCCGGGTTCGATTCCGGTCAAGGGCATGTGCCTGGGTTGCGGGCACATCCCCAGTGGGAGATGTGCAGGAGGCAGCTGATCGATGTTTCTCTCTCATCGATGTTTCTAACTCTCTATCCCTCTCCCTTCCTCTCTGTAAAAAATCAATAAAATATATTTTAAAAAAAAGAAAAAAAAAAAGACAGTTGATAGGGTTTGCTAATGGACTGAATGTGGGTGTGTGAGAGGAGAATTTGGGAAGATCAGGTTGGTGAGTTGGAGGTGACCGGGTGCTTTTGCAAGCATGTTATGGTGCCTGTGAGAGCCAAGTGGAGACACTGACTGGGCGGTAGGAGATGTGAGTCTGGAATTCAGAGAAGGCAGGCCGGGCTAGAGAGAAAAATTGGGGACTTGTCAGCATGTATATATCCTTGGCTTTTTTTTTTAACATGACATCTAGTAAAAAAAAAAAAATTGACTTTTACGTGTATGCTTGTGTGCGTATACTGTTGATTTTCATTATTCGTGATAGGTCTATAAAGGTGCCTGGAACAGTGAACTGGCGATTGCTGGACCACTGCTTCTAGGGGAAATACAGACCCTCTGGTCACAAACGTTTTGTCCGCTGATCACTATATAGTCCTCTTATGTTTGTTTAAAGGCACCTTATTTAAATTGTGTTGTTGACTCATTGACATTGAACTCACGCCAGCAGCACTGTACAGCACTTCGTGCCTGTACGAAGCTTATCTATCATGTTTGGGGCACATCACACCCTTCTTTGCACTTAGGGACCCTGCATAGCAATTTAGCACTATGCTTGGGGGCCCAACAAAAAGCATAAAAATGCAAACAATCTTGGCACTAAATAGATTGTGAGAAAGACACTTGTTTAGTGTGAGAGCTGATACAAGGAGACAGAGCGTTACCTTGTTCGCTCAGCTGGAACTGTGCGCACCAAGAGACTCAAAGTGGTTGCTGCTCTGCACGTATCCGCAAGTGATGGTGATGGCACCTCGAGGATTGATTTGGGGGTTACGGATAAATTTTAGCAAGTAGGCAAATTTACAGATATGGACTCTGAATAAAGAGGATTGACTGCACTTACATCAAGTGTATGTATGTATATATATATATATGTATGTGTATTTGAACTGAAACCTTTATGAACCAATGATTTATTTGATACCGCTGAATTTTTTTGTTTCATTTATTGTTTAAACTGTAATGGATTACACTGTCAGTTTCTTTTTTTTCTTTTTTTAAAATATTTTTATTGACTTTAGAGAGGAAAGGAGAGGGAGCGAGAGAGAGATAGAAGCATCAATGATGATAGAGAATCATTGATCGGCTGTCTCCTGCACGCCCCCTACTGGGGATTGAGCCTGCAACCGAGGTACATGCCCTTGACTGGAATTGAACCCGGGACCCTTCAGTCCGCAGGCCGATGCTCTATCCACTGAGCCAAACCAGCTAGGTCTACACTGTCAGTTTCAAAAGCATGGTTCACCTGCAGCCGTGTCAAATTCGGTGCCTGCCCCCCATGGCAGGCATTGGTCCAGAAGGCTGCCATAGAAACACTGTGGCACATGGGCCCTGGTCCCCTCTTCTGGGCCTCAGGGATAAATTTGGCTACAGACACCAAGCTCCTAGACCTGGAGGCTGGGGTGGTGGTGGTGGGGGGGAGGTGGGAAGCATGGTTCAGATTAAAGCCATAAGACTGGATGAGCTAGATTACTTCTGGAGGAAAGGAGCCATCACGCTTCCCCAAGGCTAGGAAGCCAGAGTGTGGACTCTGGGGAGGGCTTCTGGGCCTCCCATGAATGCTCATGTTCTTGGGTGTCCCCCAGGTGACCATCTTGGTGCTGCAAGGCAGGCTGGACGAGGCCCGGCAGATGCTCTCCAAGGAAGCTGACGCCAGCCCCACCTCTGCAGGCATGTGCCGAATCCTGGGGGACCTGATGAGGACAATGCCCGTTCTCAGCGTACGTGGGGGCAGCCCTGCTCTGGGTCATGGGGGGTGGGTTCATTCGTTAAGCACAAGGGGTTCATGTGGTGATGGTGTCTCACTGCCTCTCTCCCTTAGCCTGGTAACACGCAGACCCTAACAGAGCTCGAGCTCAAGTGGCAGCACTGGCATGAGGAATGTGAGCGGCACCTCCAGGATGGCACGTTCGTCTCCAGTCCTCACCTGGAGTCTCTCTGCAAGGTGTGGGAAACAAGTCCAGGGCGGGTCCAAGATGTCTTCGCTTAAGGCTTGTGGCGGCCAGCCCAGTGCTGGCAGAAACTTGGTCCTACCTGGCCAGGGCTATCCATTCTCTGAGGAAGGAGAGGGCGTTCAGACCAGGTGCGCTCGCTGAGCTCAGGAGTTACAGAGAGCTCCCCTGGAGCTGAGGGGAAACGTCTTTCTCCTCAGATCATGTTGGGAGACGAAGCTGCCTTGTTGGAGCAGAAGGAGCTGCTGAGTAACTGGTATCATTTCCTAGTGACCCGGCTCTTGTACTCCCATCCCACAGTCAAGCCCATTGATCTGCATTTCTATGCCCAGGTGAGTCTGAGTTCCATGGGGTGGGTTGGGGAGTAGGGGTCCTGGGGCTCTGCTCCCTGCTCGGTCATTTTCATTGTGTGGCCTCTGCATTGAACCTTCCTGGAGAACTGCAAGGGGCTTTCCTTTGGTCCTGTTAAAGGGCCCATCAGGGTTCCCTGCACAGTAGCCCTGCCAGCCCCCTGGAGTCTCTGCTTCCGTCCGGGGATTGACTGGGTCACCACCTTCCCACAGTCCAGCCTTGACCTGTTTCTGGGAGGTGAGAGCAACCCAGAGCCCCTGGACAACATCCTGATGGCGGCCTTCGAGTTTGACATCCACCAAGTGATCAAGGAGTGCAGGTAGGACCCGCTGTGCCACCGGCATTCTAACAGTCTTTAGGTGGGTACAGTGGCATTAAGTACATTCACAATGTTGTGCAGCTGTCATTGCCCTCCTTTTCTAGAATGTCCTGCTCCTTTTTTTTTTCTTTTTTATATATATTTTATTGATTTTTTACAGAGAGGAAGGGAGAGGGACAGAGAGTTAGAAACATTGACCAGCTGCCTCCTGCACATCCCCAGTGGCGGATGTGTCCGCAACCAAGGTACATGCCCTTGACCAGAATCGAACCTGGGACCCTTCCGCCCGCAGGCCAACGCTCTATCCACTGAGCCAAGCCAGTCAGGGCTGTCCTGCTCCTCCTTGCTGGTGTCTTTACCTGCTTCCCTCTCCAGCCACGTGTAGGTGGATAATGGCTTCTCCATGGACAAGCGTGGAGGCCTCTGAGGCTTGAGGAACATGTTTATAACAGTTTCCATTTCAGGGATGTTCACTTAAAATAACATGGCAGGAAATTACTTTGATACTTACAAACCAGAAAAAGCCAGTCTATTACTCGGAACCTTAGACATGCAGCCACCTTAAAGGACGACAGTTCTCAACAGTCTCTCTCTAATGAACTAAGGCTCCCACACCATGGTGCTCCTGGCTGGGTCTGTTCAGAGCAGGTATTCTTTTTCTTTTTTTTATTATTTTATTTTTATTTTTAAATATATTTTATTGATTTTTTACAGAGAGGAAGGGAGAGAGATAGAGAGTTAGAAACATCGATGAGAGAGAAACATCGATCAGCTGCCTCCTGCACATCCCCTACTGGGGATGTGCCCGCAACCAAGGTACATGCCCTTGACTGGAATCGAACCTGGGACCTTTCAGTCCGCAGGCCGACGCTCTATCCACTGAGCCAAACCGGTTTTGGCTTTTTTTCTTTTTTAAAATATATTTTTATTGATTTCAGAGAGGAAGGGAGAGGGAGAGATAGAAACATCAATGATGAGAGAGAATCATTGATTGGCTGCCTTCTGCACACCCCTACTGGGGATCAAGCCCGCAACCCAGGCATGTGCCCTTGACAAGAATCAAACCCAGAACCCTTCATTCTGCAGGCCGACGCTCTATCCACTAAGCCAAACTGGCTAGGGCCAGAGCAGGTATTCTACACCAGTCCTCTCCCCAGAAGGGTATCTCATCATTGTGATCAACGTTCAGCGAGGTAGGAAAGGGATTCTTATGCATAATGAGTCGGAGGTAAAGCTTTCCAGAAATCCATGTATAGGAAGTACGTCAGGAAGCATTTACCCTCCCTTCTGGGCAGCCTGGACAGGTGGTTGTTGCACCAAAGACTCCCAGAGGGAGAAAGTGGGCACGGCAGCACACGGCCTTCCTCAAGCACCAGGTTCACTCTTCGCCTGGGTGGATCCTAGTAGATCGGGGCACTGGGAAGGGTCCCCTCCCGCTGCATGCTCTTCCTGTTTGGGGCAAAAGAAAGCCAAGGCTTCAAGAAAATGATGCTCGATTTGGAGAAATGGGTTTTGTGTCAGTATGTTTTTTTACAGACCTGTAAAATATAGAGACTTTAGTTGGAGCTGGAAGAAGACAGAATTTGGCTGATGTCAGGTGTGGGGCATCTGAGTGGAGGAGTCAGTGAGAATGACTTAGAAAGGCATACACGTTACTGGTGGCCTGGTCTCTGATTGGGAACAATGGGCATTCCTAAACGTGCTGTCTGTCAGAGCAGCGGGTTACTTCCCACCGGCGCTTCCTGCATAGCCACGGCTGCATTTTTAGGAACAAAATAGATTTGAGCAGAATAAGGAGGAAAGACAGTAAAAGGGAAAGCATCCTGTTCTTTTGGTGACAGTAGGAGAAAAAGAGAAGTGCCAATCAAGAGGGCTGGTTCTTATAAATGGCTTAGAAAATGGCATCACCCTCATGCCAGTTACACCAGGGAAAGAAAGAACAGGCTCACAAGCCCTCAGTCTGGGCACCTCTGCCCTGGCAAGCAGGAGGATCTGAGGTTCTGTTAGCTGTGAATCTTGGAGCTTGGGTTTTTCTGATCAGGAAGCTACTTCTTACCCCATTTTGAAAGAGGCGCGAAAAAGCAAGTCTCGGGACCTCATCCCAGGAATTGGGAGAAGGGCTGCAGTGTCTTCAGAGAGTAGCAGAGTTTTAGAAATTTTCCCTCCTGGACAGGGAGAGTTGGACTTGGGGTCTTGCAAGCAGTTGATTTCTCATGGTTTGTACTGGTTAGACCCAAGCTTAGTTCCCAGGGGAGCCGAGAGCATCAGTCTGGAGTTGGGCCAGTGGGCTGGTGGTAAGGAAGCCTTGCTGCTGTGGGTGTGATGTCAGCTGGGTTCAGGACGACCCTGGGAAAGCAATGAGGGGAGTCCTTTCTAAAGGCACTAGAAGGGAGGTTTCTGCAGGCACCTGCTTCCCCCCAGGTGTCAACTATGCCAGATGCGAAGGGGCAGAAAGAGCTGGTGATCCTGAAGTAGAGCATAAAGGCTTGTGGAGGCCCCTGCTGAAGAGCCACGAGTTTGCCTGTTACCCCCATAGATGAAAGAAGTCAGGAATCCTTCCAGGGCTCATTTCCTCCCCTGTGGCCTGCAGCTTCCCTTAAAAGCCAGTTCCTTTCTCTCCAGCAAAAGGAAGCAGGGAACTGGGCAAGACGGCAGCCTCCTGGTGCCCTGAAAGCCCTCTGCAGGAGTTGAACTAAAAGGAAACAAACAGGTCTTCCTTCAAAGGAAAGAAATAGGACTGTTACCTGCTTAAGGGACTGTAAATGCCTAAAAGCCAAAAGGCTAAGGTGAGAGGTGAGTTGACATAATGACGGGTAGGAGAGAAGTGAGATTATCAAGGACCAATTTTACTATTCCCAGTATTTTTGATTTTATCAAAATAGGGGCCACTAGGTATTTTCAGCAGGGCAGTGCCATGAAATTTGTATTTGAGAACGAGCAATCTAGAGTACGGAGAATGGCAAGGCTGGTAGATCAGTCCTAAGGCCAATACAGTCATCTGTGTGGAAAGTGGTGATAATAGTTAATGTTTATTAGGCTGAGAGTTTTTATGGCTATTTCACTTTATTTTGCATCAAACCTTTGAGATAGGTGCTGTTATTTCATGCTTATGTTACAGATGTGGAAAGTGAACCCTGGTAAAGTCACCCTGCCAGCTCACAAGGGGCACTATTGGTATTTGGATCCAAAGCCTTTCACCAAAGTCCATACTGTTTGAATTAATGAATGATTACACTTGGGAAACTGCATCTGCCTTAATAGTGTGCTCCATTCACTTTACTTGGGTTGATTTTGCATTATAGAAAGCAACCATTAAAGTTTCTTTTCTCTCTCCCGATTTAAAAAATAGCCAAGTATTAGCTACAAAATACAGAAAGGCCTACACCAAGTAACAAATGAAAAATATAACTCAGAGTCACGCATACACACTGACAGTAAGCGCATTCGTGTGCTCTCTACAAAGTGACCCTGCAGAGTTTACAAACAGGTGCTGATATTGCTAGTTGTCTCCTCTAAGTGCTTTAGAGGGCTCTAGAAACGTTCATTTGTAACAGTGGTCCCAGATGATTCTAGATTTTGATTAAAGTGTGGTTTGGATGCCCTAACCAGTTTGGCTCAGTGGATAGAGCGTCGGCCTGCGGACTCAAGGGTCCCAGGTTCGGTTCTGGTCAAGGGCACGTACCTTGGTTGTGGGCACATACCCAGTGGGGAGTGTGCAGGAGGCAGCTGATCAATGTTTCTCTCTCATCGATGTTTCTAACTCTCTATCCCTCTCCCTTCCTCTCTGTAAAAAACCAATAAAATATATTTTTTTAAAAAGTGTGGTTTGGAGAATGACTTTTTTTTTTTTAATATATTTTATTGATTTTTTACAGAGAGGAAGGGAGAGAGATAGAGTTAGAAACATCAATGAGAGAGGAACATCGATCAGCTGCCTCCTGCACATCTCCTACTGGGCATGTGCCCACAGCCCAGGTACATGCCCTTGACCGGAATCGAACCCGGGACCTTTCAGTCTGCAGGCCGACGCTCTATCCACTGAGCCAAACCGGTTTCGGCTTTTTTTTTTTTTTTTTTTTGACTTTTCTTTTTAAAAAATATGTTTTTATTGATTTCAGAGAGGAAGGGAGAGGGAGATAGAAACATAAACGATGAGTGAGAATAATTGATTGGCTGCCTTCTGCATGCCTCCTACTGGGGATCAAGCCCGCAACCCAGGCATGTACCTTTGACAAGAATTGAACCCGGGACCCTTCAGTTCATAGGCCGATGCTCTATCCACTGAGCCAAACCAGCCAGGGCTGGAGAATGACTTTTAACCTTCATTGTCAAATCACATACACAATAAAATTGTAAATCATGTAATTGAGCAAAAAATAACTTTATACAAAGTAGATACTTAAACACAAGATGGTTTTAAAAATGAAATCACATGTAGGTAGTTGTATTCACAACAGCTTTACAGTGCGGAACATCACATCCAGATGCAAATGAAGATATTCCTCTGAATTCCGTGTTTCATTGAGCATCAGAAACCACCAATCTTTTAGTCCTTTTTTTGTTCATTAGTCTCAGTCCTCATTTTCTGCCTCTGATTGGATCCCTGGATTGTATCTCATTGTGTGACATTTCGGTGGTCCCTCGTCAGTCCCCATGTAACAGAGACACTTCTCACTCTGCGCTCTCATTACTGTCCCTCCCACCCTTTTTTAAAAAAAAAATTTTTTTTTATTGATTTCAGAGAGGAAGGGAGAGGGCGATAGAAACATCAGTGATGAGAGAATCACTGATTGGCTGCCTCCTGCACACCCCCTGCTGGGGATGGAGCCCACAACCTGGGCATGTGCCCTGATTGGGTATCGAACTATGACCTCCTGATTCATAGGTCGAGGATCAACCACTGCCACGGTGACAGGGCCCGCCCATCCTTTTTAAGCAAAGCAAATGTGGGGTTCCTGCTCATATCCCACTCCTGTGGGCCATGGCTTCTCACCCTGACTTTCCTTCTTGCCTTGGTGTCTGAACCTACAGCATCGCCCTAAGCAACTGGTGGTTTGTGGCCCATCTGACCGATTTGCTGGATCACTGCAAACTCCTCCAGTCCCACAACCTCTAGTAAGTGTGCATGGCACGCCCACCCTCCCCCCCCCCCCCCCCCAGGCTCTCGAGGGGTGAGCTGAACGCCTAGAAAGAATGTTGGGCTGCAGAAGGGGGCTCTGAATGGAGCAGACCAGGAGTCTTGGTCTCATCATATGTTTTATTCCAGTTTTGGATCCAACATGAGAGAGTTCCTCCTGCTAGAATATGCCTCGGGGCTGTTTTCTCATCACAGGTAGGAAGGCCCCAAGGGATGACAGCAGGGTGCTCTTCAGCATGCGGGTGCATTGGAACTTGGACTGTGTTCCCTGAAGGCTATCGTGGTCTAGAGATGAGCCATCTTGGGGGCCAATCCCAGAGCTCCACGGCAGCACCTAGACAGGCCCTCATGTCTGTCCTCCTTGGACCTTTGCAGCCTGTGGCAGCTGGGGGTGGATTACTTTGACTACTGCCCTGAGCTGGGCCGAGTTTCCTTGGAGCTGCACATTGAGCGAATCCCTCTGAGCACCGAGCAGAAAGCCCTCAAGGTGCTGCGGATTTGTGAGCAGCGGCAGATGACTGAGCAAGGTGAGTTGGCCCTCCCCTCGGCACGGGCCTCTGTTCATGCCATGCCACCTAGACTGGAGAGAGGTCAGGAAGCGGCTGCCAAAAAAGGAAACCGAACGCAGGAACATGACTGGGGCGGGACCACGAGCTAGGGATGCTTTGGGACCTAGAAGCAACCCAGCACGTTGCCTTTTTATTTTACTTCTTTTTAAAAATATATATTTTATTGATTTTTTACAGAGAGGAAGGGAGAGGGATAGAGTTAGAAACATCGATGGGAGAGAAACATTGATCAGCTGCCTCCTGCACACCACATACTAGGGATGTGCCTGCAACCAAGGTACATGCCCTTGACCGGAATCGAACCCGGGACCCCTCAGTCTGCAGGCCAACGCTCTATCCACCGAGCCAAACCGGTTAGGGTACTTATTTCTTTTTAAAAATTATTTTTATTGATTTCAGAGAGGGACGGAGAGGGAGAGAGAGAAACATCAGTGATGAGAGAGAATTATTGATGGGCTGCCTTTTGCACGCCCCCTACTGGAAATTGAGCCATGACCACCTGGTTCATAGGTTGGCACACCATCCAGATGAGCACTTGCCTTTTTAAAAACATTACTCACCCGCTTCCCTCATGCTTACTCCAAGAGGTCAGGGCTGGGTCAGCTTTGGGTTTGCCTGTCCCGAGTGAGTTGCTATTGCTAGATAAGGCTGGCTCTGGGGAAGCAGGACCAGAGGTGGTTTGGAAAGAACAGGGAGGAAATGAAGTTTGCCCCTTCTCATTGTTGCATGATAAAAGCCTAAGTTATTCTTCCCTGAGGCACTTGTGTGTTCGTGACTGTGAAAGCATGTGGCATTCAGGACCCAAGGGATGATGGGATTTTTGGCACCTGGAACCATATTGGAAGAGTTGATCTGGGGGGAGCAAGAAATACCTTATTGCCACCCCTGACATCAAATCAGCTCACAAAGCCGATCCTGTCAGGGTGGGTCATACTATTAACACCAAGAGGCAATTTATAACCCGTTCTGCCAACCAAGCTGCATTTGGGGCCTGTGGGGGAGACTGGAAGGCCGAGAGGAGGTGAGAGGGCTGGTCCTTTCCCAGCAGGGTTTAGGAATGATTCGTAGGATGAAGGATTCACCTTTTCCCTTTTTGCCTGCAAAGTTCGCAGCATCTGTAAGATCTTAGCTATGAAAGCTGTCCGCAACAATCGCCTGGGCTCTGCCCTCTCGTGGAGCATTCGAGCCAAAGATGCTGCCTTTGCCACGCTGGTGTCAGACAGGTGGGTTCAACCAGCATCAGCTTCCGGGAACTGTCTGGGAAATGGGGGGGCTGAGGAGGTGGGCCTGGGACTGCTTTTCTGATCTCCGGGTCTGGCCTTGCAGGTTCCTCAGGGATTACTGTGAGCGAGGCTGCTTTTCTGATTTGGATCTCATTGACAACCTGGGGCCGGCCATGATGCTCAGTGACCGACTGACATTCTTGGGTGAGTCTCCTGGGGCTCTGCCCCTTAGACAGTTGTCACAAATGGACACTTGTGAAGGTTGGACGTTTTGCTCAAGATTTCTCCAGTGTTTCCTTTCTGTTAAGCCCAAACTCCAAACCACATAGAACCCTGTGTGCCAGACTTTGCAAAGTATATTTTTTGGTAATATTTTATTTTCCAGTAATGTCAAACTTAGAGAAGAGTTGTGAAAGTAGTGTAAGGAATGAGGAACTCTCATATACACTTTACCCAAATTCACTAGTTTAAGTGCCTCTACTTTTCTTGGTGCTTCTTAACTTTGACATTTGAAGAGTCAGTTCAGCTCTCTTGTAGAATGTCCTCAGTTTGGGTTTATCTGATGTTTCCTTGGGATCAGATTTAGGTGTATGTGTTCGGGGCAGGAATGCTGCCAAGGTGATGTGTTGTGCTGTGTCCCCTTGTTGGATTTCACTCTGATCACTTAAAGTGGCATCCACCAGCTGTTTCTCCATGCAGCACTGACTTTCCCTTTGATTTAATAATTTGGGGAGGGATACTTCGGAATTGTCTTTTTTTAAAAAAAATATTTTCTATTGATTTTTTTACAGAGAGGGATAGAGAGTCAGAAACATCGATGAGAGAGAAACATCGATCAGCTGCCTCCTGCACACCCCCCACTGGGGATGTGCCTGCAACCAAGGTACATGGCCTTGACCGGAATCGAACCTGGGACCCTTCAGTCTGCAGGCCAACGCTCCATCCACTGAACCAAACTAGTCAGGGCAGGAATTAAATGTCTTGTTCCTCATTGAACTTTCCACCCTCTTTGATTTTCTGCCTCTCATTGTTTGTTTTAGTTGGCATCCCAGTGTATGGAAGGCTTTCCCTTCATCCCTGTTTTTAGTCTTTTATTACCTCAAGTAATGGACTCCTGGGTTATTTTTGTTCAATCTGTTAGAACCTGTAACTCTTGTTTATTTTAATGCTTACATTCTCCGAAGTTTGGCTGGTTTGAGTCTCTTCAAAGTATGTGGTCTCGTTAGTGCCTGAACTTGGATACAGCTTTGAAGAATGTCCCTGCTCTATGGAATGGCTGGTCTCGCGTCTGCCTTCTCTTGTTTAGGGCCAGAGGTGACCTAGTGCTCTTTTTTCAATAGGAAAGTATCGTGAATTCCACCGATTATATGGGGACAAGCGTTTTGTTGATGCAGCTTCTCTTCTCCTGTCACTGATGACTTCTCAGATCGCCCCTCGGTCTTTCTGGATGACACTCCTAACAGATGCCCTACCCCTGCTGGAACAGAAACAGGTACAGGCTGAGCCCCCAATGCTTTTCTGCTCCGTTTTGTAGTCCTTGACAGTGCTTCCTCTGTCACTGGTGCAGATGCGCAAACATACGTCACCTCCCTGATGGGTCTCCCCAATAGCACCCACTCTGGAAGTCTGATGTCCACCCAAGAAAAACGACTTGATTTAAAATGAGGCTGTTGCCTGCTGACCATGCCCATCCTAGGGCTGCGAGTGAGAATAGAGGTGCTTTTCCCTCCCAGGGCTGCATATACAAAGAACCCCTCTCCAAGGGCATGCAAAGAAGACCATCTCTGAACTTGGGCTAAGGCCCAAATCAGTAGGCCTCAGCTAGAAGCAGCTTCTCTCTCCTAGGTGATTTTCTCAGCAGAGCAAACATACGAGCTGCTGAGATGTCTGGAGGACCTGGCCTCACGACGACCGGTGCATGGAGAACCTGATGCCCAGCAACTCCAGGTCATTTTAGCTTCCTGGGTTGGTTTCTCAATAGAGATGAAAAAAGGCTCCCTGTATCTCTGTCTCCCCCCACCTCCTTCCACAAACACTGGCCCCTTACAAACTCCCGTGCCTCATAAACTGTAACCATGACACACTAACTTTTAGGAAAAAATGGGGTGATTCTAGTTCTGATCTGTTCTTTGCTGTCAGTCAGTGGTGGTGGTCCTGTGCCCTCAGCTCTTGCTGAATGCCAAGCGACCTCTGTCTGCTTTTGGGTAGAGCCCATGGGAGCTTTCAAGGATCACTTCCTGCTGTGCCTCATGCTGGCTCTCTTTGCCCTTAGGATGATGACATAGAGACCACCAAGGTGGAAATGCTGAGGCTTTCTCTCGCACGAAATCTGGCTCGGGCAATTATAAAAGAAGGCTCACTGGAAGGTTCCTGAGGCCGGCCGAGAGCTGTTCCCGCACGGTATCTGTGTGGCAATGTATATACATTTTTTAAAGAATAAATGTTTTCTTTTGCAAAAATAAGGCAAGTTGTTATAGAGTTCAGCCAGGGAGTTTTTATCTACGTTCCCTGTGAACCTGATGCATAAGAGTTAAGAAAATGCTTATTGTGTTTTTTTGACGTGGAAGTGACTTGTCTCCTAGAGAAAAAGGCACCCCCTCAAGTTATGGTGAGTGCAGTGCCCTCCTGCCTATAATGAGAAACATGGACAGGACCTTCAGTGGTTTATTTGTGCTTCTGAAATATGGCCTCACCTGAGAATCATCCGAAACACTGATCTGTTAACTTTCTGGTTATCTCTTTTAAAAAAGAAAAAGGTCCAGGACCCTGTACTTTTTAACAAAAACGTAGGTGGAGAAAGAGAAAAAAAACCAAAAACCTAGGTGATGTCTACCTTTAGAATTCATCAGTGGAGCCCCCGCCCAATGGGGTGAATGGCGTCTGTATTAGAAGAATTCCAAGTAGGTTGAAAATGGTTTTATTTAACATGCAGTAAAATAAGGGCAGCAGAGTTAATATATCCAGTATAGCTGTTTGTCATGAAACAGTCACACTCATAAATAATTTTAACGTCTAAACCTCATTGTAAAGGTACAGTTCCAGGTAGCAACCCCACAGACTTTTCCAGGGCTGCGGCAGCCAGCCTCTGGAAAACTCTTGGATTTATTCCGTAAGGAGTGAAATCAGTTCACGTTTGACCTATCTTAACGAAGCAGTGAAACCTGCTTGCCAGAGATGGGAGGGAAGGGGAAGGTGAGGAAGCCTGGCAAGGAACAGGGAGGAATCCAGGAGCGTGGCTTGTGCCGCCTTCCCCTGGAGATGGCTCTGAGCCCGTCCAGCTGAGTTCAGGTGAGCTGTGTCCTCTTTCCCCAGCTGGTGGTTCTCACTTTCCTGTTGCCCTGGGAGGCCTACAGGCCGGCACAAGCTAGCTGGGCTGAGCACTGTTCAAGCAATAAGGTCTGGTGACTCGATTCAAGCCTGGCCCCCAATCTCACCATCTCCAGACCCAACATCTCGCTGACAGTACCCCCTGCAGCTGAGGACAGTCAGTTTCTGGGCAGCAGGTAAGTCTAGTGCAACTGCCTGACCCTGAGGCCTCCTGTCTGTGACTTCTGTCCTGACAGGCCATCTGGGGGTAGAGGGAGGCCAAGGCAGGAGGACGTAGAGAGGGGCAGGAATTGTCCTCCCTTCAGGGGCTTGAAGGGCAAGACAGCAGTTTAATTCATGCCAAGCAAGAGGTAGTGAATAGGCTGGCCTGGTCCCGCGTCGGGAGGCACACTTTTCGCAGAAAGCTCCGAGTACCTGCTTCGGAGAAGGGGAAACGGTTCTCTTCTGTCTTCTCTCTCAGCCTTAGTTTAGGCTGCTTTGGGGCCAAGTTCCACGTCCTGCTGAGATGTCCAAAGGACACAGCTTGCCATCGCCAGGGACAAGCACAACCTTACCCAGTGGCCATTCCAGGCTGGCACTGCCCGTGGAAGGCAGCACACCCACTCCTTTCTCGTGCCCAGGCCCGTTTGGGACCACTGGACCTTGCCCACCTTCCTGGAGGTAGGAGCCTGCCAGCAAGGGGAGCACAGAGCAGCATGGTGGAGGTGGGGAGTGAGGACCTGGTCTTTGAGGAAGGGCCCCAGGTCTTTTTAGAGACCTCCTCTCTTGTGGCAGCGGGGTGCCAGCACGAGGGGAAAACCTACTCCAGCTTTAAGTCTGTGTTCCCAGGGCGACAGTGCAGAGTCCGGGGCCACATCCCGCCCAACAGTACATGGCCACTTCAAGTCACACAGGTAGATAAAAACAGGTCTTTTAAGGGGCCAAAGGAGAGACCATCACAGTTGAGCTCCTGGCAGCAATGCCCAGGGCCCCTGTTCCATACCAAAGCTCCAGCTGTGGTCAGGACACGGAGAATGGCGACCCGGAGAGCCCTCCTGTCTGTCTCGGGGCAGCCTACTTGGGCTTCAGAGTGGAGGTGACTGCATCCTTCAGGGTCATAGGTTCCCCCACTGCTCCACGGGAGGGAACTGGTCCACCTCACCCACCTCTGTGCTCAGCTGCTCCCCAAGGGCGAAGGTCAGCCTATACCGCAGCCTTGCCTTCTCCTGCGACAGAGGGGCAGTGTGTGAGGCTATAACCTCGAGGTTTTTCGTGCTGGGGGACAGGCCCTGATCCCACCACCCCGTCCTCACTCTGCCACTGAACCAGGGGAGGAGGGGGACAGGCTTAATGCTACAGTACCACGGCGCTTCTGGTTGGGTGGGCAGGGCTGAAGGTGTTGATGACAAGATCCTCATCTGGGGCTCCCAGCTCACCTTCAGTGGATTTGCCAGCAGCATGACCTGGGTGATGGCTGCAGGTGGCTGGATGGGGCTAAATGGAGAGAGTTCCGTCCCAGAGGGTGGCTGCAACTTCACCTTCATTGACTAAAGAGGAAGAGAAAGCTCCTTTTAAAGAGGCAGCAGGTGGAACCCAGTATGGCAGCCGTGGGCAAACTACGGCCTGCGGGCCAGATCCGGCCCGTTTGAAATGAATAAAACGAAAAAGAAAAAAAAAAGACCGTACCCTTCTATGTAATGATGTTTACTCTGAATTTATGTTAGTTCACACAAACACTCCATCCATGCTTTTGTTCCGGCCCTCCGGTCCAGTTTAAGAACCCATTGTGGCCCTCGAGTCAAAAAGTTTGCCCACCCCTGCAGTAGGGTCACATCGGGGACACACTGCCGCCTGCTGGCCACTCAATGCAGTGGGGTCAAGATAAAGGTAATTTCTGCCTCTCCAGGCCCTGGGAAGTACCTTGGGCACTGCGGCCTGCAGCACGATGCTTCTTATAGGCAGAGGAGCCGTATTCAGCATGGACACAACCACCACCAGCACATCGGGCCGTCCTGGGGGACACTCCTTGGCGAAGTGGAAGAGGATGCGGAAGCCGTTTTTATCATAGGCCGTCACAGGAAGGGCACTGCCTGTAAGAAGGTGGCACGTGGGTGTGGAAGGAGCGAGCAGGTCAACAATCCCCAGCAGAACCCGGGGGTGTCTGCTACAGCTAAGTGGGGAGAGCAGTGCTCCGTGAAGGAGTCTGGGAAAGGACTGCTGTCAGAACTTAACAAGACTGCGCATTAGCCAGGACAATAAGGGAACAGGTCACGTTTGACTCTAAGGGACCCGAGCAAGGACAGCCTGTACCAACCCACCCCTCCCCACAACGCTGTAAGTTAGGGGCCCCACTTCTCCCACTCCAAGCCTCCAACACCTACTAGGCTTGATAGATTCCAGGGGGACATGGACACTGGCCAGGGAAAGCTCAGGCCCCTTCATGGGGCTCCCCTGGGATGGGAAGACCGGTGGCTGGAAGAGAGGGCTGCCAGGCCCCGTGGAGAACGGCAGGAGAGGCCTAGCTGAGGTGCTGCTGGGGATCAGAGGGGAGGCGGTGGCCCCAGGGAAGAAGCTGGAGGAGACGGGTTTCACCAGGCCTGAGGTCCTGGGAGGCAGGAAGGAGAAGGCCAGTCAGAGACCAAGCAGAGCTGCTGGGCCAACTCTCACAAAGCACCTCCCACACCCCCAGGCCAGAGCTGGCTCCTATGTACCCCCTAGCTTTCAGATTCCAGTCTCAGATCAGACCAAAAGAACATCCCCAACCCCATTGGTTCTAAGCCCAACCCCCATCTCCCACTCATTACGCTTTGGCTTCTTCTAAAAGCTGATCGAGGGCATCCAACTGGTGCAGGGAGCTGTCACTCAAAGCTGAGCCATGGTACCCGGGGGCTGTGGGCTCAGCCTTTGGGGCCAGTCCAGCGGGGAACAAAAAGCCTGTTTTTGGAGCAGAAACGCTGGCTGGGACCACAGGAGCTGGGAAGGGGGGTGGCAGTGGAGGCTGGGAGTTGCCTGCAGGGGTTGCTGAGGGCTGGAGGACAGGCCCATCTGAGGGGCTACAAGCAGCAGTCCCAGGTTTGGGGCTGAAGAAGTCCAGGTCCGACTGTTCGTTCTATGGGGAATGGAAAGTTTAAGTGAGCAGGGCGCGGAGGGTTTTGGCTCTCCACTCCTGGCTCCTTTGCAATCCCCCTGGCCTAGCAGCCCTCCAAGGACAGGGCCCCAGGGGCTACGGACTAATTGGGAAAGATACTGACAAGATTGTCCAGTGTCTCAGTGATGTCACCTGTACACCTACCTGGAACAGGGGCCACTGGCCGTTTCCAGATGACTCTTTGGGAGGAGCCGTCGGGGCTGGGTCAGCAAGGCCTGAGAACAAAGATGGCTGTGATGAGCAGAGGCGCAGGGCGGGGCAGCTCCAGCTCCACCATCTGAGGAGGGGTCCCACAGTAAAAGGATGTATTCCCCGGGCGACCTCCAGAGGGGAGGCCTGACATTTGGGGGGTGTTCCAAGGAAGATGGAAGCAGAGTAAGACTGGGTCTACCGTTTCCACCCAGAGTCGACTACAGACAGGTGAGGGACACTGAACTTGACTTTGTCTCCCTACAACTGAGCTTCCCTATCCTTGCCAAGTACCCGGGGCACCATACAGGCCACCTAATTCCATGCCCTTTCTCTCCTGGTTCTGCTAGAAGCCCTTTACAGCCTTCCTCCAGGACACACCCAAGCAGAGCAGCTCTTCATCCAGCAAGGAGAGGGCATTGCTTGTGTTGTTGGGCCCTGGGGGGGCCTCCGCCTGGCTGGACGAGCAGCTGCGCCCAGGTGCTGAGGCCTGGGGGGGTGGAGGGAGGATGGGGATGCCGGAGGAGGGTGGGGCGGGGGCCAAAACGGGGGTTGAGCTGCCCGGTGCATCCAACTCTGCAAGGTCGATGAGAGTGCCTTGGTTCCTGGAGTGGTGGTGTCCTGGAGGAGTGAATGGAAGGGGATAGGAATCATTGGGGCACTGGAGTGGCTATGCAGCCTCTGGCCTAACCCAAGGGCATTCATGCCAAGTAGAAAAGTGAAGGCAGGTGGAGAAAGCCCTGTCCGACACCCTGCCCTCTGGGAAGCTGGAGAACCATTTAGAATCCCCTTGAGCCCTGTGGGCTGACACACTGGAGGCGGGGGTGGTGGCTGGTCTGGAGGGTTCCAGAATGAGGAACCGAAACATTTTACCTTCAGAGTCAGACATGGTTGAGGTGGCCACCTCACCATTGATGACCTGCCCTTCAATGATTGTTTTGTATGAGTTGATGACTCGGGAGAGGTTGTCACTGGCCTGCAGGATGTCCCCTAGAGTAGAAAAGAGACTTCTCATCCCTGGCCCCGACAACTCCCCCTCCACACACAAATCCAATTCCTGGGTCGTACTTGTCAACTAGTCTTTCCACTCACCCAAACTATTGTCATTGTCCTCTGTCTCGCTGGCTAGTTTGAATAATGTCCGCCTCTTATTCTCACACCGATCAAACAGCTCCTGAAAGAGACCCAGACATAACAACCTTGGAGATCATCTACTTTAGCATTCACGCCCACAAAATCACAGGCTCTCCTGGCATCACGGTCAGTTCCTGGTAGAGCTGGCTCAGAGCACAAGTCCTCTGCTGCCAGCCTGCACCGCACTGACACCCAAATACCTGCTTAGGCAGAGAAGTCACCAGGACGGACAAGGGCAAGTACATCCCTGCCAGCATGTACTCAGACTTCAAAGTATCTGTGGCCAAGAACTGAGGTGCCACCTTAGGGCACAGGGGCCTCTGCAGGAGCCAGGCTGAGAACAGGTCTCAGAGTCGTGCACACGCAGCTCCTCTGCCCGGGGCAAGTTAGGGACCATCAGATGTCCAGCAGCATCTTCAACAGAGCAGGCACCTGGCGAAGGCTGGCTCCCTGCCCAGAGCCCAGCTGTCCTCGTGGTGGGGGAGCTACCTTCATGAGCTCTTTATCTGCCTCTGACGAGTCCTCCTTGCTGTAATGAAGCAGCATCTCACTGAGCAGCTTCACGTTGTTATTCACCTCCTCTAAAGTGTGCAGGCGCTTGGTCACCTTCTGGATCCGTGCCTCATCCTGCAAAGGATCAAGGAGAAAGCTCAACTAGTCCCACTGCCCCACACAATCCCTCGAGGCATGGGTCACACCAGAGAACATGGTGCTTGGAAACCACGGGCCTCCGACCGTTAACAGGTTTTTGTTTTAAAAGTCCTGTCCCGCTGTAACCGGTTTGGCTCAGTGGATAGAGCGACGGCCTGTGGACTGAAAGGTCCCGGGTTCGATTCTGGTCAAGGGCATGTACCTTGGTTGCGGGCACATCTCCAGTGGGAAGTGTGCAGGAGGCAGCTGATCGATGTTTCTCTCTCACCGATGTTTCTAACAATCTCCCTTCCTCTCTGTGAAAAATCAATAAAATGTATTTAAAAAAATAAATAAAAAGTCCTGTCCCCATCCACCATTGCTCCTGTAGTCCATCCACAGCCTCTCCATGTGTGGGCTGGTGGCAGGGGCGAAGAGCAGGCCTGATGCCAAGGGAAAGGGCTTCTCTGCGTCATGGGCTCCACCATCCCACACCCAAGGCCCAGGGCCCACTCACTTCCTTCACCATGGACTTGATCAGCTTGTTGGCCTCTTGCAGGTCATCTGGGTTTTTGCTTTTCAACAACTTGGCTAAAAGCTGGACGAGAAGGGTATCAAAGGTGAAGGCAAAGACAGCGCTCCACCTGGGGAACTGGAGCTCCCCGCAGCGTGAGCGAGGCCACACCTCGCCTGAGGACTCTGCAGGCTGGATGCACTTTACCTTGGATTTCTCCTCATCATCAAACACAGGGTTTTTGGGACGAGGTGGTGGAGAGGGGATCAGTGTCCTGTCCACAGGGATCAGTGGGTCAGACTGCACTATGCCTGAAAGGTGACACAGGGCAGAGTGTTTGCTCCCACAGCAAGGGGACACACCCGTGATCAGGACCCGTAGGGGCAGGGACAAGCAGGCTACACACACCTCCCATTAACCTCCAGCCAAGCCTGTCCCATTGTCCTCAGGAGGGAGGAAGGGACACAGCATGGGGACAGCAGACACCCCCTCATTCTTCCTAGCCTTGGCCAGCCTTTGGGCTGCATGGAGGCTGAGGCGGGAGTAGGCACATACCCTGTCTCTTCAGCATGTGGTAGGCATCTTTGATCTTTGATTCTTCTGGCAGGGCCAACGTCCAGCTATAAAGTAGCTCAATAACCTTGGTCTTCACTTTCTCAGACACCCTGTCCCCCAGGTACTAAGAGGCAAAAGGAAATCGGAAAACTGGTAATTGGAGTCTGGAGGCAGAAACAGTGGGAAGGCTCTCTTCACAGCAATGGGTGGTTGCTAAAAGTTAGAGCCCTCAGACGTATGGGAAACCAGCAGGGATCAGGTGTGAGGCAGCAGGGGTGGGGGGGGAGGACACTGCTTGGGGCAGAGCTGTATCCATCTGTGGTTAGGCAGGGGGCCAGGAGCCTGACCCTGAATTTCCATGCACAATCTGCCAGAAACAACTACGCTTTATCTCAAAGGAGCCAATGTCCTTAGCACAAGAACTGTTCCCTCTGCTGTAAGTGGGTGCCCAGAGTGTAAGCAACACGAGTGAGCAACAGAACCTGAGCAGCTGAGTAAGAGAGGCCAGTTCCTTGTATCCACGTGAGATCGGCCACACAACTGGCTTCTGTGCTAGGAGCCAAAGGCCTGTGCTATCCAGGCCCTCCCGATATACCGCTGCTGCCACGTCACTTGTCGTATTTAGGCTGGGAGCCCGCCAGAGGTCTGCCTGTCCCTGTGGCCTGTGGTATCAACCGCCACCCGCAGGGCCCACCTCTCCAAAGACAGGAGGCGAAGAAATTCAAATCCATGGAGATGCTGTTTGTGCAGTAACAGCTAGTAGGTGGGAGAGCGGAGAAACACAAAGGAAGTTCCTAGAAATGAGGAAACTGCACTGACCTTTGGAGAGACGACTTTGATCAACTCATTCAAAAACCGGAACTTTCCCACTTCGTTGTGAAATCTCCGCCCACAGTTCTTCATACACGCCTCCAGCACCTGCAGCCACACACAGGGAGGCTCGGTGGGGGTGCCGCAAGATGCTGCCATTTCTACAGGTGAGGAAAATGAGGCCCCGAGAAGGATTCTGACTCAAGGTCCAGGGTTCTTCCCACAAGCTGGACATTTTGGGGAGGTGGGAGATGAAGTTTTAATTGTTTCCTCGTTTTAGATGACATAGGTTCCTTCCCCCTGCTTCCACTTATTTCCTCTGGGCCACACAACTACAAGCTCCCCTCTGCCTGCAGGTTATGCCGAGGAGCTCGCCAGCCCAGAGGTCCCCTTCGTGCTTCCGTCTTTGTGAGCGGGGTTTTCAGCTGTGCAATTACTGACATTGCGCTGGCCACCTCTCTGTGGAAGCCTCCCTGTGCTGCAGGGTGTTGGCAGCATCCCTGGCCTCTACCCACCTGATGCCAGTAGCATCTGTGACGTGAAACCAAAAGCGCCTCCATCTATCACCGAACGTCCAAAACCACCCTGAGCACCACCGTCTGAGGCCGCCGCTCGACTTCGACCGCGACAGAGGCGTGCGCGTGGGCTGCCTAAGCGCCTTTTCACGGCCACTCTCTTCCACCTTCCTGGCACCTCAGTGAGGTCAGGCAGAACCCTGGGATGACTCCTCTGTTTGGGTGAGAGGACCCATGTCTTGAATCCTCTTAGTCTGAATAACCTCTAAGATTGCCCCTTGCTGTGATGCCTTCACTAGTAACGCATTGTTTTTTGCTCCGGAATGACTTATCCTCACCTCCACTTTTCCTCAGCTGGCCAGCTCTGAACTGGCAGGACAGCTCTGTCAGCATCTCTTCAAGAAGCCTTCTCTGAGCCCCACCCTCAGCTCAGGGCCCTGCCGCTGGTCCCTCCCTCAGCCTCTGCTTCTCCCACTAGGCCTCATGGCCGGGCAGCCATCTTTGAAGCCTCAGTGCCTGGCACAAGGGCGTACACATCTGTAAAACATCTAACATGCTCCAGAACAGGCCTGGCTCATGGATGAAAAACCTACCGTCAGGGCCTGGACCGCCTCCCATTCCTGTGGGGACTGGACCTTATGGGCCAGCAGTCGGACAGCGATCTGTGGCCTAGGAGATAAGCAACCACATTTTCAAGACACTGACCCTGCGGCCCTCTGGCTAGACCGCCTTGGCCTCGGTTTGGTACCTTCCCAGGCAACTGTGGCACCTGCCCCCTCACAGCTCGGAGACTCACCCTTCCAGCTCCTTGTTGATCTGATCACAGAAGCCGATTATGTATTCCCAGTCCTCCTGGCGGTTGGAAGGATTGGTGGCCTTATCTTGGGACAGAACCAAGAAGAGGACAATGTTACAAAGAGCAAGGAGGACAGAGCAGAAGATCGTCCCCATAATTTTCAGGCCTGGATGTGAAGATAGGTTTTTTCCAAACTTCTTCTCTAACAAAAGCCTCAACAGTTGGGTCAGGCAGCGAGTCACATACAGCACCACTTGCTGCCCATGTTGTGAAAGTCACAGAGGAGACAAGTCAGCCCTGGCCCAGGTTGCTAAGTGGTTAAGTGCCGACCTATGCACCAAGCAGTCATGGGTTTGATCCCCAGTTGGAGCACATACTGGAGGCAACTAACTGATCAATGTTTCTCTCTCCCTTCCTCTCTAGAACCAATGAAGGAAACATATCCTCGGGGGAGGATTTAAAAACACCACAAATAATTACAACACACTCTCTCTCCCCCTTCCTCGCTCTCTAAAGTCAATAAAGACAAATTTTAAAATAAAATATTCAAGTAGATGCCTAAATGAAATGTTTAATATAACAAAAAATATGGATAACTCCAGCGATGTAAAAATAAGCTAAGTGTTAAGCAAGTAGGGGTGATCAAGAAGTATTTCCTGGTATAGCATAGGAAATATAGTCAATAATAGACTAATACACCTGAAATCTGTATAATTTTGTTAACCAATGTCACCACAATAAATTCAATAAAAAGGAAAAAAGTTGGAAACACATACCTTTAATTTATCAATTAACTTAAAAATAACAGTGTAATAACTAGGTATGGTGCTAGGTGAGTACTGGAAATATTAGGGGAGAAACACTTTGTAAAGTATATGACTGTCTAACCACTGTGCTGTACACTTGAAACTAATACAAAATAATACTGAATGTGAACTATAATTGAAAAAAATTTTAATAAAAAATTTAATAATTACAAAAGAAAAGAAGTGTTTCCTGGAGAAAGTAAAGAAGAGGATACTTGATAAAAAATGTACATCCCACATACCTTCAAAAACTTTTCAAGACCTAACCTATTTAATGCTTTAAATGTGTTTTACATGTCACACAATGCTCATCATTTTAAGTTAAGCTAACAACATCTATTGAACCCCTACTGAGCACCATACCTTGTGCTATCTGTCGTTAGGGTCACAGAAACAGAATCTATGCTTGAGTAGTGAGTACCCTCAGGTTAATGGTTTTCCGGGATCAAGGACAAAGACAGTGTCAGAGCGTCCTCAGAGGGTCACTGGGAGTTTGAAGTCAGTGTTCAGTGCCAAGCCTCCTGATACTTGATGTGGATGCTGTTTTCCCTGTGACCCCGGCCCTGTGCCAGCAGAGAGTGCCCCAGCTGAGGCGGTTAAATGTGTCCCAGCTCTTGGTGATTATCAGGCTTTCAGAGGCACGTTCTCACTGCTGTGGACAGAGGTTCCCGCTAGGTTTCCTTCTGCTACAGTGCCAGCATTCAGACTGCTGGGGACATTTATTTTTAAAAAAACGTGTTCCCATCTCTGAGTCAAATCTTGGAATTTGCTCTTCCAGAAAGAAGCTTTAAGCTGTTTGCTGAATTCAGGGCTTCAGGTTCGGAAGACAAATGGAAGGCTGGTCCTGTAAACACGCCCACCAGGGTCGCACAGAGCGACGGAGGCCAGGGGTGTTGTTAGAAGTGCCCGAGTTCTGATTTCTTAACGTCAAAAGCCACTAGCTCCACTGGCAAATCCTAACAGGGACGCCATGCCCCCTACGCCCTCCCTGGGCTGAGCCACAGAGGTCAGCAGACGCGGCGCAGAGCTGAGCGGAGGCCGCAGTGCCGGATGCTGCACCCGCCGGGCAGTGTCTGCTTTGGCTGCGGGAGGATTCAGACGGTTTAGGTTCATATTTGGAGGAAAGGAGAGATGTGTGTTCTCAATCTTGAAAAGAGAATCAGCAGGCCCTTCAAAATGTCAAGCTGGAAGGAAAGAGGAACTAATTCTATCAAGAGAGGCTATTAACTGCCATAGTGACCCACTGTCACCTTCCAGAGCAGCGCCGTCTCTCCCACCGGTTATCTGAAACCGTCGCAGGTGTTAGCGTGGCTTTGTTACTAACCCCTAACATCTGAGATGCTTACAGTTCTCACATGACATCAAGAGGCTGTAGAAACACAAAATTAAGATGGTCTGAGGAGCCATCCCACCCATCACTATTATGTTGGGGACAGTCACATGCTTGTATAAGAAAAAGCAGCCTGCTCACTTCCACTGTTCACAACTGGAAAAGTATCTTCCAATACGGTCCGATGTGGTCCCCCCTCCTCTTCACCACACACGCACACGCACACACACACGCACACACGCAACAGGCATTCACCACAAGCGTATTTTTCCCAGACATGCTAGAACAGCCGTGGGCAAACTACGGCCCGCGGGCCGAATCCGGCCCGTTTGAAATGAATAAAACTAAAAAAAAAAAAAAGACCGTACTCTTTTATGTCATGATGTTTACTTTGAATTTATATTAGTTCACACAAACACTCCATCCATGCTTTTGTTCCGGCCCTCCGGTCCAGTTTAAGAACCCATTGTGGCCCTCGAGTCAAAAAGTTTGCCCACCCCTGTGCTAGAATCTCGACAGCATTCCTGCTCCCAGGAATAGGGCCTGCTTGTTTTTCACTGTGTTCAACTTCTCTAGAACCCCATTTCCTCTCATCTTGGTAGAACTTTCTACTGCAAACCTGCAGGGAGCGCTGTGCCTACACAGGGGCACAAAAGCTCTGGTTTCAGCAACGGCCAATGCCACTTGGGAGAACCTCCTGGCGCTCCAGCTCAGAAAGCAATCCTCCAGCAGCCGCAGGACTGAAGAACCTCTGGGGGTCACTCTGGGTGAATGGATCGCTCCATCCGCCCACTGCCTCCCCAAGCAGGTGCACACGAGCTGCCACCCACTCGGCATTCACCACCACCTGGCACACAGCGGACACCAGGGCTTCCCTTGCAGACCCTGCCTTCTAGAACTGCCCCTCTGGGCTCTACTCTGACTCCAGGTTTCTATATTCAGAACTTTACTGAAAGCCTTAGTTCTGTGTCTGTGCCTCTAGTTCCCTCCTCTCATTTTCAGCTGAATTCCATCACTAGCCTTGACTGTCCTGGGCCCTGATAAGATCCAGCAGCACTGGCTACGCCATCCCATCCTCGCTCAGATGCTCCAGAGACAAGTCCTATGGAGCAAACACTCAAAACTAGGCAGAGGCAAGACCAAGGGGCGGAAAGAGAGTGAGTGTCAACCTTTAGTGATAATTACAAAAGAAAAGAAGTTGAATCAAGAGAAACGGAGTCAATCACCAAGTGTTTGTTCGTTAGGCACCCAGAGGACATCAAGCACACAGCGCCAGGCTCTGAGGGTCTTCAGAGAAAGTACCGGACTCGGACCCTACCCTGGACGCAGCAGGGCTTCTGTAATAATCCTGGCAAAACATGGAGTGACAAAGCCCTAGAACAGTGATGGCGAACCTTTTGAGCTCGGCGTGTCAGCATTTTGAAAAACCTTAACTTAACTCTGGTGCCGTGTCACATACAGAATTTTTTTGATATTTGCAACCATAGTAAAACCGTTTTATATTTTTGATATTTATTTTATATATTTAAATGCCATTTAACAAAGAAAAATCAACCAAAAAAATGAGTTCGCGTGTCACCTTTGACACACGTGTCATAGGTTCGCCATCACTGCTCTAGAACAAGCATGTCAGACTCAAAAGCTACCACGGGCCAAATAAACGAGGCATGCGGCCTGCAGGGCTAGGAGTTTGACATGCCTGCCCTAGAAGATGTGCTGGAGCCCGAGCACTGGTTCCTTCACGTGCTATAGTTGGAACCAATAACTCGTTTGACTTACGACGGGGTTACATCCAGACAAACTCTTTGTAAGTTGAAAATATTGGAAGTCAAAAATGCATTCAATCCTGCTGCAACACACGAGACACAACCAGAGCAAATAACAAGATAGTGTGTAATTATAACTGCTGTTTGGGTTCAGAAATGAGTCTAAAAGCGAGGTCACCACTTCTGACTTCCCTGTTTCCAAACAGCCCCCTGCCCCGACTTGCAGGCACCCAGGTTTGAACTCCCATTGCTGACCGCTCTTCCCTCGCCTCTCCCACTCCTCACCCATTTCTCAGTCCATAGTCCCTTCCTCCTCAATGTCTTTTTAAATTTCTCCCCTAATTTCTTATCTCTGCCCCCACCCCACCTCCCTCACAGCAGTTTCCAGAACGTCTGCTCCGATCCATCCTTCATAAAACTCCGGTAGCAATTTTCCTAAAAACGGATTTCACAAGGTAGAGCAGGAGTGGGGGTATGGTAAATGCAGAATGTAAACTTCCCGGGCTGGAACTCAAGCCTTTTCGAAGGGACCTTCCCAGCTTTCTCTCCCACAGCAACGCCCCGCGTGAACCAGCCAAACGCCCTGACTGTCCGCCTGAACAATGGTTCACTCAGTCACCTGGGATAGTTCACACCTTAAGTCTTAGGACTTGCGATGGGGTTACATCCAGAGAAACCATGAGATGAAAATAGCGTAAGTCGAAAACGCATTTAACACCCATAACCTACCCAACATTATTGCTTAGCCTAGAACACAATATCCAAAAGCACTGGCAACACAGTGCCCTATAGGCACCCGTTGTTTACACCTGTGCTCAGTGGCCGATGGGCGCTGCCCAGCATCAGGAGGGAGTATCCTACCGCAAAACGCTAGCCTGGGAAAAGGCCACATTGCAAAATCTGAAGTACGGTCCCTACTGAATGCTTATTGCTTTAGCACCATCGCGACGTCGAAAAACTGTGTCGAACGATGGTTAAGTCCGGGACATCTGTAGTCTCTGTAGATACCATCCCATTCCCCTCATCATCTCCATTCTCCCTCAAAAACAGGTCTGTCCCTCTCCTATTTCAAAACATAACTCTAAACCTATTAAACTCAGCGTAGGCCACTTAAACTGCTCCAGTGTCCCTATGAATATCTGGGCATCGAACCAAGTCCAGAGCGGTTAGATTTTGATTGGGTGGCTCTGGGCAAGTGGTCTGACTGGAGTCGGGTGTCCCCTTTTTGTGCAGTTGTGACAATGTCTGCTTCACTAGGAAACTTGATAAAGGAATGTGCACAGAGCACTTTGAGCCTCCGGGAGAACAGGTCCAGAGGCGTTGTGAGCTGCCTGCAACCCCAGGTTTTGCAAATGTAACCCCAGGTTCAACCACCTGAAGGCCGTTTCTTACTAAGAAAGGCCAGGCAATCGGAGGAAACAGCCATCACCTCCAAGGGCCTGGAGGCTGAGATCTCTGCAGAGGGAATGTCTAGGCATCTCTCCGCGCCTTTCCACCACGTCCAGCTGGTCCCCTCTAGGAAGCCCCCAGGAGCCTGCGCCAGCCCGCAGCAAAGTTAACCCGCTGCCCATTCAGCAGGGCACCCCCGGCTCAGAAGCTGGACTCGCGATGAGAGCAAGAGGCCGCTGCGCTCAGCTGTTCCAGGGCGCGCGCGGGGCGGGGCAGACTCGGTGCTGGGGCTTTGGAATACCCGCACCTCAGACATTCCGCCTGCGCGAAGCGGGCACGTCTCCAACACACAGTCCCGGTTCTGCAGCTGTGCGTGTGCTCCGAGCACCCGCCGCTCCGGAGCTTCAGCCCAAACCGGAGCGCGTCCCTCCGGCACGGACTGAGCCGCCCGCAGCCCCTCCACCGCCTCCCCGCCAGCCGGCCGCACTTGGCTGTCACTTTCCCGGAGCCCGCGAGGCCGGGACCGGACCCGAGCTCACGCCTACGCGCGTGGGAGCGGGAGGAGGCGTCGCAGCCCGGGGAGCAGGTGCCGGGCGGGGGCCAGACGCCCAGCCGGGGAAGGGGCGTGAGCGCGGGACGCTGGCGGCGGCGGCGGGCCCAGGCTGACAGGCGGCGCCGCCGCGGGGCCCCGGGACGGGCCGTAGGGGTGCACGGAGGGGCGGCTCGGTGGTGGCTCGAGGACATGCAAAAGTGGCCGCGGATACTCACTCAGCCAGGACTCCAGGCTCTCTCCTTCCGCCTCCGCCATATTGCAGCCGCCCGGGCCGGGCCCGCGGCCTCAAACCTCGCGACAACCTGCGAGAGCTGAGCCTGGGCGGGGCCTGCATGGGGGCCTGAGAGGAGCGAGCGCCTGCCTGCGACGGGTAACGGGAGGGCGAGTGTTTCCTTTTGATTCTTGCCTTTGGGCCTCGGGATTAGAGACTCTTAACGCCCAGATGGATGGGGCGACGCGCAGATTGAGGGCCCCGCGGAGCCTTTTCCCCGTCTTCCGCCACTCGCTCAGGCACGCCGAGGGCAGTCCTGGTGGGGTCCTCGAGGCAAACCAAGATGGCTGCTCCCTTGGTGAAGGCCGTGCTCGGGTGCTCGAACCTGACACTGAGCGTGCGGAGTGCTGTCCTGCGGTTCCCAGGGTGAGAGGGCGGCGGGCAGCTGGGAGGCCGCTCGGTCCGCACCGAGGGGCCTGCGAGGAAGGACAGGGCCCCAGGCGAGACGCGCGGGACCAGCAGGCGGCCTGGAGGCCGGGGTGCCGGGGTTCGAAGCTCTGAACCAGCAGCGTGACTTGGGGCCAATCTGAAGGCTGGGTAGCTGCCCCCTGCCCGCGGGGGCTCTGACTTGGAGTTGAAAGCGCGGTCTTGCCGAGGAGCTCAGAGTTGGGGTTTTCTGTGTGGGGACTTGGGGGGAGAGGTGCATAGGCGGGCGTCCGCCCTGAGGTTCAGGAGGCGGCCTTCCTGGCCTGTTTGGGGGCGGCCCTCCTGCCTCTTGGGACAAGAGCCAGACTTACTGCTGCTCGGGCTGGGCTAGCGGTGGCCGCGCCGCTCGCTAGTCAGTGGGCTGGCCAGCCTGCCTATTATTAAGTCAAGCCTTCGCACTTGTGGAGTCAGCCTTGCCCGCCGCCCCTCTTCCCGGGTCCCAGGTTCACCCAGGTGCGGTGGAGCCGCTACAGCCCGGAATTCAGGGACCCGCTGATCGACAAGGACTATCACCGCAAGCCCTGGGCAGAGCTGACGGAGGAGGAGAGGTTTGAGCGGGAGCTCAGGAAGACCCAGCCCATCAAAGCCGCCCCGTCGGCGAACACTAGCTCCGTGTTTGAAGACCCGGTGATCAGGTGAGACGGGGCCCTTTCGTTCCCCCGGGTCAGGCCCAGGGAGGATCTACCGCAAGGATTCCGGGACACAGCCTTGGAAGCTAAACCTGTTGCTTTTCTCCTTGAAGCAAATTCACCAACATGATGATGAAAGGAGGAAACAAGGTCCTGGCAAGATCCCTCATGACACAGGTAACTGGCTCCTCTCTCATCTTCCTTTCTCCTGTAGCTTTGTACTTGGCTTTCAGTTTAGCCTGAAAAAGAGTGGATTCTCGTACCTGTCATTGAAATGAACTTCCCCGTGTGTGTGTGTGTGTGTGTGTGTGTGTGTGTGTGTGTGTGTGTTGGGGGCTTTCATGAAGCCCTGCAGGATGAACAACTGCCATTCCCCTCCCGTCCCCAAATCGCAGCGGCTCTTCCCGTGCTGGTGGAGGAGAGGAGGCGGCATTTAGGAGCTTTGGCATTGCTCTGACAGTGGTCGGCAAACTGCAGCTGGCGAGCCACATGCGGCTCTTTGGCCCTTTGAGTGTGGCTCTTCCACAAAATACCACGTGCGGGCATGCACGAACAGTGCGATTGAAACTTCGTGGCTCATGCGCAGAAGTCGGTATTTTGTGGAAGAGCCACACTCAAGGGGCCAAAGAGCCGCATGTGGCTCGCGAGCCGCAGTTTGCCGACCACTGCTCTAGGAGAGCGGGATGATGGGAGTGAAGGGCAAGGTGCTCGCTCAGCTGGGGAAACCGTCCAGGAAGCCTGGGCAGCCCCTGCCACTGTGTCCCGTTGCAGACTCTGGAAGCTGTGAAGAGGAAGCAGTTTGAGAAGTTCCATGCTGCTTCTTCAGAGGAACAGGCAACCATTGAACGCAACCCCTACACCATCTTCCACCAGGCTCTGAAAAACTGCGAGCCCGTGATTGGGCTGGCTCCCATCCTCAAGGGTGGCCGTTTCTATCAGGTGAGTGGTCAGGCAGGGACAAGATGCGGGCAGGGGTTCTTGCAGGTGGGAGGGACCGGAGTTGGATCAAGATGAATAGCTTTCTAGGGGCCAGAGACTATTGGGATCTGATCATGTGAGTCCCATAGCGTTAAAGATGACTGAAAATGGAAGGGAGCGAAGTATACAAGTGTCCTCTTCTGGAGCCCCTGGCCCCCCCCAAAAAATCTTGTGTTCTGTCAGTTTCTCATGGTGAGAGGCTGTTTATATCTCATCCTTTATACACCGTGTCTAGCATAGTGCTGGACTGGTAACTGATGCTTCATCACATTTGTTGAACTGAACTAGGTGCCCTCATCATAGTATTTAATTATGTTTCCTTGTCATAAGTGGGTGTTCTCATCTTCAGTGTAAACTTCATAAAAATAGAGACTTCCTTATTGCTGTCTGTGTCCCTAGGGTCCGGCATGATACCTGGCACGTAGTGGGGGCCTGGCAAGTGATTCTTGGACAAGAGGGTCTTATTTTTAGGCACCTGTCATCCGAGTTGGCTAAGTCACCCAGCTGGTGGGGCTTTTCCCAGTTGGTGCTTGTTATCAACTTGGCTGAGCTTCCATTTACAGGTAGAGAGGTCAGTGCTTAATGCGCATTTGCTCAGAGAATGCCTCTGTCCGCTGCCCTGCGCTCACGGGTGAGGGGAGCTCAGAGGAAAAGACGGGTCCCCTCCTCAGGGGCCTTGCGGGGGCTGACCCAGAGGGAACCTGTGGCCACTCCTTAGCACTCGCGGAGGAAGGAGGCTGCATCCCTGGCTAATTCTTGGGCCACTGGCCCACGTCCTGTCTTGCTCAGGTCCCTGTGCCTCTAAGCGACCGGCGCCGCCGCTTCCTGGCCATGAAGTGGATGATCACCGAGTGCCGGGAGAAGAAGCACCGGCGGACGCTGATGCCGGAGAAGCTGTCGCAGGAGCTGCTGCAGGCTTTCCACAACCAGGGCCCTGTGGTCAAGAGGAAGCACGACATGCACAAGATGGCCGAGGCCAACCGTGCCCTGGCCCACTACCGCTGGTGGTAGGAGGGGTAGGGGCTCCGGGAGCCGCTGCTACAGTGAAAAATACCTGTGCTAAGGATGTAGTTCCTTCTAAGGGCGGGCCTCACAGGAAGGATGGGGCAGTATATTTACTGCTTTAGTCTTTCCTTTGTGGGCTAGAACCCGCTCTCCCTGCCCCATCTCCTTGCAAAGAGGCAATACATGGACTTGGATTTCCCCCAAGAAACTTAGGGCCCATCCAGCCTTCTCTTCCATCTGCTTGGGGTGGACCTTTGGGTGATGAAAGGAGGCATTTTAGTATCCGAAAGGTTTATTAGGAAATTCTCACCCTGAACTGTGTAGCATGTGATATAGTACTGCCACCCATGAAAACGACTGGAGGAAATACGCCTGTTTCCAAAGTGGTCCTTATACAAAACTTATAAAAGTTTCTGTGTGACTTGTGCTCTGCACCTTGCCCCCTTGGCATTCCAAAGCATCCTACCAGTGGCGATGGGACCCATTTTATAGATGGGAAACGTGCCAGTGGTTACACAGTGCAGTGGTTGTTAGGAGTTGCCCTTCTCTTCCCGGGCCAGGTGGGAGGTATGGGAGAGACGGAGGGGGAGGGAGGAGGGGGCAGGTCTGTGTAGTGTTTTCCCCAACCCCTGCAGGAGGAGATGCTCAGGGCAGAACCCCTGAATAAGTGGGAAACTTCCTGGGAGCTGCTGAAAGGCTGGAAGGGAAAAAGTCTTTGGAGAGGCAAAGACTGCTGCCAGGGGGGAGGTGGGGAGAAGCAAGGCCAGTGCTGCTGGGAGGGAAGCCTGGCCTGGAGGCCTAGTCAGAGACCTCGCTGTAGTAATACTTGTGGGCAGCTGGGGTCGTCTTCCAGCCAGCTGCCCGGAACTCAATGATCTCCAGCAGCAGCAGCTGGGCCAGGGAGCTGAGGCTGGTTGGGAGCAGGAAGCCATCCCGGATCAGGACAAAGAGCTCATCCATTCGCTGCCTGTTCATCTTCTCCAGCTGCTCCCCAACGCGGTGCAGCTGCAGCACCAGGCAGTCCACCTGCAGGGACAGTGGGAGGTGAGCCTCGGGCAGGGCCAGCCTGTCACAGAGCAGCCATTTACCGAGCTCTCACTGCGTGCCAGACTGTGCATGGCCCTAGACACGCATTTTCCTCCATCCTCACCACCCAGTGGGTAGGACCCGTATCTTACATGACAGGAAGCAAGTTCAGAGACTTGCCTACGGTCTTTCATTTGGGCCAGGCAGACACAGGCCCTGTCTGCAAACTGCAGCTGAACCCCGCTTCCTCTCCCCCACGCTGCCTGACCCTGGTTTGGTTTCTGGCCAGCAGTATCCACAGCTGCCAAAGCTCTCGCCATTTTATAGGTTGGCTTTCCTGCTGGGGGGAAGCCTCTGAGCCAGGAGGTTTTGGCTGCTCTCTGTTCTGGGTCAGTTCCAGACTTGGCAGCCTGTCCTGTACTGACAGGCCTTCACTGCCCCCACCCCCACCCCCCAGCTCTTGCCCCAGGAGTGATGCCTCAAGCCTCCATGGACACTGGGCTGGTCTTCTGAGCTGAGCGAAAGCCTGCCCACCTCCACAGCCTCCGGGCCCGGCCACATACCTCCTCCTCCTCGCTCAGACTGTCGGGCTGGGCCAGCCGGAAGAGACAGTCATAGACGGGGTTCACCAGGGCCATCATGGGCATGTTGTTCACCTGTCGGGGACAGCAGGGGTCAAAGCACTGGCTGAGTGGCCTCAGGAGACAGGCTGCCTGCTGCACAGGGTGGCTGCGGTGGCCTCACCCTCAAGTAGTCAAAGATGTTGCAGATAAAGGTGACATAGCAGACCCAGCCCTGCGGGGAGCGGGCACGCAGCTGCTCCCGAGCCTGGTACTCCTGCTGTAGCCGGTTGAGGAGTCCACGCCGGAAGACACTCTGGCCTGCTTGCTTGCTCTCTGCCTGTGAACCAGAGGAAGGATGGTGGCATTAGGGGCGGGCAGTGCCATCACAATCCCACCTGAGCTTCCATGGCTGAGGACCCTCTCCTCCTACTCTCTCTGCCTCTGAGGAAAGTCCTTCGCATCTCTGCCCACACCTGAAGCCAAGTGTCTCCCCTCTTCTCCACCAACGCTCCCCAACCTGAATAATGGCATAGCACATGCGTCCTGCTTCCTTGCTGAACACGCGGTCCTGCAGGGAATGGTCCACAATCACATTGGCCACTTTCTCCAAGTCCACGGCACCTGGATCTGGAGTAGAGACAGGCAGGCAGTCTCTTAATTAGCACATTTGCCTCCACCTGCTCCTGAGAAGGACTGGAGATGTTTACAGAAGAGCACAACCATGAGATGCTTACATTTCACTTAGAGATCGGAAAGCAGGCACAGCTCCGCCCGGAGCCTCCTGCAGCCCAATCAGAGGCAATGGGGCAGGTTATGCAGCTGAGAGGCTAAGGAAAGAATGCTAGTTTCCTCGGACAGATCGTGTGGCACTTGGCTGAGGAAGGAACACTTACATGTCTTTGACAGCAACTTTACAGGAGCAAGTGTTCTCATAACACACGCCCATGAACCCCTGACGTGAGCAGGCCAGGCAGGGCCTCCCCCACAAGCTCAGCGTGGCATGTGATGGGCACTGCCAATTGTTAACCGAGCCAAGCTTCTGTCCTGAGTGCTGCGGGAGGCCTCGGTCCAGGACAATGACCCTCTCTCCCCTGCCAAGCAGAACACTCTATCCTCTGTCCCGACTCAGGCAGCTCTGCACGTTCAAGAGCGCTGGCTGCAGCAACGCAGAAACCAGGTCCAATTTCAGGACTTGAAGAGCAGGAACTGTGTTCTCCGTGCCCCACGCCCCTTTCATGAGCACGTAAACGCTACTAGGAAGGCTTTACATTCTGCGAGGACTATGATTCACTCCCAAATACTGGCCTGAATGTAGCTTCTCTTTTGGTTTGAGAGTTATGGTGCTGACTCCTATTCACAGAAATTGAAGGGGGAGAGAGGGCTGGACATTCCCAGGCTAGGGCTGTCCTCCGTTCCTGGCCCCGTGGCCCCGTGTCTGCAGCTCCAGACCCAGGCTCAGGAGGGCTCCCCAAGCTCACCTTTGAGTGCTGTCTTCAGCAGCTGCTGGGTCTCTGCATCAAAAGACTGGATTTTATACTCCTCTCTACCAGGGTCCCCCATGACCATCGGCCCCAGCAGCTCCTTACTGGGCAGGGTTAGTGACAGCACCTGGGGGGGAGGGGAGGTGACGGGGAGGCCTCAGATGTGGAGAGAGGCCGGGATTCCCAGACTGCAGGCCCTGGCTGGGGCTGGCCACTGCTGGGGACAGGTACTCCTGGGCAGTCCTTGGCATTTGGTAGTTGTCCGAGTGCCCACCAAGCTTGGCTTTTGGTGGAGACTGGGCACCAGCCAAGCACCTGCTGTTTAGTTTAGGAACCCCTGTAGCTTCTGGGATTACATAAGAGCAGAGAGATGAAGCGTGAAAGCGCCTACCCTCCAGTCCCGACTGGAGGCAGAGTTACTCTCAGCTGATACCAGGGGTGGGGTGGGGTGCGCTGGGCTGCGGGTCTAGACACCTGCCTGCCCATATAAATCGGCTTGAAGCTGCTGGCCCCGCAAGATTCTGGGCGAATGAGAAGGCTGGAGGGCCGGGGGGGGGGGTTAGGGGGGGCCTCCAAGCTGCGCACAGCTGTCCCAGCTTCAGCCAGAGCCCTTCTCAGTCCTCAGAACCTTTCCACGCCTCGCGTAGGGCGGGCCTGAGCGGGTGGGTGGACACTTCTTTGCCGCCCAGCTGTTTGGGAGCCCACACTCCCCGTCCTGGCCAGCTCGCCCCGGGACGGACCGGTTACACTAGCCTCCCGAGTGGCAGAACTCCAGCGCTGCCCACTCAGGACTCCAGTCCCTGAGCTGATCCATTCTAGGTCCTTCCTCTTAAAGAGGGGCGCGGGAAGACGTGTCCCTCCGAGGTAGTCCCGAACTGGAGCCCCCCTTCTGGACTCGGTGCCACCCCCCTGGTCAAGGGGGACGACCTTAGGGGTCTCCAGACCTGGGCAGCTTCCCTAAGCCCGGAACGCCGCTCCCGGCGGTGCAGGACCCGCAGCAGAACCCGCCGTCCGGTGTCCCGCGGGAGAGAGAGACGGCGTGAGCGCCAGGACTCACCTGCCCGGCCGGTGCCGCGCCCGCGAGCCCGGAGGCCGTTCGGCGGGCATGGCGCGCGGCACCCACGTCCGCGCCACCGCTGGAGAGAACCGCGCCTGGCCCCGGCTTAGGTCATTTCCTACCGCGGCGCCGGGGATGGGCGGGGCCTGCGGGGTGGGGGGCGGGGCTGTGATGGGCGGGACAGGGTCTTGGGTGGGCGGGGCATGGGTGGGGCAGGACCGAGGCGGCTTCGCTCCGCCAGCGCCACCTGCCGGAGCCCCGTGACTCCGCTCTCACCTCCTGGCCTGCCCCGAGGCCCGCGGCGTGGGAAGGGGCGGGCTGCCGGGACCCCCGCGACACCGCTCCCATTGCCCCCGTTCTGTCCTCACCCGGCTCGCCCCCGGCCTGTCCGGGACCAGGACAGCTCGTCGGCGCTGGGCCGGACCTGCCGCTCCGCCCGCATGAAGCCCTGGGTCTCAAGCGATGCCCCATGCCGGGGCTCAGGTGAAAACCGGGTCAGGACCCGCCGCGGGACGGCGCGGCGTGGGAGGGGCTGCGGGGGGCGTGGCCCTGACCCGGCGGCCGGAGGGAGCCAGGGGGAAGGGCAGAGATGGTTGAGGGGTAGGGCTTCACCAGGCGCGTTTCCCTCCACCCCCCAAGTTAGGAGAGGGGGGGCAGGGGCTGAGGGCTGGATCAAATTCCACTGCCCCTCTCCTACTCCAGACACAGACGTTAGGTAAACTAAGTTGAAAATCAAGGGGGAAAGGATCCCCCTAGGTGCCAATTCGCAACCCCGAGGTGTTGGGGTGACCCTGAAGTTGAGCAAGCCCCTGGCTGCGTCTTCCTTGGTGTGGCTGGCAGAGGCGCGGGCTGCAGCCGACGGGCCATCCCTGAGTCCGCCCTGGGTTGCAGAAGGGCACACAGAGGTGGCGGCAAAGAACCGCCTGTCCCCTTGGCTTAGACAAGAAGCGTGGATGGCGGCCTCCTGGTGCCAGAGTCCTCACCTCCTGGTAGGAGAGGCCGAAGCTGTCACCAGAAAATGGGTGAGGAAGCGAGCCCTCAGCTGCAGCAAAGGCACCGTGAGCAGGAGCGGTGAAGAAAATAGTTTACTTCAATGGACTTTTGTAGAAAATACATTCAGGCAGCTACCTCCCCGCAGCTCCAAGCCCAGGACTTAAGTGCCCAAACCCCTGTGGGTGCCGGAGTGCCCTCCAGCCACAGCCTGGACCTTCATAATCCGCAGCCAAGAGCAGGCAAAGCCCCAGCCAAGACATGAAATAGCAACAAGGAGAGAAGGGGCCCAGGCTCGAGGCGGGGGGAACCCCAGGCCTGCTCCCAGCTGGCGCCTTCATGAGTCAGAGTGGCCTGGAGCTGGAGCCCAGAGGGGAGGAGGCAGGTGGGACCCTGGCTCCCACTGCAGAGCCCACCCACAGGTCCAGTGCCCCTCGGGGCTGGGAGATCTGGATGAGAGGTGGCTGTGTTCCGTAGATTTTCTTCTCACACCCCCCACCCCCACCCCGATCCCCGGAAACTGAAGTTCCTCCCCGTTCCTCCCCGTGCCTAGATGGATGGGCTGGGTTCCTATGTGCATCTCCCCTGGGCACCTACTGCACCCTCACCAGGCTGTCTGCCCAACCTCTTCCCTCTGCCACCCCACTCACTGGGCTGCGTCAGAGCAGGGCCCTTCTGGGGTCACAGAGGAGACACCCGGCCACATGCTCAGCAACTGGCCCAGCTGTGTGCTCCTACCACCCAGGAGGGCTGCCCGGCCCAAAAGAGGAGCCATCCCAGGGTCAACTGGGGTGAAGGGCGGCTGCTTTTACCCACCTCCTCCCCTCAGCACAGCCCCCCACTTCCTACAGGGCTGTAGAATCTGCCTTCCCCAGAGCCCCTGCTGTGGGGGGTCCTGGGGGTTGGGCGGCTTGTCAGAAAGTAACCAATTCAGCTTGGATTCCTCTCCCAGAACTAGAAGCCAAGCTGCCTGAGCCGCAACTCCTGGGAAAATGGAATTTGGGGCCCGGCCGGCACAGCCGGTGTCCAGGGGAGGTGTGACTCGGGAGAGAAGGTGGAGGGGGAGGTAAGGACTGTGCTTTTAGCCTTAGTGTCTATTGAGCAAGTTGGCGGGACCCAGAGCCCAGGTGTGGGGACCAGACCCTGCCTCTGGCGAGTCCCAGCCATCAACCTAGGCTGTGGCCCCACCCAGGGTCCGGAGAGCTCTGGAGGCAGACGGGCTAAGTGCAGGCAGCTGCTCCCCTTAGCCCAGGGGTGGGAAAGGTATAAGGCCCAAGAAATCATTTGGTCTGGCCGTGCCAAGGCATCAGGGGCGAGTCAGTTAAATGTCTGACCAGATACAGCAGGCTAATGTTTAAGATGGTAATTTTGAATGGCCAGCGAATGAGGTTATAAATATCCAAATGGCCCCTGGCAGGAAAAAGGGTCCCCACCTGCCTTAGGCTGCGGGCTAGATGGAGGGGAGACGTCAGGCTCCTTGACTGGAGCGGCTGGGATCCCACCACGTCCTCCGTCCTCCCCGGGTCCCAAGGGAGAGAGCCCTTGCCCGTCTGGTGGCCTCCATGCTGGTGGGGTCGAGGCTGCGGCCTCCCAGTGCTCGTCATGCTCCGACAGCTGGCCGCAGGGTGGACCAGGCGGCGCCTCTCAGTGCAGCAGAGATGGCAGGTCAAGTCTTAGTTCAGGAGGTCGCTCTGGGGAGAGACCTCAGGCCACCTTCCGGCCCCAAGGCTAGCTGTCCGCCTTCTTCACGCGGTGGAAGAGGTTACAGAAGAACTCGTACCAGAAGAACACGAGGCCGGTGGAGAGGGCAGCCTTCAGCAGGCTGGGGGACAGGCCCTTGAAGAAGCCCGGCACGCCTTCCTCCCGCAGCACCTGCCTGGCGCAATCCAGGAGGCCCCGGTAGCTCCGAACCTGGGGAGAGGAAGGTAGCTCCGGTGAGGGGAGGGGATACAACACGGACGTGGCTCTGTCCTTTTGTCAGCACAACGCCTAGCACAGCGTAGCTCCCAATACGGATGTGCCGGGTGAAGGGATGGGTGCAAAAGAGACAGAGAAAAAGTTGACCCCATTCTTTCTCTTCCAAGTTGAAGGGCCTGGAACTCAGCGCTGGACAGAGCTCCTTCCTGCCCAGGCGGCTCCCGCTGGTTCTGATTCTTAAGGACCCAGTGAGAGCTCTGGACCCTCTTCCCAGAGGCACCTCTGCCCCTCCCCCCATCTCACCTGGTCCCTCTTGGGCAGCAGATCCGAACCTGGCCCTCCTTAGCTCTTAGCCTGACCAGTGCCACCCTCCCGCCCGGCCTTCTCCAGGCCACCTTGCTCCCCCTAAAGGCTCCAGTAACTCCGATGACGATGTCCAGGCAGTGACCTCATGAACAACCAAGTCCAAGCTCAGGCCTGGTGTTCGTTTGGAACTCAGCTTCCCTCTCTGCCCTGCCCTTCTCCCCCCTGGGCCCCTCCCACCCCAGTGCGGGCAGGATCAGAGCTGTGGGCAGGGGACGGCTCACCTGGCCGAAGCTGGCTCGGGCCTGCTCGAACCCTCCGACCTGCAGCCGCTTCTTGAACAGGTCCAGGGGATACGTGAGGGTCTTGCTGATGACTCCGGCTCCACTGCCACAGAGCAGGTTTTTGAGGTTCCCTGAACCAGAGGAGTGAGAATGAGGGGGGAAATGAGGAAAATGCAATTGCGGGTAGACAAGTTCAAGGTCATGAACTCTGTCCTCCACCATAAAACAAAAACCCACAAGCCATCCTTGCTCTCCGAGGAATTTAATCCAGGAAACAGAGAGCCAGACACAGCCACTTCTGGCAAGAACAACACGGGACCGCAGGTGGGACAGGTGCTGGCAGCACGGGTGAGAGTCACTGGTGCTCTGCCTCCGCCGCGGGAGGCCGTGAGGGCCTTGGGCTCTGCCATGTCACTCAGCTCAGGCTCAAGGGGAACAGGGTGGCCCTCCTCCTGCACAACCTTCCAGAACAAAACCAAGCAGAACACACAGCCTCTCCCAGGCAGTCCGCAAGGTGGACCTCTCACCGAAAGGAAAGCCACGAGCGGTGGTTGGAAACGTCGCTGGTGCCAGGGATGGGTGTGAGCGGCCGCATGGCAGAGCGGGCTCAGCGCCCGGTGGTGTCTAAGCTCTGACAGGAATCTCTCTCCCACGCGATGCAGGAGACGTGCTGTCTTGGGAGTGGGGTGAAGGGAGACCTAGCTCCTTTCCGTGCGGCTGTCTCACCGTTTTTCTTTCCTTCGGCTGGCGTGACCCACTCGTACACGTGCTTCAGGGAGTTGTAGAAGGAGAACTGGAAGCCGGCGTAGGGGAAGATGGCGATCAAGGTGGGGTTCAGGCCTTTGTAGAAGACCAAGGGCCCTTCGGTCCTGTACATGGTGGCCACGGCGGCCCGCAGGGTTTTGTACACCTGGATGCACACACGCAACTCGAGTGAGCGCGGCGCCGGTTTTGGCTGGAGAACACAGCCCACCACGTGCACGTCCCGCTCCTGCACACCCAGGAGCATTACTTCTCCTGCCAAGAGGACACAGGACGTGCTGGACAAAATCCCAAGCGGGCTTTCCCAGTGCCCCTCCGAGCTGTTTACGTGACTGATCCATCCCCGGGCAACCCCGCCCCCCCAGAGGCTCCCGTAACACGTGAGGGCACAAAGTGCGTGTCCTTTGGAACAGAAGACGCGACACCCCCCTCGGGTGACTGGGTACATGAGTTATGACACAGCCATTAAAAAGGACACGGGAACATGCTGTCACTGCTAAAGCAGGAGGAGGCAATCAGTGTGGCTGACGGGACTAATCCCCAAAGGTCACAGCCAAGCACAGGGGAGCAGGCAGCGTCCGTGGAGGAAACAAACACGGGCAGGGAAACCAGGCCCCAGGATGCCCAGGTCACAGCACATCTCCCTTTCGCGCACACACACACACACACACACACACGCGTGCACCACCACCATATGTCCAGGAAACACAGACTACGGTGGAGAGGTCTACTTCAGGGTTTAATCCCTTGCTTTCACTCACTCAGTAAGTTCTTCCTGAAGTCTGAACTTCATTACCCCATTTCCTCCAACCCATCCTTTGTGGGAACCAGACACAGTTTCACCATAGCATCGCGACCAGCCATCTGACCTGGTGGCTCACATTCCCAGGCGCCGTCCCTGCCCAGCCCACTGTGTGGTATGTGTCCTGTTCCCACCGGGAGGCTCTGGCTCCCCCGTGAGGCCGTGAGCACAGTGCGAGGTGCTGAGCACGGTTCCAGGTCTCACAAAGGGACCGACAGGTAGACTGAAAACCCCCCTCGTCCAGCTTTGTTCCCTCCCAGGAAGAGCCCCAACTCCTGGGCCACCTTCGGTTCCTCAGGCGCCCCTCCTCTGGCCGGGCCACTTACCTTGGGCTCACCCTGAGCTGCAAAGCGGGTGCGCAGGACGTCCACGGGGTGCACGGTGAGGGTGGCCACGCAGGCAGAGAGGCCCCCGCACACGAAGTGCACAGAGAAGTCGCGGGCACGGTGCACGCCGGCTCTGTGCACCAGCTCGGTCAGCATTTCAAACGACAAAAACTGCAAGAGTGCAGGAGGAGGTCACTGACAGGCACCCAAACACACCGCCTCTGACCCATGACCAGGTGGGGCCCAGTCCCAGGGACAGGAAAGAGTCGTCCTGAGCAGTGACAATACAATAGACATAATTTTGTGCAGCTCAGATGCCATTTTAGATTCTATTGGAGTAGAGCCAAGTACTCAAAAAGGTTAAGAAAATATAAAACTTTTATATCAGAAAATTCTAGCCCAGCTGGCATGGCTCAGTGGGTGAGCGTTGACCTATGAATCAGGAGATCACAGTCGTTTCTAGGTCAGGGCACAGGCCCTGATTGAGGGCTCGATCCCCAGTGGGGGAGGGTGTGCAGGAGGCAGCCGATCAATGATTCTCTCATCATCATTGATGTTTCCATCTCTCTCCCTCTCCCTTCCTCTCTGAAATCAATAATAAAAATATATTTTAAAAAAAATTCTACTCATTAACTTAGTTTCCTGAAACCTGAGAAAAGGTGGCCATCATATGAGCCTTGGCAGGGGACCCCTCCAGTGCAGCCGGCGGCAGTGACACTGAGAAGCATTCTGCCCGAAGCAAGGATTCTGATGGGAGAACTCTGCTTATTCCATGTTCCACGGTGTTACCCGCGTACGCTCAGATCTCCCTCCAGCCAGTTCCAGGTGGCTCGGGGTCCTAGAGCACATGTGGCTGTACTGACTCCCATGCTGCAGCACCTGTGGCAGGTGCGCCCATGGGACAGCCATGAAATGCGCAGATGGGATGTTGTAGAAAGGGCAGGTAGGGACTACTCTAGTGCTAGCTCTCCAGGGGGGAATCCTGGCTCTTCCACTTTCTAAAACTATTTTTGAAATACATTTTTTATTGATTTTTACAGAGAGGAAGAGAGAGAGATAATTAGAAACATCGATGAGAGAGAAACATCGATCAGCTGCCTCCTGCACACTCCCCACTGGGGATGGAGCCTACAACCAAGGTACATGTCCTTGACTGGAACTGAACCCGGGACCCTTCAGTCCATGGGCCGACGCTCTATCCACTGAGCCACACCAGTTAGGGCCACTTTCTAGCTGCTGACTTTGGTTGGGTTAACTATTTAAGCTCTCTCTGCCTCCAGTCTTCTTGTCTGTAAAATAGGGATGACAACAGAACCTATCTCAAAGTACTGCTGAGAGGGAACAGAGGTGAAATGGTTAAAACAGGGCCTGGCCCACCGTGAGCACTGGACAGGGGTTCTACACCACGTGTCACGCTCTGAGACAAACCGGCACTCGGCTGAGGATGAACGAAGCCCCACCGCTTACAGCTCACGTCGCCTCTCCGACCCCCACACACAGCTTGCTCTCACCTTCCTCACAAGGCTGTTGGGAAGTTCAGGGAAGCACAGATGTGGAAATGCGATTTTGAAAAGTGAGAAGCATTGTGTCACCATTTGCCAAGTCCCATTGGGAGCGTGAGGTCAAGAGAGCCTCCCTAATATTCAGTGGGTGCCCAGTGTCTGGGGTGGGGGGGCGCGGGGAAGGGAAGGCCTATGGTACAGCTCAGTCTGACTCGGCCCATCGGTCAGGTAGGTTCCCTGTTGGACACGTGAGAAGTGTGCTGACCGCCGCCTGCTGCCCGACCCTTCGTCCTTGCGCTGCCCCGTTGAGCAACCCGGGCCCAGGGGCCTGGCGGCTCCCTGCACCTACTTGGACGGCTCCATAGCCGATGGAGAGGAGCTGGGCTGGGATGTGTCCCTTCCAGAAGGCGGTCGGGCCCTCCTCCCGCAGGATCTGCCTCCCGGCCTGCAGGATCCCATGGTACTTCGCGCTGGGGTCCCTGCGAGACAGGCGCTCAATCTGAAGCTGGAACGAAAACGCAAAGGTCAGGACAGGAGGGGCGGGGCTGGAGGAGAAGGAGAAATTTCAGGAAAGGCCACGAAGGCAACGTTCTCAACAAAATTCCAAGCTTTTAGGAACTGCTTTGGCATGAAAGAGTGACCCTGACCTCCAGTCCGTCCATCACGTGGGAAAAGGGGGAAAGGGTACCTGGAAACGGATCTTGATGACGTCCAAGGGGCTGATCAGCGCCCGAGTGACAAGTCCAGACACAGACCCAGACACTGCCACCTCCAATTTGGAGATACTCCTGTCATCTGCTTTGGGGTCATAGCCGACCATCCCTGCCTCCGGCCCATACAATGCCCATCAGCTTCAAGCTAAATGCAGAAAACAGGAGGAGACACCAGATCAGGTTCTCAGGGTCTCTGCTCACACATCACCCCTCAGGGCAGCCCTCCCTGACCAGCCATCTGAAACAGCGCCTGCCTCAGACGCAGCACAGAACAGAGAGAATACCATTATAGGTCTGGACTTCTGCCCTGCTCAGGTTTTAGACGTATGAGCACCGATTGCCAATTCCAGTTGATGTTACCCAAACTGCCCCTGGTTGAGAACCATTGTTGGAGAGGGGTTTTACACACTAGCACAGGTGTACAATGGCAGGCATTGCATCACTGTTTGTAAAACTGGGTCTGACACAAATGCTTATCAATGGAGAGGTGAACAAATACACTGAGTCACATCCATGTATGGCATACTATACAGCCATTAAAAAGAATGAGCCAGTGCGACACACACGGAAAAGATGTCTATAACAGATTGAAATGTGAAAGAAAAAGCCGGTTTCAGAACAGTATGTGTAGTATAACCCCATCTTTGCAAAAGAAAAATAGCAAGACCTAAATACACTTTGTTCCGCTGTGTAACTCATAGGAGAAAAGTCTGTGACAACACCCCCCATGGGCTGGTAAGGTTACCTTTGGGGGAAGGGTTGGCAAGGGAAGAAGGAAGGTAGATTTCTCCCTTTTTCTGAATATACTTCTATATAGCTTGGCTTTGTTATGCCCCCACCCCCAATTCCAACTAAAACTAAATATAAAATGACATTAGAAGGGAACTCAGAATTAATCTAGGTCTTGAATACTTTTTTTTTTAATATATTTTATTGATTTTTTACAGAGAGGAAGGGAGAGGGATAGAAAGTCAGAAACATCGATGAGAGAGACACATCGACCAGCTGCCTCCTGCACACCCCACACTGGGGATATGCCTGCAACCAAGGTACATGCCCTTGACCGGAATCGAACCTGGGACCTTTCAGTCCGCAGGCCGACGCTCTATCCACTGAGCCACACCGGTTACGGCGGTCTTGAATACTTTAGTAATAGAAAAGTCAGTGACCACACCATGACAACCCACTGATTCTTTTCTTTTTTTTAAATTGATTTTTAGCGAAAGGAAGGGGGAGGGAGGGAGGGAGAGAGAGAGATCTATGTGAGAGCGAAACATCAATCAGCTGCCTCCTGCATGCCCCTACCTGGGGTCAAGCCAGAAAACCAGGCTTAAACCCAGACCAGGAACTGAACGGCAACCTTCTAGGGTATGGGTGGACACCCACCAACTGAGCCACACCAGCCAGGGCCCACCATTAATTCCTTTTCTTCTCTCACCCACCCTGGACTCTGTACCCACCACTCCCTCAGTCCCGAGCCCTCACTTTTCAGAAAATACCAAAGTAATACTCCAATCCACCCTCAAAACCAGCACGAGATTTCCACGGAGCTCTATCAGCAAAGTATCCTAAGATGACATTTTATTAAAACGTCAGTGATGTGAAACCCCCAGGCCCGCCAGGAATGTGCCCATGTCTTGGTACCTTTTCTGATTCCCTCAAAGGAGGGCCCCTGGCCTTTCCCATCCACTTCTCCATAACAGTAACTCCAGCTGTTTCTCTCCAGGCCCCTGTGAGGAGCAGGTTAAAGAGGGCAGGAGCCCGAGGGAGAGCCTCTCCCGCTCCCAGGGACTGCCCGGTCCCCGGCTGTGGGGGAAAGGCGGTATTTCTCTAACTCAGCAGCTCGGCATGGCTGGACCTCACCTTAGATCTCAGCCTCTCCCAGGGGCCCTGGGCAGGTTTATTTAACCTGCGTTCAGTTTTCCCTTCTGGAAAGTGGGAATGACGCCCGCCCTGCCTAGCCCAGGCTGCTGCCACACGTGGTAAGCTTTGTCAAAGTGGTAAAAGTCTCATACACCTGAAAGGGCTTTAAAGATAGTCCTGTGGTGGCCTTACTTTTTCTGCTGTTCAAAACTTCCTTCTTGTACCAATAATTTAAAGAGACAAAATAAAAATGAAATGTGATTATATGTTTGGTATATACAACACAGCACCCAGAAGATGGGGGGCCTCTGGTGTGAGTGGCAGGGCGGGTGGGGGTGTGTGTGCCTTTGCCGCCCCCTTCTCTTACTGCGGAAGCCCCGGGTGTCTGGGTCTGCAGCTGGGAGGTCTGCCCATGCGTTCAGCTAAGGCTCTCTGCAGATGCACCCGCGTGTAGACACGGGTGTCTGGGTGCGGGCTCTCTGCAGATGCACCCGCGTGTAGACACGGGTGTCTGGGTGTGGGCTCTCTGCAGATGCACCCGCGTGTAGACACAGGTGTGCCTCGGGAGTGCTTTTGTTTCCTGAGTCCGAGACGATGCCCGCGAGGTGGGCACCCGCGTGTACAGGTGCCCCGAGTGTGCGTGGGGTTTTGCCTTCCGCGTCCCTGAAGAGGCTTCTCAGGTCGGGCATGACACACGTGCGTACAGTCCCCGCCCCCGCGTGAATACCTGCGCATGTGTGCTCCCTCCGGGGAGCGACGGTGCAGGTGTCCGAACGGGCTGTGAGACGCGCGGAAGTAGAGGTCACTCACTCCGCTCGGAGGGCGCCGCCCGGCTCTACTAGCTCTGCTCTGCCTCCTTCCTCACGCAGGCTTAACAGCAAAAGTCAACTGCGCCTGGCAGTAACTGACGGGCGCCTGGGCCAATCACCGCGCAGCTTCCGACAGACTTTGGGCCAATGTTTGGACAGTGGTCATCCGGCTAACACCGCCCACAAGATGTCACTGGGTAATGTAGTCCTTCGCTACCAAGGCTTTTTCCCCTGCGAGGCGCAGAGCCTCCTGGGAGGTGTAGTCCTGCAGAGCGCGCGTGCGTGGATGTTACTCAAGCATCGGAAGGAAGCGGGTTCCGAAGTCAGGCCCCCCCCCCCCCCCCCCAGTCGCTGTGCTAATCATCGTGGTAGCTCAATCAGCCTGCGGGCGGGTGGGAAGTTAGGGAGCGCTGAACAGATGGCGGGAAGCTAAGCAAAAACCTGGAGGAAAAGGAGGAGAGAATAGGTGGGTTTTTAAGACCGGGAAGAGGACGGCAAAAATAGAGGTTTTGTTTCCCCCTAGGGTTTACTACGAGTATTTCTCATTATAAAACTATGTAGACACATTACAGAAGATGTAGAAATGAAGAGGGAAATGACTCATCCTACCGCTCTCAGGCAAGTAACGTCAGCGTTTTGCAAGACAGTATTTCTTCCTGATTTTAAAATTGAATTTTTCACATTAGTGCAATGATTTTGACGCACAATTTGAAAACATGTTATTGCACAATATAAAACATTTCATACAGGTACAAAAGTAGAGAAAATAGCCTAATGAACCATCATATAGTCATTACTCAACAATTAACCAATTCATGGTCAGTCTTGTTTCCTCTATACATGGACCTACCTCACCCCTACCCTCCAACATTATTTTGAAGTAAATACTAGACAGCCTATTATTTCACCGGTAAGCATTTCAGAATGTATCTTTAAAAGACAAACATCCACCAAACTATCACCCCCCAAAAATATCAATTTCCTAATATCAAAATAGTGTTTAAATTTTCTTGATTGGCCTATAAATGTCATTTTAAAAAAAAGTTTGAATTGAGATCCAGACCATACATTGCAACTTAAGTCTTTTAAAATCTATGTTTTCTCTTTCTCTTTTTCACTTTCAATTTCTTTCATTTTCATCTCATTTTCCCCCTTTTCCTTTCTCTCTTTATTTATTTTTTTTATTTTTTTAAGAAAATAGGTAGTTTGCCTTGTAGAGTTTTCCTCAGTTTAGATCTCGCTAGTGGCATCCCCATGGCGGTTTTATATAAAAAAAATTATATATATATGTTATATATATATAATTATATATATTTTATAAATATTATATATATTTTATAAATATAGTATTTTATAAATATTATATATATTTTATAAATATATTATATTATATATATAATATATTTTAAATATGTTTTTATTGATTTCAGAGAGAAAGGGAAAGGGAGATAGAGATAGAAACATCAATGAGGAGAGAGACACATCAGTTGGTTGCCTCCTGCACACACCCCGACCAGCGATGGGGATCAAGCCTGCTACCAAGTTATATGCCCTTGATCAGAATCAAACCTGGGACCCTTCAGTCTACAGGCTCTATCCACTGAGCCAAACCGGCTAGGGCCCCATGGCGTTGTTTTAACATCTTCCCTTGCCCTCCCGTGTTCTCTGCATATTGGTGGTTACATCTAAAAGGTCTAGTCAGATCGGTTTGACTTTTTGTACAAGACTACTTTTGTGGTATTGTGTGCTCCCATGAGGAGAATCATAATACCTGCATGTTTCTCATTTTGTGATGTTTTCAGCCATTGGTGACCATGGCCTTGATAAAGGGTTGTAAGTGATGACACCATTTTAGCTTTATTAGCTGAAGTACCTGTGAAGAGGAACATTCCCTTCATTGGCTAACTCAGTGGTCGGCAAACTCATTAGTCAACAGAGCCAAATATCAACAGCACTTCTTCAAAACAGACTCGCCCAGATCGAAAACCGACTTCTGTGCATGGGCCACGAAGTTTCAACCGCACATGGTATTTTGTGGAAGAGCCATACTCAAGGGGCCAAAGAGCCTCATGTGGCTCGTGAGCCGCAGTTTGCCGACCACAGGGCTAACTGGTTACATGAAGTACACTTCATATAAGAAAGACATGCTAGGTGCATAATTCTTTACCTTTAGCAATTTAAAAATAATTGGGTCCCTAGTATGCCCAAAGGATATTGATCAATGAAGTTTATTAATATTATCATTATGAACACACATGGATTTATACCTTTTTTTAAAAAAATTGACTTCAGCTCTAACTGGTTTGGTTCAGTGGATAGAGCGTCGGCCTGCGGACTGAAGGGCCCCAGGTTCAATTCTGGTCAAGGGCTTGTTTGTACCTTGGTTGCGGGCACATCCCTGGTAGGGGTGTGCAGGAGGCAGCTGAATCAATTTTTCTCTCTCATTGATGTTTCTAACTCTATCCCTCTCCCTCTCCCTTCCTCTCTGTAAAAAAAAATCAATAAAATATATTTTAAAAATTGATTTCAGAGAGGGAGGGAGAGGGAAAGAGAGATAGAAACATCAATGAGGAGAGAGAATCATTGATCGGCTGCATCTTGCATGTCCCCTATTGGGGATTGAGCCCGCAACTCGGGCATGCGCCCTTGACCAGAATTGAAACCAGACTCTTCAGTCCACAGGCCGACACTCTATCCACTGAGTCAAACCAGCCGGGGCTATTTATTCTTTTTCAATCCACTATAGTTATTATCCTAATTGTTGCTCCCATTTTCCCATCTTTGGCCAGTGGGTCCTATTCACGTTGGCACATGAATCCTTTTAACAAAATGACTAGTTTGCTTGCTTTCTGGTCTGACAAGATGTTCTAGGCTCATTACAGTTTTTAAAACAGGTTCACTGAGATATAACAGACATACAGTTGACTACATGCATTCAGAGAGAGCAATTTTATGTTTTGACGTGTGGTGCACATCCCCGTGAGATAGTGAGCATACATCCATGCTCCCAAAGAGTCCTCATGCCCCTGTGCAATCCCTCCCTCTGCCCTCTCTTCTCCCTCCCCCTTCCCCAGGCAATCTCTGATCTGCTCTCAGTCATGATGGGTTAGTTTGCATTTTATAGAATTTTATATAAATGGAATTATACACGATGTCCTTTATACCTGGCTTCTTTCCCTCAGCATAACTATCAATAATTGAAAAAAAAAAAAAGTTAAGGTGGTCCACAGTGAGCAGAACCTGGTACCAAAATTTAATTTCCTGAAAAGTGTCCCCACAGTGCCCTTCAGGGCCCCCTTTGTTCCGGGTCATTTCTGCTGTCTCCCTGCTTGAAGACGGCCTTATTTCCCCAGGCTTTGTGCTCCATCTCTATTTCCCATTAGTTTTATGGGCTGACCACTAACCTCTCTCTTCAGCTATAGAAATCGTTGGGTCTCTTTTGTCCTCCTGGCCCAGAACAAGCCCACAGAAGAGCCAGCAGGGCGTCTGGCTGCAGGCTGATTGTAGAGTGAGTTAGACTCAGAGGACCACAGGCCATCAGAGCTGGGAAGACTCATGGCCAGGGCCCAGGGCCCAGAGCGACTAGGCGATGCGTCCAAGGTCCCCGTGGTCAGATGGCAAATTGGTGGCCGAGCTGAGAGGAGAGTAATGGCAGGTGCCAGTTTTCCTGGGCTTACACCTGGTTCTAGTTTTTGCAAATTTGAAATCTGGTCATTTCATTTCAAGTTAAATATTCTAAGCAAATCATATCATGTGAAAAGAGAAACAGGAAAATAACGGTTCCTGTCAGGTTAGGGAAGTGAATCCTCCTGTGACCTCATCAACATTTACCCTAAACAGGCCTATTAAAAGCTCCTTTGGACTTCCCCCACCTCCTCGCTCCTCGGGGAGTAAATACCTCGTGGCCTTGACAAACAGAGTTGGCCTTCATCAGCTGCCCAAGGGGATGATCTTTTCCAGCAGAGGCAGGAGACGCTCTTGCTGCCTGAGTGGGGGGTCAGCCATGCCACCCGGCAGAGGCCCGAGAGCAGGTGACTTGCTGTGGCTCTCTGGTGAGACACTGTTTCTCTGGGCTGCAGCCTCTCCATCTGTAAAGATAAAGGGTTGAACTACAGGGTGTCCATGCCTTGCTGCCTCTGTACCTCCACAGGTATGTTTTTAGTAAGCACCGCAAGGGTTCTCACATGCAGATTAGGCCCCACTGGCGTGGCTCAGTGGTTGAGCGTCAACCTATGAATCAGGAGGTCACGGTTTGATTCCTGGTCAAGGCACATGCCCAGGTTGCAGGCTCCATCCCCAGTAGGGGGCGTGCAGGAGGCAGCCGATAGATGATTCTCTCCTATCATTGATGTTTCTATCTCTCTCTCCCCCTCCCTTCCTCTCTGAAATCAATGAAAGTATCTATACTAATAAACAGATAATATGCTAATTAGACTGGATAGACTGGAAGTCTTCTGGACTTCCATGCATCCTTCTGGACAAAGCCACGGTGGTGGGGCTGAGGCAGAGTGGTTAGGGGCATTCAGGCAGGTAGGCAGGTGAGTGGTTAGGAGCCAGTGGTCCTGGATTCTGAGAGGGATGTCTGACTGCCAGTGTAGGCCCGATCCCTGCGGGCCTAAACCGGCAGTCGGATATCCCCCAAGGGGTCCCAGGTTGGAGAGGGTGCAGGCTGGGCTGAGGGACACCCCCATGCACGAGTTTTGTGCACAGGGCCTCTAGTATTTAATAAAAATAAAAATGCAGATTAGTGCTCATCCTGACCAACCAGGTCTGGTGTGTGGCCTGGGAATAAGAATGTTGGTTGGTGGCCCCTGTTTGGAAAGACACTGAGTTGGGAACCCAGTCTCAGCTGGTCATCCAAGGCTGCCCTTGTGTCTTTCTCCTTTCTTGTGACTCAGGGTGGGAGGAAGGACCTCTGTTTCCCATCATGTTTTGAGGGTCTGTAGGCCCAGACACTGTTTTAGATGCTAGGGATACAGCAATGAACAAATGAGAAATTCTCTCCGGTCGGAGCTGACTTTCTTCACGTAGTAACAGGTGTCAAAGCTTCCTCCGTATCTTTCCGTGGCTCAGTAGTTCATTTCTCTTGCATACTGAGTCACAGCCCCCTGTCTGGGTGTGTCACCAGTTTGTTTACCCAGTCACCTATGGAAGGACATGTTGGGTGCTTCCACTTTTTAGCAATGGTGAGTAAAGCTGCTCTGAATACGCATGTGGCGGTTTTTCTGTGGACATAGTTTCCATCACTCTTATTTACTATTTTATTTTTAAACTCTAGGGCTTTACGTTAGAGAAAATCATGAAAAACCAACAATTGTTGGAGGATTCTGGAGAAGTCCTGACGGCCTGCAGGCACCAAAGATAGAGGCTCCTCGGATCCTGTTCCTTTGTGGTCCTTTTAGAATAACTCAGCAAATGACTCAAACATCAGTAAACTCACCAAGACAAGAAAAAAAGAGAGAGAGGATTTACTGTCCAGTAACTTTCAAAAGCTGATTTCTTAATGCATTTCCACTTTCTTCTGTTGCTCTCCTCAGCAGAGCCAAACACCAGGAGGCTCTAGAGTGTCCATGTCAGGCCAATGAGAAAGGTTTCCAAGTTCAAGGGAGGGGTCTCCAGGCCGCCGCCTTCTGGTTTTCAGCATTTGGTTCTCTGACCAGATCATCCACCTCACCCATCACCCATTTCTGAGCTTTCCTGAGAAGGCGTTTCCTGCTGTGTCTCAGCGAAGCCAGTCTTCACTCGCCCCCAAATGCACAGAGGGTGAGAGTGGGTGCAGCCGTATCATGAAGGAAGCGTTGGCGTGCCCGTGTCAACCACAGTCCACGTCTTCCCCCACGACTTCTGGTCCCACCAGAATCGAGGATGACTACTTCTGGCAACCTCCAATCTGGTTGTTAAGTTGAACAATAAAAAAGATGAATAACCCAATAAACAAACTAGGCGAGATATTTGAACCAACATTTCACAAGGAAAGATACCGATGGACAATAAGCAACGGAACACCATTAATCAAAAGAAAATGCAAATTAAAACCCTGATGAGACACCACCATGCGCCCACGAGACGGCTAAAACTCCAAAGACTGACACCACCAAACGGCGGCAAAGCTGTGGAGCTACCGGAACTCACACAGTGCCGGGGGGAGTGTAAAATGCTACAAACGCGTGGGAAAAGGTCAGGCAGTTTCTCACGAAGTTAAATATCTACACGCCCATGCATCCAAGAGCACTGAAAACAGGTTGACAAAAAGATATGAATAAGAATGTTCATTGCAGCCCACGCTGGAAAGAGCTTAGCGGTTCACCAGCAGAGTACCGTGCGATGTCATTTATCCACACGATGGTGCACAGCTCAGTGACGGAAAGTCAAGAGCCACTGGAACATGCCACAACATGGATGTCTCAAAAACGACCATGTCTTTGGCCCTGTTACATCCTGCTCCATTCATCCAACCCTCCAAGAGCAGGATTGGGTCACCCAGTGCTTGGAGTTGAAGAGGATAAAGTGGTGATAGAAACCACCATGGAAACCCGCACGGTATTGATCTTATGAGACAAAGTCCCTGGGCTTCTGCCCCCCAGGTCCTCCAGCCTCAGCCTCAGCCTCAGCCATTCCCCTAAAACTCTCTGGCCGTGATCCTGTGGTCATGATTGTTCCTTCGAGCATTCAGCATGCGGGAGCCCGTGCACTCTGTGTATGTGTGTATATATAATTTACTGTTTCAACCGACCATTTTTAAGCATACAGTTCAGTGGCATCCATTGCATTTACGGTGTTGTGCAACCATCACTGCTGTTTCTAAAGCTGTTTCATTACGCCAAACAGAAACTCTACCCATTAAGCAATAATGCCCCATTCCCTTCTCTTCCTGGCCCCTGGTAACCGCAAATCTACTTTCTGTCTCGATGGATTTGTCTGTTGTAGCTCTTTCACATAAGTGGACCCATGTAATAGCTGTCCTTTTGTGACTGGTTTATTTCACTGAGCATAAGGTTCTCAAGGTTCATCCACATGGTAGCATGTACTAGAACCTCATTCCTTTTTTATGGCTGAATGATATTCCACTTGCATCTATAGACTGCATTTTGTCTATGCATTCATGTCTTTTAAAAATATATATATTTTATTGATTTTTTACAGACAGGAATGGAGAGGGATAGAGAGTTAGAAATACCTATGAGAGAGAAACACCGATCAGCTGCCTCCTGCACACTCCCTACTAGGTATGTGCCCACAACCAAGGTACATGCCCTTGACCGGAAACAAACCTGGGACCCTTGAGTCTGCAGGCCGACGCTCTATCCACTGAGCCAAACCGGTCAGGGCTATGCATTCATGTCTTGATGGACACTTGGTTGCTTTCCACCGCATAGCTATTGTGAATAATGCTGCAACAGACGGTGGCATTCAAGGACCTGTTGGAATTCTTACTTTCAGATTTTTGGGGTATATGCCCAGGAGTGGAATCATTGGATTATATCGTAATTCTCTGTTTAGCCTTTTTTTTTTTTTTTTAAATATATTTTATTGATTTTTTTTTTTTTTTACAGAGTGGAAGGGAGAGAGAGATAGTCAGAAACATCGATGAGAGAGAAACATCGATCAGCTGCCTCCTGCACAACCCCCACTGAGGATGTGCCCGCAACCAAGGTACATGCCCTTGACCGGAATCGAACCCGGAACCCTCAGTCCGCAGGCCGACGCTCTATCCACTGAGCCAAACCGGCTTTGGCAAGCCCTTTTTTTTTTAATATATTTTATTGATTTTTTACAGAGAGGAAGGGAGAGGGATAGAGAGTTAGAAACATCGATGAGAGAGAAACATTGATCAGCTGCCTCCTGCACACCTCTCACCAGAGATGTGCCCACAACCAAGGTACATGCCCTTGACCGGAATCGAACCCAGGACCTTTCAGTCTGCAGGCTGACGCTCTATCTATCCACTGAGCCAAACCGGCCAGGGCTGTGCTTGATTACTTTAAAAAATATGTATTTTATTGATTTCAGAGAGGGAGAGATAGAAACATCAATGCTGAGAGAGAATCATTGATCAGCTGCCTCCTGCAGGCCCCCCACTGGGGATCAAGCCCGAAATCCGGGCATGTGCCCTTGACTGGAATCGAACTCAGGACCCTTCAGTCCGCAGGCCAACACTCTATCCACTGAGCCAAACCAGCTAGGGCTGTGCTTGATATTTTAATGTATTAGTCACTTCTCCTCCAAACCCTCAGAGGCAGATGGACCTTGTATCAGATCATAATGATGAGGAAACGGGTTATACAACAAGTGGGGTCCAGAGCTAGGAATCTGATCTTTGCCGTGGCCCCTCCCCCACCCCAATTTATATATTGGAGGAAAACTTTGAAGCATTTCCAAAGGAACTGAAACGGAAAAGACAGCTGTGTTCTTTCTTGGATAGGAAGACTCAACATCGTAAAGATGTCGGCTCTTCGGAAGGTGGCTCATACATTTAACATGATCAGCTGTTTGGGGTTTTGAGTCTGAGGACTGGTCAGGAAAGGTTTCTCGGAGGATGTGGGCTTGTAGGATCAGTCTCATGTCAGGGTGGGGATCAGCAGACAAGCAGAGAGGAAGCGAGACCTTGGCCTCAGATCAGAATGGCAAACGCCAGAGACACCAGGAGGGACTTCGGGGGCCAAGGAGTTCGAGACTTGGCTCAGGCTCGGAGCGCCCGGCCTGCCAAGGTCAGAATCGGGCCCAGTCCCACTGCACTTCACAGTACACAATCACGTCTGCTCCTCAGCCAACTCGGGGACATCGGCTTGTTTTTTCAACAGCTGAACAAAGCGAGCAGAGGTGAAGGGCCCTGCCCAAGGTCACACAGCCTGGAAGAAAGCCCTGGGTCCCATGACTCCCATCTCGAGCTCTTTCTCCTATGTCACCACCCCTGAGGGTCAGGAGTCTGCCCTTTGCCCTCTAGACAACCTGGCGCTCGGCAAGGTTTCTCAGCAGAAGAGGGAAGGTGACAGGGCAGTTTGGGGACAATCAGGATTGGCAGGAGGCAGCAACAGGGTGGAGGACGAGAGGTCTGGACGAGAATGGCCAGAGAGGCAAGTCGCTGCAGCAGCGTCCTGGACACACCGGCCCCGGCCCCGGCTGGCCCTGGTTAGCCTCGCCGGCCTCTCCGGAGTCTCCTCTGCTGCTCCCTCTTCTTCTCTCACCCCATCCTCAGGGCCTCGGGCTGGACCCCACATTCCTCCCCTCCCCTCACGGAGAGTGGAGTGTGAGGTCTCGCCTGGGGCCGTAGCTTATGGGCCACATATTGCATGATTCCATTGATATGAAATGTTCAGATCAGGCAAATCCATAGAGACAGGAAGTAGACTGGTGGTTCTGGGGCCGGTGGTGGTTGGGGGAAGTGGGAAGTGACTGAGCCTGTGTTTTTGTTTTTGGAGATCACGAAAATGTTCCAAAATTGCGCAGCTGGTGTGGCTCACTGGTTGAGCACCAATCCATGACCCAGGGGGTCACATTTCCATTCCAGTCAGGGCACATGCCCGGGTTTTGGGCTTGGTCCCCAGTAGGGGGCGTGCAGGAGGCAGCCGATCAATTATTCTTTCTCATCATTGATGTTTCTTTCTCTCTCTCCCTCTTCCTTCTTCTCTCTGAAATAAATGTTCCAAAATTGATTGCATAACCATGACTAATGCTAAACACCATCGAATGGTATACTTTAAAGGGGTGACTTGGTGACAAGTGAATTGTATCTCAATAAAACCATCCTTAAAATGGCCCCAAACCCCAAGCCCCCAGGGCTTCCCACTTCCAGCTCCTTCCTGAGGCGTACAGGGCCCCACTTCGTCAGCTTCTGCCCCTGCCTGAGCCAGCTCCTCCTTGGACCCCGATCTCTCTCTCTCCCCCTCTCTACATGCAGGTCTTTCTGGAACTTGCAGCGCCTCCTGCCCAAGGCCTCCTGCCCTGCATGCGCCCCTCCCTCTCCACAGAGTGACCATCCTGTTCAGTGGTTAGCTCTCTGTTTATGCATAACTGTCTGGTCTTCCCCAACCTCGAGACTCCCACACTCCTCTTCATTGTGCCAGTCCTCCCACCGAGGCATTATCTGGCTGCCTCCCCAGCAGACGGCCTGGCTGGGATGCCAGCACCATGGGCCTCATGTGTAGCAGCGCCTGGGACAGACTTTTCTTACCTCGGGTGATGGATAAGCACCCGTATGTCCCAGGCGCTCTTCCAGCTGCGAGGGATGCAACCCTGAGCGAGTTCCTGCCCCCAGGAGCTTACAGTCTGGTGGGGGAGGTGGGCAGAATGTGCGCCCCCAGTGAGGCGGCGAGGCGGGCGGTGCAGAAAGGCAGTGCTGGAGGCCAGGCGACGACTGGTCACATGTAGGCAGGGCTTCTCTGAGTGGGGACTCGTATCTGAGCAGAGGCCTGAACGAAGCGCGTGACCTTCTCAACAAGCACCTGCCCAGTGACTGAACAGGACACGGGGTCAAAATAGTAAGGGCAGCGGGGCCGGGCTCCAGGAGCCGCCACCTCGGCTGCCAGACCGTTGGCCTCGTGCCTCTTCCGCGCATTTTCGATCACGATGAGCAATTCCATTTCCTTCCCCCAAACTGACGTTTCAGCTGGGCCTCTCAGGGCCTCTCTTGCTGCCTGGTTTCCGGTGTGGCCCCGGGACGTCAGGGCGGGGTGGTGCTGTGACTAAGAGCTCACCCGCGATGAGCTGGTGGCTCCCTGCTCTCCTGCACCCGGCCAGGCCTAGAAGGGGCGCGTGTGACACGAATTCCACAGGAGGTTGGCACAGCTCCTCGCTCCCCTGGGCGAGCACCTCGCACCTCCCCCAGGCTCCCCCCCCCAATCTCTCCTGTGCACCCCTAAGTCAGCTTTCACCCGGCGGCTCACCGCCCGGGCCTGTGGAACCCTCTGCATCAGCAGGGGGCGTGGGCACTGCTCGGCCTGGGCTCCGAGCCCCACCAACCCACCTGGACTCTTCCTCACTGCAGGCGACACCATGCTCCTCCCACCACGCCCTCTGCCGACACTGTGCCGCCTGCCGCGTGGGCCGGGTCTGCATGTTCTATTCAAACCACTCTCCCCCGAGACCTGGGCCGAGTCCCATCTGCTTCACGCCCCCCCGCCGACTGCCAACCACGCTGCTTGTCTGGAATTCTCGCTCCCATCAGCTCGCACACAACACACCCGTCACCGCCGGGGCACGCGCGGGCACCGCGTACAGAAGCCTGGTGTGGGCTAAACGGAAAAGGGGGCGCCGTACCCTTTGACTCCCCGGCACAGGAAGGGGTTAGGGGAGGAGTAAGGGAAGGGGTCAGCCCTTCACCCTTTGGCTTCAGACCTGAGGGCACTTGGCCTGGCTCGGCACTCATGCCACATCGGTCCGGGAGGGAGGCAGGCCCTGTGGGAGGCTGTTCAGACCCAGAGGCCACCTGGGGTGACTGCCTTCGAAACCCGGGCACGGGGCCAGGCACCCCTTGACTTGCTGCGCTGCGCTTTGCCGAGCTTCACAGACCCTCCCCCAGCAAAAAGCCTGTGCCTGGCTTGACTGTGTGGGCTGGGCCCAAGCCCACACCTCCCAGGTCCGCCTGTATTAACCAGTAAGACTGTCCTTGGAGACCCGAGGCCGGTGCTGCTTCCTGGCTGGGCCAGAACCAAGTCTTGAAAGACGGTCCCAGGAGTCTCTCTCTGGCCTGGATACTGTGTGCCTTTTAAGCCAACGCCGTCAGCTTTGGGAGGGGTGCTTGGAGTGCTCTGAGTAGCGAGTGGGGTCACCACCACCATTTACTGTTCACGAGTCAGTGCTGCTGGTATACAGATGGCACTTACTTCCTGACGGCGGGGAGGTGGTCCTTTAGGGTTTTGACTTGGGCCATAGGGTGGAGAGCACGTCACTCATCTGCCTCGGGGCTCCGGCTGGAGTGAGGAGCCCGTCACCCCTGGAGCCGCATTTAAGCCCCCAACGGAGGCCGACTCTGAGCGTGTCCATCCTCTCTTGTTCTTCAGTGTAAAAGGGCTCAGGTGTGGGAATCTGCACTGCACGTAACCACAGCGTCTAGGAGTTAGAAGTATTTCCATCCAAGGTGCCCAAATACAACTCCACTTTCATTTTTCCTGGTTACCCGGGCACGCTGGGGAAGTAAAACGTTCTGACTGGAAGACCACCTACCGTAAGCAGGTCAACGGGGCAAGTGCAGGAGAGGAAAGGCGCCGTGAGACCGCCTGGGGCACCCAGTCGGAGCCAGGGCCACCGTCACGCTGGAAGACGAGCCTCTGTCACAGACTCCTAGGCCGCTAAGTCTGAGGGGCGCCAGGAGGGCGGCCAAGCTCCAGCTGCGGCAGGGCCACTCTGCAGAGAGAGCAAGGGCAGGCCTTGTAGCTACTCACCCACCTGTAGCTTTTAGTCACCAGAGGCGGCGAGTCTTCCCAAACGCTCCCACCCAGGTGCCTCTCCAGGAATCACACACCCACGGTCGGAGGAGGATGCCATCACCAAGCCTGTAACCAGACAGACTGCACAAAAGCAGCCGTTTCCCCATGAAATTCTGAGGCCATCGGTCGAACAGCGCAGAGCCTCAAGGAGACTGGCAGTGGCTGCCTTTTCACGTCAATAGCCCCATTTTGGAGACTTCTGCTCAGCTTCGAAGCAGAGGGGCCTAGGTGGACCGTGCGACCAGCGGCTCCCCGCAGGCCAGTGCTGGGTGAGTCCCCCTCACGCACGGTCCCTGAGGAGGAACTGAAAACGCCGTCTGAGCTGGGCAGCCACAGCTGAGGTCAGGTGCTGGGCTCTATTTAGGAACCAGACCAAGAATACAAGTGGAAATTCCTTGGGTTTCGTTTCTTTTCCGTTCACTCTCTAAACAAATCTTATTTGTTGGTCTTCTGTAGCCAGTGCTGTGTGGGTGAATGGGCCGAGGCTCGCCCTAAAAACAGACAAGTATGTTTTAGCTACTTGGCACGTCACGAGTGCTTTGGCACAGCTTGCCTGGTGTGGCTCAATGATTGAGCGTCCACCTACGAGCCAGGAGGTCATGGTTTGATTCCCGGTTAGGGCCATGCCTGGTTTGGGGGAGGCAGCCAATCAACGATTCTCTCATCATTGATGTTTCTCTCTCTCTGTCCCTCCCCCTCCCTCTCTACAAACAACAAACAACAAACAAGACTGCTTTCTGCACAGACCATTCTGTCCTGGCCTTCACTAAGTGGGGAGGGGGTAGGAAGGAGAGGAGGTGGGTGAAGGGACAAGAACCAAGTCAGCTGTGCTCTTCGTCCCCACAGTTCCCAAAGTGTGGTCTACGGTTTCCATCAGAAACGACAAGAACACCTGTTGTGCCCTCCACCCCAATCTAGAGTGTGTGAGGGCGGGGCCTGGAAATCTGCATTGTGGACAAGCTCCCACAGTGTTCCAAGAGCCCAGGTGGGCATTGCTCCTCCAGGGGCCCAGGGATCCTGGCCTCCCACCCCCCCCACCCCAAGGGGCTGGTGAGCCAGAAATAAGGACACGAGTCCCGACTCCCTGACAGTTTGTAGGTTTTTATCTTAAGGCGAAGGCAAAAAAAGATACAGAGTGAAGAAGTCATTGTAGGTTTATTATTCACAGTTAATCACTAACTACCAAGTTTTATTCGCAGAGTTAAAGGATTAAGTACATAGGTCTTTTTATTTAAACACTGATTTTTTTTTAAATATATACACACAAAACTTAGTTCAGCAAGGCTCCATGATATACACCAATTCCAAAATAAAACAATCACGTGGTCCAGGTGCAGAATGCCAGATTCCTTTACTATCAGGGAGGGAGCGAGGAGAGGCCGAATTCTGTCCAGAGAAGCAGCACCTCCTGGGCCTCTGAGTCCGGCTCCATGACCAGAGGCCAGGGAGACTCCGACGACCGCTTCAGAACCCAAGGCTGTCACCAGCCACCAACTCCGGGCCGGCTGTGCTGTGGGGAGGGACTGGGTGGAGAAAGTTCACAGGCACATGGCTCCGAGGGGCAAGCAGCTGGCACAGGAGGCGGACAGAGAGCTCTTCAGTGGACTCGGCCTGCCTACATTTCCAGTCTTCCCTTCCTGCTCTCCCTGCTTCTTGGAGACACTGAGTTCTGGGGGGCTGGGGTGGAGCAGCCACACACACAGCCCGCTGTGAATGGAGACAGGAAAACCACCCAGCTGCTTCGTGAACGCTGCCCTAAGGCTCACCTGGGCAGGTTGGGTGGGGACACGAGAGAGAAAAGGCATGAACAGTACCCCTGGTTTGCAGAGCAAGAAAGATGAAGTGAAGCTCACTTTCCACTGCATCCTGGATGTAGGAACACGGCGCATCCCGACCGAGGGAGAGCGACAGTCTAAATTCCTCCGGCTTTCCTGTGTTTGAAACTTGCTGGCTCCAGGGTTTGAGTCAGGGGTCTCTGGGGATTAAGGAGGGGGGCAGACAACACCTGAGATGGCAAAGTCAAGGACGCTGACCCCCTTTCAGCCACACCCAGTCCAGTGTGGGCAGAGCTGCAGCCTGTCCTCCTGCCCCGGCAGCTGCCACCCTGCTCCCTGGGCAGCGACCAGACACCGGCTTCCACTCCTGTCACCTCCCGGGGCTCACAAGTATTAAAGCCGAACCTGAGCAACTCCTGGCTCGGGGCAGGCAGCAGGCCACACCCTCCACTTCTGCCTGCACCTGCTCTTCTCCACCTGTGCTCCCCCCACTGAGGGAAAGGCATTACACAGACTAGGCGACACACGGGCTGAAAAGCTCTGGCCTGTCTTTAACTTCTTGTAAACCAAACAAACAGAAAACATCACTCAGAAGCAACCCTTGAAGTAAGGAAAAAGGCACTATGAAAACAACATGCTCAGTGATGCCATTCGGGAGGGAAAGCAATGCCGGAAAGAGACAGGCTTGCAGTTTAACTTTCTCAGGAAGGCATGGGGGCAACCCGCCTTCCTTTTGCCCCTCCATGTCCAACTCTAACAAAATACATGGTAGGGGCTGGAGGGCAGAGTCCCGTCCTGCCCCCTCGGGCACAGAGTAAGCCGTCACTCCCCCACCCCCCGCGTCTCTATGGAAACCCAGCCATGGCTGTTCTTTCAGTCATTCTGACTAAAGCAGACATTTTGCAGAGAAAATACCAGCCCACTTGGTTTCTTTTCTTTTATTATTGGCATCAGCCAGGCCTATATGTGGCATTAAACGTCATGCACTGATGGACAGAAGAGAAAAAAGATGAAAAAAGGACAAAAGAGGAGAACTAGGAGCAGCAGTGAAAACTTGTAATAAAAACTCTTTTCTTAATTCATAGGTAAGTTTGGGCATTGTTATATCCAACTCCCCCTCCCACCCCCCAAAGTTCCAACCAAAGTGAGAGGGTCACCAGGTGACCCGCCAGGTGTTCGGAGCTCCTGCTCAGGCTGCTGTCTGAGGCAGCTCATGGATTTAATTCATTTGTATGTGTTTAAATTTTTCACTTTCTTTAAATAATCTCTTCTTGATTCTTAGACGTTCCGGTTCACGGGGGTGACGTAATTGCGGGGAAACATGCCGGTCTGCCCGTGGCAAGCCCCTTTCCACCAGTTGGGGTCTGAGTTATCCATGACGTGGATAAAGTCTCCCCGACGGAACCCCAGCTCTCCATCCTCCTGGGGATCAAAGTCAAAGAGGGCTTGGACGTACGTCGGCTGCTGCAGAGGAGGGGCAGGGAGAAACACACACATTGCGTCCTGAGCGTGGCCAGTCCTGAGTGGGACTGGTTATGGGGGGCCTACAGAGGAGTGCCAACTTTTCTACATTTCCCGCAGTAAATCCCCACCCCCCACCCCCTTTATTTGTACATGTTCTAAGTTTACATGGGACAGTGTGACTTTTCACCAATGCTCAGAAATTATTAGGGCAGGTCTCACTCTGGTGGCCAGTTGTGCCGTATTATTAAGCAGAGAGTGGCAAGTGCTGCTTTAAGGGGAAAGAACTTTGGAAATGGCCATCAGGTTTGGTTTAACACCCCAGGATTGGAAAATGCTTCAGTTCCTACCACTGTATCACTTGTAAAATCCTGACAGTTTTATAGGGTCAGAAAGTCCAGAGCTTGACTGAACGAGGTGTGCTCAGCGGGCATATGGTAGGGTTTCAGGACTTGGAATAGAGAAGGGAGAGTGAGCCTCCCTCCCTCCCAGGTAGGACTCTGCGCAGTATGCTTCCAGGGAAAGGGTACCGGAGAGTGTGTTACAGGCCCTCCTTCCTAGGGCTGCAGGTGGGCAACGGCAACGCAGTGCCTGGAGGAGCCGCCTCTGGAGAAGGCAAACCTATTTTATTTTACTTACTTCAGATTCAAATCTTTGGCATGAATTAAGGGTAACACTTTGATCATTGAGTGTGGAAGCCCCAGAAGCACCTGCTTTGAAGAGGCACCTGCTTGCCTGAGGAGCTGTTTTCATTGCTAAGGATGACCCACCTCTCTCTCTGAGGCTTACCTGTGGCACCTGTTCTATGTCCCGGAGGAATATCTGCTGGTTTCTGGAGACGGATGTAGATCTGTGATAATCTACCAGCTCATTTAAAGAATTGAACTTCACCACCCAGAGGAAATACTTTCCAGCTCCATCTCGGAGCACCTTAAAGTGCTGCACGTCATTTCCAAACCTGGGGGGAGGCAGGGAATAGATAGGAGACCAGGTTAGGGGGCTCAGCCTTGGTTAAGCCCAGGCCACCTGCCCATCAAGGAGGCCACACTCCTCACGGCCCAGGGCTGCCACACAGCGCGACTCCTGCCTGGAGGGTTAGGATGCTCACAGAGTTCCCGAGGCCCCTCCATTAGGACTGGTGACTCCCAGTGACACCATGAAGCACCCTTGCCAGGCAGGAACCCCTGTCCACCGTCTAATTCTGAAGACATTTATAAATAAAAGTCCTAAGGGATGGCATGCCCCACATGGTACCAAATGAAAGAAACAGCCTATTTAAGGCAAGGAGTGTGATTTAATTACATTTCCAAGTGCAAAAAATAATAATAACAATATTAAGAAAAATTAAAATCTTGGGTGATTTAAATAAAATCTTATGTGATTTTTAAAGACTTTTATAAAAGGTGGAAAAGGGAATGAGGTATGCAGAGGAGACACTGGACATACGTTCAATAGTTCTCTGTACCTGGGTAAAGTCATGTGTTTGTTTTTAATAATATTTTTTTCATTGATTTTTTTTTTTTTTTGAGAGAGAGAGGGGAAGGGAGAGGGATAGAGAGAAACATCAATGAGAGAGGAAGTCATCCATTGGCTGCTCCTGCATGGCCCCCACTGAGGATTGAGCCCTCATTCTGGGCATGTGCCCTGACTGGGAATCGAACTGGCAACCTCTTGGTTCCTGGGTTGATGCTCAACCACTGAACTACACCACCTGGGCAAGTCATGTTTTCTATTCAGGGATTTTAGTTCTACTCATGGGGAAAAGGTCTCAGAACAAAATAATCTACTGGGACAACAAGAGGTCCAGGCGGCCCTCCTGGCCCCTGAAAAGGCTCCTCTATCCCCTGGTCAAGGTAAGTGCTCCCTTCCACACGGGCCCACGCAGAGCTGACTGAGCGGGATGGCCCACCATCACAGCGCTGCGAGGCCAGCACAGCAGCTCCACAAAGGCTCTGCCTGTCCCACGCACTGCCCAGCCCTCAAAAGGCATCTAAGAAGGTTTGTTAAATGAATGAAACTAGTCTTTCTTCTGGACCGACAGTCTGAAAGCTAAAGAAACTGAACAACCCAGAAGGTGGCAGCACCGAGCTCCCAGGAAGCCACTGAGGAGATGCCAAGTGTTAGGAACAGTACTTTAGAGGACGACTTGAAACAACCCGATTTTACCATGGGCGGACTGTCTAAGCACGAGTTAAGTTTCAACCACATCTCATCGATGTCATGACGAAAGGCCTGCAGTTCTGCTATTTCAAGTGAGAAAAGAGAAGGACTGGGAGAAAGCTTTATGAGGAAGGATGTATTCAAGGAGACTTCTGGCCCCACAGAGTCCATCCACGTGCAGCGAGCTCGGTTCTGAAAGGACCGCAGTGCTTCCCACCACAGACTCACAACATCTTGAAACTAAAGAACGCCTCGGAGAACGGGATTCTTGCACCTCCTTTGGAAAGGTGTTTGCGTTGATCAAGATGGTTAACGACATTGGTTTCAAATCTTATTTCTAAAACAATAAATACATGACTCTTTCAACCTTTTATCTGAGAAAAGGGAGGGGTGTGGGAGCCTCCTGCCGTGTGCCGTGGTCAGTGGCAACCAGACAAGGCCCCAGCTGGGCACTCCCGGCCATGGGGAAGCCCAGGGAGTTTATTGGCTGCTCAACTCCTCGTCCGATGCTGTTTCGTTTACAATCGGGTCAGGATAAAATGTAAGGAAAACAGATGATGAAAAACAAATTAAGAAGAAGCACACTGACACTCCCATCTGAGGTGCTCTTCGCCAGACCCTCATTTGCATGTTTAGTCAAGCACCAAAAGCATGGGGGAGTGTGGGGGTGAAGGGGAAATCTCTGTACCTTCCACTCACCTCTGCTATGAGCCTAAAACAGCTTTAAAAAATAAAGTCTACTAAAAAAAGCCATTGTTAGAAGAGAAAAACTTATTATTAAATCCAGTTTGACTTTTTCATGTTGAGACTAAAAACTACGCTGGAAACATATCTGTAAGGTATTGTAAACGCCACCTGAAATCACCTCCCATATCTTCACTGAGAAAAAAAAAATTCTAAATTTAAATTTATATTTAAAAAAATCTATACTTTAACTATATATTTGGTCTTAAAATGAAACAAGATATTCAATTAATTTTTGAAACAAAAAAAATCTTTACACCTTAGCCAGTTTGGCTCAGTGGACAGAGCATCGGCCCGCAGACTGAAGGGTCCCGGGTTCGATTCTGGTCAAGGACATGTACCTCGGTTTTAGGCTCGATCCCCAGCCCCTGGTTGGGACGAGTGTGGGAGGCAACTAATCCATGTAGCACTCTCACATGGATGTTTCTCTCTGTGTGTCTCTTCCCCTCCCTTCCACTCTCTCTAAAAATCAATGGAAAAAATATTCTCAGGTGAGGATTAACACAAAATAAAAAGTAAAACGAATCACTGCTTTATCATATAAATGAACTGGTTTGTAAGATTCTTAGGGGCGGGGTTCCTATGATTCTATACTATTAACTTTTAGAAAAGGACTGAATCAAATGCATATGGAAATGACAATTTGATGAAATATTCTTATGTCACAAGTGGGGGCTGATTTGCTTAGAATCTTCTAAGTTCCAATTTATATTCTCTGTGACTCCAGGGTGATACAACTTCCTGCCTTCTCTAGTCTCTGTTCACCAACTCCTTCCCACATTTAAATTTACCACAGGGAAACGCAAAAAAAAAACAACAAAAAACAAAAAACACCAAAAACACCAACCAACAACACCCCAAACCCCTGTGGTGACCTTTTAAATTAATGTGACAGGCCTAGGCTGTTGCTGGTAGATTGAAGCTAGATGCCTGGTGGGGCTCAAAAAGGCAGCTGTTAGAGAGAGCTGCAGGATCCCAGAAGACAGGGTGAGGAGTGAGGAGAGCTGTGTGTAAGGAGACACTAGGGAGTGGTGGGGATTAGGGAAAACTGGCAAGCACGTGCTGTCCAAAGTGCTGCTGCTGTTCAGCTACTAGACTGCTTCCATGGGGAATCGAAACCCAGTGCTGCTAGAACACATTCTTAAGAGGGGCCAGAAAGCAGTATTTTAATGTAAAATCTCCTGATTTGTAAGATACTACCAGTTTGCAACCTTTGGTGTGTGTCATCAGACACCTGGCCTATGGCTTCACAACTCAGGTCATCGGGAGACAAGGATCCCGGCAACCAACACAGGAAATACTTACTTGACAGAGAGGGAGAAATCCCCAGGAGCACTCTCACTCTCTCGGATAAGGAAGGCCCCATCATGCCGCTGTTTGCTAAGCATTTCTTCTGCCTTGGCTCTGGGGATTTTGCCAAAAAACCACCTAAGGAAGGAAGGCAAGCCGGTCAACATCTGCTTCCCCAGAAAGAAGTGGGATATGCAGCCTCCGAAATGTAACAACACTCCTTGACAGGGGTAGGGCCTCCCTCTTTACCCTTCAGTCTCAACATGCCCAATCACGCCGCTCTGTCAGGCCCTCCTTTGAGAGATGGACTATCTCCCTTCAAACGCCTTCCCCTACCCCGCTCTCCAGAAAGTGACTCAGAAGGCACTCTTCCTGTAAAGGTAGACACTTACAAATGGGCCTCCGGGGCCAAAGCCCCCTGGGCTCCCAACTGACTCATTGCAAGTCCACGTCCCAGGTACCGACTGAAGCAGAGGGGAGACAGGCTCCTTCTTGCTGCCATCTGATAAGGCTGCAGCTTTGCTAGGGTGGGAAATGGGGCAGGAAAGCGGGAAGGCCCAGAGGCTGGAGACAGGGTTACTTCTTGTAACAGCCCGAAGGGAAGAGGTTCAGGCTGTGAGAGGGCAGCCTCCACCAGTAACTAGGGTTGGCCTTCCGCTCAAAGCCAGTCTCTGCTGTCCCTGCTCCAAGTCTACCTTTTAGGAGCCATCAGGAACATCGTAATTTATTTATCATGTGTGTAAGCAGCTAGCTGCAAAAGTCGACTTTTCATTTGGAGCAAGTTAGATTCTTTTGCTCTCAATGCTAATTCACCTTGGCGACAAGAAAGAGGGTGAATTCATGGAAAACTGTGTGAGCAACTGGCCTGTCACTTACCAGGAGGAAGAGGAGGAGAACACTTTAAAAGCTTAAAGTCACAGCTGCCTAAGTATTTCACATAAAAACCAAACTAAGATGGATAAGCTGCGAAAACAATGTTCTCTTTTCAAAGTTGTCTTTAACATATTGTTATGATTATTTTTTAAAAAGCAGCTATGTTTCTTAGAGCTAATGCAGACCTGTCTGCCCTGCGGTGTGGCTTAGTGGTTGAATGTTGTCCCAGGAACCAAGAGGTTGACGGTTCAATTCCCCGTCAGGGCACATGCCTGGGTTTCAGACTCGATCCCTAGTGAGGAGAGTGCAGGAGGCAACCTATTGATGATGTTGCTCTCTCATCATTTCTGTTTCTCTATCCCTCTCTTTTCCTCTCTTTCTAAAAGAAAATAAAAATTTAAAAAAATCAATAAAAACATGTATTTTTTAAAAAGACCTGTCTGCTTCATTGAACTCCTTACATGGTAATTAACATTCAGAAGTTGCCATTAGTAACCTTTAAACATTCCTAAATCTACCTACCCTACATGTGTCTTTCTCATTTTGCTTCTCTAATGCCAAGCTGCTAGGAGCTGGTACAATCTATCTTCCTGCTTCTATGAATAATTCAAGGGTAAGTCCTCCAGTGCCTGGAAGTCAGGCTATACAAGAAAAATCACATATTAATAAAACAGGACGAGCTCCAGTTATGAAAGGAGAGCTAACAGTATTGAGACCATCTGAATGTTTTCTATTTTAATCTCTGGTACTGTCAAGTTTATAATGTACTCGCACCATAGGCATCTGCCTGGGGTGGGGCGAAGTTACTCAACAGCCACATTCTTTCCTCCTAAAACCCCCAAGACCTTCCCAGCAGCAGGCATTTTCTTTCCTTTCCTACTTTTTAAAAGTAATAAATATAAATTAAAATACCCGAGATGTGCATTCAGTAAAAATAATAAGCAAGGCTCCTCGCTCAAACTCCCCAGAGGCCTCAACTGTTGGCAGTTACATGTGTATGTTTTTAGACCTTCCCTTATGGTGCACAGATAGACAGGCAAATATGGCTACAGGGTTTTCTTGCCCCCAGTTTAAAATTAACTCAATTTTATTTTCAATTAAAGAACAAGAACTTTAGTGAAGTAAAGTACACTACTAATTGGAATTTTTACAAAGTAAACATACCTCCATTAAAAGCACACAGATTGAAACATAGAAAATTAGTTGGAGACTTTATTAAGTAAATATTTATTTTGTATCTGCTCCTATTTTTACTAAGCACGTGCTGCGCGCACACACACACATTCCCCCTCACCCCCGCCAAGGATGGCCCACAATATAAGGACTATTAGACTATATGAAGAATGTTATTACTCTGTTACAACATTTAAATACTATCAACCTACATTTCCATAGCATTTTATACTGTTTATAAATTTGATTAGCCTCTTTTAATGGTGATATTTATTTGTAACCACATGGCTCTGTTCAAAAATTTAAAAACTTTTAGAAAGATGGGTCTATACCATCTCTGCTATTATACAAATAGCAAAGGAGAAGCTAATGGGAGGAGGCACTTCTTTTGCAATTTAATTCTTTACTGCACCCCATAGGCCCCCCACCCACATGCATTTAATGTGAAAGCTCATAGTTGGATCCACCCCCAGTATCTACAACTCATCCTGCAACACTAATGCCAACAATCACTTTATAGTCTGTGTTTAATTTGTTAACTCAAATGCTATATTAGGTCATACTCCATTTTAAACTTCCCTCTTCCTAACAGAAACCAAAGGTTTTGGGGTGGGGTGAAGAAGAGGAAGGGAGGGAAGAGGGGAGAAGAGACTGGTACTTTGTGCTCTCCCACAGCTATGAAATGGACACTAACTGTACTTATTGGTATCCAGCCGCAGAGCAGCCCTGTAACATGAAACATGCCTGTAAGACCAGCCACAGCATAGGTACAATGCCATGGTCTTATTTAACAACTCACTTAGACCGTGGAGTAGATTTTCAGCCAGAGTCTGTGAAGAGCACCTGTACTGGATGCTTCCTTTTTAAAAAATTAATTTCAGAGAGGAAGGGAGAGGGAGAGAGAGAGAGAAACATCTCATCAATGATGAGAGAGAACCATTGATTGGCTGCCTCCTGCACACCCCCCACTGGGGGTCAAGCTCACAACCTGGGCATGTGCCCTGATTGGGAATTGAATTGTGACTTCCTGGTTCATAGGTCAACGCTCAACCACTGAACCATACCTGACTGGGCTGGATGCTTCCTGATCAATTATTCAATCAAAGTTCTTTATTGTGAGAAACCAGGCGTGAGAGTGACTCTCCCTAAAGGCTAGCCAACCAATCAGGTCAGTGACCATTACTTTCTAAGAAAGGTAGCCTTTCCTATTATTTTTCTTTTTTAAAAATATATTTACTGATTTTTAGAGGGGAAAGGAGAGGGAGCGAGAGAAACATCAATATGACAGTGGAACACTGTTCAGCTGCTTCCCATATGCCCCCTACCAGGATTGAGCCCGAAACCCGGGCATGTGCCCTAAGTGAGAATCCAAATGGCAACCTTGCGGTGCAGGAGACAACACCCAACCGAGCCACACCGGCCAGGATTCTTATATTTTCTTAATAGTTTAACACAAAAATTACAGTGTGGTGTTCTGTTGAATTCCCTTTCAGCCTGGAAATATGAAAATGAAAAGGAACTTAAGTTGATTTTATCATCATTGGATTTAGCGCTGGTGTCAGCAAACCATGGCCCTTGGCCTAAATCTGCCCAGTTTTGTATGGCTCATAATCTAAGGCTGTTTTTAAAAAATTTTTAAAGGCTGTTTTAAAAAATTCAAAAGAAGAGGTGTATGTGTCATGACAGAGATTGCATGTGGCCCACAAAGCCCCCAATATTCATTATCTGCCTTTTACAGGTTAGCCAGCCCTGCTCCATTCTGAGGAAGGACTGAATGAACAGGTTGCACATGCTACCTGGCTTCCATGGATGGAGGGATGGAGGGAGGGAGGGAGGGAGCACTGCGATCCAAGGAGCCCCACCCACTCCCGGTAACCACTACCCAACAGCTTCTCCCTTCGCCCCAGTGCATTCCATCATCTGTCCATGAAAAGCCTGCACAGCCCCCAAAGCAAACACTGATGTTACGTGGCTATACTTCCCAGGAGTATAAATGAAGACAAATTCTCCAAGGAATCTAAGACAAAAAACTGGTAGTGGTGGTGGTGGCGGGGGGGGGGGGGGGGGGGGCGTGGTGAGAGACCCAACTTATATAAGTTATAAGACAGTACAAATTCCAAACAAAAACTAGAATTAAAAGTTTATAAATTAGACTGGTTTTCACCTTGTAAATCATTCAATGAAACTCCTATTGAGCCATTATAAGGTGCCTGTCTTCTGAAGTAAAAGAGGTATATTTGAGTGCCTCACAATTTCATTACAGAAATGTCTGTAAAGGTATCTTCCCATTCCCAACTGCAGGGAACCCCGCCTTCTGTCCAGGCTCAGGCTTTCTGGGTGTGACCTCTCAAAGAGCTTCATATTAACGACATAGAAATTGCATTCATCCATAATGTAACTACTGCACCTAACTTCCCAGCACCTAGCAGTCTCTGCCACATAGTAAGAACTGTAAGAGTTACTGACCAACAGATAGCTTTATGGTGAAGCTCCTGCGTCATTTGTTTCATTTTATAGAAAGTGAATAATCTTTTAGAACAGATTCAGTTCCTAAGGTAGCATTTGGCCCACATTTAATTATTAAGTGGTGGTTACCTCTGAAAAGGGTATATGTATGGGCAGAAACTCATACATTGCTCTAGACCAGGGGTGGGCAAACTTTTTGACTCGAGGGCCACAATGGGTTCTTAAACTGGACCGGAGGGCCGGAACAAAAGCATGGATGGAGTGTTTGTGTGAACTAATATAAATTCAAAGTAAACATCATTACATAAAAGGGTATGGTCATTTTTTTTTTTTTAGTTTTATTCATTTCAAACGGGCCGGATCTGGCCCGCAGGCCGTAGTTTGCCCACGGCTGCTCTAGAGTTTTCTATATTATGAGTCTTTTATAATGAGAACTATATTCATAAATTACTAGCATTGAAATAAAAATACTAGAAGTGTTCCTGATTTGTAGGATAAAGAGGAATAAACTAGACAATCTTAAAGGTCCCTTCTAATTCTATGACACTGTAAGCTCTGTGCCAGGTGAGGTAAGCTCTGTGTAACATGATGTAGACGATGTTAGATGATGTGGGCTCTGTGTAAGATATGGTGTGGTTAATATCTTGCTCTAGTGCTTGAAGGAAGAGAAATGCTTGTACACATTAGAGCGTAACAACGGGGGAGAGGGACAAATGGGGTGATACTCAAAGTGGGTCAAGTTATCTAAAAGTCTTATCACTTGTGTTAAACCGAGTAGATGGAAAGACCTTCATGCCTCAGCGGCAGTCTAGTCTGAGCACTGGAAGCCTCAGTTCCCCTGACACACTAAGCACGAAAAGACTGCTTTAGGGGTAGGAGCGGGACCAATGAGAGAGGTGGTCAGTGAAGGTGGGAGGACAGTGATTGTTAGGGCTCCCAGGGTCCCACCGTGTCACATATCATTATGAACAGGAGGAGCTCTAGAAAAAAATAAATGAAAAGAAAAAAGTTCACTGCTCTCAGCAGCTTAAAGTAAGAGCATTTTGCTTTCTCTGAAATGGAAACATTAAGTGGAGAGCAAGGGCAGTGAGTACAATAAACATTTATTGAGAACCCATTATAGGCCAAGCATTGTGCTCTAAGGATACAACGATTATTAAGATATGGTCTCATAGGAAAATCAAACATATCAATATAAAACCCTGTGATTAGTACCCTTTCTAAAACTAAAAAACAAAAATACAGAACTATGAAACATCTGGCCCTAAGGGTTTCTTAGAAAAAGAATTATGGACCTGCAAAACTGTTTTATTACTTGAAGATCACTGATAGTTATTAATAATCAAAAACATATATACTATTATTATGTAATAGTATATAAACTATTGTTTTAAATGAAACAATTGTTTCATTAGTGAAAGATCACCAGCAAATACTATTAATCTGAAACATACACTATTTATTATTGACTGTTATATTATCATTATATACTATTATTAACATGAATATACAAAATCAATATGCTTTGTTAATTCCCTGGGAAGGCTGAATAAAAGTACAACATGCATTTCAGTTTAAAAACATTACTGGAAACAAGCAAGCAGGTCTGACCCTTGGGAGACAGTAGGGGCCAACTTACGGATGTGGTTTCATTTCTATGTAATTCTTGGGAATGAAGCCATCTTTCCCATTGAGTTCTGCCTTGTACCAATTCTGATCACATTCTTCATTCAAAACCTAAAAAGAAATAAGAAATACACACACAATTATGTCCTTTTCACTCTTTAAAGGGCAGCCACTAAGGCAATTATGTTGCCGTTAGGTTTGTTTGTAAAAGGTGCTATTTGAAGTATTATCAGGTACATGGATGCAAGAAAATCTTCTTGAAATTTCAAGCATTATGTCAACCCTGAGAGTTAAAAAGAAAAAGGAACTGTCCCTGGAAATGAGAGTTCAGACTCCCAAGCATCTAGCATTAAACCTTCAGCAGAACAGCAGAAGGGAGGATGATGGGGAAAGTAACAGATCAGTATGGGAGTGAAGATTCTAGAAAACAGCAAACACTGAGTGAACAGACTCGGAAATGGGACCTGACTACTCCAGGTTTCCAGCAGTGACTCAGGTATGTTTTCAGATCCCCAACGAGTGTTCTCTCCAATCCTGCTCCCTGTTAGTTCCACAGATAGGCTAGGACAGTGGTTGGCAAACTGCGGCCCCTTGAGTGTGGCTCTTCCACAAAATACCACATGCGGGCGCGCACGTACGATTGAAACTTCGTGGCCACACTCAAGGGGCCAAAGAGCCGCATGTGGCTCGCGAGCCACAGTTTGTCGACCACTGGGCTAGACCATGACTTTGTAATCTGTAGAGTATTGTATGTTGCAGGACAGATCTAGGTATAGAACAAAGGCCATCCTTTGAATTCTAGATTTCTAACAAACAGCAAAGGGCAGGAGGCATTTTTAAAAAATATGTTTTATTGATTTTTTACAGAGAGGGAGAGGGATAGAGAGTTAGAAACATCGATGAGAGAGAAACATCGATCAGCTGCCTCCTGCAAACCTCCCACTGGGGAGGTGCCCACAACCAAGGTACGTGCCCTTGACCGGAATCAAACCTGGGACCTTTCAGTCCACAGGTCAATGCTCTATCCACTGAGCCAGACCAGTTAGGGCGGCAGGAGGCATTTTTAAAAAGTTGGTAACTTAAAGGAGAAGATAGAGATGTGAGCCAAACTCCAAAACGGTGAGCCCAGAAAAATGCTGATGGACTAGTCAGTGGTAGTCAACGTACACTACCCAGCAAAGTTCTAAAAGGAAGTTGGTAAAATTCTTTACAAATGGTTTATTCAAGGTACTGAACAATGCTGTACTCATTGCCAAATTAGAATCTAGATTGCTTCAGAGTGTATGATGTGTATGTATAGGCATTTCAGAGTGAGACAGGACCTTAGATAAGACTGAGAGCTAACCAGCAAATAGCCCAGCATTAAATGAGCCTCAGAGATAATTCTCTCAGAACCAGAAGTTATGTCCTGAGGAGTTTTACAACACTGAGGCTGGTTAACCTTTGGCCCTGCCTGTAGGCGACTGAGTTTAAGTGTGCAAGATAAAGTGGTAAATTCTGCCAGTGTGAATTCGAGAGCTCAGAAAAAAATCAGCTACTGGTAAGCCCCATCAGCTTCCGTGGTGAAAACTTGTTTCTTTTTAACATTGCTTTTCCCTCAAAAAATTTTTATTTTATTGAATACTATGATGATACAAACTAATATATATCAAATACATCCCTAATTTTAAAGTCTGCATTTCAAAACCAGTTACCTGTGCTGTAGCCAGCAAAGTTGTTCTGTTCTAGACGATTACAAAGTGCACATGGAAGATGATGGTTTGGGAGCGTCTTTAAGGCGCTCCCTGCTACGATGACACTGGCATGTCTGAGCAGTAAGGCTGAGCCACCAGCATCACATAAGACGCTGTGACCTCGGGAGGCAGCTGCCACCCCACATACGTCACAGCAGACTCAACAGCCTGAGAGCAAAGGCGCTATTTTAAAAGCTGCTTAAAACCAAGATTTTATCTACCAAAAAGAAGGGGTTGAGAAAAAATGTGGCCTAGCAATTATATTATAAAGCATTATTTAATAATAATAATAATAATAATAATAATAATAATAATAATAAACCTTCAGGCTTATGAACAAATTTTTCAAAATGTCTTGAAAAGCCCTGAAACAGTGAGCTGTATACTTACTCTAAAGATTTCTTGAAAGAACAGAGGAGAGTCAGGAGGTGATTAAGACCCATCTGGTCATCACAACAGAACAAGGTAGTCACATGAAAAAGGTGACTTACAATGTAAGGACAGCTGTTTATGGCAGAGGATCACGCAGCAACACATTCTTCTGATCGTCTTTACCAAGAGGCAAACCTGCCCCTAAAAAGGGCCCCCTCCCCCAATTCACACACACACACACACACACACTCCAGGGCAATTCCCAGACTTGGTACGAATTCAGAACTATGATCTTCTGCAGAACAAAATTATTACTTGGGCCTGGCTGGCGTGGCTCAGTGGTTGAGTGTTGACCTACGAACCAGGAGGTCACAGTTCGATTCCGTCAGGGCACATGCCCGGGTTGCAGGCTTGATCCCCAGTGTGGGGCGTGCAGGAGGCAGCCGATCAATGATTCTCTCTTATCACTGATGTTTCTATCTCTCTCTCCTTCCTCTCTGAAATCAATTAAAAATATTTTTTCATGTATAGGGCGTAATGTCACAGGAAAGTCATAGCATCCTGCCACCTGTGAAGAATAAGCCCAAGTTGCTGTTGGATGTGTTCTACACAGAGGAGCCATTCTTCAGGCACTCTGCTCTCTTCACACCCCAAAAACTATATTTTAAAAAAATTATTGGAGGGACATTGGGGGGGAGGGGGTAAGAACACATATCTAATATCTTAATCAATAAAGAAAAAAATTATTACTTGGTGTTTAATATGCTTTTCTCCCCCCCCCCAAGAATGCAGGAAAATATGGAATTAATGTGTTTATTAAAAAAAAAAAGCGCCCAGACAGTGTGGCTCAGTGGTTGAGCATCAACCTATGAACCAGGAGGTCAATGGGAGAAAAAGGGAGACATCTGTAATACTTTCAACAATAAAGATTTAAAAAAAAGAGTGTCCCTGCTAACTGCAGGCCACCCTGGGAGTCAGGGGCCAGGTCTGCCCACCCACCCGCTCCACTGGTACATCAGCTTTCACATGCAAGCCTTGCAGTTAGGATGGCATAATTTAAAAGATATTTTTAAAAGTAAGTTTTATTCACGTTTAAAACAGCAAAGGACACAAATTAACATAAGTGAGTCTACTGTGGAGCAGAGAAAGGGCCAGAACTGTATGTGGATGAGTCTGCACCTACCTACAAAGACTGTTTAATTTGCTATGGTTTTAGATGAACGCTCACATCCCTCACAAGTGATTTTAAAAGCCTGACTAGAGTTCTGAGAATGAGGAAGCTGCCCCTGCCACCATTTCCCCACGACAGAAGGCAGGCAGCTTACTGTGCACTCGGTCAGTACCTCTTAACAAATAAATGGCTGAGTTCAACAACCAATTTTCATTCAGTTTTTGAAAATTCCAAGGAATGTTTTTAGCTATTACCCCACAGCTGCATGTTCTATTCCAACCTGCATTTTCCCTCAAGTTATGACTTTGAAGCCACACAAAACACTTTGGTTTAACGGAAGCAGATTGATCAAGAGATGAGGTTACGAAAGGAGGAAGAGAGAAGTTTCGATGAACAAGTTTTTCACAGCCCCCAAAATACAGAGGGAAGCAGAAAATAACACAGTGAGACTTCAGGAACCCCCACAGTGCCGACTTACCATCGCTACTCTATGGGAAAGGACATTCTCAGAAATAAACTGTCTTCCCAGGGACAGCTCAGAGCAGTGGTTGCCAACCTTTCGGACCTCACGGACCACCGGTTGGTGACCGCTGGCTCAGAGCATTCCACGTCTACTTGTCTACAGTATGTGATTCTGGTAACATTAATCGCTCCTGCCCCTGTCCCTCACTCCAACCTGAGACTGTTCTAAAGGCAATGCAAATTCCCATCTACACCAATACCAAATAGAAACTTTCCATATAGTTAAAAGAGAGAAAGAAAGAAAGAAAGAAAGAAAGAAAGAAAGAAAGAAAGAAAGAAAGAAAGAAAGAAAGAAAGAAAGAAAGAAAAAGCTAGAGGTCAAAGGTTTAGGTCTCTGACCCATTAGGAGCACAGGACACAAGAGGATGAACACACGGGTCCAAACTCCATTTTCATCAACAATGAGCTACATGCGACAGTGTGCAAATGACCATTCTCTACATTTTGGTTTACCCAGCTATAAAGTGGCAACACTACCTGCCTCCAGGGCAACTGAGCAGATTCCATGAGGAAATGTAATCAGCAGCATAGCCAGCAGCACAGAGCCACACTCAAGCTGTCCTAGTGGACACGGACTTCCCCATAGTTACTTTGTTGCACACATTAGCACTAGTATTAGAGCTAACAGAACGCGGGGGCTCTGGGGCTGAGTTTCACCTTCATGAAGTTAGGTATGGTTGATGTGATGCTGCCCATGGGCACTGACAGCCGCATGGTAACACAGGACGAGGGCCCTGTTTTATTCTGAAAACACATGATTCTGTGCTGACTCACAAAAAGATTTTAAATGCAGAATTCAAGGATTACAATAGTTCATTCCCTTCCTCTCCCTTTTATACAATACTGGGAAACAAGAACTGCACTTCATATTCTACACAAATAATAGAAAAAGGTGTCTTTTAGTAAAATGGTAGATAAATAAGCATTTTATTTGTAGGTTGCTGTCTTTTGAAATATTAAGACATTTTCTTGCCTCACTAATCTGTAGACAAACAAATAAGAAAAGGAATCATGATTTTTTTCTTTGTTAAAAACATAAGCTGTACAGTTGTGGAAGAGTAAGTAGTCCCAATAAACCTTTCAACATACACTCTAATTCTAACAGCTTGCATGGGTTCAACATTTCTTCAGGGAAAATTATTCAAAGTTTTATCAATTTGTGAAGCAATCTGTAAAAAGCATTTGTGCAGGAAAGATGGAAACAATTACATATTTAAGTTCTTACACACAGAAAATCCCAAAATACCACTTATAGCTGGTCTCTGCATCACAGAATTCAACATAAGCTGGCGAGGTTTCCCCAGCTCTTCAAAGGTCAATCAACCCCACAGAAAAAATACTGATATACTGCTATGACTTACAGAGGCTTTTTAAAGACTTACTCCCTAAGAAAAATTCTCTAGGCCCTGGCTAGAATAACAGCCCTGGGAGGGCCATTTAAAATCAGTCTCTTCAGTTGCCCATGTATACTGTATTAGAGACTAGTAGAACGCTCTTTACTTAGGCTCCCTTAGTACGGATTACTGACTTGGCCTCAAACTACATTGATTCATTACTAACATTTTAAATAAGTGCTTTATAATCACCACCTCCATCTGTTACAGTTTTTGCTCAACATGAAAAACATCTTGGCTACGCTGCCTGTCTACTGTGTGCCAAATCATGAAAAACACCCACACTGCAGATAAGTTATTTTGAATTTTAATGATGAGATGACCAACTTAAAGGTAGTTTAATAATTAAAGTTCCTGGTCCTACCAGAAACCTTAAATTGTTTATCCAGGCACACAGAGAGCAACAGTTCTCAAGTTCACATTGCCAGGCCAGTCACCATGCTGAGAAAAAAAAAAAACAACCAAAGAAAAGATACGCCAAGCACTGTTTGACCCAGTCAAGACTCCTGACAGGTAGTTGGTCCTTAAAGGCCAGAAATTGAGAAGAAATAAGATGCATTTTTGAAGTTTTAAAACTCTCCTAATATTGGCAGGTTATAAAATTGTGTATAAACATCAAATTATGCTGTTTTATTACATGGTTTAAGGAAAACCTATTCATTTAAAAAAGTATTTATGTAATGATATGAAACCAAGGGGGTAGTTTACGTTATGGTAATGACTTCTCTCAGCAAAAGTACAATATCTATGCCATGTTCTGTTTGAAATTGGTATTTCCACATGATTCATTTCTTTTGGGATCCAGGAGTCCTAAATCCTTGATTTTTTAATGCTATTTTCTTTTAGGAAACAATTCTATTTACCAAACTAAAGAAGTCCAAGTGGCCGAAACCGGTTTGGCTCGGTGGATAGAGCGTCGGCCTGCGGACTGAGAGGTCCCGGGTTCGATTCCGGTCAGGGGCATGTGCCTGGGTTGCGGGCACGTCCCCAGTGGGAGATGTGCAGGAGGCAGCTGATCGATGTTTCTCTCTCATCGATGTTTCTGGCTCTCTGTCTCTCTCCCTTTCTCTCTGTGGAAAATCAATAAAATATATTAAGAAAAAAAAAAAAAAAAAGCCGAAACCGGTTTGGCTCAATGGATAGAGCGTCGGCCTGCGGACTGAAAGGTCCCAGGTTCGATTCCGGTCAAGAGCATGTACCTGGGTTGCGGGCATATCCCCAGTGGGAGATGTGCAGGAGGCAGCTGATCGATGTTTCTCTCTCATCGATGTTTCTAACTCTCTATCTCTCTCCCTTCCTCTCTGTAAAAAATCAATAAAATATATTTAAAAAAAAAAAAGAAGTCCAAGTGTATTTGTTGGTCAAGTCTACCTTCTGATTACTAGTGACAGACACGATGGTGAGAGGTGCTAAGTTTTGCCCTTGAAACAATTTTAAAAGGAAAAGAATGAAAAAGAGGGAGGGAAGGAGAGAGGGGAAGGGAAAAAAAATCCCCAAATTCCAAAACTTTCCACTGGTAAAATCATTCATCACTTTTATATGGCTGCCATTTGAATAGTACCTCCTTTCCTGTTGCCCAAGCTAGATTTTTCTACTCTCTCTAAGCAGCCACTATCAATGAGGAGTTTGAAGAGGGAACACTGGATCAAGAGACCAAGGCCCACCAAATGTCCAGGCATCACAGTTTAAAGCTGAATTGGTTTTACCTCAATCTATTTAGTGCCCTAAATCAGTTTCAAATACCATTGTTTTTCCATTAAAAAGCCTTAACCCAAATTATCCTTAGCTTGGCTTTCCATTTCCAGTTTCTGTAATTTGGCCATGACCTATTTATCTGGCCTTCTCCCCCACTACTTCACTAAAGTGAACTCTTCAGTTCAGTTAGGCCAGTCACCTCCCAGCCTCTAAGCACAGTGTACTTCTCATGTTTCCTTCTGGTTGGATTGTCCTCTTCCTTAGATATTTGGATCTTTCAAGATTCAGTTCAGAACTTACAACATGTCTGGTCACTTGCCTCAGTTTCACCTTTATAGTATTTAATGGAGGACCATGGTCATTAATAACATATAATTCCTTTTGACATCTTTACTACCACTTTTGTACTAACCAAATTCAGGATATTTCTTTTCTGATAAATAAACCAAATTGGATATTCTTATCAATTTCTCCAGATTCAGTTGTCAATAAGAAAGCTGTTCATGATATTTTAAGAAAACAGGAAGGTTTGCCCTGGCCGGTTTGGTTCAGTGGATAGAGCGTCAGCCTGCAAAACTGAAAGGTCCTGGGTTCGATTCTGATCAAGGGCATATGCCTGGGTTGGGGGTTCGATCCCCAGTGGGGAGTGTGCAGGAGGCAGCTGATCAATGATCATCATTGATGTTTCTATCTCTCCCTCTCCCTTCCTCGCTAAAATCAATAAAAGTAAAAAAAAGAAAGAAAACAGGAAGGTAGTTCACACTTATGTGTTATTATTCCACCCAGATAGACCTAGAGGCAGTGAAACTTAAATGCACAGGCAATAACCCAAAACAAACTCTTTCTACCAAAGGGGTACCAAGAGTTTCCATTCAAAATAACTGTCTTTTGTGTTTTGTTGACTCAAGGAAGACATATTATTTTGGTGTAGTTGATTGCTTAACAGAAGAGTGAAATGCTCTCAGAATACCAGAATTTCAACTGCAGAGGGGGTATAGGAGGTAGAGAGACAGAGACATAGAGATAGATATCAGGGAGTTTCAAGAAAATTCTGTGCATTTGAAAAATTCTGCAATCATTTGATGGCCTGTACTGGGCAAGTACCATGCAACAAGCCCCGAGCCAAGTGAGCTGAGGACACATGGATCTGCCTCCCAAGGAGCTTAGAACCCAGTAAAGTGCTAGTTGCAACACCATGTGATGAGTGCCAGGAGAGAGGGAATTATGGGTACAATGGTGGGTATCAATTCAACAGAAAATATCTGAGTTCCAAACACTGAGGAGAAAGACCTAACTCCCATTCAGGGATACAGGAAAACTTCCTGGATGACGTGTGAACTAGCTTATATTCTTTGTTTGCATCTTTAGTTCTGCTCGGCCTGTGTAGGACTGTGAGTGGAATGAACGTGGCGGACTTACCAACTTGCTATCAAGCAAATACAGAGATGAACTGTTCTCTTGGCCACACTGGTGGTGGCCATTCACTAATAGACTGGTTGAGCTTCCTGAAGTTGAAAAGCAAAACCGTTACTAATGGTTTCAGAACTTCCTAACTGAAAATAACCAAAATAATCTCAAATTTGGCTAATTCTTTACTTTAATGATGTATATTTGACTACTGTCATTACCTTCTTTACTAACAGAAGGCTTTCAAGCTTAGTTAGGTCAAATTCTACAACCCTTTCCTCAAAAACAAACAAAAAACCCCACAATAAAATAAAAATCAAAGCCTCTTAGGCCAAGGGAGCAGCAGTCACCCATTTCCTGACGATGCGCAAACCTGCTCTCACATTCACCAGGTTCGCCCTCCAGGATCTATCTACTCAGGCCCGTGGCTTTGGCATAATAAAATGAAACAGGAGCTCCAACACCCCCCTCAATTGATGACAACAGAGTTTATTAAATTTCACTTGAGGCCTTATTGATTCAAGATGTGAACTAAAGGGTCTGTCAATTTACAGTCATTCTGTGACCCAAGAGCCATCTCCAAGAACGTAACAGAAAGAAAAAACAAAGCAACGTCAGTCACCGAGTTAATCGCCGACAGCTGCATAAGGAGCTATGACTGAAAAACTCAAGGCCAGGGGTCCGTACACCTAAAACGCTACCATTCTGACTTAAGAAAGCTGCCTCCCACTGCATTTTCCATTTCGGAGGCAGTTAATCTAGCTTCACATCAGGAGTCTGGTGGCAAAGAGGGACTGGGGATGAAGTCGTAAGTCCTCATCCTATTCCCAGGATGGAGGTGAATGCAGGCAATTAAACAGATCATTACAATACTAGAGTGAAAATGGGATTAGTGTTCGTTTAAGTACAGGATTAGGGAACCGAAACCCAGCTTGGAGGGAGGGGGACACGGTCAGAGAGTGAATTTGAGGAGAGACCCACAGGATCTCCTGTGGTGTCTAGGCGAAAGGCAGCAGTATGCAAATGAGTGAGTTCAAGCTGGTATGCTAAGGATGATAATCAGAAGGCACTGAACAGTGACACTCAGCTGTGCATTTTTCGAACACTCCACTGTCGGAGCACACTTTCCCTTTCCACTGAAGACTGGTGAGACCGGCCCCCTGGGGCAGAGAGGGGCAGGCCCGCGCAGCACAAAGCAGGCCTGCGCAGAGCATCTAGCTGCAGAGGGGCCTGCCCACCGGGCTGCTTCACAGCCATGCTGTATCACAACTGAACTGTTTTGCAGGGAATAGTTGTTTTCACCACACATATTGCACCCCCCCCCCGCCCCCGCCCCCTGCACTGGGCTGTGGGAATGGAGTGCAGGGAGACCAGGTGGGGACTGCTCTAGCTGTCCAGGTGAAAGATGACTGTGCTTGGACTGGGGTGGGGCAGTGCGGTTGAGGTAAGGTGATAGAGTCAAGATGTTTTTGGGAGGTGGAATCAAAAGGGATTGATGATTACATGTGGCTCAGTAGTCTTCCTTCTTGACCACCATTTTTTTTCTGAAAAGCTTTAGAAAAACCTTTTTTATAGAGCTGCTGGGTAATTTTCTCTCTTTTAAAGCCACCAGGAATAAAACACATCATTTTATTTTTATTTATTTAAATTTTAAAATGTTTTATTGATTTTAGAGAGAGAAGAAGGTAGAGGAGGAGAGCAGGACGTGGGGAGAAACATAGATCTGAGAGAGAAATATTGATCAGTTGCCTCTTGTATGTATCACAATCTGGGTATGTGCTCTGACCAGGAATCAAAATTGCGGCTTGCGGTGAATGGGATGATGCTCAACCAACTGAACCACACTGGCCAGAGCAGAAAGCATACTTTTAAAAGGTAGATGGTACCCTGTGCTGGTATTTTCCACCAGCCTCCCCACATCCTACCCTTCTCTTTGTGTGCCCTGGATCTGTATGGACCACAAAGACAGGCTCTCTTGCTCTCTGGCTCCCAGGGGTAACACCAATGGAAAGGCCTGCAGAAGGCTCCCTCTGTGGAGGTGTCAGTGGACCCTCAACTGAAGGTCGTAGCCCTACTGACCCAGTCCTTTCCTCCTCCACATTCTGGCACCTCCCTTCTGGCCCACTGTGTTCTTAAGGCCTTAAGACGGTAACCTGGTTACTAATTCTGGGCACTGCATCATCCCTGGTGGTTTCCAGAGGAACCCTGCCCACACCTTGTAAACAATCTCGTTATTCAAGTCTACTCAAATTAGTCAATTTAAGTGTGTCCTGGGTTTCCTACTGGGACCCTGATTGAAATTATCCTCAAATCAGTTCTATCTTTCGGAATTCATTAAGGAGATAGTTCTTATATAAAGTGACATTTGTCACAGGGCAAAAGCACTGAAGGAAGTACCCAAATTCTACCAACTACATGGATGAAGAACTAAAAAAAAGAGCCTTGCTTTACAAGGTCACAATGCTTAAGCAGCCAAATAATCCGGTTTATTATTGAGCTAGTTATGGGAAATTGAGAAAGGGGATAAAGGTATGAAAATCTAGGATCTATAGTCTGTCATTACTAGATTGTCACAGTGATTTACAGGAACTACCTCTGTGAATTGCATTTGAGTTAATGTTTAAGTGTTTACTATACTGAAAGCATTGTGCTAGAAAGCTGCCATGGGAATTAAAAAAGAAAGACAGTTTCAATAGAAATTTTAAAAAAGGACGAAAGACACAGTTTCTGCCCTCAGAAGTGTTTATAAGCTAAGGGAACCATGTACACAAACAACAATAAAAGTACACAGTAAGTGGGCTAAGGGGAGCTGCTGCTGATGTGCTGGGTATGGAAGGCACAGCGACATTTCCAAATTAGCTTCATGGTCGATGCAGAAAATTCAATTCATGTCTGGAGGAACTAGAAAAAGGGCCACTTCAAACAGTGCAGGAATAGAGCAAGAAGTTAAAGGTAGAGCAAGTCAGAATATGTAAGCAGGCACGGTAAGCCAAGCCATCGTCCCATTTTTATTTTAATTGGTGTTCAATAAAGAGGGAATCATAGTTGTTTAATCACACTTTACTTACTATCTCCCGATAGGCTGCACATTGCCCCCTGTGATGGAGCTGTCAAATTTAAGTGACAAATGGTCATTACGGTCACTGTGGACAGTCACCTGCTGTAGGGAACCACTCTGGCAATGCTGCTCCACTGCCGGACAGCAACTGCCTACAGGGTAAGATCAGCTACCCTGCCCGCTGCCTCCTCCACGCTGCTCGAGTGCCATCAGGAAAGCTGAAGAGTCTTAGAGAAATCTTCCAGGACAGGCCTTCATGTGGGCCTGCTTGGAACAACTAGATTGAGTAGCCCAGTTGTCTGTGTCTATCACTCCATGTGACAGACCTTCCCCTGCCTCCTTTCTGAATGACCGTATTGGCAGAGATGAAAACAAGCTAATACTGAGTGATGGTGGTGGGGTGGTAATGGTGAGAGTATAAAAAGACATAAGGTTTCACAAAAATCAACTCGTCATATGTATTAAAATTAAACATCTGAGTCTTCATACGTATTAACCCAGTAATGCCATTCTTAGGACTGTATTCTAATAAAACAACTAAGAATGTATATTAAGACTCAGGGAGCAGACAAATATATAGTGAGCGTCTATTTTGAGTCAGGGGCTGTGCTTGGTCCTGGAGATACAATAAAGAAATGATCCTGCCCAGCTGGCGTGGCTCAGTGGTTGAGCCTCGACCTATGAACCAGGAGGTCATGGTTTGATTCCCCCTATGCCCAGGTTGCAGTCAATCAATGATTCTCATCACTGACGTTTTTATCTCTCCTTCTCCCTTCTTCTCTGAAACCAATAAAAAAATATTTTTTTTTTAGAAAAGAAAGAAATGATCCTTACTTGCAGGTAGTTGACAGCAAGGAGGCAAGGTAATTACAACTTCAGGTATAGAAAGTTCTATGATGAAAAGTTCAGGGTGCTTTATAGAAGAGCATAACTTGGGGAGACCTAATCTAATCATGCATAGAGACAAGTGTCAACGAAAACTCACCTGGGCAGTGAAATTGCAACTGGAAGCCCTAGGTGTGAGTAGGTCTCAGCTAGGTTTGGGAGTGGCAATGAAGGACATGGATTAGAGAGAGCAGAAATATTCCAAGCAGAGGGGAGAACCTGAGCACAGTTTTGCGGGTGGGAAGGGGTTTAACAGAGTCTAGAAGGAAATGCTGAATCCCAGGGGGTTATGTGAAGTGGAGCCATGGAGGCCTGAGAGACAGAGAGCTAGGCCAGATTGTGTAGGGTTTTGACGGTAGAATAAGGATTCTGGAAAATTATGGACTGAATTTTTTCTTTAAGATCATGACCCTGGCTTTTGTGTGGCAGGCACATCTGAGGGAGACAAAAGTGGCAACAGGACTCCTGCATTAGCCAGGCAATAGAGAGAAATGTAGGCTAGGGTAGGGGAAATCTGGCTGTTTTGAAGGGACTCTGAAATAAACATTAAAAAACAACAACACCCATACACATTATTTCAAGACTCTAAATTCACTGCTTCCCACCAAAGGTGCTCCCTCTGTTTACAGAAGCGAACACAGTATAGGGTGAGATATCAAATTTAATGCCATCTCATAGGTTTCTCAAGGTGACAGAATTAAAAAAGTAGATAAAGTTTAATCATCCTCCACCGTATTTAAAGAAAAGAAAGAGAAGGTATAAAAGGTATAATCCTTCAGTTATGAAGAATGATCCCATTTTCTGAGAACCTAGGGAATGTTTAATTGCTGTACAATTAAAAATAGCTACACAAAACTACTTTTTTCACACAACCAATTCAAATGGCTATATAATGTGCAGAAAAACTTTAGAATCTATGAAAAGACTCAATTTTAACTAGTATACCCAGACACATGCTTACTCAGTTATTACTGATACTTTTCTCTACTTCCACAAGTGACATTAGGAGTCTATATTATAAGATCCCAAATATGGGCACTTTCATCAAGAAAAATGGACATTAATGTTCATGACATGACAACTTTTTCTAAGGACCTCTCTAATGGACTGGAGACAAATATAGCTGTTGTTAACAGGCAGGCTGGATGAACCACCCCTCCTTTTACTGTTGGAATGGAGGCCTCTCCAACAATTAACTAGCTTTTGTGACCTCCTTCAGGCAGCTGCACAGCTCAGAGACAGCAGGCTGCGGAGCGGGCTGGGCGGGCTGAGAACCCCGCTGCTCAGGCTCGTACCATCAAAAAAAGACAAGCCTAGCCCTGCTCCGCCTATTAGTTTTATCTCTTTAAGCACCTACACACTGTTCCCTGGAAAACCAGCACTTTCATCCCACAGAAACGTCACAACCTGCAGAGAACTGAGGGACTAAAAGGACTAAATAATAGGATGTATTAATGCGAACAATGGGTCTGTCAGACCCTCAATTCCAGGCTACAAGAACGTCCTGATCTCATGTAGCATTTCAAGTGGGAAACTGGTGTACCACTTCAAGATTCTGGGTCAGCCCCGGAATTAACAGAGCAGCAACATCCGTGCTACCTGGAAATGCAAGCATATAGGATTCACTCTTTTGCCCATGGTAACAAGTAGTTTTCCAAGTCACAAAAATGATCAGAATTATGATTACCTAAGTATGACTGTCTGCAGCCACAGAATGGTGTCATCAAACCTTTATAATCCCCATTCGTGTGGTAAAAGAGTATTAATGTCATGAATAGGTCTGCATAATAGACCTATAATGATTAAGCTATCAAATTTGAACGGATTAGAACCAAAACCCCTGTTTTCTACAGTTGACTATTCATGGTCAAAGTCACAGTTTACAGCTCTGGGAGAAAAATTTAAGCTGGTTAAAAAAAAAAAAATCAAAGTTCCATTATTGGATGGCTTTCTGCTTTTCCTGGAGTTCTAACAACCTTAAAACAATTTTTTTTCTGGCTTTATTACATTTTTAAGTTATTACAACTTGTCAAGGATGGTATTAAATGTCTGGAACACCCATTTCCCTCTTCAATAGGTCTATCATTCTGGGATTTTTCCTCTAATACTTTCCTCAGTTAAATGTACTGATTCCTAGATTTCACGTCTTCCTTATTCTTTTTTGTTGTACTTTACAAGAAAGGATGCCTGGAAAGCAAGCATCTGGAGTACTGGCTTGTCTGTCTGAAAATGCTCTGATTCTATGCGTATTCCTGAATGCTAGTTCAACTGAGTATAGAATTCAACAGAATCCTGAGCTAAACAGCATTTCCCCTCAGATTTTGAAAGACATTGTTTTCTGGTATTTGGAGTTGCTCATGCAGTTTACTGGCAGTCTCATTAGCATTTCTTTACAGAGACTTGTTTCCTTTTTCTAGATACTTTTAAGAACCTTTTTTTCTGGTCATTTTGAAATTCAACAATAATCTATCTCAATGAGGATCTGTTTTGGTTCGTTATGCTGGGTATTTGGTGGGCCCTTCACATCATCAGTTATGAGAAATTATCTTCTTTCTTTTAAAAAATTTGATAGTGTCTTTCCTCTCATTTGTACCATTCTCTTTCTGAAACATTAACTCAGTTATTTGACCTCAGGAGACCTCCAGTGGGCTCTTCCTCTGCTTCCCTCCCTGATTCAGCTCTCTCCTAGATGACTATCTATCTCATCACCCTTAAGCCTCAACTGTCCCTTCCCAGGCGGATGATCTCACTTCCTATTTCACTGGAAAAAAAAAAAAAACCCCACCAGAAGCAACTAAAAGAGATCTTACAAAGCTCCTAACACATCTATACTACTACTTGTACCTGTATCTTTATCCTCTGCCTTCCATTACTTTTGTCCAAGCTCCTAGCAAAATAAAACCCTACTTTTATGCGCTAGATCCTTACTTGTCTGCTCACGATCATCAAGCCAGTAATTTCCCTTTCTTTTTTCTACATCGTTGATTTTTTTCTCTCTCTACTGGATCTTTCCTATCAGTAAATAATTCTGTTTCCCCCATCTTTGGGACTGGGATGAAAACAGACTTCTTTGAGTCTACTGCCCGATCTCTTTCCTCCCTTTACATTGAAACTCCTCAGAATAGTTACACCTGTATTCCTTGTCTCCAATTTCTTTCCTCCTGTTCTCTCCCCGGCCTCCAACATTTTTATTATAAAAGCTTTCAAACGCAAAGCAAAGTTGAGTTTTACAATGAACATACATTTACCCATCATTTAAATTATACCATTAACAATACATGCTTTACTACTTACCTATCTATATATCCTTCCATTATCTACCCTTCCAGGATTTCAAGTTGCAGACATCAGTCCACTTTCTCCTAAATACTTCCGCATACATATTACCTATAATTAAATATCAGTTTGCAGTGTTTTTTCCCTGTGCCCACCCATTCGCTTTGAACCCAAACATGCTTTTGCCCTCACCACTTCACTGAAACTACTCACAGAGGTCATCAATGATCACCTGCTGCTGGATCCAAAGGCCAATTCTCTGTCCTCATCTGACTTGGCCCATCAAGAGCACACAATAGAGGCATTCATTTCCTTTGCCTTGAAAAACTGGCTACTAGGACACACGGCCTTCTAGGTTTGCTTTCTACCTAACTGGCCACTCTTTTTGGCCTCATTTGCTAGTTTCTTTTTATCTCATTAATTTTTTTTTAAAAATATATTCTATTGATTTTCCACAGAGAGGAAGGGAGAGAGATAGTCAGAAACATCGATGAGAGAGAAACATCGACCAGCCGCCTCCCGCACATCCCCCACCGGGGATGTGCCCGCAACCCAGGCACATGCCCTTGACCGGAATCGAACCCGGGACCCTTCAGTCCGCAGGCCGACGCTCTATCTACTGAGCCAAACCAGTTTCGGCGATCTCATTAATTTTTAAACATTCAAGTTCCCAAGGGCTCCATCCCCTGAACCTATTTTCTTTTCTATCTACACTCATTTGCTTGATTTTTCTCCTCCAATCTTATGGCTTTTATATACCCCAAATCAGAACACTTCTCTCTACTTCTGTTACCACTCCAATTCAAGCTGCCATTACCTCCCCTTGGATTATTATACAGTGATTTCTTCACCGCTTTCCTTCTGTCCCCTTCAGAAGGTTCTCAAGTCTATAAATCAAAATAACATCATTACAATGTAAACCAGATCTGTCACAGCCAGAATGAGTGAAAGCAAACATGACAGCTACGTGTAATGTGGTATCCCACATGGAATCCTGGAACGGAAAAAGGACATTAGGGAAGAACTAAGGAAATCTGAGTAAAGTATGGACTTTAGTTAATAATAATGTATTAATATTGGTTCACTAATTATAAAAAATATACCATACTAACATAAAATGTTAGTAATAGGGAAAACTTGGTGTGGGGTTTACTCAAACTCTTTGTATAACTTTCTGTGAATCTAAAACTGTTCTGAAAAACAAAGTTTATTATTTTTTAAAAGCTAGACTGCCATTCTGCATAATATCCTTCAATAGTTTCCCCTTCTTTTTTTAAAAATATATTTTATTGATTTTTCATTGAGAGGAAGGGAGAGGGATAGAGAGTTAGAAACATCGATGAGTGAGAAACATCGATCAGCTGCCTCCTGCACACCCCCACTGGGAATGTGCCCGCAACCAAGGTACATGCCCCTGACCAGAATCGAACCTGGGACCCCTCAGTCCGCAGGCCGACACTCCATCCACTGAGCCAAACCGGCCAGGGCTCCTCTTCTTTTAATGTCTGGTATTCCTTGGTTGTGTGCGCCTAAAACTGAGGCAACATAAAAGCAGACTAGGAACTCTGCTGAAAGTGAGTGAAGCTTGACAACTGAGGTTTTGCTTCTGAGAGTCAGTGAATAGGGTCTGTCCAGCTGAATATATGGTATATTTTTCCAATGCCACAAACTTTTTTGAGACAATTTAGCTAAAGTGGTATTGTCTATTATCCTCAAAGACAATTCTGCATTTGCTGACAAATTCTCTCATCATATTGTTACCTACCTTTGCAATTACAGTCCCTGTTCACTGTTCTTTGTATTTCATACTAAACACTCAATACTCAACTATCCTTACAAGCACAATGGAGAGAGGCCATAATGTAACTTAAAATGAGATTAAAAAACAACAAAAACATCCATAATATTGGAGATACTTAGTAAAATGAATTAGTTCTTTAAAACCCTAATGAAACCATTACTTCCTTTATACTTATCAGTGTGCTAATAACGAACTTAAAAGAATGGAGAAGATCAATTTAAGAGAGTTCACCTTTGACTAACATAGCAAACACCACCAATCACTTCGTACAAGTTCACAGTATTTTCTGATTAGTGTGAAGTGTACAGCACTGAACACAAAGCTCTCCATTATCTGGCCCTCGCCTAAGTCTCCAGTCTTACCTTCCTGTTACTAAAGCTACTGCAAGTAGCTTCCCAACTGCCAAGATGTTTCACGATTTTCAGACTTGGAATACGCCGTTTTCTCTGCCTAAGATGGCAAACTCAAGACCTAACTTAAGGACTACTTCCTCTCTGCTACCACTGAACTTTGTATTATTATCACAGTTGTATCATCATCCTTGTCTCAATATATAGTAACTAGAGGCCCGGTGCACAAATTCATGTACGGGTGGGGTCCGGCCGGCCCACCCCAATCAGGCTGGGTGGAGGGGCTGCGGGCAGTTGGCTGGCCGGCCCCATCCCCTGGTCGAACTCCCGGTTCAACTCCTGGTGGAGGGGACAATTTGCATATTAGCCTTTTATTATATAGGATTATTTGTCTTCTACTAGATTAAGCTACTTGAGGGTAGGAGCCTCATCTATTAATCTCAGTATCCTCTGGGCATTCAGTAAGTGTTTGACAGTTTGATTTATATTGCAAAGAAAGACCTTTGTTGGAGAGACAGTACGCTATAAAAATATTCTAGTTCTTCTTCAAAAGAAGCGATAAATGATCTCCCAAATGTAAATGAGGAAACGTGATTATTACATAATGAATTTCTACACCTGGTTTTCTTTTTACTCATAATAAGCAAATGCTTCAATAGTGTAAATCTGAAAAATATGATTTCAACAGATTGCAACCACTTGTGTGTGCGTGTGTGTGTGTGCGCGCACGCACACACAGGCATCCCCCCACCTTAGAAAGACAATTCTGGACAACAGGGACCAGTTTTATATGTGTTTGGAACAATTCCTGGTAACTGAAAACCCTTTACACATCAAAGGACCAGATGGAATTTTAGGAGGTTTTCCAATCCATTTTCCTATTATAAAGTCTAGTAAATGAAGTCATAAGTATGGGCAAAGTAATTACCCTATTTTAGAAAGTGTCCACAGAACTATCCTTAACAGTCTATACAAACGTAATCTCTACCCATGCAATTTAGGTCAAATTCAGGATCCGTTCACACAGAACAGCAAAACACCACCATTACCATGTGTGTCTGCACAGTGAGGAACGAATGGCATAGAACAAAGTGCAGTGGACCCAAAAGGACCCTGAGATCCATTGGCATCCACACTGCCCTCCCTAGCCGTGCTCAGGTCCCTTAGCTCGTCTGAGCCCTGTACAAATTCCTCATAAACTGAGAGTGCAGGACGGAGCCCTTGTAACGGTAGTTTCTTTTTTACTTTAAAATTAAAATGTGAAAAAGGTACACTGTATTGTGTACCTATTTTAAGACATTTTTATGTATATTAAGGGCAACCCTTTCCAGAGAGGGTCTTTTTATTTTACAGAAGAACTAACTAGAGTTCAAAGAGGTTTAGTGCCTTGACTACAAACACAGTCAATAAAAAGCAAAACTACAGTTCGCTTCAATTTGGGCCTGTCTTGTTCTAAAAACATTTTGCTAATCTGCCTCCTGGAAAAGGGGGGGGGGGGGACCTGAAACAAAGAAAACTACGGAGTGGCAAAGATACAAATAAGTATTTCTCCTTTGGGCAGCATAAGGGCAGAAAAAGAAGTCAACATAGTCTACTCTGCATGGGAAGGGAAAGAGAACTGCTAAGAAAAATGGGCCCAGACACAAATGTCATCATAAATTCTATCATTTAGTTTGCTGTTGTTGTTAATCCTCACCAGAAGACATCTTTTCCAGTGCTTTTCAGAGAGAATGAAAGGGAGAGAGGGAGAGAAACATCGATGTGATTGCTTCCTGCACGCCCTGACCAGAGGAGTGCACCTGCAACCCAGGCACATGCTCTTGATGGGGAACTGAACCCGAGACCCTTTGGTGCACAGGGCCGATGCTCCAATCACTGAAACACACCAGCCAAGGCAAATTCTATCACTTCTTCATCAACTACTTAATTTGTCAGGAAACACCATCATACTACTTCCGGCATATATCTAGTCTTGTGCCACTGAACAACGATACATTCTGAGAATTGTCATTAGGCAATTGTGCTGTGGGATCAGAGAGCATGTACATACCTAGACGGGGTAGCCTATTGCACACCTAGGCTAAGTAGTATATCATCGTCATATATGTGGTCCACCCTTGACCAAAATGTCATCACATCGCGTGAGACTGTATTTCAAAATACCTAAACACTTGGATAAAGGGAAATACCCTAAACAGTTTGAGGAACCATCCTAAAAACTGTGAAGGAAGTCCTGGGGCAGGCATGCAGGACAATAAACTCCTCACCAAATTAGGGGTGAAAAAAATCTTCCTAATTTAGGTTTTAACATCACTGAAAACATCATGATTTCATGGAAAAAACATATTATGCTCATAAACGTGTGTTATTAACTGAGCAACTCTACTCATACAAATTAAATTAATATTGTAAATTATAATGTGGTAAATATTTTAGGGTTCCTGTTGTCCCAACCCTGGCATTTTTAAAAAAATATATTCTTTTTATTGATTTCAGCAAGGGAAGGAGGGCGAGAGAGATAGAAACATCAATGATGAGCGAGAATCATTGACTGGCTGCCTCCTGCATGCCCCGCACTGGGGACCAAGCCTGCAACCTGGGTATGTGCCCTTGACTGGAATCAAACCCAGGACCCTTCAGTCTATAGGCCAATACTCTACCCGCTGAGCCAAACCAGCTAGGGCCCCCTGGCATTAAAAAAAAAATTGTATTGAGGGAGGGAGAGAGGGAGAAAGGGAGAGACACACACACACACACACACACACACACACACATCAATGATGTGAATCATTGATCAGCTGCCTCCTGCATGCCCCCTACTGGGGGTCGAGCCCACAATCCAGGCATGTGCCCTTGACTGGAATCGATCCCGGGACCTTCAGTCCACAGGCTGATGCTCTATCCACTGAGCCAAACCAGCTAGGGTGCCCTGGCATTTTTTTGTTTTCAGCTTATTTGCACATGCTTAAGCAACCTCAAAGTTCCCTGTTGTAGGGGAACTGTATAAATATATACAGGAAGTCCCAAAAATGTATACACACTTTGAATCATAAAGTCAGTGTTTATTAATATACAGTTCATTTTCAAAATTTGAAAGAATCTACAGAATAATCTAATGAATAATTTTTTTTTGCCAATACCTGTTTTCAAACTGATGACTGTTCTGGTCCAGGCACTGCTGATAACGTGAAGCAACGGTATCACAAACATCAAGAATGATTTTGTTCAATATTTGTGTGCCCTCAATTTGTTGAACGTTGCCCGTTTTGCACTGTAAACTTTATCTTTTATATATCCCCATAAAAAAAATTGGCACTTGAGGATAAATTTTCTTTGTTCAAAGTTTTGTCTGGCTTCACCCATAATTTCAAATCAGTTAAACCTGAAAAGGAGTGAAAATTAAGTGAGCTATCAGCTGTTAAAGTGTGTGTACATTGTTTTGGGACACCCTGTATTTTTGAAGCATTACATATATTCTTGGTAAGTATTAGTGTCACATATTTTGCCATAATCCTAAAAGTACCCACATATATTCCTAAAGCACTTCAGATTGGTGAATGAGCTTATGAGTTTATCACCCTTAGCCCAATTTGAGAGATGAGAAAAAGAAAGAAAGTGCACTAACATCTCAGACAGACACACGGGCTGACTACAAGTACTCGAACGAGATAACCCAGAATTTCCCAGCCTCTTTAAAAAAATCATCAACGACCCCTATAAAAGTTTGCTACCTCAGATATACAATATATCTATTATGTACTGTATGCATAAAGAGAGTAAGATTTTGGGATCCAGCAGATATTTAATGTGTTGATTATTACCAATAAACAATAGATACAGGTATGGAATAATTTTCACTTTATCCCTGTTCTTAGTATTTTAAATTGCTGGATGTAGGACAAGAAAAACAGAAAGAAAAATTCCATGTGTTGTCAAGTTTATCCCCTCTAGTCCCATTAGGTGCATGGGCTTTATCTTGCCTTGAAAAAGCAGAACACTATATATCCACCCGCCCACATGCTTTTGCATTAAAAATCCAGCCAGCGTGCCTCTGCTCCTGTGGGGGACCTGAGTACAGTGGTGTGTGGGCCAATCTTACAAAGGGCACAGCAGCCCTCCACCCCAGCCAAGACCACCCAATTACTAATGTGAAAATCCTGACAGCCAAGTGAAGTACCGTAATGACAAGCTAAAGGCTTGCTCATTTGGGGAGTAGAGGATAGAAAGACAATTTGGAATTGTCCGAGTTCGGTAACGGAGGAAACCAGCAATGAAATAAAGGTGCTCAGCAGAGTCTGTTCTGCTCACCACACTTCAAAACCTATTCCTGTCGCAAGGTACGCGTGTCTGCTTTGGGGGAAAGGGAGATTACCTTCCATCACATAGATCTCCTGGTTTCCAACATTAAGAATCACGAGGCCCTTTCTCAAAGGCTTTCAACACCTAAATTATCTTCTCTGGTCAATGTATGACCAATGCCCACCCACTAATAGCTAACTGCCAGGTCTTCTACTCCTTGACCTCCAAAATCTGCTACTGGGGGTAGGCTACTACCATTTCCACTCCCAGGAGCTCCTTCTGCTTCTAAGCTTTCTCTCTGGAATACCTTTCCCACTTTTGAAATTATGTGGCTTGTGTAGAGGAGAGTGATAGATACACTGTTTGATCATTATTTCAGGAATGCTGAAGTACAATGAAGGCAAAGCATGTTATATTTGGAAATGCTTTACTAAGCTTCATTCTTATGAAATTACAACTCTGAATTGTTGTTAAGCTTGTCCTAAGAGCAAATCAGCTAAAGAACACCAAGACTGGGCTGACCCGGGGTGTGTGTACGCCAGAGACTCAACGTCACAACTGCACGCCAGGAAGTCAACCTGAGAGATTCCTGTAAAGTCTTACAATGGCCCCTTTCGGCTTCAGGGACAGCAGGAATGCTTCCACAGCCTTTGCTCACTGCTGGTTCCTCTTCAAATGTTTGACATTCCTCAAGGTTCTCCTTTAGGTATCTTTCTAAACATACAGTTTCACTTCAGAAAAAACTCACTTCTACACAAACTTTCATTACTGACTATACCAGCCGTGGGCAAACTACGGCCCGTTTAAAATGAATAAAACTAAAAAAAAAAAAAGACCGTACCCTTTTATGTAATGATGTTTACTTTGAATTTATATTAGTTCACACAAACACTCCACCCATGCTTTTGTTCCGGCCCTCCGGTCCAGTTTAAGAACCCATTGTGGCCCTCGAGTCAAAAAGTTTGCCCACCCCTGGCCTATACTCTACTGGGATATATCAAATCTGGGTAGCCCAAATCAACCCATTCAACTGCCTGATACATCTCTTTTTCTGGATGACTCACAAGCACCTCAATCTTAACTATAACCAAATGGAACTCACGAGAGTCCAAAAAACTTCTATTTCCCATATTACCTTTCTCAGGTAACAACGCCCACAGCCGCCAAGTTGCCTTAGCCAATCTTCTTCCTTACCCCTCCTCAAGTCTACTTACCTCTATCATCCAGATACACGTCCTCTTTAATTACATGTCTCTACATAGTGTCATGTCCAGACAGATTTCCCTTTCTTTACCACTTGCTGCAAAAATTTCTTTCCTAAAAAACAGCTCTGATGTTAGTTCCATGCTCAGCATCCTTCAATTACTTCCCACCCTGGCTGGTGGGCTCAGCTGGTTGGAGCACTGTCCTGTGCACCGAAGGGTTGTGGGTTCCAGTCCCAGACAGGATACATACCTGGGTGGGGTTTCAATCCCTGTACAGGAGGCAACCGATCGATGTTTCTCTCTCTCCTCTCCTTTCTCTCTAAAATAAATAAAAAACATATCCTTGGGTGAGGATTAAAAAAAAAAAAAAAAGAATGAAGCCCAATATTCAGCCTAGCATATGCTAGTTTCTGCCCACCTCTCCAACTACCCCTGCCATCTCCCCACAAAGACCGCATTCTGACTATAGCAAAGCTACCTGCAGTTCCCCCCTCACCTTCATTCCTCTGCTCTCTGCCTGGAATGCCCTTCTCTCCATATTTATTAACGCAGTCTTATCTCTCTCTTCAAAACTTGGCTGGGGGGTGCGCAGGCGGGAGGAAGTCAATAAGGGAAAAGGAGGACATAAGTAATACTTTCAACAATAAAGAATTATTTTTTAAAAAAAATTGGCAGAGCCCTGACCAGTTTGGCTCAGTGGCTAGAGCGGTGGCCTGTGGACTGAAGGGTCCCAGGTTCAATTCCGGTCAAGGGCATGTACCTTGGTTGCAGGCATATCCCCAATAGGGGGTGTGCAGGAGGCAGCTGATGGATGTTTCTCTCATGGATGTTTCTAACTCTCTATCCCTCTCCCTTCCTCTCTGTAAAAAATCAATAAAATATATTAAAAAAAATTTTGGCAGAATGACCCATCAGGTGTGAAATCTATCACCACCACTGTTCTTTCTAGGCTGTACCTTGCACACACCTCTCCTGGTGAACTGAAACTAATGTAGCATTACCACAGGGTGTGCCCGCCTATGTCCTCCACAGAGTAGCGTCTGGTTTTATCAGACCCATAAACAATAGATACTTAACACCTGTTCGAGGAATGAGTTAATCTCTCCTTTAATAAAATACTGACATAATACAGCTTACATTTATTAAACATGTATCATGTGCCACAATCCAAGACAAATTAGGCTATTTCATCCTCATAAGTCCATAAGCTGGGTAGGTATTATTCCACCTTACAGATGAGGAATCTAAGGTCCATTCAAATACACCAGATAACTTGCCCAAGGAGACACAGTTTGTAAATGGAATATGTAGGACTGGAACTCAGGTCTGACCAATTCCAGCGTCCATGCTTGTAACCTCTATGTATACTTCTTTGCCACATGTTATTTGACACAGTCTTTAATAGACATCCCACAGAGTGTTGCTTGACTGTTTTGACCAATACTTCACAGAATCAATGATCTAGCTAGGTTTCTATTCCGGGTTTATAATTTCTGAAGCTGAGGGAATAGAGTTATATTGGATTAAGAATGCTATGGACAGCCCTGACCAGTGTGGCTAGGTGGTAGAGTATTGGCCCATGTACCAAAGGGTCACAGGTTGGATTACTAGTCAAGGGCACATACCTAGTTTGCAGGTTCATTCCCCGGCCTGCTCGGGGCACAGGTGGGAGGCAATCGATGTATCTCTTTCACAGTTTGGTATCCAACCTAATCTTTCCATCCTATCCAGGGGTAAAGGGAGAGAGAGAGGAAAGGGGAGAGAGAAATAGAGAGAGAGAGATAAAGAGAGAGAGAGAGGGAGGGGGGAGAGGGAGAGAGAGGAAGGGGGGAGAGGGAGAAAGAGAGAGAGAGAGAGAGAGAGAGAGAGAGAGAGAGAGAGAGAGAGAGGAACATGGATGCGAGAGCAAAACATTTATTGGCTACCTTTTACACACACACACACACACACACACACACACTGGGGATCAAGCCCAAAAACCTGGGCATGTGCCCTGACCTGGAATCCAACTGGCAACCTTACTACACAGGACAATGCCCAACCAACAGCCACACTGGCCAGGGCAATAAATTCTTTTTATTTGTCAGTTTTGAACCTAATACCCAAACTTCTGATGGCAGACCATGAAGAAAAAGAAAGTTCAAACTAATCTTGTAAGCCTCTCCTCTGTTCCTAGCCACCTTATTTTTAGGACATTCCTTGGCAGCTCTAGTATCAAATGATTGCTATACTGAGCATATGTGCACTTCACAAACTGGCAGGTGTCTGCTTCCAATCCTAAATCCTACTCTAGCTCCGTCTGCTGCCCACCCAGATGCTTCCATTAAAACTGAGAAGTCCACGAAGGGGACAGAAGCTAATGGGTCATCTTACACCAGATCTACTGTTAGCTGTCTCAAAACAAAACCACAAAACCTCTAAATTAGAATCATTTCATCTTCCTGGACAGAATCTGATTATCAATGACTTCTATTCTGTTGTAAGTAATGGTACAGAAAATTACACTCGTCTTTTACTCAGAATAAATTAGTTCCGTATTTTTAATAGAAGCCAAATGGTGAAACTAGTAGGAGACAGCAGGGACAGGCTATTCTGGTAAGATGTTGCATTTACAATCGTGGTATAATGACTGAATGGTTTGAGCATATGGTACCAACGATAACAAGGCAAAAGGTTCAAGTCAAAGTACAATGGGATTGTGGGGGACAGAAATGATGAGGTTAAAAAAAAAGCACCACCAGTACAATTGGTCTTTAAATATAAAATAGAAGACAGTAACTGGAAATAATTCATACCGGTGGGTACCCAGGAGTTGCTCAGAAGCACCAAAAGATGAAGAGAACCACCACAGCAACGGATCTCACTCAGCATGTGGCAGTCCAAACCGAAAGTCCTCCCAACTCTCCACACTACGCAACCCGCCGCATCCGTCTATGGAAATACAACTTTTCCCTCCTTTCATATTTACATCTAATCAAGCCGTATTTTTCCTTTAAAACATCTCTAAATAAGGAAGTCCAACTAAGCATTACTTAAAATAGGGCGGGGGAAACATTCTACAATGCTCACCAGCAGTGGAATGGTTAAATTATGGGACATTCATATAATGAGATACTCTGCAGCTGCTACAAATGTTATTTATGAAGAGTTTATAATAGCATGGGTGGAGCAGACAATGAGTGGTCTTCTTAACCTCTATTCTGCCTCTGTGTAGAGCCATGAGGCTTGGGTGGGACTGACCCCCAACCAAATCTCCCAGGGCAAGTCTCTCCCCAGGCCCAGTGACCAGCTTAGTCCTAGGCTACCTGAGCCAATCAGCCCCAATCTCAGGACTTCTGCTGGAGGTGGGAAGGAAACACATACCTTAGAACAAAGCTAACACACAGCACAGGGCACGGCTACAAAAAAGGTATGGGAGACACTGAGCTGGAGCCCTGATTAAACCATTATCTGATTTCTATCCAATCTCTGAACTTTTTGATTATTATAAGCCAATGATACATACCTTTTATTGTTTAGGCTAGTGTGAGTAGTGTGTTCTGTCATTTGCAAACAATGGCTTAACATAATGGGCAAATATTTATATTTTCAAAAAGGCAATTTCATATACAGTATGACCTTGACTTTTAAAGTATCCAGATAAATTATTATAGGAGTTCCTGGGTGGAGGTGGGCAAAGCAGCGTGAAATGGGGAATGGAGGACATCTGTAATAGTGTAAACAATAAAAAAATACTAGGAAAGACAAATATAATCAGTTATTATTTCTGGGCAGTGGACTGGGCTAGGTTTGGGTACTGATCAGGAACCATAATATATATTTTAAAATTACGAACAAGAGACTGCCAAATTGATCACTGTCTTTGAAATTCACTCCATATACACTCCAACCCTCAATGAATTCTGCCACCTGAGATGCCATTTTTTTCTACTATCCAACTCTCAGCCATTTAGAATCAGTACACTCTTACTTCCTACCTATAAGCCCCACCAACTTCCTTCACTACATCTGATTCTATCTTACTACAAATCCTCTAAATCAGTGTTTAATCAGATGTATTTTTTAAAAGGATCTATTTCATATAATCGTTCTCTTTACTAATTGTTTCACAGGCACATAGAGCCTCACCAGCTCAACGCCAAGTTCCTAGTAGACAAAAACTGTCTCCCTGGCAACTCAAAAGCTTGCTGACTGACCTGGAAAAAAAAAAATCTTAGGAATGTACAGTTGACTTTTGAACTGCACAGGTCCACTTATATGTGGGGTTTTTTTTCAATAAATACCTGTGCTATTTTTTGATCCAAGGTCTGGAGTCTGCAGATGTTAAGGGCCAACTGCATGCATTGATCTATGCCATTTTATAGGCTTGAGCATCAGAGGTTTTTGGTGTCCACGGGGGATGGGGTGGTCCTGGAACCAGTCTCCCATGGATACCACAGGACAACCTGAGTTTTTTGTGTTTTTTTTTAATATATTTTATTGATTTTCTACAGAGAAGAAGGGAGAGGGAATAGAGAGTTAGAAACATCGATGAGAGAGAAACATCGATCAGCTGCCTCCCGCACACCCCCTACTGGGGATGTGCCCGCAACCAAGGTACATGCCCTTGACCGGAATCGAACCTGGGACCCTTCAGTCCGCAGGCCGACGCTCTATCCACTGAGCCAAACCGGTTAGGGCAACCTGAATTTTTAGGGAGTCGAGTTATACAAGCATTTTTTACTGTGGCGGGGGGGTCAGTAGCCCTAACACCCACGTTATTCAGGGTAAACTACATATGATGATGTTTTTCATTTTATATCAATTTACCATTACATTTTCATAACCTAAGAGTTCAAAATAGGATATAGCAAAACTATTTAACTTAAATGACTTTAAGTTGGAACAAGGAGTAGCAGTGTAAAGTTCTAGTAAAATCGAAGATGTAAAATTTTAAGGCACAGACAACCGTATGTTGGCTTTACTATGTCGAAAGGTTCTGATTAACCTTATGTTGAGAAAAACTCCAATTCACCCCTTTGCTTCTTTTAAGCTCAACTGGTTCGTCAATATAAGACTCCTGAGACAAACACTGCAGGCTGGCATGAGCGAGGTCGGCTAAAGATTGACTGGCTGACTCTAGCCACCAGCCTATTTAAGAATGGCACCAGTCATGATAGAGATGGTGTTTAAAAAACTGACTGACTAGACATATACCACTACTAGAAAAATAACTCAAAACATACATACTCCTTGGCTTTAAGGACAGCATTACTTGATTAACACATGAACCATCATATTACTAATGAAGAGGCATTGGCCACTCAAAATTAATGAAAGCTTAAAGCTAAAGCTTAGGTCAACTCATGGAGCCAATGACTAAAGCCAGGTCCCTCTAGAGATACAAATTCATTATTTTTTTAATATGATATGGACTGTTAACACAGATCACCCATGCAACAATTTTCAAGCTCCAAGTTTATCACCAGTATGTACATCCCAAGGTCTCGCTTCTATGGGCAAATTTAAAAAGAAAAATTAGTGCCTTGTTGACCCAGAAGAACTGAAATGTCAGTCTATGAACAGATTTTCAGAAGCTAGTCAAAGCTGTCCGTCTTGCTTTTCTAGGCAGATTTTGCAGACTGACTAACAGTCCTTGTACCACTTGCTCATTTTGACTTCAGTATCTTGTTCGGTTTGGACCTGCTCCAGGTTGGCTACAGCTATGTTTGGCACCACAAAGCACGCTGCCAGTCCTAGCTGTGTTGCTAATAAGAGGTCAGAAAGCACCCCTGGAAATACAGGGACACAGGAAGAGTTCAAACACTTGTTTTAAGCACAGTGTCCTAGCAAAGCTTGAAAAACAAGAAATTCTTTCCCCCAATCCACCTCACCTTTACCAGCAACGCAAACTCAAGAGAATCTATAATAATAAAAGCGTAATATGTTAATTAGACTGGACAGTGAACAACCTTCCGGACAAAGCCGGGTCTGCAAGGGTCGAGGCAAGCCACCATGGCTGCGAGGGTCAAGCCCCTCGCACGGACTCCCTGCACTGGGCCTCTAGTACATGATAAGAAAAGCCTTCTCTTCTCCCAATCTAGGCCTCTGTGGAGCTGGTCTCTGGCACTTTCTCTTATGAGTTGTGTAAACTATAGGCTAGAACAATCATCAGGGTTACTGTAAACTATTCCTATTATTTTTCCTTGTTTTTCTTATACAAGGAAAATAAAAAACAAATTTAGGAAAGAAAGCCATAGTGTTTAGGGCCTCCTTCCATAGAGATTATTTCTTACTGTATGGATCATTGCTGAAATAAAATGCCACCATGATTATGGATGGAATAAACATTCAAAAACAAAAACTGGTGGAAAATGGGAATTTTTTTGGACATTAACTTAAAAATAAAACCGACTGAGTATTCTTTAGGTCACATGCACAGTAAAGAACAATTATACTTTACAAAGACTCAAAGGAAAAGTAGCAAGAAACCTAACCAAGCGGTAGTGGCACAAACTAAAGGAATGAAAAACTACAATGGAAACTCAACAGTTCCTATTTCTGGTCCGTGTCGCCTAAATAAACGCAAAAACAGCTGAGGCAACATAAGAATGAAGCCTGACCTCTGACAGGGCAGTGGTGGGTAACAAAGACTGAGCCTCATTTACACTGAGCAGGAGGAACCTGCTGTGGGTTTCAGCGCTTCCTTTGCTCTGCTGTGCAAATGCTGGGATACAGGAACCCTGAGATCTGAGAAACAGAAATATGTGGTGGCCAGAGGCACACGATGGAGCTACGGAGCAGTGGAGGGGCACCTGTAGGAGAGAGACTTCTGGAGTCTGGGCTTGCTCTAAGTCAGTGGTTCTCAACCTTCCTAATGCCACGACTCTTGAATACAGTTCCTCATGTTGTGGTGACCCCCAACCATAAAATTATTTTCGTTGCTACTTCATAACTGTAATTGTGCTACTGCTATGTAATGTAAATACCTGATATGCAGGATGTATTTTCGTTACAAGTTAAACGTAATTAAAGCATAGTGATTAATCACAACAACAATATATAATTATATATGTGTTTTCCGATGGTCTTAGGCAACCCAGGTGAAAGGGTCGTTCGACCCCAAAGGGGTCGCGACCCACAGGTTGAGAACCACTGCTCTAAGTAATGAGGGAAATGAAGAGGCAAAAGTTATACCAGACAAAAGGAACAACATGACTGAAGACCAGGAGATGTGACGAAGTTCAGGGAACTATACAACAACTGAAAACTGACCAAATTTTGTTTAAATATAGCCACGAAGGTTAACTGATCCATTATTGGACACTATTGGCAAAAATGTTCATCGGTGAAACACAGTAGAGTTTTTCCGGTGAGGGTAGCAAATTGTGCAAAATTTTGGTGCCAGTTCACACAAAGGATCAAAATGACTTCACAATAAGGGCAAGGCTTGGCCTAAGATTATTTATGTGAAGCAGAATTCTGAAAAGACAATAATTATGGTTTTGCTGAATCCAAAGAAACGCTGCCTCTGCTCTCTGGATGTGCCTCAGATGCTGCTGTCTGCACATTTCACTCAAGACCACATTACACACGCACTGACACAAGGGCCCAAATTAGAAGAGTCAGCGCTAGACCAACATCTCACAGGTCACCCGGCGGAGCTGCTCTACTCGCACTCTTCTGGCCCTTCCATTTTCACTAGTGAAAACACGTAACCAACTGGCAACAGGTTCCCATTCTGCCTCTGCACAAGCTGGAGCTAGAAAAGGTGCAGCGCCATGAAGAGGTTGTGGGAAATCAAAGGTCCACAAGCAAAGGGCCTCGTGCAGAAAGGGGAGCACTGTGAGAAAGAGACCCTTCCTCCCCAATTCTAATCCTAGTCCCCGGTAGCGTTCTGCATTCCCACTCCCTTCCCAGTTTTGCCCAAGGACCTCACCTCTAAACACCAGAATATGTTTTTTGTTGTTAATCCTCACCCAAGGATATTTTTTCATTGATTTTTAGAGGGGGGGGGCAGAGAGAGAAACATCGATGTGAGAGAGAGACATTAATTGGTTGTCTTCCGCACGTTCCAACCAGGGCCAGGTATTAAGTCTGTGACCAATGTGTGTGCCCTTGACTGGAATTGAACCTGGGACCCTTCAATCCATGGGCTCTATCCACTGAACCAAACGAAGGCTCATGCTATTTTCAATTCATAGAAAGTTCTAGTTTAAAAAAGCCCCCCTTAAACATGCTATTCAATATTTTGTGCATACAAATATGTAGCAGAAACCTATTTCCACGAAATATTTCTTTAAAGGGGACAGTGGTGTCAGGGATGTGAAGTTTGAGTTTGAAGGCACTCAGCTAAAGTTCTAACAAAATGTAAAAGAAGTATCTTGATTATTTTGAAGCTCTGGCATATGCCATGCTATTATCAATATGGCTCATGTCTACTTTCGTAACTGCCAAATACACAGAAAGGCAATTACCCTTCCAAGTTTAAGTGTTCTAGGACAACACCAACAACTCTTCAGAGCTGATAATACGCTTTGCTAATGTTAGAAACAGAAGTCTTAGCAAGTCAGGCATATCTGGATGGACAAAGCAGTCATGAGCATTGCTAAGTTATCTTAGAAAACTCTTTGATACTCATGTCTGACTAAGTGTGACTCAGTCAGGATACCCAGTGTGTGCCTGTAAAACAGTGTATTACTAAATATTATGTGTGTCGTGAACCAAGCCTTTGCATTAATCACAGTACCCTTCACCCAGGAAGTATTCAAGAACTTGTTGCTATGATTCACCAAGATACTGGCTAAGTAGTCTTAAGAATTTATCAAAATTCTACCTACTATCATGACATACTCAAGGTAAAAATAATTAATCAACCAGACCTAAGAGATATCTATAGAACACCACCCAACAACAGCAGAATAAAACACCAACTCAAGCACACAGTGGGACCCTCCTCAGGACCATATGCTAGGCAATAAAATGACCCTCAATAAATTTAAAAGGACTGAAATCACCCAAGGTATGTTCTACAAGCAAAGTGGAACTAAAATTAACAATAGAAGGAATTCTGGGAAATTCACAAATATGTGGAAATTAAACACACTCCTAAATAACCAATGGGTCAAAGAAAAAAAGTAACAGGGGAAATGAGAAAATACTTCGATGAGATGAAAGAGATGAGATGGATGAAACAAAGCAACTGCATATCCAACTTTATGGGATGCAGCTAAAGTAGACATAGTAGGAAAGTTATGGCTGTAAACACCTACGTTAAAAGGAAATTTGTACTATAGTTCATTTACAAATTGAGGTTGCTATTCTTTTATATATAAAACCCAATCCTAAAAGCAGGTAATACAAGAATAATTTTTCATCAGGTTACAGTGGGGCCTTGACTTATAAGTGTCCCGACTAACGAGTTTTTCGAGATACGAGCCGTCTCTCGGCCGATTTTTTGCTTTGAGTTGCGAGCTAAAATTCGGGTTACGAGCCAGCTTCAGATACCCCACCGCTAGTTGGCGCAGCGAACGTCACAGTGAACGCCACAACATCAGCCCAGCATCAAATGTCTCACTCGTTTACTTTAAGATTTGACATACGAGTAATTTGAGTTACGAGCTCCGTCACGGAACGAATTAAACTCGTAAGTCAAGGCCCCACTGTAACTGAGAGTTTGTAGATGAGAAGCAAACCCTTTTTGTGAGGCCTTTAATCCTATATAATAAAAGCCCAGCCCTGACCGGTTTGGCTCAGCAGATAGAGCGTCAGCCTGCGGACTCAAGGGTCCCAGGTTCGATTCCAGTCAAGGGCATGTACCTTGGTTGCGGGCACATCCCCAGTGGGGAGTGTGCAGGGGGCAGCTGATCGATGTTTCTCTCTCATCGATGTTTCTGACTTTCTATCCCTCTCCCTTCCTCTCTGTAAAAAATCAATAAAATATATTTTTAAAAAAATAGCCCAGCAACCATAATGGGGTAATGACCAGAAAGACCACTCGACCACTCCCTATGAGGTGCACTGACCATCTCTCGATTCCTCCCCTCCAGCCCGCAGGCTCTGATTGCTGGATGGCCAACGGGGAACCACGGGTAACTGGGGCGGGGCTGGGGACTGGCAAGTGAGCGGAAGATGGCCCTGATCGCAGGCTAGGCCTAGGGGCCCTACCCATGCACCATTTCGTGCCCTGGGCCTCTAGTATCTAATAAAAAAGGAGTGAGGGGAAGAACATGCAGATATCTTACACTTTAATATACACCACCAACAAATTAATAGCTAAATTTGAAAATTACTTCTACAGTTTTTAAGGGTAACAGCTATTCAAGTGGGTGAAGTTATAGTATAGGTGCTCAAAGAAGACAGATAAAGGGCTTCTGAACACAGAATGTGAATTTCCAAGTTAATGAAAACATAAAAAGAACACTGATTCTTTCTGCACCAGTAACTGAAATTTAGGAAACTAATTATGTTAATCTCAAGGAAATACATGTAGGGCTAACTAGTTTCCCTATGTGAGGCCATTCATCTGGATATCCCATGTAGACAGTATTAGCACAACTCCTGGGAAATTCATATCAATTGCAGGTTCAAGATTTACTCTCTCACTCAGCTCTAACATGAGACTTTGAGAGTCTTAATCATGATCTTCTCTGCTAGCCTGGCATAGAAATCCTTTTGAGCTACTGCTTTCTAAAGACGCTGAGTACACTTAAACAGAAACCCCATCTTCTTTCCAAAGCTGAAGTACCTGCTTACTTTCATTATTAAAGTTTTGAAGATGGTTTCACTGTTTCTTGTCAGACCCAGAAAATATAGTAAAGGTAACTATGGCTATATTCATTAAATGTTTGTGGGTTTTTTTTCTGAAAGGTTACAGAAAAACTAATGACTTCCTCTGTGAAAACTTTGCTTTTTACATTATTTAACAATGAATGAAACATGTATTTGTTCATTTAATTTCAAAAAGTGATCTGGGTGACAAGAGAGACCAAAGACTTAAGAATGGAGAAACTTGTCTTTCACACACAATCCTTTATCAATAATGTGCGTTCAGCAGAGCTTTGGGTCAAGATTTTAACAGTTCTGAATTTGAGGTAGTATCAGGACAAGCACCTGGCCAGTTATTTAAATGGGCAGAGTCGTGTGACTTGCTGGTTACCTGAGTCAGCGGTTGGACTGACATCCCCTTATCAAAATTACACACTTGAATAACATTAATAAAATTAATTAATGACAGTAGGCACTACTGTCTGCTTTATGCTAGTCACTGCTTTAAGCACACGAGTATATATTCGTTCTTTTGAATCTCACTGTGACTCTAGGAAGGCAAGTGCTGTTGTTTCCATTTCACAGAAGGGAGAACCAAAGCACAAAGCAAACTGCCCAAGATCACAATGCCTGAATGGCCATTGGCTGAGCTGGGATTCAAAAAAGTTAGGTGTAGCCTGGAGAATGTGTTCTTCACAATACAATAGATGTTTCTCATTCCATACCCACAAGGAGCTGAAACTGAGGGAGTATCGACCAAAAGGGCCAAGATTTTCCTCAAAATGTCATTTTGAATCACTTTTTAAAAGGTCTCTAGGTTTTAATGACACTGAGTATAGCTACAGTGAACTTTAGCCTAAGGATTTAAAGTAGGTTAAACCTCAGCCATTAAGAAACAAACCAACCCACTCCGAACCGGAGCACTTTAACTCTTTAACTCCCTGGAATATCCATCAGGGTAAGATAGATGTAAAATGTTAACTACTTTTTATTTGAATATAACTTTGTTGTAAAACAACTAAAGAATACAAAAAAAAAAAAAGAGAGAGAGAGAGAAAAAAAATCACCAGGAATCCAGCTCCCTGGAGATAACGTCTTTTAGGGGACCATTTAGAAAAAGTCTATGTATTAAATAAGCAAACAGAATAGACAGCAATTTTCTATAAATGGGCTCACTCTCTAGTTTAACACCATCTGGGCATGAAAAGGCCTTTAAGGGTAGTGGTTAAGAACATGGAATCTGGACTCAAAGCGGCCTGGATCTAAATCCTAATATGTGAACCTGGGCAAGTTACTTAACATAAGCCTTAGGTTTTTGATCAGTAAAATGGGGATAACAGCATCTGTCATTACAGGATTATTGTAAGGATTAAAAGGAATGCAAGTAAAACACTTAGTTTAGTACAAGGACATACTAAGCACTCAATATACTAGCTATATGGTTACTTTTTAAAAGGGGGTTCACTTAACATATCTCTGTGCAACTGTAGATATTATTGTGTTGATACAGATTTACATCAATATTAACACCTTCAGAGTATTCCATTTTAAAAAACCATAATCTGTTTATGTAACTCCCTACTGATAGGCTTAGGTACCCCCCCCCCCCATGGTTATTCCATAGATTGGAAGATGCCCTTTTTATACATTTTAGTGTCTCTGAAATGCACATTACATTTTATAATTTAATTAAATATTTTATTTTCTAGGTGGCACAGACTAATTGTAATAAACACCATAATGTCTATATTTTTTAAAATTAAGATTTGTTTAAGAACTCTTAAAAGTGGAATTCGCCGAAACCGGTTTAGCTCAGTGGATAGAGCATCGGCCTGCAGACTGAAAGGTCCCAGGTTCGATTCCGGTCAAGGGCATGTACCTGGGTTGCGGGCACATCCCCAGTAGGAGATGTGCAGGAGGCAGCTGATCGATGTTTCTCTCTCATTGATGTTTCTAACTCTCTCTCTCTCTCCCTTCCTCTCTGTAAAAAATCAATAAAATATATTTAAAAAAATAAAAATAAAAATAAAAATGGAATCGCCAGGTCATTTTATGTTCTGGTATATATCACCAAGCCAATATTCAGAAAGATTTTATTGGTACAAATCTCCACTGGAAGGAGGTGACAATACCCATTTCTCCACACAGTGGCCACCAAAGGGTAGGGGTCAATTTTTACTACCTTCACTAATCTGACAGGCAAAAATGAACTCATTTTTATTTGTTTGTTTTTTCATTGTTTTCATCACCGAGGTCAATTTACTTTAGATAGCATGTCCAATAAGTCACTCAGTAGAAGCTGCTGCCCATGCCTGGCAAGTGCAAAGCAGGACTGCAGATACCTTACATTTCCGGTTTACTCATCCCAACAGTTAAGAGGGCGTTACCATACTGTAGAGCGAGCTTCGCAGCCAGACCTGAGCACAAACCCCAACTCTGCCACTTACCAGATGTGTGAACCACAGCAAGTTACTTAACTTCTGTGCCTGTTTCTGCAGTCACGAGATGGGACTGATTTAGTGCCCCAATTCAGAAATTATGTATAACTTCATGGCATAGAGCACTGGTTCTCAACCTTCCTAATGCTGTGGCCCTTTAATACAGTTCCTCATGTTGTGGTGACCCCCAACTATAAAATTATTTTCGTTGCTACTTCATAACTGTAATTTTGCTACTGTTATGAATCGTAATGTAAATACCTGATATGCAGGATCTATTTTCATTGTTACAAATTGAACATAATTAAAGCATAGTGATTAATCACAAAAACAGTATGTAATTATATATGTGTTTTCCGATGGTCTTAGGCGACCCCTGTGAAAGGGTTGTTCGACCCCCAAAGGGGTCATGACCCACAGGTTGAGAACCGTTGGCATAGAGTAAATGCTCCATAAATGGTAGCTATTCAGTAATGACTTTAACTACCATGGCTCACAGAAGTGAAACTTGAAAAACCCCAAAGGAACATTGCATTTCCTTAAACATCTCTTTCTCCAAACAGGGATGACTGGTCTTCAGCCAGCCTCCCGAAAGGAGTCTTGTATAGGAACTGAAAGTTCATTCATTCTTAGTACCTACTTGGAAATAGTCCATCCAGATGACAGGGGAATAAATGAATATAATGAAAGGCAATCAAATTACCTGCTAGAAGAGAACTGAAACAGTCTTCATTCTCAAAAGAGTAAATGCAATATTCTGGATTTGGTCAACAAGATTGATAAGCATTATCAGCAGGCTAAAGCATACCAATACCAGACTAAAATAGTGAAAAAAAGAAACAGCCCCAACTTGTTATTTTTTTAGGTTTGGTCATTTAAACACCTGAAAGGGAGCTGTGTACCGAAATCCAGCTGTTGTGAAAACTGGACCCAAGTAAATCCTCTTTCTCGGAAGCATCCTCAATGTGTCTTCTTTTCTCAGTTACATGGGAGACTTACTCAGATGCCCCCAGCTGGCCAGCAGAAATCCCCCCGTTTTTCCTTTCAGCCTCTCTCAAACCACCCCGGCTTCATTCCTAGTCCTGACACCTATGCAGGCACTTATCTATCTCACAAGCTGGCTACTGCAACCTTCCAGGCTGGGACTCCAGGTTTACCTCTCTGTCACCCACTGTACACACAGGGCACTTTTACCATCCACTAAAAAACTTCAGATGCTTCTTAAGGAAAAGATAAAACTCTTACTGCGTTTTTCTTATCTGACTCCAATTCTACCTTATTCTCTACTACGTCACTCACAATCTATAACCTTATTCTAGCATTCCTATCTCAAACACAAGTACAACTACCACCCCCAACCCCCCGCTCCCGCCCTTCTCTTAGCCCTATCCTATTTAATTCACAGGGTCCAGTTCAAGTGATACTTCTTCCTCAGAGCTTTCTCTGACTTTAGGTCTTACCCATCTCTTCCCTTCCTAACTACTTTGGCAGTTACAGGTGTAACACAACTTCAGCATTTCATTAAACACCAGTGCACTACAAAGTACTGTTTGTGATCTTGCATAGATCATTTAACCTCTATGGGCCACTATTTCCTCATCTGTGAAATAGTAAGTCAAAATTAATAGATTTAAAAAAGTCTTCTTCTGTTCAAAAAATCCTCTAATTTTACATACTGCCATATACTGTTTCAGATATTAATCTTCATTTCTCGCATTTGATTTTAAGAATACCTGAAGAGAAAAAGTACATCATCTATTTCTTCCCCAACTCTCAAAGCAAGTTATCCCAGGATGTGGCTCAAGGAGATGCTCAGTAAATGTGACAGTGGAATAGAGACATCAGTGCTGAGATAGAAGAAAACTTCAAAGATCTGAGTGTGAACCCAAGATCTAGTTCTAAAGCAGCTTGTGCAACCGGGATAGGTAGGTAGTGCCAGACGAGTAGATGGTCCACTGTCGGCTCTCTTGTTGAGTTGAAGGTCTGCCTTAATGGAAAACAAGAATGGAATGAACACAGGCTCGAGAGCTCAAAACGGTTCTTAATTCCTGTGCAGCACTGTTTGAAGTATGTGTACATAGCCCCTAAGTGACAAATGCGACTTTCAGGTGAGCTCAGACACGTATGTGCGTTAGGGGCCTTGTTCAGTGGACAACTCCTCGTACTCTCAAGCCTGCCCTACAAAGGCGGGGCACCTGAGGTTCAGCTCAGCCACGCAAAGCCTGAAACCTGCAAGAGAAGAGCAATTCCTCCCATTTCTAGGCCCCAGCGCTCTTCTCAGAAAATACAAGCTTTTATAAGAGGGAAAGTCATGCAGTTCTATTTCAGGCTTCCAGTAAAATGTCTTTAGTTTTCTCCCTTTTCTCAGGGCAGTACACGTCAATGTGTAGATAGAAAGTAAGAAAGTGGTCTGCTGGAGGACAGGAATCAACATTAACCAAAAGTTAACCAGGAACTCTAAGACAGTGGGAGGATGCGATCCTTCCAAACTCTAGTCAGAAGCAGAGGGCTAAGTCCCTTTCTATCATTATATTAAAATAAAATGTATTAACACCAATATGCTCATGCCCCCTTTATCAAGAGGGCAAATACATATATCCCTATTTTAATCAAGTTAAACTGGTCAATGCTATTCCAGCCACTTCTAAACACGTTTTAAGATCCTAAAGAGTTATCAAATCAAATCAGAGCCACTCAAATGAAGCCAGTTACTCTTTGAATAATCAAATGAAGGAAGCACTGTTGTTGCTGTTGTTTTTTTTACTAACAGCTCTTAACACAAAGCAAACGTCCCTCATAGCCCTCCTCTTCACTCAGCTGTTACACAGAATTATGAGACAAAGGGCAACTCCTGTATTATCACTTTTTTTTTTGGAGTAAAATCACAAGATTACTAACAAACAGCTAACGGCCACAATTCAAAAGCAATAATGGCATTATGACTTCATATGCCAGTTCTCTACCAAACTGGAAAGAACCAAGTACCCTTATTTTTCTCTGCCCAGCGAAAATCTGCAAGTGGGAGCACTCTGAGTCACTTTCTCTCCCATCATGACTTCTCTGGGGGAATGTTAAACAGTATCACCTCCTCTAATTATAGGGGGAGGAGAGAAGGGTTTTATACTTGTCCAAGAGGTTACCAATTTAAGTTGGAGAACTTATAAAATGTTCACGGTCTCGGAAAGACTTCGGTGATAGTAAACACGGAAAGGTCTTGTCTGAAAATTCTTAAAAATCCTCAAATCCCTTCTTTTGTTTTACTTTGCTGCTTTAGTGCTAAATATGCAATGGGATAAACTTAACAGAAAAATATGAACCATCAGGCTTTCATTTAAGTTTCTATGGTAATAGAGACATCAGTTTGTATTTTAAAAAACCACAATGCCCGGGCAGCCTGGCTTAGTGGCTGAGCATCAACCCATGAACCAGGTCACAGTTCCATTCCCGGTCCAGGCACATGCCCGAGCTGTGGGCTAGATCCCCAGTAGGGGTGTGCAGAAGGCAGCTGATCAATGATTCTTTCTCATCATTGATGTTTCCATCTCTTCATTTCCCTTCCTCTTTGAAATCAATAAAAATATATTAAAAGAAAAACAAAAAACAACAACACTCGGCGCCAAAGGGTTTCATCCAGGCTACAAACGTGGAGATCTGAGGTAGCCAATCTTATGATGTCACCGTCGGATTATCTGCTGAAAACAGTAATCACCTATGAAAACATCAAATTACCTCCTCCGTATACCAATGATACAGAGTAATTTCGAGGTCTAAGTTGCATTTGCTCTGATTTCTAGCTCTCTAAGAAAACAGAATGAGAAGACATATGTCACTCTAAAACCTATAGCTGGTTTGCTTTCTGGCAATTTTGTGCTGACTTGGAAAATACCCTCAGAGAGTTTGGCATGACAATAACAGCTTTGAATAAAACACACAGTTTTTTTCTCCTTAAAGAGCTCTTCAATATCACCTTTTATGAAATACAACTTACACATTTAACATTAAACTACTATGCAGTAACTTCAGAGAACTCTATGCCTTTGGCAATGAGAACAAAATATAACTCTCCATGGGTCTGCATAGCTTAAAAAAACAAACACAAAAAACTAGTTATTTTTAAAAGGACCATAATTCTACATTTCCACCTTCTTCCTCTTTGTAAAATTCTAATCATTTCATTCAGGGATAGTCAACAAACAGTAGCAGTTTCCAGCAATCAGACTAAGGCTCAGAGGGGGGGAAAAAAAGTCAAAACTTGAGACATGGTGAATATGCAAACACTAAAGTTCAAGTTTTCCTCATTTAAAGTTGACACTATTTGATAACACCCACCTTGTAAAAAAGTAAGTTACATATCCAAAAGGGCAAGCTGCTCCAGTCAACTAAGTAAACAACATAATTAACATGTGCCAGGTGGAAAGTGAATCCTCATGTAAATAGTGGGGTTCCAAATGAGCTGCAAACTGTAAAGCAGCTTATTTTTTTCTAAACTGTCAGCAGGTTTCTTTTGTGCAATTAGAGTTTAAAATGGGGTAATTGCTCCTCAAGTTTCTTCTAAGAATATTGAAATCTGACTTGTACAACAGCAAACTGAACCTTATTATTTAGAACTCCATTGTTTTTTTTTCCAAAAAAGAATAAAAACACACTGAGTTATTTAATGAGTTTTGGCAGGTATTTAAAACTACCTCTCTAAACTAGGGGAAATTAATTCCTAACCGACCAGGATCACATTCCAGAATGCAAACATCTTTGACTATGTAAAATAAGACTAATGGAGTGCTTTTACAGAAATACTTCAACTTTAGGTCTTTCAAAACATCCCCTAGTTTTTTAATAAAACTCTCCAAGGTAAATCAACCTACTTCCTTACTACAGTCATATTGCTTTGACTTCGCTTGAAATAGTACCAATATCAACAAGCAAAAAGAAATACTCGAGGCATTCACACAAAGGCAGTTAAAGACCATACATCACACACACACACACCACCCTCTTAAGTCATATTTAATATTCTACTCAGCGTCCATCTCAGCTATCCAGATCTCACACGATGGTAAATGTGGGCAATGAAAGAAGGAGCACGGCTTCTTTGTGTTACCGGGCAAAAGAAGGTAGGTGAGTACAAGCAGAGGCCATTTCAGTATTTGTTTGGCAGCAACACTTACCTTGAGGATGTCCCCCCTTTTGAAGCTCAGCTCGTCGTCTGCAGTGGCTTTGAAGTCATATTTGGCGATGGCTTCCATTCTGAGCGCTGCTCAGTGCTCAGCAGCCTGAAGCAGGGGGAAGGGAGTCTTCCCTGCTGAAGCAACCCAGCACTCTGGGCTCAGCCTCGCCTCTCTTCTGGGACTGGCTCCTGCACTCCGGGACACACAATGCCACCCTGAATCAGAAGACGGATGATTGAGAGAAGTGGCCGGGATTGAAGGCAGCCCCGCCCTGCCAATAGGCCTGCTGTCCCAGCCCCCACGCCCCCTGGTTAGGCTGGCTCAACCCTCCTCCCTCCCTTCCAAGCAAGAGCCCAGATCTCCTTCCTCTTTTCAGCCTCAGGCCCAGGCGACTGACAGGCCCGCCGGCCAATGGTGGCAGCAGCTCGAGCTATTCCAGAACACACTTCCTCTTCCTTCCCGCTGGGTGTACACGGTGAGCAGGAACCACACCGGTGCAGCCCCGTTTGGTCTCCACCTTTCCTCCCTCACTCCTTACACTCTTCTCCAGGCACAAAACGGAGCCACTGAGAGAAGGCCTGCCCCTGGGGATGCACCCTACTTTCCTCAGTTAAATAGGCCTGTCTCCCTCCTTTCCCTGCTGACCTTCCTGCTTTTCTGAAAAATGCTGGGTCCTCGATCCACAGTCAAAAGCAAGCAATGCAAGCTTTGGTCCTGAGCTGCTTCCAACTCTTCTCAGAAACTAAACCTTGGTCTGCTCCTAGGAGAGCAGGAGAAAGTGAACACAAGATCTACTTTTTTATTCAGTTTCCTACTGAGCAGAAGACACCAGAGAAGAAGGTCCAACAGCCTTTTTTCAGCCATTTGCTGCTGGATCCTCTGCTATTCTTGCAATAAGGCCCCTAAAGACCTGCAAAACTTTGGGGTCTCCAATAGCCTTTGAAACAGATGTCCAAGGTTTAGTATTCCAGAAGCAACCTCCACATTATTTTTAACTAGCCTAAGGAGCAAAGCTGACATTCTAATCTACATTTGAAAAAAATCCTTTTTATAGAATGAGCTGTCAGAAATTGTGTCTGGGAAAAGAAAATGCAGGGAGATGGTGCCAGAAAGTCAAACACATCTCTCAGTTACCTGAGAACAACTGCTTTGCTCAGAGCCAGCAGAGTACTGGTGCAAACTGTATTGTGCAGGTAGAGTCTGTAATAACCCTCTGGTGTGTACCCGGTGATGGGGAACTGTGGGCACCACAGACAATCACTACTGTAGTACAGTCTCCAGCCCTGAATATGGGACACAACCTAGACCTTTGCAGAACAAAAGGAAAATAAAGCCTCATTCTTATTTCACCAGTCACTGTTTTCATACGGTGAAAACAACCCGAATCCTGGCAGAATGGGGACAGATTATTTATAGTGACACTCTTCTTGGATAATTACCACCTAGCAGAGAACTCATTTGAAGGATACGAGTGATTATTATCCTTTTGTTCTAAAGTTACCAAGTGGGGCATTAATCAAGTATAGCTGCAAATGGACTAAGCGGTAAACCAGCGGGAATATTAAGATTAGAGAAAAATGAGTATCACCAAGGGGAAAAGAAATTACCCAGTAATAAAAAGTCCTCCAGTCAAATTCTAAAAGCCAAACATTCTACTACAGGTAAACTAATAAACCAAACTAATGTTTACTCTATCAGGCCAGACCTAGGATATCCTATGTGGCACTGGCCCAAAGAGAGCAAAGAAAGCAGTCTATGAAATATATATATATATATGTAAAAAGATCAGTCTCAGAGTATTTATTTTTGCCTGTCTTCAAAAACCCCTTACTTATACCCTCTGTAGTGTAGTTCTTATCAAACTAATCCATGTAGATAATTTTAAAAGTCCGAGTATTGAAATTTATGAAAAAGAGCAGTTCCCTACCCCAACACCCACAAGTAATCACCCCCAATTTTGTTTTTTGCTTTCTCTTTGTATTCACTTACAATATTTCTAAGTAATATGCTTCTGTTGCTGTTTCTTAGTTTTTTCCAGCCATCATCTATCACCTGAAAGATGAGACCCTAACTATTCCCCACCCCTGCTAATATCCTCTTGCCCCATCCCAGTAATATCACATATTCTGGTTTAAGCAGTAGTATTACAACATGAAATATTGTTCACTGGTGATTTAAATAATGTATTGCAACTTCTTTTCTAGGACAGTCCTTTAGTTTTCCCCAGCATTAATAACTGCTTTTCCTCTTTTGCTTACTTTCCAATGTGTGTACCTACATTTAATTGCTTATAAATGCTCCAAAATCTCTGCTACAGGCCTATCAATGTTTTCCACGGACCCAATTGCTTATTTGAAAGGGTCTCCAAGTCTGATTGTTAGGACTATGCATCAATGATAGGAACCTGAGTAATACTTAGGCAGATCTAAAAAAGCAAAGAGTTTCATTTTTGCAAAATGGAAGTGAGACAAAAACCCAGAGCACTGTCACTGTCCAGGCACTATGTCGTAACAGGGCATAAATGTCTGTTATTCAGGACTTCAGACGACTGTAGTGTAACTGAACAGCCGTAGCATAAAAATCAAGACCGTTTTCAACACTTGTTTTACTGCTGTTACTCAACTCATCTACCACGGGTTTCCTAGAAAAAGCCTAAACAAACTAACAAGTGAAAATCATGTTTCAAGTGACTATGGCTTTGTCAGATACAACTTGATAGAAATGAAACCCAAGCACAACGGATACTTCTGTGCCAAAGAGCACCTCATGGAGAAAACTTGAAGATGTCAGCTTAACAGGCTATCCACTGAAAAGAGCACATAGGCCAAAGGGACTCAAAAGGGTGTGTTCCCTTAAAGACAGAAAAATATGTTATCACATACGCAACACTGTTTATTAAAAGGAAGAAATCTGAGAGTGAAGGCAATGTCTAATCATTTCAATAGAGTAGATGCTGCTGTTCACTTCCCAAGAAAATGGGTTGGGAGTACACTCAACACTGAAGCCTAATGAGAGTATGTCTCAACTGTTCCCAGCACACACCTCCCCAGCCCATCCCAAGCAATGAATTCTAAGAAGGCAAGTGTCCTCAGCTGGAAGATGGAAATAGCATCTACCTCATAAGGCCATTTTGATTACTGAAAGAGACCGCCCCTGCAAAGGCCTTAGCAGAGCCTCTGGCATAAAGCGCTGAGGTGTTAACTAGCATCACCGGTCCCATTTGAAATATTAGTCCGAACGTTTCCACAGTCCATCTAGAACTTCTAACTACATACAGATGGTCTAATAGGCAAATTAACAGTCCTATTAAGTATAAACTTTAAAATTAAATTGCTCCACATCAGTCCTAACAAAGCTCAAACATTTACACATATAAAAACTAATCACATCTATAGTCACATACGTATTCTATTAGGCTTTTAAATATTTACTCTATATACACAGAAAAGTATACATTTCAGTTGAGTAATTTAAAGCCACACTTGTCTCATTATTCTATTCTATGCCTGTACTCTGTAACAACAGTTTTGATCCTTGGACCAGCTGCATCAAAATCACCCCATTCAGAGACTGATTCACTGTGGGGGTGCCTTCTGGAGTTCTGCAATGTAGTGGCCTTAGGCCCAGAACCTAATTTTATATAAGACTCACTGGTAATTCTTATGCCTGCTACATTTTAAGAATCACTGCTGTACCACCATAAGGGTGCCTTAACCAGATTTTAAACTCTGTGTTCCAGATAATGCACTACAACATCTTTAGATAACAAAAATCATGCATATTCACTTGACACAACTGGGAAAAAGCCAACTTTGACAAAACCAAGACTCTCGATGGTCATTCAGTAGTGCCAGAAAGTTCTGAATTAAGTAAGTAACCATTACTTTCTCCCAGGAGCGCATGGTGGGTCTCTATTCTGTATTGTTGCATTTCTCCAAAATCTATTATTCTTCTGCTCTAGGTAATAATTAGAACTGTTGCTGCACAACATGCAACACAATAACAGAAATTATTGAGAAAAATCTCTAAATACCATCAACCAGTAGTATTTAAAACCCAATAATCCTTCACATCTGAATATACTGGCTGAGGAAGTGAACAGCCTCAAGCATTTAAATGCTTGCTTTTAGTATCAAAGAAAGCTGATTAAAAGCGCTAACTTCTTTTTTTATTTCGGAATTTAGAAAATTTTGAACAAGGGAAGGGGCCGCAAGACAAATAAAGTCTTTTCTTTCTCCCCCCAAAAATCCAACAACAATAAAAAAGAGGGCTGATTCTAGCATTTGTAGGAATAGATGCCTGATTTTTTTTTTAATATATTTTATTGATTTTTTTACAGAGAGAAAGGGAGAGAGATAGAGAGTTAGAAACATCGATGAGAGAGAAACATCGATCAGCTGCCTCCTGCACATCCCCCACTGGGGATATGCCCGCAACCCAGGCACATGCCCTTGACCGGAATCAAACCCGGGACCCTTCAGTCCGCAGGCCGATGCTCTATCCACTGAGCCAAACCGGTTTTGGCGATGCCTGATTTTTAAAAGCCTGGTAAAGTACATGTGAAACGAATTTAATATGTATGTCAACTATAGTTTAAATGTAAATATGAAAATAAAATACTTTTAAAGCCCGGTTACAAAAAAATTAGTACTATTGCAATGGGCAAGCTCTAATTGATCAAAGGTCTAAATAAATTCTATTCCCTTAAATGTTTCATGTTATCTTAATTCTATTGAAATATAGGAATATGGTAGGTTTTCATTTTGTTTTCGCTGTTGTTTTTTTTACCTTAACCACCGCCCCACCCCCGCTGAAAGCCAGCGAGAAGTCATACAGCCCCAGATCGACCCAGTCTTCCTTACTAATGCAAAAGTGACACAGGAAGAAAAGCACCAGCTGGCACAAAAGCATGATCCTAAGACGAAGGAAACAACTAAAACACGAACGAAACAAGCAAGCTACGCTCGTGACCTGGTGCAGTATTGATTACTTGGGGATGAATTCAATCCTTTGAGCCTGCCTCTCCGTTCCCAGGGGGAGAACGGAAGGCTCGCAAGGCTCTCTAGCAGCCCTTCTGGCTGCCTGAAGGAACACAGTGCACGCTTGAAAGTAAAGGCTTGTGAGGCAGGAAAAGAGGCTACCTTCCCCGGAGAGAACACGGCATCATTAAATGAGGGAGAACAACGAACTGCGCGAGGAGCAGAACAATTATGCCAGCGAGGAGACTACAAGGAAGAAAGGGAAGTAGATTAGAAAAAAAAAAAGGTGGGGGGCGGGGGAGGGGGCGAATGACTTGCATGACACACAAGCAAGCACTTAGTCAGTGGCAGGGAGGGAAGCAGACAGCGAGGGAAGGCGACAAGTGCAGGAGCACGAAGTGAAAAGGGGGCAAGAAAGCCAGAGAGACTAATGCTAATGTCCCTCGTGTCTTCTCCACTCTTTCCCGAGCGCCCACGGGACTCAGAGACCTCGCGTGCACTTCACGCAGCTCCGCTGCAACCTGTGCTTCCACGGCCTCCGAAGCCAGCCTAGAATAACCCCTCGCCAAGCTGCAGCTCCTATGGCTGCCCATCCTGGATGGCGCGCGTCACGGACGAAAACCACCCGTGCTGCGCTCTCCTCTCGCTGACATCTTTCCTCAGAGCGTTCCAACCACTCGACCGCGGCTGCTGATTTTTCTTGACAAACATGTTTTCGGCGAGTAGTTCGCAAAGGGGGGCCGCGAGGGGAGGGGGAGGGACCGAAGCACAGGCATCTGGACTGTCTCCGGCAGCACACGTTCCAACGCGCGGCACCAATAGGGTTGGGGGGTTCCCTCCGGAAATTCAGCCCAGAGACACCAGGGGATGGAGACCTGGTGGCCGTGCAGGTCCACGGGGCAGCACTCGCCCCATGTGCAGCCCGCAGAGGATCCCCCCTCCGGGCCAAGTCACACTGACTCACAGAAGGAGTAGCCCGTGCTCTCGGGCTGCTCCGGGGTCCTTCTGCGCAAACCCCCATGAAGAAGGCATGAAATAGAACTAGGAGCACCCCCCGCCTTTTGCTCCGGGGTCCGGGGGCTCCGTCCTGAGCCGAGGGCCCCGGGAGGACAGTCCCCAGGAAGGAAGCGCCCCAAAAGAGGAAACGTGGAGTCCAGAGTCCCGGGGACCCCCTCTCCTGCCCCACACCTCGCCGTCCCGACCCCCAGGCCCGGCGGCCTCGGGAGCTGAGCCGGGTCCCTACGGGCCGACTCCCGCTTTGGAGCGGGGTTGGAAGACGCACCGAGCCAGCGCCGCCGCGGCCGGCCCCACTCACCGTGGCGCAGCTGCTCCGCTCCGCACCGGCCCCTCCACAGCGGTGAGTGGCCGCCGACCGCGCTGCTGCTCCCCGAGGGCAGCGCCTATTCCGGCCGCTGTCACCGCCACAATCTTCGTCGTCGTCGCCGCCGCTGCCGCCGCCGCCGCCCGGTCGCTGAAGCAGCACAGCCGCCTCGCTTCCGCTCCTCTCGGAGTCCCGCGAGAACTCCCCCGCCCCGGTCCCGCCCCGCCCCGCCCCGCCCCCGCGAGATTTCCCCCCGGCGGAAAGGCCCAGGGCGCATGCGCTCCTCCGCGGCCGGCTACCGCTGTTAAACCTTCTAGATGCCAGGGCGCCTGCGCGAGGCCGCCCCGCAGCAGGTGGCACCTACACGGCTCCGCCCCTGAGTCTCCTTAACCCACTCGGTGCCAGAGCCGGTAAGCTACAGCGCAACCCTGAAGGAGCAAGTCTTCTGCCCCGCCGAGTCACTCCCTTCCCCTTCCACCAAACCAAGGCATTTGGGGGGGGGGGGGGGGGAGAATCTCCCTCCAGCATGAAGTACCCCAAATAGAGGACCTGGTCTTGAGATATTTGGGAATCTGGTCCAAACTCTGCAGGGTTAGGTGAATTAACAGATGCATTTGTTCATTGATTGAATTCCCCGCCGCCGCTGAGCACGGTGCTAGATATATAGAAGGTAAGAGGACTAACAAATCCTGGCCCTCAAGGAATTCACGGTCTACGGGCGTGGAAGAAAAGTAAACAAGTAATGCATCAAGTATTGCTAGAATTATTTGGGGAATCGCTGAGCAAGCTAAAGGGATGAGGGTGGGGGTGGGGGTGGGGTGGGGGGGGCATCTCAGAAAAGCCTTCCCAGAGAAGGTGCTGCTGTGATATCTGAGCCGAGTCCTGGAGGACGAGTAGGAGTTCGCTAGACAGAGAAGCGGGGGTGAGGCGTCCCAGGCGAAGGGAACAGCAGCACGTACAAAACGTACGTACGAAGGCACGGAGGTGTGGAGGTGAGAGCCGGGTTCCGGGTAATGCTAAGTAGTTGATTCCTGTACTAGGCGGGGCGAGGGCGAGGGCGAGGGCGGGGTGCGGGGGGGGGGGGGGGAGTGACAGGAGATGGTGCTTGGAGAAGTAACTCATTTTTCTGTTCCAAAAGCTCTTTCCCATTAAAGGAGAGAACAGAACGTGTCTAATGGTAATGGGCTCTCCGGAAGCCAACAAAATAACGCTCAAGTGAGAATAAGCAAACGTCTGATTCTAGAGAAAACAAGCCCATCGAAATAAGGAAAATGAATTTTCTTTCACTATTTATTGAGAGTCAACTGCACGCAAGGAGCTTTGCCGGGGAATAGATGGACCTCACAAAGCCTGTTTTCAGCAGTTTATCATCTAGAGGAGAGTTGCCTAGACTGAAGGCAAAACAGGCCCAGCGAACTACCTACAGGACTGTGGAGGAGGGGGCCAATTACTTGGTGCTCAAATAATCAGGGCGGATTAGGTGTTTGGACTGCAACGTGGAAGCAGGGAAGAAGAGTGATGGAATCGGGCAATATTCCAGATGCGCCAGAGTTTAGGATAGTAATGAGGGACAAGGCCAATATCTATGGCTTAGATTTCATTGGCAAGCGACCTGACCTCTGAGGGTTTTTGAGCAGATGTCTGGTATGAAGTTAAAAGAACAAGAGGACTTTTACCTACCGCTCGATGTGTACCAAAATAACAGTCTTTCTACAGGGTAGATCACTTCCCCATTTTACAGACTCGGAAACTGAGGCTTAGGGCGGTTAGTATCTTACCCAGGGGAACCCAAATATAGTGACTCAAGATTTAAACCCATACCTTTCTTGTTCTAAAACCCATATATGCCCTCCTTCCCCCCCCCCCACTATGATACTTTGTTCTAGAATGGTGGCCAGAAGAAAATAAAAATGAGAGGGAAAGACTTAGTTGCTGAGCAGAGAGGAGGGGGGAGTGAGGGAAGAGTTGCAATTTTTTGTTTTGAGAACAAGAAACTTGTTGGTTGGGAGTAGCTGATTGGGCGGGAGGTAATGGGTGGTTTCCAGGGAAGGGGTAGGTGAGGAGGTGATGATGACCACCTTGTGGAAATGTAGAGTTGATCGTTCCAGGAGACATGCAGGTAGAAATATCCAGTATGCTGCGGAAAAGCTCTGTGCTTCCATTCATTCCCTCCAAACATTAACTGAGCATCTGCTCTGCAGACAGCAGGATGACCTGCCACGGAGCTTGCAGCCTGCAGGGGAAGACACACCTCTAAGATGACACTCCTGGTACTGGCAGCTTTGAGAGCGCACAGTAGGGGATCTGCCCTAGTCCAGGATCAGGGAAGAGAGAGGAGGGAGGTTTAAGCTGAGATCCAGGTGAGGCTGAGAAGGAAGGAGTGTTCCAGGAGAGATACTTATCAAGGATAATGTCTCAAGTCCTTTGCAAGACCCTTACGGATCTGGCCCCTGCCTGCCGGCGTTACCCTGCAGCCTCCAGCCAGCTCACTCTCCCCCAAACGACACCACTGTGGTTTCCTCAAGGGGCCACAGCCTCTTGAGCGTCCATATCTTTGCATATGCAGTTTCCTCTGCTCCGTTGGCCTTTGTCCCTTTCTTTGGGCCCCCAAGTCAGTTTTAGGGTTTCTTTCCCCAAATTCCCACTGTCCCTCCGATCTCATTGCAGCATTGTTGATGCCCCACTGCCTCCCACCCCGTGCTCTGCAAGCTGCAGAACAGCAGGACTACGCCTTTTCACAGCTGTAGTCCCAGCCCAAGCACAGTGCATGGAGTGAATGCATGGGTGGATGGATGGGAGGACAAATAAATAACAGAGGTTGACAAGAGATAAAGGCATGGCTGCCTCTCTGTGCAACGTGATATTTGAAGCTAAGGAAGTGGGTGAGATCTCAGAAGAGACTAGATGCCTAAGAGAACAGAAAACCAAAAAAAAAAAAAAAGAACGCACTTCCTTTTAAAATGCAACACTGATAAAACAGACTCTGAGTATGTCTCTGTAAAAATACGCGCATATGGTCCAGATTTGGAAGGGGAACGTTTAAAAGTAAAAATAGGAATTGTGTTGAAATAAAACAATTGTGGATGACCAAAAAAAAAAAAACACCCCACAACAACAACCACCCTTCAACATTTGTTACATTGTCTTTCTGATTAAAAAATTCTTTTCTACAGACACAGATTCAGCAACTTGAGAGAACGCTGCCCAGGATCATTTTGTGCAGAGAAAAAAGCCACGCTAGTGACAGTAGGATTTTGAATGTGCGTGTGACTGATGTTAAATAGCAAACAGAATTTGGAGCAACAGGCAAGTTGTGAAGCAAAAGTTACCCTGGTGTGAAAACCTGCTGTAACTGTAGCAAAATTTGCTAGTGACAAACTGCCACCTCAGTTACTCCGGATGCACAAATTAATCACCACCCGTCCCTAGGCCCTCCTTTTGGTTGGGGCTTACCGTTGTTTTTAATCAAAAAGGGTTTCCGCGCTTTGCTTTTGGTGAGTTGTGGTGCTACCACCTGCTGGTAAGAACTGGCATTGCCCTGGCATGTACTGAACCTTGAAAGCCCACAAGAAACTAGCCTAACTGTTGCCCCCCTCCCTTGGGAGCTGCCTCAAGACCACCCCTGGCGCATCCTGGGAGCCCACATTTCTGAGTTTCCCTTTGGGGGGAAGAACCAGAGAGCCAGTGACAACCTAAACTTGGTCATTTGAAATTCGACTCCCACTGCTCAATTCATCCTGGAAGTTTTCGTCTTAGAATTTCTTTGGCTCAAGTTGTGAGCCAAGACTGCATCCACCTCTCAGGCTCCGAGGGTGGCCTCTGATGCTGAGCCGTCCCTTCCTCTAGCTCTTGACTCCATCTTCATCACCGGGTCAGGCCCACACACCATCCTTCCTTGGGGGCTGCCTACTGATCATCCCTCCCGCCCTCCCCGCCCCCCAAGTCACTGTCTACATTGCAGCCAGAGTGAGCTTTCTAGAAGACAGATTGAGCCCTAGCTGATTTGGTTCCGTGGATGCGTTTTGGCCTGCAGACTGAAGGGTCCTGGTTTGATTCCCGTCAAGGGCACATGCTGACTTGATTCCCAGTAGGGGGCATGCAGGAGGCAGCTGAACAATGATTCTCTCTCATCATTGATGTTCTCTTTCCCTTTCCCTCTCTGAAATCAATAAAATATATATATATATTTAAAAATAAAATACAGATTGAAACAGAAGGTCACAAGTAAGGTTCAAAGTCCTTAGCATGCCCAGTATGGCCCTCCGTAGCTGGCCCCTGCTGACAGCTCAGCCCTCAGCAACTCCACCACTGCTGTTTTCATAAGACCATCTGCTTGTCCTTCTCTCTCAGACGATGAGTTCTTCACGGACAGGGACCCTGTCCTGTTTTTCCTTGGGTCCCCACACCTAGCCTAGTGCCTGGCAAGAATACACCCCAATAAATGTCTGACAATGAAATGACAGGCTGGCTTAAGGCACGGTAGGGGGATAGGAGGAGCATTAAAGAAAAGTAAATGAAAAAGCAAGGGAGGCAAAGAACAGATGAAAAAAGCTGGAAAGAGAAACGAGGGAAGGGAAAGAAGGAAAGAGAGATGTAGAGGTATGTCTGATGGCGAGAAGTGGAGCTCCCTTGCCTTCCTCAGTTACCACTAATAGACATTACTGCCAGGGCGTCCTATCTTATAAAGTATTGATCAGTCTCCATTTTCCAGTTAAAATTTTGTAATTTCTTTCTTGTCTACCTCCTTTCCACACTCTCGTCCCTCACTTCTTTTTTCTCTTTGGTCATCCCCCAAATCAGTTTTATCAAACATTATTCATTTATTCAACTAATTTCTTACAGAACACTGTGTGCAAGGTTTAGAACTAGGGGCAATGGTGGATAAGCAGAAAACCGAACAAGTCCGTGTCCCTAAGAACTCTATAAACTAACAGTGGTGGTAAAGCCTGGCTCCGAACAATGTGACACAACATGACAAGTGCTTTAGGAGCGCTGGCAGTCAGTGTTAATGGGTTCCAGTAGAGAGAGTCCAAGAAGGCTTCATGGAGGAGGCGGTATCTGAGTTGTCTTGAAGAATAGCTAGCATTCTAATAGGTAGAATCAAGTGGAGTCCCCTTTAGACCAAACAGAGGTTTTTAAAATGGAGAAAAGGGCCAACAATTCTTCTCTAATATAGTAGTTCTTACATTTTAATATACAAGAGCGTTACCTGGGAACCTGTTTAAAATGCAAGCTCTCGTATCCCAGAGATATTCTGGGAAGGGCCCTGAAATATGCATTTAAAGTAAGCTGCGGCAGGTAATTCTCAGGCTGGTCAGCTTTGGAACAGATTTTGAGCGACAACGCTTATTGGATAATTGAGTCGTGGGGATTCTGGGGTTTTCCCAAGGTGTCCTAGGTTACAGGACTCAGACTGTGATTTGCTACGGGCAGGAGAGAAGTTGGGGACTTAGGGATCTTCAGCTTCCTGCCCGTTGGTGTGGTCAGGGTCAGGGTGGGTGGCGCCTCTCGGCACCACAGTGTAAATAAGAAGTAAAAAGAAAAGCCCAGATAAGCAAATGGACTCTGGTCCCGACAGCGCTCTGTAGCAATGCCAGGGTCAAGTTCAGAGGAGGCTGGCCCTTCTCTATTCCTTCAGCTTCAGTTTCCAAATCTCTCTTTCATCCGAGCACATTCTGTGCATTAAGGAGACGCAGTCAATTCCACTTTGGCTCTGAGCTAAAATGCAAGTGATATATCCTAAGGGTGGAAATTTCCCCACTGCTCCTATGCCCGCTAGAAGAAGCACTAGCAATTTTAATAATGGGACGTTTCTCCAATATTGGTTTTATGATACTCAAAAAGGAAAACATTTCTACCTAGACTCTCCCTTTGTTTCTCCCTTAATATTTCCCTTTTAAAAATTTCATTTTGAGCCTTTGATGTCCTTTTGCTTTTTAATTTTTTTTTATTTTTTTTTTTGCAAATTAACTTTTACTTAGACATGAATTTTCTGAATCTAGTCTCTCGTGAACGATGAAAACATGAAGTTTCAGGCCAGCTGCCTGGCACTGAGCACTGATTTGGGGCCAGGAGAAGTCTGAGCGCAGGTTATCTCATTGGTCCTCACAAGAACCGTACAGGGCAGATATTATGACAAAGCCTGTTTTATGGATGGGGCAGTTGTTTCCACAAGAAGGGCCAGTCAGCTATGTCCAATGTCACTAAGGAGGATGGACAAGTCGAACCCGCGTGGCTCAGAGGTTGAGCTATGAACCCGGAGGTCGAGGTTCCATTCCCGGTCCCAGTGGGAGGCGGAGGCGGTGGGAAGAAGCAATCTTTCTATATTCCAGGCTTCTGTTCTCTCAGTAAAAGGGGTGGGGTCAGCACCCAAGGGGGTTTGTTTTGATTAGAAGGTGTGAACGTGAACTTTTGGGCTTTGGGGGGGGTGTCATATCACTTTAAGAAACATTGCAGACGATGCTAGGATCCCACTCAGATTTGTGATTGTAACTTTAACAGTCTACTCAGTCTGGTCGCATGATTTTGTTTGTTTGTTTTTGTTTTTAGAGGAAGGGAGAGGAAGAGGGAGAGAGGAACATCAATGATGAGAGAGAATCATTGATTGGCTTCCTCCTGCAGGCCCTACACTGGGGATGGAGCCCATAACCTGGGCATGGAGAGGGATGGTGGCGATGGTAGCAAAACAAAGGGAATGTACTTAATGCCCCCAAATGGTACACCTGAAGTGGTTAAAATGGTGAATATCTATATGCTACCATGATAGAATTTTTTAAAAATATTGACTATTAACAAATATTGATACCTGACCTCATCTCAGATCAATTAGATCAATTAGAACCTCTGGTAGTGGGGCCTCCACATGAGTATTTTAATAGACTATGTAATTGCTGAATTAGCACATTTCCTTTCATTCATTCATTCATTCATTCAACAAGCACACACTGAATGTGCATTGTGAGCTAGGCACTAGAGGTGACTGCTAACTTCAAAGGTCAAGGTTCCGCTCTCACAGAGCTTTCCATCCTGTGGGGAAAGGTGGACAACAACCTGAAACACATACATATTTAATCACAGTTTCAGAAGCCTGTCTCAGCCACCTCAGGGAGCTTGGACCAGGATGGCGTGTTGGAGGCGGACGGGGGGGTGGGGTGGGGTGGGGAAGGGGGGGGGCTGGAGGAGGGACAGGCCTGAGATCTTTACTACAAGGGAAAGCACAGGCCACAGCGATTGGCAGCGGTTAGACGTGAGCAATGAGCGCCGCGCGAGAGAAACGGAGGAGGAGGAGGACGGAGCCCCTCCCAACGGCGCAGGAGAGACGGCTCCAGCGGTGGCCTTCCTGCTACGTGCCTGTGTGATTTCTGACGTGTGACAGCCCCTGTTTCTGACTTGATTTCTTCACCTGGAAAAACGGGGATCATAATACATCCCAAAACAGAGTCCTGAAAATCAAAAAGTAAGTTACTAGTAAAAACGCTGCAAAATGTTTCTTAATCAGAACCTTTTAGACAGTCACATCTCCGTTTCCTCTTTCTTCATCTGAGCAATCCCATGTGGATCCATTTGCACAGTATCTTTTCGCTGTACCCTGATCCCCAACCGTCCAGCGATCACAATGCAGTTTATAGATTATCACCATTATTTTTCTCCTAAAGTCTTTTTTTTTTAAATATATTTTATTGATTTTTTTACAGAGAGGAAGGGAGAGAGATAGAGAGTTAGAAACATCGATGAGAGAGAAACATCGATCAGCTGCCTCCTGCACATCTACTGGGGATGTGCCCGCAACCCAGGTACATGCCCTTGACCGGAATCGAACCTGGGACCCTTCAGTCCGCAGGCCGACGCTCTATCCACCGAGCCAAACCGGTTCCCGCATTTTTCTCCTAAAGTCTTAAGGCCCCTCTAGAGAGGGAGCACCCCACGGCCATCTCACAGCCAAGCAGGATGGACCCCTGGTAGACAAATGTCTCATCCCAACTCAGGACAGTCACTGCCAAGGCCACGAGGTCGGGCACATCCAAACCCATTCAGCGGTTTCCTGTTTTACATACATGAAAGCGCACTCCACGGTGTTCATTAGCAAGTGGAATAACTTCAACTTGCTCATGTTGTCCACCCTACATGCCATCGTTAACCACAGGGCAATTAGCAAGGGAAAGAATCAAGAGGCTTCAGAGGGTGAGGTGGGAACCGGGTGAAGGGGAGCTATGGGGGGAAAAAGAGGAATACCTGTAATAATCTGAACAATAAAGATTTAAAAAAAAGAATCAAGAGGCTTCTGTTGAGACACAAGTCCATTTCTAGGGCGATTCCTGCACAGGCCGGAAAACTGGGCAATTCCCTGGGGTTGCCAGTAGAGGTCTCTCTAGACGGGCAAGCTCTTCCCCCGGAGGTTGGAGAACTAACTGGAAAGGAATGCTTGGCTTTTGGCTCCAAAAAAAAAAATAAAATTCGACCTGGCTGCCTGGACTCGCCTTGAGTGCCAGGAAACGTTGGTTGCTAGTTCCCAGCCGTGGAGCGTGGAGGAAATATCCAGTTGGATCCCATACAATGAAACCCCACTTTCCCTGGAACTAAAACAGAAATCAGGACCAAACACGGCAGCCTTCCCCTCTCACTCTCCCTAACCCCTAAATCTTTAACCACAAGTTTCAATCCTTTGCGGTTACCAAAGAACAGAAATAATACTTTCCGATTTATCTCATAAACCCCAGAAGCTGCGTTTTCCTTGCCTTCTTCCCTGAAACACGTCTCCCACCTCTGCTAGGCTGTTATTGGGTTTTATGGCCCAAGAGCAGAGGGTTATGGAGTTCATTCTCTCTTCACTTCTCAAACTTTTTCCAGGTTTAGATAGTTCGGCTGCAAGGTATCTGGTGTCCTCCCCTCTGGCAAAGATCCTCGGTGTCTGAACATTCCGTCTCAGCAGCCTAAGTGAAATAAAGCCTGCAGTGTGTTTAAGTCGGAGCCTGGCCCTCCGCTCTTAAAAATGTTCGCTGTCATTATTGTTACTGTTATTATGGCGTCTGGATCGTGACACTAAGAAAATTGTCAGTCAGCACCCAGAGGAACATGACTGGTTGCAGGGATGCGATGCTCCCCCCAGGCCCCTCCCCAGGTGGCCGGACAACCGCAACCAGACTGTTACTGGGAACAACCCCTCCCCTGAGCAGTTTGACCACGGGAGGAGGTGAGGTAGCGTGGCATCGCGAAACCCTATAATTTTGGTGTTAATAGACGCCCTTTACGGGCTTCGTTTTATATGACCATATAGCTAAGAATTTTCATTGGCAACTAGAATAGTGTCAGTTGTATGACTCCTTTAACTCTTCCTATTACCAGCAATACAATTCGGAAGAACTAACTTGTACTGCGTACGCGCTATGTCTCAGGGCCCCGTGCTGGACACTTGGGCACAATTCATCTCATCTCACCGAGCTTCGGAGTCCTCAGCCCTGTGTGGTAAGGTGTTGCGAGGAATGCTTGATAATGTACATTTTCTGCTTTCTTTAGGCTCATTGAAGAATAGTTTTCGAATTGCTTATCAATCAAGTCTAATGCTTTCTACTTTCCCAATTCCTTCTGCGTATCCTTCTTTTTTGTTTCTGTCTAGCTGAGTGTTTTAGGAGACGTCACCCAGTTCCAGATACCTCCCTTCTTCTGCTCTGAGCTCCAAAGAAAGCAAGCAAGTGGCTTCGAAGCCTTGCCGGCTGCCTTTCTGGGGCTAGGAATCAACTTCGGCACTGTTCTACCGTTTCCCAAATTCCCGTGAGCGTCTGGGCTTTAGGAAAAGTAAGTTTCTCCAAGCACCACCTGGAGCGAAGATCAATGTAAATAACAGACCCGCTCAGAGGCTGGGGGGAGCACCATTACTCACTCAGCTGACATTTAGGAACGGGAGGGGGGACGGGCTCTCGCTTTCCAGGGCCGCTCCCACAGGCGGGCTGGAGAGGAATCGGTCGGTCGGGCGAGCAGCTCCAGAGGCCTGTGGGATCCAAGGGGCATGAGACACAGAGAAAGGGACGCTGTCGGGTCCTCTCTGATGTCCTGCACGGGGCAGGTCCCTGACCAGCGGGCCAGGTTAGGGGGGGACACACACCTGAGTCTCAGGCGTAACGGAGGGTCAGAATGGAATGCAGATGGAAGATGAACTCGAAGGGCTTTCCTTTAGTGTTAAAGGGACCATGTCCTCAAGCACATGGAAGATGCTCACCCCTATTTTCCTTAATTACAGGCTACCAGACGAGCCCCAGCTGAGTGAATTCGGGTTTGCTTCGAGTGGAAACTTCTGGACATAGAGCTAAGTACTGGAATGTGTTTCCAAGGTCAGGGTGATTAAATGCTCGTTTGTCTGACAGAAGCCTGGAGGCCAGAGAGCTGTCTTAGCGCTATATATACACGCAGGCACCCTATTAACGGTACAGCCACAAAATACCCTGTTTATCCAGTAGACAGGTGCGTCTTAGGACTTGAGCAGGTTTAAATTTACCAAGTCGATCCTGGATAAATATAAGATCTGTGCGTTTTACAGAACAGAAACTGGACTCCGGCGGGCGGGCCGGGGGCTGAATGCGGGAAGGAACCTTGGCTCATCTCACATGGCCCTGGGCCCTGTCTCTGCAACCTGTCCTGGGACCCTGCGGCAGCTGAGGGCCCAGCTATGTGGCCCACGTCCCTGGGGAATGTGGGCAATGTGGGCTCGGCAAGTGGGAATGTCGGGAATGAGTCCACAGTCCAGGGTTCAGATCTCACGGTTGGGCTGCGCCCTGCCCTGACATCCTCCCGTAGAGATGAGAGCTCCATGCGCCAGGAGCTCTGAATCCTGCCCCTGAATCATATTGCTTTTCTGAGCCCGTGTGTCTTATTATAGCGGGAAAGACTGCACCCAGTCTGGCTCAGGCTGCGGGGCACTAAATACGCTATTAAAACACTCCCTAAACTTGGGGTCCAACAAGACCACACATGCAGTTGTCTTTATTATCAAACTAGTGGCGCAGTGCATGAAATTCATGCGGGGGTGGGGAGGTGTCTCTCAGCCCAGCCTGCACCCTCTCCAATCTGGGACATTCCTCTCACAATCCAGGACCACTGGCTACTAACTGCTCACCTGCCTGTCTGCCTGATCGCTCCTAACCGCTCTTCCTGCTGGCCTGATCGCCCCCAACTGCCCCCCGCTTCCAGCCCGATCACCCCTAACTTTCCCCCCGCCAGCAGGATCGCCCCCAACTGCCCCTTCTGCCAGCCTGCTTGCCTCCAACTGCCCCCCCCCACCACCGCGGCCTGATAGCCCCTAACTGCCTCTGCCATGCCACCATGGCTTTGTCCAGAAGGACGTCCCGAAGGTCTCCCAGTCTAATTAGCATATTACCCTTTTATTAGTATAGATTGCTGTGCTTGGTGTTTTGCAAGCCATCCCATCTTGGTGTCCTTCAAGACTAATTTTCCTCAGGCCCAGCTGGCGTGGCTCCGTGGTTGAGCGTTGACCCATGAACCAGGGGGTCACGATTTGATTCCTGGTCAGGGCATATGCCTGGCTTGATCCCCAGTAGGGGGCGTGCAGGAGGCAGCCAATCAATGATTCTCTCTCATCATTGATGTTTCTCTCTCTCTCTCTCCCTTCCTTGCTGAAATCAACAAAATATATTTTAAAAACCTCACAAAACTAATTTCCCTCAGAAGTAGTTTTCAATTATGATCATTTCTGGGAGGATGCTCAGGAAACGCATATATTAGTTGCCTCCGGGAAAGGGAATGAGGAGGTAGCGACAGGGGTGGAGGGAACCCTGATTTTCACTGTATGCCTCTCTGTTTCTTTTAAATTGTGTATGCACGTATATTCCCTATTCCAAAATAAATCTGATCACTTTTTTTAAGCATGAGGTTTATAAAACTCTGTGTGGAATTTAACTTAGTTCCTTTTCTTCCAAATCATTCCCCCTCCTTTTTAAATTCAGGTCTCCATTTCCTTAATCATCACAATGACCGAGTGTACCTTTTACTGACCACTTCCTGTGCACCAGGCACTGTGCTCAGCATCTTCTGTTCAGTATCTCAGTCAACAAGCCAATGAGAAGGTTCTTCTGTGATCCACACAGAGAAACTGAGGCTTAGAGAGAGGTCCCACGCCCAGTAAGCGTTAGATCTGGAACTCAAACGTGGGTTTATCTAACCAGGCCCCTCTCGTAACCCCCACGGCCCACTGCCTCAGAAGCTGCAAGAACACTGAAGTGTTAACTGCTTATTAGGAACTTTCTTGGCCTGATAGCAAAGCTGGGTTCTCAGTACCCCCGCCTCTTCATGCTGGGGGCACGGATTACTCTGCGGACTGACTGACTAGCCGGCTCATCAAAGTGTGAGGCCTCTGGTTGGCCCCAACCAAATCCCCCAGCAAGGACCCTCTCAGTGGGATGCGTCTTAAGCAGCATTCAAATGGAAAAGGGTTTGAGATACCACCAGTAAGTACACCAACCCTATTTCTGGCTTAGGCGGGAGCTCTTGGGCTCAGAGCAAAGCTGTGAGAATCTCGGAGGCCCCACGGAGGGACCAGCCCCTGCATTGCTGCTAGTTTCTATGGACACAAGAAGAAAGGAAGGGCTGCAATGAAAAATAACTGAGCAGCCAGCAACTCGAGACAAGGCTGCAGGAGGCCAGGTGGAATAACAGCTGATAACACACTCCGCGCTCTCACGAAGCCCTTGTCACCCAAAGATAGAAAAGGGGTTTCATAAACAGCCATCAACGATTCCAGCTTTTGGGGGTGAAAATCAAGGCAGGAATCTGGTAGTTGTCCTTAAATAAAATTGCCTTTTAAAAAAAAATGTTTTTATTGATTTCAGAGAAAAAGGGAGAGAGAGAGAGAGATAGAAACATCAACGATGAGAGAGAATCATTGATCGGCTGCCTCTGGTACGCCCCACACTGGGGATCGAGCCCGCAACCCAGGCACATGCCCTGACTGGGAATGGAACCATGACCTCCTGGTTCATAGGTTGGTGCTCAACCACTGAACCACCCCGGCCAGGCCTTTTTTTTTTTTTTTTTTAAATATAAAAATTGCCTTCCTTCATGTAACTTATTCACAGTTAGGAGGATTTAGAATATAGTTCATACTGTATTTTCTCTTGTGTAAAGTTTTCTCCTTCTTTTTCTCTCAAGAGGTCAATTTGGTCTTAACGACCTTTTCTGTTTTTAAATCTGTGGCCTACAGAGCAACCATAGCCTGGAATAGCCTGGCAAGGATAAAAAACCAGAGCTACATACTGTACCTTCACGTTAAGCTCAGCCTTTCCCTTCTAGTCTAGAAGCTGGAACGTGCCCTTCCAGCCAGTTGGGGTCCCGGGGGTGGAGAGGGGTGCGGCGGGGGCGTGTGTGTGTGTGTGTGTGTGTGTGTGTGTGCACAGCAGGCGTCTGCTCCCTACAGCACGCGCCCTCCTCTCAGCCTGCAGGGCAGAGGCAGCTTGCCCCCTCCTGCTGCGGGAAGGCTGCGATGAGTGACAAGCTTAGGGCTGATTTTCAGCTTCAACCCACAGCCCTTCACTGTGTGATCCTGAGCAAGCCACCGAGCCTGGTAACGACCAGGCTTGTCGTTTGTCTTCTACCACACGTTTGTCTTCTAGAACACGGGTCTGAGGATGCGGACTCTGCACCGTTTCCCAGGGAGGTCCCAGGCCGGAGGGAGGTCATGGGTAACAAGCTTGGTGCGAACCCAGAGGAAGGGCGGCGAGGGAATTCCCGGGTTTATTACCAGGACGGCAAACAGATCTGAACTGCAGTCCAGTGAGGACGGTCAAGGAACACTGAAGTTCACTTGGTTCTCAGCAGCCGGCTAACAACACCCACGATAAAACAGAACAGAGCCAGGGCAGCAACCTGTGTGCGCTGGCCTTTACCCCCAGGAGGAGCTGCCTGGCCGCAGGGCGGTCTGCTCCACGGAGCAGCGCTTTCCCAGGGGGGCACGGTGTCTGTCAGCTGACGTGGATCACACAACCGTTCCTGTGCCAACAGGGGCAACCCCCTTCTAACCCTCCTGTCCTGCTTGGAGGCTTGTTGGTCTCGTGGATTCCATAGCAAGTTGTGACAAGCGTCCTGGGGGGAAAGACCCACCCCAACGAGTGGATGCAGCCTCTGTCCTCAGGTGCTGTGAGGATGGGCTAAAGGTCGTGAGACCTCTGTGGCACTTAACCCCTAAAGTAAGCAATTTTTTTTGGAATAAGAATATTCCATTCTCAGGTATGGACAGTCCCTCCAGACACTAGCCAGCCACCTCACACATTTCTTTCTTTAAAAAAAAAATATTTTATTGATTTTTTTACAGAGAGGAAGGGAGAGGGATAGAGAGTCAGAAGCATCGATGAGAGAGAAACATCGATCAGCTGCCTCCTGCACACCCCCCACTGGGGATGTGCCTGCAATCAAGGTACATGCCCTTGACCAGAATGGAACCTGGGACCCTTCAGTCTGCAGGCCGACGCTCCATCCACTGAGCCAAACTGGTCAGGGCACCTCACATGTTTCTTAATCAGGCAGGGCCATGGATGAAAAAGGTGCAGGTGAACGGATACAAACTCCTTACTTCCTTTGGACAAGGATCTGGCATCAAACTTATGGGGGAAGGACCTCACAGAAGGCATTTGCGACCCACAACAGTTTTTGCTCTGGGGGCATTTTCTATCGTTTCAGCTCAAGGGGCAACCCCTCACCTCTTCTGTTTTAGGTTAAATGACCAGGCCCTCAGGTCATGCAGGTGCCAACTGTGCTAAGAATCTCAAAGCTGGTGTATAAGCAAACTGATCATTTGGTTCATAGTAGTCTTTCACTATGGGAGGCTGCAGAGTGGTGCATTTAAGAATCTAGTGCCGTATTCACATAACCAGGCAGTTTCACTCCTACGTATCTACCCAAGAGAAATGACAGCACATGTTCATACAAAAACTCATACACAAGTGTTCTTATGTTCTCAGCAGCATTATTCATAATAGCCAGAGTGGCAACACCCAACTGTCCATCAGCTGATGAATGGATAAACAAAACGTGGTCTCTCCATATTACAGAATGTTACTGAGTATTTAAAAGGAATGAAGGGCCAGTAACATGTTACAACATGGATGAACCTTGAAAATAGTGTGCTAAGTGAAATAAGCAAGTCACAAAAAAACACATATTACCTGATTCCATTTAGATGAAATGTCCAGGAAAAGATAAATCCATAGAGATAGAAAGTAGACTAGTGGGTGACAGGCTGAGGGAGGGGGTTGGGGACAAATGGAAGTGACCGCTAGGGAATACAGGGTTTCTTTGTGGGGTGCTAAAAAGTTCTATAACTGGTTGTGGTGATGGTTGCACAACTTTGCGAATATACTAAAAGCCATTGAACGATACACTTTACATAGATGAATTGTGTGGTGTGTGAATTATATCTCAGCATCACCATTAAAAAACAACAACAAACAGCCCTGGCTGGTGGGGCTCGGTTGGTTGGGTGTCATCCCATGCATCAAAAGGTCACTGGTTCAATTCCTGGTCAGGGAACCACAACAAAAAACAAAACCAAACTCCTCCATCAAAAAAACCTGGTCAATGGACCAGACCTCCTGGCTTGAATCCTGCTCTTCCATATTTTAGCAGCGTGACCCGGTGTCAAGTTACTTGGACCCTCTGGGCTTCATTTTTCTCCCCTGTGAAATGGGAATGGTAATACTTCTATTCTTATAGGGTTATTTTGAGGCAGTATTATGTAAAGCACTTAGATCAGTGCATTGAATATAGTAAACCCTACCGAAAGCTTACCTATTACTGATAATTATTATTAGTCACATGTCTCCCAGATGTTCCCTAGCTGGTTTTGAGGACCTCAAAAAGATGAATCAGAATGGTGCTTAGGAAGCATGAATCCAGCCCTGGCTGGGTAGCTCAGTGGGTTAGAGCACTGTCGATATGCCAAGGTTTGGGGTTTGATCCCTGGACAGGGCACATACAAGAATCAACCAATGAATGCATAGATAAGTGGAACAACAAATCAACCTCTCTTTCTCAAATCAGTTAAAAAAGAAAGCAAGCATGAATCCGGAGATGGGTGGATACTCTTGCGGGGAACTTCATGAGACCTTGGAAAGCCTCCGTTCACTCATTTGTCAAAGCCTCTGAGTATGTGCCAGGCACTGTTCTCAGTGCTGGGAAGACAGCAGTGACCAAAATAGATACAATTTCCTGTTCAAATGCAGCTTCTGTCCGAGTGGAGGAGATGGACGATGAACAAGTAAACAAGAGAATATAGCAGAGATCAGGACTTTGAAAAAAGGAGCTGGGATGGTAGTGACAGGGGGCATGCTAGGCTGGGGTTCAGAGGGGACCTCTGAGAGAAGGGGACATTCTGATTATGAAAACCTCCTGGGCAGGGGCATTCTGGCGGAGGGAATAGCGAGTGCAAAGGTCCTGAGGCAGGGGCATACTAGGCGTATTGGAGAGAAAGAAAGGCCAGCGTGGCTGGAACATGATGAGCAGCAAGGGCCGCAGTGGTAGGAAACAAAGTGGGAAATATGGGTGGGGATCAAATTACGTAGGGTCTTGTGACAGCCAGCCACCTAGGTTCCCAATGATCCCTGCCTCTCGGCATTAAATTCCTGAGTGGTCCCCTCCTACACTGAATAGGGCTGCCTTGTGTAACCAATAAGATATTATAGAAATGACAGGGAGATAGATATGTGGGCGTCACCAGCATGTCTATGGTATTCAGGACCATAGGACCGGATTTGGCCACCTAGAGAGACTAGCAGAGGAGAGAGGAGGCCCTCCCCACTCCCACAGAGGGACTGACTGGTCAGGGAGGGAGCTAGCAAAAGGGATGGAGCAGGAGTAACCAGCAGGATGGGCGAGACCAGGAGAGTGGCGACCCAGAAGCCAGCAGAAGAAAGCCTTTCTGAGAGGGAGAGGAGCGAGCCAAGAGGCGCTGTGTATGTTCCAGGAAGCGTGTCTGTCATCCTCCGTGTCCTGACTGTTTACTGACAAAGGGCACTGCTCTGCAGGATGTTTCACTGTCTCTTTACTGTTCTCCATCCTGTTGCAGCGACATGTCCCCCTCTACAGATCCGCGAAGGTTCCGCTGCACGGGGAGGAAGCTGGCTGCCTCACGCAGTCCTAGAGGCAGGCAGCTTCCCGAGTGACAGCAGGGGAATGTAGGGTAGCTACAGCGGGGGACTTCCTTGGTCTTTTCCGATCCAGACGACACTAAGGGAAATCCCATTCGGGAGAATTCTCCGCAGGAGCTGACGTTCTCATGGTTGCTTCTGGTTCCCAGCTGAACAGGATTCTCCCACAATCCCGCTGGTGTCGTTCCTTATCCAACAGCCACCGACCGAGATGTGAAACATACCTCTGCCCCTTACTTTTTACGAATCCAACCACTCACGCAGGCATCTATACATGGCAGATGTTTTTAGGGAGGGTCGGGGGGTTGGGGAGATGCAAGAATGTACTGCATTGTAGAAACACGAGCGACTTTAAATCCGTATCAGGGAACTTTTTTCCCTTAAAGTGCCTCGGCCATTTGCACAGCTCAGGCTCCGGACCTCCCTCCGCATGGCTCAGTCCTCCTCTCTGCTCTTTGCTCTTTCTCAGCCTTGGCATCACCGGCATTTGGCACCAGACAATTCTTTGGTGTGGAGGTCTGTTCTGTGCACTGTCCGGGGTGAGCAACATTTCGGGCCTCTACCCACTAGAGGCCAATAGTGGCCCCCGGTTAGGACAACAAAAAAAAATGTCTCCAGACATCCCTAGATGACCCTGGGGCCAAATCGCTCCCAGTTGAGAAAGAAGAGATAGGTCGTATTGAGGTGCGATTTAAATACACTCAAACATGCACATTTTAGGTGTACAGTGGGATGAGTTTTGATAAATATGTAAACCTCTGTAGCTCTCATGCTAATCAAGAAGAGACATGTCCTTCTCCCCCTGCAGTCTCCCTCATGCCCCTGTGAAGTCAGTCCTCACCGCCCCCATCCCCGTCCTAGTTCACGTGAATGGCATCACACGTTGTAACCTTTTATGCCCGACTCCTTCCCAGCAGCCTCATGTCTGCGGAATGCATTCACACCGGGCTGTGTGTCCACGGCTCATTTCTTTTTACTGCTGCGTGGTGCGCCCTTGTATGGATGTACCAGCGTCTGTCTCGCCATTCTCCTGTGGACACTGGAGCGGTTCCCATTTGGGACTATTCTTAACAAAGCGAGGTCGGATCCTGAGCTGAGGAAAATCACCAACAGCCTCAGCATCTTCAAAGGACACCCCTGCCACCCGCTTCCTCTCCCCACGCGTATTGTCACCCAGAGACTTGAATTTCGCCGAGGGGAGGCAGCCAGGCGCTCAGCTTGTGCTGGGGAGCTGTGCGCCCTGTGTCAGCACTGCTCCAGGAGGACCAGCCGGTGTCAGGGTTGCCTTGTTCTCAGGATTTACAACCAAGTCCTCAGGACCTCTGGAGTGGGTCCTCAAAGGGCTCGAGAAGAGGCCCTCGTCCGTGAGACTTCACCGGCTGCAGATACAGGAGGAGCGGCGTCTGCAAATACCACTCACAGCTGAGAGGAAAGGCTCCTGCCGACGGCTCAGATCGTTTCACCAGGACTCCTGTGCCCGGATCCTCCATCATCACCCCAAATGCCGCCCCGGCCACTGACCCCTCTTTCACAGCTTCCGGGCCATCGCCTCCACCTCCGTCTTCCTCCGAACCTTCCTCCTGTGCTATCGTGAAGCCTTGCTTCTTTGTGAGGAAAATCTCCAACAGCCTGAGCGCCTTCCAAGGACACCCTTTCCAGGAAGAGGCCTCGCTCCCTGCAGCTCGTGAGTGGAGGGAGCACCTCTCCCAAACCAAGTCGCTGGGGTTGGGAGGCAGCAGCACGCTGTTCCTTGCTTTGTGCCTATTTCCATATCATCGTCTTCCTCCCTCGTGAAAACGCCTTCTTTTGAGATACCTGCCATCTGGCAATCCTCTGTGACCCCCATATCTATACTCTGCTCCAAGCTCTACCATGCCCCTCGCAGATAACCCTTACAATAGCTTAGCTTATTCTTTCTCTGCCCACCCTTTTTTTAAAAAAAAATATGTATTTTTATTGGTTTCAGAGAGGAAGGGAGAGGGAGATAGATAGAAACATCTATGATGAGAATCATTGATGGGCTGCCTCCTGCACGCCTCCCACTGGGGATTGAGCCCACAACCCGGGCATGTGCCCTTGACCAGAATCAAACCCTGGACCCTTCAGTCCGCAGGCTGACGATCTATCCACTGAGCCAAATCAGCCAGCCCCCCCCCCCTTTTTGAATTGAGATCTAATTGGCATATAACATTGTGTGAGTTTGTAAGTTTAAGGTGTACTCACCCCCCGACACAATTGATCATTTCATGGTCATTATTTCCTGCTGTCAGATTGCCCAGCAAAGATATTGTAATAGCCCAACTGGTGTGGCTCAGTGGTTGAGTGTCAACCTATGAACCAGGAGGTCACGGTTCGATTCCCGGCCAGGGCACATGTCTGGGTTTCAGGCTTGATCCCCAGTGTGGGGCATGCAGGAGGCAGCCGATCAATGATTCTCTCTCATCACTGGTGTTTCTATCTCTCTCTTCCTCTCCATTCATTCCTCTCTGAAATCAATAAAAATATATTTTTAAAAAGATATTGTAATCATGTACATTGTAATAAAAAATAATGTATAAATGTATGAGTTTATGCAAACCACAGCCTTGGCATTGTTACATTTTATTATTTTATCTAGCTGAATAGGTAAAAAGTGGCACCTGTGTTCGTTTTAATTTAATGGTCTTTCCTTACTAGTGAGATAGAAACTTTCCCCCCAAAATACAATTCCGGACATTTGGTTTCTTCTTGTGTAAACGGTCACACGCTCTGATCATTCGGTCCATCCTTTCCAAGAGCCTGCAAGTGGTCTGAAACAACGATCCATACTTATCAGCCATTCGAACAATGTGGGTCCTGACGCGGAGATTTCTGGCAAGGGACTCTAACTCGAATTGTGATGTCAATCTCAGCCGTGTTCAAAGAATTTCAGCCCCCCGGGGACCTTACACAATCACCAGTTCACCCTGCCACCTTTCAACAAATGATGAGGCGGAAAGGCGGTCCTAGGCCAGGGGTGCTGGGTGGGAGGGGAGAAGCTTGCTGCTGCTTGGATGCGCGTCAGCGTGTCACTCCCTGTTCAGAAATGCCAAGCAGCCCTGCGGAGTTACGCACGTTTTCTGACTCACCTCTCCTATCTCCATCTAGATAAAGGGAGGCCTTAGAAACACACAAGTATGTTTTCTGCTTGGCTTAGTACTTTGCTCTAAACGGGCCTTTTTGAGGCACCTGGAGCTGAACAGAGGCGCTTTGTTCTTGTAACCGACACCAGGAGAGACCCAGGCTGTAGAAATGAGGAGCCATTCCTCCCTCTTTGTCCTTGAACTTTAGTCCCGTGAATCACTAACTCTGGCCCAGTCTACCGGCGAAATCTCTCTCGAACATGCCTGTGTCTTGCCAACCAGGCTGCTACCACCTCAGCACAGGGGCTGTGTTGCTCAAATTACTGTCCAGCCTCTTCTCTGGGCTTCTCAAAACTGTTCTTGCTTCTCTGCAATCCATTCTCTACTCAGCAGCCAAACTGAGGATTTGTACAAATGCCAGTCAGATCAGGTCACTCTGAAGCTTAAAACCCTCCAAGAGTTTTTTTATGCCCTCAAAAGTCTTTTTAAAAATATATTTTTATTGCCGAACCGGTTTGGCTCAGTGGATAGAGCGTCGGCCTGCGGATTCAAGGGTCCCGGGTTCGATTCCGGTCAGGGGCATGTACCTTGGTTGCGGGCACGTCCTCACTGTGGGGCGTGCAGGAGGCAGCTGATCGATCTCTCTCATCGATGTTTCTGACTTTCTGTCCCTCTCCCTTCTTCTCTGTGGAAAATCAATAAAATATATTTTTTTTAAAAATTAAAATATATATATATATTTTTATTGCCAAAACCAGTTTGGCTTGGTGGATAGAGCGTCGGCCTGTGGACTAAAGGGTCCCAGGTTCGATTCTGGTCAAGGGCATATACCTTGGTTGCAGGCACATCCCCAGTAGGAGGTGTGCAGGAGGCAGCTGGTCGATGTTTCTCTCTCATCAATGTTTCTAACTCTCTATCCCTCTCCCTTCCTCTCTGTAAAAAATCAATAAAAATATAGTTTAAAAAATATATTTTTATTGATTTCAGAGAGGGAGAGAAAGAGAAACATCAATGATGAGAGAGAATCATCGATCGGCTGCCTCCTGCACGCCCCATTCTGGAGATCGAGCCTGCAACCCGGGCATGTGCCCTGACTGGGAATCAAACCCGTGACCTTCTGGTTCTTAGACTGTCGCTCAACCACTGAGCCACACCAGCCGGGCAAGTTCAAATCTCTTAACCTGGTGCAGAAGACACCGCATGAGCTGCCTCTGAGTGCTCCAGCTTTGCTCCTCATACTGCACGCTTCCCCTTTCCTGTTCCAGTTGCGTAGGAATCCCCTTTCGTTCCTCAGTCGCCTACCCTCCTTCCCCAGGGCCTTTGCACTCACTGCCCCCTCCACCTGCAATGTTTGTCCTCATTCCCTTTGCTTGGCTAACTTCCAATTTCAGCTGAAACATCACTTCTTCAGGAAAGCCTTTCTAAGCCACCCAAGATGCAGTCACCAGGATGCAAGGAGAGATGCTGGTTTGCAGCACTTCACACACCAATGATGTAATTATTTGTTTAAGATCTTGTCTCCTCTACTAGCATACTGACTGGAGGGCAGGGACCCTCTCGGTTTTGGCATCCAGCGTACTCAGTAAATCTGTGCTGACCCATTGGGAGGTAAGCCAACACCATCAGTATGGTGTGATCGGTCACTTCTGAAGGGGTTCATTCCAGGCTGGTTTAACAACTTTGTGACATCTTTCTTAAAGTTGAGTGACATTGAGCTTTTCAGCTAAATCTCTTAAATATTCCACAGTGGCACTAAAGGAATGAAGCAGTGATTCTCTATGGACTGTGACAGCTAAGGTGAAGTCCTGGGTGTTACTACACTGGCTAGTGTAACAGTGACATAACATCACAGAGCGGGAGAGAGCCACTGGATGGATGGTTCATTAGCTACATGGCAGAAAGTGTCACATAGGTCAGACCACTTAACGCTGAAGGCCTTCTCCTCCTCCTTCTCCCCATCTTCTCTTTTCCCTCTAGCCCACCCCCTCCTCCATCTTCTGTTTTAAGAGAGATGAGAACTGTTTATTCAGCTAGGGCAGTGGTCGGCAGACTCATTAGTCAACAGAGCAAAATATCCAATAGTACTTCTTCAAAATAGATTCGCCCAGGCCGAAAACCGACTTCTGTGCATGGGCCGTGAAGTTTCAATCACATCGTACATGCACCCGCATATGGTATTTTGTGGAAGAGCCACACTCAAGGGGCCAAAGAGCCGCGTGTGGCTCGCGAGCCACAGTTTGCCGACCACAGAGCTAGGGGAAAGATCCAATGAAAAGAGAGCAACTGAAGTTGCTAGACAGAGAGGATAATTGGGTACCAACTCATTTATTCAGCAAACATTTATCAGGCACCGACTGTGTGCCAGATACATTGTTTTTGTTTCTTTAGATTTTTATTTATTTATTTAAAAATCTGTATTGTTGAAAATATTACATATGTCCCTTTTTCCCCCATTGACCCTTCTAGCTTGCCCCTGCCCCCTGCCCTCACCACCAATTGTCTGTGTCCATGGGTTTTGCATATATGTGCACTTTGTTTCTGCCATCTGAGCCACTTCTATAAAGGAGTTCCTGGAATCCTACTTCAAATATTAGGACTGGGCTCTCCCCATCCAATCAGAGCTGTGCAGCTATAGATCTATCAACCTCTTCACTGACCAATCAGAGCAGCTCTATTCCAACCAATCAGGATAGTGCCTTTTGGATCCATCAAACTGTGAGGATCTGGAGTCCTCATTTGCATGAGAATGGGCCAATCAGGGACCATCTGCCTAAGTCAGTTCTCCTCTTGCTCTGGGAGTGCACTTTCCCTTTCCATGGAAGAATAAAGGTGCTTTTCCCTGGCTGAACTGAGACACCAAAGATGTCTCTCCAGAGCAGAGCAGACCAGCACAGGCCAGCAGGGAGCCCACCACCCCAAAGTGGGGCAGAGGAGCACAGCAGAGCTGTCCAGCCAGAGAGGGGCCTGGCCCAGGGCTGCCTCACAGCCTTGCTGGATCACAATTGAGCTGTTTTGCCCGAATAAAGTGTCCTTCTTTACCACACCCCAAATTGGGGATTCTTATTGGTGTTGAATTGGTGCCAACGACCATCCGTTAAGTAGGAAAGAACCTTCAAAGCACAGGGAACCTCTTGGGCAAAGGAACGAAAGTGGGAGGGTCCCAGATGCATTTAGGACAGCACTTTTCAGCTGGTGTGCCACAAGAATTTTTTAAAACATGCAATACCTGACCCACCGGTGTGGCTCAGTGGTTGAGTGTCTACCTGTGAACCGGGAAGTCATGGTTCGGATCCAGTCAGGGCAGATGCCCTTGGTTGCAGGCTCAGTCTCCAGTAGGGGGCATGCAGGAGGCAGCTGATCAATGATTCTGTCATTGGCGTTTCTATCTTTCTTTCATCTCCATTCCTATCTGAAATCAATAAAAACATATTTTTAAAAATGCAATATCTGACTATTTAGTCAGGGCACCGACCTTTTTCTCCTTAGATTGTCAAGTAAAAAAATGACAACAGCCAACACAACAATAGCCGTCTGGTGTGAATGAATCAAAATTATGCCTATCTTTTTTGTTGTTGTTGGTCAAATTGGCAAAAATATCTTTTTTTGGTGTGCCACAGAATTGTAGTAATTAGTTTATCTGTCATGAGATGAAAAAGGTTGAAAATCACGGATTTAGGGGATGGTGGTGAATCTATGTGGCTGCAGGATAGTTTAGCCTGTGGGGAGTTAAACCTGGAGCGAAGTCTGAGTTGATTTAGGAGGACTTTCAATGACAGAGAGGTATGGACTTTGCCATTTGCAGAAACAAACAGCAGAGGATTTTTGCGTGCAGGACAGTGACACGATTCTACCAGTGTTTTAGGCAACAGCTAAAAGAGTTCAAACATACAAGAGTAGGTACTCAAATGGCACCTTCTTGTCCAGCTGGGAAGAGAGGTTTTTAACTACATAATTAAATTCACTGAGGGGGAAAGGACTCTTATTTCTCAGAGCCACATGACCTTCTTCCAATTTTATAAACAGATTAAAAAAAAAAAAAAAAAACCACACAAAACAAACAAATCTCCAGACTTGGATCTCTGGGAAAACAGAAGTAAATACTGACACAGGCTGGCTTTGTTTTCCCAGGAGAGGTCTCCTAGGCAATTTCTCTAATTATCTAGGGGAAAAAATTTTAACTTGCTTTTTCCCTTTTGAGGGGAGAACGGCAGTATTACCTTCGATTCGCCAGCTTTAGTTTGGACGCAGAATTAGCCCCTTAGGGACTCGCTCCAAGGTCTCTGAGCAGAGTGTCTCTAGGCATTTGTTCCAGCAACAAGGAGGAAGGTTAGAAGTAGGAGGCCGGGGCCCTCTCCAAGGGCCTTATTTAAAAAAGACAAAAAGTCAGGCGGGCTGGGGGCAGGGAATAACTCCGAGGGCACACCAATGGAGGCGGAAGCTGTGCCCTCGCCGCTGGTCAGGGCCTCTGAACCAGTGAACGCCTCGGGGATACGCCCAAAGATGCACAGTGGCTGCCTGCTCTCCCGCGGGCATCCCTGGGCACTTAGTTCCGCCAGGCTCCCAAAGGGGCGGTTGCAGCTACAGCCTGGCGTGCGGCGCAGCCAATGAGAAGCCAAGAATCCCCGCCCATCTCTAATTCTGACCAATGGGCGCCCAGGACTTTAGCTGGCGAATGGCGTCTCCGTTGCCGGAGAAGGGAGCCAAGCCCCCTTAGAGTTGCCAGTAACAGACATGGCTGCGGCCCTTGGAGGAGGGGACGCGAAGTGAGGAGGGGGCAGGGAGGGGAGTGGAGTGGACGCAGGCGAGGAGGACAGACCCCCGGGCCCGGGTAAGTACCAGAAGGCCCGAGGCCCGAAGCCAGGGAGCAAGGGGGCGTGGGCGCCGCCTTCCGCCTCCTCTGTATTCTTGGCCCAGGCCATTGGAGTCTGGGGTCTGCACCCAGGGAAGGGCCTGGGGGAATCCCTTCCGAGGGGGTGTCGGGGACTGGCTCTTGCCTCCAGCTCCTGGTCGCTTCCTTCCCTCGGCTGCGCACGCTTGCCCTCGGCCCTGGCTGGGCCCATTGAGTGTCCCGCGTCCAATCTGAACCTCCCGCCAACAAAGAGACCCTGCCCCCGGCTTGTTGGCTTGTCGGGCTGTCGCTGGGCCCTGGCCCAGAGGGCTTTCAGCGCGGACGTCTCGTGTGTGTATTGGCCCCTGCGAGTCCCCGGCCCCCGCCCCACCGCGACCCCAACACGGACTGCTGTCTCCCCTGCGCGCGCCCACAGCTGCCGCCCGGCCCTGCTGCTGGCTGCGCCCCTGGGTCCCCTCCCTACGGATGGGCTTCTCTGCCCCGAGCAGCCAGCGACGTTGCAATCTGAAGCATGCCCTGCTTTTTTTTTTTTTTCTTTCCTTTCTACCTTTCCAGACCCGTTTAAAGACTCATTCGAAACAACCCGAGGACCACAATCCTTGGCATCCTCTAAACCAGCGGTCCTCAACCTGTGGGTCGCGACCCCTTTGGCGGTCGAAGGACCCTTTCACAGGGGTCGCCTAAGACCATCCTGCATATCAGATATTTACATGACGATTCATATCAGTAGCAACATTACAGCTATGAAGTAGCAACGAAAATAATTTGATGGTCGGGTCACCACATGAGGAACTGTATTTAAAGGGCCAGAAGGTGGAGAACCACTGCGGGAGTCTAAACTGATTTCGGCGCTGTGTTCCCCTTCCTCTGCCACACACCCCTCCTGTCCGGTTCTTACAGTCAGGCCCTCGGATGCCACGGGGCGAGCCCCCCTGCCCGGAGCCCCGGTCGGATCCGAGGGGAACCCTGCTTTCCATCCCTTGGTGTGTAACAGGCTGGCTCCAGCGTGTTCATTGACGCGGTCACGTGATGCTACTCCCACTCTCCGGAGTTTTCGTGCGGCTCGTGGGGGAAGAGGGAGGGAGTTCTGCACTGGATCTGCTCCCCTCCCAGGATGGGGGTTTGCCTATTGGAGGAGAGGGTAGTGTTCTCGTGCTTTATCCAGGACACTCAGCTTTCGTGGCAAAGCTCGGTTATGCCTGGGCACTCTCAGAGGATGGAAGTGAGGAGAGGCGAGGTTTTTTGTTTTTAACACATGTATATTTCATGTGCTATGATTAAGCAATGATTTATTTAGTACTAGAGGCCCTCGCAACTCTGGCTTTGTCTGGAAGGTCATCCAGAAGGTCATTCGCTGTCTGGTCTAATTAGCATATTTACTCTTTTATTATTATAGATGTCACCAAAAACATGGGCAATAGCTATGGAGATCAGCGTGGAGTCTTTTATGCATCTTATCTGTGAGCTTTGAACTCTGAGAAGAGGGGAGTTTCAACGTTTTTATTTTACAGATGTGGAGATGAACGGTTGGAAGAGGCAAACAGGCAGGGCCAGGCTCACCAACAACACGGGGTGAGCTAAGTCCAGATCCTTGAGTTGTTTATCTACTAGAGCCAGGCGCGAGCCGAGGAACTCAAACTCCCTAACTTCTCTGGGCCTTTGGCAGGGTAGCTGGGAGCATTAAATGAGATGGTATATAAGGGATCTCCAGCCTGGGGTCTGGCACTTACTAGGTTTTTAAGACATGTTTGCAGTCATTAATGTTAAAGAACCAGCCGGTAGTTCATTGGCGGATTTCTTGTATAAGTATTTCTTGTGGTTTCTCTCTCTCTCTGTTTTAGGCCATCAGTGATTACCATAATTCTCAGGGAAGGCAGGGAGGGGCAGAGTCAGGGCCAAGTAGCCTCCGGGAGCCACCGTGGTGTCACTGGCGATGTTCTTGGGGGGCACGTGCTGTGTGAGAGCAGGGCAGAGGCCTAGGAAGGGTGAGAACCCCTGAGGAAAGAAGTATCACTGGGTTAGTATTCCAACGAGGCCGTTTACATTTCTTTGAAAAAGAAAACAACAATGGCACAAAAGAATCAAGTAAAAGGGATCATGGATTAAAACATTTTGAAAATCACAGTGAAGACCAGAATGCATCAGAACGTAGACTGTCAGTAAGCCTGTCACTGGGGGTAGCGTACACTCCCCAATGCTCTGCAAGTCTTATTTTAGCTGCCATGTTAGCTTTAGCTGCCTTGCTGCTGGTTCTTTTTGTCAGAACCACAGAAAGGAGCCCTCGCTGGTGTGGCTCAGTGGGTTGGGCATCATCCTGTGCACAGAGAGGTTCAATTCCCGGTCAGTGCACATGTCCAGGTTGTGGGCTCCGTCCCCGGTAGGGGACGTGCAAGAGGCAGCCGATCTATGTTTCTCATCTGTGTTTCTCTCCCTTCCTCTCTCACTAAAAATCAATTAAAAATCTTAAAAAATAAAATAAAAAGAACTACAGGAAGGAAAACTATTTGTAGTTGGATACCATGGAGAAGTGCATTGGCCAGGGAGGTGGAGTACAAACCACCCCCTTGATAATCAGCTGCCAAATAATTGAGAGTTAACTGTCCTTGAACCCCTACCCGCACCCTGCCCCTTGTTTGTGGTGACCCGACATCAGAAGATTAGACGGGAGAGCCAGGACTGGGCCTTGAGATGCAAGAAAACAGAAAGCCCTTCACATTTCTATTTTGAGAAGTTGCTAGGGAGAGCCAGCTCCAAGTGTTGGGAATCAGCCTTTTGGAAAGCTTAACCCCTTCAGGACTAATGAGAAATGAAGGTGGCAATCCTTGGTTCCCCCCCACGCCCACCCCTGCCCCCGCCATGCTCTTTCCTTAATGCTGGGCTTGGGGGACAATTTCTATAGGGGGAGGGAGGAGTGCTAATGTAAATATTATGTACACCCCAGGCTTCATGGAACCTCATTTGGCAAGTCAAGTGTGGGCTCCGACCAAGCGGCTGGAGCCCGGAAGACACAGAGACTCTAAACCAGCGGTTCTCAACCTGTGGGTCGCAACCCCTTTGGGGGTCGAACGACCCTTTCACAGGGGTCGCCTAAAACCATCGGAAAACACATATATAATTACATATTGTTTTTGTGATTAATCACTATGCTTTAATTATGTTCAACTTGTAACAATGAAATTGGGGGTCAGCACAACATGAGGAACTGTATTAAAGGGTCGCGGCATTAGGAAGGTTGAGAACCACTGCTCTAAACCCTTTCCTGGCGTTCATATGAGAAGGTTCTAGGTCATGGACAGCACTTCTCCGCTGGTAGATGTGTGTCAATATATTTTTTTCTTTTTTATTGACTTTGTTGGGGTGACATTGGTTAATGAAATTATATAGGTTTCAGGAGTACGATTCTATAATCCATTAGTATGTCAATATATTTTTTTAATCTTGTTATCGTGTCTGTGTTGTTTCCGGGACAGTGGTTTTCTTTACTTAAAAAGATAGGCTCCTTTAAAGATATTGTTTGAATCCCGGTTTCCCAGGAGGCCCAGAGTTGTTGACAATAGCACAGGTGAACTAAAGGACACAAAAGCTAGGCCATGGCTGTGGCAGGAATGCTTTTCTTCCGAATGGACCTGCCAGCCACATTGTGTGGTTTGGTTGATAATCAGGGGTTGGTGGAATAATAAGCTTTGCCGAGACAGTAGTAAACAGTCGGTCACATGGCGTGGTGAGTAGGGGAAGGGCCAGATTTAGCCTCGCACGAGGCCTGCATCAGCCTGAGCACATCTCACACGGGTGGCTTTGGGCTTTGCTAGCTCCTAAGGTCAAAAGTGACCAAGTAATCAGATGAATCCAGTTTCCTTAATTTCAGGATCTTCTTGAAAAAGAGACTCACGGTAGAAGCCTTCCTTAGTAGGACAGAAGAACAGTGGGAAACACTTTGGAAAAGATGCAGACTGGAGAGAGACTCAAAGGTGTCTTTAAATAGATCATAAAACATCCTAAAGTTGACACGTAGCATCTTTTCAGATGCTGAAGCCACAGGATTTCTTAGTTTCTAATCTCTCAGGGTCAGAGAAGACCATAGAAAGTTATCTCTTTCTCACCCTGGCCGGTGTAGCGCAGTTGGTTGAATGCCATCCCATGCACTGGAAGGTCAAAGGTTGCTGGGCAGGGCACATGCCCAGGTTGCAGCACATGCTCAGGTTTTGATTTGCTCCCTGGTTAGGGTGCATACAGGAGGCAACCAATCGATGTTTCTCTCTCTCTCCCTTCCTCTCTCTCTACAAAAATCAATAAAAACATTTTAAGAAGCAGTGTTTTGGTTTTTTCTAAAGTCTTCTCTTCTTTGCTATCTGATGTATTTCTTATCTTCATAAATTTCCAGCCTCTGCTTAGATCTCTGCAGTGATAGGGAACTCATTGCCTCTTAGGGCAGCCTATTTCTATTAAAAAAAAATACAGTTCTAATTATGTAAAGCATATAGCTCATATCGAGTCCCAAACTGCCTCCTTGTCTCTTCCCCGAGCTGACCTAGTCCCTGTTTTAAGAGCCTGCCTGAGTAAGCCTGGCCCTTCTTCCTCCCGGCAGCCACACACTCACCCGAGGGGTTTGGTGTCCTATCTAAGCATCTTCAGTTCTTCCCACCATTTCTCATGCCATAATTTCTCCCATCTGACTGCTGCTGTCAGCAGCATTCCAGTTTTGTCAGTGTCCTTCTTAAAGTGTGTGCGTAAAATGAACAAAATACTCCAGGTGTGAGCATTTTGGTACGGATAGGTACGGATAGGTACGGATAGGTACGGAAATCAGACTTAGCCTCTCTTTCCAGGGACATGGCATATCTGTTAACGAGGCCTAACTGCGAATGAAATTTGGACAGCCATGCCACTTGTATGGAAATTGCTTTTATAGTAGTCTTACACAATGGCTTTTGAACCTAAATGCAGGACTTCTTATTGAAATGATTACAGTTAAATTGAACCTATGAGATTTGGCCCATTATTTCAGCCTGTTGAGATCTTTTTGGATCCTGACTTTAGTCTACTTTCCAGGTTTATGCCATCCAAGGATTTGATTAGCATACCATCTGTTTCCTCACTCAAGTCATTGATCAAATTATTGACTAGGACGCACCAACTTAGAACACTGAGGCTTGTTATTAAAATCCTCCCCTCGCCTCCCCCCAAAAAACCTTCCCCCATGCCCAGCAGGTGTGGCTCAGTGGTTGAGTGTCAAACCATGCACCAAGAGGCCACCGGATTTCCGGCTTGATCCCCAGCAGCGGCCGTACAGGAGGCAGCTGATCTATATTGATGTTTCTCTCCCTCTCCTTTCCTCTTTCCCTAAAATCAATAAAAACAAAAACCTTCCCCCAGCAGAACATCAATCCATCCATTAGTACTCCTTGGGCACAGCATTTGGATGAAAACAAGTCCGCCAAATTGTGGTTTTGGTATGTTGGGCGTGGCTAGAATGCAAGCTCAGCTAATGAAGATGATATTAGAAGGGTTAAGAAGGACAGTCTACCCCTTACCTCACCTTCAACCTGAACCTTGGGCCCCCATTCAGTTCTTTTTTATGCTAGTTTCTGAGTTTAGGCACAGGAAGCACCCAGCCATTTATTTTCATGGCTTGTTTGCTGCCTTCCACTCTAACCAGCATCTTTCAAAAAGGCTCCTGCATTTCTTTGGTGCCTTTGTTGGTTCTTGCTTGGGTTGCTCTCCCTCTTCTCACTCAAACTTTCTTAAGGGCAGAGTTCAGGCCTTGCTTCTTTTGGGAGCGATCCCTGGCTCCCCAACCCCCAGTGATCTCTTTCTCCCAGATACCCCGCAGCACTTATTTGCAATTCTCATTTAGTATTTTAATGCCAACTTGAATTTTTGTTATCATTTTTCACAATAGCCCCAAACTGGCTATATTATGTAAATCCCTTGAGGGAAGGGACCACATCTAATATTCTTGAAAACATGATCATTTCTTACACTTATTAAATATATGCAGTATTTTCTTTTATGAATCATGTTTTTTTGTGTTCTTAGAAATCTCTGCTTATCCCAAGATACCCCCCCCCCATATTTATTCTAGAAGTTATATAGTTTTAGTTTTTACATTTAGACATGTGATCTATTTTGAGTTTATTTGTGTGTGTGGTATGAGGTGTGGGTCAAGCTTTTTCATATGCATGGGTCTATTTCTGGACTTTCTTCTCTGTCCCATTGAGCCGTATGTCTCTCCTTACACCAATGCCATAGGTCTTGATTTCTGTAGTTTTATATAAGTCTTAAAATCACGCAGTGTAAGTCCTTTGTTTTTCTTTTTCAAAGTTGTTTTGAAAAAGAGAAGACAAAAATCATTTACCTTTCCATATAAATTTTAGAATCAGCTTGTCAATTTCTACAAAAATGTCAGCTGAGACTTTGAGATCGTATTGAATCCATAGGTAATTTGGGGGATAGTTGACATCTTAATACTGAATCTTCCAATCCATGAACATGGTATATCTCTCCATTTATTTAGGCCTTCTTTAATTTATCTCATCAGTAAACAGGTCTTATATGTATTTTTGTTAAAGTCATTAAGTATTTCATGTTTTTTCTACTATTGTGATATTTACATTTTTTATTCTATATTTCATAATAGCCTATCAACATTTAATTTATGTTTGTATTTTGACCTTGTATTCTGCAACCTTGCATGTTTATTTGTTCTGATATCTTATTTGTGTATTCCTTAAGATTTTTTATACATACAATCTAGTCTTCTGCAAATACAGTTTTACTTATTTGATTACAATCTTTTTTTTTTAAAATATATTTTATTGATTTTTTACAGAGAGGAAGGGAGCGAGATAGAGAGTTAGAAACATCGATGAAAGAGAAACATCGATCAGCTGCCTCCTGCACATCCCCCACTGGGGATGTGCCCGCAACCCAGGTACATGCCCTTGACCGGAATCGAACCCGGGACCCTTCAGTCCGCAGGCCGACGCTCTATCCACTGAGCCAAACCGGTTTCGGCTGATTACAATCTTTATGCCTTTTCTTTTTCTTCTCCTTACTTTTGAGTCCTTATTTTTCACCTCAGCAGTACTTTGATCATATTTCTTGTTTGTTGATAACAGTAATGACAACTATGTATTAAGACCTACTATGGCCCTGGCCGGTGTGGCTCAGTTTTTTGAGCATCATCCCCCACACCAAAAGGTCACCATTTCAATTCCAGGTCAGGGCATATACCCAGGTTATGGGTTCCATCCCAGTCAGTGTGTGGTTGGGGTGAGGGGGTGAGTGCAGGAGGCAGCAGGTCGATGTTTCTCTCTCACATCAATGTTTCTAAAATCAATAAAAACATTAAAAAATACCTACCATATATCAAATACTATTCTAGATCCTCTGCATGTAATATTTTACATAATTCTTGCTGCACCTCTGTGAAATAGGTATTACGGTTTCCATTCTACGAACAAGGTCATTGGGGCTCAGAGAGACAAGTCATTTTCTGAGGTCAGTTAGCATTTGATATGTATTGGAGTCAGGATTTGAACCCAGGGGTATTTGGCTTTGTGCTCCCCCCTGTCGTCGTCCCCCCCCCTCCCTGCCCCCCCAGTGGGCCAGGCACTGAACTGGCCCTTTAAGGACACGGCTACTGGTTTCAGATCAGACAGTTGAGGACAGCTCTCTCCCAGAACCCCATGCATGGAGTGATGGGAAAACAGAGACTCTCAGAAACATGGCCGGCTCCTGGCTGCCCTCGTTGGACCTCTGTGGTTCCAGCTGGCCACAGAGTTATTTCCCTTGTTCATTGTTGGCAGGAGCTACGCACAATTCCCATCCGGTGCCTTTGCCTGTGTGGCAACTACCTCATCCAGCCCCTGCTGGGATGGGGTGTCATGGGGACCTTGAGCTGTACTTGTAAACAGGGCCCGGGCGGCCTGAGTCAGTGTGGCCTTGGGGAGAAGTGGATTCGGCCTCTCAGGATCCCATCGCAGCCTGATGCCAAGACCCAATGCCAGTGCATGGCGAGGCTGCTCCCAGCGCCGCTGTCTGCCTCTGACCCGTGGGGCTTGCTCCGCTTTGAAAGTCCTGGCGGGAGAGGCAGGGTGGGCAGAGACTTGGCAGTGCAGGCCGGTGACATCGGCACTGATGCCGCCTGGTGAGGTTTGGATGGGACTTCAGAGAGGAGTCGGTGGCAGCGGAGCCTGGGCCTCCTGGCTGGGCTCCTCTGGACACAGCTTTTTTTGTTTCTAGACAGCACTTTTCTGGATCATTCTCCGGGCCTCTGACTAGCTCCTCTTAACGAGGCTTTGCTGCCGGCCCCGGGAAGAACTGGTTTAGTCAGCAGGTTCGCGCTTTCTCCAGGAGCAGCACCTGGCACCAGAGCAGATGACTCAGTGGCACTCTACCCAAACACGCCCTGGTCTGAGATCATGAAAGTGCGTTGGCTGCAGGATGGGCGGGTGAGGGTCAGGGGTTGCGTGGGGATTGTAGTCCGACTGGATCGCATGTCCTGGTGGACGTCTGCCCAGGTGCCTGGTGGCACTGCCCTATCAGCAAACCACACGAGGGGCCCGGCTGTCCACGGGCATGGATGCGTTGGCACGGGTGGTATGCGTTTCCCAGCACGTGGGAATAGATAGATGCCGGGCTCCTGGGGGCAGCCATGGGGTGAGCACGTCTGCTTTCTGTCACCTCCACTGCCCTCCCCACCAACCTCCTGCTGATTCCGGGTGTATCTAGATTCCAGTTTACCATAAAGCTTCCCTTCACTTTCTAAAAAGCTGATAAGCCAAGGCTTTTCCTGCCTGAGTCAGCGAGTGAAAGCGTACAGATGGGAGGAAACATATACGCCTCCGAAAATGAGGGTTAAAAGATGAGAAGCTTGCACCCCCTCCCCCAGCATCCTCGCCGATTGGGGGGGAGCTGTGCTCTGGGACAGGGCTGGCCAGGCCCCTGTGGGCAGTGGCACCTCTCCGTCCGCCGCTCTGTCGTGTAGCTGATAGTGTTGTGTTTCGCAATAGCCACCTGCTCCAGCAGCCTGGCCTGATGTGATTTCTTTCTCCTTCCCTCTTCCACCCACAGATGCTGTGACTGTGACAGAGTCGCCGGGGTTTGTACATGTTGGGGCGGAGCCTTCCTTTCGGGGGTGACCACACTCACCTGGGCATGCCTGCAGCACTCCGGGCGCATGGACCTGAAGGAGAAGCGTGCGGTAGGCCACCTTCGGTTCCCTTGTGGGCATTGTCTGTGTGTCTGTTGGACTCTCCCTACTGGTATTTGCCTGGGAGGTCCTCATCCGGGGGCTTTAAACCAAACGTGAGAGGGGGGCGGGGCTCTGGGGCCTGGGGTGTGTGAGTGCGTCCGTGGAGAGGGTGCTATGCTCGGCTGGAAAGCTGAGCCTTGGGGAGCCAGCTGGGGACAGCGATGGACCAGGTGACATGACTGCGAGGGAGCAGGTTCTGATTTGGCTTGGTTCCGGGCCACTCTTTCACTTCTTGCCCAGGGGCGTGCAATTTTGTTTGTTTGCTCTTCGCTAGGGCTCTGTCCCAACCTGCCGAGCCCTGCTCAGTACAGTTGGGCACCGTCTCTGTGGTTAGAGAAAAGCTCCCTGGTCAGACTGCAGACACAGCTGCGCAGTCAGCTGCAGGTGAGCGGCGGGGGCCAGGTGCTCCGGCTTCGCATCAGGTCCATTTGTCATCAGTTTCCCGCTCCTGGACGAAGGCTGCCCTGGAGGAGGTCCTTTCGTCCCCTGCCTGGACTTCCGCCACACTTCCAGCAGGTCCCTCTGTCTCGGACTCCTTCCTCTACTCGGCTGTCAGAGGAAGCTATTCAAAACGCAGAGCTGACCTTCTGTCACCGCTGCTTGAGAGCTGTCAGTGGCTTCCTGCCACCTGCCGCTGCTCTCAGTGTGGTGGGCAGAGCCCTCCGGGGCCCCGCCTGTGGCCATCGGCCCAGCGTCCCCAGCCTCCCCTGCCTTGGGCACACACTCCACACTTAAGCAGTGACCCTAAAATGCTCCCCACCTTGTTTCCTGGGCAAACTCCTACTATTCTTTCTTCAAGATTCAGTGTAAGCATCACCTTCTCTCAATAAATCCATCGTACTTGCTCTCTGCATTGAATAATCTGCCTGTCCCCCTGCTCTTAGCGTAGTTCCTGGAATAGTAGCAAGGGCTTGGCAAATACTTATTCCCTTGAACTTATGGATAGTGATCTTCCTGCCAAGGAGATCTTGGGAAGTCTGGAGAGGGAGCTGTGGCCACGGGGGATGCCTGGCTGCGGGCTGACTTGGTCAGCTCCAGGCGTCACGTGCCTCTGGACCAGCTGTGGAACAGGCCGGTGGACCTGAGCTTGAGGCAGGTTTGTTCAGCCTCCTGTTCACAGCTGCTTGGTTGCTCTGCAGGGATGGCCCAGCCGTGCTTGGCACACAGGGAGCGCACGCTGGCCTCTCCCCTAGCCTGGGTGCGAGGCTGCTGCATGCAATTGCAAGGGGTGTGCGCTGCTCAGTTCCAGGGAGCACCCCACCGCCGAGGCTATGATGATGTGCCCCCGCGGTGGCCTGCCTGGGTGAGGCTGACTGTCCACCAAACAGAGGGCAGCATTGTGCTCCGGTTCCAGTCTGTTGCTAGTGAACTGGGGAAGCAGGGCCCTGTGACCCAGGGGGCTGGCTTCTCTCTCAAGCCTGAGGAAGAACACTTGAGGGCCCAGGCTGGCTAGTTCTCGGGCCATTTTTCCGGGAGGATTTCTCTTCATTCTCCTCTTTCTCTTTCTGGATAGCTGAGGGCTGAACTAAAAAGCAGCATCGCCATCAGCAGCAGCCATACCTATGGGACACTGCCTCTGGGTCGGTGGAACTCGAGGCCCTAGGGAGGTGGCCCCTGGCTTAGAGAGGCTTGGAGCCCATTGAGCAATTGCTAGCACAGGCAGCTAATAGAACCCCTTGGGCTTTCTACCTGAGGCCCCTTGCGAGTTGTATAACTGGGCCTCTCAAGATCATCCCTGTGGCCTCTGACAGTCAGGCTTCTTGGAGGAGTGGGAGAGGGAGAGCCGATGACGGGAAGGGGGCCTGTCATCCCTGCTATCGCCCAGGATCGGTCTGGCTGTTGCTGGTTGGTTTTCTGCACCCTGTCCCCCTTCTCTTTGTGACTTATCGTCCTCAGGGTTCCCTTAGGAGCCGCCCCCACCCCCGCCTCCTGTCCTCCAGCCCATAGTGGACTTGCTGTAGCAGCAACGGCCTGCTGTCTGCTTCTTAGGTGCAGAGCTGCCCTTTCGGTGCAGGAAGGGGTTCCCACAGAACACGGGCCGGAGGACCCTCTGAGCTGCCTTTGCAGGGCCTCACACAGGAGGGAGTGTGTTTGCTTAGTTGTGGTTCCCAGGGAGCCGAGCCTTGTAGAGAGCTAAAGGGGAGCGCGACCGGGAGCAGGGGACAGTCAGGACTCTCTCTCCTTGCAGTTTGCGAAGGCTGCAGCGGACTCCTAGGCAGTGGCCAGAAGCTGCTCCGAAGCTGATCCTGCCTCCCCCGGGCTGGCCTCAAGGAGACTTCCTGTCCTTAACCTCTGGACTGCCGGGGCCCCTCCTTTTCTTTCCCACTCAGCCCTGGGTTTGGAGGGGCCCCTCAGGGAGCTGGCCTAGAGAAGGGGGAGGGGAGCGGCTGGCTGGAACCTTCCCTTCCCTGCAACCAGAGATGGTGTGTGTCCTCTAGGAACCTCGGCCCTGGAGAAACAGGCTCGGGCTCAGGCCGCGCTCCACGGTCATTGGAACGTTAGGCGGCTTCCTCTCCCTCGGGTTGTGCAGCCCCATCCTAGGGGCGGCCTGGACACGGGCAGAGAAGTTTCCCATACAGTCCCAGGGCCTTTTGCCCTGCTTCACCCGGGAAGTGCTGACAGCTTCCTGTGTGTCCAACTCGGCCCGGAGAGATACTCAGGCTCTGCTGCTGCTCGGGGAGGGAGCCCCAGGTCACTGCCCTCCTCCCAGCCCCAGCAGCACTTCGGCAGGTGTGACCGAGTGCCCGGGGCGCTCATCAGCTGCCGGCATTGGACAGCACTGCTGGGGTCCCAGCACCCGCTGTGGGCAGGTGTTGGGTCCCAGGTGTGGGACTCCCCGAGGCCCTTCCTCTGGGGCTGGCTCTTCCCTCTTCCGCTGGATTCTTCCACTCGCCCCCGGGCCCCTGCTCTGCCCTCCTGGAAGCCACTGCTTCAGACTTCTCTGTCCTTCCCTCGCCTGCAGGATGTGCTGCTATTAATAACCCGCAAGGCCCTCTCCCCTGCTTCCCGCAGCTCTGACCGTGGAGAGCTGTTGTTGGCTTGGCTCCACGCCGGGAGTCTCGGTGATTTCGGGGAGCCCTCATGATGGCAGGCTCTATACATGGGGCTCCCACCCTTCCCCAGTGACTGGGGCCAAGGAAAGGTAGTCTGGGAAAGAGCCCAGGTGCGCCTTGATGCCTGCAGTTGCCCTGACAACAGCAGCCGTGTCCAGCAGTTCCTCCCTGCCGCCCACCCCTTGGCTGCACGTCGCCCCTCTGCTCGCCCCACAGTGGCCTCCTCTGAGGAATAGGCCAACCTCCCGGACATCTGGCAGCGCATCTACAAACTTTCTCCTCTCAGCCCCCTCTCTCCTCCCTCCCTCTCCCTCCTCCCTGGCTGCTGTGCAGCCTGCCTCCTCCTCTTTCCTCCCTCAGTCTGCAGCGCGACTGGAAATAGGTTGAATTAATCAGCAGATTGGAGCTCCACTGGGCTGCATGCGCCGTCGCTGCAGCACCAGCTCCTCGCTCACACGCTCTCTAGCTCTCCCCTTTCTTCTCTCTCTCTCTCTCTCTCTCTCTCTGAGGCTGGTGTTGGAAGTTCTGTAGCTGACTCCTCGTGGCTCATGCTCTTTAAGCAGGCAGAGCTATGGATGCCCCTTCAGGGCAAGAGCAACAAAGTGAGTATGCCAGCGTGGGCGCACATTTCTGTTCCGAATGCCTGTTCCCTGCTTTGTGCGAGAGGCTTTGGGGTAGGGTGGCCACAGGCCTGGATGCCACCAGAGGCAGCTCGGATTACCAGGGGGCTAGGACCATGGAAGGAGGCTGGGAATGGGAGCCAGAGAGCCAGTGTGTTTCAGGATCTGTCAGCTAGCTCCCCAGTCACCCAGAGCAGGACTGGAGCCGAGTTTCCCAGTGGGACATCGGTCTCCTGGATGCTGGGACCTGGGTCTCCATGCACAGCTGGCAGGAAGCTCTGGGTCTGGGTGCCGGTCCTCCTCGGGGCCAGTAAGGGCGCTTTTCTCACTGGACCACATGGGTCACTGAGAGAGGGGCAACCAGAGCTGGGTCTTGGTGGCTGCAGGTGGGAGAAGATGATGAAGGTGCCAAGGTCAGCCTGAGCCTGGAGAGTGAGGAAGGGGAGGGAGCCGAAGCTTTGATTGGCCTGTTTATAGGCAGAGTTGATTTGCGTCTGGCCAAACTCAGAAGAGATTTATCACGACTGCTAAAAACAGCCTGGTGTCTGGTGGTCGAATCTCTGCTTCAGTGATTCAGGCTTTATGTGGCCTCCCGCTTTGGGTCCCCTCCCCACCTGCGTTGGCCACGAAGGCTGTGACGGTGGGGACCTGGCACAGGAGCCAGCCAGTTCTAATGAGCCGTTATCTGCTGTTGCTAAGGCCAAGGGTCAAGGGCTAAATCCATAACCTGTCTACCTGGGCCGAGGGCTGTGATGCTGCTTGCTCTCAAAACAGGTGCAGTAGGAAGGCAAAGGCGGCTGTGCTCACAGGCCTCAGAGGATCCCCAAAGGATGGGGGTACGGGGGGGCAGGGAGGCGCTTGGGGGCTCTGGCTCTAGGCCACCTGAGAAGCCTGAGGAGGGCGGCGCAGGAGAGCACAGGTGTGCTGGCTCCTTAGACTGACCCAGACGCTCGGCTCTGGGCCCTGCAGAGCTGGTCCTGTTTAGCAGCAGAATCCGTGTGGTTCTGATGCAGTTCTTTCAGCACCTGCTGCTCCCGAACCCCTGTCTCCTTGGGTGATGGGTCAGAGAGAAGCAGCCCAGCGCCTGAGGGGGGTTTGCTGCAGCCTCTCCTGACCTGGGCTTCCCAGAGCCTCAGGTTGCTCTCTCTTGGGTCCGGTGGAGCCCTGAGCAGTTACACTAGTGGGACTGGGGTGGTTCTACCTGCAAAGCAGCAGGGTAAGCGGAGAGCGGGGCCTCGCCCCTCTGGTGGAGCGGCTTCCTGTAGCCATGGCTCTTGCCCCAGGGACTGCTCTGGAGGCGCCTGGTGGTGGGGGTTTGGGGTTTCTGAGCACCTGCGAAGCCAGAAGTGCCTTCGGGGACTTAAGGCCGGGGCAGGTTTTCCGCCCCCTCTGGGCCCAGGCAGGCAAGAGAAGCCAACCTCAGAGTGTGCGTGGACGCCTCGGGTCCTTATTCTCAAACAGACCAGACCCATCCTCGCAGTCTCCCTGCTGGTGCCCAGCCTACTCATGCTTTGAAGAAGGTTGGCAGAGCCCCCTTGCCCACCAGCCCTTCCCGAATCTCCCTGGGAAGGGTGAAGGTCTCCCGCCAAGGTCTTCCTCAGCCTTGGCACTCGCACCATGAGGGAGAAAAGCAGGGCCCTGAGAGAATCACTGACTTCTCCCGGGACTGGGCCCCTCCTGCCGGGGACCTGGGATGGGTGAGAGTTGCCAGTGGGTCGGTGAGTGGCTGTGGCCGTCGGGTAAGCGAGGCTGGGCATGGAGAGTAGGCTGGCTCAGCAGGCTGTGTCCTTGCCCAGGGCCAGCCTGTACGGGCAAGCATTTTTGGGGGCGGCATGTAATTACAAAACGACTTATTTTTCCCTGCCGCGCTGTCTCTAATCGTTAGTCTGGAGTTGGTGCCCCTGGCCAGACACAACATGCGGGGGCGGACGTGCGCAGTCAGCTCTGCAGGCCCCCTCCCGCCTCCGCCGGCCCTGCCCCAAGCATCTGCCATCCTGGGGCCCATCCCTCCTGCACCCAAACCCGGACTGCAGCCTCGCTCAGGTGCTAGGCGCCTGGGGCAGAGAGCGAGCAAGTGGGCGGCTGGGCAGGGAAGAGGAGGCCCTGGGTTTGGGGTGGCTGGGGTAGGCCGCAGGTGTCAGGACAGCCACACAAGCAGAGGGTGAGTGCTGCGTGTCCAGCTTCTACAGCTTGGCTAGACGAGAGACACTGCCCAGGCCCGCAGGCGGCTCCTCTTAGCCTTTCCCTGCCTCCCCGAGCCTGGGCCTCACAGCAGACCCAGCAGCACCGCAGGGGACCTGCAGTCCCGTGGGATTTGGGGATCTGCCAGGCCTGTCCTTTCTCCTGCCCACTCCCTGTCCTTGTGGCGTGCAGTCTTGTTACCTCTGCAGGCCAGACCTCCCCTGCCTCCAGGCCATTTCGGGAAGCCTGGGGGGGCAGAAACCTCCTAGGAAGCTGATAGTTACCCAGGCTGGGGTGCGGCCCCTGCCCCGAGGACTACTTCTTCCCGAGCTCAAATAAGCAGTTGTCCCCCTCAGGGAAGAAGCTGCTCTCATCTTCATAATCCCCCAAAGCCACAGTGAGAGTGGGGTTAGCTGAGCTCTAGGCGAGGGTTCGGGAAGTCTTTGGGCCAGGCTCCCTCTGGGGCCGTCCTCATCCCTCAGGCCCAGGAAGCTGGCAACAGGCCAGGTGGGGCTCCCCTCCGCAGCAGGAAATGGCCCCAGTTCAGCATCCTCTTCTCGTCCTGGAGATGTGTGTCCTGTGAGGAGCGAGGCTGCCAACGCGGAGACGGGCAGGAGGAGGAAATCCTGCCAGGGCAGACCCAGGAGGGCAGATGGGGTGACAGGCATGGAGGTGGAGGGCAATAGGCCGAGGCAGCCAGGGCGTCGCCAGCCGGGCGACGTTGGTCGGGCTCAGTGGATGACCCCAAGTCCCGTCCTGGTGCCCCAGGCCTCGGGCTCCTCTCGCTCAGGAGGGCGGGGTCCTGGTGGAAGCTCACGGTGCTGCTCTTCAGGTGGCCTTGAGAGAGACTCACACCTCCTCCCATCACTGCCTTCCCTGGGGAGGCCAGGTTGTGTTCCTAGGACCCGCGCCCCCGAGCTGGGGACCTGTGCATCGGAGTCTTCCTGGGGCAGGCCTCCCCCCAGGAGTTTTGATTCAGTAGGTCTAGGGTGGGACCTGGACATCCACATTTTTAAAAGCTCCAGGTGTTTCTGGTACCGATCCTGGGTTGATAGCCCCTGATAAGGCGTCAGTGGGATCTGTGAAGCTACCTGTGTGCCCATGCATTCATCATTCATCATTCACTCAGCAAGGATGCGCCGAGCCGCCGCTGTGTGCTGGGCACTGTCCCAGCAGCGGGTGGGCGGGTGTGGAGATGGAAGGATCAGTGCCTGTTGTCCAGGAGCTGGCAGTGTAGGGGAGAACCAGGCCAGGCAATCTAGAAGGACGGTTCTGAACGAGGCCGGCCGTGAGCCGGCTGCCCAGGGTGCTGTCGGGTACAAAACTCCCCCGTAAGCGCAGCCCTGGGTCTGGGGAACATTTCCCAGAGCCGGTGATGTTTGAGTCTTGAAAGAGAAGTAGCAGTTGTCGGGGCGAGGAGTGTGTTCTTGGCTGAGAAAACACAAAGGCATGTGCACGTGAGCGGGAGGAGCGTGGCCTGCCTCCGGAATGGCAGGAGGGGGCTGGAGAAGCCGGCAGAGTGCGGGGTGGGCTCAGGGCTCACTGGATATTAAAGGTAAGGGGGTCAGGTGATGGGACACGCTCACTCCGTGGCTGTTGCAGTTGGTTTGGACAAGGTAGAGACTGAAGGTAGCAATTGGGGGGTGGGAAGGGGAGGGCGGGGTCTGGTCGAGGGGGTTCCAGCTCTGGCCTGGGTGCCTAGCGAGATGGTGACGGCAGGCGTGTGGACTCTGGCGGAGGCCAGGTGGCGATTTCAGGTGTTGGACATATGGACTCTGGTGCCTGGGAAACAGCTGTGAGGCAGTTCAGTACCCGGGTCGGCTGTGGCAGGATGGACTGTGGGGTAGATGGAGGGAAAACAACAGAGTCAGAGAAGGAGAGAGCAGCAATGGGGGTTTCAAGGAGGAGAGAGGCTGGGCCAGGGGTCACATAGAACTGTAGGTTGTCCGCAGTGTCACCCGCGGACTCTCCTGCCCCCCATCCTCAGAGAGGAGGGAGGAGGCGTAGCAGTTCTCGGTCCTTTCTTGGGCACAGCTGCCCTTTTTCCGAGATGTGTCCTTCCTGGTGGTGTGTGTTGTAATCCCCTCTTTTTATGAAATGGTGGTTACAGATGGGTTTTTCTCCCTAAATTTTCCTCTAGGAACAATGAAGTGCTAGTATCTCCCTGATAGTGTCTCTCCCCCATCCCCCCACCCCACCCCCTGGTATAATGGAATCTGAAGCAGCAGCGGTGAGGTAGACGGGAGGTCAGCAGTGACAGCATCTGATGGGCTGGGCGGGGCTGGTGGCAGTGGGGTGAAAGTCAAGTGAAAGGTGGGCCAGAAGGGTGGGCCCACTGAGTATGGGAAGTTTTGTTTTAAACTTGGCTTTAAGAGCAGGAGGCTGTGTACTTGACTGTCCTTTAGTTTAGTGGAGATTGGAACATGCTTACACCCCGAGGGAAGGGCTAGTGGAGGAAGAGGGGAGGATTGGGGGGAGGGAGGCGGGGCCTGGGAAGGGGGAAGCCTCCGGGGGCCATGCTGAGCACTTCTGGCTTCCCTGCAGGGCGAGCCCCCCTTGGCCCTGGGCCTGTCCACGCGGAAGGCCCTCAGCATCCTGAAGGAGCAGCTGGAGGCGGTGCTGGAGGGACACCTGAGGGAGCAGAAGAAGTGCCTCACCTGGAAGGTAGGCCGAGCCTGGCGGGGAGGGCAGAAGAGCCTGGGGCCCATTCTCAGGGCCCGGGGGCCCAGCGAGGCATCACGGAAAATCCGAAAGAAGCCGGGCTTCCTTCCAGAGTCATGTCCTGACCCCTCCCGCTGCAGGAGCCCAACCGGCTGGACCCCAGCCAAGACCAAAACGAGAAGACAGAGGCAGCCACAGGGGCTGGGTCGGTGGGTGTGGGGGGAAGGCGGCCCCTTCCCACGACCTTGTCCCGGCCTCTCACCCCTCGGCCCCTCTCCGCCCCCCCCCACCCCCCCAGGAGATGTGGAGGAGCAGCTTCCTGCATCACAGTAACCGCTGCTCCTGTTTCCACTGGCCGGGCGCCTCGCTCATGCTGCTGGCCGTGCTGCTGCTGCTGGGCTGCTACGGGGGCCAGCCGGCCGGCAGGTATGTGGCTCCTGCCCAGCGTCTCCTACCCCGGGCTCTGGGCCTTCCCTCTCCTGCCTCAGCTGAGTCTGCCGTCCCACCTACGACATCCCAGGGGAGATGGGCTGCTCCCCCGAAGCTGCCCCCACAGCCGGCGCCTGAGCTGTGTAGGGACCCTAGTCCCTTGGCTAGTTGGTGGTGGAACCAGACTCGACACTCTTGCAGGGAGACTGGGTGGGCTGTGATTGTGGTGTCAGGGCCCTGTGTTGGCCGGGCCGGTGCGAGTAGCCCTCACCTTCCCGCCAGCCACGGGGTGGAGCTGGTGAATGCCTCGGCGCTGTTTCTCTTGCTGCTTCTCAACCTCATCCTCATCGCACGGCAAGATCGGCTGAAACGTCGGGAGGTGGAGTGGAGGCTCCGAGGGATCATCGACCAAATCCAAGGTGAGACCAAGGGCCAGGCGAAAGGCGCTTTGTGATGGGTCAGAGGAAGGACTCCCCTCCTGAGCCCCAGCACATAGGCGTTGCCTCTGGTCAGCATTCTGGGGGCTCTGGGCATCTAGCGAGTTGGCAGGATGCCCTGCGTGCTTTTGAGCAGGACAGTGAGAGCCGTGGGGCCACTGTGGGTGCCCAGGCAGTGGCCCGGGCAGGCCGGAAGGCTAATAGCAGCCAGTTGGCTTGCAGGCTCGCTGTCCGTTGGGAGACTAACCGGGAAGACCCTCTCCCTTGGCAGGACAGTCAGATTTTCTCTTCCAAGTCGGCCCTGTCTGCTGGTTCTGGGCCGGGGAAGGAGCCAGAGGATTGGGGCTGGGAAGCGAGCCGGGAGCTCAGGGTGGGGCAGCCCAGCTCCTAAAGGAGAAGGGAACAGCTCAGGCAGGCGGGTTCCTGCTCATCCTGCCGCGTGGCCAGTGCTCCTGCAGCCCGGGCCGTGGATGGAGACCGCATCAGGCTCTTTGGAGACAGTGGGTCCTGCTTCCCCGGAGTGTGTGGTCTTGTAAGAGAACAGCATCTCCTCTCATGAGACCTTTCTCCTGGGCAGTGGGGGTTGCAGCCCTGAGTGAGAACGTGATATGATTCACTCATTGCAGCCTTGTAGGCACTGGGAGTGCAGCGGTGACCGGGAAGGATGGGTCCTGCTCTCGGGGAGCTAGTCTTTGCTCAGGAACCATCGGTGGCTCCCTCCTGTTTATCGAAGCCATTGTCAGTGGCTCCCCGAACCTCTGGCACAAGCTCTGACCTTTTCCTCCAGCCTCTTCTCTTGCTCCTCATCCTCACGTTAAAACCACTCCCCCTCCCCACTTCCCAGCCCACTGAGGACTTCCCTGCTCCAGTGCCTTTGTCCTGCTGTCCCTCACCCAGCATGCTTTTCCCTCACAACCTCCGGCCGACAGAAACCTCGCCATTCTTCAAGGCCCACCCTCAGTGCTCCCTCTTCCATGAAGCCACCTCGGATTGCCCCAGCTCTGTGCTCCTGCAGCTCCGGGACATTCCCTAACACTCTTAGCCTGTGTGTTTGCTTTATTCGGAGTTATCTGCTCACGTGTCTCACTCCCCCTCTTAGGTGGTGGCTCCTCAAGGCAGGGACTGTGGCGTCCTCACCTTTGTCCTTTGCACGGGGCCCAGCACACCCTCAGCAATGGTTGTGAAATGTATCTGAAAGGAACAAGGAAACAGAGAATAAGAGCTTCAGTGTTCAGAGGAGGTGCAAGTGCCTGGGCTGAGTGGTTGGGAAAGGCTTTGGCCTTGACCGAGGGGAAGTGTTGGAAAGGATGCAGGATTTCAGAGAGGCTTCACGGGCAGGCTAAGCTCCGCGGTGCTGGGTCTGGCTGGGGCCCTGGGTCAGGTGGTCTCCCTCTTTCCGTTCTCATCAGATGCCCTCAAGGATGGCAAGGAGATCAAGTGGCCAGATGCCATGTACCCCGACCTCCACATGCCCTTTGCACCGTCCTGGTCCCTGCACTGGGCCTACAGAGATGGACATCTGGTCAACCTGCCAGTTAGCCTGTTGGTAGAAGGAGACATCATAGCTCTGAGGCCTGGCCAGGAATCGTTCGCCTCTCTGAGGGGGATCAAGGTAGCGCGAGACTTTTCTCCTTCCCTGGAAATGCAGCGGGAGAGTCCACAGGCAGCGGTGGGAGGGTCCCAGTCTTAATCCTGAAGCTCCCGGAGGCCAGCTCCCAGCTTCTTGGGGAACAAAGAAGGGCTGGGACATCTTTCTCCACCTTGTCCTGTTTTTTCTTCTCTGATCCTCAAACCACCAGGAATCCAGCCCTACAGGCCCCGCCCCAGCTGACTCTGCTAACTGATGGGCCCTAACCCCGTGGATGTCCCCACTTCGCTGGAGTTGTCAAGGAGAGGGGCCTCCGAGAGCAGCCTTTCCTCACCCTCCCCTCCTCCCCTCTGTCCCTGGCAGGATGATGAGCACATCGTCTTGGAGCCCGGAGACCTGTTTCCCCCCTTCTCGCCACCGCCCTCCCCCCGGGGAGAGCTGAAGAAAGGGCCCCAGAACCCCCAGCAGCACCGGCTGTTCCGTGTCCTTGAGACCCCCGTGATTGACAACATCAGGTAGGGGTGCTGCCCGCCTTTCTCCTGCTCCCCGCACCCCTGACCTCTCCTCTTCCCCAGTGCCTCTGTGAGCTGGGGGTGGGGGAGAAAGAAGGAACCTGTCCATTCGAGGCCCCTTAGGCCAGGCCCTCTGTAGGTTCCTCTCTTTAGCATCTTGTGAGCACTCTGAGCCCAGTGATGGCTCCCCTCCCAGTTCGAGCTCTGGAGGCCAGCACAGGCCACTCTCCCCGGGACACCTGGCTGGGGCTGAGGAATAGGAGGCAATTGCAGGCCTCCGGGATGCTGAGTGCAGGTGCTCAGTGAAGGTGCGCGTTTCTGGCCTTTCCCTTGAGCATCGGGTCACCTCTTTCTGCAGATGGTGCCTGGACATGGCCCTGTCCCGCCCTATCACTGCTCTGGACAACGAGAGGTTCACGGTGCAGTCGGTGATGCTGCACTACGCCATGCCCGTGGTCCTGGTGCGTGAGGTGGGGCGCCGGGGCAGGGGAGAGGGGAGTGGGGGAGCCTCAGGGCCAGCTCAGGTGAGTGTGGGAGTAGAGGCGGGGGTCCCAGAGTGAGCCAGCCAGTGTCGGGGGGTGAGTGGGCAGAGGAAGGGGAGCCTCAGAGCCTGGGTCGTCTCTGGGGTTGGGGGGTTAAGGCTGCACCTCTCCCCCTCCCAACAGGCCAGCTTCCTCATCACCAATGCCCTGCGCTTCATGCTGCGCGCCCCCGGGGTCACGTCCTGGCAGTACACCCTCCTCCAGCTACAGGTAACCCCCTCCTTTCCTCTCGGCCTGCTTTCCTCCTTCCCTGGTGGCCGAGTCCCCTCATGTTCCCCGGCTTTCCCTCCTTCTCTGCAGCCAGGGGCCCCTTAGGCTTCAGCTTAAGAACACCTGCTTCCCCTTCCTCCCTCCCTGCCCCCAACAGCTGTCCTGTCCCCTCACCCCAGCCCTGCCCGCCCTCCCTGGGGCCAGCCGCTCTTCCAGATCCCTCAGTGTGGGTCCCTCTCTCGCAGGTGAATGGCGTCCTGCCCATCCTCCCCCTGCTCTTTCCAGTCCTCTGGGTCCTGGCAACCGCCTGCGGAGAAGCCCGGGTCCTGGCCCAGATGAGCAAAGGCTCCCCCAGCTCTCTGGTAGGTTTTCCCAAGGCATCTGGGGGCACGTGCAAAAGGAACCAAGACAGGAACTACAGAGGGAGTCGGCTCTGCCCCAGTGAATAGGGACAGGAGTGGGAGTGCGGGCCCCTTTCCACCCAGAAGAGCCTCCAGGCCAGGCCTGGGGGTGTGAGTGCCTCCTGGCTCTCAGCACACAGGGGACCGGGGCTGCCTGGGGCCGTCCTTTGCCAAGATGTTGGGAGCCTTGCTGGTGTGGGGCCCCACCTGCAGCTTGGAGGCCTGTGTGAGGGCAGTGTCTTCCCTGAGCTCCCCCTTCTCTCCGTGCAGCTGGCCAAGTTCTCAGAGGATACTCTCAGCAGCTACACAGAAGCCGTGTCCACTCAGGTACACGCACCGGGCCGATCCTGCCCCAGGTCCCTTCTGGAACCCTGGACGCCCCCACTTTATGACCTTCTAGCCTCCAGGAGGCTCTCAGAGCCCCGAGTCCTCATCTCACACGGGCAGTGTGTCGCTGCCCTGCCCGGACAAATGCCTCCGCACCCCAGCTTCCGGGTGCCCCTGGACCGTTGCCTCTGGTGACCCCAGAGACTCTCTCCTGGGAAATGTGGCTGAGTCCCAAACGGCCTTTCTCCCACCAGGAAATGCTGCGCAGCATTTGGGGCCACTTCCTGCGGGTGATCCAGGGGACATCGTCCACGCTGAGCCACAGCTCCAGCCTGCTGCACAGCCTGGGCTCCGTCACGGTGAGGGGCCCTGCGGGAGGGCTCGCCTCAGCAGGCCTGCTTCCTGCCTCACCTGGGTGCCTGCCTGCCCCTCCACGGCCCCTGGCAGGTTGGGGAATGCCAAGCCCGTCTCCCCCACCATCTCTCCCCACAGGTCCTGTGCTGTGTGGACAAACAGGGGATCCTGTCGTGGCCAAATCCCAGCCCAGAGACCGTGCTGTTCTTCAGCGGGAAGGTGGAGCCTCCGCACAGCAGCCACGAGGACCTGACGGATGACCTGTCCACCCGCTCCTTCTGCCACCCCGAGGTGGAGGAGGAGGTGCGGCAGGGGCCTCAGGGAGGGCGAGGCTAAGGGAGAAGGCAGGCGCGGGCACCATTAGGATCTGCCTCTGAGCAGAGCAGGCAGAGCCCCCATAAGGCAGAGGGGACGTCAGCCCCCTGCCTCCCAGGTCCAGGCAGCCGTCGGGACCCTGGTCTGAGGCCTGTACCCCTTGCTCTCCTCAGCCCCATGAGCGGGATGCCCTCCTGGCTGGCTCCCTGAACACCACGCTGCACCTGGCCAATGAGCAGGAGCGCGGCGACTGGCCTGCTGACGGCCCCAAGGTCCCTGAGCCCTGCTCTCACCACAGAGCGCACGGCCACAGCAAACACCCGTCCGGCTCGAACGTGAGCTTCAACAGGGACCCAGAGGGCTGTGAGGATGAGCCCGGCAAGGTGAGGGGAGCGGAGAGCAGCCCCCGCGGTCAGGCTCAGGGCGTCCAGCCTCCCCTGCTGCAGGGGCCCGAGGGGTGCAGCCAGCCTGGTGGGTGGCGCTGGAAGCACAGCTTCTCAGGTCCCCAGGCTTGGCCTGGCAGGGCACCTCCTGTGGCTTCGCCCGCGGCTCCTCTGTGAAGTCGGCTCTTGCCCCTCCCTGGATCTCGCTGTTGGCCATTGGTGCGGGGAGGCCCCTTCCTCCTAGCCGCGGCCTGCCCGTGCCTCCCTCGAAAATATTTTCCCTGAGAAAGGTCCTTCGTTGTTTCCTCCTTGGTCTGTTCACCCGCGTCTTAGGTATTGCCAGTGTCATTGGGCACAAGATCCAGAAGCAGCCAGGAACTCAAGAAAGACAAGGCGGGATTTCTGGGAGGGCTGGGGAAGCGTGAGCATGCTGTGCTGGGAAGGGGGGGGTCTTCTCTCAGGAACACCCCACACCCGTCCCAGTCTGAGGACCCCTGTCCCCTCCACGTTGCCCCCAGATGCAGCCTGGGCTGGAGAGCGAGCCCTACGAGGCTGAGGACTTCGTGTGTGACTACCACTTGGAGATGCTGAGCCTGTCGCAGGACCAGCAGAACCCCCCCTGCATCCAGTTTGATGACTCCAACTGGCAGCTGCACCTCACCTCCCTCAAGCCCTTGGGCCTCAACGTGCTGCTGAACCTGTGCAACGCCAGCGTCACCGAGCGGCTGTGCCGCTTCTCCGACCACCTGTGCAACATCGCCCTGCAGGAGAGCCACAGCGCCGTGCTGCCCGTCCACGTGCCCTGGGGGCTCTGCGAGCTCGCCCGCCTCATCGGTGCGTGGCCACCAACTCCAGACAGACCAGTCCCGGGCATGGCATTTACCGAGGTTGCCAGGAAGCCTCCTTGCTCCTGGTCCTTGCCCTTTAACAGGCACTGCTGTCTGACTGCTTCCCAATCTGAGAACAGAACTGGGGGTGGAGGGGTGGAAGGGGCCAGCCAGCATGGATTTTGTCCCATGAGGTGGACGGCGGGGGTCAGGCGCAGTGGCTGGGCTTTCTCCCAGAGGCCCTGACTGCTGTCCTCCCGCTGCAGGCTTCACTCCTGGGGCCAAGGAGCTCTTCAAGCAGCAGAACCACCTGGCGCTCTATCGCCTCCCCAGTGCCGAGATGGTGAAGGAGAGCTCCCTGGGAAGGCTGTCCTGTGTCACCAAGCGGCGCCCCCCGCTCAGCCACATGATCAGCCTCTTCATCAAGGACACCACCACCAGTGAGCCTCCCATGCTTGGCCCACATCAGGACAAACCTTCCAGCAGCTTGGGCCAAGGCTCTGCCCTCCTCGTCCCTTTTTGGGATGAGTAGATGAGCACCAGGCAGCTTCTTAAGACCTCAGATGTGGCAGGGATTGGTTTGGGGAACCAGGCTGGGATGGTGGCAGTCACAGAGGATGGGACTGTCTGAAGGATGGGCAGCTTAGTGCCTGCATTACAAGCCCAGCGGCGTTCTACACAGGCTCGCTACGGCCAGGCCTGGCTCGTTCCCTCCACCCCACGATGGCAGTGCTACCTGTGAGGTCACAGTGAGCAGCAGGGGTGGCTTGGGCACTGATGGTCTGGCCTTTTTATTCACTCCCCGCAGGCACAGAACAGATGCTGTCCCATGGCACAGCAGACGTGGTCTTGGAGGCCTGCACAGACTTCTGGGATGGAGCTGACATCTACCCTCTTTCGGGTTCCGACAGGTGGGTGAGGGGCCAGAGCATTGGGCTCAGGCGGTCTGCCTTCCTGCTCCCAGGACTACCCGCCTCACTTCCACCCTGCTTCCCTGGCAGAAAGAAAGTGCTGGATTTCTACCAGCGCGCCTGCCTCTCTGGCTACTGCTCCGCCTTCGCCTACAAGCCCATGAGCTGCAGCCTGTCCTCCCAGCTCAATGGCAAGTGCATCGAGCTGGTGCAGGCGCCGGGCCAGAGCAGCATCTTCACCCTGTGCGAGCTGCCCAGCACCACCCCCATCAAGCTGAGCACCCGCCACAACAGCTGGAGCTCCGATGGTACCGTGCGCGGCCGTCCTGTGGGGGCCAGAGTGGGAAGGGCTTCCCGAGGGCAGAGGGGACAGCGGGCACAGCCCTGGGCCTGGAACGCCCAGGGGGGCAGTCACTATCTGGTGACGTGGGGGGGTCCCTTTGTCTTCTCCCGTATAAACCGGGTGCTTCCTCTGTCCTCACGGGTTTCTTGTGACACTCCAGTGGGACGACATAGAAAACCGCTTTCTGTGAGAGTTACACAATAGAGGCGGTAGAGCATGAGCCTCTCTGAGTCAGACCAAGGCCAGGTCCCAGACCCTGCAGGGACAGAGGGACTCAGAGCTCCACTACCCCCACCCTCCTCTCCGCCAAACTCATGGGGTCTTATGATCTGAGAGACGATGAATTGAAGCCGTTGCCAAGGGTGGGCCAGCCCCCTTGCCCAGACCAGGGCCGGCTGTGGTCACTCAGGGGGATTGTCACCGGACTGATGAGTGCCTTTCATTGTCTTTTCTCCTGTGTCTGTTGGCTCCTCCATGTGCCCCGGCTGTGTGCGTGCGTGGCTGTGTGTGGTCCGCGGGGGCCCGCGTGCTCTTTGATTTGGGTGTGGCATCTGTGTGTGTGGCCCTGGGCTGCCTCCTGGAATTTGCTGGTTCCGGGTGTCCTGACTGGGCCGTGTCCTGGCTGGTCTTGGTGCCTTGTGCCAACCTGAAGAAGGGATCGGGGAGGTGCTGGAGAAGGAAGACTGCATGCAGGCCCTGAGCGGCCAGATCTTCATGGGCATGGTGTCCTCCCAGTACCAGGCCCGGCTGGACGTCGTGCGCCTCATCGACGGGCTGGTCAATGCCTGCATTCGCTTCGTCTACTTCTCTTTGGAGGATGAGCTCAAAAGCAAGGTGGGGAGAGCCACCCCCTCTGCCGCCACCGATCCTTGTTCCCACGGGCTTCGGGGCCCCTCGTTCATGGCCATCCGCCTTCCGCAGGTGTTTGCAGAGAAGATGGGCCTGGAGACAGGCTGGAACTGCCACATCTCCCTCACACCCAATGGGGACATGCCTGGCTCCGAGATCCCCCCCTCCAGCCCCAGCCACGCTGGCTCCCTGCACGATGACCTGAATCAGGGTGAGGGCAAAGGTTTGTGGTGGGGACAAGGTGGGGGTGGGTGACTCCCCCGACCTTGGAGCTGTTCCAGAAAGAGCCCCATAGAGCCCTCCTGATACATACATTCCCTTGGAAAATGGCTCAGATCTCCCTGTGGTAACAGCAGCTGACAGGGGAGGGAGGGGACCTGCGGGCAGGAAGTTCCATGCCATTTGCAGGGCAAGGAAAGGCCTCCAGAAGGCTGGCCCCAAGGTGAGGGACGGCCTTTCATCCCCACAGTGTCCCGAGATGATGCAGAAGGGCTCCTGATGATGGAGGAGGGCCATTCCGATCTCATCAGCTTCCAGCCTACGGACAGTGACCTCCCCAGCTTCCTGGAGGACTGCAACCGGGTACGACAGCAGGTCTGCGCCCCCGGCCCCTGGAAGTGGCACATGGCAGAGGAGGGAGGGTCACGGGCATCTCTGCTTTTTCTCCAGGCCAAGCTGCCTCGGGGCATCCACCAGGTGCGGCCCCACCTGCAGAACATCGACAACGTGCCCCTGCTAGTGCCCCTGTTCACTGACTGTACCCCCGAGAGTGAGTACTGTGGCCACAGTGACTCGGGCAGCCTGTTCCCTTCCACTGAGCGCTGACAAGGCTGGGACCCCGTGAGCTCTTGAGGAAGTGTGGGCTTCCCCTGCAGGGAGCAAAGGCACCTGGGCTGGGAGGAGCTGGGGAGTCTAGTGGGCTGGAGCCATGGGCGTGCCCATTCCGGGGAGTCAGAAGTGTCAGAGGATTGGGTAGGATAGTCACAAAGGGGGAGCCCACTTCCTGTCTCCTCCTGTCCTGGGGGTCTCTGCCCAGTGCCCTGCATGGGGCTCCGCCTGCCTGATTTGTGACCGACTCTGCCCTCAGCCATGTGTGAGATGATCAAGATCATGCAGGAGTACGGGGAGGTGACCTGCTGCCTGGGCAGCTCTGCCAACCTGCGGAACAGCTGCCTCTTCCTCCAGAGCGACATCAGGTCAGGGGCACCGCCTCTGCCTCCCGGAAACCCCAGATTGGGTTTGCATGGGGCTGGGGTGTATATTATGGCCGATCTTGCCCTGGTTGAGGGGACCAAGGGATCTGGGCATGGTGGGGAGAAGAGGGAGCAGGTGCTCGCCCCGTCCTGTGGGAGATGGGGTCTCTCGAAGTACAGCTGATGGGTATGCTTCCCCCTGTGCTGCTCAGCATTGCCCTGGACCCCCTGTACCCATCCCGCTGCTCCTGGGAGACCTTCGGCTATGCCACCAGCACCAACATGGCCCAGGCCTCGGATGGCCTTTCTCCCCTGCAGCTCTCGGGGCAGCTCAACAGCCTGCCCTGCTCCCTGGCCTTCCGCCAGGAGGAGACCATCAGCATCATCCGCCTCATCGAGCAGGTGGGGGCTTGGGCTGGTGGTGGGAGCGGGGGTGCAGGGCCTGCTTGGGGTGGGGAGCTATCAGGACACAGGATCCATCTGGGTTGCCTCCGGGCGAAGCTCTCCCGGGCGGGCGGCTTGGTGTGCAGGAGCATTGGGGCATCTGGCTCCTGGCTGAGGTTGGTCAGCTATAGGGTTTGAGTGAGGCCGCAATCTGTCCTTCCCGGCCCCTAGGCTCGGCATGCCACCTACGGCATTCGCAAGTGCTTCCTCTTCCTGCTGCAGTGCCAGCTGTCTCTCGTGGTCATCCAGGTGAGACATTGTCCCCTCCCCGCCTGCTTCTTTGCTCAAGGGCCAGCCTAGGGGCCCCCAGAGCCCCCCTGACACCGCTGGGCTTTTGGAGATGACCCCTGAGCAGAATAGCGTCCCCTCCAGCCCCAGCTCCACGAGGCCAGGACGTGAGCGTCTGTCTGGGCCCAGGGCGAGGCAGCCTCGGGGCTCCCAGTCCTGTTTGTCAGAACCTAACCGGGCTTCCGGGGCTCTCCTGGCCCAGTTCCTCTCTTGCCTAGTCCAGCTGCCACCGCTGCTCAGTACCACCGACATCCTGTGGCTGTCCTGCTTTTGCTATCCCCTGCTCAGGTGAGAAGCCGGCCGGCCCTCTGTGCCCAGGCAGGCGGGGTGGGAGGTCACCGAGCACTCCGGGAACCCGGGTTCAGGGAGCCCTGCTCAGTGCTCACCTCCTCCCGCAGAGGGAGCAAGGGTGTGTGTGTGTGTGTGTGTGTGTGTGTGTGTGTGTGTGTGTGTGTGTTGTGGGTGCCCCTTTGTCTTATCCCTCCTGCCCACCAACCCTGACCCAAGACTCCAAAAAGGCTTCTCACATGGGAATTGGGAGACAGAGGGTCATGGCGCCGCCCTTCACCCAGTCTCTGCTTTTCAGCATCTCTCTGCTGGGGAAGCCCCCCCATAGCTCCGTCATGTCTGTGGCGACAGGGAAAAACCTTCTCTCCATTCCTAAGAAGGTAAGCGAAGTGGACCTGTGAGCCTGGGCCTTTCCCAGGAACGAGCTTAGAAGAGGCTGATCCTTGAGGCAGGGAGTGATCAGATGGGCCTCCACCACAGTGCCCCCCACCAAAGGGAGGTGGGGGGACAGAGCTGGGAAAGATCCTCGCTGGGGCGGGCAGTCCCTGCTCCGTTCCCCCATCCGGGCTGCCCACTCACTGAAGAGCCTGTTGAATCCGAGTGCCAAGTGCCGGAGGGGCCATGGCCTCTGGAGTGACAGGCTCCTTCTTCCCACAGACCCAGCACTACTTCCTGCTCTGCTTCTTGCTCAAGTTCAGTCTCACCATCGGCTCGTGCCTCATCTGCTTTGGCTTCACATTGCAGAGCTTCTGTGACAGCTCCCGGGCCCGCAACCTCACCAACTGCTCCTCCATCATGCTGCCCAGGTGAGTCCCGCCCCCGGCCCACCTCGCCCCCAGGCCACCTCCGCAGGGCCCGGAGAGGGCTGAGTGCACACCTTGCTTTGGCAGCCATGCAGACACGGCTCCAGCCTGGTTTGATGACTTTGCCAATGGGCTGCTACTGGCTCAGAAGCTCACTGCTGCCCTGATCGTCCTGCACACTGGTAAGGGCTCCCGGAAGGGGGCCAGTGGTGGCTGGTGGGGTGCCTCGGGGACCAGGCCTTGGGCCGTGCAAGTCTGATGCCTCCTCTGTTCCCATTTTCTCCAGTCTTCATTTCTGTCACCCACGTGCATCGCACCAAGCCCCTGTGGAGAAAGAGCCCCTTGACCAACCTCTGGTGGTCCATGACGGTGCCCGTGGTGTGAGTGTGGCTCAGCTGGAGGAGGGGGCGGGGGCTGGGGCAGGCCTACTATGACTTGAGGGTGGGGTTTGGGTGGAGATTGAAGGGTTCCCTTCTTGAGCTACTGCTGTACTGAGAAAAGCAGGGAAGGGAGTGAGAAGTCCCAGGTTGACCCGGCGCTGCCACCCCCTCCTGCAGGCTGCTGGGGCAGGTGGTCCAGACGGCGGTTGACCTGCAGCTGTGGACGCACAGGGACAGCCGCGTCCACTTTGGCCTGGAGGACGTGCCTCTGCTGACGTGGCTCCTGGGCTGCCTGTCCCTGGTCCTTGTGGTGGTCAGCAACGAGATCGTGAAGCTGCACGAGATCCGGTGAGCCACCAGCAGGGCACTCCCTCTGGGCCGGGCCTGCTCCCTAAGCCTGTCATCCCCTGGGCATCATTCCCTCGCCTCCTGGCTACTCATCCCTGCCTCCTCCTGTGGCCTGCCCTGACCCGATTTAATCCCCGCCCCCCTTCCCCAGGGTCCGGGTCCGCTACCAGAAGCGACAGAAGCTGCAGTTTGAAACCAAGCTGGGCATGAACTCTCCCTTCTGAGCCATCGGCCTTGGTGGTCACAGTACCAGACCCATTTCTGAGTCTGGGGAGTTGGTATCATGAATGTTTCAGGGTTTGCTCTTGTGCCCCATGGCACTGGAGGCCCAGATCCCGTGCCAGACCCAGCTGTCGTCTTGACGCCAGGGCTACTGTGGAGGAGTGAGGGAGCCAATGCCATGTCAGGACAGCCTGGCTCTTCCCTGCGCCTCACCAGGGGCCTTCTTGAATGTCTGACCTCATGTGCTTCGCAAAGGGGCTCCCAGCCCACTCCTGGGGGCTGTCCCTCTTCAGGGCGCACTAAGCCAGTGCCCTGTGCTCTGGGGCCCCTGGGCGGGGCTGTGAACGTGGGGCCAGGGCCTCAACCTTTTTTGAAGGAACCTTGACAGCAGCTGTGGGGGGGTCCAGTCAACTCTCAAGGTCGCCATTGAAGGCCAGGGTGACCTTCCATCCTGTCTTCCTGGGGCAGGGACCTGGATGTGGCCAAGCACTTCCCCTCCTCCCTCTGTAGGGGAGCCTCACAGGGACCTGAAGGTGAAGGACCCCTCACCCTAGAACCTCTCCCTGTGCCTGCCTCGAGCTGGCCACCAGTCAGTCTCGGGGACACGCCCAGGGCTCCTCCAGCCCCTGCATCGTTCTCCTGTGAGAATGTTTTTACTGGTGTATATTTTTTACTGGAAATGAGCCTTTTAGGAATGAATGTAGACTGGTTTGTATTAAAACTTATAAATTGCATAAGAAAAACCTGTGGCTGGTCCATGAGGCAGCCCCTAAGGGGAGGAGAGGAGGGCTCAAGCCTTCCTCCTTTCGCCGCGACCGAGCCCAGGGTTGCGGCCGAGGTGCACAGCACAGATCCAAACACACAGGCGATCACGTGGAATGACACTTTCATTGGCGTTAGTTGGGGTAAGAGGTTAATTTACAGAGCCAGGGCCCGGCCAACCAGGTCAGGCTTCCAGCCCCGAGCTGGGCAGTGGGCACTCTTGCTGTGGCTGGAAGCCCCTCCCCACTGCGTCTTCTCAGGCAGTTATAGAATAAATTCCGTTTAAAATATATGCATTTCTCTCTGCTTAAAAAATAACATTTACAGTTGAAAAAGTTTGGACTTTGGGGGTCTATTAATCCCGCTGCCCCCACCCTGCCAGCTTTGCCTCGCAGGCAGGGGAGGAACCGGTGTCTGGCCTGGGCACCGCCACCTCCAGCACACAGGCCCTGGTGTTTATTTACATGTCCTATGTACACCTGTGGGACCCAGCCAGACACACCGCTCCTCCAGCCTCTGCACCGGACAGCACAGCGGGTGGCAAGAGGCCCTTGGCACAGGAACGGGAGACACTTGCGGGGGGAGGGGCACAGAAGCTGCCACCACCTTTCTCCCTGGGCGGGAGCTCTTACCAGGGTCCCTGACCAAAGGGTAGGGCTCTTTGCTCAGGTTAGACACTGGGAGGGGTTTCACTGAGATACCAGGTTCTGACAAGCTCCCTTGGCCCCCCAGGGGGCGGCTCCCCTGGAACTGCAGTGCTGACAGCCACTGGCTCGGAGCAACAGGAGGGACCCTGCTAGGGCGGCAGGAACGTCTGTGTTGGAGCAAAGGCAATGGACGCTGCAGGTGGGTCTAGCTCAGTCCAGCATGGCGTCCAGCTGGTCAGCCAGGGCATCAAACATGGTGCTGATGTCATCCAGGATGTGCTTGGTGGAGGTGCTGGGGGGGCTGCAGGGGGGGGAGCACCAGGTCAGATCGGCCAGATCACCGCGCCAGCCCTGGGCAAGGGCCCTGCTACTAAGCCTGGCAGGTGCCAAGTGCTTTCCAAGAAGGAGTAGCTGTCCCTTCCTTACACGAGTGCACTGGGGCTCAAATGACTTGTCCAAGCTCATGTGCCTCTAAGTGGCAGCAGCCAACTTCCCTGCAGGTCAGACCTGGGTGACCAAGACCTGGGCTCTTCCCCTCCCAACAGGGGATCCCCAGACTGAGGATCTGCCTGTGAGGTCCCTGCCCCCCAACCCCAGGACCCCCGGAAAAAGGATATGGGAGGAATTTTCCCTATGCCGCCACCTTCTCCCCCTCCCTGCCCAGCAGCCCTCACCCCTCTCGCTCCTCAGCGCCAATGCTCTTCTCCGCGGCCCGCAGTGCGGCTGCCAGGGACGAGCTGGTCCGTTCCAGTCTCTGCTGGGCCTGGCCCGAGCCCACAGCCCCCGTGCTCTCCGGACGGGGAGGCGGTACAGGGCGGGGGCCAAGTCGGGGAGCCAGCTTAGGGCCAGAAAATGCCAGCTGGGTGCAGGCCACAGACACGGGCTTGGGAGCTGTTCCTGCAGAGACAGGTTGGCTTGTGACTCAACTGGGCTGGACACAACCCCTGCCAACAGTGCCCGGTCCCCGCAGGCCCTGGCTCATACCTGCTCCAGGCACCTTGATGAGGGCAGCGGGCGGAGCTGGGGGCTCTGGTTCTCCACGCTGCCGACTGCCTGCCGAGTTCTCCAGAGCTGGCCCAGGGCAGGGGGGCTTGGAGGGCGGGGTGGGAGGGCTGGGAGGGAGCGGGGCTGCAGCTCCTGGAGTTGGAAGGCTGCTAGGGTCTGGCTGAGGAGGGCAGGGAGAAGCCACAGGGGACTCGCTGGGGGTCTGGGAGGGCATGGGGGCAGAGGGGCTGGGCATGGCGGTGGCTACTCCGAAGGCCAGAAGTGCCGTCTGCAGCGGCTCTCTCTCCCGGCATTTGGGCCTCCGCTTAACAGTGTCTGACTCTGTGAGGTTGAAGTCGAGGCCGGTGGGCACTGGTGTCTCCCGGGACGGGGGCCCGGCCGGCTTGGGCCGCTGTTTGATAGTCAGGTTCCCCTCCTCCGCAAACGGGAGCCCTTCCCCTGAGCTGCCCCGGGATGGGGGGGTCCCCTCGGGCCCCGGATCCTCCTCTTCCTCCGTGTCTGATGCGGGGCCCGCTGGGGCAGGTGGGCCCGGGGGCTCTGATGGGCCAGCTGGTTCACTCAGTGTTCGCCTTCGGGGCCCCGGGGCCCCCTCTGTGGGCCCTAGGCTTCCATCTAGTGCAGGTGGCTCCGGGGTGGGGCCAGGGACAGAGCTGAGGCGCTTTGGAGGAGGTGGGGGGGGGCCTTTGCGTCGGGCCCGAAGGGCAAAGGACTGGCTACGGGGAGCTCCTCGAACTGGGGTCTGGCTAGGGCTGGGCCGGGCTAGGGTGCTGCGTCCTGGTCGCCGGGTGAGGGTGGCATAACTGCCCAAAGCACTGCCCACCGGCCCTTCGGCCTCCCCCTCGGCTTCCCCCTCGGCTGGGCCTGGGCGGCTCAGGCTGTGGGACCGGCGCTTGGGCCGAGGAGGGTCTGGAGGAGCGGCAGGGGGGCCAGCCAAGTATGAGAAGGCTCGGGGTGCACCCGGAGGTGGCCCTGGGGCTGGGCTGGAGGGTGAGCCCTGGGGGTACATAAAAACATAACCAGGAGGCCCTTGGCCGGGAAGTGGGGAACAAAGCTTAGGGGGCCGCTCTGTGCCCTCCGGAAGGTTCCTTTCCTGTGGGGTGCTAGGGTCTCCACTGCTGGGCTGAGGGGCAGGCTGTTCCTGTGAGTGGCCAGACCCCCGTGAGCGAGCTCCAATGCTCTCCTGGCTTGGGGAGCGGGCAGGGGGCAGGGGGAGTGGCTCAGGGCCGCCCCCCGCCATGGCTGCCTGTAGCTCTGGGCTCAGCTCACTGCCCTGAAAGGTGAGAAGGCGTGGGCCAGCTGCAGCAGGTCCGTCCCCATTCTCCAGCCCCTCGATGGCCATCAGCTCCGGGCCCCTGGCCAGTCGGCGGCCGCCCTCCCCTGCGGCCTCCCCGTGCAGCAGGCCCCGCCGAAGCTCGGCCAGACGCTTCACACCCAGCATGAGCTTCTTCTGATGACCTGAGAGGGGTGCATACGGGTGGCAGGGTTAGCGGGGCCGCACAGGGTCACCCCAGTTCCTCTCCAACCCCGTTCTCTCTTCTGGGCCTGGACCCTGAAAACATCTGGAAGACCCTGGGCGGCAGGTGGGTGCCTGGCCAGAGGCCCCAGTGCAGCCGGCTCACCAAGCTTGTTGACGCCGATCTCCTGCAGCTCCTCCCAGGTGAGGTCGGCCACCAGCCCCATGGAGTCGTAGCCGCTGCTCAGCAGCTTCTTGTGGTACTGCGGCAGCCCCAGCGCGCACAGCCACTCCAGCAGGTCCGCCTGCAAGAGCACCAGCGCCGTCGGAGCAGGCTCCCCCGCCAGCCTCGGCCCCAAGCCAGGAGGCCCCGCAGCCACAGCTGAGGGTGGCAGCGCGTGCGGCTGCCCACTCACCGGGATGTAGTTGGGCAGCCACTCGGTGATGCTGAGCTGGGCGATCTCGGAGGCGATCTTCTTCCTGTGCCCAGGCTTGGTCACCCCGATGGCCGTCAGGTCCTGCCCCAGAGTGGTGCCATTAGCCCCTGCTCTGCCTCCTGGGCCCTGCCCCGCCCTCCCACGGGGCACCCACCTCTGGCGTCATGCGGCTGATGGTTGGCACGTCGTAGCCGGCCTGCAGGAAGTGGGCAGTATAGCCCTCCAGCTGGAACTCACTGAGCCAGTTATAAATGGCCTGGGCATCCTGAGGTCGGGATAGGGCTGACATTAACGAGCCGAGTGTGCTGAACAGGGGCCAGGGCCAGGGCCCAGCCAGCCGCCCAGCCGCCCCTAGGGGCCTGGCCTGAGTGGCCTGAGAAGGGACTTAAGTCCATACTGAGGCCCATGCAACCCCCACCCGGGGCCCGCAGCCCCCTGCCCAGTGGAGGCCTCACCTTCCCCTCCAGCAGCTGCTCCGGCCTCACGTCCTGGGTGAAGAGCTGCTCCCCAGAGTGACAGTTGGCCAGAGGGCGGTGGCTCAGGCTGCCTTTTAGGAGGGACAGAAATGGAATCAGGGGTGGCAAGATGAAGGGGTGCCAAGCCCTCCGCCGCCTCACCTGCACCTCTCCCAGCCCATCCAGGTCCCATTTACCTTTCCTACCTGCCAGGGATGGGGGGTGCAGTCCCGGCAGCCCCTGGTCCTCTCCGGCAGAGGGGAGCGGCTGCACACAGGGAAGCAGCGACTCAGTGTTTGGGGAAATGGCAGCAGGAGGGGGAGCCCTGCCCTGTCAACAACCCCACCCCCCCCCCGTACCTGGGCGTTCTCAATCAGGAGCCCAGTGCCGTGGCCGTTGGTGCCCTCGGAACTCTGCCCGCTGCCAGCACTGCGGATACTGCCCACACTGCCCTCACTACCCACGCTATTCCTGTCACCTGCTGGAAAGGCAGAAGCAAAGGGGTTAGAGTCCCAGTTGGCCCTGCCAACAGCTGACTGGCAGTCAGACGCCCACCCTGGTGCCAGGCTGCCCTCCGGGAGGATGTACCTGGACTGTCTGGGCTGAGGCCCACCCGAGGGAGCTGGCCATAGGTGAGAGGGTGCAGGGAGTCGTCAGCCGGGGGCTGCGGTGTCCGAGAAAAATTCGGGCGCAGGGGTGTGGGTGCAGAGGGGAGGCGGGGCGCAAGGATGCCCACCCGCTTGCTGACCACCTCGACAATGCCCGGGGGGAAGTAGCCCACACGGTCCGTGCCCCTCTGGCTCTCGTGGATATGGCCCTTCCAGCGGCCATCAGGATGCTGCTCTAGCACCTGTGGCAGATGGGGGAGGGGGAGGCAATGGTTACTTCCCGTATCCAGCCAGGGCAGGCGGCCAGCCCTGTAGCTGCGGTCCCCCACCCCCAAGAAGCTGGTCTCTAACGCACAAGTCAGCCCACAGTTCTGCGCCTGCCGTCAGCATCCAGCCCAGGCCCCGTGTGCTTCTAGAACATACAAATAAAAGTCCTGGCATCAGCCCGGTTGAAATCCCAGCTCCACTGCTTGCTAGCCATGTGGCCTTGGGAAGTCACATTAACTTCTCTAAGCCTCAATTTTGTCTCTGCAAAGGGAAAGGTGATAGCGCCTACCTCACCCGGACTGGAAAATCAACGACATAATCACATAAAGGCCTTAGCACAGAGCCTACCCACAGTAGGTCCCCATCAAGTTAAGTGACAGTGACCACCTGTATTCGCACAGGAGTGCCCGCACCGGCCCTCACCGTAATGACGTCCCCTGCCCGGACATTGAGGGCAGTGGGATCGTGGAGGTTCCAGAAGTCCTTGAGCGCTCGAACCTTCAGGATCCCCGAGGCCTCTAAGAGAAGGGGGAGGACAGGTGTCACCTCGGTCCTTAGGACGTCTTCCTACCCCTGCTGTCCCCTCCAGGCCCCTCCCAGGTCCCTGCCTCATCATCCCCACAGCACTCCCCCTGACTAGCCCCAGCCCCGGGAGTGTGACTCCACTCCTGCTTCCCGGTCCCCACTGGGCTGGGCCTCCCCACACTCACCCCGCAGCAGCTGCTTGATCTCCCGGCTGGCCTGGGAGGTGGTGAACTGATTCACGATGTCCAGTGCCGTCTGGTTGTACGTGTTGCGAATGTTCACGTCCACCCCGCCCTGGGGACACAGTGCGGAGTGAGCGTGCACGAAGCACCTCGCTGGTCATTTCCCACAATCCTCACGACCACCAGGAGGCAGGTACTGTTTCCTTATTTTACAGATGAGGACATGGAAGCTCAGAGGTAGGGTCAAGGAGAGCTCAAGGTCACTTGGTAAGGGGCAGAAGTGGGGCTTGAACCAGGTCCATCTGCTCTCCAGCCACTTGGCCAGCACCATGTTGGTGAGGGGCACCGCTCATAGCCTCCACAGCCGGCCTCAGACCGGCATCTGGTGGGCTCTGTGGGCACCCGCGGGATGACCAGGCGCCCACACCCACCTCCAGGAGCAGCCGCACCACCTCGGTCTTGCCGTACAGCGCGGCCTCGTGCAGCGCCGTGCCCGTTTTGGTCTGGCGGTTGATCTCAATCCCCGCTCTCAGCAGCTGCCTGTGGAGGCAGGGGAGGAAGCCAATTGCTGGGGGCAAAGGTGAAGAGGGCAGCAGGGCAGGGCACCGGGAGGACACTGCTGGCCCCCCAGGAAGGGATGAGGAAATGAAGGTGGGGAGCGATGGTACCTGATGACCTCTCTGTGGCCGTTCTTGGCAGCCAAGTGCAAGGGTGTGGTGTAGTTGGGATCACACGGGTCCTTGGCCTCGCCCTCCAGCAGGGCCACACATAAGTGGCTGTTCAGTAGCAGCTGGGCCACCTGCAGAAATCAGCACCCAGCTAGAGCCTCCTCTTGAGACGCCCACAGACGCCCAGAACCCGCCCCCCAAGGGCCGAGGCCTCACCTTGAGCCGCCCGAACTCGCAGGCCAGGTCCAGGGGCGTCTTCTTGGCCTTGTTGACCAGGCAGGGGTTGGACTGATGCTGGAGGAGCATTTCTGACTGGGGGGGAGGGGAGCCGAGTGAGGGGTCTGGCCTGGCCCGCCCCTCAGTGCCAGCCCCGGCCCCTGCCCCAGCGCCCCCATGGGCGGGCGGGCGGGCGGGCGCACGTACCACTTCGTAGTGGCCATACTGGGCCGCCAGGTGCAGCGGGATCTGCCCGTCCAGAGACGCGGCGTTGACGGCCGCAGCGGCCCGCAGCAGCAGCCGCACGGGCTCCAGCCGGCCCTGCCAGGCGGCATAGTGCAGCGGGCGCATGCCTGCAGGAGGGAAGGGGCTTCTGAGCGGGGGCCTGGTCGGTGTGGGGTCCGGGGAGGGAACCGAGCAGGGTCTGGAGCCACCCCAGCTGGAAGGGAGACAGACTGACACGAGCAATGCTGGCTGTGCCTGGGCTTGGTCAGCAAGCGGTCCGGCCGTACCTTGCCCACCATGGGTGACCTCCCGACAATGACCTAATCTCAACCCCCTCCCCTGGACACTGGGACGGCAGTACCACCCGCTACCGCACATGTGATGGAGACTGAAGAGGTGAAGCATTTGCAAGCCCAGAGAAACGATGCCAACAGCTATTAGCATTGCTGCGCTGTAGCGGAAGCAAGCTCCGGCCGCAGGGTCGGGTGGCGGGCTCCCTGGGGGTCTCACCATTGCTGTCCTTGATGTCCACAGTGGCCTGAGCCTCCAGCAGCAAGGCAATGAGCTCCAGGCTGCCCCCCAAGGCGGCGTGGTGCAGGGCAGAGAACCTGGCGCGGTGGGACACATGGTGGGGGTGTCAGTGAGGAGCCCCTACCCCCCAAGTCCTTGTCTTCCACACCAGGCCCATCCTGGGGGCCAGCAGGGCTGGGTTACTTGCCCACTGTGGGACCCCCCCCTGCCGTGGGAGCGCAGAGCAGCCGGGCAGCGGCATGAAAGGGCTCAGTGTCTGGGCTGAGAGGACTGTTTGTCTGGCCTGCCCCCCCCAGCTGGCCCAGGGGAGGGGGCCGTGGGAGCAGGAGCCTGAGGGCTCCTATCCTCTAGGGAGAAAAGGGGGCCCGGCAGGAATCTGACCCAAGGAGGCCCCTCAGAGAGGCACCAGGGCCCCTCCCCTCTCTCAGGGGCAGGACCCCTCCCTCCCATCCTATACAGGCAGGCCCTGAGCGTTCAGCAAACACACTTCAAGGGCCAAGTTTGAGAGGGGAAGGGGCTCTAGGCCCCAGGTCTTTCCCATCCGTCCCTCCCCCACGGCACAGCTCCCAGGAGGTGCGGCTCACTCACCCATCAGCGTCCTGGTAGTTGACGTTGAGTCTCTTCGTGGAGCCGAGGAGCTCTGGGGGTCAGAGCAGGAGGCATCAGGACACCCTCGAATGGTCGCCCTTAGCCACACCCCAGCCCAGCACTCCCTCTCACCACCTCCCAAGTCCAGCTGACCTCTCGGTGTGCAGGAAAGTGCCTGCCCCATGGCCCCTCAGCGTCCTGCACCTACGACTCCCCAGCAGGGCCCATGGGCTCCCCAGCAGGGCCCATCGGCCCATCCGCTCCAGGGCACGGAGTGCAGGGAGGGAGCTGCTGCGGGGCGGCCTGGCTTTCCTGGGCCCCCAGCCCAGCTCGTTTATAGCGCCAAGGGGGCGGGACGGGGGGCACTGGCATGCCATGCCCTCAATAGACAGGCCCACGAGCACATGGTTAGCATTCCTGCCTGAACGGGCCAAGGAACGAGTCTCATTGTCCCGCTGGGATGAGGGGGCTGGGAAGGAAAAGAGAGGGGCTAGAGGCTGGAGAGCGGAAGGGCAGATGCCAGGGCCGCAGTGCCCAGCCCTACCACATCCCTGAGTGGAGCACGTAGAGCAGGTGGTGCCAGACAGGCCTACACTAAGCGCTGGCCCTGCCGCGCACTTAGCTGTCTGATCTCAGACAAGTCACAGAACCTCTCAGGCTGTGTCCTCATCTACAGACTGGGCTGATTACAAAACCTGCCCACCAGGTAGAGGACCCTTGTCAGCATGCAAGATGGGAGCGAGCCCCACTCAGCGCTCCCTGCACATTAGCCATTATCAGCAAGAGGCTGTCCTTCAGCAAAAGCTGGGGCAGTCCCTGTCCTGGCCCCAGGCAGGAGACTGCTGGGTGGTGGCAAGAGGAGCTAGAGGCACGGGCAGGATGCTGCTTCATCCCCCTCAGGGGCTGGGACAGGATTCATGCAGGTGTGTTCCACTCATGAGCCAGGGCGCAGGAGGGGGTGGTCCTTGCTAAGTGCCGGGGGCAGAGGGGAATGCCTGTCACAGGCGGCCCTGCCTTCTGCTGGAACACAGCCCTGCGGGGCAGGAGGAGGCTGGCTCACCCCGGGCAGGCGGGGTGCCAAGCATGCTGGTCCAGGCCTGCCCCCAGGCCCTGGAGGGCCCCTGAATACCCCAGCAAGACAGGGCCCCCTTCCAACAGGGAGGGACCAACCCCGAAATGATGAGCGTGGGACGGGGAGGGAGGGGACAGCTACATTTAGGGCTGCGCTGAACTATGCTGCTGCCGCAAAGGCAAATAACTGAACCGAGGAGGGACTCAGAGGAGAGGAGGGAGGGGCCGGTGAGAACAAGCGCAGGCCTCCCAGTCTTCCTCCGGCCCCTTGGGAGTCCTTGTCACAGAGAACCATCCAGGGCCTTGCAAAGAACAGGGCTCTGGAGGCAGGAAGTGCCTGGCTCAGCTTCTCACTGGCGCAGGTACCGCTCTGGGCCTCAGTGAAGATGACACAGACAGTGCCTCCACCTGCTGCAGCTGGACAGCCAGGGACGGGGCAGCCTGGCGGCGAGGTGCAGCCTCTCCCGGGAGTGACAAGACAATGTGACAGGAGAGACAGGAACAGGGGCCGGGCGGGCCAGGCTGGGTGGCTCTGTTCTCTCCAGAACAATGGCCGGAAAGGCGGTGGGGGAGAGGCTCGCAGCGACTGGACTGGGGACCTCGGTGGGAGGGCGGAGGGTCCTGGGTCGGGCACGGCTCCAGGCACTTCCCCTTCAGCACAACCTTCTTTCCCGGCCTGGCTGAGGGGTGGCAGGGTCACTCCTGATTTAGGCCGGGGCAGAGGATGTGAGCTCAGCGGGCCACCCCCAGCCCACTCCATTTCCTCTGGCCAGAGGAGACAGCGCAGGAGAGGGAGTGGGGGAAGGAGGGAGTGAGCGCCCAGAACAGTCCTAGGTAATTCTGACCAGCAGCCAAGTGTGGGAGCACAGGCAGAGGGCACGGCCGGCCTCTGATCTGCCGCACAATGGCTGCGTGACCTTGGGCTCTCTGGGTGTCAGTTGCCTTATCTGTAAGTGGATGTAGAGGCAGGGAGTTAAGGGGATCACAATAGTTCGTGAACTGTAGGGTCTGCAAAATGTCACCTTGTGTTTGCCTTTATTTTTTTTATCAGCTTTCTTATTTTCTCAGAGGCCTGGGAAGGGAGGCACAGTCCCAGGACCCTGTCACCCTGCCTGCGCCCACTCTGTGCTCAAGTCCCTTCGGGGGCTCGGGGAAGGGACTGCTTCCCCCACAGACATTGCCCCTGGGGCACAGGGAACCTTCCTGGAGCCCAGCTGTGAGGCTCCTACCCACAGCCAGACCCCACCCACCTGTCCTCCTTTGGGCCTCACTTCGAGGCCCCAGGCTATGAGGCCAATAGCTCAAACAAGGCCCTACTGGGCAGGTTGCCAAAAACAACACAGAGGTGAGGGGAGAAGGGTGCGCGGCTCCCACTCTTGGGACTCCAGGGACCTCTTTAGCACCTTCTCCCCACTGTGCTCACCCTGCACCCACTTCCTCAGGGCACAGAGATACCCCCACAGCTTCATCTCCCTATACCTTGGGTTTCCTGCCCTGGCAGGAGCCTTAAGAGCCCTCCTTCTGGCACCCACGCTAGCGGTTGTGGGTGGGGACAACTAGATGTTTTCATTAGCCAAAGTGGATCCTGGGGCTAGAGGCCCAGCACTCTGGGGGGACCCCCTCTCCTCCAGCCCCAGTGTGGTGGCAGCAGCCACCTCCTGCCCCTGCTGGTACAGGGACTCCAGGGGACAAGTCTAGCGTCCTCCTGGGAAGGCCCGGAGAGCTCGCCCTGAAGTCTAATCTCCTTGGGGTCTCACAGCAGAGGTTCCCAGGAGATGGGGCGCAGCCGTGCTCGAAGCCCCCACAACCCTGTCAAGACTAGTGGCCCCAGGCTATGGAGAAACCTCCAGCAGATTAGCTGGGCCGCATGCCACCAGGGGACACAGGCAGATAAGTCCGGGGCTTTAGCAAGTGGTTAGGTGGTGTTGGACTTTGTTTTAGGCAGCAGAACTCCCTTTGTAAAGCTGTTTTATGGATGTGCCCATTACACTAAGACATAAACGCAGAGATGATCTGGTTGAAGCGGTGGGGGTGGAGCTCTATCTGTTCAGTCTTTCCCAACCCATTATCGGAAACCCCGCGGCTCCAGAGAACAATCTGGAAAGCCACCTGCTGGAAGAAAACCCCAGGAGGGCAGGAATTCCGGTCTGTTTCATTCACGACCGGACCCAGCGCTGGAGAACACAGCCTGGCTGGCACACAATAGGCGCTCAAAAACCAGCTGAATGAGCCCTGGCTGGTTTGGCTCAGAGGTTCGGTTCCTGGTCAAGGGCACGTTCCCCAGCGGGGGCGAGTGGGGAGGCAACCAATCGATGTGTCTCTCTCACGTAGATGTTTCTCTCTCCCCCTCCTCCCTCCCTTCCACTCTCTCTAGAAAGCAATGGAAAAAATATCCTCGGGTGAGGAATTAAAAAAATAATATTAATTTGAATGAATGCACGTCAACCTTTTACTTTACAGGTGAGGGAACTGAGCACCAGAGAGGTTATTTGCCTGAGACACACAGCAAGGGGGACCCAGCTTCCTCTCTGGCTCTCACACACAGAGGCACGCCCTGTATAGAACAAGACAGTTCTCCCCCCACCACCGACCCCCGTGACACCCGCGACCCCCTTCTTTCTCTGCAACCTGAGCCCTCAGAGGAGGGTCTCAGATGGACAGTCACCCCATCAAGTACTCACTGGTCTTTGCAGCCTTGACTTTAGCCACCAGTTTCTGCACACCAGTCACATCTCCGTTCTTGACGGCAAGGATCAGGTCCTGTTCACGACCCATCCTGGTCCCCGGGCTGGGCTCTGGGCTCAAGAAGTCCAGGGGAGAGGCCCGAAAACTGGTGTGAGCCAAGGCGTCACGGTGCCATGCCTTGGCCCTCTGGAGGGCCAGGCGTCCTGGGGGAGCGTGGCTGGTGTCTCAGGCGGTGGGTTTCTTGTCAGGCACTGACAGGTATTCCAACAAGGTGCTTCGTGAGCTGCCGCCACAAGCTGGAAAGCCGATCTCCGAGGGGGCGGAGGCTGCTCGGAAATCTGGACAGATATCAGCTTGCAGCTTCCGACAGCCCAGGATGGGCTGGGACTGGGCGCGCCAATCTTCCCAGCGTGGCTCAGGAGCACCAGTGCCCACCCAGAAAGCCGCCAGCATTCCCTCGGGCCTCGGACAGCAGTGGGGACAGGTCTCGGGGTCTGGAAGAGGGGCGGTGCTTTTGCTGAGGGCTAGGCCCGAACCTGCAAGGGTCCCAGAAGCAGGGCTCTGAGGAAGAGCAGTTCAGGGCCTCCAGGGAGCCCCCCAACCACACTGGCTGCCCTAGGGGCCCAGGGAGGGGCTAGCCACCAAAGCGGGAAGGGAGCTGCCATGCATGAGAGGAATATCTGGAGGGGGGAGAGGTGGCATTCTGGGGGGGAGGGGGGCTGAGTCACTGTGCCCCCAGGGCACCTGGCAGCATCGCAACCTGGGCAGGCTGGGCAGCAGCCTGTTCTCCACAGCCCCAGGGGCTGACACCCACGGACAGCTGCGTGCCAGGAGGTGGGGCCTGGGAGGGTCAGGCACAGGCAGACAGGAGGGTCACTCCCTGCCGAAGGTGCCAGCCCCCAGACGCCTCCCTCCCTCCCCTTTACTAGAATCGCTGGAGGCCCTGGCTGCAGGGCTCTTTATGAATTCAGAGTGGAGTGGGGAGCTGATGGGCCCCCCATTTCTGGCGGGGGGCTGCTTCTCGGGCAGGGAGATTTCACAGCACCTGTTGCTGACCTATCCTCACGCCTTGTGCGGGTTGGAGAAGCAGCTGGGCAAAGAACAGAGACCAGAGCTGGGGCACTGCTGGCAAACGGGGCTGCCTGGCCCCCCAAGCCTGAACCTGAGGCTCAGAGCCCCAACTTCACTGCAGGAAAGCTTACGTCAGTTCCTCAGTGGCCACGAATTTGCTGCCCGAGTCCTGCGGCATGACACCGGCATGATACCCGGGCAGGCCTGGGGCTCTGGCTGGGAACCCTCAGTCCCAAAACGTCCCAAGCCCTAACCAGATGGCACTCCCTCTGATGGCACTCCCTCTGATGGCCCGCGGCCGACATGGAGGGAGGGCGCCCCTGGCAGTGCCTGGGGTCGGGCAGGCTCCCCCGCCCCCCGGAATGCCCGCCCAGCGCCGCGCAAACCCCCAACCCCAACCCAACCCAGGCCGACCTGGGGAACAAAGCGGCGGGAGGGACGGATTGGGACCAGCGCCGGAGCGATTGATGCGGGAGGACGAAATAAGGAGGCGCGAAGGAGGACGGAAGGAGCAAAGAGACGGAGGCACCCGCTGATCCCGCAGGAAAAGTTAGTTTGTGCCCGCCCTCCAGGTTACTGCCCCCCGGCGCGGGCCACGCAGTCTCACCTTTCCCGGCCGCCCCGCCGGGGGTCCGCCTGGCCCCGCGCGGTCCCGGGCACTCTGGACGGTGGCTCCCACGGCCCCCCTTAGCCCCTTTCTCCTCCTCCTTTTCCAAGGCCGGCTCGGCGCCTCCCGCAGGAAATCCCGCCCCTCCCCCGTCCCTCCCGCCGGATCGGGAGCGGAGGGACCGTCCCGGCCGCGCAATCGGGCTGTCAGTCAGCGCCTGCGGCCCCGCCCCTACCCGCGCCAGGCCCCACCCCCATCGCGCTTCTGCGGAGCCGAGAAGCTGGCGGGTCAGCGCATGCGCCCAGGTGCAGCGGAGACTGTTGAGGGGGGAGAGCTCGCGTCCCTGAGTTCCAGTGGCGGAGCCCGGGCGACCTGGGGCTCGAGTTTAGGCCGAAAGCTGTGTGACTGGGTGGGACAGTGGACGTGATGTGGAGTCTGGAAACCGGGGACCCCACTTGGGGAGCCTCCCTGGGGAAGCCCCCCTTGCTCTTCGCCCCTCGCCCTTCCCCGGACTCCCGCAGTGACCTCAACCCGCCTTCGGAGTCGTCGATCCACGGGCTGATCGGAGCAATGGTGCCACCTAGCGGACGGTATTGGAGCGGCCCACGGTGGCGGCGGGGTGGACCCCAGCCTCGAGGAGGTGCTAATGACAGACTGGGGTGGCGCTTCAGCACCATCGCGGGCTGGACAGCGCCTCCCGCCCCCTGGGCTCTTGAAACCCGGCTTCCAAGCCCCTCAGAAGGGACCTAACGGAAGACCCCGAAGGACACCCGAGCTCACCCAGCCCGCACCTAACAGCCCCCGGCGGCCTTCAGTTTGCGAAGCCGGAATTGGGGAACCCACCGCTCTCCCTTCTCTAAACCCCCTTTTTTCCCGTCCTTGTCCCGCCAGATGGTGGGGACTAAAGCAGCCCCGGACTGCGGAGAGGAGGGTCACGGCTTTGACTCTTCCTACTGCACTTTCAGACGCCACGTTCCTCACGTCTTACTAGAGAGGAGCCCAGAGGAGGGCTAGGGACGGCCGAGGGAAGCTCCTGCACATCCAGAAACCGGCCGCGCTCTGCCCCGGAGTCGAGGCACAAGTTTGCGCGGGGAGCCGGGATGGATAGCAGGGAAGGCGGGGTGCCGCGGGTGGAACAGGAGACCCGCGGCGCGGAGGTACGACCGGCCGGCGCTAGGGCCGCGCGGAGCCCCGGCGGTGGGCGGAGCCTGGGCGGGGCGCGCGCAGGCGCAGGCGGCGGCCCGATGGAGCCCGAACCAGAACCCGCAACTATTGAGGTTCCTGCGGGGCGCGTGCTCAGGTGCAGCGCGGCCCGGCTTGGGGGACTCACGGGACCGTGGGGTGGGCGCGGGGCAGGGGACGGGGGTTCCGGGCGGGAGCGGGCGTCCCCGACGCGCGGCTCTGACCCGCGTCCCTCTCGCCCCAGTGCCCGGGAACTCCTGGCCGCCCGCGCGCGGCCCCAGAAGCTGCCCCAGCGCTCGCACGGCCCCAAGGACTTCCTCCCCGACGGCTCGGCGGCCCAGGCCGAGCGGCTGCGCCTGTGCCGCGCGGAGCTCTGGCAGTTGCTGGCGGAGGAGCGCGTGGAGCGCCTGTGAGCGGAGCGGGGCGGGCCGGGCCGGGCCGGGGGCGGGGCAGGTGCGCGGGGGCCGGACGGGCCGGGTGGACTTCCCCGTAGACTGAGACCCACCCTTTGCCAGGGGCAGTTTGGTGGCCGCCGAATGGAGACCGGAAGAGGGGTTCGTGGAGTTGAAGACTCCGGCGGTGAGCGGCGGTGTTCAGGAGCGGGGAACTGCCTCCCCTTCCCTCCCCTTCCCTTCCCTCCCGGCTCCGTGGTGACATGCGCGGTGGGTCCCGCACAGGGCAAATTCTGGCAGACCATGGGCTTCTCGGAGCAGGGCCGGCAGCGGCTGCACCCCGAGGAGGCGTTGTACTTGCTGGAGTGTGTGAGTGGGGCCCCGGGACGGCGGGGAAGGGGGTTGGGACCGGGGAACCGGAAGAGCATGTGTTTTGCTTTTTGGAGAAAAAGTACACACGACTGAGGATTCAGGGAGCTTGCAGTCTGCCTTCTAGAGCAGAAGACCGCGCAGGAAGCAGGGGTCCCGTGCATGTTAGTGTTGCTGCTGCTCCCCACTTCCTGGTTGACAGCGTTCACGCTGTGATGCTGGGCGAGGTGGGAGGGAGCCGCACAGATATTAGAGTCAGGAAGTTGCTCCATTGGCTGTGCCGCTGCAGGAGGGCTTACAAGTTGAGCTGTTGGCCCCACTTCCAGGGCTCCATCCAACTCTTCCATGAAGACCTGCCCTTGTCTATCCAGGAGGCCTACCAGCTGCTGCTGACGGAGGGCACGGTGACTTTCCTGCAGTATCAGGTATCTGCCACCCACCCACTGAGTTAGTATTTACAAGTGCCTACGAGGTGCTAGCCACGGAGCCATGTGCTGGGGCTGTGAGACAGGCACGGGCGCTGCTGCCATGGTGCTGACATCCTAGTGGTGGCCATGAATAATCGGCATCAAAAGGAAGGTTGACGCCACAGAACTGAGTGCTAGGAAGAAGACACAGGGGGGAGACACATAAGTGTGGACATCATGAGCACATGATGGTACTTATACTTTAAAAAAAAATGATTTCAAAGAGGAAGGGAGAGGGAGAGAGAGAGAAATATCAGTGATGAGCGAGAATCATTGATCAGCTGCCTCCTGCATTCTCCTACTGGGAATAGAGCCTGCAAGGTGGGGGGGCGGGGTGTGGAATTGAAACCTGGTCTCATGGTTCAACCACTGAGCCACGCCAGCTGGGCAGCACATGGAGGGTATTTAAAACCAGGGGGCTGTATGAGTGTGTGGCCAGAGTGGAGGGCTGCTTCTGAGACCCAGGGTACATGAGGAGGTCAGGGGTAAGATGAGAGACCAGGAACAGAGACTGAAGGGTGTCTAGCAATGCAGGAGAAAAACCAGCAGGGGTGGCATCACAGAAGCCAAGAGAGGTCTTTCAAGGAAGAAGTTGTCAATTGTGCTGCAGACTGCTGAGAGATCCAGCAAGATGGGGGAGGTTCCTGCATACAGCTCTCTGATGTGGCTATGGGGACAGGAGGATGAGCTTGTCTGGAGAGAGGAGTGGGGTGTGCCCCACCTTCTGCCATTTTCTTGTACACATTGTAGTCAGGAACTCCACTCGGTCAGCTTTAGTATCAAAAAATTTTACAGCATAGTTCTTTGCCTGGCCCATCAGCTATCAGCTTTTTGAGATTTGCATTTAAATCAAGAAACTGCTATGTGTAATTTTTGCCAAGTAAGGTAAGCAAGAGCCAGGAATTCATTCATACTGAGATCTTAGTTTGGGGAGGGTGTTTATAATGGAGTGTGGTCCAGCCAGTTCCCAGGTTTGGAATGGGGACGGGGGGGGCTTCTGTCTGGAGAAACTAGGTGGTATTTTATAAAGGACACAGAACCTTTACTTTTTTTTTCTTTCGAGGTCTTCAGCCACCTGAAGAGACTGGGCTATGTGGTTCGACGGTTCCAACCAAGGTAAGTCCCTGTTCCATTTCCCTCTGGTTTGTTCCAGTCCTGGGGCCTGGGTGACTATCCCCAAAGTAGAAAGTGGCCTCTGCTTACCTGGAGTCCTTGGCTGGAGCTGCAGCTCTTGGACACGGGCTGGGGCTTCTGCTGGAGATGCTTATTGAGAGGCATGTTGGGATAACCAAGGTCATTGCAGCGTATCCTGGGTTATCACACTGAACCCCATCTTCAGCCTGTTCACTCCACAGATGACTGAGCACCTGCCGTTCACGGTGAGCATGGAGATGGTTACCAGAACAGAGCCTGGCACTTAGTAGGTGTGCAAGCAGATTTGCTGAGCGCAGACATGAGTGCAGGACCAAGTGAGGATGAGCAGTTGAGTAGTTTAACATTCCTGTTGCTAGATTAGATGCTCCTTCCTTCTGGGGCCTCTGAAGGTAATGCAGCATTGCCGAGAGCCACAGAGACCTTCAGACCTAGAGTGGAAATTGGTACAGCCTTTGCGGTTTCCCAGCAGGTCACGAACGCTCTAGAGCAGAGCTTTAATTTCTGGGATTGGAATATATCCTAAGATCATCCATTCCGTCAACAATATTTGTTAACTACTTACCGGGTGCCAGCCCTTGTGCTCGTTGCTGAGGAATAGCCGAGAGCAAAAGCACTGCCCCGCATCGCTTGCGTTTGGTGGGGACCTTACACAAAACACCACTTTACAAAACCAGTGAACTTGGAAACATCCTGTGAGTGCAACACAGAGGGCGTGGTCACACCGATTAGTGTATCCCTTAGACCAGCACTGCCCACTGAACTTTCTGTGGTGATGAAAGCGTTCTGTTTATACTGTCCGGTATATGTGGCTTGTGCAACTGAATTTTTAATTTTATTTAACTTTAATGGATTTAAGTTTAACTTAGTTATTTATGTCTAGTAGTTACCATATTGGATAGTGCAGTCTGTAAGCTATCAAAAAAATGGCAGGGAAGAATGCTATAGGGATAAGGAACCATGTCCATATTATTATTGACTGAAACAAAATATAACAGAGCAGTATCTCATTTTGGTTAGAAAAAAACAAATATGGAGTCGGTATGGTGTTTATAAGAAACAACAATGGTACAGTGGTATCCTCGGGTTTGATTTCCATTTTTATTTTCTGTATTTTTCTCGTCCTTGTTTTTCTCACCGGTGATTAATCACTTACTGCTGGCTCTGCAGGAGCCCTGGTTCCAGGGAGCCCCTGTTCACAGGTGCCATTGGTGAGACCCAGAGGCCTGGGCAGGCCCCTCTGGCCACCCCTGTGTACCCTGTGGGCAGATCTGCCTGGGGCTTAGTCCTTGGATGTGGCTCTGACCCTGGCCCACTGACTTGTGTGCTGGGCCAGCCCCTTTCAAACTCCACGGGGAGCACCAGGCTGAGAAGGTGGGTCTGTTGCTTGGTCATTCTTATCCCACAGCTCCATCCTGTCCCCGTATGAGAGGCAGCTGAACTTGGACAGCAGTGCCCAGCGCTTGGAGGATGGGACTGGCAAGAGGAAGAGGAGGAGCTCCAGCTCTTGGTAATGCTCCCCACACGGCCACCACCCAGGGAGCTCTGAGGGGCCGAGCTGTTCAGAGAGTGCTGGTGTTTGGGATCTTGGAGAATGCATAGGTGGGTTTAGGAGCTGGACTTGGGCGGCTCATGTGTAGGCTCCGGGAGGCAGTGGGGCACGCGTGGGACGTGTGCACCTCAGCAACCAGGAGCGGATGTGCTGCGTTTCCTCCCCTCATCCCTCAGGTCCATCAGTAAGAAGCCCAAGACCCTGGAGAAACCCCTACAGGGAGTGGATGGGACACCCGAGAGCCTGGGAACCTCTGTCCCACCTTCCCACAACCAGAACAGCCGATGCCCCGAGGAGAAACCCCAGGAGTCAAGCCCTGTAAAGGGCCCAGTGGGCCTCTTTCAGCCTTTGGGTTCCCCGGAGCCCTGCCCTGGCCTGGCCAGGGAGGTGGTGGGATGCCGCCAGGAAAGTGGCCAAGTGGAGAATGGGGTCAAGGGGACTCGGAAGCCACGCTGGAACTTTGAGCAGATCTCCTTCCCCAACATGGCCACAGATAGTCGCCACACCCTCCTGCTTGCCCCAGCCCCAGAGCTGCTCCCGGCCAATGTCGCAGGGCGGGAGACAGACGCTGAGTCCTGGTGCCTGAAGCTGAACCAGCGGAAGGAGAAGCTCTCCAGACGTGAGCGTGAGCGGGAGCAACAGGCAGAGGCCCAGCACTTGCGGGAGGATGTAAACGCGGACCCCGAGGTGCAGCGCTGCGCCAGCTGGCAGGAGTACAAACAGCTGCTGCAGAGACGGCGCCTGCAGACCCCCCAGAGCCGCCCCCAACACCTGTGGGACCAGCCTGTCACCCCCTTGCTGAGTCCCAGCCAGGCAGACTCCCCAGGTACTGCCTCACCCTGCTTTTAGCCCCAGAGGCCACTGGCAGCTAAGAAATCACCCGACTTTGAACAGGCATGGATTGAACACGACTGACTGAGGCTTAAGAAAGATGAGGGAGGAGAGAGCTGTTCCGGGAAGTGGAACCCTCAGGGACAGCCTGTTCTGGAAAGCAGCAAAAGGACCCGTGTGGGAAGGTTCAGAGGTGGTGCATCAGTGCCGGAGGACAAAAATGGAAACATGACCATGTCCTTAATGTCATATGCAAGATGCATGTGGATGGCTCTGCCACCAAGTCGCTGTGATCCCATTCTCCCTCCGCTGTTAGAGGGAAACAAGGAGGTGATATGTTGGCCAAATGAGAGGAAGTTCATTGTATGCCCTGCAGTGTTAGGAACGGAACTAATAGGGCAGTGATTTCCAGCCCGTGTGCCCCAAAAATTTTTACTTTACTTTAGAGAGAGGAAGAAACATTGATTTGTTTCACTTATTTATGCATTCACTGGTTGACTCTTTTATGAGCCTTGACCAGGGATTGAACCTGAAACCTTGGTGTATTGGGTTGATGCTCTAACCAACTGAGCTACCTCACCAGTGCAAAGATTTTTTAAACATGCAATATCTGACTAGTCATGGGCACTGACCTCTCTTTCCTTAGATTGTCAAATAAAAAATGACAACAGCCAACACAACAATAGCCATCTGGTATGAATGAATCAAAATTACACCTTTTTTTGCCAGCTCAGCAAAAGAATGTATTTTTTGGTGTGCGGCAGAATTTTAGTAGTTAATGTGTGCCATGAGTTGGAAACGGTTGAAAAATCACTGTAACAGGGCAAGAACAGTATTAACGGATTCAGAGCTACTTACAACCCTTAGGGGAACATGGTAGATTACATGTAACTAGATTAGGGTCGAACGATGTTATATTTCAGATAAACAACATGGGATATACCTATACTTTAAATCTGGGAACCCTAAACTAGATGGCAGATTGAGAAATGTCAGGGGAGTCTGTAGATGACTGCGCTCCCCAACAACTTACGTTCCCTGTCCTTACAGCCACAGTCCTTCAACATATCTCTGTGCTGCAGACGACACACCTCGCTGATGGAGGTGCCCGGTGAGTTTCCGGTAGTGCCTGTCTCCACAGAACTTTGGCTGCCAGCAGGAGTTGGCAGCTGGGATTTAACTCCTAAAGTTGGGTATGAGCTGGGGGATCATTCCAGGGACCCCCAACCTGGCTAATATCCTTGTGTCTAGGGGAGCGGGAGGAGTGAGAGACAAGAGGTGGATTTATCCCTAGGGTTCTGAGATAGGCAGTTGAGCCTCCCCCTGCCCCTCAAGTGGCACCTCACGGCAGGACCCCAGTTCCCCTGGACAGGCGGCTTCCGGAAACTGGTGGTGTGGGAAGAAAAGGTGGAGCAGGAGAGTCCCTAAAGCTTCTCACTCTGTTCTCAGGCTGCCGGAGAAGCCTGGGGGCTTGGAGATCAGCTTTGATGTCTACCAGGCTGACGCTGTGGCCACGTTCCGAAAGAATAACCCTGGCAAGCCCTACGCCCGGATGTGCATCAGTGGGTATGAGATCAGCAAGCACTGTTCCCTGGCTGCTGCTAGTTCTATAAACCCCAAGTGGACCTCTTCAGCCCCTGACCAGTTTGCCAGCCCCTGAAAGGTCCAGAGAGATTATGTAACTGAAGTGAGGCCACACAGCCTGTTTGTGCTGTGGGAACCCAAGATTCCCAGTCCCCAGCCCTCATTCCTGGCATTTTCAGACAGTCTCTCCTATGCCATGTCGGTGCTGAGCTCGCTCAGTGAGAACCTCTCTCCCTAGCCCCCTCACCCAACCAGGACTCAGGGTTTCTCTTGAACTTAGCCATGCAGTTTGCAGAGAGGAGAGCCCAGGGCCCAGTCTTCCTGCTCCCCCAACTCTTAGTCTTCCTTCCCTGGGAGCCAGAGGGCGGGGGTCTCAAAGCCTGTGGGTGGGCTATATCCAGGTCTCAGTCTAACTTTTATCCCTGCAGATTTGATGAGCCAGTCCCAGACCTCTGCACTCTCAAGCGGCTGTCCTACCAGAGCGGGAATGTTCCTCTGATATTTGCCCTGGTGGATCATGGAGATCTCTCCTTCTACAGCTTCAGGGACTTCACACTGCCCAGGGATCTGGGACACTGACCAGCTCTGGCAGGGCCAGGGGCCTGCTTAGGGGGGATGGAGGGGCTTGGACTGCCTACTCTCAGGGACCATCTCAGCTGCCTCCTACACCCTGTAGCTGCAGGGGCTAGCTAGTCTGGGCCTTGGCCCTGGGTATCTGACGCTTGCAGAAGAGCCACGCTGAGCCCCCTCCCTGGCTGCTGCAGCGCTTCCAAGCCCCAGGACGGCCGCTGCTGCCTTGCAGTGATGTCCTTGGAGCTCAGCACTGGACTCTAGAGACCCAGCGCGGTGGGGCAGAAGAGGACTCTGTGCCTTGAAACGAGAGGGTGCCTGCTTCATGCGATAAAGCCAAAAGCCATAGCCATTAAAAAAATAGATCCTTTTTCTTCTGTGGCTCCATATACTGCACAAGTCCCCCAGCCCCGGGATGGGTGCGCGGACCCCACCCCCACCCCGTTGTCCTTCAACTGGACCCCGGTCCCGGCCTCTGCTTTGCCCACCCACTGAGAGCGCTTTTTCTGTTGTGGGAGCTGAGAGAAGGCCGCGACCCACACCTGCAGGGATGAGAAGTCACGGACCTCCCGTCCACCTCTCTGCAAAGTAGTCCAGGGAGGGAAGCGGCACTCCACCGGCCTTTCCCTGGACGCAGCCGGTCCGGTGGAAGGCTGGCCGAGAGGCGCCAGGTCGGCGTGGTTCGAACCCTAGTCACTCTGTGTTGTGCCGTGGCGCCCGCCATACACGCCTCGGCCCGGCCCCCGCGCCCCTTACGCTCCCGCCTCTCTTGCTCCAACCCCCTTCGTCGGGCTAAAACCTCTCGTCCCTGTTGCGGTCCCTCGGGGCCTCGGGCGCCGGCCAAAGCAGCGCCTCGGAGGCGGGGAGTCCAGGCTCGGACCCCGCCCCGAGGGGAGGCGCTTCGCGGCGACGCCCCCGTCCTCATGCCACCTCGCTCTTGGGCCCCGAAACCTGGCCCTGTACCCGGGGGTCACCCTCTCGGCTTGGGCAGGGCGCGCTCAGCAGGAGCCGGGCGGCGACGCCCCACCCTCAGCGCCCGGGACGGGGTGGGAGGGACGGCTCCCCGCAGTCGGGCCGGCGGGGCGGTTCTGGCCGCTGCGCATTCCGGGAACTATTTCTTCCCGGGTAGGCGGCGGGACACAGGGCGCGGCCAACCTGCGACCAGGTACGCGCAGGTGAGGCCGGGGGCGGGGCCGCGGCGCCTCGTGCATATTCACGCGGATGAGGCCCCGCCTTCGCCCCGTCCGGGGCCGCGGATTGGTCCGAGCGCGGTCCCCGCCCCCGGAGAGCGCCCGCGCTGCGCCCCCGCCCCCCGGCGCAGGGGAGGGGGCGGGGCGGGCCCGGCGCTCCGGGTTCCGCGGCCCCGCCGGCTCGCCCTTTATGTAAATAGAGGCGGCTCCGCCCCTCCCGCCGCGCCGGAGGTGAGCAGGAAGGAGGCTGCCGCCCAACGACCCGTGGGCCCGCGGCGGAGCGAGCGGAGCCTAAAGCGGGCGCTCGGAGACACGGAGGCCTCGGCCGGGGGCCGGCCTGGGGTTCCAGGTGAGGCGCGGGCCCGGGCCCACCTAGCCGGGCCCGCCCCCTCGGGGCGCCCGCCACTCGGGGCGTCAGGGCTCGGGAGGGCCGGGACCCCGGGCTTCCCGGGCGGGGCGGGGCGGGGAGGGCTGGGCCCGGGTCCGCCTGCCTCTCCCCGGGTCCCGTCGCTCCGCCGGTCTGGGAGAAATCACCCGCAGAAAGTGCCACCGGGAATCGCTCTCTCCCGGGCGCGCCCGCGATTACAGAATTTGGGTTTAGAGTTTGCACAATAGTGTTGGCTTTGGGGAGCGGGCAGACAGGTGCCCCGCCCGGCCGAGTGCGAGGGTCACCGCGAGCGGAGTCCCCGGGCCTGGACCCCCACGTGCAAGGGGTCTGGCCGCGAAGGCCGGCGACGCGCGTCGCCGGTGGCCTCTCTCCGCGAGCGGCGGCGGCTTAGCCCCGTCGCTGCCATCTGGGCCCTCTCCCCGGCGGCCCTTTGTGCCTCCTAATCCCCGGACGCAGGAAGCCCGCGGGAGGGACTGAGGTCTCTGGGCCTCTCTCTGCCTGGTGGCTTTGGGCACCTTTAGGGGACAGTACGGACACCTCGCCTCTGTTTCCCACGACGACGGGCGTGGGGTTGCGCTGTGGAACGTTGGACTTGGCGAGGAGCGACAATGTCCGACTTACCAAAGAAAGTGTGCACAGTTTGCTCTTGGCTTGCTGCGGCCGGACGGCCGGTAGACACATTGAGCTTTGGCTGTGGGACAACTGACTGTAACAGGAGAGCCCGGTGTGGTCCCCTGAGGCGTTCACCTGACGCAGGTGAGCTTTGGGGGAGGCGGGTGGGGCTTCACTCGGCCCCTTCCCCTGGGGATCCATTTGCCAGATGCAGGGAGGCATAACCTGGGCTCTAGGGACCTTCTGCAAGTTCACAACTCAAGGCTGCAGGGGGGACTCAGAATCAGCTGGGCGCAGATGAGAGGTCTGGGAGCCGGGGAAACCCCAGGTGGGAAGTAGCAGGCTCCAAGGTGAGAAGTGGCCTTTGAGGAAGACCGGCGGGTCTGTGAGAACTGAGGTAGGGGAAGGCCCTGGGAGATGGTCTGTGTTGTATGGGCAGGGGATCCAGGTTGGGTTTCCTTAGTGAGCCGCCCGCAGTGCCTGCCTACAGCAGTCAGGACTCACCTGGCTCTGGGGGCTCTGACCAGGGCTGGCTCCTCTGCTCAGAAGTTAGAAGGGGCCAGTCTCTGTAGGGGCCGCTGGACGGTGTTTCCAGGGCCTGGGGTCATTCTGCAGCCCTACTGTGCTCCTCGCTGAGGCAATGGACTGTCCCCTTTGGTGGCAGATTAAGGTAATTTTAATAACTTAGTTACTTCTTAATACACAATAGCATTAAAAGGAAAACAACCATAATTCCCAATGACCCCTATTGGTTTAAAAAATAAAACGGTAACAGGTGCCCATTGTGGGGGACATGAACCGTTTCAGAAAGTATAGGAGGGTAAAACGTATCCCTCTCGCCTCAGTCTTTCCTCAGACACAGTGTTTGTGAAGTACTGTAGTGTCCTTTACACGCAGGCGTAAGTTTAAATGGTGCCTAGCCCGTGTCTTGCTGCCTGACTCTGGCTCGGCCAGTTAACCATCCCCAGCCTCCGCTGAGCCTGGCTTTACAGATGTTGATGAATGGATGAGAAATGTCCCAAACACGTGGGGCCTGGCACAGCGCCCGAGCCAGGTGAGGGTGTGTCTTAGCATCTCCACGAAGCGTGAAAGCCCTGGTTCCTCGTGGGCCTTGGCAGATGCCTGGACCTGTTGGATTTGCCTGATGGATTGTGAGGGACTCTGGTTTCTCTGTCCAAATTTCAGCCGGGGGGGGGGCGGGGGGGGCATGGTTTCTGAGAACCTCTGGAGGCCAGAGCTTTTAAAATGAGGGTGGGAGAGGGCAGTGGCCTGTCCTAACCTCACTCATATTCCAGTGGCCCGTTGTAATTCTCCGGCTCCTTGGCTGAGCCAGAAGAGGCCCCATGGCCAGACCCCAGCTGGGGGCCTATTGGGGCGGGGGGGTTGTAGAATCTGATCTGCTCTGCTTTCTGCTCAGGGGAGGGCTTGGCTGGAGACATTCTGCACCCTGTTGGGGGAGGGGAGCACATTCCTGGGCTGCTCTGTTGTCATTGAGATTTTCTGAGCACTCCAGCACTCCAGCATGCTTTCTTTCAACCTTAGTTAGGGAATGAGTTCCTGGCCCCAGGACCCTCTTCCTAGGAGAGAGTGGTGCATGGAGCTGGAGAGTTCGGAGCCTCTGTGACCCCCCCGTTCTACCCCATTGGAGACATTTAGCATCCGGGGCAAGAGTCTCCAGGAGCACTGTGAGCTGCCTAAAGGGTTACTCAGCCTTCCTGGCCCACCCACATGTGTTGGAAGCAGCTGCTGAGACACCTGAGTTGGGGTGGAGGGTCGGGGGTCCCTACTCCTGGGTTAGCTGCTCTGAGCAGCATGGGGCCACTGGTACTGCTGCCCTTCCCCAGCCCTGGCTCCCACGGCTCCCCAGGAGACCCCCTTCCCTTGCTGTCACCACGGGGCTTTGCCCAGCTCTCTTTGGTGTGACCTTCCCTTCCTGCCCTGCCTCTCAGGGGAAACTGGTCCTTTGAAAAGTCACCTCACTCCTTCCCCTTCCCAGGAACCACAGTGAATTCTTGAGCTAGGAGAGGCTCCTCTGGGCGTGGAGACGGGGAAGCTGCTAGGGACCTGACTCTACCTTTAAGGAATTCAGCAGTGACCGGAGCCTATGTGGAAACACCTGTGTTACCAGGGTTTGATGAAAGGGACCTGTGGGTACAGGACTGTTGGACTCTTATAAGTAATGATACTGTTGGATTCTCCTTGCCAAGGAGCTGGGTGTCCTGGAGCCTCGGACTGAGGCAGAGCCACAAAAGTGTCCCCAGCAGGATGCCTGGCATGATGTCCACATGGCCCTGGCCAGAGACTTGACAACAGGGTGGGGAAGTTCCCTGAGGGACCCTCTGGTGCCCCAACACAGTGTTCTTTGGGGTTAGTAGCTCCTTCTTGGAGAAGAGCTTTGCCTAGTTGGTCCCCATGCAGCCCTGGCTGTACATTCATTCATTCATTCATTCAAAAGTATTTACTGGTACCTCTGTGTGTACGGTGTGATTTAGACACTGCGCACTAGCCTTACAGAAGGCAAAGATCTTTGTTATCACAGGATTCACATGCTAAAGGGTGGAGAGCTCTAGCGACAGAAACGAGTGTAAGTAATAAATAATCTGTTAAAAGGTGATATGAGCTACAGAGCAGCAAGGGATAGGACGTTGCCTATGGTGGGGGCAGGTTGCAGTCTAAAAGGTGGGCAGGATGGGCCTTGACGAGGTCACAGTTGAGCACAGATGGGCAGGGGTGACGGAATCCTTTAAGTAAAACGTGGATGTCTTTCAAAAGGCAGGGCACTGAGCCCTGGGGATACAACCATGCACAGCACAGGCACAGTCCCTTCCTCCTGGAGCTGGCATCTTCTAGAAGCTCCTTAGGACAGTGGTTGGCAAACAGGGGCTCGCGAGCCACGTGCGGCTCTTTGGCCCCTTGAGTGTGGCTCTTCCACAGAATACCACGTGCAGGCACACACGTACAGTGCTATTGAAACTTCGTGGTTTTCAGCCTCGGCAAGTCTATTTTGAAGAAGTGGCGTTAGAAGAAGTGGGGGGTGTCAGTCAGGCGACAGGAGACGCAGCTCGGGGGAGGAACATTGTTTTGAGGTACGTTCACTGAGGTCGACCCCTTCCACCTCTTCCATCCACACTCGTCTATCTGAAACAAGTATACAAGACGAGTGTGGATGGGAGAGGTGGAAGGGGTCGACCTCAGCGAACATACCTCAATCAGATAGAGGACGTTTTAGCAAAGGCCAGCCTTAGGAGTACCCTAATTAAGTTAATAACAATGTACCTACCTATATAGTTTAAGTTTAAAAAATTTGGCTCTCAAAAGAAATTTCAATCGTTGTACTGTTGATATTTGGCTCTGTTGACTAATGAGCTTGCCGACCACTGCCTTAGGACAACAGCTCAGTTTCTGAGGCAAGTAGGAGGCTGTGCAATGGGGCTGGATAGGAGGAACCAGGCAGCCTACCCACTTCCACCCAGACTAGTTGTCCACCTTCTCCCAGGGTGGCTTTTCCCTTCCTTGTGCTTGGCCACATCCATCCATCACTTCCTGGAGAGAGTCTGATGTTGGATTGCAGAAGGGGACTGAGGCCCCCAGAACGGTGATGGGGGTGGTGCCGCATGCACTCCGACTTCCCACCCATCCTCACAGCCAGGCTGGGGAGGGGAGCCCTGGAAGAGGAGCCTCAAAGCTGCGGGCAGGGCAGGGCAGGCGGGCAGGGCCCTTGCTGAGTGAGACTGGCCTGTGGCTCCGTAGGATGGATATTGGGAGGGTGGTGGCAGCTGACCTGGATCCAGCTAGAGAGGGCCCGGTCAGATGGTGGCTGCTGAGCCCAGGCGGTCCCACCCACACTCCTGCTGGCCAGTCCCTTTGTCCTGTGAGAGAGGCCTGAATTGAACAGAGGGTTTTGCAGTCGCATCAGAGTTCAGGGACTTGGACTTGGACTTGGTAGCTCTTGGAATTGGCCATTTCACAAGTAATTGTAAGCGTTGCATGAGATGATGCATGTCAAGTGCTTACAGTAGCAACTGGCCATAGTTTACTCTCGTCCCTTTTATCACCTGACAGCAGTGGCGGCGGCAGCGGCGACAGCGGCGACAGCTCTCTGGGTCCCCCCTCCTCTTCTGTGTTCTTTGAGTCCCACCTCCATGAGGTGACCTTTCCACTGAGGTTTGGTTGCTAAGCTGCTGGCCAGGGGCTGCCTGGTGTCTCTGCGAGATTGGGGTTCCCAGGGTAACATGGGTGCTTGCAAAGCAGCCGTGGGCATCTGAGTTGGCATGGACAGGCCGGAGGGGTCAGCAGCTGCCCCAGTCAGGAGAGCCCGGCCCCGCCTCTCCCCTCCATAGAAGGTTGCAGGGGCGTGTTCACACCTGGCGCAGACGGGGCCACAGCCGCACACAGGCCGCACACAGGATGTCGGGGCAGGAAGGGCAGCTTCCCGGCAGCAGCAGGCTGTGGGCGCACAGGCCGGGGGAGAGGAGAGCCCGGGACTCCCTGTGTGGCTTCTGGAGACCCCTTGCACAGGCGGGCACGGTGTGGCTCCCCCAGCCTGCTCTCGCTCAGCCCCAGAGGCTCAGTCCTGCCGCTGCTGCCGCCTCTCCCGCAGATTAATGGACTGCCGGGTATGGAAGGAACTCCGGGGCTCTGGCCCATCACACACCTCCAGGGCAGGCGGGCTGGCTTAGCGTGGCCACGCCTCGGTCTCCTGGGGACCCATTAGCCCGGGTACCCCAAACAATGCCAGTGGGGGACAAGCAGTCCGGGAACCGCCTTCTTTCTTCCCGGGGCACAGTGGGATCTGCTGCTTCTAGTAGGGGCCTGAGACAAGCCACCCCCACGCAGATTCCTTCTTTGCCTCAACTGATCTCTCTTCCGAGCTCCTGAGGCGCAGGGTCTGGACACAGGATGGGGGTAGGGAACTCGGTGTGAATTTGCTAGCCTGTTGCTGAGCAGACAGCTCCCCTATTCTTCCCCACGGAGCAGTGGGGGTGGAAGGGAATCGCAGGTCAGCTGCCCACAGGCTAGTTCCACACACAGGCTCAGACCGTGTAGAAAATGAGCGAGAGGCGGCCACAGGTCGGCAAGCCTCGTGTGGCCCGGCCTAAACCCTGAGCGCCCACCCCAAAGGCACCGAGCAGGGAGGCAGCTCAGGGTGTGGTCGGCGAGGGACAGAGGGCCGGCTGGCAGTCCTTAGAAGTTCAGGGTTGGAAAAGGTGTTTCTTTCAGGAAGCCCCTCTCAGGGGTCGTGCTGTAGCCAGGTAGCATCCCCGTGCGGGAAGCCGGGGTCCTTGGAGCTCCTTACATGCCCAGTGACTTTGCCTCAGACCCTTTGGCGTCAGACTTGGGGGCTCCTGAGCTTGGGGGGCTCCTGAACTTACCTTTGCCCCCACATACCTCACGGTGGAAGGGCACTGAAGTGGCCAGCATCCCAGGTCCTCCTTGAGGTCCTGGAGCCCAAGGTCCCATATGGTTCCACCTGCCTGTATTGTCCCTGCCTCTGCGCCATGTGTCCAAAGGGGTGTCCCCTCCCCTGTCCAGTGTAACGTGGCTGGAGAGGAACCCAGGCCCCGAGAGAGCAGGAGGGACCCACCTCACACCTGACCACTGGGCGTCCCTGTCTCCCTTTGACCCTCTTATCTACCTGCCTGCGAGGCAGGTAAACCAGAAGGGAAACGCACCGATCCCATGGCCCTTCCAGTGGCTTGTCCATGTCTGTGGACATTTTAAATAGATTCCACCTGCCTCCCGGGTACTTTGCACACAGGCTTCCATGTCCTTGGCGACTGCCAGCCCTCCGTGGCGCTCAGCACCTTCCCCGGCCCCCGTTGGCCACTTAGGTTGCTTCTGGTTTTTGCCAATCGCTCAGTGGCCAGCCCGGCGGAGCGAGGAGAGTATTTTCAGAGCCGAACGGGTGCCCCGTCCACGGAGGTTTCAGCAGAAGGTGTGGTCAGGTGCTGAGGGTGAGCGTGGTCAGACGGCGAGGGCATCTGGGAGGCGGTCTTTGATGTGCTGCTTGGAGGACAAGAAGCTGTTTCAGCCAGGAACACGGAAGCCACAGTGAATGGGCCCTGGGTGGGGGCTGAGCAGATGGACTGTCGACACAGGCCAAGCGTCGGGGACGTGGTGTGGGAGAGGGGCGGGCAGCCCACATCAGGCCCCTGCCCAGGACCGTCAGCGGGTTCCAGGGGAGTCACACTGAAGCTCTGCTGTCGCCCCCTAGGGCCCCCCCCCACCTCATCTCCTTGTTGCCTGCACTGGCCCCTCCCTGTCTTCACCCTCCTGAAGCGTGCTAGCTGGTTCTGGCTGCCTGACACGCCCTGCCCCTGCGTCTGCCTCTGCCTCGCTGGCCACTTCCTATTATTCAGGTCTGGGTGGAGATAGTCCCTCCTCCGTTCATTCATTCAGGCTGCGTGCGGGCGCCCAGGGCCAAAGGGGCCCAAAGTCCCGAGCGGGAATGAGAAGGCGTGTCCTGTGGAGGGAGACACAGGTCACAAACAAGGTCAGTAAGTAAACTAGGCCGGTGTGACCGGTGCTGAGGAGGAACGCAAAGCTGGGAAGTAGGAGAGAGAATGTCAGGGGAGGGACATTTGAGTAGAGACGAGGGAGGGAGGCATCCCAGGCAGAAGGCACGGGCCCAGGTGCAGGAATGGCCGGCCGCTGAGTCCTTCTGACCACAAAACCGTGGTCGCTCTATCTTACTTGGCATCTTCCCTTATTCTTTTGCCAACCCCGAAACCACTCGCTGACTAACTTGTGAGTCATCACACTCTCCCCTTACACCAGGCTGTAAGCTTGGTGACATAAGGGATCTTGTCTGTCTGTCATTATTGGATCCCCAGTCCCAGGACAGTGCCTGCTCCGTGCCAAGCGCTGCGCCAGGCACTCGGCATTTGTCATTGCTCCACTCCCCCCAGCAGACCTGTGTGGGAGGGAGTGCGCCCCTCTTTGCAGACGAGCTCGCTGGGCCTCAAGGAGCTGCCTTGGGAGGCCACCCAGTGTGGAGATGAGCTGTGGTGGTTGAGCCCTGGCTATTGGCACCAAGCCCCAGACTCTCCCTTATGCCCCCAACCCCAGTAGTGGACTGAGTAGGGAGGATCCGTCCACACCAGGGACCTCAGGCCCAGATTCCTGAAGCTTCTCTACAGAGAGCCTGCTTGTCTGGGTGAGTGGAACTGAAGGTGGGCCCCAGTGGGTCAAGAAGGGGTGGCGGGCCGAAACCGGTTTGGCTCAGTGGATAGAGCGTCGGCCTGCGGACTGAAGGGTCCCAGGTTCGATTCCGGTGAAGGGCATGTACATGGGTTGCGGGCACATCCCCAGTAGGAGATGTGCAGGAGGCAGCTGATTGATGTTTCTCTCTCATCGATGTTTCTAACTCTCTGTCTCTCTCCCTTCCTCTCTGTAAAAAATCAATAAAATATATTTAAAAAAAAAAAAAAAGAAGGGGTGGCGGTTCTCAAGCCTTGACCGGGCAGTTGTTCCTGTATTGGGAGCTGCACTGAGGGGTTGGCTGGACTGAGGAGCAGATGCATGCCAGTGGGGCCCCAGCCCCCATGCAGGACCCCCCCGCCCTGCCCAGCCAGACCTCATCAGCACCCCACAAGCAGCGGCCAGGCCCCAGCCCCCAAGCTGCTTGGTTGGCTCCGAGTGGAAGGCATGTAGGCGTGACAGCGCACACGTGTCCGTGCCTTTTAACTGCAGGGGTGTCACTAGGCATCTGCCCCGTCATATCCATCCTTCGCTGCCTCCCGGAGCCCTGAGATTTGGGAGTTCGCCAGACCTGGGGTCAAATCCAAGTTCTGCTGGTTTCTCCAGTGACCTTGGCCCAGCGGCCCGGCCTCTGGTCTTTTCCCGTCTGCCAGGTGGGGATCTTCCACTCACCCCCAGGGAGCCCGAGGGCGGTGAAGGAACACCGGGTCTGGGTTCAGTAGGTGTTCACAGCGCACAGGGTGCCAAGAGGGGGCTGCTCAGACGTGTACCCACAGGCCTCCTCACTGCCCTGGGTGGTGGGGTTCCGGGAGGATTTTTCTCCTTGAGATTGTTTGCTTTTTTAACAGCGAGCAGAAATTACTTAAGCAGAATGTTAAAAAGTAATAAAAATAACACGCAAGCGTCTGGTGTAGTGCCTGAGGCAGCAGGTGCTCCAGGGCATTTGGATGGATGAAGTGTCCACCCTGCCCTCCTGGGGGGCCACCTCCCACCCAGCCCCACATCTGTCTCCCTCCCTCCTACCTGCACCTCCTCCACCTCGCCGTGAGCCTGTGGGTCCTGTGGGCCCTGTGTCCTCTTGTCCCCACCCCGTGGCCTGCATGGTTCTGTAGGTCAGCCCAGGTCCGCCTCTCCCTGGAGTCTGCAACCACACCCCTCCTCCAGGTCCCACCCCCAGCTTCCTCTGACTTCTGAACCATGACCTAGGCCTGAGAGGGGAGAGGGAGCACCCCCAGGACCCGCAGTGGACGATTTATGAGCTTGGGCGCCCTCCCCCCGCACTGCCCACTGCCGGGCCTCCCCCACAGCTGGAAATTGAGGACACAGCTCAGCTGTTTGTCCCGAGGCTGAAGCTGCAGCCCCCGGGGTGGAGTCTGCTCACTCCCAGTTTCAGGAGCCTCAACTTTCTGGGGTTTGTTCCCTGAATTTCCTTCAGGGCCTTGGGTCAGGTGGGCACCTGGGAGTTTCCCGACTACCTGCTGCTCCAAAGGGAAGCGGGGCTCCCCACTCTGCTGTGGCTCCCCCAAAATGTGAAGGCACAACCTCTCATATCCACCCCTCCCCCTCTCGCAAGTGGTGGCCTTTGTGGTGTCCCCAGAAAGTGACGGTGCTCTGAGGGCTGGTGTCTGCCTTTTCCCAGTTGGGGTGGCACTTGGAATGCCCCTGGATGTGTGTGTCTACCCAGTGGGGTGACCTCTCCCAGCATGGTCAGGCCTCAGAGGGAGCCCTGAGTCTGACCACACAGGGTCCTTTCATATGCAAAGTTGATTGATTTTTTTGGTCACTTCCCAAGAAGCCAGAAACCTCGGGGATAGCATCCTTCAGGTCTCGGCTTAGACACTTTCTTCTCCTATAGGACACCCCCGCCCCCCAGAGCGAGCTCCTGGCCCTGCTTCCTTCCCTTTATGGTGTCTGCGGGGTGGGCCTGGGCTCCTGCGTTTCCAAGTACAGACCTTGGTGTCCTGTGGTCAGTGGGTGGCCGCTACTGGAAGCCGGAAGCTGGAGCACAGATGATCCCCCTTCCCCCCAGGATGATCCAGAAATAGTTTCCCCTGGATCGGGAAGGCATTCTCCAGTGGGCGGACAGCGTCCAGGGCTGGTTTCTGATTAGCTTCACTTGGGCCCGTGGGAAGGGGGCCTTTCTGAGCGCACCCCCGTCAGGTCGGGAAGCCTGGGGCCAGGGCTGTAGCTACGGAGACCCCAGCAGCCTCGTGGGACAGACCTAGCTCCACCGTGGGTCCCAGGCGTGTGGTGGGAGGGGCCAGCACCCCTGACTGCATGCTCTGCGCGCTCCCCCACCCAGGTTCCCGGCGGCAGTGGCCGGGAGCAGCCTGAGCCCAGCGTGGCCGAGGCCTTCCCTGAAGTTGGAAGGCAGAGCGGCCAGGCCCAGGTGTGCTGGCTGCCTGAGAGGCTGTGCCCGGCCCTCCCTGCCCCCACCTGGTGTGGGAGCCCAGCTGGTCAGCCTTCGCAGTCCCACCTCCCAGGCCGGGAGAGAGGCTTAGGAAGTTTCCCTTTCTGTTTAGCTGGAGTTTTATGGTTTTTCAGAAATCAGGTTAACAATTAAGCTAATTAACCTCTGGGCCTCCTGTTCCTATGAAGCCTGGTAAATGGCTTCCTCCCCCAGCTTCTGGGCTGCGTTTACAAGGCCACAGGTGGCCAGGAGCAGCGTTAGAACATTAGCCAGTCCCGGGCCCGGGGTATGGAGCGCCGGTTCCCAGGGGAACGGCCGGCACAGATGGAGCGTGGGGAAGCCGAGGACGGCGGAGCTGACCTGGCCCGGGGCGGCCGCCTGCTGGGCTGGACCTGGGCTGCGTGTCTGCCTCACCCTGGCGCTCAGCAGCTTCTCTCTCTCCAGGGGCTGCACGCCAAGCGAGATGAGGCGGTTCCTGCGGTCGGGACATGACCCTGCTCGGGAGAGGCTCAAGCGGGACCTCTTCCAGTTCAACAAGGTAAGGGAGCGGGAACGAGGAGACACGGGTGCTCAGGTGAGCACCACCTTCTCAGCCTCCCGCAGGCTGGGGCGGGAGCGCTGGCGTTGCCTTTGCTTGATGAAGGTCCTTACTGGGCACTGCCCGCAATGCCTCAGGGGAATCTGACCTTGCAAATGGGGTTTGATTAGAGGGCTTTCCCTGGGAAGGGCAGTGGGATGCCCAGAAGTTGGGACTCTGCAGATCACCCTGCCTCTTCCAGCCTCGGTTTCCCCGCCTGTGAAATGGGGATAAAACAGTCCGCCCTGTCTACCTCCTCACAGGGTTGTGAGGAGGCTTAGGGACAGGAAAGATGAAAGCATATCAAAGCCTGCCAGGTGAAATAATGTTCCTGTGACCCAGGTCCCTTGGGGGTGTGGCTACAGGCCATGGCTGTTCCCACCCTCCTTCGATTGCCTCCTCCAATTGCCTCCAGAGGCAAACACAACTTTCTGTAGGTGGAACACGTGATTCCTGGCAGGTTCCAGGCCTGGATGAGTGGGGAGAGGCACTGGGGAACTTGCCAGGGTTGGCATTTGACTACCCCAACCCCACACCTGCTCCAAGGCCCCCAAAGCCAGAGTGACATGTCACCTGAGATCACAGGGAGGGTCCAGAAACTCCTCAGGGCTCCCCCAAGGGGACAGGTGCCCGAGAAGGCCAGAGCTGTAAACAGGAGGAGCACAGCTGTGGTTTATTGGCTCTGGGGCCACCTAGCAATCTGCAGCTGTTTTGGGGTAATTAGCCCCTCACCTCTGCCTTGATCTAGGCCAGCGGTTCTCAACCTGTGGGTCGTGACCCCTTTGGCGGTCGAACGACCCTTTCACAGGGGTCGTCTAAGACCATCCTGCATATCAGATATTTACATGACGATTCATAACAGTAGCAACATTGCAGTTATGAAGTAGCAATGAAAATAATTTTATGGTTGGGTCACAACATGAGGAACTGTATTTAAAGGGCCAGAAGGTTGAGAACCACTGATCTAGGCCCTGGGCCTCCACGCCTAGGCTTCCTCTGACCCAGAGGGTGGACTGCAGGAAGAGGCAGACTGGGGGCCCCTCGAGGAGGTGGTGATGGACAGGGGTCCCAATCTGGCTTCACCACGTAAAGCCGGGTGACCCTGTGCGGAGGGTCAGCACAGGCTTGTTACAGGGACACGTGGGATTAGATCGGTTAAGTGCTCGACACAGTAGTCGAGCTGCTCTTTTGAAAGGCAGCCTCCCAGGGCCGGAGAGCTCCCAGGGCTTCGAGGTGGGCGGTTTTCCCCTCGTGCTCTGCCGTTGTCCTCGACTTCCTGGGCCTGTGGGAGGTGTGGCTGCCCTCAGCGCTTGCCATGAGGCCACTGGCCTCAGAGACCCAGGCTTCCCTAAGTGAGTGCCTCCTCCCACTGGCAGAAGGAAGCTGTGGGCAGGGCTTTTGGGTCTCGGGGAAATGGGGTGCAGTGTTGGAACTGGGGGATCTCGGGGCCCTTGGGGACCTGCCATTGTTACTCCCAAGGGAGCAGCACATGTTTGCTGGGTGCCTGTCTCAGAACCTCAGCACCGGCTGGAGGATCCTGGGTGACCCCTATGTGCCTCCATGCCCCTGGCAACGCCAGAATTTCACACCCTGAAAAGGTGGCCAATTTCATTGGAAACCGGAAAAACAGGCTCAGCAAGGAGGAATGAACCCCCGCCCCAAGTTCTACTGTTTAGGAGGGTGGGGCTGGGGTGCGGCTAGGGTAGAGGAATCGTCCCTCCATGTCCCCCAACTGGTGGTCCCCCCACCTGGCCACCCCGTCCCCAGGCCTGGTCAGGAAGGGTAGGGGAGGCTCCTGGAATTTCTTCCTCCTTCCATTCACTTGCAAGAATGAGCACCTACTGTATATACAGCCCAGGCCTGGGGCTCTGGGAATCTCAGATAAGACCTTTGCCTTCCTGGTGGGAGGGAGGGGGCCGATAGTCTGAAATTCCACGGGTTGGGAGCAGAGAGGAAGAGGGGAGAGTCTGGCTGTGGGGATTCGTCTCATCTAGGCTCTGGGTGAATGGTGGAGCCTGGAGGGTTGGGATTGGAGGGTGAGGCCACATCCTGGAAGATTTGGGAACCTACATGGTTCCACCCATACTAGTCCCTCCCCAGGCTTCCCCCAGGCTGTTGAGTGTCAGACCAGGAAGGCTGGGACCTGGGAGTCTGGGCCCGACACAGCAGAGCCCTGGGTATAGAAAGCTCTGAAGGTGCCTGGCACACAGGTGCCATACCAGGGCTTTCACATTGTGGGGGGCGCTGGCTGGGAATGAGGCCCCCCAGTGTGGTTGGTAACTTCACCCCGTGAGCCTCCGTTTGTCCGCCTGTGAAGCGGTGATCTGGTGGGTGGTGGGTCCTCAGGCTGTTGGGGAGACGGGTGAGTCAGCTGACAGGATGGATTGAGGGGACCCAGGGACTCCATGGCACCTCAGTAGAGGGGAACATACTCTGAGCGGACATAAGCTCGTGTCAGAGTAAAAACCCTTCCTGGCCTTTGTTTCCCCTGGTGAAACGACCGGCCATTTGATGAGGGCACCTGGGCCCTTCCTGCCGGCCCCCTCCTCCCCTCCCGGGCCCTGAACAAACACTGTGTGCCTGCCTGCTGCCCCGTCCAGGGCCAGGTGGTTTTGTCTTGGCTTTTTCATAGCTGGGCCCCTGGTGTCAGGTGACAGCCACACCGGGCAGGCCAGGTTGCTGCCACCGCCAGGAATCTGAGCTGACCACACCCGGTCTGGGCAGTGCCACCCAGCCAACCTGGTGTGCCCCCTGTGGCCCTGGCAGCCCTCCCTCCCATCACCCCACACTCTGGGGACTCCTCAGCCCTCAATCTTGGACAGGCCCCCCCTTGCCGAGGGCAGGATGAAGGACCCCCACGCTCTCTGACCAGCAGCCTTGCCATCTCCCCCCCGGGAGCCGGGAATGGGTCCTGGAGCCAGCGGGAGACAGACGGGCCTTCTCGCCCACACCAGGCTAGTGTTGCAGTTTGGCGGCTCCTGCAAACCTCTCCTTTCCCAGCTCTCTGTCAAAGGAGTTCATTGTTCTCTCCTCCCCTGGCAGAGGTCCCCTGAGCCAGGAGCAGGGTGGGGGCAGGGGCAGGGCCAGGTGGGCTGGATGCTGAACTCAGGAGGTAGGGGGGTTGGCCGCCAGGCGTTGGTCATCCTTCCAGCTCGAATCTGAGCTGGAGAAGCTGGGATCCGGGCTTTGAGGGCCGCCCGGGGATCCGTGCCTGCTGTCCCACCCCAACCTCTGTCCTGGGTGGAGGCCCATTTGGGGTGGCTCTGTGCCTTGGAAGTCGCACAGCAGGCCATCTCCCCTCCCTGCTCTGGGGACCGGGAGGGAAGGTGCTGCCCGTGGGGAACTTGCATGTCCAGGAGGGAGCTGAGTCTTAAAAGGCTGTTGGGGTGTCAGGGAGGGGCCCCCAAGGAGTGGGCAGAGCACCTGGGCTTGAGGGGACAGCTGGACACAGGCCAGAGGTACCTTCGCCCTCCTGCTGCCCACGCTGCTCCCGCCCCCGGTTTCCCGCTCCTCCCTGTCACCTCCATTAACTGACCTCGATCCTCTCCCCAAATCCAAGTCCCTTCCTTCCCGATTCCTAACACAACCCCCCCCCCATACCTGCCCTGGGGGCCCCACACCTCCTTGCCTAGCCCAGGTCTCTGCAGCAGGACTAGCTCTGCTCATTCGGGGACTTGGGGGCCTTATTCGAATGTTGAATTGGTGCTGCCGCCGCTCCTCCCCACCCTGGGACCCGGGATCCCCCGTCACCACACTGTTCTCATTTGATCCCACTCTCCTGGCCCCTGGCCAAGTAGGGTCATTGTGAAATTTCTCTTATTTGTGGTTTGTTTTTTAATATATTTTTATTTATTTCAGAGAGGAAGGGAGAGAGAGAGAGAAACATCAATGATAAGGGAGAATCGTTGATCAGCTGCCTCCTGCACGCCCCACACTGGGGATCGAGCCCGCAACCCGGGCATATGCCCTGATCGGGAATTGAACCTGTGACCTCCTGGTTCATAGGTCAACGCTCAACCACTGAGCCACGCCGGCCAGGCCCCTTATTTGTTCTTAAGGGAGCCTTGTCCCTCCAGAGTTGTCAACTTAGAGAAGACACCCTGAGGGGTACAGGGAAGAGGAGAACCTGGGAAGGAAGTTGGCCTTAGCGGCAGGGCCTGTGTGTCTGTGGGGTGAGCTGAGCCTTCCAGCCGCCTCAGGTGGTCTTAAGGTTCATCTTAAGGTTCATTGTGTTCGAGCCAAGGACAACGCTGGTGTCGTCCCACTTATCACATGTGAAATGAGGCTCAGGCCGAGTGGCTGCCCAAGTCCACACACCTTCTAAGTGGCAGAGGGGGGTTCAGAGCTTCGTGGGCCCGACTCAGTGCCTGTCTGTCTAGGTCAGCTTATGGGAAAGCGGGGAGGGAGGGCCAGCACAGTGCCCCGGGACCTGGAGGACGTGAGGAATCAGTAGGAGTGAAGGAGTGGTGGGCCCGACATTTGTGTCCCTCTGGGTAAGGCCGCTCCGCGGTACGAGGGGTCGGGAGATGCTAGGAGAACTGCCTGCCAGGGAGTCAGCCCTGTGTTCTCAGGCCTGCGAGCCTGACCCAAAGCGGCAGGCTGTCTTCTGGCGGGACTTGCCTGCCCATGCGGCCTGAGACAGCCTCCTGTAGGGCAGCTCAAGTCCCAAGAGGAAAACAGTAAGAGCCACATATGTGATTTGAAATATTCCAGAAGGCCTATCACAAAATTCTTTGAACAAGTGAAATTCATTTTGATGAAAAATTCTGTTTAGCCCACTATATTCAAAATACTGTTTCAATATAAATTAATAGGACTTTTTAAAAAGTCTTTGAAATCCCAGGTATGTTTTACCCTCACAGCACATCTCAGTTTGGACATTAAATTTTCTTTGGAAATATGTGGTCTGAGTTTAGAGCTAAAGATTTACAGCTGAAAAAGGAGAGCCAGCCCAGCCAGTGTGGCTCAGTGGTTGAGTGTTGACCTATGAACCAGGAGGTCGCCGTTCCATTCCCATTCCCAGTCAGGGCACGTGCCCGGTTGTGGGCTCGATCCCACAGCAGGAGGCAGCTGATCAATGATTCTCTCTCATCATTGATATTTCTATCTCCCTCTCCCTTCCTCTCTGAAATCCATAAATATATATATATATATTTTTAAAGGAGATCCAAAGCTTCGTCTGCCCAACTCCAGCCCCTATTCCTTTGAAACCCAAGAACATTCCTACAGAGTTTTCCAGTAACTGAAGTGAGCATCCATCTGAAATGCAAGTTAATTAAAATAGAATAAAATTAAAAAGTCTGCCCCTTGGTGGCACCAGCCACCTTGCAAGTGCTCAGTGTTGCCTTGCGACTGTCGTGCTGGGTCACGCCGGGCGCAGGCCTCCTACTGGCCACCAGGCTCCTGCAGGACGCTGCCCGCAGAGTCCTCCAAACCCCAGCCTGCTGCTGCCGTGGTTCTGGGAGAATGCTCCCGTCCCAGGAGCGTCTTCCCAGGCTCTGGCTGCTGGCCTCCTGTGGCCCCAGCAACCTGGGCTGGCTGCGGCCTAGTGGGGGCCCCTGGGAAGCTTGTCCCCCACACCCCTCATGTGCCCTGCCCTCCTTTTCCTGGGAAATGTTTGCATTCCAGACACTCGCTATCTCCCCACGGCTCCTCCAGGCTCTGCATTTCTGACATAGCTGAGCAGGGACCTGGGCGGCCAGCGGGGCTCCTGCTGGGTCGCTACTGCCCGCCCAGCCGTTTTCAGGGCAGCCTGTGTCCCTGGCAAAGAGCCAGGCCTGAGGGCGCTGCCCACACCTGGGGTCCCCAGAATAGGCCCTTTGGGAGCTGCTCCCTGGCCTGCCCCCAGCATGGGGCCTCCGACCATGGACCACGGGCCTGGACAGCAGGCGGGCAGCCATTGGGTTTGCAAAGTTATCATTCCAGCTGTCAGCAGGGCTTATCTCTCTCTGCTCCTCGGAGGCCCGACTGGATAGCCAACCGAAGCCCAGAGCAGAGCCCTGGGCCGCAGGAGAGCGGCCTCATCGGCGCGGCCTTTTCCTGCAGGGCCGTCTCCATGGTTTAAACCAGAAGAAATCACTAGACTTGGAAGCAGGTGCTGGCCTCCCTTTGCCTGCTGTCATCTAGGTCTGCAGGTTCAGGGGCCCCTGGGGCGGGAGGTGAGGGGTAGGCTTAGCTGATAAAGAAACAGCAGAAGCCTTCCTGAGATGGTTTGCCGAGTAATCTGTAGGGTTTCTATCCGTCCCTTTAAAACCTGGACTCCATCCCTGGCGCCTCTGCCTGCGGGAATGCTCAGAGCTGCAGGCAGAGACGGGAGTCCAGGAGGGGTCATCGGTCAAGTGGCAATTGCAGGACCTCTAGAAACAAAGAAAATGTTTCACAACAGAGGCTGGTGAGCTAGGGCACCTCCCACAGCGAGTATTCTTCCACCGTTGGGTCATTTCAGTGCTTTGACAACCTGCGCTGGCTACAGGGGGGAACAGGCTACAGGGGGGAACAGGCTACAGGGCTACTCGGGTACAGGAGTATCAGGTGGTAGGGCCCCAATTAGGTCTCTGTGTTTTTTGTTTGAATATTTTTTATTGATTTCAGAGAAGAAGGGAGAGGGGGAGAGAGAGAAATATCAATGATGAGAGAGAATCATTGATCGGCTGTCTCCTGCACGCTGGGGATTGAGCCTGCTACCCGAGGATATGCCCTTGACTGGAATCAAACCCAGGACCCTTCAGTCTGCAGGCTGACGCTCTATCCGCTGAGCCACACCAGCTAGGGCAGGTCTCTGTTTTAAGGCATGACACACGCGTACACTCACAAGCTCGGGGAAGAGAGACACACACAGATGTTAGCGAGGTTTACTTCTGGTTGTAGGAACACAGGTTATTTTTGTTTTCTTTTTAAAACTCCTTTATTCCAAGTTTTCTGGAATGCGGATTACTTCTGTCCTAAGCCATGAGCAAGAGCAGGTGCCTGCACCAGCACCTGGGAGTTTCCTGTCTGGGAAGACGGAGAGCTCCCGTGCTAGGAGGGCCCTGGCAGCGCAGACAGTCAGGGCTGGAGGAGCCTGGACTGTGCAGGGCTGGGAAGGGCCACCGTGCTTCCTTCGGACCCCAGTGCCAGGCCCCCAAAGCTTCCTGCACCCCCTGTAGGGGGGCTGGGAGTTGCCCACAGTACACCTGGTGGAGGAACTGAGAGTTCCTGGAGACCAAGTGGCCAGTGTGTGTCAGGAAAAATGAGTTCCCAGGGATGGGTGGTCAGGTGGCCCAGGACAGGGTCAGACATGGGCTGGGGGAGGGGGGCACGGAATGGCCCCACATGGGTGTCTGGGTGGGAGCCTGAATGGGACTCGGTGCCGCCTTCCTGCTGGGGTGGCTCTCTGCTGTGGCTTCTTGGACGTGTCTGTAGGACCGTGTGGCTGTCATTGCAGACGGTGGAACATGGCTTTCCGCACCAGCCCAGCGCCCTCGGCTACAGCCCCTCTCTGCGCATCCTGGCCATCGGCACCCGCTCCGGAGCCGTCAAGCTGTATCCTTTCTGTGCTTCCAGCTCCCGCCCTGGGAAGGCCTGGCAGGGGCGAGGACTTGGCATTGGTGAGGTGCAGCAAGGACCCCGCCCTCCAGGAAAGAAACAAAGCAAGTTGGGGATGGTCCTTCTCACTTAGGGGCGCCCCACATAGCCTCTTGGGGTCAGCCCTGAGTGCAGTCCATGGAGGCGGGGGGTGGGCCAAGAAGCCTTTCCCAGTGGGAGTCGGGGGACTGGCCCAGGCTCTTCTCAAACCAGAGAGCAGTGCCAGGCTAGGCTAGGGGAGCCGTGCCGGGGAGCCGCTCTTCCAGGTTCTCCTCCCCCCACACGCCCCGCACGTGCGCACGCACCAGAGAGAGTAAAGCGGACTCCCGGTTGGCAGGGACGGCCCCCCCCCCCCCCCCCCCGGCTGAGGCTGGATAGTGTCTGGTTGGGCGTCTTTGTCTGAACCATTAGCTCTGGGCCCTTTCAGAGGCAGCCCGTGGGTCCAGGACAGGTCACTGCTCGGCCAGGCCGGCTGGGCTACAAACCTTGGCGCACTCCTGCCCCATCTAACCTGAGCCCAGGGTGAGCCCCCGGGGTGAGCCAGTGCCCTCTCTGCCGCAGCAGAGGCGGGAAGGCTGGGGGCCTGCAGCCACGGGGCTGGGCTGGAGGTGGTGTAAACACTGCAGGGCAGGGGCCCAGTCCCACTGCTGGCTCAGCCCTCCCTCAGCCGGTTAATCATTGCCAGGCCATGGCCATATCCTGGTGACCAATCCCCTTGCCCAGACTCCTGGTCACAGCTCTTGGGGCTGGGCCCGCAGGGGTGCCCGCGGCTTCTCACAGATGCCACCAAGCGGCAGCTGATGGGTCTGTTGCAGCTCAGGTTGCAGGGTAGGGGTGGGGTGGGAGGTGGCGCTGAGCAGCCTAACAGTTGCCACGGGGTCACCCTTACACAGTCATCCCCACCTGCCTGGCTGGGAAGGCTCTCCCTGGTTGGCTGTTCCCACCCTCAGGGGTCAGGTCACTGGCCAACACCCTCCTCCCCACCCCAGGCCCCAGTCCTGCTGTCTGGGGAAAGGGCGAGCCACCGTGTGTTACACGCCTTGCCATGGGGCCCAGTCCCCGCTCTCGGGCCGGCGAGGGGTGGCGTCTGCCTCTGGAGGTTTTCCTGAGCCTGCTGCCCCCAGCTACGGTGCCCCGGGGGTGGAGTTCATGGGGCTGCACAGGGAGAACAACGCTGTGGTGCAGATCTACTTCCTGCCTGGCCAGGTGAGGGCCCCTCCGCGCCCTTCTTACTCTCACATCTTCCCGAAGGAGAGGCAAGCATCTGGGGGCCCTGGGTGTGGTGCTCCTGGGAGGACCTGGGACCACCACCCTTCCCCCTCAGAGTAGGGGGGCCTGTGGGTTTGGGGGTCTCTGAGACCGCCGTGGTGTGTAAAGGCCACGCGAATGCTGGCGCTCCCGGGTCAATGAGACAGCACGCTCCTGCCCCCGTCCCCTCCCTAGTGCCAGCTGGTCACCCTGCTGGACGACAACAGCCTACACCTGTGGAGCCTGAAGGTCAAAGGCGGGGTGTCCGAGCTGCAGGAAGACGAGAGTTTCACGCTGCGGGGCCCCCCAGGGTAAGGATTCGGCCCCCTTGCTCTCCCAGCCACCCTGACCCATGCACCCAGCTTCAGGGTGGGATCACCCTTTGAAGGTCCTAGGAGCCCTTGGGGGTCCTAGCAGGCGTCTGAGCCCACACGACGCCACCCGAAGGTGCTCTGGGTGGAGTGGGCGGGGCTGCGCAGGAGGCTCCCAGGGCGTCTCTGCTTCCTGGGCGGACTCTGCCATCTGCTTCCCGTCTTGGCAGAATGTAGCCAATATCTTAGTCCTGGCCCGAGACTCTGGACTCTATTAAAAAAGACCTACAGCCTGCTTTCCTAGGGATGGCCTTCCCGGGGTGGGGAGGGCAGCCAGAGCTCATCCGTGGGGTCCCTGCCTGGACAGCGGCCAGCTCACGGGTAGCTGCTCCCCTCCACAGCGCTGCCCCCAGCGCCACACAGATCACCGTGGTCCTGCCACACTCCTCCTCCAAGACGCTCTACCTGGGCACCGAGAGTGGCAGCGTGTTCGTGGTGCAGGTGCCAGGCTTCCGCACGCTGGAGGACCGGACCATCAGCTCGGACACCGTGCTGCAGCGGTGAGCCCGCCGACCCCGCTGCTAGGAACCCGTCCCCTGGACTTGGGCCTGACCCTCTCCCTTTGGTCCCGGGAATGTGTCAGGAGCTTATTCTCTCCTGGGAAGTCTAGGCGGACGGGAGGAGAAGCTCAGCTCCTCACCTGTCCCCCAAATTGAGAACCTCACCCCATAGGATGTTATCATCATGGCACTAGAAGGGTCTTGCGGGTAACTTACCACCTCATTTAATGAAAAGGAAAATGAGGCTCAACATGATGGTGTCATGTTACCAACTCTTAGCCTCTTTGCCCTGGTGCCATGTATTTCACAACCCCTGGGGCTTCCAGTGGGGCCGACGCGACACACACCGCCCCACGCCAGCCGGGCAGCTTCTGCCCACGCTTGTGCTTTGGCGTCTGTGTAGGTTTCCATTCGCACGCAGGCTCCAGGCCGAAGGTCCTGACAGCCACAACCCAGGGCGTGCTCCAAAGCTTTGGTGTGATCCGGTCTGGGTCAAGAGGGAGGAGACGGGGGTTGCAGCAGGAGAACGTCCTGCAGTTCTTAGGGGTCCGGGGAGGCGAGGGTGCTGATACTCTTGCAAAGGAGCTGTCTGAGGGAGGTCCCCCGGGGGCGAGTGGCATCAACCCTGCTGCACAGCTTCCTTTTGATATTATTCTTTTTTTCTCTCTTTTTCTTGTTGATATTATTTCTTTTCTCTATTTTCCAAGATGGTGTAATTGTCACATTGCTTACTTCTAAGTTAAGGGGAAGAAATTTTTAATTATATAAGTAGTAGATCAAAAACTGAACGGTTACAGATAAGGGTACAGGGAGTTGACCCCCCACTCCCGTTTCTAGAGGCTGGTGCCCACAGGGTGTGCTGTGCAGCATTGGTACGTGGCATGTGCATAAGTACAGAGGGTGCCCTTGGGGGTTGTGTGCGCCAGGGCAAGTGCAGAGGGCTTTGGTTTGGGTGTAGAAATGCCCTCAGGTTCAGGCTGTTTCCTACTGCCCATCCTCAGAGTTGGCTCTTGGTCCCATGCCTGCCACCTCATGGCCTTCTGTTGGCTGCAGCAGCTCCAGACATCACATCAGCATTCCAGGCCCAGGGAAGGAGGGGGGAGGTGTCAAGGCTCAAGGCCAGGCCAACTAATATAGAGCTTTGTTCTGTGGGTCTTAAACACTTATTTGGATGAAATACCACCTCCTTACAGAAATGCACTGAATGTGAATGTGTAGCTCAGTGGATTGTAAAGTAAGCATCCCTACAGCCACCCCCGGGCAGAGAAATAGAGCCGGCCGCCTCCCAGGAGCCTCCACCTGCCCTTCTCAGGAGGGACTCCCTTCCTCCCTCCCACCACAGCGACGTTTCTGGAAACCACTTCCCTGCCTTTCCTCAGTTGTGCTCCTGCATTTACATCCTAGCAGGGCACCACTGTCCTGCTCTACGCATTGCTTCTCTCCCCCCTGGATGATGTGTGCCCGCAGCTTTCCGTGCTCACATTCAGTGCCCACGGCCACGTGGAGTGCCGTGTGCCACTGTGCCGTGCTCTCAGCCAGGCCCCGGGGTGCACGTCGGTGTGGGCTCACAGTGCTCCCCTCACCCAGGTTGCCCGAGGAGGCCCGCCAGCGGCGGGTGTTTGAGATGGTGGAGGCCCTGCAGGAGCACCCTCGAGACCCCAGCCAGGTCCTCATCGGCTACAGCCGGGGCCTCATCGTCATCTGGGACCTGCGGGGCAGCCGCGTGCTCTGCCATTTCCTCAGCAGCCAGGTGGGTGGTGCCTGGGCTGGTGGCAGCCGCCACGGGGCTCTCCCAGATCCCATTATCGCATACAGCCCCTGTGCCAAGCGTGGGGGTGGGGGCGGGGGTATCGGTATCGGGACCGGGACCATCGCCCTGACCCCAGCCTGCGCTCTCTCTCTTTCCTTCCCTGAAGCAACTGGACAGTGCCTGCTGGCAGCGGGATGGCCGCCTGATTGTCAGCTGCCATTCGGATGGCAGCTATTGCCAGTGGCCTGTGAATCCCGATACCCAGCAACTGGAGCCCTTGCGCAGCTGCGTGCCTTACGGTCAGTGCTCCGTCCGCCTGGCGGGGGCCTGGCCCTGCCCTGTCACCTGGGACTGCCTTTCACTGTGCGAACTCATGTCCTCTGTTCCCAGCCGGCCTTCCTGCATTCAGGTGTAGGCACCCCCCTCATAGAAGTAAAACCTGGGGCGCAGAGAGGTGATGGCTTTGTCCAGAGCCACAGGGTGGGTTTCCTGGCGCCTGTGTGGCTTCCTTGGGGCCGAGCTCCTAAGCAGAGGTCTACGGAGAGGGTGTGGGGTGAGGACTCTGCTCGTGCAGACCCGCGTGCCTCTGCGGGTGGGCAGACCCGTTCCAGCTAATAATTCCTGTTCTTGTAGGTCCCTTTCCTTGCAAAGCTATTACCAAAATCTTCTGGCTGACAACCAAGCAGGGGTAGGTACCAGTGTCTGCCCTTTTCCCTTTCCAGATTGTCTCTGGAGGGCTGGAAGGCCTCTGTGGGAGGGAAGGGAAGGAGGGGGGGACTGTGCCTTAGGGTCCCACGTTGAGGTCTCAGACTCCAGGGAAGGAGAGAGGGCCATTCATACCTCATGGCCAGGTCCTGAAAAAGCATTCCCATTCTCTCCCTTCCCCACTCCCGGGAGGCGGTTAAGATCGGCAGGTTTCAGACCATGTCAGCAGCAGACCTGTTTCTTCAAACACTCACACGGGGACCCGTGCATAAGCAGGAGGGGGGCAGCTCTGGTTGGAGCAGGGGTGGCTGCAGACTCAACCCACAGCCTGCATGCCCCCGTCACCCCCAAGTTCCCCGGGGCTGCTGCAGTCAAGAAGAGATGGGGGTCTGGCCTATTGACCCCCTCCTGGGGACCTGGAGTGGCCACTCACCCTGAGATGAGACTCCCCCCGGCTCCTGCACAGAGGCCAGTCACAGGCAGTCCACGCTGCCAGCTCAGCCAGTGGCCGTCTGCTGCTGTGTCGAGAGCCCCAGCCCACCGCCCCTCTCTTCTGTGCCTGCAGGTTGCCCTTCACCATCTTCCAGGGTGGCATGCCTCGGGCCAGCTACGGGGACCGCCACTGCATCTCCGTGGTGCACAATGGCCAGCAGACAGCCTTCGACTTCACCTCCCGGGTCATCGACTTCACTGTGCTCTCCGAGGTGGACCCAGCGGCGGGTAGGCGAGCTGAGGGAGCGGTGTGGGGAAGGCGGCCTCTGGGAGGTGTAGGCAGGCCGTCCTGTCTGTAAATAAAAGGAGGGGCCTGCACAGAGGTTCCCAAACCGGCCACCCCCTGGGGGCCGCTGAGGCAGCAGCCACAGTCCCCCTCTCCCTGTCTCTGCCAGTCTGGTGGCTCCATGCTTGCTGGCCACCTCCTGCCCACTCCACGCTCTCTTTGCCCTTCCCTGACTCAAATGGGGTTTTGGTCCAAAGGGGGCAGCTCTGTACTATTGGGTTTAATACCCTCCCAGCTGAGAAAAAGGGGCCCTGGTGTGGACATGGGGAAGACCTCATGGGCCGGGGCCAGCTCTGAGCCGGCCTCCTGGAGCTCAACCAGGACAGCAAAGCCCTGAGTAGCCTCATACACTGGGCGACAGGCAAGCCCAGAAAGGGCAGCTGTCAAAACCTGGAGAGGAGGCCTGGCGGGAGGTGTCCAGGAGGCGGGCCTTCTCTCCACCTGACTGACATGACAAGGCCTGAGGCCGCCAGGGGAGGGAGTGGGGGAACTCCTCATTCCTGCCACAGGGTGCTGGGGGCAGCGTCCAGTTTTTTTGTCAGTCCTTTTGGATTTCTACATAAAAGGCCCTGTCATCTGTGAACCAAGACAGTTTTATTTCTTCCATCCCAGTCTGCATACCTTGTGCTTCCTTTTCGCAGCTTACTGCCTTAGCTGGTACTTGAAAAGGCGCCTTGTTCCTGCGCTTAGTGGGAAAGCTTCGAGTGTCTCCCCGTGAAGATGTTAGCTGCAGCTTTTCACAGATGTGCTTTGTCCAGTGGAGGAAGCGCCCCTCTAGTCCTAGTTCACTGAGAGTTTTTGTCATAAACGAGTGGGTCTGGGTTTTAGGAAAGGTTTTTTCTGCATGTGATCATGGGCTTTTCTTCGTTGGCCGGTTGATGTGATGGTTTTCAAAGGTTGAAGCAGCCTTGCACACCTGCGATAAATCCCACTTGGTCGTGGCGTATGTTTCCTTTTATACACGGTTAGATTTCAAGCTTGTGTTTGAATGCAGATTCCCAGGCTCCAACCCTTAAAGCATCAGATTCCACAGGGCCAGGCTGGGCAAACTGCTTCCTACTGGCTCCTGCAGCCCCTGACCCTTGGCCTGTCCCCCAGCCTTTGATGACCCCTACGCCCTGGTGGTGCTGGCCGAGGAGGAGCTGGTGGTGTTGGACCTGCGGACGGACGGCTGGCCACCAGTACAGCCCCCCTACCTGGCCTCCCTGCACTGCTCCGCCATCACCTGTTCCCATCACGTCTCCAACATCCCCCTCAAGCTGTGGGAGAGGATCATCGCTGCCGGCAGCTGGCAGAACACACACTTCTCCACCATGGTAGGTCCAGCACCCGTCCTGGCCCCAGCCCCACCTGGGAGCCAAGCTCCCGCACGCACGTCTCGGTCTCACCCTCCAGGAATGGCCTATTGACGGTGGCATCAGCCTGGCCCCAACCCCGCCCCAGAGGGACCTGCTGCTCACGGGGTAGGTGATTTATGCTGCTCTTCTGCATAGGAGGATGTACAGGGTGGGAGCAGTCCCTGGCACCCTCGCCCGGCATCCTTCTCACGGCTCTGCCTACAGGCACGAGGACGGCACCGTGCGGTTCTGGGACGCCTCGGGCGTCTGCTTGCGGCTGCTCTACAAACTTAGCACAGTGCCTGTGTTCCTCACCGACACGGACCCCAGTGAGCACCTCAATGCCCAGGGTGAGGACGAGTGGCCCCCGCTCCGCAAGGTGAGGCCAGGAGCCTGGGCACGGGAGGGCGGGGACAGGCTGGGTCCAGTGCTCATGGCCACCCGTGGGCCTCCTCTCCCGTTAGGTGGGCTCCTTCGATCCCTACAGTGACGACCCCCGCCTGGGCATCCAGAAGATCTTCCTCTGCAAATACAGCGGCTACCTGGCGGTGGCAGGCACAGCAGGGCAGGTAGCAGGCGGGGATGGGGTGGGGAGCAGGGGGAGGAGTGATCGGGTGACTCTGGGTGACGTCCAGGCCCATGAGCTTCCTTCTCAGGATGAGGGCACAGCAGAACAGGAGCCAGCCCCCACCCCCACCCCCACCCCCACCCCGAGGTGCTGTCCCTGGGTGCTGGGGTTGGCTCAGCCCTCTGCCATCCCATCCAGGTGCTGGTGCTGGAGCTGAATGACGAGGAGGCAGAGCACGTGGTGGAGCAGGTGGAGGCTGACCTGCTGCAGGACCAGGAGGGCTACCGCTGGAAGGGGCACGAGCGCCTGTGTGCCCGCCCAGGACCTGTGCGCTTCGAGCCCGGCTTCCAGCCCTTCGTGTTGGTGCAGTGCCAGCCCCCGGCTGTGGTCACGTCCTTGGCTCTGCACTCGGAGTGGCGGCTCGTGGCCTTCGGCACCAGCCACGGCTTTGGCCTCTTTGACCACCAGCAGCGGCGGCAGGTCTTTGTCAAGTGAGCAGGCTGCCCATGGGGGCTGGGGCTGGGGCCTGGCGCGGACCCTCGGGCCCTGGCCGTGCTAATGGTCCGATGTTCCCCCCCAGGTGCACCCTGCACCCCAGCGACCAGCTAGCCTTAGAGGGCCCCCTGTCCCGCGTGAAGTCCCTAAAGAAGTCCCTGCGTCAGTCCTTCCGCCGGATGCGTCGCAGTCGGGTGCCCAGCCAGAAGCGGCGGCCAGCGGGGTCCCCGGGAGAGGTGAGGCCACCCAGGCAGAGCTGGGGGCAGCCAGCAGCGAGCCGACTACCCCTCCCTCCCACTTGCTTTGGCTGCAAGCACAGGCCCTGGGCCCACCAATAGGTTTACATCCCTGCCCGCTGCCCACCAGTTATGTGGCCTGTTTTGTCACCTGCTCCTCTGTGCCTCAGCTTCCCCAGCTGTAAGAGGCAATAATTGTAGCACCTTAGGGTCAAGTCCTCAGTAAATGCTACCAGGCAGGGAGTGGCGTGAGCTGGGACCAGTCTCCCCCTAGAATGATGGGTGTTGAGCAATAGATGCCTCGGGGAGGTCAGGCCAGAGCCGCCCTCAGGCTGGCCCCACCCCCGCAGGTGCCGGAGCGGAGCTGCCGGACAGAGCGGCTGGGCCTGCAGAACATGGAGCTGGCGCCCGTGCAGCGCAAGATCGAGGCCCGCACAGCGGAGGACTCCTTCACGGGCTTCGTCCGGACCCTCTATTTCGCTGACACCTACCTGAGGGACAGTGAGTAGCCAGCCTGGGTGGGAGGGCCCAGGCATGCGCCCCCAGCATGAGGGCAGGTGAGTGGGCCTCTAAGAGGGGTTTCCCTTTGTGAGCGAGTAGAGACCAGGGCCTGCCTCTCCCTCCCCTGCCTGGGCCTCCAGTCCCTTTGTCCTGGCTTCATGTCCGGGTTCTACCACTCTCTAGAGCAGTGATGGCGAACCTATGACACGCGTGTCAGAGGTGAAACGCGAACTCATTTTTTTGGTTGATTTTTCTTTGTTAAATGGCATTTAAATATATAAAATAAATATCAAAAATATAAGTCTTTGTTTTACTATGGTTGCAGATATCAAAAAATTTCTATATGTGACACGGCACCAGAGTTAAGTTAGGGTTTTTCAAAATGCTGACACGCCGAGCTCAAAAGGTTCGCCATCACTGCTCTAGAAGATGGGTCTCGGCTTCTCCCCCTGTAAAATGGGGGAATGTCTTCCTCCTAGAATGGCTGTGAGGTGGGACATGCCTGCTGCTACGCCGTGGGCCTATACAAGCTCCCTCACTGTCTCTCCCCTTCCCCCTCCTGCCCCCTCCTGCCAGGGTACGAGTGGGGCATGGGCTGTCCGCTCCTGTATTGCAAGGGCCGCTGTCCCAGGTTCAGAGCCATCAGTGTTTAGGGCCCTTGGTTGTCAGCCTTCGGTGCCTTCTCCCCATCTGCACCCTGGAGGCAGGCAGAGCCCCCTTGTACAGAGGAGGGAAGTGAGGCTTACAGGGTTGGCTGACTTGACCTTGGAGTCACACAAGTGACTGGAAAGGCCAGGATGTAAGCCTAGGTCACCTGGCTCCACCTGATCTCCAGACCCAGGGTTACATATAAACCTTTGCCTCTGGGCAGGCTCCCGCCACTGCCCCTCTCTGTGGGCGGGCACCAACGGGGGTACCGTCTACGCCTTTGCCCTGCGTGTGCCCCCAGCCGAGCGGAGAATGGATGAGCCCGTGCGGGCGGAGCAGGGTGAGTGCTGAGCAGGGGGAGAGCTGAGGGTGCTGGTCTGCCTTGGCTGGGGACAGAGCGGTGCTTCCAGCCTCACCCTTCGCCCACCCACCAGCCCCATCACCTGCCTGCTTCCTTCCCGTAGTCAAGGAGATCCAGCTGATGCACCGAGCACCAGTTGTGGGCATCCTAGTGCTGGACGGACACAGTGTGCCCCTTCCCGAGCCCCTGGAAGTCGCACACGACCTGTCGAAAAGCCCAGACATGCAGGGAAGCCACCAGCTGCTTGTTGTGTCAGAGGAGCAGTTCAAGGTGCTGCACGGTGGGGACGGGGTCCCGGGGAATCCTGGGGACATCCAGGGGGCTCATGCCTCGGGCACAGATGACAGTGGCTGGGACTCTGAAAGTTGTGTATGCAGTTGGCATAGGCAGGAGGGGCTGCAGGGGCACCGGAAAGGAGAGGGGTCTGTGTGGCGTCCCTGGGCCCGGGTCAGCGGTGGGGACACTGAAGCAGGACCTGTCTGTGGGAGGAAGTGGCCCAGCACCTCATGGTCCAGGTGCAGGGAGCGCCTGTCCTGGTGCCGAGGGCGTGCCGAGACCGAGCAGGCTTCGCTGGGAAGTTGGGTGGCATCCGGTGGACGCAGGGAAGTGGTAAGTGGGGTCTGGCCATGGGTGTGACCTCCGCCCTGTGCCCCAGGTGTTCACACTGCCCAAGGTGAGTGCCAAGCTGAAGCTGAAGCTGACTGCCCTGGAGGGCTCGAGGGTGCGGCGGGTCAGCGTGGCCCACTTCAGCAGCTGTCGCGCTGAGGACTACGGGGAGCACCACCTGGCTGTCCTCACCAACCTGGGCGACATCCAGGTGGTCTCGCTGCCCCTGCTCAAGCCCCAGGTGCGTTACGGCTGCATTCGCCGGGAGGACGTCAGCGGCATCGCCTCCTGCGTCTTCACCAAACATGGCCAAGGTGTGCAGGGGGTGGCTCGTCCTGCCTCTGCGGGCGGGCGGGGTGTGGGGCTCCCGCTGTGCTGCAGGGGCTGCTGGGAAGGGCAGCCTGGTGGGTATGGCCAAGGCCAGGCTCTTTGAGAACTTGGAGGGGAGCTCTGGCCCCAATGTCCTAATGTCCCTGGTTGGAAGCCCCATTGTCAGCAGCCGCAGGTCCTGAGAGACCAGGCTGGCCTCACCTAGTCTCCACCCCCCAGGTTTCTACCTGATCTCGCCCTCGGAGTTTGAGCGCTTCTCTCTGTCCACCAAGTGGCTGGTGGAGCCCCGGTGTCTGGTGGATTCTGCAGAAACCAAGAACCATAGTCGTCCCCGCAATGGATCAGGCCCCGAGAAGGCCTTGGGCCGAGCCAGGTGGGTAAACGGCAGGTGGCTTTTGCCCCAGCCCCTCACCCTCACCCTCCTGATGCGCCCACTGGGAGCTGCCACATTCCCCCTCCCCTGTGAGCTCAGCCCACCCTCCTGGCTCTGGCTCTTTGCCCCCCTTCATATGCCCCTTCCTCCCATGTGAGCTGCCACCAGGAAGGGGCTTGGCTTCCCTCCCAGGCGCCCCCTGCTCAGGGCAGGCCAGGTGAGCTGACCTCATGGGACCAGAGCCAAGAGCCTAGTGCCCCCCGATCTTTACTCTCTCTTCCCCCCACAGGAACTCGGGGAGCCAGAGTGACGGAGAGGGTAAGACAGGCCAGGGGAGTGTGGGCACACCTGGGCCAGCCCGGGCCCAGACATTGGAGGATGGAAGGAGGAGAGGGGACCCCAGGGGAACAGGTGTGTGTGTGTGTGTGTGTGTGTGTGTGCGTGCGTGTGCGTGCATGCGTGTTCAAGCTGGGGGTAGAAAGAGCCACCCCTCCAGCCCTGGGCTCGGGTCTCTCCTAACCTGGCCTCTGCCTTTCAGAGAAGAGGCCAGGCCCCGTGATGGAGCATGCTCTGCTCAATGATGAGAGTGAGTTGGGCGGGAGTTGGGGGCTGACAGGAGGGATGTTCCTTGGGGGGGAGTTTGGAAGGCCAGGGTGGAACTGAGGGGGGCAGACCCACCCAGCACCCCATCAGTGAGAGGAAGAGAAAGGCCCCACCCTGGCCTCACCAGCCTCCCTTCCCCAGGGGTCCTGAAGGAGATCCAGAGCACACTGGAGGGAGACCGGGGGTGAGTCGCTGCCACTTGCAGGGTGGGCCCCCTGGTGCCAGGAGAGCACCGGGCATGAGTGTCGTTGTCTGTCACCCCAAGTCCCCATGGAGGGTGACTGCCCTGTCTTTGCCCATGCAGGAGCTATGGCGACTGGCGTTCCCAGCAAGTGGCCATGAGGTACAGCCTCAGCAATGGGGGAGGTAGGGGCCCTGAGACAGGCTGCACGTGGGGAGAGGGCGGCTGGGAGGGCATGCTCCTGGAGGGATGGGAGGAAGAGCCCCCATCCCCAAGATCCTACAGGCCAGGGTCCATTCCAGCCCTGACACATGCCCCACTTGTTCTGGCAAATTCCAAGTCTGGGCTCAGGTACATGACGGAGGCCCCGTCCTGCCCAGGATGCCCCTGAGTTTCCATCACTCTCTCCCCTTCCGCAGCCAAGTGAGCAGGCCGGGTGTCCAGGTTGTGCGGTGAACACACTACTGAGGGCTGCTCCTCTGGGCACTGGCCGCCTGGAGGGCCCACGCACCGGGCCGGGCTACAGGCCGGGGCTGCCTCGGCTTCCACTCTGCTGCTGCTCCCGGCCCCGGGAGAGGAGGGCCCCCGGCCCCGGGCTGTCCCTCCCGGGCCTTGTCTGTCTCGGTCCTTTTGTCAATGTTGCACAGTTTTTATCTTTCCCCTCCCTGCTTTTTGTAGTGGGTTGGGTTTTAAATTATAAATTTTAACTGCCTCTGGGTGAAAAAGTTTTTAATAAACACCTTATTACCTCTTCACTGGTCCAACAACTTTAACTTTTCACTTATGCAGAAGTTTCCCATATAAAACCATTAGCTGGCTCCCGCCTCTGGCCCTGGGTTCGCCCTGGGACCAGGCTGGTGCTCAGGAGGCTCTGTTTCCTCGGCATTTGAAGCAGCTAAAGGTCCCTGGGTGTCCGGTCATTGCTGTGCCTCTGTCTTTGGGAATAAATGGCGGGAGTTAACCAGCTGGAGTCTGTCTGACCGCATCCCTGGGTCAGGGCAGAGGGAGTCCCCTTCCTGTCGGAGGGGAAAGACACTCAGCCTGGCCGGTGTGGCCCAGTGGTTGAGCGTTGACCTATGAACCAGGAGGGTCACAGTTTGATTCCTGGTCAGGGCACATGCCTGGGTTTCGGCTTCGATCCCCAGTGTGGGGCATGCAGAAGGCAGCCTATCAATGATTCCTTCTCATCATTGATGTTTCTATCTCTCTCTCCCCCTCCCTTCCTCTCTGAAGTCAATAAATATATATTTAAAAAACAAATAATAAATACAAAATCCGGTTAGCTAAACTAACTCACACAAATGAACAAGTGACATGAAGTTTCCTGCCAAGAAGCCAAGAATTGAAGATAATGGTAACACTGCAAGCGCCAGTAACAGGAGAAATGGCACAGCCAGCACTTACGTGGCTTAGGAAGCTTCGTGGCAGCAGCAAGGATCTGGCTAATCAGGTTGAACAAGATGTTCACTCACACACACACACACACACACACACACACACACACTCCTGAAAAGGTCACGAAGACTCTGACAATGGATTTACATCCGCACTCGCTAAGGACGGGCTTTGTCTGAAGTACACTGCGCTTTGAAATATTAGCTAATGTCAGCTAATATTTCAGTTGGCATGTTTCAGTTCTAAGAGAACATTCTCATATTGAGAGTGAGATCAACGACTTTTACTGATAGCTGCTCACAAGTGGAAGGGCTGGCATTCTCTGGAACGCGTGTTAATGGAAGCTGGGCTGGCGCGCAGAGAGGAGTTCAGGGTCTTCCAGCGGCAGCAGTCCGGGAGAGGTGACCATAGGGGCAGAAGGGAGATATTTGAGAGGTTGAATGGACGGACAGCCGCCCTGAAGGCGAATGAGTGGGGAGGAGGCGGTCACTGCTGACTCCAGGGCCGGGGAGATGGACCAGGGGACCAGAGCAGCTGGACACCTGGCCTAGAGGCCTGGGTCTTAGAAGCCAGGCAGACCCAACCACTGAGCACTGGCTTTGCGGCCTTGGGTAAAGGACCTCACTCCTGGGCCTTCGTTTACTTCTCTGTAAAATGGGGCAGAATAATCGGGCCCACCTCAGGGCTGGAAGGATTAAAGGAAGAGCCTGTAAGATCATCGCACAGCACCTGGCTCCTAGGAAACGACCGAAGGAGTGAAAGTCATTGACGGAGGGTGGGTGCGGCCCAGCGAGAGGAGGGGACGGTTCCCGGGAGGAGGGAGTGTGGGGTCGGGAGAGGGCTGGGCACAGGGTGCAGGCGCTCACAATACTTGGGGACAAAGCAGGTGAGGGGGTGAAAGAAAAGGAGGAGGAAGAGAGGAGAGAACTGCCCGAGGGGGTGGGGCCCCCCTTTCCCGGGTGTCCAGTTGACCAGCTGGAGGTGTACATTTATGCTCTGCTGGTTTCTTTCCGTTTTATTTCACAATCTCAACGACAAGCTAACAAAACGCATGCAGTGCTCGCTGTGTGCCCAGGTCAGCCTGGCCCGTCTTCTGGGGGATCGGGGGCTAAGGGAGGCGGGTGGGTGGCCCCTGGAGCCCAAGCACTGAGGAGGGCTCAGACAGGTCCTTTCCGCACCCCTCACCCGCTGCCCCGCAAGCAGTGGCTCGGTGTGGCCCGGTGCCAGGCCGGCCTAGCTGGCAGCGACTCCCCGGCGGAACAGTTGCCCTGTCCTCGGCCTTTGTCCGCAGCTGCAGCGTCTCCTCTTTCCTGCGAGGCCTCTGCTTCATTGTTTTCGGGGGTCAGGACCCACAGCCACTTGCATTATTGATGCTCATGCCCTAAGGCGGGAGGGGCGGGAGGGGGGTGGGGGGGTGAGGCTGTAGACCCCGCCAGAGCAGACCGGGTGGTGCAGGGCAGAGGGCTGAGGGAGTCCCCGCCAGCCAGATCCAAGGGGAGAGGAGGAGGCCACCGGGAAGCCCCTCTGCACCGGGCGCCATGGGCGGGAGAAAGGGCAAAGCGCCCCGGTGCCCCGAGGGACCCAAGAGGCCGGACTCCGGGGAGCAGGAGTCGGGGTCTGCCAGCGGGGACCGCCGACGGGGCCGTGGTGAGGCTCGGGGCTCCGGACCTGTCTCGGACCCCGCCACCGCGGGAGCCCCGGGGACCCCTGGCGGCCGCAGGAAGCCCACCGCACAGGGGAACGGCGGCTGCCCATGGCCAGGGGCTGGGCCTGCGCCAGCGGCTCCGGGGAGGCAAGGCAGTGCCAGGCGACGGGGACGCGGGCCCAGGGAGAGCCGTGAGCCCGGGGACGGTCGTGGGGGGCGCCTGGAGGACAGTCTCCCCCGAGGAGAAGGGAGAACAGGCGGGCACCGCCGCAGGAGGAAAGGAAAAGGGCGGGGACCCTCGGCGAGGCGGGGACGCCGAGCGCCTCGCAGCCCCGATGGGGACACGTCGGGCGGCGACCGGGGCAGCTCCTGCCCGGACAGCGAGGCCCGCGAGGACCAGGAAAGCGGCAGCCAGAGCGGCGGGACCCCGGGGCTGCGGCCCAACCCCGAGCAAACGAACGCGAGCTCGGGAGACACCGGAGCCGGGCCGGCGGCCGCGCTGGGCCAGGGCGCGCACCGGAGCAGCGACGGCAGGAGCAGCGACGAGCCCCACTCCGCGCCCCGAAGCCGGGGAGGGTCGTTGTGGACCGGGCCCCGGAGAGCGACGGCCGATTCCGGGTCAGACACGGACTGGAGGCGGGACGAGGCCGGACCTGAACCGGGCCCGAGGGCAGCCCCAGGGTCAGGGAGCCGGGCCACGGAGGAGGCCGAGCCGCGCAGGGAGGCCACGGAGGAGGCCGAGCCGCGCAGGGAGGCCACGACCTCCGGCCCCCTCGAGGGCGGCCCCGCTGGCGTCCCCAAGAGCTCGCGGGCTTCTCGGGACACAAGCGACGACGAGGCGCGGCCAGAGGCTGAGCCCGGGGGAGCCGAGGCCTCGACGGCCAGGGCTCCGCGCCGCCAGGTCGGACAGGTGTCGGGGAAGGTGCAGGCGGCGGCGAGCGAGGGCGCAGCAGGGGGTGGAGGGGGAGAGGCGCCCGGAGACACAGCGCCGCTGGCCGCCCTCCTGGCGCTGCACCGGCTCCGCGCGAGGGCGCCCCCCGGGCCCGCTCCCCAGGCTGCGGGTCCCCGTCGCCCAAGCCTCAAGATAAGGCTGCTTCGCGTGGCCCAGGCCCTGGGCCTCCTGCGGTGGCTCTGGCGTCTGCTCGGGCTGCGGGGGAGCGGGGGGCAGGAGGCCGAGCGGCCCGCCGGCGAGGGGGCGGGGGCGGGCGAGGGGTCGGGGGCGGGCGCGGGGCCGGGGCGCGCGCGGGGGCTGCGGCGCCGTCTGGGGCTGCGCCTGGCGGGCGTGGTGGGGCTGCGGGGACGGCCGAGGGCTCCCCCTGGCGGCAGCCCGAGCTCCCCGCAGGTCGCGGAGAGCCCAGCCCCCCCGGACCCTTCGAAGAGCCAGGACCCGACTCCGGATCCCAAGTTCGCGGTCGTGTTCCCGAGGATCCACAGGGCGGGGAGGGCGTCGAGCAGCCGGAGCTCTGAGGACGCGTCCGAGGACGCCCCCTCCAGGGAGGCGCGCGTTTGGCCTTGTGCAGGGGCCGCAAGGGACAGTGAGGGGCGCTGGGAGAGTGGAGAACGGGAGGCGGGACCCCCGCGGGACGGGAGCGGCTCCAGCAGCGAAGCAGAGCCCGGGACCTTGGAAGCGGAGGCGCCGGTGCACTGGGCGCAGGACCCCGACGCCCGCGAGGACCCGGGGCCTGGCGCAGACGCGCTGCTGCCCCAACTCACCTTGGAGAAGCGCCCAGGGCCCTACCGGCCGCAGAGGGACCCCTGGGAGCCGGAGGACGAGGTGGAGGAGGCGCTGGAGAGGGACCTGGAGCTGAGCCTTGGGTCTGGCCTGGAGGAGCCGTCCCTCCCCGGTGCCGAGGGCAGGAACCCAGGGCCCCTCCTGGAAGACACCGAGGACCTGGCCCGGCTGCGGTGAGCGGGCGGTTCCGGACCCGCGCGGCCTGGGGCTCCGGGTTTCTCATCTCGCACCTCCTCGTTTTTATAACATGCGGAGGGGTCGCGCCTCCCTAACGGTGGCCAGGCTCAGGGGCAGGTGGGGGGCTGGCCAGCAGGTGTCCCTGCTTGGAACTTCCTTCTCTAACCCGCACAAAGCTTCCCTGTTTGCCAGGCCCCTTGGGTGGGAGCTTACCTAGCGGCCAGCCGTTAGGGATGGGCTCAGAGGGGCATGACGTGCCCAGTGTCTGCAGCCAGTGGCAGAATAACCTGGGGCCTCCTCTCTCCCCTCTCCTCCCCCTCCCTCCCCCCGCAGCCCGCTGTGTGACAGCTCCCTTCTGCTGTGCCTCAAGAAGAGGTTTCGCCTGGGCCGCATCTACGTATGGGGGTCCCCGAGGGGATGGAGGGCTGGGACTCCCTTCCCCCTGGGATCAGAGGGCCCTCCAGCACCCCAGAGCACCTCTTCTCTTCTCCTGCCTGGGCTGGGCGCCCAACCCTCTCTGGGGCCCTGCAGAGCAGGGCCGGGTCTGGGTGGGAAGCATCCGGCCCGTTCCATCTGCCTCCCCTGCCCCTCCATGTTCTGGTGAGAGCTTGTGCTTCCTTCCCCAGACCTTTGGGGGGCCCCTCCTGCTCGCTCTGAACCCCCGCTGGCCCCTGCCTGTCTTCTCGCCTGAGGTCCTGGCCAGCTACCACCCCAGGAAGGCCCCCAGTGCCACCCCGTGAGTGCCTTTCTCCACCAACCTTTGGTTCACCCCCTGGCGGCTGAGCCCTGCAGGTCCCGTTGACTGGGGTCCTGGGGAGGGTGGGCGCATCCTGCCTCCCCCTAGGAGGGCCCAGAGGCCCCTGCAGCCCGCTCACCGGCCCGCCGTCTTTCTCAGACACATCTTCGCCGTCGCGGCATCAGCCTACAGCCTGTGTCGGGGCTCGGGGCGGGACGCAGGCATTCTCCTCAGGTGAGGGGGGGCTCCCTGCCCGCTGAACCCCCGGCCACACTGAGGCTGGGACGGGTGGGTGAGGGCTCTGCTCCACCCGCGGCAGCTCCGGACTCGGGAGGGCTGCGCTCTGGCTGACGTCACCGCATGTGCCCCTTGAACGAGGCCGCGCAGGGACTGTTTCTGTTTGGTCCTCATGCCCCGGGACTGTCTGCATTTTGGCCACGTCCCCACTTCATCGGCTCAGTGGGGTCATGCGATGGGCCTCCCTCGCGCAGTGGGCACAGTGGCTCAGGGAAGACAGAAGCCGCCAAACAGATGGTGTGGTTCCTGAGCGGCCTGGAGCAGGAGCAGACGAGGGACGGAGGATGTCAGGTGGCGGCAGCTGGCCATTTCCCGGGACCACCCTCCTCCTTTGGGCCGGGAGGGGGGCTTCGGGTCCCTGGCTTCTCCTCGGGGACAGCCCGGTCCCCATGCACGGAGTGCCCGCAGCTGGGAGGCCTGACCAGGGGGCTCACGGCCCTTCTGGGGTGACTTGAATGCCCTTCCCCATCAGCTGGACGCCGTGCTGCCCTGGCTCGGCAGCTTTGGCCACGCCAAGACAGTCCTCAATGCCAACGCCAGCCGCTTCGGCCAGGTCCTATGTCTCCGCCTGCAGCAGTAAGTGAGGGGGGTCCAGGTGGGCACAGGGGCCACGCACCACCAGCTCCCTGGGAGCCTGAGGCTGCTGCCCATGGTGGGTCCCATTCTGAGCAGGGGCCCTGGGTTGCGTGCACCCTGGGCACCCCCACCCAGCGTCCTGTGCCCACAGCGGGGTCATCGTGGGAGCTTCTGTGTCACATTATCTGCTTGAGACCTCGAGGGTGGTGTTTCAGGTAAGACCCGCCCTGCAGCTCGCCCTTTCCAGCTCCCAGCGTGGGAAAGAGGGAGGGGCCACTGTGGGGGGGGGAGGGCGGTGGTCCTTAGGCCTCCAGGCCTGCCTTCCCCAGGACTTGTCCTTGCTGCCCTGGGGCACAGGACCAGGCCACTGTCCCCCTAAGCTAGGCCTTCTCCCCCGAGGCCCAGGCTGAGCGGAGCTTCCATGTTTTCTACGAGCTGCTGGTGGGGCTGGACCCCACGGAACGGGAGCAGCTGTCCCTGCAGGAACCAGAGACCTACTACTACCTCAACCAGGTGGGGGCCAGGTCCACACAGTGCAGGCGGCAGGGCCTGCCCAGGGAGGGGGCTTGGTGGGGGGTCTGAGGAGGAGCTGGGGCAGAGCAAGGCTGGGGGCCAGGCCCTGCTGCCACCCTGCTGCGCTCTGCAGGGCCGGGCCTGCAGGCTCCAGGGCAAGGAGGATGCCCAGGACTTCGCAGGACTGGTGAAGGCCCTGCAGGCGCTGGGCTTGTGCCCCGAGGAGTTGGCCGCAGTCTGGGCCGTGCTGGCTACCATCCTGCAGCTGGGCAACATCTGCTTCTCCTCATCAGAGGTGGGCTCCCCTGAGGCGCCGGGCCCATGTGGCTTGTTTGCATAATCAGGGCAGCAGCATCGATGCCCAAGCGTGTGTGTCTGTGTGTGTGTGTGTGTGTGTGTGTGTGTGTGTGTGAGACTGCACCGCCCTGGGCCAGCCTCGGGCCTCCCAGCTGCCCTGGAAAGCAGGCAGACCCCCACCGTCCAGATGGGCATCTGTGCCGCTGCCACCCCCAGGAAGCACACCTGGTACTCCCTGAGCAGCTAAGTACCAGGCGCTGTGTGAACTGCTGTACATCTATTTTCTAAGTCGGTTCTCAGGACAGCCCTGGAACATAAGTGTGCCGCGCCAGCTCGGCCATGGGTGAACCTGAGGGGGGGCCGTGAAGGATTAGAAAAGACAGACAAGAGAATAAAGCTGGGGCTCGGCGGGACGCTGCCTTCTCTGATGGAGAGACAGCGCCACAGCTTGGCCGAGTCGTTATTTTATAGCCAGATTCCACGAGGCAAAGTAAAGGCGCGGTCAAGATGTTTACAACGTTCTAGTGGGTTTCGAATCTACTCGATTACATGCACCTGATCAAGCTTTGTTTACTTGCTACACCTCCCGAGCCCATACCATTCAGCCAGTGGGAGCTGCTCTCCACAATATAAGGGGTGTTTCCCCTTTTGCAGTAAGACAGTAGCGGTTCAGACAGGAAAGAGGCTTGTGAGGCGGGCCAGCTAGTGAAGAGGTGAAGTCAGGACTCGCACTCAGGGCCCTTGGACTGTAGAGCGGGCTCCTGCGGCCCAGACCCACCCATGTACCTTTGGGTAACGGGGCGGCTGCCGTGCAGAGCAAGGCCCGGCCTCCGCCCTGTGGGACATGGCCACTGCCCAAGCAGAGCGCTCCCTGCTCCCTCCTCCTCTGCCCAGAGGGAGTCCCAGGAGGTGGCTGCCGTGTCCAGCTGGGCCGAGATCCACACCGCAGCCCGGCTGCTGCGGGTGCCGCCCGAGCGCCTGGAGGGGGCTGTCACCAGATGCGTCACGGTGAGCTCGAGGGTTCCAGAGAGGCATGGGCACGGCTGGACCACCTGATGGCTGGCTGAGTGCCCATGTGGGCCTCGGCCTGACATGCCACGTGCACACCCTCTGCCCCCAGGAGACGCCCTACGGCCCGGCCTCAAGATCCCTGCCCCTGGAGAGGGCCATTGATGCCAGGTGCCCTGGGGGCAAGAGAGAGCCATAGCCTCGCCGGGCACGCTGCTACACGCGGCTCACACCCCGTGCCCACAGGGACGCCCTGGCCACGGCCCTGTACTCGCGGCTCTTCGCCTGGCTCCTGAGGAGGACCAACACGCGGCTGGCCCCACCCGGGGAGGGAGGCAGCACGAACACCATCACTGTCGTGGACATCTATGGTTTTGAGGTCACCCCTGGCGGTGGGGCCCAGGGCAGGGTGCCCACTTCATCCTGATTATTTCTGGGGGCCCCAGCAGCGCCAGCTTCCCTGGGAGGGGCACTGGTGAACTACTGGCCTGCCGGGCCCGAAGAGGGTTCGTGAGTCAGCCGCACACTCCGTAGGGGCAGCCATTCTGCCCTGCTCGGTCCAGGCCTGACGTCACCTCTAGGGCAGCGGGAGATAAAGGCCCCAGGAAGGGGCAGCCTGCGGCCTCACCTCCCATGCACCAAGGGCCCTCCAGTCACCCTGACTTCCACAAGCTCTCCACCCCTTTCCAGGGGATCCTGCCTCCTCAGGGCAGGGAGGAGGGGCTATAACAAGAGGCAGCCCCAGCCCGTTCACTGCCCGCCCTCCAGTGTGTCCTTGGTGACCATGACAAGTGTGTGTGCCCGTGTGCATGTGTGCTCTTGTGTGTTTTAGAGCGTGTCAACACCCTCTGTTCAAAGCTACCAGAAGTGGGGGCTCTGCTGGGGGGCACACAGGAAGCAGTCTGTAATCCCTACAGGAGGAATATCGGAAGGCTTCTTGGAGGCGGCAGCCTGGAGCCCTGCTTATGAGGATGTGGGATTCTGATAGCCAGCAAGCTAGGTCGTAGGCAAAGGAGTCGTCCAGACCACAGGGTGTCTGTGGCTCATGCTGAGGCTGAGGGCAGGGTGTGGAATCCTAGAGGGAGGCCTGACTGTGTGGCCTTTGCGCTTGACCCTGTAGGATGCACCATTAGCCCTGGGGCACCGCTCCTCCCTGAATGCTGGGGAGAATGCAGGCAGCCCTGTGGGAGGGGGATCCCTGTGTGCCCACCCCCCACCCCTGCCCAGTGCCCTCATCTCAGGTGGGTGCCCACCTCACTGCCCACGTGCCCCCAGGCACTGCGGGTGAACGGCCTAGAGCAACTGTGCAACAACCTTGCCAGCGAGCGCCTGCAGCTCTTCTCCAGCCAGATGCTGCTGGCCCAGGAGGAGGTGAGGGGCACTCAGAACACAGGCCATCTCTGCTTCAGGGCGGGCACTGCCCTGGGAGCTCTACCCCAACGCCCGCTTGCCATGGGCTGTCTCAGTCCTCCTGAGCCTGTTTTCTCAGCTGTAAAATGGGAAGGCCACCCCTGCTCTGGCTCAGATGAGGTCGCCCATGAATGTGGGTGGGCTCCACAAACGGCCAAGTGCTGGCTGTTCCCAGGAGGAGTGTCGGCGAGAGTCGCTGCCCTGGGTGCCCATCCCCCAGCCTCCGAGGGAATCCTGCCTGGACCTCCTGGTAGAACAGCCCCAGAGCCTCCTGCGTATCCTGGATGCCCAGACATGGCTGTCCCAGGTGAGCCCCCTGTGGCAGGACAAGGAGGGGGGAGCAATAAGCTGATGGGGTCCAGAGACCCTGCTCACACACCTTCCGTGCAGCTTGGGAAGGCAGTGGCCAAACGGGGTTCAAACCCTGTGCTGGGTGACCTTGAGCAAGAGGTCTGACCTCTCTGAGGTTCCTCAGTCCTAGCTGCAGAAGGAGGCCATCATGCCTGAGGGGCACGGAGGAGGGGACTGAGCAGGGCTCCTGGGAAGTGAGCAAATACTGTACTGCCTTCCACCCCCCCCCCCGACCTCAGCTCCCTGCTGCTCTCAGATTGCCTTCCTTGTAATTGATAGCACTTGTGTCCATGGCAATTCCGTTGTATATTTACTCACTGACCCTCCTGAGAGAGACTGGGCCCTCCTCGAAGGGTTTCAGCCCTGTCTCAGCGCCTGGCACATGGTTAAGGGGGCACTAAATATTAAATGCATGAATATCTGTGACAGGAATTGTGCTAGGGATAAAAAGGTGAGCAAAAATAACCCAGCCCCTCCCTTAGAGTCTGCAGTGTAGCAGGAAAGAAGTGTTAACACACACGCAGAGCACACACACGCATACGTTAAGCCACGCCTGCATGGCTCGGTGCATGGATGTGCAGGGCCACGAGAGCACGTGTGCAGCTTGGGCCTCCTCTGGCATGTGAGGCCGTTTAAGCTAAATACACCACGACCCCGCATATAAGGTGACGCCTTCCCATTTTCCCATTTCATTAGAGGCTGAAAATAATGATGAAAAACAATGATAAAGTACTCGAACGTGATATTTCATTGATCAATATCATCTTAATATAAAAGTATTAATATGTAGGCCTGGCCGGTGTGGCACGGTTGGAGCGTCATTCTGTACACCAAAAGGTCACGGGTTCAACCCCCAGTCAGGGCACACACCCAGGTTGCAGATTCAGTCCCCAGTCAGGGTGCGTAGGGAAGGCAACCAGTGGATTTTTCTCTCACATCAATGTTTCTCTCTCCGTCTCCTTTCCTCTCTGAAATCAATTAAAAAAAAAAAAAAAAAAAAAAAGGACTGGTGTAGAAACACCTGCAGCTGTGCGTGCCCGCAGGCGTGGCCTGCACCTGTCTTAAGGTCCCCGCACCTTTAAAGTGATCGGTGTTTATTGACGGGGCGGTTTCCGTGTGTGAGGAGCTGTGTCTCTCAAACAGCACTTTGTTGTCCAAACAGTCCCTGGGAGCAAGAGAGGCGCCCTTCGCAGGGGCTCAGATTCGCAGCGTGGCCACCTCGGTTCACTGTGGCACCTGGGCACGGGGCAGGGAAGCCGGGCCTGAGGGAGCCATCTCTCTCGTCAGGCCACCGACCACACCTTCCTGCAGAAGTGCCACTATCACCATGGTGATCACCCATGCTACGCCAAGCCCCAGCTGCCCCTTCCTATCTTCACCGTGCGACACTACGCAGGGACCGTCACCTACCAGGTATGGGGGTGGGGGGATCAGGGAGGGCACTGGGTCCCTGGTGTTTCCTTTCCGAGCTGAGCCACCTGACAGACAGGTGACAGGAGTGGGGGAGGGGAGGCCCCTTCCAAGGCTTGGCCGTCTTTGTTGTAGAAGAAAAAACACAAACTACCCCAGAGCTAACCCGGACAAGAAACAAAAGGAGCATGTCAACTATAGCTCCAAAACAGCCACATCAGAGAGAGACACGTGGCGATTGAATAAAGAAAATATAAAACTCTATTGAAGTCACAAAAGATTTAAAAATGGAGGTACAGCCCTAACCAGTTTGGCTCAGTGGATAGAGCGTCAGCCTGCAGACTCAAGGGTCCCAGGTTCGATTCCGGTCAAGAGCATGTACCTTGGCTGTGGGCACATCCCCAGTAGGGGGTGTGCAGGAGGCAGCTGATCGATGTTTCTCTCTCATTGATGTTTCTAACTCTCTATCCCTCTCCCTTCCTCTCTGTAAAAAATCAATAAAAAAAAATTAAAAAAAAATGGAGGGACAGCTTGGCTGGTGTGGCTCAGTAGTTGAATGTCAACCTATGAACCCGGAGGCCATGGTTCGATTCCCAGTCAGGGCACAAGCTGGTTGCAGGCTGGTTGTAGGGGGCATGTAAAAGGCAGCCAATCAATGATTCTCTCTCATCATTGATGTTTCTCTCTCTCTCTCTCCCTTCCTCTCTAGAATAAAAAATAAATAAAACATGGAGGGACAAAAAAAAGAATAAAAAATATATATAAATGGAGGGACAGACCATGTTCATTTTGGGGAGCCTTAATATTGTCCATTCTTTCCCATTTGATCGATAAAAGTAGTGCAATTCCAGACAATACCCCCTTGGGAGGAGGAGGAATGGGTTTTGATGAAATTATTCTAAAGTATCATCTGGAAAAGAAATGCATGAGAATAGCCAAGAAAATATTGAAAAGCAAAAGGTTATGGAGGAATTTGTTCTAACAGATATTAAAACGTATTTCCACGCTCCAGTAATTAAAAGAGTGTGGTGCTCACAAGAAACAGAGCCACCCATGGGACAGAATTCAGAGCCCCAAACAGACCCCAGGGTGTAGAAAGGGGCCGGCACATGACCAAGGTGGCCTTAAAAATGTCGTAAACTATACATTACATACATTTTACCACCTTAACCATTTTTAAGGGTATGATTCAGTGGCTTTAAGTACATTCACATTATTGTGCAGCCATCACCATTGTCCACTTCCAGAATGTTTTTTTTTTTTAATTTCAGAGAGGAAGGGAGAGAGAGAGAGAAACATCAATGATGAGAGATCATTGATCAGCTGCCCCACGCTGGGGATTGAGCCCAAAACCCGGGCACGTGCCCTGAGCAGGAATTAAACCATGACCTCCTGGTTCATAGGTCAGCGCTCAACCACTGAGCCACCCTGGTTGGGCTCCAGAAGCTTTTCATCGTCCCAAACAGAAACTCTGTACCCATTAAACACACTAACTCCCCATCCCCGTCCCCCCAGCCCCTGCTAATCAGACTTTGTCTATAAAGTTGCCTATACTAGGTATCTCATACAAATGGAATCAACACACACACACACACACCCCTTTCGTGTCTCACTTATCACACTAAGCATGTTTCCAGGGCTCATCCACATTGCAGCATGTGTCGGTCACCTTCCTTCTATGGCGGAATGAGATTGCATTGTGTGCACAGACAGCCCTTTGTCTACCTTTCATCTGAGTGTGGACACTTGAGTTGCTTCTACCGTTTAGGCTGTGGTGACGAATGCCTCTGTGAACAAGGTGTGCAAGTATCTGTTCGGTCTCTACCTAGAATTAGAACGGCTGGATCTTAGGGATGTTCTCTGTGTAGATGTTTGAGGAGCCGCCAAATGGTTTTTCCTCAGCCGCTGCGCCGTTTTATGCTCCCACCAGTGTGGAGGAGGGTCCGGTTTCCCTCCATCCTTGCCAAAACGTGTTATTTTCCATTTAAAACAGTCATAGCCATCCTGCTGGGTGTGGCACTGGATCTCACTGTGGTCTTATTTGCGTTTCCGTAGTGACCAGTGAGTGAGGTTGAGGGCCTTCCCATGCGCGCCCGGGCTGTTGGCACAGCTTCGGAGAAATGTCCGCTCGAGGCCTTTGCCCGTTTTTTGAATCGAGTTGCCTTTTTCTTGTTGAGTTGTAGGAGCTCTGGATAGTAATCCCTTACCTGCTCTGCAGTATTTCCTCCCATTCTGGGGGTTGCCTCTTTGCTCTCTAAACAGTAGTTTTTGATGCACAAAAGTTTCTAATTGTGCTGAAATCGAATTGAACTCCTTTTTTCTTTTGGTGTCTGTGCCTCTGGTGTTATGTTCGGGAAGTCATTGCCAAGCCCAGTGTCAAGACGCTTTCTCCCTGTTTTCTTAGCGTTTTACATTCCGGGTCTTCCATTAGGCCTTTGATCCATCCGTTTGGAGTTACCTTTTGTGCCTGGTGTGAGATAAGAGTCCGGTTTTATTGTTTTGTGTGTGGGTTTCCGGTGTTCCCAGCACAGCCGCCTGAAGAGACAAAGGCGGCCTTTAACTCCGAGGGGAGAGGAAGGATATTCGGCAAAGGGACCGGCCTCCACACCTTGGCTTCCCCCCTTCCCCACCTTGTCTTTTGCAGGTTCACAAATTTTTAAACAGAAACCGGGACCACCTTGACCCTGCGGTGGTAGAAATGCTTGCCCAGAGCCAGCTCCAGGTGCCCCTGCCAGTCTCCGGCCCTGCGCCTCCGCACTCTGCCCCTCATTCTGCCCTTCTTGCCCGGACACTCTTGCTCAAGGGGCTTGCCCTCAAGGCCCTGGCACCTGGGGCCACGGCCTGAGCTGGCCAGGGTCTGGATGCTGTGGGCTGGTCCACCCTGGCTCCCCCGGGGTGGGGGCAGGCTGGGCTATGGACAAGCCTCCTCTCTCCCCACAGCTGGTGGGCAGCCTGTTCCAGGAAGCAGAGCCCCAGGGCGGGGGAGGGCAAGGCAAGCCCACCCTGGCCTCTCGATTCCAGCAGTCCCTGGGGGACCTCCTAGCCAGGCTGGGCAGGTGAGAGCAGTGCCCCCAAACCAGTGGCAGGGAGTTGGATGGGAGCCTGATCTGTACCTCAGTGACCCCCCTCCACCCATCAGGAGCCGTATCTACTTCATCCAGTGCCTCAACCCCAACCCCGGGAAGGTGAGCTCCCCTGGCACCTGGCCCAGAGCCCTCCCCACTGCCCTGCCCTCCTCCCCTCTCCCCCTCCATGTGCCCTGCCCTCCTCCCCTCCCCCCCTCCATGTGCCCTGCCCTGCATTTCCCGAAGCTGAAGCCCCTGACTCCACCTCTTACTGGCTCTGTCCCACGGCCACAGCTTCCCAGCCTCTTTGATGTGGGACACGTGGCCGAGCAGCTGCGCCAGGCAGGCGTCCTGGAGGCCGTTTATGCCCGCAGTGCCCACTTCCCTGTGCGCCTGCCCTTCCAGACCTTCCTGGCCAGGTGGGGCTCCAGGATGGCGGCAACCAGGGGCCCATGCACTTCAGGGATAGGACACACGAGAAAGGCCCCCCAGAGTGACTGGTCCTCCTGTGTGGGGAGCCCGAACTCAGGCCCTGGTCCCAGAACTCAGTCCCTGGTCGGGCACCATTTGTTACGGCCAAAGGGCCTGCTCGGGCGCCACTTGTTATGGTCAAAGGTGATCCTGAGTGGGGAGGGGGGGCGGTGAAAGGATTGAGAAAAGACAGACCAGAGAATGAAAGCTGGGTCTCGGTGGTGGGATGCTGCTCCCTGATGAGGAGACAGCGCCCGCGCCCACGAGGCAAAGTAGGGGCGTGATCACGTTGTTTACAGCAATCTCGTGAGCTCCAACCCTACTCAACTACATGCACCTGAACTCTAGCACAAGGCACGCGGGGCCACGTGTTTGGACCATAGGTTCAAGCTCACAACCACAGCCGCTGGCTATAATTGTGCTGGGGGGGCCCTGCCCTCCAGCTGGGACTTGCACGTGGCCATGAGAGGACCCTGTCCTTTCATTAGTCCGAGGCTTGAGCCTGGCCAAACGCTGTAGCCGCGCCCCACACTCCTGGGGTTCCTTCCCGGTGGAGGTGACCGCCTTCCCAGGAACCTCGGGCCTGGCATCCGACCCTTCCTCTTTCGTTCTTCTCTCCCTCCATCTCTCTCTCCTTTCACTATTCACTGTCCATCCTCCCCTCCATGCCTCCGGGAGGTCACTGCCCCTCCTCCATTCAGCAAAACGCTCCTAGGTGCCTAGCACATAGTAGGTGCTTTCCCAATCATTGTCGAATGACTTAGCGACTGAATGGACACCTGGAGGCTCGGGTGCCCAACAGCTGTGGCGGGAGGTTTATGCTGTGCTTGCTCCAGCCTTGGCTCTGTCCTCCCGGCAGGTTCCGGACCCTGGGGACCGGGGAGCAGAGAGAGCCCTCTGACCGGGAGAGGTGTGGCGCCATCCTGAGCCAGGTGTTGGGGCCTGAGTCGCCCCTCTGTCACCTTGGAACCACCCAGGTGGGGGTGTGTGCCAAGGGGCAGGCCTGGCTAGAAGGGGGAGGAGGATTTGGGGACAAACCCAGGGTTTGGTGGTCCTTCTGGGTGGTCGGGAGATGGGCTGGGGCTGGGTGGCAGGTGTCCTGGGCACCCCGGGCTGGAAGGGAGGAGGCACCCACGCTGGCCTGCTCCAGCCCACACCTCTGCCCCCAGGTCCTGCTGCAGGAGCCGGGCTGGCAGCAGCTGGAGCAGCACTGGGCCCAGCGGCGCGCCCAGGCCCTGCTCATCCTGCACCGTGGGCTGCGGGCCTGCATCTCCCGCCAGCGCCTCCGCCTCCTGCCGCGGATGCAGGCTCGTGTGCGGGGGCTCCAGGCCAGGTCTGCAGGGGTGGGGCGGGCCCCTGGGCCTTTTCAAGGTGGTGGGGCAGGTTGGGGAGACATAAGGCCTCAAGGCCTGCCCAGTGCCCCATCCCAGCAGCACTGGACTCTCCTTACAGCATCCCCGCCCATAGCCATAATCTCTGCTTGAAGACCCCAGTCACAGGACACTCACGATCCGTCCAGGCCGCCCAGCCTGCAGTCTTGACTCCTTGAGTGTCCTGTTTTCTAGTCTGTTCGTCACTGTGCAGCAAGAATGACCTTTTAAAAGCATGAGTCGGCCCTCGCTGGTTTGGCTCAGTGCCTAGAAGAGTCATGGGTTCAATTCCGGTCAAGGGCACGTACCTCAGTTGCAGGCTCAATCCCCGGCCCTGGTCGGGGTGCGGGAGGCACCCAATCCTGTCTCTCTCACATCCATGTTTCTCTCTCTCTGTCTCTCCCCCTCCCTTCCACTCTCTCTCAAAATAATAAACAAATAAACAAACAAATAAACAAATAAAGGCACGAGTCTGACTTAGGCCAGACTTTCACACTCCAGGCTCTGGGTTTCCTAGCCCTACGCTTCTCCCTCCCCCTTCTCACCTAATAAACTCCCAGCGCTCCTCCATCCAACAGCTCTTGATGGACCTTCTCCATCCACCCAGCCGGATGCTGGCAGCACAGAGGTGAAGGCCGGGAAGGTGCCTCCCAGGCTAGCTGGGGGGTCAGAGGCAGAGGGTAAAACCAGCGCCGGTCACCCCAAAGGTGATTGCTGAAGCGCTGAGGACAGCTGAGGGCGGGGACTCCAGGGAGCCTGCGGAGAGGGGGCACCCGTCACCACTACCTATTTCCAGGACGTTTCCATCCCCAACAGAAACTACCCACTCAGCAATAGCTCCCCCTCTCCCTGGCCTCCAGCCCTGGTCACCGCCCGCCTACTTCTGCATCTATGAACTGCCTGTTCTAGACCCTTCGTCAAAGTCAGCCCCTACAGCTATCTTCTCTGTCTGGCTTATTGCACTAAGCGTGACGCTCGCAGGTTCATCCGCATCGTCACATGGATCAGGACTTCGTTTCTTCTTTACGGCTGAGCAACGTTCCCTCGTGTGGACGGACCACATCGCGTTTGTCCACGCATCCTTGGGGCTCATTCGGGTGGTTCCCACCTTTTGGCTGCTGTGGATGATGCTTCAGTGAACATGAGCGTGCAAGTGTGTGTTCAAGTCTCTGCTTCCAAGTCCTTTGGGTCCGTCTGAGGAGTGGAATTGCTGTGTCACGTGGTAACTCCATGCTTAGCTTTGTGAGGAGCCGCCAAACTGTTCTTACAGAGTGGCTGCCTTACCTTATGTTCCCACCAGCGGTATAAGAGGGTTCCAGTTTCCCTACTTGCCAATACTTATTTTCCTTTAAAAATAATAATAATTGCAGCCCTCCCAGGGGGTGTGAACTGGCCTCTCACTGTGGTTTTGGTTTGCATTTCCCTGAGACTAATGATGTTGAGCTCTTTTCATGTGCTTGTTGGCCATTTGTGTATCTTCTTTGGACAAATGTGTACTTAAGTCCTCTGCCTGCTTTTTAATTGGGTTATTTGTCTTTTTGTTGTTGAGTTTGGGGAATTATTTTTTATATATATATATTTTTTATTGATTTCAGAGAGGAAGGGAGAGGGAAAGAGAGAGAGATAGAAACATCTATGATGAGAAAGAATCATTGATTGGCTGCCTCTTGCACGCCCTACACTGGGGATCTCGAGCCTGCAACCCGAGCCTGTGCCCTGACTGGGAATCGATCTGTGACCTCTTGGTTCAGAGGTCGATGCTCAACCACTGAGCAACACTGGTCAGTTCTTACATTCTTGTCTTGGCGTGAAGGATTCAGGCACTGGGTGTAAGCTTGGGCTCCCCACCCCTTTCCCGGCCTCCAGGAAGCGGTACCTCCGGCGCCGGGCGGCCCTGGGACAGCTGAACACGGTGCTGCTGGCGGCCCGGCCCCTGCTCCGGAGGAGGCAGAGACTGCAGGTGAGGCGGCTGCGGCACTGGCAGCTCAGGTAGAAGCCAGGCATCTTGCTGGTGGAGTCCGACAGTGCCCACCCTCACAAGGCCCAGGCCTCAGGCCATTGCTGGCTGGGCTCCTCCCACTTCTGTCTGCCTGGCCAGGGTAGGCTGGGGCCTCGGGAAGCCATTTGCCGTCCTTCATCCCTGTCCCTGCCCCAGGCCCCTGTCCCCTCCCTGCCCAAAGTGTCTTCCGATCCCCTCCAGCCCTCCTGGGGCCCACCTGCTCCCCTCTCTCGTCTGATGACTCGTAGTTGAGGCCATAAAGCAGCTCAAAGGTCAGTACCCACGTACTGCGCCCTCCCTGGCCCCTCCCTGGCTGGACTTTCCCCCCTGAGACCATTCCTTCCTGTCTCCCTGCCCTCCTACCCTCTCCTCACTGCCCTGACAGCCGGGCAGGGCCGCCCACTGAGGCTGGTGAGGGCTCCGGGGACTGGGCGCAGGCAGCTGGCCCCTCTGGGTCTGTGCTTGCTCCTCTGTCTGTGTCGGGGCCTCCCGGGGCAGGCGAGGCGGCTGAACGGCCTCGCTGGGGAGGGGCTGCTGGGAGGCTCCAGGTGGCTCCTCTCGGGACATCGGCTCCACCTGCATCTCCCCTGACAGCTTGGGCACTGGTGTGGCTGGCACGGCGGCGGGTCCTCCGAGAGCGGGCCAAGCATGGTAGGTGGTGGAAGCTGGAGGGTGTTGCTGGGCTATGGACCTGATGAAGCTGGCACGGCTGAGGGCGCATGTGGCTGTGTGGGTCCTGTCCCTCAGGGGCATGTGTCGTGCCCCTGAAAAGAGGCCTGGGTGCCCTCGCTGTTCCTCTGAGGGCCCCTGGCCCTGTGTGTGCGCCCAGGGTCTTCGGAGGGAGGTCATAGACCTGGGGAAGGACGGACCCCGGGTGCCCGGCCCTTCCCCACACGGGTCAATGCCCCTCCGGCAGGAGCTGGCGCGCCTGGAGATCCCGGCCGAGCTGGCCGTGCTGCTGAGGGAAGAGGAAGGTGAGTCCTGCTTGATGGGCGTCCCTCTTCCCATGACCCCTCCCAGCCCCTCAGTTGTGTGAGAGGGTCCGTCCCTGTGGTCCCTCCCTCTGCGGCTCCCGGCCCCCGGAGCTCCTGGTCCAGCTCCCTCTGCACGGGGCCGGGGTGATGGTGAGGGCTGGCGGCGGCACCAGAGCCGGGCGCCTGACCTGGGCACCTCTGACCCCAGGCCGTCAGCACACGCTGGCCCAGAGCATCACTGAGACCAAGCCCCCGGAGGTTCCTGCTCGGCCCAGCCTGACCCTGCCGCCGGACATCGACCAGTTCCCCTTCTCCACCTTCATCTCCACCGGCTTCCAGGTGGGCCCCCCAGGCCGCAGCTCTCGCTGGCCGGAGCCCACAGGTCCCGGGTGGTAGCCCCTACCAGGCAGCGGCTGTCTATTCCTGTCCCCACCCCGCCTCCTCCCTCTCCCAGCCTGGGCCTGTGGACACAGCTGCCTTCCTCGGAAAATATTCATTGAACCTAATGACTCACTCTCCCGTGTTGTTCACTCTGAAGCCACGCCTGTTACACCTGGGCCGGGCCCTGCCGCCGCCGCCGTGTGTTAAAGCGTGTGTGACGGCCGGGGACGCTGTCCCGGCTGCAGGGTGCGATTCAAAACTGCGCACAGAACAGAATCTCAATGTGTAGAGACAACAGCGGGGGCGGGGATGGCTGTGTTTGTGCCGAGAACTAGGAAGTAGGACTCGAGAGAGAGGCCAAGACACCAACTGGCCGTGCCGGGCGGTGGAATGCGAGGGCTGGTCTTTATCCTTTACCCTTTCCCAGGGTTTCTGAGTTTCCCGCGTGCATGGGCATCAATTTTGTAATCAGAACAAGCAGTTAAGCCTCATTTAAAAAACATATTTTTATTGATTTCAGAGAGGAAGGGAGGGTGTGAGAGAGAGAGAAACATCAATGATGAGAGGGAATCGCTGATGGTCTGCCTCCTGCCCGCCCCACCCTGGGGATCGAGCCCACAAGCCAGGCCTGCGCCCTGATCGGAATCAGACCATGACCTCCCGGCTCTTAGGTCGATGCTCAACCACATTGGCCAGGCTAAACTGCATTTTATTATTTTTTTTATCTTTAATTTCTTTATTGGTTAAGGTATTACAAATGTGTCCTCATCCCCCCATTAACCCCCAACCTCCCCCCGCCCCACTCATGCTCTCATCCCCCTGTTGTCCATGTCCATTGGTTTGGCTTACATGCATGCATACAAGTCCTTTGGTTGATCTCTCCCCCTTACCCCCTCCCTCCCCTACTTTCCCTCTGGGGATTGATAGTCTGATCGCTGTTTCTCTGTCTTTGGGTCTGTCCCTGTTCATCAGTCTATGTTGTTCTCTATAATCCACAAATGAGTGAGATCATGTGGTGTTTATCTTTCTCTGACTGGCTTATTTCACTTAGCATAATGCTCTCCAGTTCCATCCACGCTGTTGCAAAAGGCAAGAGTTCCTTCTTTTTTACCACAGCGTAGTATTCCATCGTGTAGATGTACCACAGTTTTCTAATCCACTCATCTGCTGATGGGCACTTGGGCTGTTTCCAAATCTTAGCTATGGTGAATTGTGCTGCTATGAACATAGGGGTGCATATATCCTTTCTGACTGGTGTTCTAAGCTGCATTTTAATGAGGGTTTTCCACGCCAGTCCTTCCTCCTCCCTCCCCCAGAGCGCTGCTCCCTGGGCTCCCCGCGCCGTCTCCAGCAGGTCAGCAAGGCCAGCTGCTCAGGCGCTGGGTCGCCCTCCTTCCTTGCAGGAGCCATCTCTGCCCGCTCCTGGGCAGCTGCTGGACAAGCCGCTGACCCGGCTGGACGGCGAGAACCCTCAGCACGCCCTGGATATCAACAAGGTGGTGAGTGACACACCAGGGAGGGGACAGGGCAGGCCTGCTCCTCCGTGCGGGCTGGGACCACGGAGCCCCACATGCCCTGCCCTCGCCTGGCCCCGCAGATGCTGCGGCTCCTGGGGGAGGAGTCCCTGCCGTCCTGGCAGGAGCAGACCATGGGCACCTACCTGGTGAGGCAGGGGCAGCGCCGGCCGGGACTGCGAGACGAGCTCTTCAGCCAGCTCGTGGCCCAGCTGTGGCACAACCCCAACGAGCAGCAGAGCCAGCGCGGCTGGGCCCTCATGGCCATCCTGCTCAGCGCCTTCCCCCCGGCGCCCGCCCTGCAGAAGCCGCTGCTCAAGTAAGAGGCCTGGCACGTGGAGTCCCAGGACCAGGGGGCTCAGGTGGAGGCCGGTGGGGGGTCAGCGGCCGCCCCACCCCCACAGCCTAGGGCTGTCCCCACAGGTTTGTGTCAGACCACGCCCCCAGCGGCATGGCAGCGCTGTGCCAGCACAAGCTGCTGGTGGCCCTGGAGCAGACACGGCTGGCCCCTGAGACCACACGTGCCCACCCCCCCACTCAGCTCGAGTGGACGGCCGGACGGCGCCGAGGACGCATGGTGCTGGACGTCTTCACGCTCAATGGTGATGCCGCCTACAGTGGAGCCAGCCTGCCCCTCATGCTCCCTGGACCCCCTCCCTGCTTCACCCCAACATCCTGCTCTCCTTCCTGTCCTGCTTTTGGGCCCCCTTGGGGACAGCAGCCCCTTCCCGCCGGGGCGAAGGCCGCCGTCTCTCACTCTCGGTCCCCACCCCGGCCCGCAGACGAGTGCTTCTCGGCAGAGGTGGAGTCCTGGACTACAGGGGAGCAGTTTGCCGGGTGGATTCTGCAGAGCAGGTGCGGGGGCCTGGGATGGAGGGTGCAGCCAGCACTGAACGTGGTCCCGTCCTCCCAGCCCACTCTCCCACCAAGCACCTCCTGCAGCTGCCCCAGCCCAGGGCCAAAGCCTGTGCCCCGCAAGGGGGGGAAGGGGCGGGGCAAGTGGGCAGGGTCCAGACGAGATAGGCGACAGGAGTGGAGATGACACCTACGGGCCGGGTTCCAATTAAATAGGTGAATGAGTACACGTGTGCGTCAGAGCCGACGAGTAAGTGGAAGGGTTGTGAGTTGCAACCTGTCCGTGCAATCTGGAGCCTTCACCCAGGGTCCTGTCCCCTCCGCAGCCCTCACCCTTGGCCCCCCTCAGGCCCTGGCCCTTCCGGGATGGTCACCTGCCCGGCTGACCACACCCCTAATGCACACCTCTGTCCCATCCAGAGGCCTGGAGGGGCCCCCCCGTGGCTGGTCCGTGTCACTGCACTCCGGGGACTCCTGGGAGGACTTGGCTGGCTGTGACTTCGTGCTGGACCTGATCGGCCAGACCGAGGACCTGGGGGACCCTGCGGATCCCCACAGCTACCCCATTGCCCCCCGAAGCTTGTAGGTGCCGCCCCAGCACCCCTGTCCCCGCCTGCTCCTGTCCCTACCCTGACCCCACAGCCACTGTATCACACCTGGTGGTTACAGGGGCTGCCACTGACCCAGTCTCCCTGCCTCCGACCCCTGCAAGCCTCTTCCCCCTCCATTGGGACACCCCCCTCAGCAGCTTCTACACCTGGCCTCAGCCCGGCACTGCCCTAGCCAGGTGCCCGCTCAGTTGGGCCCACTATCTCCCGCAGAGCCGAGGACATCCCCCCTGCCCCCGGCGTCCAGGCCCCCTCACTGTACCCAGGTCCCCCTCCAGGCCCAGCCCCGACACTCCCTGGCAGGGGCCACACAGGTAAGGCTGGGAGTGGGCACACTGAGGCTGGTAGAGATGGGAATGGGGGTGTAGGGAGCCCACGCCCCAGGCGGTGACACTGCCCCTCCTCTGGCTCCACAGGGGAACCCCGGGCCTCAGGGAACCTGGATAGCTACCTGGACCACATCTTCGAGCCAGTCCTCTCCCCAGGCCTCAGCGTGAGTGTCCTGCACACATACCCCACCCCACCCCTGCCCCTACCCCACTGGGGCCTCTGCTGCCCCTCCCATCTCTCCCAGGGCTCTAGCTCTGACCTTATGACCTGTGACCTTTGTCCCTTCAGGATCTGGAGCAAGCCAGGGCTCTGAGCAGCCGCATGAAGGGAGGGGGCGGCATCGGGCCCATGCAGCAAGGAAGCTACCCTACGGGTGAGTGGGGCGTGGAGCAGCACAGGCGCGCATGGCCTAGGACCATGGATCTGGGGTTAAAGCCCCAGCCGGCACCCTGAGCCTGAACGCGTTGCCTGGAGCTGGAAGGAGTGGGCCATGGGCCCAGCTAGGGACCAACCTGGGAGGGCCCTGTCCCCTCAGTGTACCCAGGGATGATGCAGATGCCTGGATACCAGCCAGCTATGATGCCTGCACCCATGCCCATGATGCCAGCAATGGGCACAGTCCCTGCCATGCCAGGTAAGGCTGGGCTGGGACACCGGGTCCCTTCTCAGGTAGGGACTGGAGGAGGGAGGGTCTTGCCAGAGGCTCAGAGGGCACAGCGGGCAAAGGGTTTCCATCTTGGCCCCAGTGCTCACCTGCCCCGCCCATCTGCCACCCTGCAGCCATGATGGTGCCACCACAGCCGCAGCCACAGCCCCTGCTCCCCAGCGTGGACGCCAGGCAGCTGGCAGCCCAGCAGCAGAACTTCATCAATCAGCAGGCGCTGCTCCTGGTGAGGGTGGGCAGGGCCCCCGGGTGGCCTGGCAGGGCCAGGCCTGTGGGCAGGGCCAGGCCAGCTCTAACCTGGCCCACCGCTCCTCCCCCTCAGGCCCAGCAGATGACCGCCCAGGCCATGTCCCTGACCCTAGAGCAGCAGACTCAGCAGCGCCAGCGCCAGGCCCAGGCCACGTCAGCCATTGCCCCGAAGCCCAAGAAGCCCCCGGCCCCCCGGGAGGAGCCGGAGCCGGAGCCGGAGCCGGTGGGTGTCTGCCTGAGGGTGAGGAGTGGAGACCGCAGAGGCCATCCCGGATGGGGCAGCCGGCTCCAGGGCTGCAGGGATGAAAGACAGGGCAGGGGCGTGGGAAGATGCAGAAAAGATGCCGTCGGGCCCCAGTCCCAGGATTTGAGGGGTTCACTGTGAGAGGGGCAGCTTGGCTGGCAGTGCTGTTCCCTCACTTCCCCTTCCTGCCAGGAGACCCCCCAGGAGACCCCCCAGGAGACCCCACAGGAGACCTCACAGGACGAGGAGGAGAGGCTGAGGAGCTTCCAGCAGAAACGGAACTATTTCCAGAAGATGGGTGAGGGGACTTGGGTGGCAGGCCCAGCCTGGCCAGGGGACAGCGGGTGCACTCTATCCCCTGAGTCTGATGTGGCCGGCCCAGGGGCACGGATGGGCTGGCCAGGTGGAGGGTGACAGGGCCATCTGGGCACTTACAGGGCAGCAGCAGATCAAGATGAAGATGGTGAAGCCTCCGGCCAAGGTGCAGATCCCCCGAGGGGAGGAGCAGGAAGAGGAGGAACCCAGTGCAGGTGGCAGGGAGATGGGGGGCAGCGGGATGCAGGGGGTGGGGGGCGCGCCTGGCTCTGCGGTTTTGCACAGGGTCTCACCTGTTTCCTCCTCGGCAGTGCCATCTCCTCCTCCCGCCCAGGGAGTGAAGAAGCCACTGACACCAGGTGGGGCCAAAGCTGTGCGGAAGGCGGAGGCTGAGCTGGCCCAGAAGGCGGAGCCTGATCGTGGTCCCAGGCAGGCGCAGGGCAGAGATGCGGTGCCCAAACCAGAACCCCCGAAGCTGCCCAGCAGGGAGATCCGTAACATCATCCGCATGTACCAGAGCCGCCCAGGCCCCGTGCCCGTGCCGGTGCAGCCATCCAGGTGGGCCCGGGGCCTGCCAGCGCTGCCCACTCCGCAGGGAGAAACCTGCGGGCTCCTGACCCTTTCCTTCTCTCAGGAGGCCCCCCCAAAATTTCCTGAAGAAAAACAACCCTAAGGACGAGGCTCTGGCTAAGCTGGGGATCAGCGGAGCCCAGTCGCCCTCCTTGGTGAGGCCCGTCCCTTCCCATCCAGGGCACGGCTGCTCTGCTTAGGAGCCCGCGGCTCTCAGGGGTCTGCATGGCCTTCTCCCCAGACACAGCTTGTGTCGTGTGTGCTCTCTGTGCCCCCACAGGCGCTGTGCCCAGAGAAGGGTCCTCCGCCAGCTGTGGCCCCTCGACCCAAGGCCGCACCGCGGATCCGGACCTCCAACTCCATCCGGGAGAAGCAGGGGCCCCTTCAGCAGCTGTTTGGCCAGAAGCCACCCACTGCCCAGGCACCCCCACCTCCACCCGCGCCCCCACTGCCTCCACCCGGGGACCCGGGGACCCCTTCAGCTGAGCCCCGCGGTAAGGAACCCCACCACCCCATGAGCTGGGCTTCCTTGGCCGAGAGGGGTGGAGGGGGGCAGGATCCCCAACAGCCTGGGGGTGCTCATGGCTGGGGTCAGCTGCTCTGGCTTCTGGACTTTGGAGCCCCAGCTTCCGCGTTCCCGCCCAGGGCAGGGCCCGGTACCCCTGGGACCTGTCTGGCACCAAGGGACTGGCACACTCAGGGTGATGTCCTCGATGCAGAGCTGACAGCTCTGTCAGAAATTTAATGGCCCTGTTGACGTGGTCAAGGACCCTGGGGAAAGCCTGAGGCCCAACATGGGACTAGGGGCGTGGCGCGGGGGCGGGGGCGTGGCGCGGGGGCGGGGGCGTGGCGAAGCTGAGGGACGGGGAGGAGGGGCGCGGCGGCGGGGGCGTGGCTAAGATGAGGGGCGGGGAGGAGGGGCGCGGCGGCGGGGGCGTGGCGAAGCTGAGGGACGGGGAGGAGGGGCGCGGCGGCGGGAGCGTGGCGAAGCTGAGGGGCGGGGAGGAGGGGTGGGCGGGGCCGAGGCTGAGGGGCGTGGCGAGTCGGCGGGGGCGTGGCGAAGCCGAGGGACGGGGAGGAGGGGAGGGGAGGGGAGGGGAGGGGAGGGGAGGGGAGGGGAGGGGAGGGGCGGGGCGGGGCCGAGGGGTTGCGGCTGGGCAGCGGGGTGCGGTGGGGCGTCATGGCGTGGCGAGGGGTGGGTCTCCCAGGGGCCGGGGCGGCGAGGGCCTTCTCGCCCTGAGCCTGTCATTCTGGCTCTGGCCGCTCCTCACCTGGTGCTCCCGGCACCTCCTCTGCCAGGCTCTCTGGGGTCCATGGGAGATCAGGGGGTGAGCACCCAGCTACTCGTGCCCTCTGGCAGCGTGTGCTTCTCCTACACCAGTGCACCCTGGAGGCTGTTCCTACGCAAGGAGGTGGGCATGAGGGCTGGGGAGGGGGTGGCAGGCTGTGCGGGAACCCGCTGGGGAACCCCAGTATCTGCTCCCCACACACAAACACGGGGAGCTGCCGCCCCACGACCACTTCGGGGGATTTTCTGTCTGGCCTGGAAGGCAGAGACGGGGGTCGGGGATGAAGGGGAGCGGGAAGGGGCTGCGCAGGACGCCATGCCCACCCTCGCTCTCCATGCCCTCCTCCAGGTCTTCTACCCCCGGGAGAACTTCAGCCACCCCTACAACCTCGGGCTCCTCTGTGAGCAGGTGAGAGCGCACCCACACCTGGGCGTTCCCGCCCGGGGGGGGGGTGGGGGCGGGGGGGGGGAGGGCAGGATAACAGCCAGCACCTGTGGGGCACTTGTGCGGGTCCAGCCCCGCCCCCTCTCTGAAGCCCTCACACCCCTGTGAGTAGGCACCGTTATTGGTCACGAGGATTAAGGGTAGTGTACACAGTGCCCAACAGGCTCCAGCACACAGTAGGTGCTCCTGGTGCTTGTTCCTTGGCCGCCTCTGGATGCTCCCAGGACCATGCCTGTCCCCCATCTCCATAGCCTCCCCCAAGTTCTGCTGCTTCAGGGAGGCTTACTTCCGCTGGCCGAGGAGCAGCTGGCACTCGGGGAGGCAGGCAGAGCTCCGGGTGGTGGGGCCCTGGACTTGGAATCCCCATGTTTCTCCTGCTCCGTCTCCGCCCTCGGGCCCTCCAGCTTCTCCTTGGTGTGTGATGCTTTCGTGGGGGGCTCTGGCCTCGGGCCCTGGTGGTGACCACCTGGCTCTGCCTCCAGATCCTGAGGGACACCTTTTCCGAGTCCTGCACCCGGATCTCCCAGGACGAGCGGTGCAGAATGAAAGACCTGCTGGGTATGGTCCAGGGACCCTGGAGTCAGGGAGCTGGGGTGCTGGGGGCCGGGCCTGCGCGGAGGGAGAGAGCAGACTCTGGGGTTCGCTCTGTGGGGAGCCTCAGGACAGGCTGGGGCCGTCCCTGCCCGCAGGAGACCTGGAGGTGGGCCTGGACTCACTCGGCACCACTGAGGACAGTGTCAAGAAGCGCATTGTGGTGGCCGCTCGGGACAACTGGGCCAATTACTTCTCCCGCATCTTCCCCGTCTCGGTGAGTGAGGTGGGGGTAGGGCTGGGGGTGACAGCACCCAGTCTGGACCCCGGCACACGGCCAGGGCCTTCTGCAGCAGGGATGGGAGTAGGGGGTGAAGTGGGGTGGGCTCCAGAGGAAACATAAAGGCCTCCTGGGTGGTGGGGGGGACCCAGCAGCCTTTCTGTGACCCCCTTCTGGGCAGGGCGAGAGTGGCAGCAACGTGCAGCTGCTGGGCGTGTCGCACCGGGGGCTGAGACTGCTCAAGCTGGCCCGTGGCGCCGGCGTCGGCCTCCAACAGCTGAAGACTCTCTGCTCCTACAGGTGGGGCTGGGCCGGTAGGGGGCTGGAGGTGGTGAGGTGGCCCCCAGCTCATGCCCCCACCCTGTGCACAGCTTTGCTGAGGTGCTGGGCGTGGAGTGCCGGGGGGGCTCCACCCTGGAGCTGACACTGAAGAGCGAGCAGTTGGTGCTGCACTCGGTCCGGGCAGGCGCCATCAAGGCCATGGTGGAGCTCTTCCTGAGTGAGCTCCAGAAGGCAAGCGCGGGCCGGGAGGGGCCGGGAGGGGCCGGGAGGGGCCGAGAGGGGCCGGGAGGGGCCGAGAGGGGCGGGCGGGGCCTCCGCTTACGCTCCAGGGTGCCCTGTCTGGGTTGGCTGGTCTCGGGGCTGTCAGCCAGGCTCCTCGAAGCTTCCTGGGTTGGGGCTGGGCCCCTGGAACTCTGGGGTGCTGAGGTGGGAATGGGCCAGTGGAGGGCGAGCAGGTCGGGCGGCAGGACAGGGGCCACCCTCCCACCCTCCCACCCTCCCACCCTCCTGCCTGCAGGACTCTGGCTATGTCGTCGCCTTGCGAAGCTACATCACCGATGACCGCAGCCTCCTCCGCTTCCACCGCGGGGACCTCATCAAGCTGCTGCCGGCCATCGATCTGGAGCCAGGTCTCTCCAGGGGCCAGCAGGGCGCTGGCGAGGGAGGGTGGCACGGGGGGCGGGGGGGTGTTGGGGAGAAGACTCTGAGGACAGAGGGGCAGGTGGGTAAGACGCTGTCCCTGTGTGCCCTCCAGGCTGGCAGTTTGGCTCTGCCGGCGGCCGCTCCGGACTCTTTCCTGTGGACGTGGTGCAGCCAGCGGCTGCCCCGGACTTTTCCTTCTCGCTGCTGCGCGGAGAGCCAGGCCTGGCTCCGCGGGAGAGGGGGTTGGAGGTGAGGAAGTAGGAGTTGAGGAAGGAAAGGGCTCGATTGCCCCAGAGCAGTGAGGCTCGCCCGCCACCCTCTCCACCCTCTCCCAGCGCCTGCCTCGCCTCTGCACCAGGACTGTGAGCTCCCCCGGGCGGGGCTGTGCTGTCTGTCCCTCGCGTGTCCCTGGCGGTGCTTAGTCTGGTGCTGCCCTAGAAGACGCTCAATAAAAAGCTCTTGACTCTCCTGACTGGTGGTGTGCTCACTGCAGCTGCTCCCCTGCTCCCCTAGGCGGGCCGGGCGGGGCTGGGGCAGGGTCTGCGGACCGGCCAGGTCTCAGGGTGGCACCAGGTCTCCTGTGCTCCCAGGGCCCCGCCAGACCTTCGAGCCAGGCACACGGTGACAACTCGGAGGCCAGCGGCCTGCCCTTCTACGAGGTTCCTGCCTCTCTGTCCATTGTCTCCCACAACTACACCATGCAGGACTTTGCCCTGAAATACTTCCGGAAGCCCCAGACCTTGTGAGTGCCCTGGCCCACCCTGGCCCACTCTACCCGTCTGTCCTCAGCTTCTGTGAAGGGGGCTCCCTGCTCGGGGCGACCAGGCCACAGCCTGGGAAGGGGCGGAAGGGCCGAGCAAGCAGGGCTGTGCTCTCTCTGCCCCTCAGGCTGGCCCAGGCAGGTGGAGATGCTCAGAAGGCCATGGCCAGCCTGGTGCAGTACACCAAGGTAGGGGGGCTGGAGGGGGAGTCGGGCCAGTGGACCTGCCCCCTGGGTCCCACAGGCCCCAGACCCACAGCCCCGCCTCTTTGCCTGCAGGCCCCCATCCAGGAGTCGCTCATCAGCCTCAGTGATGAGGACACGAACAGGCAGGCTGTGGAGAGCTTCCAGGGTGAGTGGCCAGCCTGGGCCCCATGCCTGTGGTTCCTTGGACCTAAGCACCCTTGGGTTGTGTAGATTCTGGGCCGGAAGGCAGTGGCGGTGCACCGTGTGGGGCTGCGGGCACCCACAGAATTCCTGAGCCTTGTTTCCCCATCGGTCAGGCTGGGTCTGCCGCCCGACCTGGCTCACACATGTTTTGAGAGCAAGGCATCAGATGGCGGGGGAAAGCCCTGTGTGGGGACGCGTGGGCCAGGCCCGCCCCACCCGCCAGCTCCCCACGCTTCTCGTGCTGCCTGTAGTTCTGATGCAGTTTATGGGGGACCAGCCGAGGCCCCGGAGCAAGGACGAGATAGAGCTCCTCTATGAGCTGCTGAAGGTAAGTGAGGGCTGTGCGCGCCGGGACCTGGGGGAGACACCGGGAGCCTGAGGACGCAGTCCTGTCCTGCCTGGGCCTGAACGGGACCCCCTTCCCTTGGTCACTATTCATTCGAATCAGCCACAAGTGTTTATTGAGCACCTACTATATGCCGGGGGTGTGGCAGTGAGCCACGCAGACTTACGACCTAGGAGGAGGAGACAGGTGCGGCCGTGCGGAAGGCAGGGGAGGTGCTGAGCCAGGGCAGAGGCCGACACTGGAGCAGAGGGAGGGAGGCCTGTGTGCACCGGGGCAGTGCATGTGGACAGGGGGAGGGGCGGGGTGAAAGCTCATGAGAGGGTGAGCCTCAGCCCCAGCAAGGCCAGCGTGGCTGGAGCCAGTGGGCAAGGGGAGAGGGGAGGAGGCGGCCCCAGGACGGACAGTGGGTCCAGGTCACAGCAGGCCGTGCAGGCCATTGTCAGAACTTTGATTTTTTTTTTTTTCAAGAGAGAGAAACCCACGGGAGGGGTTTGAGGAGGGATGTGGCTTGTGTTTGCTGGGGTGGCTCTAGCTGTGGCGGCTCTAGCTGTGGCTATTCTGGGGGCTTAAGGGTAAAGGTGACTGACTGCAGTGATGCCAAGTGAGAGGCGGTGCCAACAGGGGCCAAGAGGTGGCAGCAGAGAGCCAAGCACCGGCTTCCAGGAATTGCATTGGGGGGGGGGGGGGGCGCGGTGAGAGAGGGGCCAGGGATGCCACAGGCCCCGGCTGTTTGCTAAGCCTGGGGGAGGAGCGGGCCTGGGCTGCTGGAGGAATTTCGGACACGTGAGGTCTGAAGTCCCAGACTTCCAAGGGGAGGGCTGGGGTTCAAGGGAGAAGTGTGAGCTGGAGGCAGGCACCAGGTCAGCAGACGGAAGCAGCTAAGAGCATCGGGGGGGAGTACAGAAGCCCAAGGGCACCGCAGCCCTTAGAGGCCAAGGAGGTAACTAAGCGGGACCAGGGAAGGCGGAGGACAGGCCAAGCACGGCCGGAAGCAGCTGGAGGCAGTGACTTATAGCGACCGGTTGTGCCGACACCATTAAACCGAGTGAGGTGACAGAGAGATGACCACCGACTGGGCTGTCACCCCACTTGGCCCCCAGCCTCTAGCCATCAGCTCCCACGCCACCCCTCACTCCACTGCACTCTGCCCGCCCCCCGGCTGCCTCTCCCCTGCCCACCGGCCCTTTCTGTGCCCGTAGCTGTGCCGGGAGAAGGAGAACCTCAGGGATGAGATTTACTGCCAGGCCATCAAGCAGGTCACGGGACACCCCCGGCTGTGAGTGTTGGGGTGCTGGGGTGGGCGGCGGGCAGCCCGCTGCGTGTCCGGCAGCCCGAGCCCAGCTCTCTGCCCCGCAGGGAATTCTGTGCTCGAGGCTGGAGCTTCCTCTGCCTCCTCACCGGCTTCCTGCCGCCGTCCGTCACGCTGATGCCCTACGTGACCCAGTTTCTGCAGGACGCGGGCAGGAGTCAAGGTGCCTGTGGGAGGGGCTCCCAGGCGGGTCTCGGCGGCGTGGGGAGGGGTTTGAAGATGCCGCTGACCACAGCCTGGTCCTCTCTGCAGAGCTGGCCCGCAGCAGCCAGAAGCACCTCCAGCAGACGGTCAAATACGGGGGGCGCCGGCGGCTGCCGCCCCCGGGTGAAATGAAGGCGTTCCTGGTACTGGGGGTGCAGGCGGCAGGCATTCTGGGTCTCCCTCGGGGGGATGGGGGGAGCCAGGGCCTTTGTCTGGGGTGGACTGACCTGCCACGTGCCCTGGCAGAAAGGGAAAATGCTCCGCCTGCTCCTGGTTCACCTGCCCGGAGGCGTGGGCTACAAGACCAACATCGGGCCTTTCACCGTGAGCTGGGGCCACCCGAGTCGGGCTGGGGAGGGGCGGGGCTGTGGGCCTCAGGCCTGGCCCGGCCCCATCATGGCCTGTCCGCACGCCCAGGTGGCAGCAGAGGTGCTGGAGGAGCTGTGTGGGAAGATGGGCATCACGGAGCCTGAGGAGGTCCAGGAATTTGCCCTGTTCCTCATCCAAGGCGAAGGCGAGTCATGGGGGAAGGACGCCAGGCTGCACTCAGGGCAGCTCCCCTGCTGGGTCCACCTTTGCGCCCCCGGCGAGGCAGTTCCTACACTGGGGCTGGCAGGGGCGGGGCGGGGCCTGGGCAGCAGGGAGGGGGCTGAACCGAGCTCCCCGTGCAGGTGAGCTGGTGCGGCCCCTGCGGCCCCAGGAGTACCTCAGCAACGTGCTGGTGGACCGGGAGACCAGCCTGCACAGCCGGCGGCTCGGCTGGGAGACCCGCCTGCACTTCGATAACCCCACCTACATCAGCACCCACTACAGCCAGGTCAGCCTGCTGCCCACTGCCTGGGCGGGGCCTCCGGGCCTCCCTCCCCTCCCGCCAGGAGCAGGGGGGGGGGGGGCAGGACTGTCGGGGGCTGTAGGGCACAGCTGCCCCTCACTGTGCTCTGCCTTCAGGTGCAGCGAGACTACCTACACGGGAAGCTGTTGGTCGGCGCCCAGGCAGATGCCCTAGTTGCCAGGCTGGCTGCCCTCCAGCTTGTCAGCAGGACCCAAGAGGCCCCCCGCTCAGAGTGAGTGTGCACGCCCCCCACGCCTCCTGTCACTTCTTGTCCCTCCTGGTGCTGAGGTCAGCCTCAGCATCCACCCCAAGGGCCTCTCAGCCCACAATCCAAGGTCAGGGCCACCTGACTTGACTCTCCTTGGCCCTAACCAGATGGGGCTGGAGCAGTGGAGGCCTGTCCGCCCCACCCAAGCTCAGGGGCAGGGACACCTCACTGGTGTGTCTGGATCTTCAGTCTCACCCACGCAGCCACTGGCTCACTCACTGCGCGCCCGCTGGATGCCCAGCCTTGACCCACCGCTGTGTCCTAGGCAAGACCTGCTGGCTTACTTGCCGAGGCTGCTGCAAGGCCAGTTGAACATGGCCGCCATCCAGAGCCTGATGGACCAGGAGCTGAGGCAGCTGCAAGGACGCAGCGCCCAGGAAGCTCAGATCGACTTCATCGGTGGGTCTGGGGCCTGGGGGCAGCTGGGGAGGAGGGAGGAGGTAGAGGCCCTGGAGGGAAGGGGTGAGGGTGGAGGGCTGAGAAAGCTGCTCCACCTTCCCTGTCCCTCTCACCTCACCTGGGGGCCAGCAGGGCAGGTCCCCAGGCCCCAGAACTCCCATCTTCCGTGTCACCCCTCCACCCCCAGAGGCGGCCAGCCAGCTGCCCCTTTTCGGTTACACTGTCTACGTGGTGCTGCGAGCGAGTGACCTGACGCTGCCCAGACCCAGCCTCCTGGGGCTGAACCGCCAGCACCTCATCCTCATGGACCCCAGCTCCCAGGTGGGCTGGGCACCCTGGGCCATTCCCCTCCCACCGCCCACGCGTACCCCGTGAGAGGGTCGAGCCCTGTCCCTGCTGCCCCCAGGCGCTGTGCTGCTCCATCGCCCTGAGGGACCTGCAGCAGCTCCACCTGCTGAGCCCCCTGGAGGCAGACAGGCCCCCTGCCCTGGAACTCAACTACGGCTCCGCTGACAGCCCCCAGACCGTCTGGTTCGAGCTGCCGCAGGTGAGTGGCGTGGGGCTCTGACCACCTGGGAGGCTGGCATGCCCGGAGCCTGGGCCCAGCCGATGCCCACTGCCCAGGCGTCGTGTGGGCGGGGCAGAGGCGGGCTGGCCGGGAGCCTGTCCTCACAGGCCTGTGCCCGCAGGCCCGGGAGCTGCAGCACACCATCGCCTTCCTGCTCCACAGCAGCGACACTTCCGTTTAGTGGCCGCCTCACCCGAGAGGAGAGGTGGAGGGCAGGAGAGGACGAAGGGCCCTCCCTGGGCCCAGTTCCACCCGATGGTCTCCCTTGGGTGCTGTCAGGTCACTTTGGTTTGGACTTTGTGGCTTGGCTGTTCTGGAACCTGCCCAGCACAGCCCGGCTGGCCCACATGGAGGTCCCACGGCAGGGGCTGCTACAGTGACATCACCTGGGAAGGACTCCTTCGGGGGACGTGGGGGCTGTGGGAACTCAGCGTGGGAGCTGATGTTGCCCGTCTGGGGGAGGTGCCCACCTGGCCCCGGCTCAGGATCAGCACGAGCCCAGACCTGGGGGCAGCAGCTGCCGAGGAAATAAAGCTCCGAGAGAAAACCTGCGCGCGCGCATGTGTCAGACAGACTTTATTCCTCCGGGAGGCGCCTCGGCCCGGCCCAGCCTGGCCTTCCCGAGCAGGAGCCGAGCAGCAGAGCTGGCCGCTGCCTCTCCCACAGCTCTGCCCCTGGAGCCCCGCGCCCTGCACAGGTGGCCTCCCCAGCTTACAACGCAGGTAGAAGAGGTGGAGGGACCGTTTCGTCCTCCTGTTCCCCTGGCAGCAGCCACCCCACCCAGGTCCTTCTAAGGTGGGGCTCCAAGAGGCCAGGAGAGAGAGGGCCTCAGGCCTGGCAAGTACATAGGAAGCTGGGCTGACCTCTGGCCTCTGGCCTTGATCTGGGAGGTGTCCGGGGCCATCTCCACAGCAAGGTGTGGCTGGAAGGGGGAAGGACCCTGAGAAGAGAAGCCCCTGAGGAAAGAGATGCCCTGCGGCCGCAGGCCTGTCCGCCTTCCCATTCCTGAGTGAGGCCCCGCTGGCCCACGGAAGAGTCGGGGGGCGGGACACTGGCCCCGCTGGGCAGCAGTCGGTCATCTCTGCGGGTCACACAGGCCGTGCCAGTCAGCTTCGCTCTCGCACCGGGCCCGGCCCCGGAAGAACTGCCTGATGAGGTGCTGGGCCTCTTCCTTCACTAGAGTCGGGGTGGGGGAGTGTGAGGGCCGGTCGCCTCCCTGCAGGGCCCCCAGTGCCCCCGTGCCGCCTGGCGGGGTGACCCAGGCACTCACCGCTCCTCCCGGGAGAGGGCTCCTGGGCCAGTGCGTGGGAGAGGTGGCGGGCGAAGGCTTTGAACAGGTCCTGCGGGTGGAGGGTGAGGAGCGGAGGGCTCAGACCCCGGCTCTGGCCCCAGCAACCACAGCCACGACCACAGGGCAAGGCAGGCCGAGGGAGAGGGCAGCGGCCGGGCTCGCCTGCTTCCCGGTGGCTCCCACGCCCTGCCCTCCCCGCACCATGCCCAAGGCCCCGGGGAGGGCAGACTAGCCTACCTTGGAGGCAAACTTGCCCTCTTTGTAGAAAGGGGTCAGGCACTTGACCACAATGTTCGCAGCCACCTTCAGGGAGGTGCCCGGGGCTGGGAGCTGGCAGGAGCCCTGGGCCGTGTGGCTTATGGTGCTCTGACCACTGGCCAAGATGTTGTCATTGGCCTCGGCTAAAACGGAGGCACCGGCTAAGGGGTGAGGCCTCTTCCGCGCCTGGCTCTCCGGGTTCTCCTGAGCAGAGCCACAGTGGAGGGTCACCCTTGGGCTCCGTCACTGGCCCCTCCCCTTCTTCTGGAAGACTGGCCACAGCACGTGCTGGCTCCCTCCCGCCGGGGCCTGGCAGTACCTGCTGGGGCCTGGGCCGCTTGCCCCTTGGTGTCCCCTCTGGGGGGGTGAGCTGGCCTTCAGGGGGCCCCGGCTCTCGCAGTGGGCAGGCACTGGCGAGGAGAGAGCAGGTGTCAGGGCCCAGGTACCAGCTGTGCCCTCGGCCGGGCAGCCCCGCAGAGCCCACGGCAGGAAGTGGGTCACAGAGGCCCACGAGCGAAAGGGATTCCAGAGGGTTGCGGGACTGCCCTGCCCTTACCTTGGCCCCTCCCTGGTGCACTCCGTCTGGGGGCGGGCAGCCCAACGCCCCCGGGCTCCATCCTCCTCCCCGGTGCGTGTCTCTGGGGCCACAGCCAGGGGTCCCCGCACCCCAGCACAGGAAGGGCTGGCACCTTCCACCCCTGGGGCTGAAGCCAGGGCAGGCGGGCTCTCGGCCCTTTGGCAGAAGAAGCGGGCGATGTTCTGAGAGTCCTTGAGAGCTGCAGCGGCCAGGAGCTGCTGCTTCTTGTTGGCCCGGGCCTTGGCCGCGGGACTGCCCCCCGAGGGGCCCTTTGCCTTCTCAGGGGAGGGCCCCCCACAATGAGCACTGATTCCGGGGGCCTCTCTGAGCCCGGGGACAGGCTCACTGCTTTCCTCATCCTGGAGGCCACGGGGCTGGCTGGGGGGCTCCTGCTCAGGCCGCGGGGCCTGCCCCCCAGCCCTCATCTCCTCCATCAGCTGTGAGGCCGTCTGGAATGGGATGGAGCCTTTGGGGAAACCGGCTCCCACCCGCTTGGGTTTGAGCTGTGAGGAGGAGAGAGGGTGCTGACCAGCAGGCCCCTCGAGGGCACTCCAAGGCTGGTCCAGGTATGGCCGTGTTCGTGGAGATCTGAAGGGATGGGGAGGGAAACACCAGCACCAAACCCCGGGGTCAGGCTGTGGGGCTGGAGCCACAGGCGGCGGAGCAGACAAGCTCGAGGACCTGCCTGGGGCCCCCCAGCGCCAGGACTGCGATGGCAGGGGAGGCAGGGCTGTGCTGTAGCTGAGGAGAGGGAAGTGGGCCGTTCCCAGGCCCGCTCACCGAGTACACCTGGGAGGCCGGCAGGATGTCGTGCTCGGTGGGCTCGGCCTGGGCACTGCAGCTCTTGGCACCGCCTGCCGGGTGGTAGAGCTGCCCGTCCTTGGAGGTCCTATGGATCTCGGCCACCTGGAGCAGGATGATGGCTGGGCAGGCATGCTAGGCACCCACAGGCTCCCGGCAGCCCCCACCCAGGCTCCCACGGCGGGCTTCTGTGGCCCGCGACCGTAGGCAACTGGACACCAGACAAGGTCCAGTCCTCAGGGGCTTGGCTGGACGTGGCTCCAGCTGGCAAAGGGGGGTAGTGAGGCCCCCCCCAAATGAGTGGCTGCTTGGTAAGGAGTGGATTCGGGGCTGCCTGGGCCAGAGGTGGCAGCCAGCCTGGGAGTGTGGAGGGGCTGCCTCTCCCACCCTGACCCTGAGCAAGCTCCGCCCATCTCCACCCCCGCCCACCTTCTTCAGCACGCTGGCCTTGTACAGGTTGGCAGCCTTGGCATTTCGGAACATCTCATGTTCTAGCTCCACAGCCTTGGCCTGCAGGTCAGGTCTGAGGGAGGGAGTGGAGGTGTCAGGAGGCCTGAGCCCTCTGCCTGCTGAGCTCCGGGTGGGTTCTCCTGGGGGACCCTGGACATGGCTCTGGGCCTGGTGGGAATGGCCTTGAGGCAGGGATGCCAACCTGGACACCCTGGGCAACCTGCAGCCCCTCGGGGTGACCGAGCCTTTCCGGTGGTGGGGCTGTAGGGAGCTGCGACCCCTGAGAGTAGGATGGGCCACAGTCAGGGGAAGGAGCTCCCAAACAGGCTGGGGACCCAGAGTTCCAGCCGTTTCCAAAGGAACAGGACATGGAGAACCCTCCCCGCCCCGGTGACCTGGGACACTCACCCATGAGTGGCACCTGCAGCCTGGCAGTTACTGCTCAGAGCCTCCTCCAGCAGCCCCAGGCAGTGCTCACGGGCCTGCAGAGGGAGTGGGGAGAAGTCGGTCACACAAGCCTGAGGCTGGGGGGCAGGTGTGAGGAGCCGCTACCTCTTACCTTCACAGTGAGCCTGGGGATCTTCCTGCTAGAAGCCTCTTTCAGGGGACAGTCCTCATCTGGGGGGAGGGGGGAGGCTCTCCACTCTGCCTTCTACTCTCTGGAGTCCCCAACCCCCCAAGGAGGCATCCTCCATCCACACCCTGGAAACAGCCCATAGCCCCCCATACTGACCTGGGGGTACAAATTCTTCTGTCTTGGGGTCTTTGCCCTGGAGGATGACAGGAAAGGCTGTGAGGCATCCCGCCCGCTGCAGGATAGCACCCAGGTCAGCACCGGCGAAGGGGGTGCTGAGGGGACCCCACAGAGGCTCCACCCCCTTCACCTTGCGCAGACTCATCTGCTTCTGGTAGAAGAGGTTCCATTCCCGCTTGTGGGCCTCATCTCTGCCCTCGTCCCCGCTGCCTCCAGAACCTTCGTCATACCTAGGGGACAGGCTGGGCATGAGCAGCCCTGGCCTGGCCTTTGCCCTCCCTCCCCCCTCGGGAAGGGCAGTGACGCCGGAGGCCCTGGCAGCCCCAGCATGGCCCCTGGTGCAGGATGGTCTGGCCATGGCACCAGGGAGAGAATGCCAGACCATTTCCCGTGGGTGGGGGCCCCGGCTTCATGGCCCCTCACCTGCTGAAGCCCCCGTAGCCCCTGCGGCCGCCCTCATACAGCTCAGGGTCGAAGCCATTGTCCTGGGAGGGCCCGATGCAGGTCTTGCTCCAGCTGCTGCTGCGCTCCAAGGTGTCCAGCTGCTTCCGCACGGCCACGGGGTTCTGGCAGTGGTCGCAGCCTCTGGTGCAGGCGGGGGGTGCATCCCCAAAGTACTTGGCAATGGCAGCGTGGCGGCACCTGGAGCAGGCAACATGGCCGAGACGGGTGAGGGCCCAGGCAGTCCCTAAGCTCGGGCTGAGCATTGCTACGTGTCCGGCACTGTGTTGAGCATCGCAGACTCATCTCATAGGAGCCTCACAGCTTCATCAAGTCCCTTACAAATGGCCAGTCCAGCTGCAAGTGTGTGTGTGTGTAGGCAGAGCTGTCCAGGTGCCACATCCCAGGGACAAGAGCAGCTGGTGCGAGAAGCCCTTTAACAGCTGAGACCCTGAGGAGCAGGCCTCAGGAACAAGAGCTGACTGTTATCAGCCCCTGGGAAGCCGGTCAGGCTGCCTTCTTCAGCTGAGCGGAGGATGCACGCTGAACAGCCGGAGACGGCAAGGAGGCCAAGACGGCCACCAGGGGGCGCTGTCGGCGCCACTCCGAAAACCAATGTGCAATGCGTGTACCTCGGCACAGTGGCTGCCTGTCCCGCGGCCTCGGGGAGGCTCTGGCATCCAAGTGGTGTGGCCACAAGGTTGGCTTCTTTACCCCTCCCCTCCCCCAAGCCTGACTCACTGGGGTTTTGTGCTCACACTCAAAGGGCTCCATTGACGGCTCGAAGACGCAGGCTGGGGTGGGCTCCTGTCCTGTTCCAGGCACAGTCTGGTCGACTGGGTGGCACAACCAGCCAAATGTCAAAGGGCCCAGCCTGGGCTCTGGAGCCTGCCCTGACAGCCGGGCCCAGAGTGCAGCGACGGCCAGCACACGCTCTTTGGCAAGGAGACCGGCAGGGTCCCCTTTCCTCCAGGCCAGAGGCACATGAGGCACACCCCCAGCCAGCAGGCCAAGCACGGGCTACTCCCAGGTCACGGGGACTCCTGAGCTCTTCCCCAGAATTCCTGGGGGGGGGGGGCTGGCTTCTTGGGTGGTCTGGCACCTCCCCCCACTATTTACTCCTTCCCTAGAGAGGCCAGAGTGAGGGACCAGCCAGGGAGTTGCCTAAGGTTGCAGGTTGGGGTGGGGGGGGATGAGAGCCAAACTGAGGGTAGGGCAGGAGCCGGGAGCTGGGCGTGCTGCGGGCCTCCCTCCCTCCCTACTCCACACCTCAGCGGGAACCTCCCTGGGGTCATCTCCGCTGGGGAACAGAGAACCCTCCTCTTTCATCAGCTCCCGGCCCAGGCCCAGCCCACGTGGCTTAGCACACACCCACCAGGAGGGAGAGGAAGAGGAGGAACAAGCAAGAGACAGAGCCCAGAGCCGGGCCCATTCCTGGGACCTCCGGGGCAGGGCCAGTTCTCAGCAGGACTCCCCGCCTGTGGCCCGGCTCCCTCCTCAGTGGCCGCCCCGTGTAATTTGACACTTGGATCTCCTGGACGACCAACAACAAAAAAGCTGAAGCCCAGATAGCAGCTGGCTGTCAGCACCGGCAGAGCGGCTCGCTGGCTCGCAGGAGAAGAGGCATCCAGGGAGCAGCCCTGGGTCACCCAAGAGGCGTGTGACAAGCGAGGCGAGGTGGCGGGAGGCCGAGGACAGGCCCCAGGAGAAGAGGCCGGGGCTGCCTGGCTCCCCAGCACCTGCGGCGGCACCCGTAGCTCCAGCACCTGATCCCAGGTGAGTGGCCTCAGCTGAGAGGGGGCGGGGATGAAGGGAATGGAGCAGCAAGGTCCCCCGCCCTTGGACGGAGGGCCACAATACCATGGGGGACGCACTTGGTCACAGTCTGCCGACGGCCTCCAGTTCCAACCTGGGCTCTCCCTGCTTGCAGTCTCCCAGCACAGGGGACGCGCGAGGCTGCAGCCTCCTGGAGGGTGGCTTCCTCCCTGCTTGCTGAGCAGGCCGAGAGGCCAGGGTGCCTGCTTGCTCTGCAAATTGGTTTAAGCTTTTTCCATTCAGGGGCTTACACGAGGGATTTGGCTGCCGGGCTTGGGAGAGGAATGTCACCTGCCCACTGAGCCTCCCTTTCCCAGGACCAAGGCAGCGCCTCCCTGGCCTGCTCTCCCCAGCCCAGGAGGCTCAGGGCAAGGTCCACCCCGCCATGTGGCAGGACCCACGCAGCTCTGCCTATCTGTGTGCCAGACCGGAGCCGCCGCTGCCACCTCTGGGGAGGGCGGGGGGGCTTGGCCTGCTGACCACCAGGTGTCCTCAGCCCGGGGCTCCGCTCATGTGCTCCTCCTGGGGCCCACTGAGAGCCCCACGGGCCCCTGAATCTACCTAAATGCTGCCCCAGGCGTGAGGGGGCCAGTCTCCCAACCCGGGCCAGGTGGGGAGAAGAAGGTGAGGACGGTGGGACTGAGGTTGTGGGGGGGAAGAGGGGACCCCTAGTGCCTGCCCCTCTGCTGCACCAGGGAACACTGTGCCCAAGCCCGTCCTGCAGGCAGCGTGGAGTGTGGCCCTGCCCAGGAGGCTGACTCCTGCTTCCCTGGCCTCAGCCAGGGTTAAAGTCTCCCCCTGGCCCTCCAGATGCTTCCCCAAAGCAAACAAGGCAGTGTCTACTTAGAAACGTGGCCTACGGCTACGGGAGGGGGGGCGTGGGGGTTGGGGGGGCGCCAAGGATCGGCCCAAGTGTGGGCTTTGGCCTGGCTGGTGGCTGGGGAGACTACAGGTCCTACAGCGAAGGGCAGGAGACAAGACGCTGGGCTGTGTTAGAGGCAGCGGGTAAGGTGGGGGAGGGAGGGACCAGTGTCTACTTCCCACTGCCAGGCGGAGCCGAGACAAAAAGGGGTGTCATGGGGTGGGGCTCCCCACGGCACACAGGGGCACCTCTGCCCTGCTGGCCACACAGACCTCCCACACGTTCAGGTTATTATTCATTCTAGCTCTTTCTCCAATACGACAATGCCCCGGGGCAAGGTGGCTACAACCCCTGACAGAGTAACAGGCGCTGAGCCAGAAGCCCTGGGGGCCTGCGCCATCAAGGACTGTACTTATCAGTCACAAACACACCCGCCCGCTTCCCCTGGGAGCTGGAGTGTCGGCTCAGCGAGGAGGAAACAGGGAAGCTTGTGTCCCGAGTGGCAGGTGTCTGGATGCCTGGCCACTCTGTGGCAAGGTTGTCTGTTCCAAATGACACACAAAGGAATGTTTCCCGGTCCGTCCAGCTCGGCCAGCCTTGCTCTCTGCCCTGCTCACTTTCCCCTCCGCCGGCGGCCGCTCCCCTGGGGAGCACCCTGGGAAGGTCCAAGAAGGCCAAGCCTTGCTCTGGCTGCTTCTAACTGCCGCTCCCCTCCCCCCTCCCGCCCTCCCCTCAGCATGGGTTGGGAGGGACTCTGGTCCTCTGGTTCATAGGCAGAAGGTAGTTTTAGAGTTTGCTGGACCTGAGATGGAGAGATCAGGAAAACGGAGAATCCTCAGTAGCCCCACTAGACTTGCCTGCCCCCCTCCCTCCCACCTGGGAAGGTCCCGGGAGGAGAGGCAGCCAGCCTAGAGCACCCCCTCTCCCCAGGCCACAGCTGGAAACTCAGTAGGGCTCCCTACAGAGCAACAGCGGGGGCACCAGCCCGCGGTCACCTGACGGCTGCTGGCTATATTGGGCACCAGGCACAGGCGCCCCCTTGGCCTGGGCTTTAAATAGCCACTGGGAGGACCGCCTGGGACCTCCTGGAATGTGCCGCCTCCCTCTCAGGAAAGAGGCCCCTCCAGCGCCCCGGTGGTCCCCACTGAGGCTCCTGCTCAAGCCCAAGCTGCAGATGGCAAAGCCGCAACGGAAAAGTCAGGGGCTCCTATCGGTCTTATTGGTCTTATCGGTCTTGAGGCCAGAAGAGCCGCATCCAGCAGCCCCACTCCTGTTCCGGGCGCAGATGGGACCCAGGGAGCAGCCCCGACTGGGCGAGGCTGGCCAGCTCTGGGCTCCGAAGGCCCTGCGTGCAAAGCCAGGATGCCACCCAGGTCCACGCCTGCTGCTGCTGCGGACCCAGTCCTCCCAGAGGGGGCGAGGTCCTCCGGCGGTGTCTGCGCTCTCTGACGTCAGACATCCCTGGAGGACGGCTGACTTTAGAGCTGAGGCTTCTGATCAACAAACCCCTTTCCCAACCTGGGCAACCTTCCTCCTCCCCGCCCGGAGGCCACGCCCCTCTGACTGGCTGGGTCTCCATGCCACACCCTCTGAGCCCTCCTGGGGCTTTGGGGGTGGGAGTACCAGCGAAGAGCTCCCCCTGCCCTCCGACCACGTCTTTTAAGGAGCAAGTCTGATGGATACATTAGGCTGTGCAGGCACCGGGCCAATCAGGCTGAGAAAGCCGACTGAGTGTGGACGAAGAGGGAGGGAGAACAGCTCCTCAACCCTGTGCACTCCCCCCTGGAATGAGACCGAGGGTGGGAACCTGGAGGGGGGTGCCCACAGGCCTCGGAGCTAGGGAGGGGCCTGCTCCACCGCCAATGGGGGAAAGCCAATGGGGGAAAGCCGCTCAGTGTGGCCACAGGAGAGGTACTGTGCTCCGGGACCCGAGACGCAATGACATGCAGGGTCTGTCCCTTAGGTGGTTCTCAGAGCAGGTGTGGCCTGGGCCTCTGAGCCGGGCCTGGGGAAAGCAGGGTCCCCGGCCCACGAGGGTGGGCTAGGGCTGCTCCTGCAGAGCCCACCAGCTCCCAAAGGGCCCAGGGCACTGAGCCGAGCCCTCCCGCTGGGCAGTGCCCGCAGTGAGCTGCCCGTGGGCGGACTTATCTTGCTGGTCTGAGAGGAAGCTGCCCAAGACAGGCCTCCACTGAGACAGGGTGGGGCAGCACGGGGGGGGGGGGGGGGCTGGTCAGACCTGTCCGGCCGGGTGGCCTCGGCCTCGGGGAAGCCACTTCCTCTCTCGGGTCTCAGTTTCCCCATTTGTAAAAGAAAGGAGGCAGGAGTGATGGCCTGTGGCATTCTGGGAGCCCGAGTCTTCACACCTTTGAGAACTGGATCCCAATCGCCTTTGCGGAAGCGTGCTGCCCCCGGAGGGGGCTGAGAGAAGGAGGGTCCCGCTTTTGACAGGAAAGCAGCTAATTTCCCACGGAGCCATCGCTGCCTGCCACCCCAGCATCACTTAAAACGGCTCCGGCTCCAGCCTGCCTCTCCTCCTCCCCCTCACACGCCACAAACCTCCCAGAATGAAGGACGCAGGTGAAACTCCCCAGGTGCTGGAGGAAGGTCACTACCTCCAAAGGCCACCTCAACTCTCCTGCGCTGGCCAGACCCCACCCGGGGGGTCCCGTGTGCTGGGCTCCTCCCTGTGCCAGGGGGCCAGTCCTCCCACAGCCGCGAAACACTGCCACCGCATCCTCGGAACGAGAGACTCAGAGACGTCAGTGGCCGAAGCAGGGAGGGGCAGCTCCAAATGCAAGAGAGGACAGAGCTACGGCGGGCAGCTGGCGAAGCTGCCAGAGAGATGACTCGGAGGAGGAGACGCAGGTCTGAGGGACGCGGCAGCGAGAGCACCAGTGTCCTAGGTGACCACAGCACGAGGCCCCGCCTTTACAGCCCGAGCTGCCCGAGAAGGACCGGGCGGGCTGTGGTTGCTGTGGGTCCCTCCTCACCCCAAGGGGCTCAAGCAAGGGCTGCACAGCACAGGGAGGCGGGAACAGGCCCGGGGCAGAGGGCAGCTCGACGGAGGCTGTGGGGTGACACCACGGAGTGACGGGCTTCGCCGATGGCAGCCACCCCGGAGAACCCCTGGCTGACGCCGGGGCGCGGCGGCAGTCACTACAGCCCAAGGTCGGGCACCAGTCCCCGGCCACCTGCTAGCCGCCCTGGCATTAGAGCTGCCTCGGAGAGCAGGTTCAGGCTGGGCTGGCACACTGTCGCCGGGCCTGTCCTAAGAGGAGGGGCTCCCTGTGGCCGCAGGTGAGGCGGAGGGCAGGGACCTCTGCTCCACATCACGCCCAACTTGCAGGCACGGCTGGCCCTTTGCTTTGGCCCCCCCATTCTTCCTGCCGGTACCCCAGTCCTGAGTGACCCAGGGCCACTGCAAAACCTAGGACCGGTGTCTGAGACCAAGCCCTGTGAGCGTGACGTCACCCCAACGTAGACACAATGGCCAACCGTGGCAGCTGGCAGACCCCTCCCGTGCCCAGCTCTACTGAGCAGCTCCCAGCAGGGCCTCAGGCTCAGTCATCACCAGCTTCCCTCCCCCCGGGCAGTGCCAGCTGCGGGGGGCTGGGGGCCACCACTGAGCAGGGGGCCATGGGCTCCCTCCCTCCTGAGCCACCAGGGGTGGAGCGAGAGGGTGAGACCTGACAAACTCGTTCTGCGGGCACAGGGAGCGGGAGGATGGATTCTCGGAGCCGCCCGCCTGCGGGGACTCAGGTGCTCTCTCTGCAGCAGAGCCGCCAGGAACCCAGGAGCTGACCAGCATGGGGGCCACCGACTTCGTGCAGGAGATGCGCTGGGTGGGTGAGAGGCTGCTGCTCAAGCTACAGAGGCTGCCGCAGGCCGAGCCCGTGGAGATCGTGGCCTTCTCGGTCATCCTCCTCTTCACAGGTCAGTCGGGCTCTCGGGTTCTCCTCCGCTCTTCCCGGCACCGGGAGGCGAGACCATGGTGCTGGCCGGAGGGCTGGCAGCGTAGGGGAGACCATGGTGCTGGCCGGAGGGCTGGCAGCGTAGGGGAGACCACGGTGCTGGCCGGAGGGCTGGCAGCGTAGGGGAGACCATGGTGCTGGCCGGAGGGCTGGCAGAGTAGGGGAGACCACGGTGCTGGCCGGAGGGCTGGCGGAGTGGCTCGGTGTCTCCCAGGCAGAGGAGGGGAAGCAGATGTCTCTTGGGGGACATGCCTCAAGGGACGGGCTGGGTGGTGCTGGGACCAGAGGCACCCAGCATCCTGCCCCAGGGATGGAGGGACCAGAGCTCCAGGAGGCGGAGGAGGCACCACAGGGAGGAGGTCCTCGGGTATTTCTGCCCAGCGTGCCTGGCTGAGGCCCTCCACACCTTCAGAGGGGCTTCTTGGGAAGAGGGGGGCGTTCCTTCTCTTCCCACCTCGCAGTTCTGTGCCCTCTGCCTCTCCCCGACCCTCCAGGCACCGTGCTGCTGCTGCTGCTGGTCGCCTGTAGCTGCTGCTGCACCCAGTGCTGCTGCCCCGAGCCCAGGGCCAGGAAGGCCCAGGTGCGGCCCGTGTCCCCGCCATGAGGACAGAGAGCTGACCGAGAAGCTGGAGAGGAGACGGTGACGCCACGCCCGGGCGTCGGCCTGGCCCCCCAGCCCTGACTCCTCGGGACCAAGTCCACTGTCACAGCTCTGGCCCCGCCCAGGAACCGGACACGGCACGTGGGGGCTTGTCCAGGAAACAAGGGCCGTTGTAGTCACAGGACCTCCACCTGCCGAGAGCGCGGTGCCAAGGAGGAGCCACCATTTCGAGGACAGAGTAAACCGCCGGGGATCTTGGCCTGCCCGCACTTTTTAACAAAACACGGAAGCAGGGTCCCCAAACCTCGACGGAGAACAGCCCGCACCCGGGGGAGCTGGCCTTGGGGTTCTGCTGACCACGCCAGAGAGGAGCCGCCCAGTCGCAGGGACTTAGTGCAAGAGCCCCTGGGCCCACGCTCCCCGCTGGAGCGGGCGCCTGTCAACATCCCGCCCAGTGTTTGCCTGTTTCTTTCCAGTAAAAGCTTTTTCGTTCTATGTTTCTGGGCATCAGACTCGCTGGGCTGGGCTCTGTGCATCAGACTCGCTGGGCTGGGCTCTGTGCTTGAGCAGCGCCACGTGCCTGAGGACCAGGGGCGTGACCAGCACTTCCTGTGCCGTGAAAGCTGGCGGACCACGCAGGCGGGAATGCTGCGGAACCAGTGGCGGTGCAGGGCGATGCCTGTCAAGCACCAGCTGACGAGCTCTGGCTCCCAGACGCCCACTGGGCAGCGATGGACGCTGCGTGTGTCCCAGGCAGGTGCTGGCTCAGAAACGCCACTTACCAGCTGTCACTGCCATTAACGGGAGCCTGCACCCTCGCGCTAGAGGCTCAGGCCTCTGGTCTCCCCAACTGCTGGAGTAAGAGAGGGGCCGGGCCCCATTCTGCCCACACCTGCGTCCCGACGCCTTCACCCTTTCCCTGCTTGTGTGCCCGACTGCCCGGTTCAAACCCTCGCCCCAGCACTCCAGCTGTGGGAATGCAGGTCAGTGATGCGACCTTCCCGAGCCGCGCTTTCTCCCTGGGAAATGGGCTAGTCCTGGTCCCTGCCTCCCAGGGTGCGCTCGTGGGGTGACCTAAGATGACCTGTCGGGCACTTGTCACGGCACGGGGCACGTGCTAAGAGCTCCGCAGATGTCCTGCCTCTACTTCAGTCCGGCCTCTCTTCCAGAGAACATGGCACGTGGGTGCAAACCCAGGATGACGGCAGGGGAGGCAGAGGATCCCAGGGCACCTCCCCTCCATCCCCCCTGGTCCCAGGGCCATAAAGAGGTCCGCACTTTGCACATGCCTGTCATCGTGGGCAGCCCATGCTCTGGCCGCCTGAGGGCAGAAGCCCGTGGCCCGGAAAACAGGGGGTGGGGAGGGGATGCCAACCCTGCCACCACCACCCCCTCCAGCTGGCAGGCGGGCGGGGAAGCTAAGCTCTCTGGCTAGTTCCACTTCCTGGTGTCCAGGGACTTGTGGGTTTGGTTTCGATGGAAGATTCAGAGAGGAAGTGCTTCTGTACAAAATAAAAGAAGTCCAAGAATCTGCCTGTATCCTCAACCCTGCCCCCCCTGAAGAATGGGATTCAGAATGATGACAACAATGATGATGGCGTGGCTATAAAGGCAACAAAAACCCACTGAGGGCTCACACTGCACACGCTCAGGCACTGTCTTCAGAGTTTGGCTGCAGGTAAGTTCATGTAATCACCGCAATGACGACGCTGTGGGTAACACTAGTAACACGTTTTAAAGAGGAGGAAATTGAACCTCAGTGACACTGGATAGTTTGTCTACATTCAACCAGCTGCAAAGTGGCAGAGCCGCCTCTGGGCCCAGCCCGCCGCTGCAGAGCCCCCGCTGCCACACCCAGCCCGCCGGCTGCAGAGCCCCCACTGCCACACCCAGCCGGGGCCTCCCGCAGCGAAGGCTCTGATCCATTACCTCCACCAACCAGCCCACATCCCCAACACCCAACCCCGAACTGTCTCAGAATAGCCTCCTGTGAGCGGGTGGGGCCCAGCCAGGTCTCCCTCCCGAAGGAAAGCTCCAGGAGGAAGGTGGGAGGGGCGGGAGGGGAGGCCCTGCCTCCCTCAGTCTCTGCACCACCGCCACCCTCCCCGGCTGGAGGGTCCCCAGGAAGCCCCCGTCCAGGAGCTGCTCCAACAGCGCAGTGGCTGGTCCCTGTGCGACTTTTCCTTAAGCAAGTTTCCCCCCACAGCAAGGATGTCCCTTCCCGTGCTCGCTTTGGCTGCACATACACTGAAAGTGGAACGACACGGACAAGATTAGCATGGCCCCTGCGCAAGGATGACATGCAAATTCGTGAAACGTTCCACATTAAAAAAAAAAATAATGGTGTCCTGTCCTGAGGGTGGCCGGGGCTGAACCTCTTCGTTAGAAAAGATTCTAGCTTCCTGGTCCAGCTGCCAAGAGGTGGAGGCCACAGGGCTGGCTGGCTGGTTTATTTGCATTTTTCTCCTCCAGGCCAGACAGCACCTAACTGCTGTGTCCAAACAAGACACTGTCCCTGTCCTCAGGGGGCTGGCTCCTCCCCATTCCTTGGCAAAGGGGCGCACCCTGAGCCCTCCCCACCCCACCCCGCCAATCGGGCCAAGCCCCAGGCTGGCTTCAATCCCACCCAGAGCTGTGCCAGCGACAGCAGCCTGCACGCTCCTGGTGGGCGGGCAGCTCCCAGCCTGGGTCTCTCTGGGCAGGTGGGATGGAGAGGCGGCAGCAATACCCCCATCGGGGGACAACCTGAAGGCCGCCCCTTCCAGGGCGCAGCCAGACCCAACACTCCTCCATCCCCCTCGGGACCGCGGCCCCCTGGACCGAGCCACCGCCGACGCCTGCCTGCCTGTGGTCACTGCGGCCGTGTCGGAGGCGGCTCCGCGTCGCCCGTCAGGCCTCCTGCCTCCTTCTGTGCTCTCGGTTCCTCAAAAGGGCCTCAGTCTGCACGTAAGGCCCGTGCGTTTCACTGTCTGTGCAACGTGCCTTTTCAGACGCCACCCTGCAGCCACCCGTGCAGGAGTCTCATTCCCAAACGGTGGCGGAGAGCCTGCAAACTGGTTTGGTCCTGCAACTTGCCTCTCAAACATTAACTACTGAAAGCAAGCTACAACCAAATGTTCCCGGCGACGAACCTATTTGCTTGTGGGTGATACCAGTCCCAGACCATAAAACGCTGAAGCAAATTAATTTGTCCTTGAAAAGAGTTCCCTCCCTGTCCTTGGGGCCTGGCGCGTGCCACAGAACCCCGGCTCCCAATTCTAATTCTGACACCGTCTCCATGTCTCCACGAAAACCTCTCTCCTCCAGGGGCGGCCCCTCAGGCCCAGGCCAGGCGTTGCCACCGGCACCAACAGCACCCTCCCCGTCTGCCCTCCCAGCCCACTTCTCTGCATGGTGGTCCCTTCAGCAGAACGTTCTGATCTGCCAGCAACTGACTAAAAGAGGTGGTGAAAGCGATGGTCTTCCCGCCTCAGGGAGGGCCAGGTCTCCGGGATTGTCTCGTTTGGTTTCGTGGAAGCAGAACAAGAATTTAAAAGACACCAGTGTGAGCTCCTCCTGCATTTTTACAAAACGCTTCCAGTCGTCCACACCAAGTGACACATGGCAGAAACACTGGGTGAGTGATTCCAGAATCATGCCAAAGTGGCCAGGGAGGTACTGACGGAAACCTCGGCTCCCACTCACTGAGGTCCGCACAGCTTCAGAGCTCAGACGCGGAGCGGAGTTCACACCCCGCGCAGTTACTCCTCGGCTATGTGAGCGTGCCTGTCCCAGCTGTAAAACCAGGGTGTCGGCTATCCTTGTTGCTTCATTTTCCACGTACTATTAACACGTTAAGCGCCCAGCCTGTTTTGTCTTCTGGACGGAAAGTATAGTGTCAGTCACCGGTGACTGACTGTAATTATGTAATTACAATGACAACGGCCACAAACAGGTTTGGAACAAACAGCTGGTTCTTGATAAGCATCAGCTTCACGGAAGGAGCGGAAGTACAAGGGCATCCTAGAGACCCGCCCACGGGCTGGGAGCGGTCAGCAGGCCAAGGGCATTAGTCAGCCGGCCTGGGTCAATTAAGCCCATGATTACTAAGAGGGACTTGCTCCTCACCCGCCTCCTTGCACCTGCTGCGCATCCGAATCACCTGGCCAGCTCTACGAGGCAGGGGCTGACACGCCCAGAGAGTGACGTCAGTGGCACCAGACGGGGCCTGGGCACGGGCACTTAGAAAAGCTCCTAGATCAGTGGTTCTCAACCTTCTGGCCCTTTAAATACAGTTCCTCATGTTGTGACCCAACCATAACATTATTTTCATTGCTACTTCATAACTGTAATGTTGCTACTGTTATGAATCGTAATGTAAATATCTGATATGCAGGATGGTCTTAGGCGACCCCTGTGAAAGGGTCGTTCGACCGCCAAAGGGGTCACAACCCACAGGTTGAGAACCGCTGTTCTAGATGATCCTACAAGCAGGGTGAGGACAGGGCGCTAGAATGTCAGCTCTGGGAGGGGGCCTGTCTGATTCATGCTGGGCAGCAGCGCCTGGCACAGCGGAGCTTGACACCTGACTTGTGGAGTGAGTGGTGGCCGCCAGGCATCACATGCCAGGGCACCGGCCCATTCCCACTTCCTAGCTGCCTGTCACACCAGTGGGCGGGAACCAACCACACAAAGCAGCTGGGGAGAAGGTAGGCCCACAGCACCCAGAGCCTGCATGGGAGGCTCTTCCACCCAGAAATGAGTTCCAGGAGGCGCCAGCAGGAGGCGCAGTTACCCATTTGCCCTGCACCACAGGAGGGAGCCTGAGGGGTGGTTCCAGCCCCGGGGCTTCTGAGCCCTGGGCAGGTCCTTTCAGGCCACGTCATCCAGACAGAGAGGGGAGGTGGATGGAAGGCCGGGGAAAGGGCCCTGACTCCAGTCTCTTCCCCTACTCACCCCAAGTCTGACTTCTCTTAGTGAGGACATCTCCACACGTGTGCCCTGAGCAGCGCCCCCCCCATGACATCAGAGAAGGACAGAATGCAGCTGAGGGAGTAAGTGTGAAAGGCAGAAAGGGACCAGAGGTTGCTAGGCCACGGGCTCTGGCCCACCTTTGTCACCTTTGTGACAGCAGTGAGGTCTGGGCAGGGCCACCTGGCACTGAGGACACCTTTTCCTCCCATCAGCTGCTTCTCCGAGTCAGAGCACCGCTCTGGTCACCTGCTGGCCTCTCAGCTCGTCCCCTAAAGTGTGGGCCCCTCAGGGTCACCCCATCTGCCCTCTCAGGACTCGAGAGTGTTAACAACAGAGTCAGGTAAGACGCCTTCCTTCTCGGCCCTGACTCCCTTCTATTGGCTACAGGCTTGCCTCCAAGGAAGTTTCCAGAAGTCTCAGCTCAAGGCTGTCCGCTCCTCCGCAGCCATGCTGCTCTCTCAAAACGCTTCCAACGTTTGGCAATCGAGGCAGGAAAAATAGGGTCTAGACTAGGGAAGCTTTAGCCGAGTAGGTCTCAGCCTGGGAGAGGAATCCTTGCTCACGTCTCTGAGAATCCAGAGGTGGGCTCCACCGGACCCAAAGGCCCCTGGGGGGTGCCAGCCCTCACCCGTTTCCACAGGAGGCACGGAGCCCAGAGACCCCTTCACGTCAGAGTCTGCCAGCTGCACGGGGCCTGCGGTTCTCGGAGATGGCCCAGCGGGTGAACCTGGGGGTGGGCGCGGGGCGGGTGTGGACAGCAGCGCCTGGGGCAGGGCCTGGGGAGGCCCTGCACTCAGTGCCTCTGTCCCCTTCACAGGTCCACATGGATCCACTGCTAACAGACCAGAGGCGCCTCTGGAAGGAAGAGTTCTGGCAGAACCCCTGGGACCAGGGGGGCCTGGCCGTCATCAGCATATTCATCATCACCGTCCTGCTTCTCATGCTGTTCGCCATTGTGTTTGGGGCACTCCCTCCGTCTGAGAAGGTCGACCAGTCTGAAGAGTCATGACCTGACTTTCGGGGGGCCACGGGGGGGCCACCTGTTCTACACTCTCCAAACACTGTGGGCCTTTCCCTCGAAGCCCCTTTAACAGTCTGGATTACACATTTTATGTGATTCTCGGATAAGCGTCTGTCTTTCTCCCTGAGCCGAGCCCCATAAAAGCAGGCCCCTCTGTGTGTCCCGCACGGCTCCCCAGAGCCCAGTTCAATCTAGGCCTGAGCACAGGGAGGCCTGGAGGCCGGGGGTCGCTTCAAACCTAATTACCATTCCTCCTGACACTAGGAGGTGAAGAGCCGGGCCTTGAATAACCACACGCTCCCCACGGCCGCAGCTCAGAGGAAGCAGAGGATCGAGGAGGGTTTTAGACTGGTGTCCCCAGCTTGTCCAAGCCCCCCCCCCCCCCGATGTTCCGCCCACAATGCTCACAGCTGCTGTGCTCGGAACCGCCCGCCGCCGCCTGCCTGTCACTGCAGCTCCCAGGCTCCTCCCGGCCCCGCGGGCAGCAGATGCAGATAAAATCGGTGAGTTCCAAGCGGGCAGGCTGGCCCGATGCGAGAAAAGCTGGTTTCTCTCCAAGCCCGTCACGCACGCCCGCCGGGAGATAAGCCCGCCGCCCATGCCCGTTCGGGTCCGGGCTAAGGCGGCTCCTCCAGGGAAGCCAGAGGCCCTGCTCAGGGCACGTGACGACCACAACGCCATCGGCTCATGGGGCCACCCATTCCAGACGGGGATAGAGCAGGGTGGATGGACGACGACCCAAAATATTCACGCTGTCAGTTTCTGGGGCCTTCCACGAAAGAAAGGGGCCCGACGCCCAGGCCGCCTGGCCGGACACACCCACGCAGGCAGGGTCCCCTGGTGGCCCGAGAGGGGCCCTGCGTTAGCTGGTTAACGAGTGGGTGCGGGGCGAGGACAAGATCTCAGTCACGTTTTGTTCAGAAACGCGCAGAAGTCACTCACCCCAGTTCTTCACAGAAGGTCACCAAGGCCTCAAAGGCCTGGAGGGCGGCTTTATCAGATGCTTTGTTCCCCCTCTTTTCCTGGAGACAAGAAACGACCATTGGTCCCGTGGTCACCAGAGGGAAAGGGGGTGGGGGAGGCAGGAGAGGGGAAAGGGGGGATAAACGGAGGAAGACGCGACTTGGGGTGGTGAACACACAACACAATGTGCAGATGGTTATTACAGAACTATACGCCTGAAACCTATATAATTTTATCAACCAATGTCGCCCCAATAAATTCAGTAAAAAAAAGGCAACGACCATTTAGTAAAAGTCTTACAGAGGTGAACTACCTTGTAGCTCAAAAAATGCTGAGAAAAACATCAAATGAGAGTAAGAAAGCCTCTTACAAAACAGTGTCCCCAAGCCTGACCGCGCCTGAGCATTACCTGGGTAACTAAGGGGGACGCGGGCTATCCCCCGGCCACTGATGCGTGTTAGAGCCGTTAACACACGTGCCAAAACTTTCACTTAAATTTGCATTTATGTGATCGCTGATGAGTCAACATCTCTGGATGGGCTTTTCTCACGTCCTTTGTTTAGTGCCAGTGGGTGGAAGCTCTCTATTTATTCTCAATTCCAGCCCTTCGTTTGCCTTCCACATTCTATATTTTTCCAGATCTACTATTTAGTTTATGGTCTCTTTTTCATTTCCATTCCTAGGTACTTATGCTAATGCAGAGAAAAGCTGCTGTTTTTTAAAAAATATATATGTTTTATTGATTTTTTACAGAGAGGAAGGGAGAGGGATAGAGAGATAGAAACTTCAATGATGAGAGAGAATCATTGATCAGCTGCCTCCTGCACGCCCCCTACTGGGAATATGCCCGCAACCAAGGTACATGCCCTTGACCAGAATCAAACCCGGGACCCTTCAGTCCACAGGCCGACACTATCCACTGAGCCAAACTGGTTAGGGCAAAAGCTGCTGCTTTCAAAAATATGTAAAATATACATTCATCCATCTTGCCAGGTATTTTTTTTCCCTCTCTCTTTTTTTAATTGATTTCAGAGAGGGAGAGAGAGAAACATCAATGTTGAGAGAGAATCATTGATCGGCTGCCTCCTGCACGCTCCCTACTGGGGTTTCCCACAAACTGGGCATGTGTCCTTGACTGGAATCGAACCTGGGACCCTTCAGTCCGCAGGCCGACGCTCTATCCACTGAGCCAAACCAGCTAGGGCTTGCCAGGTTTCCTTATAAATGGGCAGACATGCATTGACATTTCTACCTCCTGGTGTCTTCTTTCCTGTTCTCCTTGTCCCTGCAAGTGTGTGTGTGTGTGTGTGTGTAGTCATTATGTTGTCATTTTAGTGGGAACTGGAAATAAGCACTTGTATTTCATCTTTCTTTAGGAAAAGTCTACATGTATTCTTCTGCAACTTCACACATTATGCTTTATCCATGTGATTCATGTAGATTTACTGAGTCATTTTTCTCTGTTCTAGATCATTCCACTGTGACTGACCCACTGTTTTCTTATCCAACACTCTACAGAGGAAGAGTCTGATTGGCTATTAGGTGCTGCAGCCAACATCCCTGTACATCCCTGTACACGTGACCGGTTGTCTATGCAGACGTGGAGTTACCGAATCACAGAGCACCAGCATCCTCCACTTACGCGTCATCACCTCCTCTCTCTCCAGAGCAGTCGTACGAGTTTACGTTCCTGACACACTGTGAGGTACCCTTTCCCGCATCCCCACAAAGGGGGCTTACAGTCTGGTGGGCGTAAAACAGCTCATCGTCTAGTCTGCGTTTCTCCCATCCCTACGTGACGGTGAGCATCTCTTCACACGCTCACTGGAGTCCGGTTTCCTCCCTGTGACACTCAGGGAGGACACTTCTCGCTCTCAGCTGTTGCCTTTCACTCACCTGTCAGAGTTCCCTACATGCTCAGTCACTTATGTATGCTGCAAATATTTCCCTAATGGCTCCTTTATCACTGTGTTTATGGTGTCTCTCGCTATATAGAAATTTTTAGTTTGAATTTAGTCAAATAAGAGTATCTTCCTTGCCCTAACCAGTTTGGCTTAGTGGAGAGAGCATCAGCCTGTGGACTCAAGGGTCCCAGGTTCGATTCTGGTCAAGGGCATGTACCTTGGTTGCGGGCACATCCCCAGTGGGGAGTGTGCAGGAGGCAGCTGATCGATGTTTCTAACTCTCTATCCCTCTCCCTACCTCTCTGCAAAAAGTCAATAAAATATATATATATTTTAAAAAAGAGTATCTTCCTTGATGGTTTCTGCTTTTAAAATCTTGACATTCTCTTCCCTTCCTCAAGGCCATAAAGTATTTCTCCCCATTCTTACAGTCTTTTGAGGTCTTTAATCCATTGGTAATTCATATATGTATGGTATGGGAGTTAGGAATTTATCTTTTTCCAGCACCAATTATTCAACAGTTCATCCTTTTTCTATTGATTTACAATGCTACCTGTCTTACATCATTTCCTTATCCAACAACAAAATTATATACATGGGTCTCTTTCTAGGCTCTGTACAAAGAATGTACGATCAGTTTTTTTTAAAGACTAAAAAGAAAAACAAAGAACCTATGTAGCAATATGAGAAAATGCTTATGTAACAATGCTGAGGAAACAAGGCAGGACTGATCTTGAGTATGCAAAGTAGCATGCACAGTGCTAAGATAAATTAGCATAAAGAAGCCTAGCCCTGGCTGGTACGGCTCAGTGGGTTGGGCGTTGTCCTATGCACTGAAAGGTTGCCAATTCAATTTCCTGTCGGGGCACATGCGTGGGTTGTGGGCTTGGTCCCTGGTAGGGGGCGTGCAGGAGGCAGATGGTTGATGTTTTGCTCTCACGTCGATGTTTCTCTCTCCCTCCCTCTCTAAAAATCAATTTAAAAATCTTAAGAACAAAAGTCTAACCTAGCTTGTTGCAATGCCCATCGACCAACATGCAATTCCCCCTTGCTATCCGGCCTAGCCCAGGAGCACCCCTGTAGCTTACAGAACCTCCATCTGAGCTCAGATATAAGCGGCGCAAAATCGGAAAGTTGTGAGTTTGGACAGAAAGGGCTCCTATTGCCTGGGACTTACCTGGAGTTTTGCTACTTCCTTCCTGATCAGGAAGCTGACTTGGTCCCGGTCGCTCCTGGAGTAATAGAGGCGGCACCAGGAAGGCTTCCCGTCCCTGCCCGCCCGGCCAGACTCCTGGTAGTACCCGGCCATGGACTTGGCAATGTTCCAGTGGGCGACGAACCTGTGGACCCAAAGGGGCAAGCAGTGTGAGGCGTGGCAGGAGACCTGAGGGGAGGAGCGATTCTGAGCAGGTGGAGCCGGGCTCTCCACAGTGAGCAGGGCTGGATGGGCGCGTAGGCAGCGAGGACCCCAGGGCGAAGTATGGACAGGACACCTGCAGTCCATCGGCAGACCTCCCTGCCCCGGAGCAGCCCAGGTCAGAGCCATAGCAGGAAAGGGGCCACTCCAACCCACATGAGGAACAAAAACGCTCGGTCAGAGGTCCCGTGGGAAAAAAACATACTGGGCTTAAACAAACAAATCAGATCAGGCCACTGATGAGCCCCACGGCCTCGAAAAAGTCCTTGTGAATCTCTCTGGAGAGGGAAGGGATACCATTAGTACCTACTAGGAACCAGGGTATGTATTTGTCTCATTGAATTGTTACAGGCACCATCATGGGAGGCAGCCCCATTTCAGAGACAACGAGCCTGAGATGCAGAGGTGAACTGTACAAGGTGACACAGCAAGGGGACAGCACAGCTGGGATCTGAGCCTGGGGGTGCCTGACTTCAAAGTTGGCCCCTAACAAGACACAGCCAACCCAGCATCCAAGCTCTGGTTCCCAGGTCCGTGCTTGGAAGGAGACTGGACTTTGGGTGGTGAACACAATACAGCAGACAGATGATGTATTGTAGAGCTGCACACTTGAAATTGTACGTAATCTTATTTACTGATGACACTCCAGTAAAATCAATAAAAATCTAAAACATAAAAAAATAAAGTCCGTGTCCTCTCAAATGCAGTGCAGAGACTAATTCCTACCCTGACCAACTCAGCGTCGCTGTCGTCTCAAGGAGACCGTGTATGCAGAAGAGCTCCGTAAACCATGCACGGCGTTAATGCTGCTGTTATTCAGAACCCAGCGCTTCCGTCTGTAGCCCAAATGTCTCCCCACGGTCAGACTCCCAACCGCCACCAGCGGGGCCTGGGAGGCCGGCTGTACTCGTCTCCTCTGGCCGGTCAGCCGGCAGTAACAGGCAGTGACGGGAACAAGCGCTTGCCTCTGACTTCCGCAGGGAGCAGGTTAAGATGGTTCATTCCCCCCTCACTGGGCCCATCCGCTAAGACGTGAGTGAGCGGCGCTGTGTTACTGAGTGAGCCTGGTGGTCTGCGTGCTGCCCACCTCCTGGGGGATGGCAGAACTGTGCTGTGCCAACACTGGGAGCAGCTGCACAGACACTGTCAGAGTGTGGCCTGTGTACCAGGGACCCTCCCCTGGGGCCGCCTTCCCCCTGGCGCTAGAAGGAACCCAGGGACCTGGTCCTCCTGGCAGCCCACCCCGAGCCAGGCCCTGATCAGAAAGGTAAGACAAGAACCAGAGCTCACCTGACGTTGGCTTTGTCCACTCCCATCCCAAAACTGATGGTGGCAACAATGACGGGGACCTTCTCCTCCATCCACTCGTTCTGCACCAGCGTCCTTTCAGAGGCCTTCAGCCCTATAAAGGGGGGAAGGTGGAGAAGGGAGCTCGCGTTTCCCTCGGGGTCCGTCTTGGGTTTGACACTCTGTTGGGCACTGCACACACACCCTGAATCCATTACTTGCCTGCTGTGTGACCACGGGCCAGGCACTTCGCCTCTCTGAGCCTGAGCTAATAAATATAAAGGCCCCGGCCTGTGTTCTCAATGAATGTTAGAGCCAAGATTCAAACCCAAGTCCACTGGCCTCCAAAGCCTGTGCCCTTCCCACACTACCGGCAGCTGGGCTCTCCCAACTCCTCCCCGGCTGCTGGGCACAGGGCGCGAGCATGCCGGAGTCACGGTCTCATTTTGTTTTTGTTGTTGTTTTTTTTTTTTTTTAAATATATTTTATTGATTTTCCACAGAGAGGAAGGGAGAGAGACAGAGAGTCAGAAACATCGATGAGAGAGAAACATCAATCAGCCGCCTCCTGCACATCCCCCACCGGGGATATGCCCGCAACTCAGGTACATGCTCTTGACCGGAATCGAACCCGGGACCTCTCAGTCCGCAGGCCGAAGCTCTATCCACTGAGCCAAACCGGTTTTGGCCACGGTCTCATTTTGGACCTCATTCTTGGCTAGACTCCTTCTTTTTTTTTTTTTAAATATATTTTATTGATTTTCCACAGAGAGGAAGGGAGAGAGATAGAGAGTTAGAAACATCGATGAGAGAGAAACATCGATCAGCTGCCTCCTGCACATCTCCTACTGGGGATGTGCCCGCAAGCCAGGTACATGCCCTTGACCGGAATCGAACCTGGGACCTTTCAGTCCGCAGGCCGACGCTCTATCCACTGAGCCAAACCGGTTTCGGCTAGACTCCTTCTTGTGGGTTTAAGTGAACCGCGTTAGCTCCGCCTGGGAAGCTAGAAAAGATGTCAGACCACCTGGTTTTTCCGGATCCACGGGAACAAGAGACGCGCCAAGAGGCCTGTGCGCGTGGCGAGGACCACGCGGCCCGGGCCCTCACCTGCGTGGTAGGCCTTGGCACTCAACCCCCTGGAACTGAGCTCTATGGCCAGCTGCTCACAAGCCTCCCTGGTCCTGCAGTAGACGATGCCGCAGCCGGACAGCACCTGAAGGCGAAGACAGGACAACGGGAAGGAAATCAGCGCTGGGAAAAACGAGCCATCCGCCCGTCACCCTGTGGCCTCTGTAACAGGAGCTCTGCCCAGTCTCTCCTCAGCCCCACGTCTCCCTGGCAGGCCACCAGCAGGGCTCTGCCACCCTCACAGGCAGGACCGAAGCGGCTCAGCCCGCCCGGGGCCCGGCCCACCGAGCTCCTCTGCCTCCTCCCCTCCAACCCTGACTAGGCCTGCAAAGGCCACAGTCAGAGCATTTCCGGACAAGGAGAGCCGTGAGGGGACAATGCCGGGAAGCCAAAGGGACAAGCCTCTGTGCTTTAAGCAGCTACAGCTAGTCTGCGCTCAGGAAGCCAGAAAAAGCAAAGGTCTTAGAAAACCAATCCCCGGCTCCGGGCCCTTACCCCTTTCCCAGCCTTCTGGCCAAGCGCCTTCAGGCAGAAGTCCCTCAGGTTCCCGTAGGGATCAGAAAGCAGCTCCTTGAACTGCACGTCGTAGAAGAGATTGGCCCGGAAGCAGGGCGTCTTGAAGGCAGCAACCGGCTGCTTGAGGTGCAGAGCAGCAAACACGTCCTCCCGGACCTGCGGGGTGGCTGTGGCGGTCAGAGCCACACACGGGGCATGCGCCAGGCGGGAGCGCAGGGCACCCAGGCGCAAGTAGTCGGGACGGAAGTCGTGTCCCCACTGGGAAACACAATGAGCTTCATCCACCACCAGGTAGGAGAGCAGGTGGCGGGACACCAGGGAGTTCAGGGTGGGCTGGAAGGAGGCAGAGGCCGCCATCTCCGGGGTGATGTACAGGAGCTTGGTCCGGGGCTGCTCCTGCTCCAGGTCGGAGAGCAGCTCCTTTTTCTCCTGTGCCGAGAGCTTCGAGTTCAGGGACCTCACTCGCACCTTCAGGGCCAGCAAGTGGTCCACTTGGTCCTGAGGGCAGAAGGGGAGAAGCACGGAGGGGAGTGGACGGCCCTCAGCATCTCAGGCGTGTTTCTCAGCCATAAAAGCTCCTCCTTCCACCCTCCAACATGTCTTCTTTGCCTACAAGGACTGAAGGCGGCGTGGTTGAGAGGACAGGCTTTGGGGCCAGACAGACCTGGATTTTTTTCAAAATATATTTTTATTGATTTTAGAGAAGGGGGACAGACAGAAACATCAACAATGAGAATCACTGACTGCCTGCCTCCTGCACGCTCCCTACTAGGGCCGAGTCCACAACCTGGGCAGGGGCCCTGACTGGGAATCAGCTGTGACCTCCTGGTTCATAGGGCGACTCTCAACCACTGAGCCACACTGGCTGGGCAGGCAGACCTGGATTTAATCCCGGCTCACTTACCTGCCACATGCTCTTGGGCTGGTTCTTAACCTTAGCCTGTCCATTTTCTCACTCTCTTTCTCTCTCTCTCCTATAAATACAGTGACACCTAATAGGATTGTTGTGAGAATGAAATCGTACATCTCAAAGGTGTAGTGAATGCACATGAAGCACCAGCACAAAGCCCTGGCAATCACTCATTTAGCGCTCTTACCGTTCTTCCCCGTCTCTCTCTTTCTTCACAGTTGGTAGCTCTTAACTACATGGCTACACTTCCTCATTTCTGATTCTAGCAGCCCATCTGCAGGCCTTATAGTCAGAAGTGCAGAGCAGGTGTTAACAACATCCCAATCGGCCTCTCATCGCTTTTTCTATCATAGGTGCGCCCTTGCCAGAATAAAGCAGGACACCAGGATCCCCCCATCAATTCAGCACCCTAGCCATCTGCATGAGTGTGCATGAGACAGTTCCGTATTCGTCTGGACAAAAAGTAACATAGGAAGGTAAGAGACCACACAGTACTGTGCACTAGTGGAGAAGCCCACGTATAGGCAATTCGGAAACCCAATACAGAGAAGGGGATAAGCAAATCAAAGAATGTAAGAGGCAAAAGACCAAAGAAAGCAGAAGTGAAATTTCCAGCTACAAACAACCTTCCCCTAACCGTTGTGGGCCAGCATCTTCATTTCCCTAAGCCTCACCTGAATCAATGCAATGAGGGGAGAGATGACGATGGTGATGCCTTTGGCCAACAGAGCAGGGAGCTGATAGCAGAGGGATTTTCCTGCCCCTGTGGGCATGCACACGAAAACATCCTTGTCACCTGAAAAAACACAAGACGGCATCTCAGTGCTTTCTGCCTTTTATCTTTCCTTCATCAAAGCTGTTGAAAGTTAAATGAGCCGAAACCGGTTTGGCTCAGTGGATAGAGCGTCGGCCTGCGGACTGAGGGGTCCCAGGTTCGATTCCGGTCAAGGGCATGTACCTGGGCTGCGGGCACATCCCCTGTGGGAGATGTGCAGGAGGCGGCTGGTCTATGTTTCTCTCCCATCGATGTTTCTAACTCTCTATCTCTCTCCCTTCCTCTCTGTAAAAAATCAATAAAATATATTTTAAAAAAAAAAAAAAAAAAGAAAGTTAAATGAGAATGTGGGAAACGCCCTAGCAGAGTGTCTGGTACATGCGGGAGCGGGGGTAGGGGGGTGTTTGTGTCAATATATTCTTAATTCCCTTCCCATCCTTTCTATGAAAAGGGGTACAGGGACATTTGGGAAAGCACACAAACCATTTCTAATCATGGCAATAGCAACTACAACGTGAAGAAGTCTGAGTCTGCTGGGATATAGAAGATGGAACTAAGCAGCCATGGAAGATGACACTGCCACATGACTGCGCCTATCTGCGTAGACGTGGCAGCAACATCATTTAGATGTCTTGTCTATAAACATTACAGTGTAGTTAACTTTCCACAGCTGCTCCCCTCTTGGCAACCTCCATTGGTCAACAAATCTCAAGTTTATAATATTATGAATCCTTCCTTCCCTAGTTGGGACCCAGGCCACTCAATCTTTAACAAAAGGGATTACCTAAGTCAGCGACTGGCTGAAGCCTTTCCTGCCACTCCCACACAAACTAATGGGCATCTGTGACCTGTTTTCAAAGACAGTCTGCATCGCTGGCTATAACATTAAGAAACAGAGCAGTTGGGTGGTTCTAACCATAAAACTGCAAGTTTGGGGTCTCTCAGATTCCCAAAGCCAATCATGAACCAAGGCTGGGGGGGTAGGAAGGGTCAGAAGAAGGGTGTTCCCGGCAGTGTTCGGGTAAAGCCGGGGTAAATGCAAACACAGGTAGCGTGGCCTCGTTACCTTTCACTACAGCCATGGTCGCACTCTCCTGCAAAGGTGTCTTAAAAGAGTCAAACCCGAAGACTTTCTTCAATGTGCTCCGGACTCGCCGCTCAGGGTCAAAAGGAGAGGAACGGTGGGTGCTCATCTTAGCGACAGACAGTAGCCAAAGGTTAAGGCAAAGGTGGTGATCACCGGGTTGTGACAGAAACCCTGGTCTGCTTTTAAAATACTGCTTATTTTTCCTCTTTAGTATACTAGTAAATGTGCTTGATTACACTACTCAAGCAATATATTATTTTCAAGTCATATGTCAATACATTCCTGGGTAATTAACATCTTCCCTTTCACATCAGTGAAAATAAAAACACGGAACTATCCCGGGCCACCGTACGCACAGAGGAGCTAGAAATCAGACACAAATGTCTTCGGAATCGCTTGGAGAAGGTGGGATTGTTTGTCTAAGATCCACCTTCTGCTCCTTCTATAAGCATAGCCATGGAGCCCAGTCTTCCCCCCCCCCCCCCCGCCGCCCCGACCAGATCCCTTCTTCCCAACTCCCAGGGTGAGAGCTCCTCCCCTTTCCTTCTCTGAGCCCCCAGTCCGCTTCACCCCAAGATATCAGAGCTGGCCGTGGGCCGCCCGGGAGCGGAGGGCTCTAGTTCGGGGGGCGGCCGGCGCCTGCAGGCTCGGGAACTACTCCCAGACCCCCAGCGCCACCGCCAACTCGCAGAAGCCGAACGGCTGGACTACCACTGTCGGGTGAAACCCCGGCAACCTGGTTTCCGTCGCGCAGTAATGACGTTACGCGAGCGCTGCGTGAGGGGCGGGGCCAGTCGCAGAAACAGCCGTCTTGATTGGTTTCCGGTTCGGAGCGGGCGCGGGGCCTTCTGGGACCCGGAAGATGTCGCCTTTCGGTGTGGAAGTCGGCTCGCCGGAGTCAGCGCAGTGAGCCACCCCGCGGCTGTGGGAGTAAGATGGCGGGGAAGAAGAGCGTCCTGTCTTCCCTGGCCGTTTACGCGGAAGATTCGGAGCCCGAGTCGGACGGCGAGGCTGGAGTGGAGACGGCGGGCAGCGCGGCTGGTGAGGCCCGAGGGGGGAGGGGGGAGGCGGGAGGCGGGAGGGGGGAGGGGAGCAGCAGGTGTTCGCTCGGAACGCTGCTCAGTCCTTGCGAGGCGGGAGGGAAAGCGGTGGGCATTGTGCGCCAGGTATCGGGCCCCCGAACCCCACAGCGCGATCCGAACACTCCGTGGTAAGAATGGTTCCTCTCCTTCCGCCCGTTCGATTATTCTGCCGAAACTGATTGAAAATCTCCGTGCCGGGCATCCCTCTCGGGTCGGGATGGACAAAGGGTGGAGAGGGTCCAGGGCTGCCGAAACACTGCCTCTTCTCTCCGAGCGTGTTGGATGGGAGAGAGTGGCGAGTAAAACGTAGGTGAAGGATTTCTTTTTACTTTTATAACATTTAACTAGTAATGGGCCTTAGACGCATCGCGGAGCTTTTTAAAACATTTATCTGGTCTTCGCCGCGCGATTCTGTAGATGTGGGGTAGGATCTGGGCTCGTGTGAGCTTTCCGAGGCCCCTCGTGATTCCATTATTTCGTGAGCTGTTAAGCCCCCTCGGTGATTTTGTTGCCCTGTCTCAGGTTGGGGATCGCGATGCTGGGAAGTGGGCACAGATTTACTTGGGAGCGTAGAGACAGTGGGTTACAATATAGCTGGCCCTTCGTGTTCTCATCCGGGAAGAGAGGGGGCTTGGACTAGGTCAGCTACTCTCTGTTTTGTGTGGTTTTTGCCAGTCAGGGGGGTCTCTGGTGGTTTCCCAGTAATTTGTATTGTTTGGGGGAGGAGGGTGTTGGTTGTTTTGTCTTGAATGTAGAAAAAGATTGTTTCTCAAGTGGGTACGATTGGGAACCCCTTGGCGTACCCCCTGTTCAAGGTCCTGTTCCTAGGGGAGGACACACAGAAAGGAGGATGACAGAGTCCTTGTCTTGTATGAGAAGATGAGTTCGCGGGAGCCTGTGATCCAAGGTAGACGTCAATGGAGGCTCTCAGACAGCAGAATCTAGGGCCTGAGGTCATTCAACATGAGACTTAGGTTCCTTTTTTACCTTGAGATAGAATTCTAGTCGCTCAGAGCACCTAAAGCAGCGGTTCTCAACCTGTGGGTCGCAACCCCTTTGGCGGTCGAACGACCCTTTCACAGGGGTCGCCTAAGACCATCCTGCATATCAGATATTTACATGACGATTCATAACAGTAGCAACATGACAGTTATGAAGTAGCAACGAAAATAATTTTATGGTTGGGTCACAACATGAGGAACTGTATTTAAAGGGCCAGAAGGTTGAGAACCACTGAAAGGCTTTCTTGCATCTCCCCCATCTATTCATTTTTATTCATTTTTTCCTCTGTTTAAGAGGAGAAAGGCGGATTGGTATCTGACGCGTATGGAGAGGACGATTTTTCTCGCCTCGGGGGTGATGAAGATGGCTATGAGGAAGAGGAGGAGGAAAACAGCAAACAATCGGTGAGTAACTCTCTTCCCAAATCCAGAGCCTCTCATAGCACCATCCACTTGTTAGCAACTTTCCACACTGTTCCAGCAGCGTTCCATTTCACACCTAATTTCATCCCCTCTCCTCCTGCTCTCTTTGGCGTTAATTAAGGAAACTGGGTTGGATATTGGCAGTGCTGTTTGAAAATCAAATTTGTTTTCACCTGGACCATTTTGTATTTACCTTTGAATTTAATATTTGGGGGAAAGATAGTGAATTATTTTATTTGACCCAGATACCAGTGGGTGTTTTATGTTCGTTTTCCCTGTTTAGATCGTTTATTCATTTGCAACAGTATTGTCATTCTAATTGGTGTGTCATTTATATCTCAGTCAGCTCTGTATTATTTTTAATCTTGGTTGGGGCTCATTCAAATCTATCCATTTATTCAAAAGACTAGGAAGGAAAATTATTATTGTGTGTGTATGATTTACTTCTTAACTTCTTTCTTGACATTTTACTTGGCACTTTTTATCACAGTGCCCGGTTCCTGATCACCAGTCTTGCCTGAAATTTAGTAGGCGTGGTTCACAAAAGAGAACTTGTGTCTTAACCAGAAAGACTTTAGATACAATATCACATAAGCATCACTATCCAGAATTTAAAAGTTTGGGGGGGAGAAACAAGGATTCAGCTGGTGCTTAGCACAAAAACATACAAAGTTGAATGTGGATATTTGACAACAGCTTTAATTGAAACATTCAGTGTACTTTTATCAGGTGTTTGAAGACTTTGCTACCTGTTGAGATTTAAATGTTACCATTAAAAATGCTTTCCAAATTAAGCAAAACTGTACTTTATATTTTATGCTCTTTCGGGAGGTATTTTCATACCTTTAGCCCCACCATCAATGCTAATAATTCAGAATGGACTGAAACTGGTTAGAAAAGCTTTGCAAGTTATGTTCTTTCCCTGACTTTTCTTACGTGCAAACATTCTGGCTGTTGTGTAAATCTGCATAGTGTGTTTTGAAGTGTTATTCCACATTCGCTTTGCTTAGGATTTTTATCATATTTAAGCTTTATTTCACATTTTAGTAAAATCCTCTCATCAGATCCCAATATAGACCTTCTAAAATGTGATTGTCTTTGGCTGCGCCACATCTCTGATATTTGGCCTGATTGGATTCATTTTAAGGATATTGCATTTAAAACCTGTGGCTTGTTTTAAATGCCTTACAGGACAGTGAAATCTCAAACCCATCAGTATAGTTTATTCACGTCTTTCAGGTGATGATTATGTTAACATCTGGACTGCTGTTTAATGTGGGGGTTAAAATTGAAATCGATTAAAAAAAACAGTTTCAAATGACACTTAAGTTTTTCCTGGTGGTAAGTTAAAGGTTCCGTGTACTGGGGCACTCTGGGCAGTGGCGCTGTCTGTGGCCTTCGTTAGCATTCAGTGGAATGGTGGGCCTGCTCGTGTGCGGCCAGCGCGTGCTTTGGAGCAGGCCATTTGGATAAGGAACAAGGCTGGATAGAACGGTAAAGGCAGTACTGGGGGAACTTGGCTGGAAACGGGGCACACTCACCTGGGACCCAGAAGAGGCTGGACACTGCTCTTTAGTCATGCCTTTCCCGAGTCACTCACCCTGGCCATTTGACACCTGCCTTCCTAGCGTTCATGTTGGTGCAAATACTGCTGGGTTGAACTGCCGGGGTACAGGTGTGTGGGGGTCACGGCACTCTGGCGGTGAATGGTGTCATGGTAGGTCTGAGTCAGATTACTTGTGTATATGAAAAGCAAGGAAACAGCTTGTGTTTCTGGTTTTAAGTGATGGATGTTTCATTGGAAACAGCATGCCTTCATCCTGTGGGGCCTGGCCTTATTCTTTTCTGAAGCTTCTTGTGGCCTTGCCTCCACTCTTCTGTTGGCGATTTTTCATCTCAGGCATTTTCATTTGTGTAGACAGTGGTCCTGCTGGAGTATCTACTGTGAGCTGCTGGTGTTCTTCCTCCCCCAGAACATCTCCTCCTCCCGTGCTGGGTCATATGGTAGGGGAGGGGTCCTGGTGGGATGGCCCAGGCTGAGTAAGTTTGCTGCAACCCCTAGCTGTGCGTATGTGAACCCTCAGGCCCGCTCCTTTAAGCTTAATCCTCTAAATTCTTTGTCTTGTAGGAAGATGACGATTCAGAGACTGAAAAACCTGAGGCTGATGACCCAAAGGTACTTGGTGTTGGCTGTGGTGGGTGGCTGGATGCGAATAAGGCATTTTAACATTGTGGCTCAGTTCATATGTCTGGTCAAGGTCTGTCCCACTGACACACTGCAACCATGTGTAAATGTTCTGGGATGAAATCAGTTTCATGAAGAAACCTGGAGGCCACTCTGGAAGGAGTAAGTCCTGGAGCAGCTTGGACCTCTGGCCTTGTAGGTAGTGCCAGATCTCGACTAGAGAGCCTGGTTGCTGGCTGAGCGCACAGCCTCCCTGTGCTCTGCGTCCAGGTGTGCTTTGTGGGTCACTGCTCCCGCAGGGGGTTAGATTTGGGGATGTTTCCAGAATCAGGAAGCATGAAGGGCCGCCCTGTTTACTCTGGGTTCCCTTCAGTTGTCTAGACGTGAAGAAGGGCCTGAGAGGGTGAGACAGCATGAGGCCTCTCCCTGCTGTTGGGGATGCTGAGCCGATCACTGTTTCCCAGGCTCGTGCCCTTCCGCTCTTGGGTAAACCATACAGAATGGTCTCTCCAAACAACGTAGTTTCTTATAGCTCCATCCAAGTAGCAGCTGAGAGGAATGCTCACACTCCTTGACTATCGTGATAAAGGTGAAGAACCCCCACTTGTGTCGAGTAGGTTTGCCCTATTGTGAGCTGAGCATCGGTACAAGTGTACCTGTCAGGGAAACATTCTTTAGGGACAAACTCCCCCCCACACCCCCACAAAGAGAAAGGCTGATTCCATCACTCTGGGGCTGGGGAATAGGGACCAAATTTTGTGATTAAAAACTGCTTTAAACCAGCTGAAGCTGGCACACTCCCCCTCCAAGAGCATGCCCATCCCTTTCTTTCCCCTTAGGCCTGCATCTCCTAAGCTCTGAGGTCCCCAGGAGACTTGCAACCAGGGGAGCAATGGGCAGTGTCATCTTGTCCCAGGCTAACCTGAATCTGTCTCCAAGGCCCCCTTTCCCCAGAGCAGCCCCGCCTGGGTTCTCCTGTTGCTGCTTCTATCCTAAGCCCCTCCTTGCTTCCCTGTCTCCAGCTTTAATAAATGCACTCTCAAATACAAAAAAACAAAAGCCCAGCTGAGGCCTTTAAGGTGACTTAGTGGAATTTAGGAAAATTATACCCAATTAGGATCTAAAGTAGCATATTTGAAAATACAGCATCAGTTCCAAATTTGAACTGATTGTGTGATTGGATAGGACTGTGTGCAGGCACTGATGTCAACCCATGAAAGGCTGGGGATGATGCAGAGAAGAAAACACTTTACCAAGAAGCGTTAGCATCAGCATGCAGGAGAAAAAATGCATGCTAGCGACAGTAGGCGCAGGCTCCTGTCTGTGCTGGGAGGAGCCCAGGCCTACTTGTCAAGCATTACTGGCAAGAGGGCGGGCTGTGGCCTGGAAGGATGGTACAGCTCCCTTGGGCTGGCAGAATGAAAGTGGCCAGTAGCATTAGTATTTGGCTTCTGTCTTAGTTTTGGGGGTGTGTGGGCCATTGGGCTCCCCAATAGGGACAGGAATTGTTTCTTTATGCACAGTCCCTGGCAGGAGTCTTCTGTGCCCAATTTCCTTAGGGCCCTGACTTCCTCTCCAGCCTGCCATCAGCTCTTCCCAAGGGGGCCTCCACTCAAACCCCTCTCAACCCTCCCTCTGTTCTGGAACTTTTCTGGCACATTTAAGCTTTATTTCAATTGATATTTAACAATATTTTTGTATGCTAAACCTTTATTTTCAAACTAGAGGCCCAATGCACAAAATTCATGCGAGGGGCTCGGCCCTCGCAGCCCCAGCTTTGTCTGGAAGGTCATCCAGCTGTCCACTCTAATGAGCATATTATGCTTTTATTATTATAGATGTTTCTGCCTTAAGTATGTGAAGTTTCCAACAATAGGATGTCATTTATTTTGCTAACAAATGGATTCATGTCACATTTGTCTTTTCCACTAGATGGCACTCCTTCCTACTTTGGCTTTTAAAGGTCTGCTCTTTTTTTTTTTTTTTTTTTTTTTTTTTTTTTAAATATATTTTATTGATTTTTTACAGAGAGGAAGGGAGAGAGATAGAGAGTTAGAAACATCGATGAGAGAGAAACATCGATCAGCTGCCTCCTGCACACCTCCTACTGGGGATGTGCCCGCAACCCAGGTACATGCCCTTGACCGGAATCGAACCTGGGACCTTTCAGTCCGCAAGCCGACGCTCTATCCACTGAGCCAAACCGGTTTCGGCTAAAGGTCTGCTCTTGATTTTTTGCTGTAGCAGCTCTCTCAGAACATTTTGGCTCCTTTACACAATTAAAAATTAGGATCCCATAAAGCTTTTCTTCATTTTGGCTTTGTCTGTTGACAATTTCTGAGCAGTTAAAACCGAGGAAAATGTTAAATATTTATTTTAAAATAGCAAACCCATTACATATTAACATAAATTACATTCTTATGGAAAATTAACTATTTCCGAAATTTAAAAAAAGTTAGTACAAAGAGAGGCATCGTTTTACCATTTTACAAGTTTCCTTGGTGTCTAAGATCTAGCTTAGTAGAAAGCTAGGTCTCATAGCTGCTGCATTCAGTCTGTTGCAGTATGTTTAGGTTGAGGTATTTGAAGAACTGTCTTCACACAACAGGTCGTTTGAAAGAAGTATTTTAATAGTTACTCGGGTACTTGTGGATTTTCTCCTCTGATGCTTTATCAGAGCTCACAAGCAGTGATTTTCTAAAGGTTAGTTGGTTGCCATGTGGAACGGGAAGCCTTAGCGATGAGCTTTTGTACTCTGCTGCGTTAAGACCACGGCCTCTCTTGCACTTGGAACGGCTCTTTTCCCCAGGCACCGCACCACACCATCGGACACTAGCGATTTGGAAAATGGTTCACTGAGTTGCACAGATCTCCTCGATGCTGACACATTTGCTTCTATAGTGGCCCCCAAAAACGTATTTGACAATGACATTACTGACCTCAGCAGGCAGGCCATTAAGTGTTGGGGAGCTGGCTTGCTCACAGCGGGGAGTACACATTTCCCCAGATTCTCGGTTTGCTGGAGAGCTGGAATGTTATCATTGCCAATAAATACTCTCAGTTTTCTTTGAAGTGACAGGCTTTGTTTTTGAGGAAATGTCGGCCAAACTCCCGCATCGGAGTGACCACAGTTTGTCAGTCATTCTTTCAGGTAAAATGGTGTCCTGTGAAGAAAGCCGCTAGGTCAGCTTGGAACCCAAATAACCACATGGGTGCTTTTTCCTCGATGTCCAAGTTTACGCGCACCTCTCGTCATCATACAAAATGCTAACAAAAACTGTACTCAAGCGTCAAGGACATTCAGAAGTGAAATTGGCTTTTTTTTTTTTTTTTAACTGAGAGTATGACTCCTGCTAGAATTTGGTGCTGCTGCCTTGATTTGTTCTAAAGGGCCAACACGTTGACCCACCATTGCTCCCTTAAACGTCAACACGGTGAAACAGGTAAATGTCTTCATGTTATGAAAATAATTTTGACCTTGCAGACCTCCAGGGGTCCACAGATCAACTTTGAGAATCACTGTTCTTCACAAACAAAGGTCTTGGGTGGGTGACATTAAATAACGGTGACAACTCAGTCATCGCTCTGCGTGTGTCCACGAAGCGGCTGTTATCCTTAGGGGGCCTTGAGCTGCCTGGGGGCAGCAGGGCCCCCAGAGGAAGAGGAAACCGCCCAGGTGGTGGGGAGAAGTTAAAGCCCTGGGGTTAGAGACCCGGTTTGAATTCCAGCTGTCCTTGGGGAAGTCCCCTCACCTCAGTGTTTCTCATCTGGAAAAGGCATCATGATCAAATCTGCCTCGTTTGTCTTATGAGACTTAACTAAGTAAAATGTAACTAAATACCTAGCTCCGTAGTGCCTGGCATGCCTGTGTTCAGTAGTGTTAGGTACGACGACCAGCACTCCTCTGCTCCCTCCCCAGGTGGTCACTCGTGTCGTTGAGGCGTTTTTTGGAATATTGAATTCCGCCTTTAAACTGGAGTACACTCAGAGGAGAGAAAGCTTCAAGGTGAGGGGACTTAAAACCACATCATGTGAGGAAAAGTGAAGGAGCTGGGAGAGGGGGACGGGGGAAGAGCTGGTACTCTGCCTGCTGTTTGGAGGCCCGGTAAGGGAAGGGAGACAGCAGACGTTCGCTGTCATCTGACGGTGAGCTGGCTGTTAGCTCTGGCCAGAAGTGGGTCGAGCTGCTTCTGGAGGGAGTGAGCTCCCTGTTCCGGGACCTCTTTCAGACAAGGTTGAAGAAACCACTTGTCCACTGTGTCCTAAAAGAAATGTGGGCTGGGGTTGGACAAAACCCCCAGAGGGTTTCCTGGGGAAAGACTTGGGCGTTGTGGACGAGCAAAGTTGAGCGTTCCCTGACTTCATCCCACTCTGGTGTTTGGGGTTACCAACGAGTGCGAAGTGCCATATTTGGGGGTGTGAGTAAGAAATGACAACTCCAGACCACCTCTGGGGAGCCTTTGGTCCTGATCCATCGGCCTGGGGTGTCAGGGATGCTGGAGTGGCTCTGGGCTTCCTGAGTTGGCCCTGGACTAGAGAAATGGAGGCTGGAGGAGGTGGCCGAGTGTTCCACGGAAGCAGAATGCTTGGGCACCTCGGGTTGTCATGTGTCTTCTCTCACTTCAATGTTCTGGTCTTACCTCTTCAGTAAGCAGCCGACTCAGATGTTCTGATTACTGACCAGAAGGTGGCGCTGCTGTCCCAGGAAAAGTCAGACAAGACAAGGAAGCCTGGTCCAGCTCCTCACTTCAGGGGCAGGGTGCCTGCTGGCTTAAGTATTTCCTGCATCTGTTTGCCCTTGGCACACCAGCTTCCCTTTTCACACTCCTTTGTCCGGGCTTTACCTCGGTTGCCCTGGAACATTTTCCCTTGTTTATTTTTCTCCCCTGCGCACAATTCCTGTGGATGAAGGTATTTCCACTCACTCACTGCCCCTGACACACCCTTCCTTTGAAAACAAACCGGGGCATCAATGGCCTGGCTCAGGAGAGCTGGAGCGGCCTGTCCAGCTACCTGGGAGGCCAGCCTCGCTGTGTGGGGCAGGCTCGTGGCTCCCCGAGGTGCTGTGTCCGGGCTGCGACCCAGGGAAAGAATCTCCTGGCCCAAGGAGCTAACATCTGTCAAAACAAAACTGTCTCGGGTCAAGGAGGTGGCACATGGTGGGAGAACAATTGTTCCAGCATTTTTTAAAAGGCGTGTATAATCCCAGTTAAAAGAAAACATTTAAGAAGTTCTTTGAGCCCAAAAGTCATGCAGAAATGTGGAGTTCAGAGCTTGGAGCTAGTTTCGTGAACTTGGAGTCGGAAGGCCTGGGTCAAGTGTGGGTGTAGCCCCCCTGCAGCTGTGGACCACAGGCCCAGGATGTAACCTGCGCTCGCTGTCTGTGAAGCTAGGGCTCTGGTCCCCCTTGGCCAGGTGACCATGACAGCAGCACGGAAAGATGTGTGTGAACGTGCTTTGGACAGTCTGGCCTCGGGTATCTGCTGTGGGTTTGAGACAGTGGGGCCACGTGTTATCAGATTTAGGAAACTAGTAAAACTCAGTTGTTAGCATTGCTTAGCCTTCCAACCAAAGTGAACCTAATCTCCCGCCCTCATCCTGCGGGTCAGAAGTTGCCACACTTCTCGGTTCCCGGCACCCTCGGGGATTTTGCACAGAACTCCTAGGCCAAAAAACCCCTAACAGTTCTGTTCCGGTAATTGGCTCCAACAGTCGGCATTACTGTCCACACAACTCAGGAGCCGCTTGAAAAAAACAATACACACACTTGTGCAGAATCCGACAGATGCAGAGTGTGCTCTGTTTCCCTTGACATTGTTAAATGTCACTGCACTTTTGTGAGTTTGCTGCGGCACCCTGGGGTGCCTTGGTGGGCAGTTTGGGAACTGTATTGGTAGTTTGCTGTAGAGTTTGTGCGCTGCCCTGCAGGCCTGGCCAGCCAGGGGATGGGCCTCTGCCTCAGCCGCCATACATACCTGAGTTTCCCCTAAGGTCAGGTGCGTCGGTTACCATGTTATTAGTGGACTCGGAGTCTAGATGAAGGATTTGTATTGGGCAGAACTGACCCAGCATTATTGCTGGTCTTTTAAAGTATCAGAACCAAAGATCTGGAACCTGGAAACTGCCCGAGGAGCTTGTCTCCCAGGAGTTTGCTGTTGATGTTACTGATTTTCGGAAGAGCTTTCAGGAGCCTGCCAGCAGTTGCGACATGTCAGGTGAAATCTTACCTCTTGTTGACCTTGTCAGGAAAGAGGCTGCCGACACGTGCCAGCTTCTGCGGGGTCACTGAGCAGGGTGGGCTGCGTGCACTTTTGCTGAACGGCAGGACCCCGAAAGCAGAAAGGGAGACGCTGAGGTTTTGAACACTCAGCTCAGGGTTCTGTTCAGCCAGAGGGACGCTTTGGGAGGCACGTGGCATGGAAGCCGAGTCCCTTTCCAGCCTTTGGAAATGGCTGTGTGCCTCTGCGTGGGGGGCCCTCAGTCGTGGGCTGTTTTACTGAGAGCTGTTGTCCAGGATGTGACAGCAAAGGTCTGTCCGAACTCACACTTGGACTTTTCCTTAGGGGCTTTGGCTTGGAAAGGGTTATATGGCTCTTTTCCTGGTGGTTATCCTCTCGGGTTTGGTTTTGTTTTTTAAATACCGTTGGCGGAAGAATGGTCCTCTCCTCTATCGGGGAAGGTCCTCTTCACCTGAGCGAGCAGCTTCGAGAGACGCAGGGAGCGGTGAGGGAGGGCGGGGACACCTGCCCAGCGGGCCAGAGCAGCCGAGTCAACCCCAGCGATCGGTGGGGTGACAGATGTCCCAGTCGGTCACCCTCACCTCCCAGGTTTTTATATCGTGCATATTTTATTGTCAAATGATTCTTACAGCAAGATTAACTGTTTTACAAAATAAAGAAATCTCCTAATTCCACATCCTAGCAGTGCAGCCATATGTTCTCCCACCCTTCTGATGCCCGTATAGCAAGTGTGTATTTTCTATCCAGTTTTGTTTCCATTTGTATTTTAAACCTCTTCAGTGTGGCTACAGTCTCGGTAATTGTAACATAATGACACGAATGAACAATTGAAAACTAAACACTTAAGAATTGTGTGATATGTGAGGTATATCTCAATAAAACTGCCAAGAAAAAATTACTTTTATTTTTTAAACACTTCCATAGGGGGAAGTGTTTAAAAGATTAAGTTGCAATCTACCAATTTTTGTTCTAATACTGTTACCAATCATTAGCAACACAGTCCCCCACATCCACTTCTTTCCTCCTGTTTTCAGCCAGTTTGGATACAGTCCAGAATTACACACTAGAGTAGCAAGCTGTGAGGACGCTGTGGTGGCTGTTACTGACCAGAATGCTGTGCGGCCAGTGTCTTTCCAATGAGATTCTCAGACAGGAAACGTGCCCTGCTCTTGACATGGGTCAGAAGAAATAACTCCTTTAAAACTTGAGTTCTCATTGGAAGTCCCCGTGATGGTTCTCCCGGTGAGGGAGAAGGGCTTAGTAGAAGTTAGGGTTGGGTAGCATTTTTTCTGTACACCCCCAGGAAGTCTCGAAGCTTAGGACAAGGGTGACTGTTTATACGAATAAGTCTTGTGGGCCAGCCCTTCCATTCAGGTCAACTCAGACATTACTCATGGGGGCATCATAGAATCTTGAGCTGTTTCGCCTGGTCCTTAGAGTGAAAAGGTAATAAACTTGGCCCTGGCCTGTGTGGCTCAGTTGGTTGTGCGTCATCCTGTGCACTGAAGGGTTGACAGTTCACCTCCTGGTCAGGGCAGATGCCTGGATTGTGGGCTGGTCCCCAAGAGGGGGTATGCAGGAGACAGCTGATTGAGGTTTCCCTCTCACATCAATGTTTCTCTCTCTCCCTCTCCCTTCCTGTCTCTCTAAAAATCAATTTAAAAAGCTGCTTTTTAAAAAGGTAATAAATTTGGCTGACTTCCCCTTAAGTTGAGGGTTGAACCCCTGCTTTGCTCTGTGGCCGGCTGTGGCATCTTCCTGAAGACCTTTTCCCTCCAGTCTGTGATGTTGGCTTCCCCAGCGGTTGAACTAAGGCAGTGGTGGCGAACCTATGACACGTGTCAGAGGTGACACGCGAACTCATTTTTTTGGTTGATTTTTCTTTGTTAAATGGCATTTAAATATATAAAATAAATATCAAAAATATAAGACTTTGTTTTCCTATGGTTGCAAATATCAAAAAAATTTCTATATGTGACACGGCACCAGAGTTAAGTTAGGGTTTTTCAAAATGCTGACACGCCGAGCTCAAAAGGTTCGCCATCACTGTCCTAAGGCTTTGTAGAAACTGTTATTCTTTGCAGCCTCCTGGCCCAGAGGGAGGCGGTGAGAAGTCGGAGGTGGCATCCCTGGGCTTAGGAGTCCGACAGACACGGGTCTGGATTTTGGCGTGGTCCTTGGCTGCTTCATTGCACTTTGCCTCGGTTTCTTACTCATCTGTAAAATGGACATAATGATATCTGCCTCCTGGAGTTTCAGTGCTGGTTATGAAAAACTTGCAGGGTGACTCACCCAGGCCCGGAAAGGGAAATGGCCCTTGACCTTGCTGGATTGGGAGCCATCCGATCTGAACTTCTCGCTGGAAGTTGCCAGGCGGCCTTTGAACTTTAGAGGCTAATGCCAAGCCTGCTTAGCCTTTGGCATTTCCTTTCTCTCACCCAAGCAAATGGCCTTCTTTAGACTCACCTGTAACAAGGCCAGGGTTGCCCTTGCAGAAGTGGGTGCCATGACATTTCCGTGCTGGGAGAACATACCCACCCAGGCTGGGCTCTGCTGGGGTGTCTGGGTGGTGACCTGAGCTGAGCAGCCCACAGGACAGAGGTGGGGCCACTGTGGGAATCATTCTTTTGTTGTTCAGGCTGAAGAAATCCAGGCGAGGTCCTTTGTCTTGCCATCTCCCAAAGGAAGCCTAGCGACATCTTAAGCTGAGCACTGCTGGCAGACACCTCGTCATTGCTGGACGCTGTCACATGCAGAGGGGACGAATGACCATTATTCTCCCTCTGACCCCCCTTGGCTCCCTCGCAGCCAGCAGGGCCTTCTTGACCGCACTTGCTCCAGGTCAGCTGGAGCTCAGGTTCCCAAAAGCCGCACCCGCTCCTGCATGGGCGGGTCCTGCAGCCAGAGGAGCTGCTCCCGCCCCGTCTGCCCGCCCCCGCGCCCTGCAAGCCCCAGCACAGGTCCTTCCCCGCGGCCCAGATGCCACAGATGGCTCACCGAGGTGTGGCAGCCCCTCCTTCCCCAGTTGGGATTTGTCTTTTTGGGATGATGTGATGCAGAAAGCAGGCCGTCTGTCCTTAGGGAATCCTGCGCTTCCCTCTTTGTTCTGTGTTTTTCATTTTTTGTTTTGTTTTGGAATATTTTTACTTTTATTTATTTTTACCTTTTTATAGATGTCATTAATTTATAGGTACTTTTTATGATTGCTACTCAGATGAGATCATGATTTAAAAAGGAACAAAGCAGAATATTATTTGATTCCCAAGTTATTAGGTGGGCAGCCCCCTCTCAGAAATAGAGTTATTACTTGAAAATGATAAGTGGATTGGTTGTCTGAAAATTGGAATATATTTTCTAATATAAACAACACTCTTTAAAAAAAGATTAGATGCCCTGGCCAGTGTGGCTCAGTTGGTTGAGTGTCATTCCATGCACCAGAAGGCCACCGGTTCATTTCTCAGGCAGGTCACATGCCCAGGTTGTGGGTTCAGTCCCCAGTCAGGGTCCGTACGGGAGGCAGCCAGTGTTTCTCTCTTACATTGACGCCTCTCTCTCTCTCTCTCTTTCTGTCTCTCTCTCAGAAATCAATAAAGCCCTGGCCGGTTTGGCTCAGTGGATAGAGCCAAACCAGCCTGCGGACTGGAGAGTTTAGGTTAGATTCCAGCCAAGAGTACATGCCCAGGTTGCAGGCTCAATCCCCAGTAGGGGGCGTGCAGGAAGCAGCCAATCAATGATTCTCATCGTTGATGTTTCTATCTCTCCCTCTCCCTTCCTCTCTGAAATCAGTAAAAACATATTTTTAAAAAACCAATAAAAACATCTTTTTATTTATTTTTTTAATATATTTTATTGATTTTTTACAGAGAGGAAGAGAGAGAGAAAAAGAGTTAGAAACATCGATGAGAGAGAAACATCGATCAGCTGCCTCCTGCATATCCCCCACTGGGGATGTGCCTGCAACTCAGGTACATGCCCCTGACTGGAATCGAACCTGGGACCCTTCAGTCCAAAGGCCAACGCTCTATCCACTGAGCCAAATCGGTTCTGGCAAAAAACATCTTTTTAAAAGTAGATAGCAAAGGGCATTCAATAATACTTATTTTTACCCTTGACACAGCTGAGATGTGTTGTACTTGCAGTAAACATTATTATAAAATAGTACTAAATAAAATGGACAATGAAATTTGAAAACAGAAATCCTCTTAAGTTCTAAATTTATCAGCAGACATGGAATGGGTCTAAAAAAAACGTAGGTTCTGGCCTGGCCAGTGTCGTTCAGTGGTTGAGCATCATCCCGTGCACCAAGAGGTCACCGGTTCGATTCCCCATCAGAGCACATGCCTGAGGCAGCAAATTGATGTCTCTCTCTCCCTCTCCCCCTTGCTCTCCTAAAAAAAAATAAAAAATCAATTACAAAAACGTAGGTTCCTAAAGAACAGTGTTCCTTCTTAAAGAACATTCCCACAAATGGTACCATACCTCAACCAAAACAAAACTAAGTGTCACCCATAATGCAGTAAGATGCAAGTATGGGAGGAAGGATACACACAAAGTTATCTTGGAAAAGGCGCATGGGACCCTTGAGGCACACGGAGGCTGTGTCTATCGCTGTGATAACTGATTACAGAAGAAAGGGGTAGTGGGAGGAGGCTAGAGGGGAAAGAGATGAAACATTTTTAAATGCTTACATTTAATGTTAATACTTTCAGTACAGAATCTACAATGCGATATAGTTAATTACATAGATCACAGGAGAACGAGAGGATGTCTTTGAGAAGTATTCGTAGTGTTCTGGAAACTGTTGGTCTGGTATCGCACTTGGAAGTCGGGGAGCAAAGTCTCCCCTTTGGAAATGCTCCGACCAGAGCTTTGCGTTTACTTTGAAGTCTGGCTGGTTCCCTGGGGTCCGCGCTGGGCTGGGCAGATTGTTCAGACAGAGAAAGAGACTGTTTCCTCCCATCTCCTGGGCCACAAGGCCGGTTCCAGAGCTGGCTTCATTTGTCTTGGCAGGCGCCTAGTTAACCCTTTCCTGTAGAGATTCCTCTGCTGGGGGAGCTCAGCCTTCCCGTCAGGACCCTGGGATTGAAGGCAGTTCATTGAATCCAAAGTGGCCCCACCAACTTCCGCCCATTTTTCTGATAAATTGAGTGTTTCCATCCCAGGCAGGCAGCAGGCCATGGCAGTGGCCTGTCCTGGCCAACAGGATACAACTGAAGGAAGTGCGCTGGTGACGGGCTTTCTCCGAGCTCTCCTGTGCATGTGGGTGAGAGCCCACGCGCGTCTGCCATGGGGGCTGTCCCCACAGCCTGGTCTTGGTGACTTCCTCGGAGCCTCGGGGTTACTGACAGCTCTCCATCCCGTCTGTCAGGCGACAGTCATTTTGTTCTGGAGCTTGGAGGTAAAAGTTCCAGAATTTCTGCTTTTCTTTATGTATATGTACAAGTTATTGATTTCAGAGAGGAAGAGAGAAAGGGATAGAAACATCAGTGATGAGAGAATCATCCATTGGCTGCCTCCTGCGCACTCCCCCACTGGGGATCCAACCCACAACGTGGGCACATGCCCTGACCAGGAGTCATGCTGACCTCCCTGGTTCATAGGTCAATGCTCAACCACTGAACCACACCAGCCAGGCCAATTTCTGCTTTCTTGGCAACATGAAGTGACTCACATCTCCGAAAACTGTCTTGACTGTCATTTTGATGCCTTTCCAGGCCCATCAGTGGCTTCTGAAGCAGCAGTATTGTGCCCACAACTTCACGGGTTATTGTGAGAATTACTTGAGATCTTTCATTGACGTGCTTAACATCATGCCAGCAATTATTCCCCTAGGTTGAGTTTTGTTTATGTTACATCCCCAGTGTTTGGCCATTGCCTGGTCCATAATAAATGCTTAATAATTGTTTGTGGAGTAGATAAATGAATTAACTATATAATAATTCTGTCTTGTTTTAGGATGAGGAGTAGCAGGCTCTGTAAGGTTCCTTCAGTTCAGTGTCAATACCTCTCCCTTCCTTCTGCCCATCCCGTATCAGCCTTTATTGCCAGTATAGCCCCTTTTATTAGTCCTCTTCTGCCGCCTCCCTTTCTGATATTGAGCCCACACCGTGAGAGGAGCAATGGACTTGAAGAGTTTGGAGTCTGGGGAGGTCAAAGTTCTGCTCTGTAGCTGAAGCTGGCTTTAAAATCCTAAACTAGCCTGGCCAGTGTGGCTCAGTGGTCGAGCATTGACCTACAAACCAGGAAGTCACAGATTCCCAGCCAGGCACATGCCCAGGATTCAGGTTCAGTCCCTAGTAGAAGTCGTGCAGGAGGCAGTTGATCAGTGATTTTCTCTCATCGTTGATGTTTCTATCTCCCTTTCCCTTCATCTCTGAAATCATAAAAAAAGATAATTTAAAAATAAAAAGAACCCCTAAACCGGACTGAAGAAAATCTGGCCATTGGCTGGCTAGAACGGAGAGTGCTGTGTGTATGTGTTTGAGTGTGTGCGCCTTTGGGGGGGCAGGGATGGGTCAGTGTTCGAGCACCTGCTGTGGGCAGGGCACTGACTGCAGGTGCTGGGGACACCGTGGTGATAAAGACAGTGCAGGGTGGGGCAGTGTCCTCATTGGCGGGGTCAGGCGGGGAAGAAGGCTTCCTTGAACCGAGTTCTGAAGCCTGAGTGGGCTTACTAGGAGGAGGCGGAGGGGAGACGTTCCAGGGAGCAGGCTTTGCTGGGCCCCGCTAGCACCCTGCCGGAGGAGGAGGCTGCAGTGGTCGCAGGAAGTCCCCCAGGGCCTGAGCCACAGCGAGGATCAAGGATGGTTTATATCCTGACCAGTTTGGTTCAGTGGATAGAGCACTGGCCTGCGGACTGGAGGGTCCCAGGTTCGATTCCGGTCAAGGGCATGTACCTTGGTTGCGGGTACATCCCCAGTGGGGGGTGTGCAGGAGGCAGCTGATCGATGTTTCTCTCTCATCAATGTTTCTAACTCTATCCCTATCCCTTCCTCTCTGTAAAAAAATCAATTAAAAAATTTTTTTAAAAAAGGATGGCTTATAAGTAGCTGCTCTGCTCCTGAAGTGAGGTATTCTTGGGACTTTCTTGGGCAGCCCCAGGTCTGAGCACATGAGGTTTGGAAGGCTTTGTTTACTAATCTCCCTCCAGCTGCCGCCCGCTCGGGAGACGCTGATGACATCATCCCACAGAACGTGGGTCTGTGGCATTCTGAGCGCCTCTCTGTGCCTCAGGCTCCCCAGGCTGAGGAGCTAGGCTGGGCAGAACCCAGTGGAGCTGCCGGAGGCGGTGGCTTTGTCTGAGTTGGACCCTGGACCTTTGAGTGTGCTTTGTGGGGCAGTTCCAGGAAGGCCTGGTGAATCACTGGCTGCAAATAGCCCTCCCTCCCTCTGCTGGTCCTTCCCTGCGAGCCCATCCTCGAGTCCGTCCTTGCAGCTCGTGCAGCAGGCAGCCTGGCCGCTTCATGGGTCGTGTCGTTTCCGCCCCGTCCTCTGCTTTAGCCTCGGTGGTCGCTGGACTTTCGTATTCTCTGCAGGGCGACCAAGTCCAGGTTCTGTCATTCCTGAACATGAGGCCCCTGCTGGGATTATTGCGTTCTTACAAGTCTCAGACACGATTGATTGAGAACCAGAGTCTAGCAGGTTCGAATCCCTGCTCTCCAGGGACCAGGGACGGCCGGCCGGCCTCGCAGCCTCCAGCCTGTGGGCTCCGGCTCAGGAAGCCTGGGGAGGCTGGCGGGCGGACAGACGAGGGGTCTGCCTCCGAGTTTGGTCTCTCCAGCGGTTCAGTGCTCTCGCTCCTCGTCCCTCTTGGCTTCTTAGGAAGCTGTGGGCTTTGTTTTGTTTTTCCTGGTGTCTGAGTTGGACTTGAACTGCAGCTGACGCTGTTTACCTGTCTTTCTCCAGGAGCTGCAGGTGAGGTGCTTTGTTTCCACCTTCCTCGGGAACTGGGAAAGCCCTGTGTCTGAAGGGCGTGGCTCGGTGTCCAGGTCTCGGCCCATCCCCCCGCTGACGCAGACACTGTTGTGATAGGTCTCCAGGCGGCGTTCAGACTTTGACCAGCTGCAGGCCCTCCCTGCGGGCCAGAGAGGTGCACTCATCCAGCCCAGGCGGGTGTCCCTGCGCGTACAAGTCAAGACAGGTGGCCCCGTGCATTGCGAAACCCTGCCTTGGGGAAGAGGAAGAGAAGGAACAGTGGTTTCTGGTTGCCCTTCACTTGTACCCCTCGCTGCTCCCTTCCTGCCTGTGTGAGGGCGCAGAGAGAATTGCCTGGCTGCAGCTTTGGTCAGACCGGTTTCTTGAACCACCGACAGTTGGACAGCGGGAACCTTTTGTCTGTCCTTTTAAACACTTTGTCTAATGTTTGTTCTGACACCGAGGCTGGCTTCCAAGAGCGCTTTCGTGGGCGCTTGCTGCTTTTGTACTGAATTCCTGGTACGTGACTAGGCCGTGACTGGGAAGAGGCTGTCTCTCCGAGTCTTCATCTTGCGTGTGCACACCCTCACCCCACCCCCAAGTCCCGTCCTCCCCGGAGGCTGCTTTTGTTGGATGAAACTGACCTCAGAGGCCAGTGGTGCGTAAATGGTTCTAATGCGCATATTTTGGGTATTTGACACCTGTCCTCACTGGTCTCACCAGACACTGTGACTCCTTCCTCGTTGCTCGAAGGCCTGGACCCAACTCCCACCTCCCACCTCCCACCTCCCACCTCCCACCGCCCACCTCCCACCTCCCACCTCCCACCTCCCACCGCCCACCTCCCACCTCCCACCTCCCACCGCCCACCTCCCACCTCCCACCGCCCACCTCCCACCTCCCACCTCCCAGCTGGGGGAAGATGCATGCTGATGGGGTGCAGGCCCCTGGCTGTGGGGCATAATCAAGCTTTTTCCTCGTGCTCAGGGCAGCGTGTGGGGTTAAGCAGCATTAGGGTCCAAAAGAACTTGGGTTGCTGGTGTCCTTGTTCAGGGACACGTTGGTACAGTGACACGTGCCAGGAACTCACCACCCAGCGTGTTCGTGTCAGAGGGGGAAGAATTACCTTCTGAAACAGGACAAGGTGTGGCCACCGGCGGGCACGGGTTCCCATTGCTTGACTCCTAGGGCCTTAGAAGTCCCACGGGTGCCTGTGACACAGGGGAATCTGCACAACCAGAGATTCCCAGTCTTTTCAGGAGACCGTTGTGCGGGATTGTGGCTTCTCACCTGTGGAGGCTCATTTACACGTTTGGCCGACAGAGTTCTCTTAAGGCAGGACAGTCTTGCACTTGGCATTGGGTCCACGCCCACTGGTCAGTCCTTTGCTTGGAGTGACCGTGGAGCTGGATCCCACTGCGGAGAAGTTGGGGTGGGACTTGTTCCTGGGGACTTTGGGTTGTGATTAAGAGTCCATGTGACTCAGGGTACACTCAGGGCACTCGTCGTGTGTGTGTGTGTGTGTGTGTGTGTGTGTGTGTGTTTGCACACGAACATTTTGTGAGGGTAAAAACAAAGACTAGACTAGCTGGCAAATTGAAACCAGCTGTTTTTATTTTGTGGGAGCAGAATGATTGATTTGGGGGGATGAGGAGCCAAGCCACAAAAGGAAAGACGAAGCCACCTCAGCTCGGCCAGGCAAGGACCTTGTGAAATGCAGGCTTCCCAGCCCTCCGCCTCCCTGTTGCTCAGGATCGCAGACCTACAAGAAGCCACAGGGAGGCTCGGGGCCTTGCACCTGCCCAGGCAGCCTCCAGAGTAGATCCCCTTTGAAGAGATGCGCTTGTTTGGGGGCTGACTTCCTGTGTCCCTGGAGCAGACACCTAGAATCCCAACGTGGACAGCTTGCCTCCTTCCTGGCTCTGCATTTGGGGCTTTGGAAAGAGCTCCAGGGCGGCCTTTGAATGGTTAGCGGGTCAGTACTCCCTGCGACCAGCCAGCTGGCCCAGGGGAAGAGGTAGGATGCACCCAACTGATGTTCCCACAATTAGCACCCGAAGGCTGTCCCTGCAGGGAAATTTAAGGGCCTTTCCCCCATTTTGTTACTGTCACGCTCTCTAGCATTTGTTGCCCCAGAGTCCCTGCCACAGAGGGGTTGTTGTGGAGCAGCTGGTTGGTGACCAGCCTGGATTTGGCGTGCCGTCCTCCAGGCGCACCTCCGACCCGCTCGGTCCCAGCACAGGCCGGCTTCCTCTGTGCCCACCTGCTTGGCAGGGGTGAGAGGTAGAGAAACAGGTTGCTAAGCAGCCTGGCCTGGACATGGTGCCGGTCCAGTGAACAGCTGCAGTGTTCAGGAGAGTGGGTGTGTGTGTGTGGGGGGGGGGGCGTCCCACAATCAGTAGGGACTTTGGGGGAAGGGACTGAGGTCTTCTACTCTGGCCTTAGCGTGGACCATGGCGTGGGAGGTGAGGTGGCCTTCCCGCACCCCCCTTTCTGACATGGGATCTGGGTGTAAGGTTTCCTCGTGAGTGGAGTGCAGAGCTCTGCAGCTGTTTCCACGGACCAGCCTTGCCAGAGCCCTTCCTGTCTGAGCTCCTCCCTCACTGACCAGAGCGAAAGCAAATGGGGCCCACAACTTCCTGGGAGCCCAGCTTCTGCCACTTTAGCGTGTGGTGGCACTTTCGCCCCCTGATCTGTGTTCAAGGGGCTAAGTTTCCCCAGAAATGGAGAGATGCGGGGTCCTGGTGATGTACATTTGGGACAGCGCAAGCAAGGGAAGGCCTCCCTCCCCGGGGCCGGGCCTGTGAGGAGGCTGGGCCCTTCCTTCTCCAGGTAGACCCAGGTGAGGCGAAGCCTTTACGTGGCGGGAAATGCACAGCAAGGCCAGGAGGTCTGCTCAGAAACCTGTGCTCTTAGGGCTCTGCACACGCCTCGAACAAAGGACCGTGGAAGTAGGTGTGGGGCAGTGGTTTGCATTAAGATCAGAGAGAGCTTTTCTTTAGAGGGAATGGAAAGCCGACGGGAGAGAGCCAGCAGGTGAGCAGGGGAGAGCCAGCAGGGGAGCAGGGGAGAGCCAGCAGGGGAGCAGGGGAGAGCCAGGAGAAGCCCCTCTGTGGTTCGGTCACTGGTCAGAGGCCGCTCCGTGCCTGCTCCGCTCCGGTTCCATGGGCTGCCCCCTGTGATGAAGTCTCCCTTTTTTTGCTTAAACTAAAAGTTAGAAAGATCTCTTTGGAGTAGACAGTCTTTTGTGTTTAGTGTTGGTATTTCATGTTATAAAGTAGCCCCCTCTTGCTTCCTCAGTCCCAGGTTGGGGCGGCGGTGTCCTGGGTGACTGACTGGCCAGGGGACGGCATCGGGAGGGTCCTGGTGTGCGGGTGGCACTGGCTGGCGTTTGTTCTCCGTGGTGATGGTATTGGTGCTGCTGGAGGCTGTGAGGAGAGACTGACGTGGGTGACTGGAGCATCACAGCTGCTCTGATGAAGGAAGAAGGGAGGTCAGGGATCCCCAAAACCCCTCCCCCAAGCATCGCTCGCTCTTAGATGCCTTCACCTTTTTTCCTTCCTCGATTATCCTGAGTGGTCTCTGCGTAAAGCAGCTGGGGGTCAGGAGCCAGGCTTACCGCCTTGTGTTTCTGTTTGTCTTTGCAGGATAACCCAGAAGTAGAAAAGCGGGACCCACAGGAATTAGTTGGTAAGTTCCCAGGGGGCCTCGGGCATATTTCTGAGCCTTGCCAGGGCCTGCGGGCATGGCTCCTCTGCTGTGATCCTTGTCTCCCCTCCTCTCTCTCAAGGCCTTTGGCATTTCCTAAGATGTCCGGGTAAGACACCCACAAACAATTCTTCTTTGGGAATCATAGTCATGTGATTTCACTGGCTCCAGCAGTGCTGTAGGGGGGACTCAGGGCCCCATGGAGCCGGGAGCTCAGTCCCCTTTTGCCCTGGACCCGTCCTCCGTCCCTGTACCCCCTTCTTGCCCTCTGCTGGCATATTCATGTGCTCAAGGAGCAGATATGTGGCCTCTGCTGGCACTTTGCTCTGTCCCTCGGGGAGAGCATGCCTCACAGTCCTGGAGTCCAGGATCCTTTGTGACTTGAGGGCAGGGCAGTTACATTTCTGGAAAATGGCATCCAGGTCTGTTAAACCCCAGCCTCCTCATCCTCTTAGAAGCCCCTCAACTCCAGTATGGCCTGGACTTTGCAGCTGCTCTCTCAGAGCCAGCAAACCTCACCGAGGGGTTGACGCTGCTCCCTGTGGCAGCCCCTGTCTGCCTGCTGACGCTTCACAAAGCAGGGTGCCTGCTCCCCGGCTGCTGGCCCCCCTCCCCAGGCAGCCTGGGGAGCCCAGGGCTCAGCCTGGAAACACTGCTTCCGCTGCGCCTTCACCTGTCCTTTCCCTGGACAGGGTCCCTTCACCGGGGGTGGTGAGGACCCATTCTGGTTTTCTACTGAAAGAATTGAAAATTATTCCCGTTTGTGTTCTGAGGAAGGATTGGGTAGGAACGTGACCGCTCTGGGTGGCCCTTTATTCCTGAGTTCTCTGATGGAGTGTGAGTCCTTCAAATCCTGTGAAAATCAGACCTTTCCTCAGACCTTAAGGGTTCGCTCTTTAGAAAATGGCGCTGTAGGGGCACTGGTTGGCTTTGTGGGCAGAGAAAGAACACCCCCTGCCAGGACGCCCATGGCCTCCCCGAGTGGGTGGTCCCTGGTGAGGACAGGCTGGAGCCCCTCCCTGTGCCCCATTGTCTTTGCTGTTTATTACCAAGAAACGGGGGCGGGGGGGGGGGGTCAGAGAGCAGCCCACCCAGGAGCCCGCGGCCACATTGTCCTCTGGTCCCACTGGCAGTGCTCACGCCTGGCAGGCGGCGGAATGTGTGTGGGCATCAGCCATGTCCGCTCCAACGTCCACGACCAACTCTCACTTTTTCTCTCCTGCCACTTTTAGAAAATAGCGGTGTTGAGGTGTGACTTGCCCGGATTAGAGTCACCGGTTTAAGGTGCGCCGTCGGGTGCGTTTTGACGGGATGCCGTGGTGAGCCCACCGCAGACTACAGAACATCTCACTGACCCCAGAACGTCCCCTGGCCCCTCCCTCAGCCCAGCCAGGCAGAGACCTCCCTTCACCATGGTTTTCCTCATTCAGAAGGTCACACAAGTCAGGGTTTCTCAGCCTCGGCATTTGGGGGCTGGGTAACTCTTTGCTGTGGGGGCCTGGCCTGTGCCTCGGACAGTGTGTTAGCATCACTGGTCTCTATGGCCCAGATAGCGGTAGCACTGCCCTCCTCCCGGCCCACCTGTGACAGTTAGAAATGTTTCTAGACATCGCCGAACGTCCCTTCTTGGTTTTGTTTGTTTTCATTGTTTCGTTGTCTGCACCGTTTCTGTAATCCACTCACGTGCAGAGGACATAGCCCTTTGAGCCTCATTGTTTGGTTGCCGTTACCCGTTCTCACTGAGGAGGCACAGCCAAACACAGTGCCTGTACCCCCTCCTTTCGTCCATTCTCCGGATGGACGACTCGGGTTGCTCCCCTGGTGTGAAAGCATTTCATCTGTGTAGACAGCCCCAGGTTTAATGGAGCAAAGGACAGCAGAGGACCTGACCTACTGGTCTTTCCAGCTGCTTGAGCACACACTCTCCATCCCCTCCAGGTGCCCACCAATGCCCACGGGCGTGCCTGGCACCGTGGTGCCTGGGTGGTGTTCTTCATGACACTTGTGAGCTAGTGCCTCCTGCCCACAGCCCCACAGTACCCGCCAGGCATCCTTTCCTCCCTCATTACTAAGCCAGCTGACTGGCTGCTCCTGCCAGATTGGCACCTGGCGGCTATGGTGCTGTCGCTGTTTCATGACTTGGGTGTGCACCGAGGGCAGGCTTCTCAGATCCTGAGTGTGGCCGCCTGACAGACCCAGGAGCAGCTAGACGTGGCTGACGCTCCCCCCTGGCCCACCCCCCCACCCCACCCCCCGGTGCTGGGCATGTTTCTCAATGTGTCTCCTGGGGAAATGGAGGCTCTGGCTACGCAAACAGCCAGTAGGTGGGTTTGATGTCATCTACTTTTGATTCACCCTGGGACTAGGAATGAATCGCTAAAAGGTTGCTCCTGAAATCGAAGGGATAACCTTTTATTTCGTTTCCTGAATGTATCCCTTCATTTGCCAGCTACTTCCTAGGAATTCTCTTGTTCTAACCCAGCATCTCAGAAGGGGCTCTCCCTGCCCCTGCCATACTGTGTACCATTTGAGCCCGAGTGTGGTTGGGTTGCTGTGGCAACACTGTCACACCCTGTTTTTCCTAAAGGCTTTCCTGGAAAATGCCAAAGGGCATTCTTTGTCTCTGTGTCACGTGCACACAGGCACTCTCCTCGCCAGGGAAGAGTTCACCCCTCCCTGCCGGGTGCCCGCAGCCTGCCCGGGCCCTGCTCGCTCTTGTTGCTCCCGCTCATGACATCGGAGGCCCAGCTCACCCAGCCATTTCCTCAGCCCGGCTCTGCAGCTACTTGAATCTGGGCCTTCGAACTCCAGTTTCTCTTGGGCTGGAGGAAGGAGGAAGTCAGAATGAGTTTGAACTTCAGCCAGATCTGGGTGTCACCCTTGCTTCAGGAGGCAGGAGGCAGAGGAAGGTGCTGGGCAGAGAGCAGCACACGGTTCCCTGCTGGAAACGGCTCCGAGGCCGCACTGCCATCTGGGTCCACAGCAGGATGCCTCCCAGGCTCGGTCCTCCTGTCCTCGCCCCACCTGGCAGCTCTCGTGCTCGGTTCTTGGGGGGTGGGCACCTGGTGCAGGCCCACTGACACACTGAGAGGTGACACCCTGCCCTGGCTGAGCCCAGGGTCAGTGCTGGCAGTGGGTGCGGGTGTGTTCGGCCACCGCTGAGACTGGTTAAGCCAGGGAGCCCTACCCTCAACTGTATGAGCACCGAGCTCTTTACAGTAACAGTGGAAATCAGAGCACCTTGTCTGCTAAGACACATCTTCGCCTTGGAGAAGGGGAGTCTGTGCCAGGCCACCCCCAGGCAGAGCGCAGCCACTCGGCCAACCCGGCACACAGGGGACCCAGGAAGTGCCTGCTGGGCGTTGCTGGTGCTTTTTGTTCATTCTTTCTCTTCATCCTGCCCCACCCCGTTCCGCCTGCTGTTGTGCTCGTTGTATGGTCCTTTTCATGAGAGTGTTTTTAAAGAGCACAGGCAGCCCTCACAACAAGCAGCGCATTGTCCGAGGGAGCCAGGGCATGGCTGCAGTAGCAGGGGCGGCCGGGGCGGGGAAAGGAGTGGGGAGGGGAGACTTGGGGGGCAGTGGCAGGTCTCCGAGGGAATGGTCCCTTGGGACTTGTGGTTCTCCACTTCAGAATCGGGCCTTTTGTTCCCAAGAATGAGGTGGACCAAAGAGGGTCAGTCGGTTTGTTTATTTTTTTAAAGACCCTAAGCTAATTTCCAACAGGTAATTTTTTTAATGCCGTTTATGCACAAAGCAGCTTTGAATGCGTGGAGTCCCCAAATCTAGGGAGCCTTGTGCCCTCTTTATCCTTTATCTTAGGGTGAAAAGGCTGGCATTAAGCAGCTCTGAATTTCCAGAGCCCTGGGAGCTGCTTTAAGGACACAGCCAGTGCAGGGCCGGAGTGAGCTGGAGCTGGCTCACTGTCAGCCAGTGTGACATCCCTCCCCGCCCTGGGTTCAGCTCCTGCACATTGGCAGCCTGCCCTCGGCCATGGCAGAGTTTACACCACGGGAACTGGCAGGTGCTGCAGATAGTGGCTGCTCCCTCCCCACCTCCCATTTACCAGCACCGCCCAGGCATACTCTTTCCTTGGAAGTTACTGCTGTGCCATGTTGGCATGCATGCTTTACACTGTACCCTCTGCCTGAACTTTCCTTCCTCCAAGCGGGCACATGCTGGCTCCTTCTGGTCACATGATCTCAACTCAGATGACACCACCCGCTGAGGGGCTACTCTGAACACTTCCGTAGCGTGTATCCCTCCCTGAAAACTGTATGTGCTTTCCCTCCATGGCCCATGGGTGCCTCCTATTCTAACCCCCAGCTCCCTACAGAATTTTCCTCTGTTCTCTCAACAGCCTCCTTTTCTGAAAGAGTCCGGAATATGTCACCTGATGAAATCAAGATCCCGCCAGAGCCCCCGGGCAGATGTTCAAATCATCTGCAGGTAGGCACCGAGCTTGACTCTGTGGCCGGGGCAGGTGTCTGGTTTGGTCCGGCTTGAAGAGGCTTCTGTAAAAGAAACACCCAGGTGGGAAGGAGCCTGCAGTCCGGTTACCTCCCTTATCCGCTCTCCGGAGTTGCTGTGTACCCATGCCACCCTCCGCCACCTCACCTGGTGCTGGCTGTGTACCCATGCCACCCTCCGCCACCTCACCTGGTGCTGGCTGTGTACCCATGCCACCCTCCGCCACCTCACCTGGTGCTGGCTGTGTACCCATGCCACCCTCCGCCACCTCACCTGGTGCTGGCTGTGTACCCATGCCACCCTCTGCCACCTCACCTGGTGCTGGCTGTGTACCCATGCCACCCTCCGCCACCTCACCTGGTGCTGCGCTGGCTGGGGCACCCTGGCTTGCCCTCCATGAGGGCCTATGCCTAGACAGAGAAGATGACATACCTTTTCTATGCAACCCAGCTGAGCCAATGAGAACATTTCAGAAGGAACTTTGTTAAGAAACCAAGGGACTGTCAGAATGTAAAATAAATTATAAAAATGTTAAACACGAGCATTTTTTTATGCCTAATATCCCCATGCTCGTATCCCAAAAATGCCAGCTCACTAGCTGCTTGTCATCCAGTCCCATACAGATCTGAGCTGAGGTTTTGAAACCCCAGGGACGCGAAGCAGTTAGTGCAGTTCCCCCTTGGGAGCAGGCCCTCGGGGACAGCTGGGGTCCGGCCTTCTAGCCTCTGAGAGGGTTTCTAGTCCCCCTTCCGGTCCCCTGTGAGTGGGACCTGTGACAAGCAGTAGGCAGACCCCCTCTGCCAGCTGCCTGCGGTGGCCACGGGGCTACCTGCTCCACCTTGGACCCCATAGAGCAGCGGTTCTCAACCTGTGGGTCGCAACCCCTTTGACGGTCAAATGACGCTTTCACAGGGGTCGCCTAAGACCATCCTGCATATCAGATATTTACATGACAATTCATAACAGTAGCAACATTACAGTTGTGAAGTAGCAACGAAAATAATTTTATGGTTGGTCCACAACATGAGGAACTGTATTTAAAGGGCCAGAAGGTAGAGAACCACTGCCCTAGAGGCTCCACCTTGGACCCCATAGAGTCCCCTGGACCCCCGTGCTGCTCCGCAGGCGCATGCACCACCCTTGCGGATGGGTGACTCATGGGGCCGGGCTGTGGAATGCAGCGGGCGGGGGCTTCGGCGCAGTGAAGATTCTCTTCCCTTTCCGGAAGTCTCCTCCCTCTGCTGAGTCGTCAACCCCCTGCCCGCCACCCCCAAGCCTAGTGTAACCTCCACACCAGGCAACAAGTCTCAGCCTGTCGGTACAGTCTAGCCATCTGCCAGGCACAGACAGCCGCTCAGCCTGAGGTTAGGGTATTTCTCCTCTAGATCCTCCTAGTGGGAGAGAGCATGACGCAGCACACCTTTCCGCTCACCCGAGATGGGGGAATCGTCTCCTGGCCCAGGAGACCCAGAAAAGTCCTCTGTAAGAGAGGGCTGCCCCAAAGGCTGGGCCTTCTGTGGGCCTCCCTGCCTGCCTTTGCCATAGCGCTCAGGTCTGTCCCTCTCGGCTCCTCTCTTCCCTGGTAGACAGATTGCAACCTCTCTCTTACTCGGTGCTTCCGCTGGCCACGGCAGAAAGGTGGGCCTTCGCAGTCACCTCTCCCAGCGTCCCAAAAGGCATCCCTTGGACTTCTAACCCCCCACCTCCGCTCACAAGTGAGAGCTGAACTTGACCCCTGACGGTGGCTCTTGATGAAGTGGTGGGGACCAGCCATCTGTGAGCCTCCCCACAAAGACATTCTAGGAAGTTTGTGAGGCCAAATCCAAAAAACTCTACTCCTGCCTTCCTCCGAAGGACACAGCCTTCTGGTCTCCCGCTGAGGACTTGCCCCCGTGTTAACATGTAAAACCAGCCTCCAGCCCCTGCCCATCACCGCTAGTGCCTGACACTCCTCTCCCGATGATTCAGGAGCTGCCGAACCAGGTGGGGACTCGTCCACGGTCTTCTCTGTGGCTTCTCGGCCTTGACCTTTTTTTTTACTACTCCCTCTGCCAGCTATCCAGAGGGAGTCAGGAGGAAAAGCATGGTGTAAAAAGGCTGCTCGCGGTTCAAAGGCTGGTCAGAGGCTGGGTGGAGAAAGTGTGGCTGGAACAGGGCTTTAGGTGGCCCTGGACCTCCTTTGTCCGTGTGTCCACACAGCCCAGGTGACCACAGACTGGGACTGGGGCATGGTGGGGTCATAGGGCCCTCTGTTTCTCTTCTGTAGGACAAGATCCAGAAGCTGTATGAGCGGAAGATGAAGGAGGGGATGGATATGAACTACATGATCCAGAGGAAGAAAGAGTTTCGGAACCCCAGGTGAGTTTCCCATGAGCCTGCAGGGTTGGTTGAGTCATTGATGTTGGACCAGGGACTGAGGTGCCCCATGGACGTGGTGAGGAGAGACCCAGCTAGGATCCCACCTGAGCCCAAAGGGACCATCAGCCAGTTTGCGATCCTAGCCGTTTACCATTTCAGATCCAGGCTGCACATAAACCAGTGTGTGGACTGGGAGCCAAGAGGCCAGGCCGAGAATGGGGCCTGCCTGGGTTCTTACACCTGCTCAGCCCCTAAAGTACGCGACCTCATAAGGTCTCGGTTTCCTCATCCGTGAGTGAGGGGGTTGGACTAGACCATTGTGGGTTCTTCTCTCACCTCTAAGAAGTCCCTGGTTCTGCGTGTAGGCGACAGACTTTAGGACAGAGCTGTCTGGTCTTACTCTGCCCAGTGCCTGAGCAAGGGGCACACCTGGGAAAGTTGGGTGTGATGGCAGCAGGGACCTGCCCTGGCCTCTGTGTGGGCCTGAGTGTGGTAGCCCCAACCCAGCCACAGCTGGAGGTCAGGTGTCCAGGTCAGACCCCAAAAACGCAGCCCTCACCTCGATGCCGTTCAGCCTGCCCCTGGCTAGCGGTCATCCCGCGAGAGTGGCGGGCAGAAAGGGGCCCGTGCACATCTCCCTCCCGCTGGGTTTTCAGGTCTGTCTGAGCCCAGAAGCTGGGTGGTGCGCCCCTGCTCAGGGCCTCATCCTCTTCTTCTTCCAGCATCTACGAGAAGCTGATCCAGTTCTGTGCGATTGATGAGCTCGGCACCAACTACCCGAAGGTACGTCCCGCAAGGAGGCCGAGGCTGAGGGAGAGAGATGGCCCTTCCTGACTGCAGCGTTAACCTTTTCTTTTTTAGGATATGTTTGACCCCCATGGCTGGTCTGAGGACTCCTATTACGAGGCATTAGGTAGGTAGTCATCTGTCTGTCCGTCCGTCCACCTGCACACCCATCTGTCCCTCCATCTGGTCGTCTGTACGTGCAGTCATTCGGTCACCAGGCAGCATGCGTTTCAAGGTCTCCTGTTAGTCCCTGCCCACGGAGCTGGTACAGCCCTGAACAAGACAGGCCCCATCCCTGGCTTAGGAGGCTTATGACACAAAGACAGAGGGTTGAAGGGGGAATTCCAGCAGTGAGTGCTGTGCGATGGGTGCAGGCAGGGCCGCCTGACCAGGCCAGGGGCTGGGCACGGAGGAAACACGTTCAAGCAGAGGTTTGATGATGCCGAGGCCAGCCCAGCGGTAGACGGGTCACAGGCAGGGGGACGGCATGTTGTGAGGCCGCGAGAGCACAGCTTTTCCTCGCGGGTGGGAGGAGGGGGCGCGTTAGGGGGGACGGGGAGGAATTTCAAAGGGTCCATGCCCTCAAGTGACAGGTCTCAAACCAGCAGCCCATGGACCAGATCCGGCCTGCAGATGGGTTTTGTTTGGCTCACACAAGTCTTGTCTTGCTTTAACTTGAACAGCTGACAAGATTCTCCCTGAAAAGCCATAATTCCAGCTTCTCATGGTCCAGGGAAGGTAGTCGATACCGGGCCTTCTGTATTCCCACACGGAGTGGGCAGCTGGACTCGGAGCGTGCGCACCTGGGCCTTTGGGTTTGAGGCCCTTGGGCCTAGAGGCCACCTTAGTGCATCAAACAAGATGCAGGGAAGGCAGCCAGTGCTGGACTAAGGTCCCTCGGCCTAAAGTGTGGGAGCTGTCCCACGGCCACTTTTGTAACACCTCCTCTTGTCTTTGTAGCCAAAGCCCAGAAGGTTGAAATGGACAAATTGGAAAAAGCCAAAAAGGAGCGAACCAAAGTAAGCGATGGGCAAATGTCCTGGATGCAAGGGGAGTGTTTAGGGTTTGTGGGTCCTGCTGGCGGAGCCCCAAGGGCTCCAGGCTGCTCTCCGGCCCTGCCCCCACCCCAGTTCATTGGCTGGTGGTGCTCGGAGCCTTAGGGGTGCCTTGTGGAGGGACAGGCCTTGCTCGCTTTCCAGCCTATCTCAGCTTGAAGTCACTTTCCAGTTGCTTCCATTTGGTTTCTTGGATCTTGTAGTTGCTGCCTTTGTCCCTCCATCCCCACCCCTGACAGCTGCAGGGCCCCGGTGGCTCTCTCTGGGTCCGTTGTGTCCTCCCTGGCTGAAGGGAGGCAGGTATTTCCTCCTGAGAGCGCTCTGGTCGGTGCCTTTCGTGGCCTCCAGAGCTGACCTTGGCGGCCTGCCCAGTGCTTCCCTGTAGGTCCTCGTCTGATGGCCAGGTGACCCCTCACGTTAGGACCCTGAGCACCGCTTCTTCCCGAGCGGGACGGGAGCTTTGGGGAAGGGAAATGTGGCTGTGAGACCAGCACTTTATGACCAGAGCCTCCGAGAGAAAGTTCAGGACAAAGCCCCTCCCGCCTTCGGTTTGGCCTGACCCTCCCACAGCTGTGGCGCCAGGACGCCTCCCTCACCCCCAGGCAGAGGAGCTGCTGGGCCCTCTGGGCGCTGTGCTGGGGCTGTGGGTTTTCTCATTCTTAGCCCTGGATTGAGTTCCCTTCACTCTCCTTTCCCTCCCCCTCCCAAGCCCCAGGGTCCCGAGCTTCCTTCCCCTGTGCTGCCGGCACCCCTTCCTCCTGGTGTGAGAAGGGGGCCTGGGCATGGGAGGTGGGGCGGCGGAAGGGGTGCTCCTAGCGTGTGCAGAAGCCTGGTGATGCGGGAGGATCCAGTGTCTGGGGAGTTTTCTTCCGAGTAAAAATCCCCTTCGGGCGCCTCTGGAACACTCCCCTCCCCCCCAGTCACGCTGGCGCGGGTCCTCAATGCCTGCTTTGTGTGGTGCCAGCCACACGCCTTTCCCCCAGGGGCAGATGGCTGGCACGAAGGTGGGACCAGCCTCGTGGCCCAGGTCTCACTCCCTTCCCTCTTGCCCTCCAGATTGAGTTTGTGACCGGCACCAAGAAAGGCACCACGACCAACGCCACGGCCACCACCACCACCACGGCCAGCACAGCTGTTGCAGGTAGAAGGCGCTTGTCTGTTTCCGGCTGCACCACAGATAGAGCAAGGGTTTCCCTGCCTCGTGGGGGGAACAGACCCCACGGGGGTGGGGGGTCCCCACGGGGACTCGGGCCTCGGCTCCACCTCCCTGTGCTTTTCTCTGAGCCCAGAGATGTCGAGCCAGCCTTGGAGGCCGGGCAGGCCCCCGGTTCACGGGCTGCCCCTTGGCTTTCCGTGGCCGGCCCTGAGGCTCCTGTTCCCTACGCTCTGGCCGCTGCTTCTGGAAAGGGGGGGGTCTGTTTGCTTTGTCTTGGTCCTGACCTCTCTCTCGCCTTATTTCCAGATGCTCAAAAGAGAAAGAGCAAGTGGGACTCAGCCATCCCAGTGACAACCATAGCCCAGCCCACCATCCTTACCACCACGGCAACCCTGCCGGCTGTCGTCACCGTGACCACCAGTGCCAGTGGCTCCAAGACCACCGTGATCTCTGCCGTGGGCACCATCGTGAAGAAGGCCAAGCAGTGACCCAGGCACCAGCTTGGAGCGGCTCGGACATTCCTTCCCTTCAAGGGAGGAGCCGCTCCAGGGTTTGATAAGAGATGAGACTGCCGCCCAGTGACGATGCCCGCGGGAGCTTCTGCGTTGTATATACATTTCAGGACTGGGGCCTGCTCCCCAGAGGCCGCCCCGCGAGGAGCCTCTGTGTGGCCTTCCAGCCAAACTGATGTTGCTGCAGAGATGTGGGCTGTGGACAGGGTCCTTGCGCCACCCGGGTCCATTGCCGTATTAAAAGTGCGTGTTCTTGCATCTTGGCATCTCGGATGCATTGGGCTCTCCTACAGTCTGTTTGCAGGCAAACGTGGAAGCTCAGGTGCCCTCTCCGTCTTCCGGTTGGGGTTACTACTCAGTGTTGAGGGCTGGCCCAGGAAGATGCCGTGGCAGGAGGGGGCCCAGACAGTGGGTGAGGCCCTGTGTGGCCACTGCCCGCTGTCTCGCTTCCAAAACCCAGCCGGTTCTCATCCAGGAGCGGAGGCCGCTGCTCCCTTGCGGGTGATTGAGCTTCCGGACCCCTTGGACACACCCACACTTTAAAGTCAGGCCAGTTCCCAGGAGGGCTGGGGTTGATCCCCACCCACACAGGGAGGGGCAAAGCCTCGGCTCCTGGCCGCAGCTGCCTGGGCCCTGGGTACCCCCCCAGCGCTGCCCGGTGCGGCAGGGAGATGAATCACCTCCTGCCCTGGCGGGGGCAGCTCATTGTTTACAGGAGAGCGGGCTCCTGGGAGGATCCTGCCTCCACACCCTTCCTGCGCCCGTTATCTCTGCCCCACAGCAGCCCCGGGCAGCACCAGTGATCGCTGGGCTCCTCTTGGGGCCAGAACAGATTTCCCAGCCGTGGCCAACCCAAAGGGGACGCGTTTGCCTCTCCTGCTCTTTGCCACCTCTCCACGCCCGTGGAAGGGCTGCAACGCAGGGAAGGAAGCCGGGCTGTGAAGAGCCGAGTTGCTTCCATGGGGCACGCGGAGGTTGGGAAAGGTGCTCCTAAAATGCACCTGATGCTGTTCGGATGAGTCTGCCCCTGCCGCCCCCAGAATCAAATCAAATCACACTCATCCCCTCCCCCCCACACAGCACTTGGCACTAAAGGACTCACTCTCTCCTCCTCTGATAGGACTTTGCAACCCTGGAGAGGAGCTGCTGCCCCATAGTCCCAAGAGGTCTCTTTTTTTAATCATTTTGTTTTTTAACTTTAAAAATGTTTTTATTCAGTTTTTGGAGAGAGAAACATCAATGAGAAACACTGATCAGCTGCCTCCTGCACGCCCCCTATTGGGGATCAATCCTGCCACCCAGGCATGTGCCCTGACGGGGAATGGAACCGGCCACCACTCGATGCATGGGACGACGTTCAACCAACTGAGCCACACCAGCCAGGGCCCAAGAGGGTTTCTTAAGGGGCTTCCTCCCCTGCAGCCTCCATCAGGGGCCCCTGCTGTGGACGTGGGGGGCCTCAAAAATCAAATATGGGCCGAAGCCGGTTTGGCTCAGTGGATAGAGCGTCGGCCTGCGGACTGAAAGGTCCCGGGTTCGATTCCGGCCAAGGGCATGTACCTGGGTTGCGGGCACATCCCCAGTAGGAGATGTGCAGGAGGCAGCTGATCGATGTTTCTCTCTCATCGATGTTTCTAATTCTCTGTCTCTCTCCCTTCCTCTCTGCAGAAAATCAATAAAATATACTTTAAAAAAAAAAAAATCCTCATCATAGGATTTAAAAAAAAAAAAAATCAAATATGGTACTACCATGTGGCCCCTCAGTCCCACTTGGGGGTACAGTGGGGCCTTGACTTACGAGTGTCCCGACTAACGAGTTTTTCGAGATACGAGCCGTCTCTCGGCCGATTTTTTGCGTTGAGTTGCAAGCTAAAATGTGGGTTACGAGCCAGCTTCAGATACCCCACCGCTAGTTGGCGCAGCAAACGTCACAGTGAACGCCACAACGTCAGCCCAGCATCACATGTCTCACTCGTTCACTGTTGATTTGACATACGAGTAATTGGACTTACGAGCTCCGTCACGGAACGAATTAAACTCGTAAGTCAAGGCCCCTCTGTATATGTCCAAAAGAAAAGCAGGGTCTGAAGTTCTGTTCATCTTCACAGTGTCCAAGAGTGAAAGCAACCAGGCTCCATTGAAGGTTGAGGGATGAAAACCTGTGGCCTGTACGTACAAGGGAATATCTGTCTGAAAGGGAAGGAAATGTGACACGTGCTGCAGTAGAGGTGAACCGAGAGGACATGGTGCTCAGTGAAGTAAGCCAGCCACGAAGACAAATACTATGATTCCACTTCTACGAGGTAGCTTTACTAAAGGAGTAAAACTCATAAAGATGAAAAATTGAACAGTAACCAGGGCTGGGGGTAGGGGATCTGGGGTGCTGTTTAATAAGTATAAACGTTCTGCTTGCAAGATGAGAAAGTTCTGGAGATCTGTTGCCCAAAAATGTGAATGTACTTAACCCTATTGATCTGTACATTTAAAAATTAAGATGGTAATTTTTGTTATATTTTTTACTACGATTTTTTTTTTTAATTGGATTGCTTTGTAATAGTAATTAAAATTTTTTTTACCCCTAGCCAGTTTGGCTTAGTGGATACCAAAGGGTCCCGGGTTTGATTCCGATCAATTGCAGGCTCCTCCCCAGGCTGGGCCCTGGTTGGGGCTCGTGCAGGAGGCAACCAATCAATGTGTTTCTTTCACATCGATATTTCTGTCTTTCCCTCTCTCTTTCACTCTCTCTAAAAATCTACAGAAAAATATCCTCAGGTGAGGATTTAAAAAAATTTATTTTTTAACAAAAAAAGAAAAGCAACATTAAAAAAAAAAAAAAAGCAACATTTCCCCAGTATTTTTGGAGGCACATAGTTCATCCCCTGTTGATGAAGGGAACCTCTATTTTTTTTTAATCAGAAGGATGCCTTCTATTAAATGTAGAAACAGAAAATCACAATTCTGCAGCGTCAAAAGAATAGTTGATCCAGGCAAGGATCTACAGTGGACGCTAAAACTCTTCGGTGAGAGGTAACAGGAAACCGGGCAGGGTGACAAGGCACTGTCTAGATCAGCGGTTGCCAACTGGTGGTCCGTGAGGTCCGAAAGGTTGGTGACCCCGCTCTAGATTACTTCTGAATCACAAAGTGTAAAACATATTTCTACAAAGAAGACTGATGGCTGTCACTTCATCATCTCTCACAGTGAGACAGCTGACATGTGCCACCCATTAAAACACACAGCACAACCTAAGACCACTCTTGCCATAAATGGTTCACCTGGCCCTAGCCGGTTTGGCTCAGTGGATAGAGCATTGGCCTGCGGACTGAAGGATCCCGGGTTCAATTCCAGACAAGGACACATGCCCAGATTGAGGGCTCGATCCCCAGTAGGGGGTGCGCAAAAGGATGTGAACAAATGTAAGCCGATCAATGACTCTCATCATTGATGTTTCTAGCTCTCCCCCTCCCTTCCTCTCTGAAATAAAAAATTTATTTTTAAAAAATGTTTCACCTGAATCTAATCAGACTTTCAGACCCAACTTCCAGTTTGCAGGAGGCTAAAAAACAAGCCCAGCGACACCATGAGGAAGCAATCAAATCCAGACAGTGGGGCATTCTGCAGGTCAATTGGCTTTGAAAGGTCAATGGCGGTGGGGGAGGGGGGACACTGGTAAGAGAGTAAACAGCTGCAGTGGGTGACATGGAGTGGACGCTAATTCAAAAGGAAATAGTTATAACGGGGCAACTAAGAAATTTTAATAGAATTGAGTCAGATATTAGGACATTCTTGTCCATTTTTTTAGGTGTGATAAAGTCATTGTGGTTGTGTGGGGGACCGGATACACGTTTGGAGTATGGAGAGAAAATGTCATGGTATCTCCAACTTCAAATAGAAAGATACATGCATAGCCTTGAGCAGTGGCAGGAACGTGGTTTATCCGAGGCATGATTGCTAATTGGAAAAAAAAAAAGATAAAGGAATACATGACAAACATATAAAGTAAATATGACAAAGGTTCACTCTTGGTTGGGTCCAGGTAGTAAAAATGCAGATGATCTTTATACTCTTTTCAACGTTTTTACATGTTTGAAAATTTTCAAAACAAAGTTGGGGGGATTATAATCTTAAAGGGGGTCTACTGGCAACCCCCTGGCCCTCGGAGAGACCAGGCTAGCGACTGTCCACCTGGGAGGCCGCTCCCTCAGACGGGGCGGTCGGCACTGGGTCTCTACACTGCCCACCAAACTGTTTTGATCACACATCTCTTGTCTATCTTACACGTACCACTCTACCAGTAAGCGATGTATGTTGGCAGGCACAGGAATAGTGGGTTATCTGGCGCAGCCCTGTAGAACACGCCGCCCGCTGTGGCGCTCCCGGGAGCAAACAGGTGGCGTATTCCATGCCTTGGGCTTTCCCCAGCCCCGGGCATAGGAGCTCATCCAATGTTTGTGAAATGAATAAGGAGTTGAACTAATGAGTGCACTGGCCTGGCCTGGGGTGCTGGGCGGTGGGAGCGGCAGTACAGAGCCCACAGAGCCCCGAGGAGGTGGCCCCTACATGCCGGCCTCACTCTGGCCCTACGGCTGCCGAATGAGACAGCCAGGTTTTATTTCTTGTCAAATGAACATAGAAGACAGTTATTCTTAACCCTTTGGGGCCAGTAACCTATCTGGGAATACAAGTCAACTAAGGGCCCTCTCTCTCCAGCCAGGCACATCCCCTAGCCCAGTGGTCGGCAAACTCATTAGTCAACAGAGCCAAGTATCAGCAGTACAACGATTGAAATTTCTTTTGAGAGCCAAATTTTTTAAACTTAAACTCTATAGGTAGGTACATTGTTATTAACTTAATTAGGGTACTCCTAAGGCTAAGGAAGAGCCACACTCAAGGGGCCAAAGAGCCGCATGTGGCTCGCGAGCCAGTTTGCCAACCACTGCCCTATACCACATACCCCTGGAGTTTTGCACATGATCTCAGATGGTTCACAGACAAGCACCCCCAAGGTCCGCACACAGACCCCAGGTAATGACCATCCAGACCCCCAGAAACCCGAAGAACTGGGGGCTAGTCTTAGGCCTGAGCACCGCCACCCAACGGACGCTCCCTCCACAGTGCGCCCAGCCAGGAGCCAGCCTCGCCCAGTGCCCAGCCGGCCGTGCAGAGCAGCTCTCAAAGAGGACTGGGCCAGGCGGCTGAGCAGTGGCTCCCAGCTGCTCCCACCATCACTGACCGACAGGCGCCCTGAGGCTCAGGGAGGCCGTCTAGCAAAGCCATGGGGCCCAGCCAGCCTTGATGGGGCGCTGCACCTGCCGGCGCCGTGCAAGGAGCAGGGACAGAAAGATGTGCTGAGCGCTCCATCCTCAGGGGTCACAGTCCAGTGGAGAAGAGAGACCTCAGAACAGGTCCTTTCCAACCAGTATGGTGGCCTGAAGCTGCGCCGTTGGGGCCGGGGCTGCCAGGGATCCTGTGGAATGGCACTGTCGGCAGGTGGGGCTGGAGAAATAGACCGATGGGGTCGGGGCAACTTGGGAGGCTCCAGCTGACACCGGTTTATCTGCAGCCCCGGAGAGATTGCACGGGGAGGGCAGGGCGGAGGGGCAGGTGTGTGAACCAGCGTGTTAAGAACAACTACAGCGATTGGACTGCCCTCCCTGCGGGTGGGTGCTGGCTCCTGATGGTTGTGATTCACAAGGGAAGGAGGTTTGAGTGGTTTGCCTGAGGGCACTCGGTCGAGCTGATCGCCCTCTGGACACACGTGGGGGCTGGGCGGGTGGGGAACACGGGGGGAGCGGGGGGAGAACCTAGTGAATGGCAGACCTGGCTCGGGGCAGTTTCTGGGCCCATCCCTCCCTGCGCTGGCACCGGAGAGGGGGAGGTGGTGCCCGCGCCCATTGCCGTCGTGCAGTGCGGAGGCTCCCCGTCCAGGGTCTGGAGGAGGGACCTGGAGGACGGACGATGGCCATCCGGGCACGGGGCTAAGAGGCCACCCCGAGCACAGGGCAGCTCGGCCACCAAGTCTGGAGCCCGGAGGAGTGGAGAGGCGCTGCGCCCGCCCCGGGGCAGGACTGGAGCGAGCGGAGGTGGCTCCTCCCTGTCCGTGCCGCCGTCGGTCCGGTAGCTGGGCCGGCGCCTCGCCCCTCAGTCTTTTCCGGAGGGGCGGGCCCGGCTGCGCCCCAGCTCCTGCCCCGACAGGTGTGCGCCGCGTGCAGGAATGCGCCCAGCCTGACTCACCAGCGCCTCCTTCCTACCTGCCGCGCCTCATAAAGCGGTCCCTCCCGCCCTGCTCCCGCCCCCACGCAGCCCGCCCTCCGGACCGTCCAGCTCCCGAGCGCCCGCGCCCAGCCGCCCGGCCGCCAGCCGCCAGCCGCGGAGCCCAGCGCGGGGAGGGCGCGAATCTGCGCCCAGGTAGGTGCAGCCTCCCGCCCGGCAGGGGCAGGGGCAGGGGCAGGAGTCCAGGGCGGAGGGCAGTCAGGGGTCGCCAGGAGGCACCCCGCCTGCCCCTCGGGGTTCCCAGGCCGACAGGGCTCTGCCGGTTCTGAGACCTGGACGGGAGAAAGGGGGACCCCCGAGCCTGGGCCGGCGCAGGGGAGTGGGGTGGGAGCGCTGGCTGGCTTTTGTTTCCCAGCTCTTCCCCTTCCTGGAGTCTGGCCGGCGCTGGCCCCTCTGCCCATGCTGCACAGGGCAAGTGCCCAGCCCGCCAGGTTGCCCTGGGGGCAGAGGCACTGGGGCGGCGGGGGGTGGGGGGGCGCGCGGAGGGCTGGAGGACGCACTTGGCCATCAGACCTCTGACTAGAGGAAGGGGCAGGGAGGGCCTGGGTGTCGGGTGGGTGTGCGGGAGACACGGGCAGAGCACGGCAGGCCGCCCACTGGGCTCCTCCAGGGTTTGCAGAGAAGGTGGAAGGAAGAGCCAGGCAGAGGCCAAGGCGCTCGCTGCTGGGCAGGGCAGGGCCTGTGGGGGTCACCGTCCCGCTGGGGCCTGGGGAGTCCCTGACGCTCCTCTTGGCCAAGCACACGCCCGCCTTCCTCCAGGAAGCTCCCAGACCGCCGGCAGCAGCCCTGGGGTGGCGCCCGGCACTGTGGCCGCCCCCGGTGCCGGCCCCGGCCCACCTGCTCGGCCCACCTGTGGGTGGCCCTCTGGTGTGGCTCTGGTGGCTTCCTAGGGCGGTGGCTGGGCTCCTACTCCTACTTGTAGCTTTGCCACACCCTGAGCCCGAGGCCTGGGCACCCGTGGCACCGTTGTTGCTGCCTCCAACTGAGCTGGCAGTGAGGCCTCCCTCCTGGGGGCGGAGGGGAGAGGGAGGCATTTGAGGCAGCAGGAAAGGGGTGCCCGTCTCCTTCACCCCAACTTCCACGGAGGGGCCAGGAAACGGGAACATGGGAGGGGCAGCGCCGTGGTGGGCAGTGCTCGTGCTGAGTGGTCCCATGGGTGGGAGGAGGGTGGTGTGGGGAGCTCTGAGCCTCCGCCCCTTGGGTCGCGGCGTGCGTCCATGCACATGTCCTCTGCGGACGGTCTGGGTGTGTGCAGGGTGACACCCGTCGGGGTGGCAGTCCCATATTCTCAGGACCTGGCTGGTACATGGGGGGTCGAGGGGGCCTAGAGAGGGCCCCGCCCAGCCCGCCATAGCCACACCCTCTGATAAGCCCACCACCCTAACTTTTATGTGAAACCTCATTGTTTTTCATGTTGACAACTACTTTTAAAACTTTATGGACACAAGTTGAGTCTAACAAAACGCTCGAGTGCACGACTAGCCTCCTAACCCCATGTTATTAGCCTCGGAGGAGGAGCCGAGGTCAAATGGGGGTCCCCTCCAGGCTCCCCCACTGCTGGCTGAGGGGAGGGGCAGCCCAGCGACCTGTGTCTTGTCTCCTCATCTGGGAGATGGGGACTGCGGCACCCCCGCTGGGTCCCTGTGCCAGGTACCTGCCGCCATGCCCCAGCCGTGGGCACGGGAGGGTGAGAGCCTGCTGGGCCCTTCAGCACCCACACCTGCATGTGTAAGGGCGCCCCAGGGCACCCCGAGCTTGCAGCCTGGACTGTGTGGCATGTGGGTGTGGTGCCGACACCCTGAGGCTGCAGGGAAGTCATTTCCCTCAAGGAGCAGGACCGGCTCCGCCCGTGGGGTGTTGGAGCTGCTGGGGGCCTCCTGGGGCCGCGTGCATTGGAGGGAGAAAGGCCATGCCTGCCCCTCCCGGGCCTGCCCAGCACTGTGGGCGCCTCAGCCCTCCAGAGCCGGCCCTGCCCCACGAGGCCAGGACAAGAAAGGACCCGAGGAGTGGGGGCCAGTGGGCAATTTTTTTTATTGATTTTAGAGAAAGAGGAAGGAAGGGAGAGAGCTCAAGAGATTGATTTGTTGTTCCACTGACTGATGCGTTCTTTGGTTGCTTCTTGTACGTGCCCTGACCGGGGATTCTAACCCACAACCTTGGTGCATCAGGACGAAGCTCTAAGTCTAACCAACCGAGCGACCCGCCTGGGGATGAGGCCATGAGGCCAAGCGACGTCCGCCCAGCTCTGCAGGCCTGGGCTCTGGCCAGCCCCCTCCCTTCCCGAGGCAGCGGACTGTGCCTGCCCGGGGGCCGCTGATGCACTGAGATGCTTTAATACTGAACCAAGGCAGACAGGCTCCTGGGTGGCTGGCACAGTGTGTGTGTGTATATTGGGGGGCAGACGGGGGTGCACTCTACCACCAGGTGAACTTGTCAAAGGGTGAACTACTCAGAGGCCTCGCAAACTCAACTGCGGGGCAGGCCGAGGTGGGTGTGGGGCAGGGAACCCCACCTGTGAGGGGGTCAGCCCTTATGGAGCCCAGCTGAGAGCAGGGAGCCCCTCCTCCTCTCCGAGGCCCCAGATATCAGGAGGGACCCCTCTCCTCCTGGCTGCCCCACCCCCACAGAGGGAAGGGGGCCAGGGCGGAGAGGGGCAGGAGGGAAGAGCCAGGCCCTCCAGAGGCGGCCCCTGTTGGGGGACCCTGTCCCTGCCCAGCCTGACCCAGGCCCACTGGGGTCTGAAAGGCAAAGTGAGAAGCAGCCCTGCCCTCCAGGGCTCAGCGCAGGGACCTGGCACCAGAGTAAGCTCAGAGCCCAGAGCCCCCAAAGGCAAGAGGGTGGGGCCCCGGTTCCCCCCTGAGCGGAGGGAATGGGAGGCCTGGCCTGTGCTGGGGACCCAGGGCTCTGCGTGGGCGCCGCCGTGAACTGCTGCTGTCGTACAGGAGGAAGAGGATGGCGGGGCCGCGGCCCAGCCCATGGACCAGGCTGCTGCTGGCAGCCCTGCTGAGCGTCAGCGTCCCTGGGGACATGGGTGAGTCCCACACGCCCCTGTGGCACCCCTCTTGGTGAGGGCACCCCTTCCTGACACATCCTCACACGGGGCCTCTCAAGGGGGGTCTGGCCCAGATACCCACTCGGCCAGTCAACAAATGGCCTTCGGCCCACAGTGGGGGCTGCGGAGCCAGGAGTCCTGTGGCTCAAGAACAATCGGGGGAGGAGGGGAGGGGAGGGGAGAAGAGGGGAGGGGAAGGGAAGGGGGGAGGAGGGGAGGGGAGGGGAGGGAGAGAAGATGCCCACTCTGGGAATGGGGGCTCTGGCAGGATGTGCTGAGGCCTCGAATCCAGAGGAGAGACCGGTGACTCATCACCTGCTGTCCCCGTGCCAGCCCCTCCTCCCGTGAAATTTGAAATCTGGCCGGTGGGTGGTGGCCATGTTGATAGGGTGAAGTGGACCTTGGGCAATATTTACACCACAGGGAATGGCAGTCGCTGCTCCTGGCCAGCTCCATTGTTAAACAGTGACAACAGGCCATAGCCTGGGGCCCAGGAGACCACCCACTGGGCACATTGGGTGCACATAGTAGGTCTTCACTGTGGTTTTAACTGAATAGAACCAAAGGGAATCCCAGGAGTTTTAGCTCATTCATTTGCTAACAACCGACTGTGAGTCAGGCCTTGGGCTAGGCATTGGGGCGGGTGAGGGAGTGGCCAGGGTGTCCCCACCAGCAAACGGGCCAGCACCTCTCTCCTTCGGCCACCACTGAGTCCCATGGGAAGCGCCAGGCGTGAGCCCCCTTTCTAGTTGAACTCCCTGGGGCAGATCGTGCAGCCGCTGCCGCCTCCGTTTCCCCCTCTGTGAACTGGGGAGAGACCCACTCTCCCGTGCGGTGCAGTGGGGAGGGCCTGGTCTCGGGGAGGTCGGCTCAGTGGTCTGCCTGGTCCCCGCCCAGCCAACCGCTGCCGGAAGGCCCAGGCGAAGAGCTGTACCGAGTGCATCCGAGTGGACAAGGACTGCGCCTACTGCACTGACCAGGTGAGCCGCCGCCGGCCACCCGGCGCCCCTCCCGGCCACCCGCCACCCCTCGCTGGCCAAGTCCACACCGGCCTCCCGCCGGGCGGGTGTGGGAGAACGGGCGCGGGTCAGGAAACTCAGAGGGGACAAATCCGGGGGACGGGCCCTGTGCCCCCTGACCCGTCTCCTTCCGGCCAGACGTTCAAGGACCGGCGCTGCAACACGCAGGCGGAGCTGCTGGCCGCGGGCTGCCGGCTGGAGAGCGTGGTGGTCATGGAGAGCAGCTTCGAGATCACAGAGGTGCCGGGTGGGGGCAAGGGAGCTGGGGCCTCCATGCTCAAGGCGGCTGTGTGGGGTTCCCTGTCCCGGGCTGGGCGGAGAGGGACCATCAGCTCTCTGGAGTGACCCCCTCTGCCCCCTCCCCCGTCACAGGAGACCCAGATCGACACCACCCTGCGCCGCAGCCAGGTGTCCCCCCAGGCGCTGCACGTCCTCCTGCGGCCTGGCGAGGAGCGGCACTTCGAGCTGGAGGTGTTCGAGCCGCTGGAGAGCCCCGTGGACCTGTACATCCTCATGGACTTCTCCAACTCCATGTCCGACGATCTGGACAACCTCAAGCAGATGGGGGAGCACCTGGGTACGGCCAGGCCAGCGTGGAGGGCGGAGGGGCGGGGGGGTGGGGGGGCAGGTGCCTCACCCGGCCCACTGGGCACCTGCTCAGAGGCCAGGGCTCAGGACAGCTGTCCCCACCCCACGAGGAAGGACAGGACACTAAAACTCTCCCCCCCCCCCCAGAACTCCCCACGTTCCCAGGGGAGCGTCCCCAGGGTCTGGGACTTAGAGAAGGCCGCCTTCTCCAGCCGGCCCCGTGCAGGGCTCTGGGACCCGAGGCCCATGGCCCTCGACTGTGACTAGGGACAAGGGCTCCTGGGAGCATCACTGTGTGTCCACCGAGGTCACCTCCTCTTCCCGAGCCAGCCCCGGCCCCCCGTGCTGATGTGGGGGCGCTGGGGCTCAGCTGCCCTCTCTGTTCCCTGTTGATGCCCAGCCCGGGTCCTGAGCCGGCTCACCAGCGACTACACTATTGGATTTGGCAAGTTTGTGGACAAAGTCAGCGTCCCCCAGACAGACATGAGGCCGGAGAAGTGAGTGGCCGAGGGGGCGGGAGTCCTGGCTTTTGCCTGAAATGAGCCCAGCGGGCGGCCTCCCAGAGAGGACAGGCGGGGGCGCATGTGGGCCTTCGCCCCTGACCCTCTCCCTCCCCCTGTGCCCAGGCTGAAGGAGCCCTGGCCCCACAGCGACGCCCCCTTCTCCTTCAAGAACGTCATCAGCCTGACTGACGACGTGACCGAGTTCCGGAGGAAGCTGCAGCAAGAGCGCATCTCGGGCAACCTGGACGCCCCGGAAGGCGGCTTCGACGCCATCCTGCAGACGGCCGTGTGCACGGTGCGTGCCAGGGAGGGGCTGCGCCTGGGAGAGGGCAGTGCTGCTCCGGTGCCAGCTGAGGCCCCATATCCCGAGCCGCTCTGGGCGGCCCTCAGTTACAATGAGGCTTCAGATGTGCCGGGAGCCACAGCCCCTCGCCCTGAGCCTTGGCCGGAGAGGCAGACATGCGTCCCGGATCTCCGGAACCTTCCGTGGCCTGATGCCAGCCTCCCACCCAATCTCCTCCCTCATGCCAGTCTCCCAGGACCCACGGGCTGCCCCGTCTCCAGCAGTGCTGGGCCGCCAAAGAAGGCACTTTGTTTTGTGTGCACGTCAATTTTTTCCCATTTTGAAAATAATATACCCACTTACTAGACAGTTTGGAAAACAAAGAAGAGAAGTACCCCATGGTCACCACGGTCGGACGGCGGCCACAGTGTCCCTCATCCGTATTTCCTGTGGTTAGAGTCGGTGCCCTGCTCATCTGAAACTTGCTTTTTTTCACTTGGCGCATCTTCTCTTTTGTAATCATTTCCAAACTCGTCCCATCTGTCGTCTAACCAAGCGCCATCGCTGCTGGGCCTCTTGTACCCGGCCCTTTTCATTTAATGTTGTGTGGGGTACCTTTTCCTGTGCAGTTAAAACGTTCTGGAGGGTGGCTAAGACCTTGGGGGACATTCGGATGGCCCTGGGGCCGATCTTGCGTGGCGCCCACGGTGTGCGCAGACCCGCACCCATTTCCTGGCACTGGTTCTGTCTTCCATGTCGTCACTCATTCGTGACGACGGCTGCTGTTCGTCCTGTGGCCTCGCCGAGCCCCGCATGGGGACCCACGTTCACCGTCACACACGACAGCGCAGTGACTGCCCTCCTTGCTCTCCCCAGAGGGACATCGGCTGGCGCCCTGACAGCACCCACCTGCTGGTGTTCTCCACCGAGTCCGCCTTCCACTATGAGGCCGACGGTGCCAACGTGCTGGCTGGCATCTTGAAGCGAAATGACGAGGAGTGCCACCTGGACGCCACAGGCACCTACACCCAGTACAAGACACAGGACTACCCGTCTGTGCCCACCCTGGTGCGCCTGCTGGCCAAACACAACATTATCCCCATCTTCGCCGTCACCAACTACTCCTACAGCTACTACGAGGTGTGTGTGGGGTGGGGGTGGGGGGTGGCCTGGGGCCTCACCGGCTGAGAAAGGGGCGGGTGGGGGTCCATGGATCGTCTCAGACCTCTCTCCTCTCTCTCCGTCTCTCGTCCCTCCCTTCACCCCTTACTCCCACCCCAACCAGCCAGCACCTCCTGGGTGTGCCCGGTGGGCCAGGGAGGTCACGTGCCCACCCTCCCCCAGGCAGGAGGGGCTAAGAGGTCCGACTCTGGATGTACCGGCAGGTTTCAGGCTTCAGTGATCCCATCTGCAAAGTGGGCATAACCCTGAGCTGTTACTGAGCCGGGGCCTGGCTTTCTCTCCGCAGAAGCTGCACAAGTACTTCCCCGTGTCCTCGCTGGGCGTGCTGCAGGAAGACTCATCCAACATCGTGGAGCTGCTGCAGGAGGCCTTCAACGTGAGGCGCGGCGCCCGCCCGAGGCCGGGTCCCTCGGGGCAGGGCTGGGGGGCGGCCGGCCGAGTGGGCAAAGGGTGTCCCCAGTCAGGGTGGAGAAACAGGACAGGCCAGTGAGGCAGGGTCCCCGGGGAGCCCACCGAGCCCTGCCACCCTGATGCCACCCCAGTCCCCACACAGGGGCAGAGCACAGCCAGGCCCGAGGGGTGGGCCCAGGCTCCCCCAGGCCCCTGACCCCTGGCCTTCCTTTAGCGCATTCACTCCAACCTGGACATCCGGGCCCTGGACAGCCCCCGCGGCCTGCGGACAGAGGTCACCTCCAAGATGTTCCAGAAGACGGAGACGGGGTCCTTTCACATCCGGCGAGGAGAAGTGGTACGTTATCACGGGGCCCCGGGGTGGGAGGGCGGGCACAGCCCCTGCGAGGGGGTCAGCCTGAGCAGAGGTCAAGGACGTGGCCTCTGGAGCCAGACAGGCCCGGGTTCGAAGGCCCCGGGTCAGCCCCTCGGATGAGCTGGGCGCCTCCCGCGCTTGTCTGTGGCCTCCTCGGCACAGCGGGGTCCGCCTGCGCGGAGCTCAGACGGCTGCTCAGACCGCGAACGGGCCAAAGGAGGTGGCTCGGTGCTGGTGTCCGTGACTGTTCTCGGCCCCGAGGGAGAGCAGGCAGGGAGCTGGGGGCCAGGACCCAGGCACATCCCGAAGCTTGAGGCCCACGGGCCTTCAGACACGGGCCTGCCTTGGCTGACAGCAGGGTCCCTGCAGGGCACCTACCAAGTTCAGCTTCGGGCCATCGAGGACGTGGACGGGACACACGTGTGCCAGCTGCCAGAACATGACAGGAAGGGCAACATCCACCTGAAGCCCTCCTTCTCCGACGGCCTCCGGATGGACGTGGGCATCGTGTGTGACCTGTGCGCCTGCGAGCTGGTACGGCCGTGCCCGGGCGGGAGGGAGCGGCGGAGCCGGCCCAAGCCCCGCGCCCTGCGCCCCGCGCCCTGTGGCCACGTCCCCCTCGAGGGGCGCCCTGAGGGGCAGAGGCAGCAGGAGTGTCCAGTGTCCCTATGTGTTCTCATTCTAGCAAAAAGAGGTGGGCTCACCCCAGTGCAGCGGCAACGGAGACTTCATGTGCGGACACTGTGTGTGCTACGAGGGCTGGTGAGTGTGCAGCGCCCAGCATGCCAGCGGGCCCTCACCCTGGGCCCCCGTCTGTGCCTGACTAGGAGAGGGCACCCGGTTGTTAGGTGCGGCCCGTTCAAAGCACTTTGAGCTACTTAGGATGCAGCTGGAAAGACGTGCAAGAATCAGGACAACGGGCCTTCAGGGCACGGGAGCTGGGGGCTGGGGGCTGGGGGCAGTCTACTCAGAGCATCAGTTTTCTCATCTGTAAAATGGGAGGGTAAAAGGCCCAGCCTGGTCCCCGGCGGCTGTGGGAAGTGACTGGCTCCTCCCTCAGGAGTGGCAAGACCTGCAGCTGCTCCACGGGCTCGCTGAGTGACATCCAGCCCTGCCTGCGGGAGGGAGAGGACAAGCCGTGCTCCGGGCGCGGCGAGTGCCAGTGCGGGCGCTGCGTGTGCTACGGCGAAGGCCGCTACGAGGGCCAGTTCTGCGAGTACGACAACTTCCAGTGCCCACGCACGTCCGGGTTCCTCTGCAACGGTGAGCTCAGTGAGCACGCGGAGGCCGGTGCTGGCGGCCCGGGTGCCGGCCCCTGCCCTGCCCTGCCGCTCCCCCATCAGGGCAGGTTGTGAGAGCCAGGCTGAGAGTCCGAATCCCAAGTTCGGGCCCAGCCCTCCTCCGGCTCCCTGAGTGCCTCCTCCCCCCAAGTCCAGCACCAGCCTGACCTCGACCCCCTCTACGAACTCGATGCCCAAGGCCGGTGCGACGTTCCCCTTGTGTTTGAGACCCCCACTCCCCTGAGGTCCCCCCGTCCGTGCCCACCTCCTGTCTCCACCCTCCCATCTCATCATGGTGGGTATCGCCCAGTTCATCCCTCACGGTTACTGGGATACTATGGCCTGGCGATCGTTCCTCGCTCAGAGATGCTACATTTCTACGGGCACGCCTGGAGTGACAGCCTCCGCAGCCCCACAGGGCCGCACGCCGAGGCCAAGGCCGCGGGCACACAGCCTGGCCCACGCTGCCCAGCTGGGCGGGGTCACAGAGCCCAGATAGGTGCCACGTGGAAGGACGGAATGAAAATCCACTCATCACATTCTTACTAAGCCCCAACTGTACGCCTGCCGCCGAGGGTGGAGCCCCTGCTCTCCTACCCTTTCGTCCATTCCTGCTGTTGCCCGACATTTCTCTTCTCCCGCCGTCCATCCCAGAGAGCGTTCAGGGAAACGAAGGGGGCAACTCTTCATCTGGAAGACAGAGCTGGGAGGGAGGAGGAGAGGGGGGGCGCTGCAGGGAAGGAGGCAAGGCCAGAGCGCAAGGTGGGCCCAGGTCTAGTCTAGTCCAAATGCTTTCCTTCTTTAATATCTATACACATATATATATTTTTAAAGTATATTTTTAAAATATTTTTATTGATTTCAGAGAGGAAGGAAAAAGAAGAGAGAGAGACAGAAACATCAACGATGAGAGAGAATCATTGATCGGCTGCCTCCTCCTGCACAGGCTGGACTTTATCCTGAGGGCAAAAGAGAGGCACTGGAGGTTTTGTTTTCACTTTCTAGCTATTTGTATGTCAACCTTGTAGCCAGGCACCTTGCTCAGCCCACTAATGAGATCTAATAATTTATCTGTACACTCTTGATATTTTGTGACAGGTTCCTGACACTTGGAAGTAATGACAGTTTTATTTCTCACTTCCCAATACTGATCTGTTTTATTTCCTTTTCTTACCTGATTGCCTTGGCCAAGACTCAATAGAGGTTCTTAAACAGGGGAGCCACACGATTGGATTTGTGTTTTGGGGTGGTCACTCTGGCTGCAGAGTGGAAAGTGGAAGGTGGGATGGAGGGGAACAGATGGAGGGAAGATTTTTGAAGAAAGTGAGGAAAAGAGGGCTCTACCCCGGAGCTCAGCTCCCCCAGGCCCTCCCCGGCAGGTGGGCAGCCAGGACTGCAGGTATGAATGGGCTCTCCCCGCCTCCTCTCTGCAGACCGGGGACGCTGCTCCATGGGCCGGTGTGAGTGTGAGCCTGGCTGGACAGGCTTGAGCTGTGACTGCCCTCTCAGCAATGCCACCTGCATCGACAGCAATGGGGTAGGCCTGGGCCTGGGGCAGGCAGTGTGGGGCGGCAGAGGGGGGTCCGGTCAGGGTCACCCACCCTCTCGGGCAGGGATGGGGTGCAGAGGGCTCACGGTGCCTCCTCTCGCCTCAGGGCATCTGCAATGGGCGTGGCCGCTGCGAGTGTGGCCGCTGCCACTGCGACCAGGGGTCCCTCTACACAGACACCACCTGCGAGATCAACTACTCGGCGGTGAGGCCAGGATGGCTGGGGGGTGGGCGTGGGGACCCTGGGCACAGGGCAGGGTTGGGCAGGAGGGGCTGAGCCTGGTGCTGTGGGAGCCGGGCGAGGGTGCGAGGCTGGAGGAGGGGGCCCGGCAGAGGCCTGCCCGGCAGTGTTCACCGGCCCCTCCCTCCCACCAGGTCCGCCTGGGCCTCTGCGAGGACCTGCGCTCCTGCGTGCAGTGCCAGGCCTGGGGCACGGGTGAGAAGAGGGGGCGCACCTGCGAGGAGTGCGGCTTCAAGGTCAAGATGGTGGACGAGCTGAAGAACGGTAACGGGCAGGGGCCGAGCATCGGGGGTGCCTAGGCCGGGGCCTTCAGTGGGGTATGGGGTGTCACTTATCTGGACAGGGGTACCAAGCTGGGCAGAGGCCTCCTAATCTAAATGGAGGCTGCGCAGCCCTAGCCGGTTTGGCTCAGTGGATAGAGCGTCGCCTGTGGCCTTGAAGGGTCCCAGGTTCGATTCCGGTCAAGGGCACATGCCCTGGTTGCGAGCTCGATCCCCCGTGTGGGGCTTGCAGGAGGCGGCCAATCAATGCTTCTCTCTCGTCATTGATGTTTCTATCTCTCCCTCTCCCTTCCTCTCGGAAAGCAATTAAAATATATTTAAATATATATATATAAAACTGAGGCTGAGGCTGCCCAGTCCAGATAAGGGCTCCAGACCTGGGAGGGGTCACGGCATCCAGGCAGGAGGCACATAGACCCGGGCCACGGGCACAGCTGATTAGGGACCAAGAGTGTGGGGAGGGGGCACCGGCTTGGGCAGGGGCGTGAGCACAGCAGGGGCGCGTACCAGGCCATGCGGGGCCACAGCGTCCTCTCCTCTGGGTCAGACACATTCCCAGAAGCCCAGCCCCCAGATGAGGCTACGGATGGGGAGGTGGGGGTGCAGATTTGCAGACTTTGATGCTCCTGGTCAGGGCAGGGCCCCATCTCTGTGAAGGGACTGGAGCTGTTCCCCAGGGAGATGCCTCCGGCCCTGGGGGCGGGGGCCCTGGGTGGGGGCGGGCCCTGGAGGCCGAGGGGCGCCTGCTGACTGCCTGTGGGTGCAGCGGAGGAGGTGGTGGAGCACTGCTCCTTCCGGGACGAGGAGGACGACTGTAACTACAGCTACACTGTGGAGGGCGACGGCACGCCCGGGCCCAACAGCACCGTCCTGGTGCACAGGAAGAAGGGTGAGCTGGCGCCCGGCCGCCGGGGGTGGGGGGCCTGTCAGACCGCGTCCAGGGATGAGCACCACCTTCCTCCTCCTCCTAGACTGCCCTCCCGGCTCCTTCTGGTGGCTCATCCCCCTGCTCATCTTCCTCCTGCTGCTCCTGGCGCTGCTGCTGCTGCTCTGCTGGAAGTACTGTGCCTGCTGCAAGGTGACCCCCCCCCCTGCCCCAGGTCCCCACCAGTGCCCCGCCCCCCGCCCCAGGGTCCTCGCAGCTGTCAGAGGCCAGGGGAAGCCACATCTTCTGCCCAGCTCTCGTGCCCTCCCCCACCCCGCCCCCAGTCCCTCGCCTCTGCCCACATCAGTGGCTGGATGTCTGGGAGCACCTGCCCTGGGGTCAGCCACCTGCAAAGGGTCCGGGAGCCCACAGCCCTCCCACCGGGAGATGGCAGTCGCATTGCGACAACAGACAAGAGGCAAGAAAGCGTGGAGGGCGGCACAGCCCGGGAGACTGGGCTGTTGGGGCAGAGGCAACCCTCCGTAGGAACCTCCAGGGCTGTGGGGTATTAGTGTGAGTTACAGAGAAAGAGAGTTCTGTGACCAAACATGTCTGAGCTCTCAGGACCTCTGCAGGACTCCTCAGAGCCTTTGGTCCACTGGATGCAGAGTGAAACCATAAGAGAGGAATGAACTCAGTGCCTCCCAAATGGGTTTGATTATAGAGCCTTTACTTTACAGAGGATCTTGCAAGGCCAGGGACCCCTGGCACACACTTTGGGAACTCTCTGCCCCATCACCCTCTGTACCACCCTCTGTGCCCCACACCTAGATCCCTGCCGCTATCCCGGGGTCTGGGGGAGGCACTGTGGCCCTCTGAACCACGGCTGCGGGAGGGTGGGGCGGTGGCCGGAGGGGTTGACTGGCTGGGCCGCTATCCCAGCCCTCATCCCCACACCTTGTCCCCTAGGCCTGCCTGGCACTTCTCCCTTGCTGCAACCGAGGTACGGGCCTGGCGTCGACAGGGGTGGCGTGGGGGCTCTGACCACTCTTTGCCCAGCGGGGACAGGGGGTGGGGGGGAAAGGGCTGAGTCGGGAACAGGGGAGGGAGGCCCTGGGCTGCACCTGAGGGTGGGGGGGAGGACCTGGTGAGGAGCCTCACGCCGGAGCCTGTCCCAAAGGCCACATCGTGGGCTTCAAGGAGGACCACTACATGCTGCGGGAGAGCCTGATGGCCTCGGACCACCTGGACACGCCCATGCTGCGCAACGGCAACTTCAAGGGCATCGACAGGGTCCGCTGGAAGGTCACCAACAACGTACAGCGGCCCGGCTTTGCCACCCACGCTGCCAGCACCAACCCCACGGAGCTGGGTGAGGGCCCGGGCTGGGTGCTGCGCTCTTGGCGGTGGCCTTGGCGCCGGGGGCGCGTTCACTGCCGTTCCGGGTCCAGGATCCCGCCATTCCCGTTTCTCTGAGTGTTGGGTGCGGGCACGGGCCTGGCCACCTTCTGCCCTTCGCGATGGCGCTACAGGCTCCGGCCGCCAGCCAGCCAGCCAGTTGGGGGCTCCCGTGGCGCCCGCCGTGCAGGGAGCTAACGGCTCCTCCCTGCCCGCCCCCAGTGCCCTACGGGCTGTCCCTGCGCCTCGCCCGCCTCTGCACCGAGAACCTGCTGAAGCCTGACACCCGGGAATGTGGCCAGCTGCGCCAGGAGGTGGAGGAGAACGTAAGGGCAGCGGCTGCTCCGGGCCTGGGCGCGACCTGGTGTGGGGAGAGCGCCGGGCAAGCGCCGTGGGACCTGGATGTTCCCGTGGGACAGGGGCCTCCTTGGACATGCGCCTGGAGTGGAGTCTCCTGGGACCTGTTCCCTCTGAGCGGTTCCTGGCAGGGATGAGGCCATGGGCGTGCCCACGGGGGGGGACGGGGGGGGGAGGGGGCAGCCAGCCCGGGCAGGTCCTCTGGGGACTGTGTGCCCCGGGGCCCCAGCCTCATGCCCGCCCTTGCCTGGCAGCTGAACGAGGTGTACAGGCAGATCGCAGGCTCGCACAAGCTCCAGCAGACCAAGTTCCGGTGCGTCCTGCCCTGGGTGCGCGGGGTGGGGGCGGGGGCTGCCCCAGGCCCACCTGGCTCACGTCCCCTCTTGTTCCCACAGGCAGCAGCCCAACGCCGGGAAAAAGTGAGTTGAAGACTCGGGTGGGATAGCCCCACCCCCCGCCCCATTTCCATCCCGTGTGTCTGTCATGCGGTAGGACCTTCATTTGAGAAATATTGACATGAGCCCTACTATGAGCCAGCCCTGTACAGACAGGTAGACCAAGGGGTCCACTCAGGACCAGGGTGGCCCCCTGCAAACCGAGGCTAAAAGAGGTTCAGTAACTTGCCGGAGGTTACCTGGCTGTTAAGAAATAGGGCCAGGCCCTAGCCAGTTTGGCCCAGTGGATAGATCATCAGCCTGCAGACCAAAGGGTCCCAGGTTCAATTCCGGTCAAGGGCACGTACCTCGGTTGCAGGCTCCTCCCTAGCCTGGGCCCTGGTCAGGGCGCGTACAGGAGGCAATCGATGTGCTTCTCTTACATCGATATTTCTCTCTGTCTTTTCCTCTCTCTTCCACTCTCTCTAAAAATCAATGGAAAAACATCCTCGAATGAGGATTGAAAAAAAAAGAAAGAAAGAAGGAAGGAAATAGGGCCAGGATTTGAACCCAGGCTTTAGCGCCTACACCCTCAGCGTCGTTGCTGCCTGCATCTCCTGGGCGAGAATAGCCCATTTCACAGAGGAGGTCACCGAGGCTCGGGGAGGCACAGGGCTCGGCTGAGGCTGCGGGGTGCGGGGTGGGGCCAGCATGGGCCTGGTTCTGAAGAACCTGCACTGTTGCTGCCCCACATCTTGCCCCTTGATGACAGGGACAGGAGCCGCCTCCGGGCCAGCCTGACCCCTTTCCGCCTGACCCCTCCCCCAGGCAGGACCACACCATTGTGGACACGGTGCTAATGGCTCCCCGCTCGGCCAAGCAGGCGCTGCTGAAGCTCACGGAGAAGCAGGTGGCGCAGCGGGCCTTCCACGAGCTCAAGGTGGCCCCGGGGTACTACACCCTCACTGCGGACCAGGGTAAGCGGGCAGCGCCCCCCCCCGCCCCCTGCGGCTCAGTGTCACCTCCCACCCCGTGTGGCCCCACCTCTGACCGCCCGCCCCCCCCAGACGCCCGGGGCATGGTGGAGTTCCAGGAGGGCGTGGAGCTGGTGGACGTCCGGGTGCCCCTCTTCATCCGGCCGGAGGACGACGATGAGAAGCAGCTGCTGGTGGAGGCCCTCAATGTGCCCATGGGCACCGCCACCCTCGGCCGCCGCCTGGTGAACATCACCATCATCAAGGAGCAAGGTCGGTCAGCGTGGGGGGAGCAAGGTCGGTCAGCGTGGGGGGAGCAAGGTCAGTCAGCGTGGGGGGAGCAAGGTCGGTCAGTGTGGGGGGAGCAAGGAGGCAAAAGGGGAGTCTGGGGCCCTAGCTGGTGTGGCTCAGTGGCTAGAGCGTCGGCCTGCGGACTGAAGGGTCCCGAGTTCGATTCCGATCAAGGGCACAGGCCTGGGTTGCAGGCTCGATCCCCAGTGGGGGGCGTGCAGGAGGCAGCCGATCAATGATTCTCTCTCATCATTGATGTTTCTCTCTCCCTCTCCCTTCTTCTCTGAAATCAATAAAAAATAAAATAAGAACGGAAGCTGGGGCCCTTGTATTCGAGTGGGAGTGGGGCCTGGCTGTGTGGCCTGGGCAGCTCACTTAACCTCCGCCAGCCTTGGCTTCGCCATCTGTAAAATGGGCTTCGGGCTTTTACACTGAGCGTGTGGCTGCACAGCTCCGCGCGGAGCTTCCGTTACCCTCACTCACGGGTGCTGGGTCCGCCTGGAGCCATCCCACATCCCTCCCCTGCTCCCTCCCCTCCGGCCTCTGAACCAGGCCGTGGCCTGGACCTCTCTGAAATGCCAGGCCATCCGAGCAGGAAGGAGTGGGCCCCCTGTGCCCAGGCCTATCTAGAGGGTGGGCAAGGCTTCGCATCACGGACACCCAAGCTGCCCCCCTCCCTGCTCCTTGGACTCAGGGCCTCCCCTCCGTTGTGCCCCCACCCGGCCTCCTTTCTCTGCCCCGGCCCCTCCAGGATGTCTGTTGGACACTGTCCCAGCCCCTTCAACTTTTTCTGGAAAAATGGCCCATCCCTTTCCTCGGCCCTCCCCAGAGAGTGGTGGGGTGCGGGGTGACAGGCGGCCTCCTGGAGTCTGGGCTGGGTGGGGCCGGCGGGCGGGGGAGTGGAGAGGGGCCTGAGGTTTGGACCCTCTAACTCTGCCCGGCCCCTTGCAGCCAACGGGATAGTGTCCTTTGAGCAGCCTGAGTACCTGGTCAGCGGCGGGGAGCAAGTGGCCCGCATTCCCGTCGTCCGGCGCATCCTGGACAACGGCAAGTCCCAGGTCTCCTACCGCACACAGGACAACACGGCGCAGGGCAACCGGGTAAGCTCCACCCTGGGGCTGAGGGCACATGGGGGTGTAGAGGGGAGTGGGCGGGGGGGGGGGGGCGGACATGAGGACAGCCTGGGTCCCTGGACGCCTGTAGGTGGATGAGCGTGGTTTGACTTGCAGGTTTGTTTGTTTGTGTTTCTGAGTTTACTGCCAACATTTAAAAACTAAAAATATTCCAATCAAAAATTAACTCAAAAAACAAAATCTAGTCTTACTGAGCCCACAGGGCCACTTGGCAAAGGCAGAGAGAATGCACTCAGCGGGCCGGCAGCCTGGCCACACCCAAATCTTCTTTTTATCGGGAGGAACGGTTTTCATTCCTGATTCAATGCTCCCAATAAAAATTCCAAAGGAGAATTTGTATGTCCAGAAATTTCACGGAATAGGCCGTAATATACAAGAGATTCCCTCTGTCCTGTTAGGCTTTCATAAAAATGCTTTTGGTATTTAGCAATTCAAAATTTTTTTATTATTATTTCCCAACTTTTTATTTTGAAAAACGTCAAACCTACTGAAAAATGGAAAGACTAATAAAATTAGCATATGTGTGCCCTTTAGATAGACCCACCAGCTGTTACTACCTGCTTTCTCTTTCTATACAGATCTAGGTATCCATGCATGATGTGGATACAGATGTAGGCACAGTTCCACATCTGTATGACTGTAGGGAGGAGGGAGAGAGGATTTGGCTTAGTTCTACGTGCGGAACCCTCCACAGCTGTAGGTTTCATGTGGCCCTAAATACGTCTGCAGCACCTGCCGTTCCTTCTGCAGAGCTACAACCTAATTACCACTTAAGAAACTTCCCATCATGCTCGCACCTAATAATTAGTCCGTATTCGGAGCTCCCTGTGCTCACGTGTCCCAGTGCGTCCATGATTGCCTCTCCCACTCCAGGAAGCGGAGAGCGGGCATCGCGGCCGAGGCCGTGAGTCCTTAGGCCCCTTTAATCCAGAGCATTTCCCAGCTTTGTGTTCCCCGCCAGCCCAGGTCAATTGACTTGCAGGCGACTCCAGCTTTTCTCACACTCCCTGGGTTTTGTCGCACTTGAATGTGCCTGGTGGGCACAGTGGGCCTGACCCGCAGTGCCTGGAATTGAAATGTTAGTTTCGGAGCGCCACCTAGTGGTCCGATGTGAGCATTGCCGCCCCACCGTTTCCGTTGATTGACTCCCTGCGCACACGTGGGGCGCTCAGGGAAGCTCTGGGGCACTGGGGGGTGGGAAGCAGGAGCTGATAGAGGCGCCCCACCCAGCAGGCAGGGCCGGGGGGGGGGGCTGGCAGGGTCCTAGACCTCAGAGCCACAGTGGGGGGACCTGAAATCCCGGCTCTGCGGGATGAGCGCCTGCCTCTGGGGGGGGGGGCTCGGATCTGCGGTGCATCCCTGTCCCTGTGCCTTGGTTCAAATCCTGGCTCCCCCACAACTGCCTGTGTGAACTTGGGCACGTTTCTGCCCCTCTGTGGGCCTCAGCCCCTCCTCTATAAAATGGGGACAGTACTCTCGCTCTCCCTCACGCTGCTGAGGATGAAATGAGCTAATATTTGTCCAGCGGCGCGCAGGAGGTGCCCTATGAACCGAGCCACGTATGTCCACGTGGGGCAGCCTGTGTGTGATGGCCCGCGGTGTCCCTGAGGCCGGGGTGGGGGGGTGGCCGGTCTGACCCCTTTCCCACTCCCAGGACTACATCCCCGCGGAGGGCGAGCTGCTGTTCCAGCCTGGGGAGACCTGGAAGGAGCTGCAGGTGAAGCTCCTGGAGCTGCAGGAGGTGGACTCCCTCCTGCGGAGCCGCCAGGTCCGCCGCTTCCACATCCAACTCAGCAACCCCAAGTTCGGGGCACGCCTGGGCCAGCCCCACTCGGCCACGGTCGTCATCGGGGACCGAGGTGGGCAGCGCCTGGGGTCCGTTTACGCAGGCGGTGAGGGGCGGCCGGGGCGCTCTCCACGAAGGCTGCCGGTCTCGGCGAGCAAAAACACAGGGCGCCCAGCCACGCTTCCACGTCAGAGCCTCAGTCTGTCCCCTGCGGCGTTTAGGATAGGCCTGCCCTGAGGAAAGCACTGGTTGCTTCTCTGAAACTCGAATGTGTCCCGGCTCCTGCATTTTATCTGGCCCCCGATGCTCACCGTGAACCCCAGGATTAGGCCCTCTGACTTCCACTTTAGGGGTGAAAGGGTTAGTTCTGCTGGGTCCTCAGCCTCCTGGTATTTAACAATTCCAGAGGCGCTTGTGGGGAAAATGGGAGGGGAGGGAGGGTTCTTGGGAGGAGGAGCAGATGTCCTCATGGGGACCATTCCCTTGGCTGCCAGACGATCTCCCTCCTCCTCCTCCTTTCGCCAAAGACCCTCCTGGGTCCTCCACCCAGCTTGGCGGGATGCCCCCTGCGGCCCCGCGGGGGCACCGGTGGAGGGAGACTGCAGGGCAGGTGTCAGTCCATCGCAGCTGGGTGTTGCACTGGGCCTCCTGCGCCCCCTGGTGGTGAGAGTGAGTTTCTGCTGTGTGAGGGGATATTCCAACTGGCTGCCCTGCCCTGGCTTCACCCACTACAGACGAACTGGACCTGACCTTCCAGAACCAGACCCAGTCTGCATTCCCAGTCTCCCACAGTGTCCTTGGCGCCCCACAGAACCCCAACGCCAAAGCTGCTGGCTCTCGGAAGATCCACTTCAACTGGCTGCCCCCTCCTGGCAAACCAACAGGGTACAGGGTAAGGCAGAGGGCTGATGAGGGAGGTGGATGGGGAGGTGGCTTCCCAGGGCCAGAGGGCCATGAGGGTGAGCGAGGGCATGTTGGCCCCAGTGGGCCGAGCCTCTGTGCCCAGGGAGCTGTCAGATATTTTCCCTCCTTCCTGGAAATGGCCCCTCCGTCCCCCAGGCGCCTCCCCTCCCCCAGCCCTGCTGTGTGAACCCGGCAGGTTACTCAGTCTCTCCGATCCTTGGTGTCTGACCTGTGCCAAGGGGACAGTAGGGCAGGTCAATGGAGGTCCCAGCTGCTTGGCACTCGCACCTCCCCACTGACCAGCCCCTCCCCCGGGAGCAGGTGAGGTACTGGATCCAGGGGGACGCTGACTCGGAAGCCCACGTGCTGGAGAGCAAGGTGCCCTCGGTGGAGCTCACCAACCTGTACCCGTACTGCGACTACGAGATGAAGGTGTGCGCCTTCGGCACGCAGGGCGATGGCCCCTACAGCTCCCTGGTGTCCTGCCGCACCCACCAGGAAGGTGAGGCCTCGCCACGACCAGCCGTCTATCCCCTGTGATACCCTGAAGCCTGTCTGCCCAGCCCTGCCCCCTACGTCCCAGATCTCCGCCCTCTTCTGCCACTGACAGCTCTCTTCCTGCCCCCCCCCCTCCGCCCCCAGTACCCAATGAGCCAGGGCGTCTGGCTTTCAACGTCGTCTCCTCCACGGTGACCCAGCTGAGCTGGGCTGAGCCCTCCGAGACCAACGGCGAGATCACGGCCTACGAGGTCTGCTACGGCCTGGTCAACGAGGACAACCGTAAGGCCCCTCCTCCGCCCCCTCCTTCCGCCGCCGGGTGGCAGCCGTGGAAGGGGAGGGGCCGAGAGTGGGAGGGAGGCCACATTGTCCTGCTCAGTGGATGAGCCCCTACATCTGGTCGCCTGAGGCGTCATTTGGTTTATGGTCTGGTTCAGGCCGGTTGCATTCAAAGGTCAGGCCCAGAAGCTTCCGGGGCTGGAGGGGGTGGAAGGCCGGGGGTTACACAGGTGCCATGGGCTCACAGGCAGGGGGCCTTCCCATACAGGTAACCAGAGCGGCTAGTTTTTGCACCATTCTCTTGGGGGCAGAGTCGAGTTGCCAGACTTAGCAAATAACAACAGAGGACACCTTGAATTTCCGATAAACAAGTTTTTTACTACATTTCATGCCACGTTTCTGGCGGCCCTAGGCCGGGGCACCTGGCAGAGCCAGGCTGGGAAGGGAGGCAAGTGTGGGCGATCCCTGCCAATCTTCAAGATGAGAAAGTATTGGAGGAAGTTGGTCCAAACCCTCACCTGCTACGGGGACCTCCTCCTCGCCTCGAGGTGGTCAGTCCCAGGATGGAGAGCTCGCCACCCCCTCTGACCTGTGGCCCCTGCGTGGGTCAGGCTCAGCCGCCTGGGTGGCCCACTGGGCAGAGGGCAGCGGGGTTGGTGGTGCTGGGCATCGGGCTCGTGGCTCTGCCAGCCAGGCACACCTCGCACCACCTCCTCAGCATCCGCGTCACGTCCTTGGCTCATTCTGAGTTCCCAGCACTTAGTCCAGGTCAGGAGGTCGCCTCTGACCCTGCCTCTCATCGCAGGGGTGACAGGCGCCCCGACAGAAGCTCCTGGCGGGGGTTTCAGCGCACGCTTCAGCTTGAATGTGGGGCCCAGCCCGAGGGCATAAGCACACGGTGCCCTCTCCCCTGCTCCCACCAGCTGAGAGGAGGCAAGGGGCTGGGCCCTGGAGTTAGAGACACCCCCCCCCCCCAGGCTGACGGCCTTCGTCATAGTCCTCTGAGCCTAGTCCTTGGCGGGGGGTGGACACCAAGGGCATGAGGTGTCATTTTCCACAACCTCCTTTGGACCGCGTTGGAAACTGAGATGTTGGCTGGTCTCCCAGGAGCCTTGACCAATTAGTAGAGGTGACACTGGGGCCACCCTGAGTCTAGACCTGATGCTGCCACTTAGCTTAGTGATGAGCCCTTTGGAGAGTTGGCGACAGTCACGCCCGGTGCTCAGGGGTTGGCACCCGCAGGGGTTCAGTACTGCTCACTCCCTGCCTGTCCCGGAGCCCCCGGGTGCCATTCCTGTCCTGCTGTGTCAGAGGCAGGCCAGGGCCAGGCGGGACCCGGGCGACCCCTCTGAAGCACTCTCCCCGCCCAGGACCCATCGGGCCCATGAAGAAGGTGCTGGTGGACACCCCCAAGAAGCGGATGCTGCTCATTGAGAACCTGCGGGAGTCCCAGCCCTACCGCTACACGGTGAAGGCGCGCAACGGGGCGGGCTGGGGGCCCGAGCGGGAGGCCATCATCAACCTGGCCACCCAGCCCAAGCGGCCCATGTCCAGTGAGTGGGGGACGGGAGGCGGGGGCAGACGGGGGGCGCAGGAGGCCGAGACGGGGCTCTGGCTCACCCTCCCTCCCCTGCAGTCCCCATCATCCCCGACATCCCCATCGTGGACGCGCAGGGCGGGGAAGACTATGAGGGCTTCCTCATGTACAGCGACGAAGTCCTCCGCTCCCCATCGGGCAGCCAGAGGCCCAGTGTCTCCGACGACACAGGTGAGTAGGATCCCCGAGAGGAAGGTGGGGGTCCTGGGTAGAGGGTGGGGCCGTCACTAGTGTCCAGAGAGAACAAAGGGGCCGTGACCTCTGGGCATGAAGGTCAAACTCTCTCAGGTCAATAGTTTGACAGGGACAAGCCCACACGGCACAGGAGCAAACACGTGCACGTCTGTGCATGAGACAGGGAGACACCTGCTGGGGCAGACGTGCTCGACTCACGCCCGCGGGACCACACGGAAACACAGCTTTGCTGCTGAAAGGCTCACCAGCTGTGCCATGGGGTCAGGACCCCCGGGCGGCCTCCCAGGGGCAGGGCGGTGAGGGAGGAGGCAGGCGTGGCCAGGAGGCGCGGGCAGCCACTTGCCCTGTTCCTCCTGCGACGCAAAGAGCCCTCAGCTGGGATCCCCAGCTACAGTTTGAGCTCTGGCTCCACTGCAGGGATTCAGATAAATCACTTACGGTGTCTGTGCCTCCGTTCTCTGATCTGTGCAATGGGGTGCCCTCGCACAATGCCACGAGTGCAAATCCTCCAGGACTGTATTTTCTTTCATCCCTGTCTATGCCTCAGGCCCCAGGGACCACATTCCTGCCCTGATCAGGCAGAGCTTGGGCTTAAGGAACTCAGCCTGGGCGTCTTGAGAGGGCTCAGGGTCTGGGGGCAAGAGGAGCCCCAGTTCAACTGCTACTGACCCTCCCCCCCAACATTTCGGCTTCGGGAACTGTCGCTCTCTCCCTTGTACAGAAGGGAAACTGAGGCTCAGAGCAGGGAGCCCTCACAGCTGGTGACAAAGCCAGGGCTGCCCCTGTCTCGGGCTGGCCCGGGGTCTCTCCTTACCCGCTGCCCCCCAGGCTGCACTGGCGCATCGCAGGGCTCTTCTGCGCGCCCGTGGGAGAAGGGCCTGCACCTGGCGCCCCGTCCCTGCCGTGCACCCCCTCCCACCCCCACCTGGATCCCAAAGAGCCCGAGGACCGCTCCGCCCGCACCCTCCCGCGCCGCCGGCGGTGCCAACGCCCCTTCGTTGTTCCCAAGGCGGCGGCTGGAAGTTCGAGGCCCTGCTGGGGGAGGAGCTGGACCTGCGGCGCGTCACGTGGCGGCTGCCCCCGGAGGTCATCCCGCGCCTGTCCGCCAGCAGCGGGCGGTCCTCTGACGCCACCGAGCTGCCCCGCGGGCCCCCGGACGACGGCGCCGAAGGGGGCGCTGGGGGAGCCGTGGGGGAGGGCGGAGGTGACCGGCCAGCCCGACCCCGCACCCACCTGGGCTCGCTGCGGCCAGGCTGCCCACCAAGGCCCCGCCCCTGCCAGGGGCTGAGCGAGGGCTGGAGGCAGACCTCCTCCCCCTCCCCCGGAGCCGGAGCACCCCTAGGGCAGGCATTTGGGCAGCACGTCTCCACTGGGTCAGTGGGGCTCAGCCTGTCCTAGTGGCACGGTGCCTGGCCGGGTGCCTGGCCGGAGAACGCGGGCTGCAGAAGCCCGTGTGGCCCCTTGGACTCCTCCAGGGACACCGGGCCTCTGTCCCTCGTGGGCCAAGGGGGGCCTCTAGTGGACAGGCAGTCCCGGAACGCCCAGGGCTCCCCGGTGCCGGCCTGCCCCGGTGACCCTGTTCTCCCCTGCAGAGCACCTGGTCAATGGACGGATGGACTTTGCCTTCCCGGGCAGCGCCAACTCCCTGCACAGGATGGCCACGACCAACACCTCCTACGGCACCCACCTGAGCCCGCACCTGCCCCACCGCGTGCTGAGCACCTCCTCCACCCTCACCAGGGACTACCACTCGCTGACCCGCACGGAGCACTCGGGGACGCTGCCCAGGGACTACTCCACCCTCACCTCCCTCTCCTCGCAGAGTGAGTGCACCGCCAGCCCTGCCTCTCCCACTGACCCCTCCTGTCTTTCTTTTTTTTTTAATATTTTATTTTAAATTAAAAAAAAAATTTTAAATTGATCTTAGAGAAGGAGAGGGAGAAAGAGATAGAAACATCAATGATGAGAGAGAATCATTGATCGGCTGCCTCCTGCACACCCCACACTGGGAATCAAGCCCGCAACCTGGGCATGTGCCCTGACTGGGAATCAAACCATGACCTCCTGGTTCATAGGTTGATGCTCAACCACTGAGCCACGCCAGCCGGGCTGACCTCTCCTTTCTTCCGGCTCCTGGAGGTTTGGGCTGCCGGCCTGCTGTCCCCCCGCCCATCCTCCAACACACACATACTTCCTGCCCCCTCACTCCTGTTTTGTCCCACCCTAGGCCTCCCTCCCATCTGGGAAGACGGGAGGAGCAGGCTTCCGCTGTCTTGGACCTTGGGGTCCTGGAGTCGGGCTCAGATGAAGGGGTTCCCCCCTTCCAGGGACTCACCAGACTCTATAATCCTGGCTGCCCAGCCAGCAGCGCCCCCTTGGGGCCCAGGTAGTCCAGCGTGGCCATCATGTCTCCACGGCTGTCCTGCTCCATCTGTCATCCACGCCATTGCAGTCACTGCCCATGACCCTGCATCCCCTCCCCTCCATCCTCATCAGCGCTGATGCCTAACCGCCTCGCCTTCCCAGGGGTGCCGGGCTGGGGCAGGACGGGCCAGGCCAGCCGAGGGTGGGGGCTCACGGCGCTTGGCACAGGCAGGGCCCACACCCACCCCGAGGGCAGGCGGGAGGTGCTGGGTGGCCTGGACAGGCTGTGGCCGGGTGAGCGAGCCACCTGGCCAGCAGTCACGTAGGTGCGATAGCTGAGGGAGGTCAGGAGCTGAACTTGGACTCCTGCCCAGGGACCCTGAGCCGGGCTGACTGTGGCCTCCTGTCTCCAGGTTCCCGCTTGGCTGCAGGTTTGCCCAACACCCCCACCCGCCTGGTGTTCTCAGCCCTGGGGCCCACGTCTCTGAAAGTGAGCTGGCAAGAGCCGCAGTGCGAGCGGGCGCTGCAGGGCTACAGCGTGGAGTACCAGCTGCTGAACGGCGGTGAGGCCCGGCCACGTGTGACACCAGGGGCACTGGGCTGTGGCAGGAGCCCACCACCCAGCCTGAGCGGGTCTCACTTCCATGCCCCGCACGATGCCCTTCTGGGCCCTCAACCACTTCCCGGGGGCTCCCCAGGCAAGATGTTGCCTAACGAGGCCTCACTGGCCCTAGAACCCAGGCCCTCTGCTGGCCTAGATGCCTTTGTGGGAACCGACAAACTCCCAGCAGCATGACCTGGACCATAGGAGTTCAGGCCCCCTCTTTCCTTGTGCGGCGGCAACCTGACCCATGGACCATAGCAGGCTGGCCCCAACCAGCTGCTCCGGGGTGGGTGCTGGCCAGGTCTTGGCAGCAGCCTGGGGGGAGGACCAGGCCAGGAATGGGAATAAAGCTGCTCCCACCCCACCCCACTCCAGGTGAGCTGTATCGGCTCAACATCCCCAACCCCGGGCAGACTTCCGTGGTGGTGGAAGACCTTCTGCCCAACCACTCCTACGTGTTCCGCGTGCGGGCCCAGAGCCAGGAAGGCTGGGGCCCGGAGCGCGAGGGTGTCATCACCATTGAGTCGCAGGTGCACCCTCAGAGCCCGCTGTTACCCCTGCCAGGTGAGCTGCTCCCCCTGCACCACCCCCCCCCACTGCCCCCTCCCTCATACCTGCTTCTACAGATGTGCTAGATCCACACATCGCCCTCTCCCTCTGCTGCCCCAGGCTCCGCCTTCACCCTGAGCACGCCCAGCGCCCCCGGCCCACTGGTGTTCACGGCCCTGAGCCCAGACTCGCTGCAGCTGAGCTGGGAGCGGCCGCGCAGGCCTGACGGAGACATCCTGGGCTACATGGTCACGTGTGAGATGGCCCACGGAGGAGGTGCTGCCCGCCCCAGGGTCAGGGGTGGCCAAGGGATGGTGGAGAGGGAGCCACGGCGGCTAAAGGCTTCTCCGCGGCCCAGAGCCAGCCATTACGTTCCAGGTGGATGGCGACAGCACTGAGAGCAGGCTGACGGTGCCAGGCCTTCGGGAGAACGTGCCCTACAAGTTCAAGGTGCAGGCCAGGACCACTCAGGGCTTCGGGCCGGAGCGTGAGGGTATCATCACCATTGAGTCCCAGGATGGAGGTAGGGCACCTTGCCCCTTCGCACCCCCATCCTTCCTCTGACCGCACCTTGTGGCACCATCCCCTGAGGGGCTCATCTGTCCACTCCAGGCCCCTTCCCACAGCTGGGGGGCCTCTCGGGGCTCTACCAGCACCCACTGCCAGGCGAGTACAGCAGCATCACCACCACCCACACCGGCACCGCCGAGCCCTTCCTGCTGGGTGAGTGGCCGGGTGGGGGCCCCAGGCTCTCCTGGGGGAGACAGAGCTAACAAAGAGGGCAGGGAGCTAGACAGGTCGCTCAACACCTCTTCCCCTGCAGACGGACTGACCCTGGGGCCCCGGGGCCTGGAGGCAGGCGGCTCCCTCACCCGGCATGTGACCCAGGAGTTTGTGAGCCAGACGCTGACCACCAGTGGGACCCTCAGCAGCCAGGTCGACCAGCAGTTCTTCCAGACCTGAGCTTCCCACCGCGGCCAGGCGTCCTTGAACCTGGGCCCCCACTGCCCGCCCCCCCCTCCCCGGTGCTGCCTCAGCTACACCATCCTTGGACCCCTGGTGGCCCCACCCACCCGCATGCTGATCACAGGACCAGTGCCTCTGGGGGTAAGTGCCCTCTGGGGGGCATGTAGGAGGCAGAGGTCCCAGGAGGCCCTTCTGGCTGCCCCACCCCCATCCCACCCAAGCGCATTTGTAACCAAAGAGCTGGGACCAGCATGACAAGCACCCAGCTTTGTTCTGCACTTAATAAAAGAGTTTGCTACCGTGTGGCTCCGCCCTGCCCAGTCTTCCGGGGCCTGCCCAGAGCCGGGGAGCGGGTCCGACACCCCCCTCTCTGCTGGCCAAGCACACACCACCTCTAGAGGTACTGTGGTCTGAGGCACAAGTTTATTGAGCGCCCAGGTGCGGAGGGCAGGCGCCAGCGGCACGGAGCTTCCTGCTTGCTGCCCGGCAGGCCCTGCCCGCGTGGGCCACCCCAGGGGAGCTCACAAGGGCAGCACCTGGGCACCGTCGGCGGCCTGGGAGAGGTAGAAGGTGGCGGTACCGCTATACTGCGCCTGTGGGAGAGGCAGAGGCCTGAGCTCGGCGGGGCCCTGGGAACCTGCTTCCCGCCTCGCCCCGGCCCCAGCGTCCACCCACCTGGATGTGCTGCATGGCTTGGGGAGCGGCGGAAGCCTCGAGCAAAGTCACCGTGCAGCCGCCAAAGCCGCCGCCCGTCATGCGGCTGCCATAAACCCCGGGCGCAGACAGCGCGGCCCGCACCAGCTGGTCCAGCTCCGGGCAGCTCACCTCGTAGTCATCCCTGCAGAGGAGATGCAGGCGGGCCTGGGACCAGCCCCACGCGGCCCGGGGACAGCCGGTGCCCGGTGCCCGGTGCCCGGGGGCCTCACCTGAGGGAGTGGTGGCTCTCCACCATGAGGCGGCCGAAGGCTCTGTAGTCGCCCCGGCTGAGGGCAGCCGCTGCCTGGGCCGTGCGCCTGATCTCCCCCACGACGTGCCGCGCCCGCCGGAAGCCCTCCTTGCTCACCAGCTCTCTGCCCGCTGGAGAGGAACGGGGTCAGCAGACCCGCCACCCACTGGCGAGGGCCCGTGCGGACGTGGGGGACGGCACCATGGCCCCAGAGGGTGGGGGAGCCTCCGGTGGGAGGCCTGGCTCTGGCCAGGCCGTGGTAGAACCGTGGGCTGGCCGCTAAGCTCCCAGCGCCTCCCCTCAGCTGTTTAGTGGGGCACCCACCTGATTCGGGGCGCCAGGACCAGGTGGGCTGACACCTGCAGAGCGCCTGGCAGGGCGCCTGGCACACAGTGGGTGCTCATATCCAACACTGGGAGGAAGTATACTATCTCCGGGTAGTGGCCTTACTGCTTATTCTTTGTCCTTGTCTACAGTCCTCCCATTAGGAACAACGGTACTCAGATTGCAAGCAGCCCTGCTGGGGTCGGAGCCCGAATTAACAGTGTTCGGGGAGTGGGCAGGCACGGCCGGGGTCCTGGGGATGAGGCCCCAGCAGCCCCGGCAGGGGGCCCCGCTATCTCCAGGACAGACCGCACCCGGCCAGCTCTCACCCTCCAGCTCCTCCACCTGCACCTCCCGGAGGCTCTCCTTGCCCAGCGCCCGGGCCACTTCCTCACACTGGCGGCGCCGCAGCGGGTACTCGCTGGAGCCCAGTGAGTGGCGGACGTTGGAGTTGGTGATGAGCACAGCCAGCCTGGGGTCTGACAGTGGCACCAGGCGTGTCTCCAGGGACCTGGGAGGCAGGTGGAGTGGGGAGATGACAAGGCCAAGTGTCTGCCCGCCAGGCCCCACAGTGGACGTGCTCTGCCCAGAGGTGGGGGGGCTGCAAGGGGAGCCCCTAACCTGCAGTCGATGAGCAGCGCATGGTCCCTCTGCGCCAGCAGAGAGATGAGTTGGTCCATAATGCCACAGGGCACCCCTGCGAAGCTGTGTTCGGCCCGCTGGCACACCTGGGCCCGGGCAGCTATTGTCCCTGAGTCTGTGGCGCAGGGTGAGATGGGAAGGCTGGGGCCCAAGAGGGGGCACAAGGGGCAGGTGGGTTCCCACCCCCTCTGACAGCCACAGAAGCCAACCATAGGAGAGCTCGGGGAAGGCGGGCTGGGTGGGAGCTGGGTTCTGGGAGGTACCTGGGCAGAGCTGCTGCAGGAAGGTGTACGTGGCCACTTCCAGGGCGGCCGAGCTGGACAGCCCACCCCCCAGAGGCACTGAGCTGACCACCACCGCGCTGAAGCCAGGGAGGGGGGCGGCTGCGGGGGGAACAATGCGTAAGGGTCAATGGCGCTGTCTGGGAGGATGGGCACAGGGAGGCACGTACTGTATCTCGGTATGACGTGAGGCCTGGTGCCTGCTTCCAGGAATGGGTCTCAATTGTCAGAGGCCACCAACCTGCTGGGCCAAGGGGCCCACGGCCCTCCATCCTTCCACCCTGAGGTTCCTGGGACACAGTCTTCCCAGTCCTCCTGGTCTAGGGCTCCGGAGGCCACAGGTTAGGGTTTGACTCCTGACTCCTCCAATCAGGAACTGGGCAACCCAGGGCAAGGTCTGGACCCTCTCAGGGTGTCAGACTCTTCATCTGTACAACGGGATGCTCTATCCTGCAAGCCCACCCCACAGTGGACTAGGTGCCCTAATGGGTTTTATGGCTGAGAGGTGGTGCTCTTGGCTGCTGAACTTGACCCAGGCCCGGGCCCCATACCTGGGTAGTGCTGAATCACTCCCTTGACATAGTTGGCCCATCGGGGGGTCCCAGGCTCCAGGGACCGCTGGGCTGTGGGCAAGGGAAACTGCAGCCGCCTGGGCTCGTCAGCGCCCTCAGAGGTGGTGAGGAGGGAGACGAGGCCGTCTGCCCGGCGGCTGCCCACCATCACGGTCACCAGCTCCAGCGCCTGGCAGGAGACACAAAGGGTACGCAAAGCTCCCGCCAGCTGACGGAGGGACGAGGCCCCTCTCATACGAAAGTCCCGAGGAATGTGGGTCCTGGGACAGGCAGGAGCGCGGCCTCCAGGCGCAACAGGAAAGGATCAACAGTGTCTCACGGAAGAGCCTGAGCGCTGAGCTGGCCGGGGGCTTAGGCCCTGCCCCCTGGATTTTCAGGGGCGGGACCAGCGCAGAGAGCACACCTGGACTCTGCCCTCCACGTGGGCGTCCAGCTGTGGGCACAGGGGAGCCGCGAGCTCCATCCGCCGCCTTCCCATTTGGGGGTAACCTCAGGTGTGCTGTACCCCCTCACTTGCCAAGCTGCGGGGTGGGGTGCACAGAACCCCTGGCTGAGCTGGGAGGCCTCCTGGGTCCCGTGGAAGCCCCAGCAAGCACCAGCTGTGTGACCTTGAGCAGACCACTGCCCTCTCTGGGCCTGTCTCCGCTCTGTGAGGGGACCAGGCTGGAGGCTTCGGGCTACTCCCGCAGGGTCTGCAGGGCCTCACGGAAGCCAGAGTCTGAAGCACCTCCTTCCACGTGCAACACACGGGGGGGGGGGGGGGGCACATTTTGAAGTGGCTCCCAGGTTGCTGGGAAGGTCCACAGAGGGCGAGCTGGAGCGAAGAGGCTCGGCACACCCCCTCCCGGCTACTTCCTCTCCGATCGCCCTTCCTCCCTTCCTACGTGAGAAACGGCCCGTCCCAGGGTCCCTCCCACGTGCTCGGCCCCCACACTCGCTGGAGTTGAAGTTCGGCGCGGCCCGACCCACAGATCACGCGGGGACCAGGCGCCTCCCCGCGCCCCTCCGGCCCGCCTTCCCGACGGGGCGGCCGGGACCCCAGGAGAGGCTCGGGTCCCCTCGCAGCCCTCACCATGGGCAGCACCAGGCCCTGGTTGTAGTCCGTGTGCTCCCCGATGAGGTTGACGCGGCCCGGCGCCGACACCGCCAGCTCGGGCTCGGCCCCGAACTCCACCCGGAAGGCCGCCCGGGCCTGGGCCAGCAGCTCCGCGACCGGGGGTGGGCTCGACGCAGCCATGGCGCTCGCCCTCCGGCTCCGCGGTGCACCCGGATCGGAGCGGGATGCTGGGGCGGGGCCGCGGCGGGGGGCGTGCATTCCTGCGCCCGCCCGCCCCGCCCGGCCGCCCGCCCGCGCCCCTGCCCCCGCCCGCCCGCCCCGCCCGCTGCGCCGGCCCGTTCCTCCCGCGGGGGCGGGGCGCGGGCTTTGGGGAGGAGCGCGGGGCGCCCGCTCGAGTGGGACTGGCCCGACTGGGAGGTCTGAGCCGCCCTCCCTGGCCCTGTGCCCACACCCCACCCACAGCCAGCGCGACCCCGCGGCGACCCGGCCGGCCTGGGGGTCCCACAGGGACCGCCTAGACGAGGTCCTAAAGCCCTGCAGCTGTGCGAGGTCACCAGCCCCTGGTCACGGGTCTCCAAGCGCGTGGCCTGGCCCTCCGGGTAAATAGCGGGAAAGCCGAGCTTGGTGGTGACCAGGGAGTGGCTGTCCACAGGCTGCCTTCCCGGGGTGGACACGCAGGCGCAGCGCCCGGCTGTGCAGGGCTGAGGCGGGGGCCACGGACAGCAGTGGGCCCCGCCCTCCTGGAAGGACCGACCGCCGCTGCTAAGGTAGGTTGGGCTGCTGGCCCCCCCGAGCAGGGGTTGCTGAGGGCGCAGGGACATGCTGGGTGGCGGGGTGAGAGGGTGAAAGCTAGGGGTACTGAGTTCTCTTTGAGCCAAATGCCCCAAGATTGACTGTGGTGGTGGTTGTAGGTATCTGTAAATATACTAAAACCACGCAATGGTACACTTTTTAAAAAAAAAAACATTTTTATTGCTTTCAGAGAGGAAGGGAGAGAGAAACATCAATGATGAGAGAGAATCATGCATCAGCTGCCTCCTGCACACCCCCTACTGGGGATCGAGCCCGCAACCTGGGCCTGTGCCCTTGACCAGAATCAAACCTGGGACCCTTCAGTCCGCAGGCTTGCGGGCGCTCTCCACTGAGCCAAACCAGCCAGGGCAAGAAATTGTACACTTTAAACGGGCGAACTGTATGGTGTGTGTAGCAGGTCTTGGGGCAAGTTGAAATGAATTTCAACCCACAAGCCATGTCTCCCCAAGGAGGCGCCACTCTGTTGGGGCAGCGATGTGGGAAGCGACACCCCCCCTTCTCCAGGGATCCTTTACCCGTCTCAGCCTTGACGTCCAACCTTCATGAGCCCAGATCTCTTCCCTTGCTACTGTGTGATCTCGGGCAGGTGACTGGGCTTCTCTGAGCCTCTGCCTCTCCTCTGTAAAAGGAGGCTAGAGAGGCCTCGTTAACAGATTGTTATAAAAGGAACTAATGAGATCATCTTGATTGAGTGCCCAGCCCAGCTCTAGCACTTAGTAAACACAGAGGAAGTGTTCGCTATTATTATGTCACCCACTGATGCAACAGCCATTAGTGGACTCTCCTGCGTGCAACTGGCCAGACAGGTAAAAGCCTGGGGCGCTCACACTCTGGCGGGGAGGCAGACACAGCCTGGCCCCTGAGACCAAGGCTGGCACGGAGGAAAGATCAGCTGCCTCCAGCACACCCCCTACTGGGAATCGAGGAGGAAAGAGCTTTCTGAGTAAGGATCGGGAGGAGGAATCCTGACTGCTTCGAAGCCCGCACACTTGTTTTTATTTCCATCGTTTCATTTTGATTGGAAACACATCCATGTGCCCTCCCCAGTTTTGCTAAATGGACTGAAGGGCTGGGGCAGGTGCAGGAGGCAACCAATTGATGTGTCTCTCATAACAATGTTTCTCTCTGTCTCTCCCCCTCCCTTCCACTCTCTCTAAAAAGCAATGGGAAAAACATCCTCGGGTGAGGATGAACAACAACAGAAGAGAACACATCCATGTGCCTCCTCCTCATCCTTTTTAAAAAATATATATTTTACTGATATTTTACAGAGAGGAAGGGAGAGGGACAGAGAGTCAGAAACATCGATGAGAGAGAAACATGGATCAGCCGCCTCCTGCACACCCCCCCACTAGGGATGTGCCCACAACCAAGGCACATGCCCCCGACTGGAATCGAACCCGGGACCCTTTAGTCCGCAGGCCGACGCTCTGTCCACTGAGCCAAACCAGCCAGGGCTCATCCACATCCTTTTATTGTTGTAGTTGTTCTTGGAGAACCTGGATGGGCCTAAGAGGGCAATGCTTCCATTTGCTCAAGATGGACTCTGAAACATTGATTTTATTTGTGTTCACACTCATTTTTGGTTTGGGCTTTTGTTGTTTATTTTTTAAGGGGTTTTTTTTTGTGTGTGTGTGTTTTTTCCAGGAAGCAGCCCACACCCAGAGACAAGGGAGCTAATGCTCGAAGATCTGACTGCTCAGTTGTTGTTTTTAAATATGTTTTTATTGATTTCAGAGAGGAAGGGAGAGGGAGAGATAGAATCATCAACGATGAGCAAGAATCATTGATCGGCTGCCTCCTGCACGCCCCCTACTGGGGATCAAGCCCGAAACCCGGGCATGTGCCCCGACTGGGAATCGAACCCTGACTTCCTGGTTCCTAGGTCGATGCTCAATCACTGAGCCACACTGGCTGAGCTACTCAGTTAGTTTGTTTTTAAATATATTTTTTTATTGATTTCAGAGAGGAAGGGAGAGGGAGAGAGAGATAGAAACATCAATTATGAAAGAGAATCCTTTATCAGCTGCATCCTGCATGCCCCCTACTGGGGATCAAACCTGCAACCTGGGCATGTGCCCTTGGCCGGAATCGAACCTGGGACCCTTTAGTCCACAGGCCAACGCTCTATCCACTGAGCCAAACTGGCTAGGGCACTACTCAGTTTTTTAATCCCATCTAGCATGTTTCATGAAATTTGTTGAGAAGTCTGCCTTAACCTTTGACCCTCCCTCCCATTTCCTGGCCTGATGTTACAAGACTGGGAGGGAGTGGAACTTTAATGGGATCACTGTACCCCACAGCCTGTCTTCTCACTTGCATCCGCAAGCCAGAGCCGGCTGTCACATAGGACTGAGGCATCCAGATAGAAGCCCCAGTAATATCCACCACAGGGCCATACTTTCCAGGGGTGGGAATGCCACCCCTGCCGGTTGGGCCCTGGAACCCTTGGCAGGCCTAGAGTCACCAAGGCACCTTTGCCCAGGCCATGGCGAGACCTGCCCACCATGGAGGACAGGTGCTTCAGCGGCATCTCTTCTCTCCCGGAGTTTGTGTCTATGTCTGCACCCAATTCTTTTTTTCCCCAAAAAAAGGTTTTTATTGATTTTTAGAGAGAGAAGAAGGGAGAGGGAGAGAGAGAGAAACATTGATTTGAGAGCAAATCACGCAACAGACATTAGTGGACTCTCCTGCGTGCAACTGGCCAGACAGGTAAAAGCCTGGGGCGCTCACGCTCTGGCTGGGAGGCAGATACAGCCTGGCTCCTGAGACCAAGGCTGGCACGGAGGAAAGATCAGCTGCCTCCAGCACACCCCCTACTGGGAATGGAGCCCCAGCCTTCTGGTGCATAGGATGATGCCCACCTACTGAGCCACACTGGCCAGGTCTCTGTGCCAGTTCTTAGCCCTTGGGCCCTCCCTACTGGACTCGCTCGTTCTTTTTTATGTGATGAAGGTCTGCACGTGCCATGCAGCTCTGGCATCTCCATGGCAATCACAGCCTGGTTCACTGATGGGACTTGAGGCAACATCTCACAGGTAAGTATCTACCCACAAGGTCTCTGAAAGCGTTTGCCCTTAGGAGATGGCCCACCCTCTCACCCGTTCTGGGAGGCTCTGTTTGTAATTGTTCCACAGCATTAACCTATTGGCCTTTCTGTAATATTAATGATAACAGCTCCTGAGGTCTGGATGATACTCATCTGTACCTGTGGCAGCCCTGGTATCAGGGCTGGTACACAGCCTGCAGGGCAGTGCTGGTTGTGGACTGATGATTGGTCAGTGCCCTTGACTTCTGTTGTCAAATATTTTAAAAATCACCAGAATTTGCACAGATTATTTCTTTAAATCCTTACAAGCCTATTGGGTAGGTAGTTTTTATTCCCATTTTAAAGATGAGGGAAAGCAGCACAGATGTGTGAAGGAATGCATCCAAGTGGGACAGCTGGGCCTTGAACCTGGGCCAGTCTGCCCCCGAGCCCATTCTCAGCTACCACCCTGTGCCCGTGAGTACCTACAGCTCAGCCTCTTAGTGAGGGGCAGGAGGCACAGAACACTGGAGCTGCACTTCCTCCATGGAAGGGTCCCAATCAGAAAGCCAGGCCAGTGACCAAAGGCGCTTGGGAACTGGCCCAGTTCTCTGCCACGTGTGCCAGGAGCAGATCCAGCCAGCTGGGCTGTGGGGCTGCCAGGACCGTTCGGGTTGGTCAGCAAGCATATCTGGCACCTCTGCCAGGTGTCAGGCCCGACGCCAGAGGCAGGCAGGCAAGATTGAGACCTTGCCTTCGGAGCACCGAGCTTCTCACCCTCCCCTGACCTCAGGCGCCCCTGTGAGAGGGCTCAGCTGCAGCCATGTCTTTATTTGCTGCCCCATGTCCCTGAAGTTCCTGCCCTCTAGGCTGAGGACCACCCTGTCAAAGGCCACGGAGCAAATCCGGACTCAAAAGATGCAGCTGACAGCTTAGGGCCACAGCCATCTCTTCCTGCAGCTCACAAGGGGCACTGCAGCTGGCAGGGGGCTGCAGGCCTCTGGGGGTGGGCAGGACGGAGTCTGGCCAAAGGCAGGGTGTGGGAAGGGAGAGGCCAGTGAGCTGCGGTAGGACTACAGGCTCGTGATGCCTAGGCCTTGGATCCAACCCCATCCTATCCCCTCTGCTAAGTCTTGGCTCAGTGCTGGGAGGTGAGGAGCTTATGGGAAAGGTCCTGGGGCCCTGTATGTCCGACAGGGGGGGTGGGAAGGGAAGGAGGGGTTAGTGGAGCCCAGGCACCACCTCCATGGGGACATGTGCAGTCCCTCACACAGCCCTCAGGAAAAGGCCACCTGCCCAAGCCTCAGCCATTCCTCAGCTTGCCCCAACTGACAGTGGTCTCCTCACTGACACTGGTCAGGCGGCAGCAGAGGTCCCTGGCTGGGGGCAGAGCAAGGGGTGGGGGCCTGGCCATGGGGCATGAGCTGGTCCTTGTTGGCCTCTCCTGGGTCTGGTCCTCCCTTTGATGTGTAATGGGGACACAATGAATCTTTTGTGTAAGGACAGATCTCAGGAAATAAGCTGGGTTTGAAGTGCATGCCTGCCTCCATATACTTTTTTTTTAAAAATATATTTTATTGATTTTTCACAGAGAGAAAGGGAGATAGTCAGAAACATCGATGAGAAACATCGATCAGCTGCCTCCTGCACACCCCCCACTGGGTAAGTGCCCACAACCCAGGTACGTGCCCTTGACCGGAATCGAACCTGGGACCCTTCAGTCTGCAGGCCGACGCTCTATCCACTGAGCCAAACCGGTTTCGGCATATATACTTATTTTAAAGTATGTTTTTATTGATTTCAGAGAAGGGAGAGATAGAAACATCAATGATGAAAGCAAATCATTAATCAGCTGCCTCCTGCACTCCCCCTACTGGGGATCAAACCTGCAACCCAGGCTTGTGCCCTGACTGGGAGTGGAACCTGTGACCCACACCAGTCAGCAAGAGAGGCAGTTAAAATGCAGGTTCAACAAGCATAAATGGGCACTGTCCTGAGCAAATGGTGATATATATTCCTTTAAGGATAAGGGGTCTGCCTGTCTCATTACTGAAGGCCCTCCCCTCATCCCCCCTCCCATCCCCCCCATCAGAAGGCAAGGCTCTCTAGGACCCTTAGCCAGAGGAAACTTGTGAAACAGATTTCATTCAAATGAAGACCATTACCAAGTCTCAACTTCAAAAACTTTTATTTTTGTCTGTTCAAGGGCACAGGATACCTTCATCAGTTCCAACTTTTGCTTTTCTCCATATAGACTGTTCCATCACTATACCCAGGGTACCTATGTGACCAGCTTCCTAGAACCAAAAATATTTTTGCCTTCTGGTTAAGGTGCTCAAATGAAGTATGGCGTGCAAGTGGCAGTTTAAGCAGACTCCAAGCCACGCGATAAAACCCAGGAACCTCCTGCGTCACGGTGCAGACGGGGTGGGGGGTGGGTGTGTGTGAAGGTTCAACTGGCACCCACTGGGGTTGCCGCAGGTAACTCAAGCTGACCACCACCACAGCTGGTTCTACCTGTGTGGACACTGCTCCACTCCAGGGCACAGCACACGCCAGCGGCTGGGGCTTGGGCATCTTTCAGATGCAGTGAGGGCATTATATTGGTAGTTGTTCCAGAGCTGGTTACAAACCTTTTAGAAAACCCGTTTGCTAGTGAGCTCCGCCTTTGACAACAGGTAAGGCTCATTAACTAGACCTCCAAGCCTATTCTAGTTTCTTACTAAAAATAGCCATTAGGGCATAAATGTCTTGCCAACATTGATGCTATGCTTTACTGCTGGCCTCCAATATCAAAGCAGATCTTTCATATGGAAAAGATGTCTTGGACTAGTAAGCTTTGTACCTCTGGAATTGTTAATAACTTGGAGATCAATCAACAGTCCACCCAGAGGTTCATGGAACAGATCCCAAATTTGAGCCCTAGCATTTTAAAGAAATTTACTTCCCTTGGCCTACTTCATACCGGCAATGAATGTGCTTTTAATTCCTTGACATGGAGGGAAGCAGTGACACTGTAAATATTGCAATTCTGGCATTGTTAGAGCAGAGGGTCTTTACATGTTTCTGGAGTTATTTCTGTAACTAAAAGGTTCCTTTGTCTAAGCAAAATCCAAGTAAGCTAAGCTCAAACTTTAGGACACAAAGAACCTAGATAATGGATGTTTTTTGTACATTCAATTTAGGTTTTTGACACTTAGTTGGATAAACAAGTTTATTTGTAAATTTAGTCAACATACATAATTGACCTAAAAACTTCAATAGAAGGATAAATTTTAAAAACCACTTGGAAGACCAGCTCTATAAAGTGATTTCCCAGGACCATATACCAGATGTAAGCTAACTAGCCGCCATCTTAACTGGCCAAGATGCAACAAGCGGGAGCTAAGTGCCCCTCCCACCCCACAGCAAGTTTGCGCTAAGGGCTATAATACAAACTCTACAAGGAAAAGAACTCGGGTCTTGTTTCCTCTTGGTAGAGGAACTCAACCTAGTTATGAAACCAACCACAACACAAAGAAAAGCTGCACTAACCATAACTAGTCAGAATATTAGTAACAGATGATGCTGGTGTGATAACTTGTATTCTAGAGCCCTTATAAATAAAATCCCCCGATAGTGTTTGCATTATCAGCTGGAGGGTTAGTTCACATGTGGTAGAATGAGGACTTCTGCAAGGTGTTATTTGCAAAGCATTTTACTACTATGAAAACAAGTGCAGTCTAGTTAGAACACCAACTGGACCCTAAATTACACACACCTTAATGACAAGACTCCCCACATGTGAATGTAAAACATTTAATTTAAAAATGTTGACACTACAATATATAAAATAGCTATTATAAATGCACATAGTGTATTCTATAGCTGCCAGGTTTCCTTTTTTCTTCTTTTTAGGAAACTGTAAGTTATTACACTGTGGTTAAGACTTGTATCTTCACCCTTGGAAAAAGCCCACATTCTATCACAGTGATGCATGGTCAGACTTAACAGCCCCAATTGTTAAACACTTGGATCAAGTCATAACCAGTTTTATTGCAAAAGGACCCTGTACACATTTATCATTCTAGTACCTTAATAACTACCCAACAAGTCATTAACATACAGAAACATGCATCATGAGAAGCAAGAAGTATCACCCATCCCTTCTGCATATTAGCAACGTGTCACTCCTGAGCAAGTGCTCACATCACTGAGGTCTGTGAACAGTCACTTTTCGCATTCATCCTGAGTGAAAGATGGAATGACTTAAGTACAAATGCAACATATTATAAACAATTTCTTACAAAAAAAGTCACAAATTAAACCAAAGTATTTTACAGAATTTACTACAAAACACCGTAAAAACTGCCTTCCCTTAAGCTCGCTCTCCCCGTATCCGGCGAGCCAACTGGATGTCTTTGGGCATGATGGTGACTCTCTTAGCGTGGATGGCACACAGGTTAGTATCTTCAAATAAACCCACCAGGTACGCTTCGCTAGCCTCCTGCAGAGGACAAGAGCGCACGATTCCATTAGACTCTGCGGAAACCGAGACACCAGCCTCGGGCCCCGCCCCCGCCGCGGCCCCGTCTCACCTGCAGCGCACCGATGGCTGCACTCTGAAACCTCAGGTCGGTTTTGAAATCCTGGGCGATCTCCCTCACCAACCTCTGGAAAGGCAGCTTCCGGATCAGAAGCTCCGTCGATTTCTGGTAACGACGGATTTCTCGAAGCGCGACGGTCCCGGGCCTGGGCAAGGAGGAGGGAGACGCAAACCCGTTAACTGACAGCGCCGGCACCCCACCGGCAGCCCCGCCCGCACCGCCAGGCGCCGCGGCGTCATTGTCTTCCCTCTGCCCTGCCTACCTGTAGCGATGGGGCTTCTTCACCCCGCCGGTAGAGGGGGCGCTTTTCCTGGCAGCTTTAGTGGCCAGCTGTTTGCGGGGCGCTTTCCCACCCGTGGATTTGCGAGCAGTCTGCTTGGTTCGGGCCATTTTCTTTCACCTAAAGAAGACGCCCATGACTCCCGCGCCGCTCGCCAGGGGGTGGGGGCGAGGGGGACGGACAGGCTCTGCGCGGCGCCCCTGCCCTCCCGCCTCCTCGCACCCCACCTCGCGGCGGCAGATGGCCGAGGTCTCCCCGCCGCCGCCGCCTCACCCCTAATGACTCAGGCCGCGAGCAGCAGCCGCCTCCCCCGGGAGGGAGAGCGCGGGGAGGAGTCATTTCCCCTCCTCGACGGGCGGAGGCCGCGCTGCCCGGAAGCCGACGCCGAGACCTCTGAACAGCCAGCGTCAGAGACGGGAAGGGACGCGATTCCCGGAACGAAGTCCCCGGGGAAAACCTCTCAACCCCACGCCCGATGCCAGCCGCCCGGGGAGCCCGCACTCGGCCCCCAACGGCCGCGACCCGCGGCCCTAACGGCTGCCGCGGCCCCAAGTCACCGGCAAACCCACGAACACTCACTCAACGCCGAAGTCTTAGGCCGCTTCTTAGTCCGTGACGCCGCTCCCGCTGCCTAAGGAAGAGCCGCAGCCCAGGAGCTAAGTGCACGGACCAACCCAACGAATAACCAAACCGCTTTGCTCCAAACCCCCCCGATGCTTCCGCTTTTATACCCACGCTTCACGCTGCGTCTCTGCGTCATAGCACCTTCATTTGCATACACCAACGACTTTTTCTATTGGCCGAAGCTTTCGCCGACGCGTTGACATCCCTCGACACAAAGGCCGTGCTAGGGCCCTGTACTCTGATTGGTGGATATCTGGGCCGCTGATTGGCTGTTAAAGTGGCCTAACGATTGGATGAAAGCAAAGAGAAATGGACGAATCATAGTTAGCACTAAGCGGCTCTTCTCATTGGATGAAATGGAGCTATGTTTGGATCCTTCCCTTGGTTCCAAAGCTCTACAATAGAAAGTCAATGCAACCAAATTGTCTTGGTCCCCATCAGGACGAAAGAGTCTGGATGGGCAGAAGCTTCACCTTATTCGCCTCAAGTAATGCCATCAATGCAGGAAGAGGTTACTTTAATACAATTTTTGTAAATGTTTTCCAGTGTAAAATAAAACATCTTCCCTGTGATTATTTACGTTTCATTAACATTTTTTTGTTCCCAAGTTTATTCAAAAATTCATACAAAATATTCCATTCAAACGTTTTAATTCATTTTAACATTTTGATAGTTAAGTAGTAGTGTAAGTAAGAATTAGAATTCAGTAAATCATGTTATATTAGCAAGTATTTTATTTATCTTTCATATACATTTTAACCAAAAAGCAGTTCTTTTGTTTGGTAGGGTGGGGAGGGGTGATAGCTACAAAGAAATAAATGTCAATAAATGGTTTTATGAGTACCACTTTGTATGTTCTTAGGTCTGTCACAAAATGCTTTGTGATTTCAATATGTAACCTGTAAGCAACATAGTTTTGGATTATGTAATTCAACTAAGTGAAGTTACTACACATAGCCAAAATGGGAATAATCCTTTGAAAGCATTTGCATGTCTATAAAGAGTAAAGAAAAGACAACTATATTTAATATATGCCTCTGTGTTTAATGGTATATCCTGGAATTACTTCTGAAGAAACATGACAAATGTGTAAAAATGTTAATTCCTATCTTTGTGTAGAGAAATGTCTTGGATTCAGTACTCCAGTGATTCAGCTATATAAAATACCAAAGCAGGCTTACGGTTCAGACCAGCCAAAGGAAGCTCAGAAATTGACAAATAGAGCCATGGGTATGATACTCCATAGTCCTTACTCTGGGTTCACCGAATATTTTAAATTATTAAAATCTTTTTATTTTAGCAAAACCAGTTACATATAGATTTCAACTCAGAGAATCATTACGAATAAATACAAATACCTCAAAAATGTACTGTTACACCAGAAGTCCCCTCTCAGTATCAATAGTGAGGAGAAAAAATGCACAATTTGGAAAAGTAGCTATGGCAAAAACGACTTCGGCCCACTCTCTGGCACCGAACCCCTCTCATTATTTCAGCCCTTTCCATTGTAATATTCAAAACGTGTATTTAATTATCATGTATTTAAGCTTTTATGTGATAAATTAACTTTAATTTTTTAAAAATATTTTATTGATGCCGAGGCCGGTTTGGCTCAGTGGATAGGGCGTCGGCCTGTGGACTGGGGGGTCCCGGGTTCGATTCCGGTCAGGGGCGTGTGCCTGGGTTTCGGGCACATCCCCAGTAGGGGGTGTGCAGGAGGCGGCTGATCGATGTTTCTCTCTCGTCGATGTTTTATATATTTTATTTATTTTTTACAGAGAGGAAGGGAGAGGGATAGAGAGTTAGAAACATCGATGAGAGAGAAACATCGATCAGCCGCCTCCTGCACACCCCCTACTGGGGATGTGCCCGCAACCAAGGTACATGCCCTTGACCGGAATCAAACCTGGGACTCTCCAGTCTGCAGGCTGACGCTCTATCCACTGAGCCAGACCAGCCAGGGCAAATTAACTTTAATGTTTGCCTTCAGCTCAGTTTAGGAAGCTTTCTGTTTCATTCATGCTGTGCTGAGGAGAGACCAAGAGGCTCTGGCCGTGTTCTCAGAACTGTACGGTGGAGAAACAGGGCATTGCTAAGATCTTGAAGGAAATGCCAAATACTCTGGAATATAACTAGAAAAATTGATGTTTCTCTCCCTTCCTCTCTCTCTAAAATCAGCCAATAAAATTGTTTAAGATATATAGTTCATAGTGCTAGATTTTAAATGTATTTTTTTATGTTGTTTTTATTTCCCCATCAATCTTTTTTCTTTTTTCACTGCCCAAATGGCCTGGAGAAGGAATGGGCTCCTTGCAACACCCCGTTTGTGTTCCAATGTTCTTTTTTTTTTTCAATTAAATCTTTATTGTTCAGATTATTACATTAGTTACTCTTTTTCCCACCATAACTCCCCTCCACCCAGTTCCCACCCCACCCTCCGCCCTCACTCCGCACCCACTGTCCTCATCCATAGGTGCAATTATTGTCCAATCTCTTCCCTCACCCCATACCCCTTTCCCCCCACAAGAATAGTCAGTCCATTCCCTTTCTATGCCCCTGACTCTACTACAATCACCAGTTTATTCTGTTCATCAGATTATTTATTCACTTGATTTTTAGATTCACTTGTTGATAGATGTGTATTTGTTGTTCATAATTTGTATCTTTACCTTTTTCTTCTTCTTCCTCTTCTTAAAGGATACCTTTCAGCATTTCATATAATACTGGTTTGGTGGTGATGAACTCCTTTAGCTTTTTCTTATCTGTGAAGCTCTTTATCTGGCCTTCACTTCTGAGTGATAGCTTTGCTGGATAAAGTAGTCTTGGTTGTAGGTTCTTGGTATTCATCACTTTGAATATTTCTTGCCACTCCTTTCTGGCCTGCAAAGTTTCTGTTGAGAAATCAGCTGACAGTCGTATGGGTACTCCCTTGTAGGTAACTGATTTTCTTTCTCTTGCTGCTTTTAGGATTCTTTGTCTTTTGCTCTTGGCATTTTAATTATGATGTGTCTTGGTGTGGTCCTCTTTGGATTCCTTTTGTTTGGGGTTCTCTGCGCTTCCTGGATTTGTAAGTCTATTTCTTTCACCAGGTAGGGGAAGTTTTCTGTCATTATTTCTTCAAATAGGTTTTCAATATCTTGCTCTCTCTCTTCTTCTGGCACCCCTATAATTCTGATGTTGGTATGCCTGAAGCTGTCCCAGAGGCTCCTTACACTATCTTTGTATTTTAGGATTCTTTTTTCATTTTGCTTTTCCGGTTGGGTGTTTTTTGCTTCTTCATATTTCAAATCTTTGACTTGATTCTTGCGACCCACTGGTCTGCTGTTGGGAGTCTGTATAATATTCTTTATTTCAGTCAGTGTATGCTTAATTTCTAGTTGGTTCTTTATCACAACATAGAGGGTCTCATTAGATTTCTTGAGGATCTCACTACATTTATCGGCGGTCTCACCAATCTTTTCAAGGGGCTTATTAAATTTATCGGCGGCTTCTAGACAGTTCTTTAAAGACCTTAGAAGTGTGGTTTTGAACTCTATATCCAACAGTTTGCTTTCCTCCAATTCTGTTGTTTGTGTCCTGTTTCTTTGTCTCGGCATTTTTTATGCTTCGCTGTGTCGATAGAGTGCCTTTCTGTGCTAAGTGTCCCAATTACCTGAGGTAGACACTCTTGGAGCACCCCCTTGTGGGCTTTGTGCACAGTCTTGTTGTAGTTAAGCCTTGATTGTTGTAGTTATCACTGTGAGGAACTGACCTCCAGGCCAACTGGCTGTGAGAATCAGCTGTGTCTGCAGTGGGAGAGCTTCTGTGCTGGAGACACCCCTCTGGGGCTAGACTTGCTTCGATGGGGCTTTGGTGCTCACTCCCAATGTTCTTATGGGAGACCCAGAACCCTGTTTGTCCCATGACTCCTAGAGGAGACACGGGAATTTTTTTTTTTCAATCTTGCTAATTATTAGAGAGAAACTAAAACTGCTCCAGGAGAAACCAGGAAAATTAGTGGAAATAGTTTGCTCCTCTTATTTGGCAGCCATACAAATTAGATTGTCTTTTTCCTAAATTGGTTCAGAGGAGGAAAAGCTACAAGGGAAATGCAGAACTGCAATCAGAACAATGCAAAATGTTATGCAGGCAACTGTTCTAGTTCCTGTTCTATCACAGACTTGCTGAGTAACTCCGTGCAAGTTACTTAACCTCTCTGAGTTTTGGGTTCCTGTTTTGTAAATTAAGCAGTTTGGATATCTTCGGATTCTACTACTACACACTTATTTTGAAGCACCTGATGTACAGCCATTTAAAACTCAGCACTGTGGCCCTGGCCGGTTTGCCTCAGTGGAGAGAGCGTCTGCTGGGAACTGAAGGGTCCTGGGTTCCATTCCAGTCAAGGGCACATGCCTGGGTTGTGGGCTCGGTCCCCAGTGGTTCTCTCTCATCATTGATGTTTCTGTCTCTCCCTTCCTCTCTGAAATCAATAAAAATATATTTAAAATCTAACACTATGAACTACATATTTTTAATATTTTTTATTGGTTGATTTTTAGAGAGGGGAAGGGAAAGTTCAATTTGATGTTCCACTTATTTATGCATTCACTGGTTGATTTTTTTGTATGTGTCCTCTTGGCCTATCGGGACGATGCTCTAACCAAGTGAGCTACTTGGCCAGGGTTGAACTACATTGCTTCATTCAAATCACACTGGAGTGTTTTGGGGATAACATAAACCAATTATTGGGGTTTAATAATAGGATTAAAGCAATACACTACAACTTTTGTCTTTTTGTATTTTTTCATCTTCCAACGCCCCTAGTGGTTAACCATTTGGCCTACTTAAGAAATACCAGTTTTGGTAGGGGAGGCCAGGGGATTGTCAAGGGTGGGGGGAAAAAGGAGACATATGTAAAACCCTTTGTAATACTTTAAGCAATAAAACTAAAAAAAACCCCAAAACTAGTTTTGCCCTGGCCCGTTAGCTCACTTGGTTAGAGCGTCCTCCCCATATGCAAAGGTTGTACCTTCGTTCCCTGGTCAGGGCACATAGAAGCAGCAACCAATGAATGCATAAATAAGTGGAAAAACAAATTGATGTTTCTCTCTCTCTTTCTCCCTTCCTCTCTAACAGTCAATTTAAAAAAAAGAAATATCAGTTTCTTAACATTGTAGGCTGACAATTTAGCTTCTGATATGAGGTTACGGAAAACTAGATAAAAATGAGTGTCATTCTTTTTAAAATATATACTAGTATTTTTATTGATTTCAGAGAGAAGAGAGATAGAAGCATCAGTGATGAGAATCACTGATTGGCTGCCTCCTGCAGCGCCCCCACTGGAGATGGAGCCAGCAACCCAGGCATGTGCCTTGACCGGGAATCAAACCCCTGACGCCCTGATTCATAGGTCAATGCTCAACCACTGAGCAACAATGGGCAAGTAGGTGTCATTTTTTTTTAAAACGATATTCCATTCACCCCACACTCCCTCACTCCTAAGGTTATTCCGAATGTGTTCCTTTAATGAGATGATCATTAGTTAACAAAAGAGTTAAAATATCTATGAAGAACTTTGTAAAGCTCACAGAATCAAATGCCTAGGTCTGGGGGGAACTGGCTTCTTTTACAAAGTGAAAAACGTAGCCCCACTGGCGGGAAGCAGGGAGGGGAGACACATTTCCCCAAGTATAATAGCTGACTTCAGAGCAGCAAACTCGCGTGGGTTATAAAGGGCACCTCCTACTCAAACCCAGGCCCTTCCTCTGGACACGAAAGCTTCTCAACACTCCTGCAACTTGCCGGTGCACCTGAGACTATTCTAGACGGAGATTAAATTCGTCCTTGGCCCCTAATGTACTGGAAACAAGTTGGTCAGGCCAGGTGTCGAGAAGAGAACCAAATCGTGGAGTTTCGGGGCCCCAGCAAAGACATGGGAGTAGGGTATCGTGCCGGGTAGCTCCCCTTCAGCAAAGCTTTCTCAAGCTGACGTCCAGCAGGCAGACTTTCCTGCCTGCCTAGTCCCCAGATCTGCAGCAGGAATGACGCTGGCGCAGCCCAGGCGCCTGCAGCACAAACGGAGGACACAAGCTTCTTAAGCTCTGCGAGGGGCCGGCCTCTGAACCGAGCCCAAGGTATAGCAAGCCTGGAGCCGAGGTAATTACTGCACTGTTGGCAGTAAAATTACACTTGGAACTGATTCACAGAAGTCACCAGGGCCTCCCTAGCTCTGGGCCCCATCTACAGCAGGGGCTCCAGTTTCAAGGAAAAGAACCCCTACGGAACTGGAACCGCGTTAGAGAGAAACACGGCCGGACTGCAATTCCCAAAAGCAGCCGCGGGCCCTCCGCATCCGGGACACCGTCTGCAAGGATCCCTGGGTATTGTGGTCCGTTCCTTTGGCAGCACCCCTCGGCCGACGGTAAAATTCCAGCTGAACCGAGGACCACAACTCCCAGCAACCCTTGCCGCCATGCGGGGGGTCTTCACGTTCTCGTGGCGCGGCGCAGGCGCACTGAGTCCTCGGCGCGGACCGCGCAGACTGAATAATAAAAGGGGAGCGGCGAAGAGGCAGGAAGACAGGACCATGTCGAAGGGCCCCGGGCCCGGCGGCTCCGCAGCTTCCTCGGCGCCCCCGGCCGCTACCGCTCAGGTGCTGCAGGCACAGCCCGAGAAACCGCAGCACTACACGTACGTAGAGCCCCCCCCCCGCCGCGCGCGCACGCCTGACGTCAGCGGCCAGCGTGAGTCACGCGCGCAGGGAGAGCGCGAGGCGGCCTCTCCCTCCCCCCTTCCTCCTCCGGCCCGGCTCAGACCGGTTCCAACCTGCTTGGGCCGGTCCCAACTGCCTTCAACTGCCACCAACCTCTGGTCGGGCCGTGGGGCGGGAAACTGGTCGCCGCCGCCGAGTGGGGAAGGCGGGAGCTCGGGGTGCGGAGCGCACACATCTGAGGCCGGGCCTTCGAGGCCTAACTGCTCCTCAGACCGCAAACCACAGCACCAGGCGCTTGCGGGGCGATAAGACGTCCAAGACACGACCAGGACGAGATCCTCAGGGCCCGGCCCTGGAGCCACCTGTGAATGACGAGTTAGCGCCAAGCCCAGGCGTTTTGTGTCCCCAAGGCCCGTATGTTTCCCACGTACACAGCTGACCTCACAGGCACCCTGAGCATGATGGGGTCCGAGTCTGTTCTCGGGCCCAGCCGAAATGTGGCATCAGAGGGGAAGCCCCACGTGCGGACACTGCCCGGGCCCAGCCAGACGGGAGGCCGCTTCCCGGGAGCCTGCTGGTGTCCAAGCGCAGGCCCCGGAGGCCCCTGTCGTCTTCCTATGGCTTCGGAAGGCACGTTGAGCAACTACCTAGTGCTAGGTGCTCTGGGAGACGGAGAAGGGGCTCCTCTTAGTAAGCAAAATGCTGGTTTCCACTTTCCCTGATGGCCTTGGGGTGCCTCCCCCCCCCCCCCCGGGCTCCTGCGCCGATGTGCGCGTGTAGGAGGGTCCCCAAGTGGATGCCCCTCGGGGCTCGCTGCAGGTTTGCAACGTGGGGGCCCGCACAGCCCTTCAGAGCCGCTGCGGAGCCCAGAGCGGGAAGCGTCAGTTGGAGCTGAAAGAACTCGAGGAGGAGCTCTGGCCACAAGTAAAACCCATCGGGGAGCAGTTCTGGGGCTGGGGGGCATCCGGCTGGCCGCTGTGTGAGGTCCTCCGCCATCGCTGAGATGGCGTGAAACGTCCTTGAGAGAGGCCGGCAGGTGGACTCGTGCTAACGCTCGCTTTCCCACGCGCTGTGGCCTCGCTGGGCCTTCCCCCGCCCCCTTGTGGCGGTGACGGGGCCTTACCTCCGAGAGTGCTGATCGGGGGATGTTGCGGTCAGGCAACAGGATGGTCTTGGGGTGCACATGGGCCAACCTCGCATAATGTTGGAACTTCATCCTCTCTGGTTGCTCAGATCACGTTTCCCGGGAGAATGCCCGTAACCTTTCGAGTGAGCCTGGTTTCGGCAGCCTCTTTGGGTGTGGTGTCGCCATGGAGTGGGCTTTGCGATGGTTGTGGAGGTGACAGGTGGACCAAGCCAATAGCCCGGTGTAGGGAAATGTTCATGTCCGAGTCTGTGTCCTCGTCTGTTGAAAAGCTCCCTTTCCCCTCCTTGGTGGGGTGAGCGCAGTGGGCAGGCTTGGCGCTGGAGGTGGCGGGGAAAGCCACAGTAAGTTTGGTTGGGTGGGTGGAGATTGTAGCTGTTTCCATCCATTTTCTGTAACCTGTTCGTGTGTGTGTGTGTGTGTGTGTGTGTGTGTGTGTGTGTGTGTGTGTGTTTATATGTCCAAAAATCAGAGCTAGAAGTCAGCTGTCTTCCTTCATAGATCTGTGGGCATCCGGACGCTGTGATGATTGGGAAAACTTCCTTCTCTTGTCTTCCCAGGTTTGAGGAGCAGGGAGCATGAGGGCACAGATGATGACACCAGTACACTTGGTGGCTCTGGTTATTATCTTTTTAAGATAAACGCATTTGTTGTTTTGGGGGGTTAGGGTTAGGATACAGGAACATTTTATTTTGATTTCCGTGTTTGCTGTAAAATTTTGAGCTGCCCAGAAATTTTTTCATTGTCCCTTGCAGCATGAATTTCCAGAATTTGTTTCAATCTGAATATGACCTTAGCTAATGTATGGATCCCGTCAACAGATAGCTATAGACCTTTTTTTTTTTTACGTTTTTTTACCTGTCAAAATTTTACTGTACATTAATTATGTGTATTTTTTATAACTGTATTCTTTGATGTGATGTGACATGCAATACTCTTTGCAGTAATCTGGGAGAAATTTACATTAAAACTGAGTCCCACTCATCCTAATGCCTTCCTGTATGTTTCCCTTTATTCTTGTCCCACAACTAAAGTTCAAGCCCTCCTTTTTCTAAACCAAGAGAATTATTCATAACATAGTTTGAAAAATAATTATTGTGTTGGTATTTTTTAATCTCTTGAATAATCTTGATTTAAGGGAAACTTTGAAATAATCCTTTCAGCAGGCACTTGTGTTAGAGCTGAGGAATCTGACCCTTTTAGCAAATGGTTATGTCAGGATTTCCTCTGTTGAACAGCTCCAAGTCAAATGATGATGTGCATATGTTAGTGCTCTTCCAACACAAGAGCCATGGGATCTCTTGCTAGGTAATTTGTCTTTTTATTGCACAAAGATTACATTTCATCCAGGCTTATTCAGAACAAGATCATTATTTATATTAGAAAAGTTTTATGAAACAAATTTAAGAATGGGAAATTTTGGAGCAATTACATTCCAAAATATATCTGCAAATTTAGCTAACTTTGGGCTTTTTACTGTATAGCAATTATATCGTTTTGACCCTATAAGAGTCTTAAATGCACTAAGTCATTTTTGGATTCTTTCACCTGCAGTTGATTCTCAAACTTATTAATGCCCCGTGTTAAAGGGAAATGAAATAGTAGTTCAGGGAAGGTTTCTTGGAGTTTTCTGGCCACTGGGGTTTTCTTACAGGTAGACAGAGGATGAATGCTTTATAGCTTCATTTAGCCAAGCGTCATTTTAATTTAGGACTGTTCCCTGGGCATCTTTAAACAAGGGTAAGGTAGCAGTGCTTCCATAGGGAACTATTTTAGGCAAGTTTGTTAGTTTGTACATTATATAAATGTCGTGAACTTCACTTGATTGCATCTGATTGTGTTTTAGAAAATCCAGGAAATGAACATGTATTTAAATTATTATTGCGCATTACAATAAAATTGTAAAGAATATGACTAGAGTATAACTTGTTGCACAGCAGGAGTCCCTGGAAGTGTTGCTTAGCAACCTCAGCAAGAATGAGTTACATTAACAATAATTATTTCTGGATCTTGTTTACTTATCAAGTAGAATTAACTTCTTATAGAACTAAAATTGAGAGTTCATTGCAGCCTTCAACCAAACCCACAAAATCCCTATTAATAAGTGTTAAGTGTCCATGCTAGTGGTAGACTCAAGCTTAGTACCTAGTTGATATTTGCTATAATCTAAATTAATGATTAAAGTGAAGATTTGCTTAATGGTTAAGTTTTTTTGTTTTAATCCAGCTATGTTAGATACTAAAGAAGGCTTCCCCACAATCCATATGCATCTGCTTTGACTGGTGGTTTCTATCAACCTACAAAGACTGACTTATTGGTGAGGGCAGCTGGACAACTCTGAGAGCAACTTAGAGAAATCCACCCTGGGCACACTCTGTAGAGGAACTCCTTCTCTGGAAATAGCACCCCAGATAAGTGCACAAAAGCAAGACACCCTCGTGGACCTACTTCCTCCCGCTTTCAACAGCCCGCTGCCTGAAGGTGAGGTCTCCTTCCTGTATGTCTTAGAAGCCATGAGCTCACTTAGGTCATGAGAGCCCTGCAGCCAGGGCACCGCATCTGCAGGCTTTCCTGCTAGACTTGGCCAGAGTTACTTTTCTCATTAGGAGAGACTAGGTCAGAAGAGTGATAGAAGGAAGGTTGCCCTTCTAGTTATGTTACTTTAACTAGTGGCCTGGTTTAGAGATTATTTTCCCAAACGGGACAATATTTGCTTAATTATTAAGTTTTTTTGTTTGTTGTTGTTTTAATTTAGCTATACTTGATATTAAAGGAGATTTCCCCACGTATGCATCTTCTATATCTTGAAATTGCAACAGTGGACAGCTATGTTAATCGTTGTAGATTGTCTTCCCTTCTTTTAACATCTTGGATGAATTTAGGGAACACTAATGTGTTATGTGAAGATGGATGTTGAATGTCATTTTCTCTGCTGTTCTTAATTGGTAAAAAGTTCAAGTTGCCAAGAGTTCGGGTTTAGTAACCTTATGGGCAATGTAGCTTTATTGTTTTCTTACTATAGATACTCCATAGATTCACTCAACCAAACATCTTAAATACTTGCTTGGGCAACAGATATGTGTAGAGAAACTTTGGGTAAAATCAGTGCATATTGCAATAGATATAGGGGATATTTATGGGATGATGGAAATGTTCTGGAATTGGTGAAGGTTGCACAACATGGTAAATATACTAAAGAGCACAATAACGTGCACTATAAAATGGTGATTTTTATGTTGTGTAAATTACATCTCAATATTTTTAAGAAAGGGTTTTTATTTTTTTTTAAATATATTTTATTGATTTTTTACAGAGAGGAAGGGAGAGAGATAGTTAGAAACATTGATGAGAGAGAAACATCGATCAGCTGCCTCCTGCACACTCCCTACTGGGGATGTGCCCGCAACCCAGGCACATGCCCTTGACCGGAATCGAACCTGGGACCTTTCAGTCCGCAGGCCGACGCTCTATCCACTGAGCCAAACCGGTTTCGGCTAAGAAAGAGCTTAAAAAAAAAAAAATCAATGCAGGTGAGTCCCTACTAGTAGAGAGGCCTTAGAGCACATGGCCCCTCAGGCCTGGCCACAGCATTCAGTGTGGCAGAGCCTGCAGTTGGTGAAAAGCTCCTTGGCGCCCTTTCCCCCTTCTCAATGCCTTAGTCCTGGTGTATCCCTTCTAGTGAGTGCACTCGTGTTGTAAGTCTTTGGAGATGCTTTTGAGATGAAAAGTGAATAGTCAAGTTTGAGACTCCTGGTTGTTGGTAGTTTTACTTTAAATTGTCTGAATTGGCCCTGTATTGACTTCCTCACTGTAAAAAAATTTGTCATAATTGCCTCTGAACTGACAGCCATTATAAGAAACAAGCGTATTTCCCCAGTGTCTTTGTAAAATGAATTGTGTTATTTCCTAGAGTGGGTGGGAGATAGAAGAGAAGGTGGCTGTTCTGCTAGAATGTAATAAATAGAGTCTAGTCTTCAGGTATTGTGATGATTGGTTTAATGTTCACATGGGCATTTAAGGACAGGCCATGTGTTTTAGGCATTTAAAATGATATCAGTAAAAAAAAAAAAAAAGTGATATTGGGGGCTATAATATTTTAGTTCAAATAATCACAACAGATTTTTAATTATTTTTCTATAAAATCCCTCAACTTTCACTCCTTTTTTCTTTGCCAGTGTGTAGAATTTGACAGCAGTATCGAGAGCTGATGAGGAGGAGAAGATGGAAAGGAGTCTAGCAACTTAAAAATCTCATAGCATTCTCTGTGAGGTGACTTTTTCTGTTGGTGGCGCAATTTATTTAAGATTTAAAGAAGGTACTAAGGCCTGTGATAGTATCATCATGTCATATCTGAGCTTACTGAAATGTTTCCTCCCTTTCCTTATTCTTTATATCACAGTTTGCTTTTTGTATTCTTAAGTTGACGCGTTTGTTTCCTATTAGTACTTGAAACACCATATGGCCACCATGAGTTCTAACAGAACGACTTCTAACGAGGAGGGGGAAGGCCTGTGTTCCCACCTTCCTATGAAATTTTGGCCTATTGACAAAACTACCCCCTTAGTTCTAAAGAGTATCTAAGCTTTTATTAATTTTGGTAAGAGCATTGCTGTATCTTTTTGATGTCACTTTTATTGCTAAGAGGTGCTAGGCATTTATTAGCCTGTCACCTTAAGGTTTGTCTAAATCAAATCTACCCAAACATAATATAAATTAGAAACCTGTACTTGTATTTTCTTATTAAAAAAAAACCCCAGTTAAATTTTACTATTGAACTGCGAGTCCTTTATAATGAGTACATAAAGTGAATATTAAATAACCAGTGGAGTGTGTTAAAATTAACATTTCTGTGTTTATTTTTGGTGACTTATTTCATGGTATTGTAATTATGGCTGTCAGACCTCCCTGACATGTTCTGAACGAAAAGTTTCCAGAGTCAGTTATGCTTATTTGCTGCTACTCTTGTTCTCCCTGTAGCTCAGTTAAGAAAAACGTGGTTAAGCCCTGGCTGGTGCGGCTCATTGGTTGAGTGTTGTCCATGCACCGAGAGGTCCACAGTTCGATCCCCGATCAGGGCCCATACCTGGGTTGTGGGCTCAATCCCCAGGAGGAGGGTGTAGGATGTAGCCAATCGATGTTTCTCTCATCAATGTTTCTCTCTCCCTCCCTCTATCTTTAAAATCAATAAAAACATTAAAAAACAAAATAAATAAGAGTACTGACTCCAAGGCCAGGCTGTCTGGGTTTGAAGCCCAGCTCTGCCACTTAGCTGTGGGACATTGGACACGTGACTTCCCTCTTAGTGTGTCAGTTTCCGGAGGATATCAGTAGTACCTGTCCCATGAAGTTGCTAGAAGGATTAAGTGAGTGAATGTATGTAGAGAGCTTGAAACAGTGCTTGGCACTCAGCACCATCAAGGACTGTACTGGCCAGTAACGGAGCGAGGCCCACGTTAATGCTCTCACTGGCGTGCCGTCTCCCTCGGCAGCCATAAGCAAACGCTTTCTTTGGCCACACGCACACTAGAGTAGGTTCTTCAGGGCACAGGGCACGGTGGGTCAGGGTTGTCTTCAGAGCACACGCCTCTCTCCGCATCCATTTTCATCTCAGTCCCCATTTTCCGTCTAGCCTCCATCCCGCTGCCTGTATCTCACACAATGGATTTGTGCTGTAAACGGATCCGCTCTCCCAGGGCCAAAGACTGTGTTGCACAGAAACACTACAAAATAACACATCAATGTCTTTTAAATGTGATACTAAACTGTTCATCAGCTTGGAGGCTTTTCAGGCGTCTGTGGTGGGAAACCTGAATCAAGTCAAGGTGCTCCCTAACAGGGAGCAATGGACCGGGGTTTTCAGTACCCCCCACTCTCCAGGCCAGGGCGTCAGCGCTGCTTACAGGAACTTTCCACGGTTTTACCAGTTCTAGGATCCTTAGGGCAAGGGAACAGCAATAGAAAGAAGGACCCAGGGACACATAGGAGTCATGTGTGTCTCGGGGCCAGGACTTTCTCCGTGAGGAGTGGGTGAAGTCATTTTCCAGCGAGTGGCTCCCCAGCCCTAAAGCATTTGCTCCCGTAAGTGCCCATAGCACCTGTGGGTTCCTGTGTCTGTACCTGTCTCTGTGTTAGGGTAGTGTCGTTATTACAGAGGCTCGTTCTGGCCTTAACCACAGCTGCTCTTTGGCTGAAAGCCAGTTACAGGATCAAAGCCTGCCTTAAAGGTGCAGACACACTGAGAAATTCACCAGACGCGTATTTTATTTGCTTTCTTTTTCTGCCAGAGAGAATGTTAAACCAGGATCACTTCAGAAGATTTGGAAGCCAAATCTCTATAGCTCTATAGCACTTTATCAAAATTGTCCAAATATTTGCCAAGCACCAATTTTAGCTTTATTTGGCCTCGTTTTTTAAAAGTAATTTTTTGGCAACTTCCACTGGTATGGTTATTGTTACAAAATTATATCGTTTCTGGGGTATGTTTGATGTCAAAGCAATGTATGTCCTTACAAAAATGAATTTACAACTAGTAGCAATTTACCTAAAGCTCTTTAAAACAGAGAAAAGATTTTCAACAAATTTTAAGATATTTAAGATGTATGTATATTTATATATAATATATATATACCACACACACTTGTGTAACTTAGTATTCTTAATCTACTAATCTGCTCTAATTCCCCTTGAAGTTAAAAGTATTCTTCTCAAACTTAAAAATGAAGCATCTTTGCTAAGCCATTAAGTATGAACTCTATGACTAAATTTCTCTAGGAATATGTATGGGGGAGAGAAAGTAGCCAGTAGGGTTTATATGAATATGGACAATAGTAGATTATAGATAAAGTGTCGCTTGAGGTTGTTATGAGGATTCCACAACATAAACTTACGAAGTTTAGGAAAATGTATGGTATTTAAAGCATACAGTTACTATATTGTTCACTAGCAGATAATCTGCAGAAAATTTTTGACTATGGTGTTAATAAGCCATTAAGATCAGTGCTGAACTCACTCCTGCTTGTGGATTTAACCATCATCAGTCAGTTTCTTGAATTTTTGTCAGAAATAGAAGCTGAATATTCTGACATGCCTTACTACACAACAATTTGATGGCTTAGCAATGGTAAAGTTTTCTTGTAATTTTTTGAGTTCAGGGCTGATACTGAAATTTTTCTGAATGAGAAGAATCATTTTCAACTATTATTGAACAATGAATGGCTTTGGAAATTAGCTTTTGCTGCAGACTTCATAATGTTTTTAGTGAATTCACTCCAAAATCACAAGGCAAATAAATCATCACTTATATGCAAACTTTGTATTGCAGTAAAGACACTTGGACAACTAATGTTTGACATGTACGTTGTCAAGCTGCCTAATACACTGAACTGTCAAAAGTTGCACCACAGGTGAGATCTCCATTTGTACACAAATTTACCACAGATGTGATTTCCAAACACAGATTATAGTTCTAGCAGGGATCTTGCATGTTGATGTGAATACAAAGGAAATTTCCATATTTCAGAATCCATTTACCTGTGCACTTAAGCAGTTTACACCAAGCCTTCAAAATGAAATATGCAAGATGTTATTACAGAATTAGCCTTAACAGATGAATATTTATAATTTTGATGAAAGGAACCTCAACCTGGCACGTATGATCCCTCCCAAGTCCATTCTTATTAGTAGACCTGTATTACAAAAACATTGTAGCCAATTATTCTATTTTGAATATCATCAATAAAAAATTTGTGGAAATTTGTTTTCTCTCTTGTTATATAAGTACCTACTTAACATCCTCAATTTGATATCTTGACCCTCTGAGTCTAAAATATAAAATACTTAACTATCTGGTCCTTCACAGAAAAAGTTTGCTGACCCTGCCCTAGAGTTGACTTTGTTGGGTGGGGAGCAGGTCCTGGCAGCAGTGAGGCCAGGAAAGCATGTTCCAGAAGCAGCGGGAGCTGGATTCTCAGATTCCAGCATCAGCGGCTCGGCCCCTGTTGCCTCCACGTACACGGTGCTGCTGCCGGCATCTCTGATCCCTTCCTGCTGATTCCGTGTGTTCCCGTTCTCCCCGCACCCTCCCCAGAGAGGGACACACAGGATGAATCTGTTCAGTGAGACGGTTGGAATGGGATTTGAAGTTTAGATGGGAGTCAAGATGGTGGCTGAGCACTTGATTTAAGTGCTATAATTTACTGACTTACTGTTATCCCTTCTGTGTCATCACTCTTGGTTTAGGGGGGCAAGTGATTACTTTTAGATTTCAGGTAGCCTGAATTTTGCTGTTTGTTTAGAATTTCAGAAAATAAAGATACTCCAATAATGTTGAACATATTACTTGTTTTTTTAAAAAGCTGGATTTGATTTTATAAGTTTTGAGAGAAAAGTATTAATAGTTTTGTAAAACAATTTAGCACGATGATACGTTATGATGCTATCTATATAAAAATACTGGGAGGAAATTTACCAAAAGGCTAGCATTATTAGTGGTGGGATGAAGGGTGATTTTGCCCTTTAAGTGGGCATGTTTCTTCCATAATAATCCTTTACATGTACAAGTGAACCACTATTGGGGTAGTTAATGTGATGTTTTTGGGAAGGAGTGAAAGCTGGTTTTGCTTTAAAGCCAGCCCCCAGTGGGGCAAGCATGAAGGCACTGCTCCTCCGCCAAGTGAAGCCAGGACCAGCCGCTGTGTCCTCCAGGCTCTGTGGAGCCCTCTGCTGGCCAGAGCCGTGGCTTTCCCTGGCAGATCTACCTCCTAGGCCTGAGTGGTTTCCGACTCCTCATGGCCACACTGGGCCTCTCAATTTGAGTGCGCGGCTGTGTTCCCGGGAGATGGAAGTGAAGAATTTAGTCCGATGGCCCTGTGCCCTCCCCAGCTCTTGGAAGATGGAGGGGGGGGCGGGGCGGTGAGTCTTCCCTCCTTGGTTAGACCCCTGGGCCTCGTGGGTTTCCTGAGAGCTGGTTGAACTGAACAGTGAGTCTCAGCCTATTTAGTTTCTTCAGTCCTGTGCGTTCACACCTGTAAAATGGAAAGGTGGGTCGGAGCTCAACAGGACAGTGCATTTCCACCGATCATTTCTGTTTCACTTCAATCCGTGAAAATACAAGAGCGATTTCCACGTGGTTTTCTCCTTGCCTTGTGGGCACTGCATTGCCCATTGGCACAAGGTGGAGAGGGTGGGGGAAGGGAGATGTTGGTTCCTAGGTGGTGGATGGTAAGTTCCATTCGTGACGTAAGCAGAAGGTTAGACGTTTCCTTCATCTCATCAGAGTTGATTGAAAGTGGGCTCCCTGCTGCCTAGATGGTCCTTGGGGCCTCCCCTCCTGAGGGGCTGGTAGCAGGACCGCCCGCTGTCTGCTGGGGCCCAGGCTTCCTGCGCTGCCACGCTGCCCACAGGGAGGAGGCCTGGCTTCGGGGTTAGTGCCCTGCCGCTGGCGGCAGCATGAAACAGCCGCTGGTGTTCTGTGGACTTGGCCCTTTCTGAGACACTTTTATTTCTGAGACACTTTTATTTCTTGTTACAGTCATCCAGCAAATGTCCCATGTCCTCCAGCTCCAGGTGCTGCTCTAAGCCTGGGCTGTTGCTTCAGGTCAGGTGTGGCTCCTTCCACACTCCCTTCTGCCCTTCTAGAAGCATCCTCCTCCCTGCCATCCAGTGCTCTCTATGGAGTATTTGTAGCTGCTTTGTTCGGGCCTGAGGGAATGAGTACAGGCTGCACCACCTGCCTTGGGGGAGGGGTGGCAAGTCTAGGAAAGCCTCCACCTGGACCCGCAGAGTGAACAGATGGCTGGACGGATGCTTTGTAAGGGGGAGGGGGACCTGGGGCCCTTCACCGGGTGGCGCATGGGCCAGGGGCTTTGGGGATGTCTTGGCTGTTACCTTCAGAGCGAAGGAGAGAGGTGAAGGTTGGGAGGAAGCCAGAAGGCCAGACAGAACCCCCAGGGGCCCAGGACAGTCAGGATGTAAATACCCAGCTGCTGCAGGTACACGTTTGGGAGATGAGCGGTCGGCCACAGGCAAGGCTGAGAGGGAGGTTTTCTTCAGATGCTGCTAACCGAACTCCTGCCTGAACACTCCCCTGGGCGGTGCTGGGAAATGCCTCTGGGACGAGGTAGGTAGACAGGACAGTAGGACTGAGCCAGTAATTGAGAGGATGCCTTGTGACCTGGGCTCTCAGCTCCCAACAGCAGCCTCCCTGGCCATCAGCCTGGAGCCCCAGGCTGCTCCTGGGACGGGGAGGCCTCCAGCAATTGGCAGGCACATCTGGGCAGCAGAGAACCCCGCAGGGAGTCTGCGGGAGGCTCCTCACCTCTGGTTTGCAGCCTTTGATGGGAAACCAGGGAGCCTTCACTGGTAATGATGGCAGACAGCTGACTGCCGAGGGCCCTGAGGTCCCTGGTGCCCACCGTTCAGGCTGGCTTAGGACCTGGGCATCGGGAGAGATCCACAGGCTGAGGTCCCGCCTTTGCTCTGGGCTCTTCCGGTGTCCCCATGACACTAGCACCCAGAGCAGGGCCCTCGGGGGACATGTGGCCAGCTTCTTGCTGGGCGACCGGAGGCTTCATTCTCCGCCCCGGCCCACCCCATGGGGCTGTCCCTGCAGGTACCTGAAGGAGTTCCGCACGGAGCAGTGCCCGCTCTTTGTGCAACACAAATGCACGCAGCATCGGCCCTACACCTGCTTCCACTGGCACTTCGTGAACCAGCGCCGCCGCCGGTCCATCCGCCGTCGGGACGGCACCTTCAACTATAGCCCCGACGTCTACTGCACCAAGTACGACGAGGCCACGGGCCTCTGCCCGGAGGGCGACGAGTGAGTGTCTCGACCCGCCCTCAGAAGTGCCCCCCGCCTCCTGGGCCAGAGGTCCTAGGCCAGGCAGAGTCTGAGCAGCCAGCTGCTTTGGGGGGCACTGTTGCAGCCTGGCCCAGCTTCCTGTGGCCTGGACCTGGGGGAGGCCCCTCTCCTTTTCCCACTTGCGGGAAACCCTACACGGGCCTTTCTCCTGCTAAGCCCAAGGGCCACATCAGAACCGAGGTGGCTCTCACCATCAGTGCACGGCCGCTCAGAGCCCAGCACATCCTGAGATGGATACATGGACAGACCACCTTCATTCAGCTGCAGGGGCCACAGCTGAGCGACCCCCCCCTTTTCCATGTTTCAGATGCCCGTTCCTGCACCGGACCACAGGGGACACTGAGCGCAGGTACCACCTGCGTTACTACAAAACTGGAATCTGCATCCACGAGACGGACTCCAAAGGCAACTGCACCAAAAACGGCCTGCACTGCGCTTTCGCCCACGGGCCCCATGACCTCCGCTCCCCCGTCTACGACATCAGGTGGGCTGGACGCCACGCTGGGGTGATGGCTGTGGGCTGGGGTGGGGGCCTGGCTGCTGGCACGGTGAGTACCACAGGTGGATCGCAGGACTGGCACTCCGGTGCCTCCCCCTCATGCCCTCCCCCTCTTCTCCCCTCCCAGGGAGCTCCAGGCCATGGAGGCCTTGCAGAACGGCCAGGCCCCCGTGGAGGGCAGCATCGAGGGTCAGTCCGCTGGGGCTGCAAGCCACGCCATGATAGAGAAGATCCTCAGTGAAGAGCCGCGGTGGCAAGGTAACGGCCACAGACGCCAGGCCCCCCAACAGGCCTGTCCGCACCCTGCTCCTGCGCAAAGGATCGGCTCACCACCACCGCTGCAGGGAGGGCGCACCCCTCACCCCCTTACATCCAGCCAACAGCCCCAGGGGCACTTCTGGGGAGTTTCCCCAGACATGCCTTGGTCTGCTCCCATCATCCCAGGTGCACCCCACATTTCTCAGGGGCTTTCACACATGTGTACTTGTGCACGTGTATAAGTACATGTGTTCTTGAACCGCCCACGGGTGCCCTCTTACCCTGTGAGCGTTATGTCCAGTGAGGACAGCATCCTCCTGACGTCTGGCCTGGCTTATCTCAGTCTCCACTTTGGCCCTTGAAAAGGCGGCCCTGCTCCCACCTCTCTCAGGAGCCTCAGCTCCTAGACCCTTCCAGTGGCTTCTCCTTTCCCTTTCCCTTCCCCCACCCCCCGCCTGACCCCCGCCTCTGGCCCGTGCAGAGACCGCGTACGTGCTGGGGAACTATAAGACGGAGCCGTGCAAGAAGCCGCCGCGGCTGTGCCGCCAGGGTTATGCCTGCCCCTACTACCACAACAGCAAGGACCGGCGGCGGAGCCCCCGGAAGCACAAATACAGGTCCTTTCCCAGGCAGGGCCGCCAGGGAGGGAGGGTGGCAGGGATGGGGTCCAGCAGGGCGGCTTCCACTGTGCTCCCGGATTCGGGGAGGCCCAGGGACAAGGGGCTGGTCAGGATAGCAGGACGGGAGCCCTCCGGGTCCTCCCAGCATGAAAGGAGGATCTGGGGTCCGACCCTCTGAGGCCCCTTCAGCTCTAACCCAGAGGGGTGTCTGTAGGGCTGAGCCATGATGGAGAAAGTGTGGTGGCTGCGGCGTGGCTGTCCTTGGGCCCCATAGTGCTCAGTGGGAGGAGCTGGGTGACGGGCAGAGCTGAGCAGAGCAGCAGGGCCCGCTTCTGGGTCTGGGGCAGGGATCTAGTTGGCATCCCTCACATCCTGATCTCTCCCTCTGGCATCCATGTGCCCCACCCTCTCACTGGACCAGGTCGTCTCCATGTCCAAATGTGAAACACGGGGATGAGTGGGGAGACCCGGGCAAGTGCGAGAATGGAGACGCCTGCCAGTACTGCCACACCCGCACGGAGCAGCAGTTCCACCCGGAGGTGGGCCTGGGGCGGGGCCGGGCCCCTCCGGGCGGGTGGCCTCACACAGCCTCTGGGGAAGCAAGGCAGAGCCCACCCTGACTCCATCCTGGAAGAGGGAACAGAGCCACAGGCTCCCCGACCGGCAGTGCCTAAAGGCTCCCTGCCCCTTCATTCAGCGGCTTCCCTTGTTCTGAGCCCCGCTCACCAAGCAGCCCTCTGCTCCCAGGCTGTTCCTCCCAGGCCTGGCAGAGAGAGCACGGCGCCCTGGCCATGATGGGTTTTGCACCATGAGTGGTGCTTACAATCCAGGTAAAAAATAAAGCCCTGGACAGTTGTGTTCCAGACCAGAGCCTGTGAGCCTGCGTACCAGCAGCCTCCCAGGCATAGCTCCCCGGCCCCTGGCCCCTGGCCTGGCCTGGAGCCATATCAATGTGCGAGGTCTTGTGTAGGTACGTCGAGGCACATGCTGTCCCTTCCCCTGGTTCCGTGGAGCCCAGCACACCCTGAGAGAGACACACAGACAGACCACCTTATGGGCCACAGGCAGCAGGGTGGGAAGTTAGGCCCAGCATAGGTCCCAACCCAGGGTGCCCTGGGCAAGCAGGTGCTACCTGCGATCTTGGCTCTCTCAGTGCCCAGGGACATTCAGGGGCACAAACCAGCCCTGGCCAAGACCCTGAGTGGCGAGCAACAAGGGAAGAGCCCTGTGAGGGTGGGTCAGGGCTGGTTTGATCCCAGGAGGGAGGGTGCCCTCGGCATGGGGTGGCAGTGTCTGCTTCAGGAGTTTGAGTAGGAAGCTGGCAGGGAGACACCTGGGGAAGCGGAACGGGAAGGAGAAGGAGATGGCCGTCTAACCGCCATGCCAGGGGCACCCGCCTGCGTCTGCCAAGCCTGACCACCTGCCTGCGCTGTCCCTGCAGATCTATAAGTCCACCAAGTGCAACGACATGCAGCAGGCGGGCAGCTGTCCCCGCGGACCTTTCTGCGCCTTCGCCCACGTAGAACGTAAGCTGCTCCCTTTGTCCTGAGGCAGTGTCCTCGCCCCGCGCCCCTCCTCCCCCTGCGCAGGCTCTGGCAGGGTGACACCCTCCAGGCAGGTCCCAGCAGTCACCCCGTGCCACGCGCGTGGCAGACATGACTAGCTGAGCGTGGCTCTCTGCCCTGCTGAGCCCTCCCTGCTGAGAGCAGGGCTGTCCCTCAAAATGCCACGCTGCTCCCTTAGGTCCGATTCGCGGCTCAGGCTCTAGAGTCCTGCAGTCGGGGCGCAAGTCCCCGCTCTTCGGTTCCCTAGCTCTGTCACCTTGGTCGTCTTACCTTGCCTCCCTGAGCCTCAGTTTCCTTATCTATAAAATGGAGGCTGGTCTTGTCTTCATGGTGAAGACTCGCCGTTAATGCAACTTGCACACGATATTGGTAGAGATGAGGTGGGCGCCTTCCCTTTAGGTGCAGGGGTGCAGGGTCCTGGGAAGGAGACACAGGTGCTGTCTGGCCCAGAGCCTGCCGACACCGGCCCGTGTCTTGCAGAGCCGCCCCTCAGTGACGAGCTGCAGCCTTCCTCCGCTGTGTCCAGCCCCACGCAGCCGGGGCCCGTCCTGTACATGCCATCTGCTGCCGGAGACTCGGTGCCCGTGAGCCCCTCCAGCCCACATGCCCCTGACCTCAGCACTGTACGTGCCTGTCCAGGGGATGGGTGGGCACCTGCCTCTCATGTCCCTCACCCCTCTCAGCCTGGGCTTGGGGAGGAGGCCTTGGGCTTCTCCCCCCTTTTTTTAATGTATATTTTTATTGATTTCAGAGAGGAAGGGAAAGGGAGAGAGAGATAGAAACATCAATGATGAGAGAGAACCATTGATCGGCTGCCTCCTGCACGCCCCCCACTGGGGATCGAGCCCGCACCCCAGGCCTGTGCCCTGACGGGGAATCGAACCATGACCTCCTGGTTCAGAGGTTGAGGCTCAACCCCTGAGCCACACCAGTCGGGCTGGGCTTCTTCCCTTTCTGCCCCAGGGTTATTTTCTCTGTCAAAAGTGGGTGGTGGGTGGGGCTTAGTGTCCCCAGAGCCTGCATTAGTCAGCCCAGGTAGTGCTGGTAGAGGGGACAAAGCCTTCTGTCACTGCCACCCCCCCCCCCCCCACACACACACACAGTTCCCGCATGAGGTCTGGGTCTCCTGGGTGGGCTGCTGCCCATTGGCCGGTGGAGGGCAGGCCGTGCCCTGGCCTGCATTTTGCCCACCAGCCCGCTCCCTTCCTTCCCGCAGCTCCTCTGTAGAAACAGCAGCCTGGGCAGCCCGTCTAACCTCTGCGGCTCCCCCCCGGGCTCCGTGAGGAAACCCCCAAACCTGGAGGGCATTGTCTTCCCTGGGGAGTCCGGCCTGGCCCCTGGCAGCTATAAGAAGGCTCCTGGCTTCGAGAGGGAAGACCAGGTGGGAGCCGAGTTCCTGAAAAATTTTAAATGCCAGGTAAGGGGTGAGGGGCGGCCCGGTGAGGTTAGCCTTCTGCTCCATGGAGCAGCTTGACCCGCAGCTAGGAAGCCCCCTCCTCAGCCTCCAAGCCTGAGCAGAGTGAGGAAGGCCGGCCCTTTTTACAGATGAAGATGGGGAGGCTAGAGAAGCTGAGTACCCCACCCGGTGTCACAGAACTTTAATGGGGGGGACCCCACAGCCGGCCTTTCCCCTTCCCTGTGCTGCCTGATGGGGCCATCCCTCACTGGGCTTCTCTGACGCTAGGAGTCGCCAGGAAGAGAGGCACAGCCCCTTGGTTCCTGGGCGAGGGAAGGAGTAGGCATGAGAGGGAGAGCCAGGGGCATGCGCGTGAAGGGGGAGTGCAGGTGGCTGTCCCTGCAGCCTCAGTGAGCCATGGCAGGTGGGTGATGCTTGGGAGGACTCCTGGGCTCAGAGGCCTCCACAGCACCACATTCATCGCCTGCTCTCTGACCTTCCTCAGGCCAAGTTAAAACCCCACTCCCTAGAGCCCAGGAGTCAAGAGCAGCCTCTGCTTCAGCCCAAACAGGTACCAAACTCTCAGCCCCCTTCTGGCACCTGCTGTGGCCAGGCCAGGCCCACAGCCCCAGGAGGCTACAGAGAGCGGGGGGCATGCTTTCCCCCCAAGTTGAGGGCAGGATTAAGGTGGGGCACCAGCCCCAATCCAGACAGGGTGGGTCAGGCCCTAGAGCCCCTCACCTCCTAGTCACTCATCAGTCAGTCAAAAGTACTTACTGAGTGTCTACACTGCCAGGCACTGGACTCACTGCTCCCTTTCCCTATGCAAGAATGTAGGGGTGAGTGGCCCTGTAACCTCCAACCTTCCAACTGGTGTTGAGTGGGTGGGGCCCCATCTGGGCGTGGGGGCAACCAGACTAGGGCTGATGCCCCATTTCCTTCTGCCCCACCCAGCGCCTGGTCGGGGCCTCCTGGGCGGGCATCTCATTGCCTCTCCTTACTCTCTCGTTGCAGGACATGCTGGGCATCCTCCCCGTGGGCAGCCCCCTGACCTCAAGCATCTCTTCTAGTATCACCTCCAGCCTGGCAGCTACTCCCCCCAGCCCCGCGGGCACCAGCAGCATCCCTGGCATGAATGCAAACGCTCTGCCCTTCTACCCCACCAGTGACACGGTAGAGTCGGTCATAGGTAATTAGGCCATTTCTGTTGCCAAGTCCAGGCCTGGATCTGGACTCAGAGGCACGAGGTCTCTGGAGTGAGACTCGGGCTTTAGACATCTGACTGGGGTCGGAGGGCAAGCACTCTGGCCTTTGAGCTAAAGAGGAGATGAGCCCTAACCGGTTTGGCTCAGTGAATAGAGCATTGGCCTGCGGACTGAAGGGTCCTGGGTTCGATTCCGGTCAACGGCATGTGCCTTGGTTGCGGGCACATACCCAGTAGGGGGTGTGCAGGAGGCAGCTGATCGATGTTTCTCTCCCATCGATGTTTCTAACTCTCTATCCCTCTCCCTTCCTCTCTGTAAAAAATCAATAAAATATATTTAAATGAAAGAGGAGATGGACCCAAGGTGTAGGGCCAGGGCCAGCCCTTGGAGCACAGCCGCCTCTTCCCTGGGCGAGTGTGGCCTCCTTCCACGACAGGTGTCCCGCCGCGCCCACTCCCTCGCAGCTGGGTTTCCTTGTGCAGTGAACAGGCTGCTCGGCGTCCTCGGGGTCCCTGGCCATCGAAGCTGCGGCTCTTCCCCTTCAGCATCACTGATGGGCGCCACTTTGTGGCAGGCCCTAGTGTAGAGACGGGGGTTCCAGACCCGAAGACATCAAGGAGGGACACTGCTCCACCCTCCTAGGCCGGTCAGCAGAGGGGAGAGCACATTTGTCGAGCACCTCCTATGCTTTAGCCACTGAAGGCCCAGAGACAACCTGCCCTCAGTAGCTCAGAGATGAGATGTGTGAACCCTAACATCAGGAGGCAGGAACCGACCCTCCCGGGGGGTCCAGGAAGGCTTCAGAAGGAGACCATGGCGCTGGACTTGCTAGGCAGACAGCATCGTGTGACAGGAGCAGCCCAGCCCCAGGCAGAGGCTCAAGAGAGGACGGTCCAATGGGACTGGAGTGTGAAGATGAGGCGGGGGCAGGAGATGAGGTGGTAAAGGGCAGGTGGGTTCAAGCGGCGAGGCCTGGAGCTTGGGGATTGTGTGCCCAGGGAGACTGGGAGGCTCAGACCCTGATCGCTCTGCTCCTAGAGTCTGCCCTGGATGACCTGGACCTCAACGAGTTTGGGGTGGCCGCCCTGGAGAAGACTTTCGATAGCAGCACCGTGCCCCACCCGGGCATCACCACCATCGGTACTGGGCTGCGGTGGGCAGGGTGGCGGGAGGGCTCCGGGGGTCCGTCTGGCCCAGGGTGGGTGGATGGAGCAGTGCCCTACTTGGCATGGCCCCGCATGGCTTCCCTCCCTCACCCGGCCCCTCCCGGCCTCTCTTGCAGGCGGCAGCTTGCTGCAGAGTTCTGCGCCGGTGAACATCCCGGGCTCCTTGGGCAGCTCCGCCTCCTTCCACTCAGCATCCCCGTCCCCTCCCGTCAGCCTCTCTTCACATTTCCTGCAGCAGCCCCAGGGCCCCCTGAGCCAGTCAGAAAACACATTTCTGGGGACCTCAGCATCACATGGATCTTTGGGTAAGAAGTGGCTCACTGAGACCTGGGAAGGAACTGGGCTTTTGGAAAGTGCCTTTGGCCTCTTTGTCCGGGGCTGGAGACTGCAGAGGGGAGGTTAGAGCAGGGCTCTGGGCTGGGAGGTGAGTCAGGCTCCTGTCCCATGCCTCCCTTAGCTGTGTGATCCTGGACAGGTGACTCAGTATCTCGGCCTTAGTTTCTCCTGCTGTAAAATGGCTATAGTGGCAGCACCCACCTCATATGGTGGCTGTGAGGCACAGGCCAGTGCGCACTGAGAAGCAGTTCAGAGCCGCCAGGGCCTGGTCTGCTCCTCATGTCAGTGTGGCGGTTCTGCCCAGGCGCCCAGGGCTCCGGAGGCAGGCTCACAGCAGCCGGTCACAGCCGCCTGTCCCAGGAGGCCAAGGGAGAGGTCTGACCGGCTCAGGCCTGGCTCAGCGTGGCCTTCCTGGCAGGAAGAGGCACCAGGGAGACCCTGCTCCAGGCCCGAAGGCCTTTGGCTGAACTGGGGGTTCTGGAGGGTAGGGCCAGGCATAGTGGTTGGAGGTGCGTGCAGACCTGCGGGTCCGCTACCTGCCACGTGTAGGAACACGAATATTCACCGAGGTAACAGCCAAGCCAGTGACAAGCAGAGACCAACCTGCTGCCTCTCCATGAACAGCTGCTGCTACTTCCCCACCCCCCACAGCTCCTTAAGCTCAGAAACCCCCTCCCCGGAGGGTGCTGGCACCTGCGCACCCGGCCCCGGGCTCTGGCCGGGTTTGGGACCTTCCCTCATCTCACTGCAGAGGACAGGGCGGCGCAGTGATTTCTTAGCACCCTTTCCGTTTGTTTTATTTTTCAGTTAGTTTACTTGCAATGTTACTTTGTACTGGTTTCAGGGGTACAGCATAGCGGCTGACAGTCAGATCCTTTACAGGGGCCCCCGTTTCCCGCCGACACCGTGCAGTGATTACGGTCTCACTGACCACATGCCCTGCGCTGTGCTTTGCCTCCCCAAGCACCTGCAGTTAGAAGGTGTCTGTTCTGTGTTGACACTTCAGCCTCCTATTTGTCTGACTTGTCCCCTGTTCTGAAGGCCAGCAGCTCTGCACACTGGCCACACATCCCTTCCTTCCCCAGGCGGTCACTGAGCAGTTTCATAGGTACAGTGTGAGCTGCACTGTCCCTGCCCGCCTGGCGCCGTGGCCCTGGGGGAGGCAGGGGACAGACGTGAGGTCATACTGAGAGCAGTTGTGTGGAGTCAGAGGACTTGGGCTGGGATTCCGAGTAAGAGAGGAACCTCACCTAGAGGTCAAGAGGGCCCTCTGGGGGAGGAAGTGGGGAGGGGCAAGGGTATAGGGGAGATGAATGGTGATGGAAAAAATTAAATAAATAAAAAATTTAAAAAGAGGGCCCTCTCTGAGGAGTGGCTGCTCTCCGAGAGAGCCAGTGCGCTGAGCGTGGGGCGAGGCGGGGCAGCGCCTGCTGCTGGATGTGTGTCGCTGCAGTGATCTGGTCCCCGCCTCGGGCAGGCAGGCGGGCTCTGAGCCAGTTCACACGGCGGGGTCTCCACACAGGACACGCCGTCACGTTGCGGGTGCACTGGTGTTGCTTGGAGGACACTGTCTTAAATCCATTTGGTTCCAGAAAATCCTGGCTGGATTAGTGGGAAAGGAGGCATGAAAGGAGTCCCTAGAACAGTGGGGGCAGGATGAGGCCAGAGGTGGCTGTGGGTCCTGCTCTGGGGTCTAGGGCTGCCCCAAGGGCCCCAAGCAGGGCACACAGTGTCAGCCAGTGTCTGGGGGACAGGTGAGTGGGTGAGCGTGAGTGGGTGCGGGGCGTGAGTGGGCCGCCTGGCAGACGGGAAAGGAGGCCGTGCGAGTCGAGAAGCCTGTGTCCTGGCCTCCACTTACTGCCATAAAGCGGGGGTGGCCGCGGGCTCTGGCTCTTCCTGCTCCGCAGCTCTGCTGTCATCGGAGGTCTGGCCTGTCTTTTCCCCTGACGCCCCTCCCAGCCCTCACCCTGGCGCATGAAGGCTCCCTCCGTGCAGTCTGAGTCGCCACCACAAATGAGCACCTCACAGGCTGCTCTCCGTGCAGCGCTCCCCAGGCCATCACCCCATCCTGCAGATGAGGATGTTGAGACTCACAATTTAAGTGGCAGCTGATAAGTAGCAGTTGGCATCACAGTAGGTCTAACTCAACTGCAGCACCTACAGGTCCCCACCAGACTCCCCGGCCTGGCACTGGCAGAGCCTGGCACCGAGGCCCCTGGGAGCCCTGGCAGGGCCGGGTGGGCCTCCAGAGCGCTGAACTTCCTCCCCTCCCTGGGGCAGGTCTGAACGGCATGAACAGCAGCATCTGGGAGCACTTTGCCTCTGGAAGCTTCTCCCCGGGTACATCCCCTGCCTTCCTGTCAGGACCCGGGGCTGCTGAGCTGGCCCGGCTTCGGCAGGAGCTCGAGGAAGCGAACAGTACCATCAAGCAGTGGGAGGAGTCCTGGAAGCAGGCCAAGCAGGTACGGGCCCCCACGCCCACCCTCCCCAAGGCCTGGTGGCATCCAGCTCGTGTCCCTCACACAGGGCACAGGGGTGGGAGGCCGGGGTCCCCGGAGGACAGACCAGAAACTTGGTTTTGTTCTCCTTCCCCCAGGCAGGAGCCTGGGTGGCCGGTGCCCCAGACCTGGATCTCTGAGCTGTTCACGTGGTCTGGTCCCAGCACCACTTGGGCTCTCCTAAGAAGCCCTGACTCCAGGGCTCACGTCCAGGTTCTAGGTTCTGAGATGGGCCCTCTGTCCAGGGGCAGCTATTCCGGGCCCAGCCCCCTTCCCTGCCCACAGAGGGTCTCCTACAGGTCCTGAACCTCCCTTCTCTGCAGGCAGCGTCAGCTTCCTCCCTGCCCCCTCCCCAGACAGCTGACCCAGCTCCCCAGCAGGCCCCGCAGCCACAGTGGCTCATACAGGCTCCCAGCGCTCCGCTCCCAGGGGACGGAGGCAGGGGCCACCGTGACCAGGTGCTGCGTGTTTGGCCCACAGGCTTGTGATGCCTGGAAGAAGGAGGCAGAGGAGGCTGGTGAGCGGGCCAGTGCGGCGGGCGCCGAGTGTGAGTTGGCCCGGGAGCAGCGGGACGCGTTGGAGGTGCAGGTGCAGAAGCTGCGGGAGGAGCTAGAGCGGCTACACTCAGGGCCCGACCCGCAGGCCCTGCCCGCCTTCTCCGACCTGGAGGCCCTCTCGCTCTCCACCCTCTACTCCCTCCAAAAGCAGCTGCGGGCCCGCCTAGAGCAAGTGGACAAGGTCAGCCTAGGAGGTCAGGGAACACTGGGTGGGGGTATCTGAGGCCACAGCCAGTGTTTGGACGCTGGGGGGTCCTCACTGCTCCGGGGATGCCATCCTGCTGGAGGGGAGCTAGGAAGGGAATGCCACTCACTGGGGAGGGAGGAAGCAGGAGGTGGGTCCGCGCCCACCCCAGCACTTTTGAGGGCAGGCGCTGACCTAAGTCACATCCTGATGGCTTCTCTGAACCAGCAGATGTTCCAGAATGGGGAGGTCCCCAGGGGCACTCTGGCTGCATCCTGCGGCGCACAGGGGATGGGGGAGGCCGGGGGTCCTGGAGAACAGCAGACACTCACAGGAGGCCATGCACCCTCAGGGCTGTCTGCCCTCTCCAGGCGCCATTGTCCTCGTTTGGGGACCTAGGGTCACTGCAAGATGAGTGCGAGGAAAAGCCCGCGGGATGAGGCCGCAGAGCAGCCTGGCCCTCCCCCGGCTCCCACTCCCCGACTCAGCCCCCAGCCAAAGCGGAAATCTGGAGTCTTGAGATGATGTGATCGGCCTGACCCTGACGTGTCCGCCAGGGCCTGCACACATGCCTCCTGAGCACTGTGCCTCCGTTTCCTGGCCCAAGGCCCGGCTGGTGACCGTGTCCCTGTCCCCGCAGGCCGTGTTCCACATGCAGTCGGTGAAATGCCTTAAGTGTCAGGAGCAGAACCGCGCGGTGCTGCCGTGCCAACATGCCGTGCTGTGCGAGCTGTGTGCCCAGGGCAGCGAGTGCCCCGTCTGCCAGCCGGGCCGGGCCCACGCCCTCCAGTCGTGACCCTGCAGGCCCGGCCCCGGCCTGGCTCACATCTTCCCACCTAGGACTTTTTAAAGTATATATATATATATATGTATGTATGTATGTATGTATGTATGTATATGTATATGATTATGTATATGTATACATCTCCGTGCGTGTGCAGGTATGCGTGGGCGAACAGTGTGACAGTGTCTGTGTGTATATCTGTGTGTAGATATAGACACACACTTTAAAACAGACTTACCAAGCACTTTTTAAAAGAAGAACTATTTTGCAGTCCTCCCCTGCCCACTCCCACCTCCCCCTCCCTCTTCTCCCAGCGCCTTCCGGCAGGGAGTCCCGTTGTCTCTTTTATATGCAGGACTAACTATTTTTAACTTTTCCTGGGGCCTGAGCAGGGGAGGGGAGAGGAGAGGCCTTCAGGTCCCCCACTTCCTAGGCCAGGGCCAGGGCCTTGGAGGCCCAGGCAGACCTGCTTCCGGCTGTGAGGCCTGAGGGGAGTGCTGGGGTCCAGGCCAGCCTGGCTCCTGGGTTTACCAAATGCATATTTAGTTCGGGGCTGGCAGGCCCAAGTAGCCCCGCTCCCAACCCCAGGCCCTTGAAGCCCTTGAGGGTCAAGGCCTGGGAGTTGGACCCCTCAGGTTCCTGAGGCAGGGGGTCTGCCTCAGTCCTCCCCCGTCCAGAGCAGCCTCCCTGGCCCCAGGGCCACCTACCAGGCTGGCACTGCCCTCTCCATCACCCCCTGCTGCCTTCAGCTGTCCCCCCTGATGGCTGCGGACTGAGGACCAGGGGCCTCAGGCCCTGCCCCCCCTCCGCCAGGAGGGGCTCCGAATGCATTCCTTGGTGCTCTCTGAGTGCAGCTGCCGTCCTGCCGCTTTGGCCGGACGCCGTGTGCATGTGTGTGCGTGCCTGTCCGATGTATAGTGTGTCTTAGCTTCCATTTTAAAATTGTTCTGTACAGACAGATGCAGCGGGTGGAGGGCGGAGTGGTGCAGGGCAGCCACCGCTGCCGGCGCTGGGTGTCTGGGGTGGGAGCAAGAGCGCCGCAAGGCTCGGGCCCCAGCCCCCCTTGTGCTCAGCACGAAAGGGCTTTCAATGAATTAAGTGAAAACTTTTTTTACAAAAATGCAAAAATCAACAAAGCTCCAAACTTATTGGGAATAAAATATGAACTTGCAATGGTAGCTTGTTTGCATGGGGTGAGGGCAGTGCGGCCCCAGCTGAGGGCCCCTGGATGAGGGGGTGGGCCAGCTCAGCTGTGCCTGTCAGGGCCCTGGCCCCCACCTGGGCTGGGAGCTCTGCCCCGGCTGAGGAAACAGCTTGTACCCCCTTATTCCCCCACCCCGAGCTGAGGCTGGGCGCCTGCAGAGGCCCAAGGGCTCCCTGGGCTCATGTTCTCTGAGCCAGGCCTCTGTGGTTGCTGTGGGGACCCTGAGCCCCAGACAGAGACCTCCTGGCCCTACGACTCTCCTCTTTAGGGCTCAATGGACAGCTGCCACTGGTTTGTTTGTTTTCCAAAGGACGCAGGGCCCTAGTGGGTTCTCGGAGGAAACCAGGGCTTCTCATAAAAACATGAAGAGAAAGGCAGGCCCAGAGATGTCCCGCCCTCCACCCTGCCCCCTGAGGGCCCAATCCCAGCCTCTGAGCCACTGCCTCCCTCCCCTGCTCTCAGCTGGCCTAGTAGGTGGGTGTGAGAAAACACAGCTGAGAGGCTCCTCTCTCTGTGGCCTCAGAAGTTCAAAGCTGAAGAGGGCTGTGGAGCGATCTCAGACTTCCCACATGTCACCCTTGTGCAGGCTCACAGAGGGTAACGGACTTGACTGGGGTCACGCAGCTAGAATGACAACTGGGCCCCAGGTGCTGCCTCCCAGCACATAGGCCACTGCGCCCCGGCAGGGCTGGGACCCGCTCCTCTAAGCCCTGCTGTGAGAGCAGCCGCTCAGCCCCAGCCTGTGCCCGGGGAGGCTCCCCGCTCTCGGTGCTCCCCCTGGAGTTCCCGGCCCCTGTGCGGGGCAGGACGACAGAAATGGGTGTGCTGGTAGTGTTCTGTTCAAAGCTCTTGGCCCAAATATCAGTGATACCAGTTACCCCACACTCACTCCCTGCCTGTGACGTGGGGGGGAGGGGTGGGCCAAGCCCGGGGTGGGGGCAGCCCAAGGCGTCCTGCAGGCTGGGCGGGGGTTTGTATGACCTGACACCCGGGCCCCATTGTAGGCCAACAGCATGTTTTCTGAGGTCGATGGATTGCGATTTTATTTTTGCTAAGAACATTTTTAGGTGCCGGTACTGGCTCGGGGAGGAGATGTCCTCAGTAGATATGGTTAGCCAAGCTGTCCTTTCGGCTTCCGCCCTCCATGCCAGCCCCCCTGCCTGCCAGCTCTCTCCTGGCAGAGCCGGGTCCCTGGCTCCAGGCTCCTTAGCTTGGGTGTTGGCAGCCCCGTCAGGAGGGGACCCGGGCTCCTTCATTATGGCTACCCGCCCCCAGGGCACTTGTGCCCACGGTCCTAGCCCCAATGAGTCTGAGTGGGGGTGCTGAAGAGGCCCAAGGGAGCCTACCCCCCCACACACAGTGGCTGGAATAGGTTTCGGGAGACAGATGGCTGAGCCCCTGCTTTGCCAGCACTTCCCAGAGGAGAGGGGCAGGAGATGCACAGCCGCCTCCCCTCCCCTGGTGCTGGGATTTGGCAGAGAATGCTGAGCCAAGGCTGAGGCGGGGCGGGGACGGGGGGGGGGGGTGTAAATACTGCTGGTGGTGTCCCCAGCACCGTGGGCCCCACTCTGGCAGGAGACCAGAGGGGTCTGCACTTGGCCTTCCAGCCTGGCAGAGCCCTTCTGAGTGTTAGGCCAGGCTGGAGGGCTGCACTGCGGTGGGGACAACCAGACCTCCCAGGAAAGCCTGTCCCTACCAGGGGCCCAACCTCCACGGCTATCTCCCGGGCCGTGGGGCGTGCTGGGAGGCCTGCTTGGCTCGCTGCCGCCGCAGCTTCACAAACGCCTGGGCCTCACGATCCCCCTTCCTGCTCTCCAGCAGCCGCAGGACTGGGTCCCCTGTGAAGAGAGGTGTTTGGGGGTTAGGTTCGGGGCGGGGGGGCAGTGCCTGGGTAGTGCAGGGGACAGCAGGCGACTGTTACCTTCTAATATGAGGACCTCAGGCTAGCTAACCTCTTTGTGCCTCAGTTGTCTATAAAATAGCAAGAATAGTATCTGCCTCATTGGGTGGTGGTACGGATTGAAAAAGTTAATAGTATATGTCAGGAAGTAGAACTGGCCCATACGTGCACAAACACGACCTCCTGTTAGCAAGATGGGCCCTCCCCAGGTAAATATGGTGACCTTCCTCCACCAGAGACAGTCCCTACACTTGGCCTGGCGTCAGTTACGCTGGCTTCTTGATTGACCCAGAGGTCTCAGCAACATCAGCCACCACGCTGGCTCCAATGGCTTCACCTCGGGGGGCCTCAGTCTGAGCCTTGACAGGCTGCCCCTCCCCTGCACCCCCAGCGCTGGGCTCAGGCCTACCGTTGGGCGCGGGGTAGGTGAGGGGCAGGCGCGTCTGCGGCACCTCCCCAGGCTCCTCAGTCCCGTGCAGGCCGTGCACCGAGCGCAGAGGCAGGAAGGCCTCCCCTTCCAGGTCATCGGCCCCCAGCGTGTCGTGGTCCAGCACCGTGAGCAGGAGGCACGCCCCGTCCTTCTGGCACGGCTCAGCAGGCACCAGGCTGGGTGGGGGGCAGAGCGGGGCTCGGCTGCCCACCCCACACACTGCCACTCCACCCACCCCCACTCTTGGGCTCACCTCCTGGTCCCGAGGACCGGCCAGGACTGGGAGGGAGACCCCCACACTGCGGGGAGGGAGGGGTGCAAAGGCCACGGGGTCTGATGCTGACAGGGCCGATGCTTTAAACCAGGGGGCGTGTCCCGGGCCGGGGCCGCTGGTGTTGGGCAACAGCGGACTTCAGGTCAGGACCCTTCCCCGGAAGTGACAGGGGGCGTCTCCCCCAGCAGCCTTGCCCCTCCCAGGGAGCAGACTGGGGACTGATGCCAGCAAACCCTTGTCCCAGGTGCCCCTCCCACGGACCCAAACGAGGTCACCTCAGGGGAGCCCGTTGGGCCCAGTCAGTGCGAGCTGGTCCAGGGCTGGGGAAGCGCTGCCAGCGTGGGGCCCACTCACAATTCAAAGGTCTCATCGAACAGCGGGTGCAGGTCCTTCTTGTGCTTCTGGGTCTCCCGGGGAGCCAGCTCGGGGAATGCGTGCCTGGGCTCCAAGGTCAGCTGGACAAAAGGGTCGCTGGAGCCTGGCAAGTGGCGGGGGCGGGGGTGGGTGGCTACAATGGCCAAGGATACCCCAGCCCCGTCCAGCCTCCACTCCCTGCGGCTGTGCCCTGCTCGGCAGCACTGCCCCCTCCCGGCCATCCGGAGGAAGTGCACCCAGTGCCCCCGCTGGGCGAGCAGAGCCCCCGGCCCGGCGTGGCCAGCGGGCAGCCTGCGCTCACCGTTGGCGTCCAGGGGCAGCAGGTTGGAGGCGCTGAGCAGCTCCACGCGCAGCTTCTGCTCGGAGGCGCGGTAGGAAGCCTTGATGGTCACGGCCCCGAGCTCCTCGGTGGTGGTTTCGGCCTGGGGGGGGGGGGGGCACGTGAGCGTCAGCGGGGCCGGGGCGGGGCGGGGCGCCAGGGGGAGGGACCGCCCTCACCTGCTGCTCCAGGCGGCTGCTGAAGTACCTCCTGATGAGCTCGCGGCTGGAGGCCGCCTGCAGCTCCAGGTCCCTCTGCAGGTCCTGTGAACGGGCCGGCCCAGAGGTCACCTGCACTGTCACCCTCCGCCTCGGCCCGGCGCTGCCCTCCCGGGGCTCGCAGCGCAGTGGGCGGCGTTAATCTGACATGGAAAGCTCTGGGCGCCGGGACCACAGGCCGGGACACACCCTCAGGATTGCCTGGCAGAGGGGCGAGCCACCCTAGCACCCCCTCCACATGCTCAGACCCTCACGCCTGGCTTCATGTTCTGCTGCTGCTGTTTCCTTTTTTTGGACAATGAGGCCCACGGTTTTTTTGTTGTTTTGTTCATCCTCACCCCAGGAGCTTTTCCCATTGATTTTTAGAGAGTGGAAGAAAGGGAGAGAGACAGAGAGGGGAAAACATCCATGTGAGAGAGACACATCGATTGGTTGCCTCCTGCACACACCGTGACCCGGGTCCAGGGATTGCAACCGAGGTACATGCCCTTGACCGGAATCGAACCCAGGATCCTTCAGTCTGAGGCTCTACCCAGTGAGCAACACCAGCCAGGGCTAAACGGGCCCACGTTTTCATTTGGTGCTAGGTACTGTGGCTACGTAGCTCTCCTGGACACAGGTGAGCACGGGAGGGCTGGCTCCCCCACCCCAGCCGCACCAAAGGCCCGTACCTTGAAGGTGGCCGTGTGCAGGGCCTCGGGCGGCAGGCCACAGCCCTCAGCATAGAAGCAGATCTCCAGGTTCTAGAGGATGAGCAGACACATCAGAGGTGACCCCGCACACACACCAACAGGGATATCATTGCATCACTGGATTCTTACCTGCAGCGCAACCTTCAGCCTCCTAGAGGCCAGGGGGCAGCTCCGCTGGGCCGTGGCCACCTCCACCAGCACCGTGAGCGTGTGGGTCCAGAGCAGGGTCAAAAGGCTGGGTGAGGAGCCGCGGGATGCCAGACACAGGACAGAAAGATGAAGACGGGGAAGCAGAGATGCTTTTGAGAAAGGACCTCATGGGACCCAGGCCCATCCACAGCTCCTCCTCACCTCACCCCCCACCTGCTTCACAGGTGAGACTGGGGCCAGGGCCCAGGCAGGGAGCTAGGGAGTGAGGGCTGGCCTCCTGAGGGCAGGGGGCGGGCAGTTGGGGGTTAGGGCAGCTGGACCCAACCTTGTGCAGAAGCCTTCTCAGGATTATCAACCCCAACAAACAAGGGGTGGGGAGGCTGCTCCCCATGACTGATCGTGGGTCAAGATGGCAGTGGCCAAAACGAATAGGATTTCAGCCCGCCGCATGGAAAAGCATCTGCTTACTGTTGGGAGGAAAAAGTAGCAGCCAAGCCACAGGCCTAATAGCCACCTGAACTCTCATGTGTCAAAGTGAAGCCAGGCGGTTAAGTACGAAAATGTGCAGTAGAGAGCGTGGAGGTCGACATTCAAAGTAGCTAACTTGGTCACACACTCGTGCACCAAACACTTCTAAGGGCTTTTGAGACAGTGGAGAGTAAAGCTCCTATCTTGGTGGAGATTAAATTCCGTTTTAGGTGAAAATCAAAGCTCAAAACTGGCATTCTATGGCTTAAGAAATAAAGAAGGTGGGCTTCTGGCCTAGCTGGTTTGCTCTGTGGATAGAGCATCAGCCTGCAGATGGAAGGGTCCCAGGTTCAATTCCGGTCAGGGCACATGCCTGGGTTGCAGGCTCGATCCCCAGTGGGACATGCAGGGGGCAGCCAATCAATGATTCAATGATTCTCTCTCATTGTTTTTTTTTTCTCTCTCTCCCTCTCTGAAATCAATATATATAATTTTTTTTATAGAAGGTGCACTCTTGCCCTGACTGGTTTGGCTCAGTGGATAGAGCGTCGGCCTGCGGAGTGAGAGGCCCCAGGTTTGATTCTGGTCAAGGGCATGTACCTTGGTTGCGGGCACATCCCCTGTAGGGAGTGTGCAGGAGGCAGCTGATCGATGTTTCTCTCTCATCGATGTTTCTAACTATCTCTCTCCCTTCCTCTCTGTAAAAAAAATCAATATACTAAAAAAAAAAAAGAAGGTGCGCTCTCATGCCCCCACCCCCCATCACTAGGAGTGGAGTAGGGGGCAGGGCCTGCGGCCACCTGGAGGATCTGACACCATCACCATTGTCACTGTGCCTGCAGCTCATGACCCCTTCCTTTGTACAGGCTCTGCTCTCAGCACCTCAGTGACTCATTTAGTCCTTAATAGAGGCCAGAACCACGATCATCGACACAGAAGACTATACAGTAATCCAGTCAAGAGCATCCCCCAGCAGCGGCGAAGCTGAAGGCTGAATCCAGCTTGTCCAGACCCCACGCCCTTGACCTCATCCCCCACTGCCCCTGAATCGTGGGAGAGGAATGCCAGCTGCCCATGACATTAGGGGGCAGTCTGCCGGGCCGGATGGCCCGAGGCTCATGGAGAAAGGACATCAGGAAGTGAGCTTCCTGTCCCTAGAGCAAGCACTAAAGCAGAGGCTAGTGGCCGCCTCCCCTGGGAACGATGCGGAGGCAGGAAAGGGGGGCAGGTGGGGCAGGGGTGAGTGTGGGCGCGGGGGGCAGCGCTGCTGCGGACCTGCTGAAGTTCTCCTGCACCAGGTTGGTGTTCATGTAGCAGAGCTCCACCTCCAGGAACTTCATCAGGGGCAGGATGGCCTGCGGAGAGGGACAGGCAGCATGTCCAGCTGGGCCCATCCTGGTCCCACCCGGCCCTGCCCGCCTTGCCGCTCCTCCCCCAGAAATGCTCTTGCTCCTTCCCTTGTTTCCTGCAGGTTGACTCCGCCGGCACCCACTGAGTAAGGCCTTCCCAGGCCTCTCTCTGAAAATACAAGCCTCCCACACGTCCCACTTCTTTCGTGTTTCATTTTTCTCTTTGGCACCTATTGGCTTACGCACCGTGTGTGTGTGTGTGTGTGTGTGTGTGTGTGTGTGTGTGTGTGTGTGTCCATATACACATATTCACATACACATACAGTATATTTAAGTCACGGCAACAGCTCTAGTTACAGACATACTTGGTTCTGCTTTCACCGCCCCCAGCAGAATGTAAGCTCCAGGAAGGCAGGGCTTTTGTCACGGCGCTCACTGCCCCATGTCCCCGTACCTAGGCAATGCCTGCACAAGTGGGTGCCTGAATAATGCTGGGTTCATGAGGAACCTCCCAGCCATCGAAGGTAAGCCTCACTATCCCTGCTGGCAGATGAGGAGACAGGCCAGCGGGCTGTGTGAACAGGGCAGCTGTGCGGGGAGGCAGCCGAGAAGGGTGTGCCAGGTGTTTGGCGGCGAAGTCCCAACCTGCCCCATGGCCGCCTACACTCACTGCGCGAGGAGAGCTCGGGAATGTCCCAGGCCTGCCCCCTCAGCACCCAAGGAGGCCCAGGAGGGGACAGTCCTTGCCCACGGCTGGCCTGGGGGGCTTCTCTCGGACACCCATGACGTCCAGCCTCCTGCCCAACCTGTTCTCCTTCGCAAACCTAGACCCATAGAGCTGGCAAAGGTCAGTGGGAGGGAGCCACTCACATCCTCCGGCAGCACGGACTCCCTGACGCCCACCAGGCTGTGGATGTGCTTGGCAATGCCCGCCTCCAGCTGCGGACACAGAACAGCAGGGCGGAGGCCAGGGCCTGAGTTTAGGTTCGGGAAGGAGTGGGGGCTGGACACCAGCCTGCTGTGGGGGAGGCTCTAGGCTGAGGATGGGCGGGCCAGGGTCACCGTGGGTCGGACAAGGTACCTGCTCGGCCAGGGTGCGGACGCCGGTGCGGATCTCGTGGCTGAGCCCCGCCAGCGCGCTCTGCAGCTGGGCGTGCAGCGTGTTCCGCAGCTGCTCCTGCTCCAGCACAGCCGCTACCCGCTGCTCCAGCGCCTCCCATGCCAGCTGGGTTGGTAGCCTGCCGATGACCAGCCGCAGCTGCTCCATGTCATTCACCACCACGCACAGCTGCGGGCAGGAGGGCACGGGGATGCAGAGCTTCCTGAATAGGGGCAGGTGGGCAGTCTCTACCCGATCCCAGCCCAACCTTTAGCTCTGGTCCTTACCATATTGGCTGCCAGGCCCTGGTCCTTCTGGCCTACAGCGAGCTCACGAGCCCGGGCCTTTATCAGGCTGCAGTACACCAGGGCCAGCCGACAGGTGTCCTGGGGTGAGGAGGGGGTGGTCAATGGGGGGGGGGGCACCCAGGAGGGGCAGATGGCGAAGGCACAGGAATCTCAAGGACTGGGGATGCAGGCCCTGGAGAACCAGGGTGGGCGGGAATGAGGCTGCCTTAGAAGGCGGGAAGGCCGCGGGGAAGATGCCGCACCTCCACGAACTTGACCGTGATCATGAAGGCCTCCTCTGGGTCGGGCCAGTCCAGCTGCTGGGCAGTGTGGCCGATCTGAGCAAAGCAGGTGGACAGATCCACAGCCGAGGTGCTGTGCTTGATCAGCTCACCCAGGGGCACCAGCTGGGAGATGGGGAACAGTCAGAAAGGAGATCCATGCCCTCCTCCCTCCTCCCTTCCACAGCATTCCTTGCTTCTACCATCTGCAAACAGAGCTGGGCAGGGGGCTACAGGGGAACAAGCAAGGCTCCGCCCAGACTCCCTCCCCGCAACCCCACCATCCCCCCAAACCCTAACCACCCACACCCCCCACTGCCCTCACCAGCCCCACTCCCACCCCCCACAACGCCCACCGCCCCACCCCCCACTGCCCTCACCAGCCCCACTCCCACCCCCCACAACGCCCACCGCCCCATCCCCTGCAAAGATCAGTCTGTGAAGGGAAGCCACAGCTCCAAGGATAACCAGGCAGCGTTTTGTATACAACTGGCCTAAAAGCATCCTTTAGCCTGGCCGCAGCGGCTCAGGGGTTGACTGTCGACCTATGAACCAGGAGGTCACGGTTTGATTCCAGGACAGGGCACATGCCCAGGTTTTGGGCTTGGTCCCCAGTAGGGGGCGTGCAAGAGGCAGCCAATCAAAAATTCATCATTGATGTTTCTGTTTCTCTCCCTCTCCCTTCCTCTCTGAAATCAATAAAAATATATTTTTTAAAATAATGAAAAAGAAAAGCATCCTTTATCACCAGTGACCTGCTTCTGAACATCCTGAAGTCCCCGCGAGCCCCAAGCCCCACCCTAAAGCCGGGACCCTGCCCCAGCCCAGGCCCCGCCCCGGCCCCACCCCCACCTGGTCCATCTGCACCGCGCGCTGCACCCGAGCCAGGGCGACGCTGTACGTCTTCTGCAGCCAGGAGGGGATGGCGGGCTGGAACCAGCGGTGGAAGCTGTCCAGGGCCAGGACTCCATCCCTGGGGAGAGCCGGGACTCAGCCTGGGGAGGCGGGGCCAGCGGGGCGGGCGGCCGGCCCTCCTGTCGCCTGCGGCCCACCTCTCCGAGGGCGCGGGGCCCAGCCGGCAGAGCTCCTTGAGGCTGATGTAGAGCTGGAACAGGCTCTCGCCCATCTCTGGGGACACCGGGCCGCTCACCGCCGCGGCCGTGTGGTCCTGCACCCGCTTGGCCACCTGCGAGGGGACGGCGTGGTGGGCGGGGCTCCAGGGCCAGGGCGGGGGGGGGGGGGGGGGGAGGCCTGGGCCCGGGGGCTCACCAGCCACTGCAGCTCCAGGAAGGCCATGGAGAAGAGGTCGACCTTCAGAACACTGCGGGAGGGGCGGCAGGTGACCTGGTGCCACACACGGGGGTCCCTCTGGTCCACGTGCGGAGCCCCTGCCCCCACTCTCCCAGCCCCGCCCCGCTCACTTGTGGAAGAGTTTGTTCCAGGTGCGCTGGCACTGGTGCAGGTCGCCAGTGATGTCCTGTACCAGGCCCAGCAGGGCCTTGCCCGCCTCCAGCAGGCCCTGGCGGGGACAGGGGAGAGCTGAGCGGGGCTGGGAGAGCAGGCGCCCAGCCACCACCCTGCACAGCCCCTCACCTGCACCATGGGCTGATGGTGCTGCTGCTTCATGTGGAACCATTCCACGGTGCCAGTCTGCGGGCAAAGAGGCAGTGAGCAGGGGGGCTGCTCGGCCCAGGCACATGCCCTCCCCATCCCCAGGGGGGCACCATACCCGCAGCGCCTCGGTCACCAGGCGGGGCAGCGGGGCACTGTCCGGGCACAGCTCTCCAAAGGCCTTCATCTTGCACATCTGGACCAGGACCCTGTGAGGACAGAGAGCTGCTGCCCACCCCCTCCCTCCCTCCACAGCTTCCCATCCCTGCAGGCGCCCCCGCTGTTCCCTAGTCCCCGACCAACTGACCGGAGGAGAGACTGCAGCCGGGCTGGGGAGTCGGCGACCGAGAGAGGGAAGACCGTGCGGAACCTCCGGATGAGGGACAGGCCGTAGGCCAGCAGGGAGGTGAACGAGGTGGCCAGCTCCTCCCGCTGCAGGCCCAGGAGCACGCCCAGGAAGATGCTGTGAGGCCCGAGCTGCCTGATGGGGCCCCCACAGCCGCTCCCGTCCCTGGGCCCTGCCTGCCCAACACCCTCACCCCGCCCCAGCCCACCTGTTCTGCCTGGAGACGGCCCTGGATCCACTGGTACTCGATGCTGGTGATGGGGTGCAGGAGGCAGCTGCTGGGGAACTCCAGGCTCTGGTAGACTCGGCTGTAGGCCAGCCACTGCCTGTGGCACACGGAAGCCCTCAGCCTGGCCAGGCTGGGCACCTCCCTTCCCGCTGCTCGCCCAGCCCAGCCTGGGGGGGAGGGGAGACAGCGCCTCCCCCGCCCCGAAGCCTCCTGGGATCCCACTGACCCGCCGAGGCTGAAGGTAACCCAGAGGATTTCTGTGCCTATAATGCGCTTCAAACATGTGAGTTAATCACCCGTCTCTTAAATTAGGACACGTGTGATTTTAAAATTCGGCTTTCTTGCTGCTTTTGAAAAATCAGATTTGGAGACTTGAGCAAACACTGGCTGGAACTTCCCTTTAGATAATTCAGGGGAGACTTCCCCGAGGTGGTGACGACAATGAGACAAGGTTCGAGTGGGAGGGTGGGGGCGGGCACGGCCCTGGTACTGTCCCTGCCGGGACATGGCGGCCACCTGCGTGACAGGCCTGGGCCCGGTGGGCAAACCAGGCCCTCCTCACCTGCCCCCACCTGTCCAGGAACCCCCGCTGCCCCCAGTCCTCGCGCTGCCTCCTCCCACCCCTGACTCCAAAGCCAAGTGTCAGCCCTGCTCAGGGCAGCACCCGCTGTGCCCTCCTTCCGACCCCGTGTGCACTGAAATGCCTGTGAGCTCACATGTGCGCCTCCCTGGCCTTCCCACAACTGCTGTGACACCGGATGTGACAGGCCCAGCAGAGCCAGTAGCCTCAGGGCACAGACTTGCTGCAGGAAGGCAGTGGCCTTGGGAAGGGGGGGTGGGCCTGGGGCAGGGCTGGCAAACTCAGATGCCCAGGATTCAGGTGCTGGCAGGGAGTGACGTGGGCTCGAGGGCAACGTGACGGACTGGGGGGGACATGCCGCTCTACGCTGACCCACCGCAGCCCAGCAAGAGGCTGCGTGGACGTCAGTGCTGAGATTTCACGAGAGCTGGCGATACGAATCTGTACGGAAACCCCCCGATTTTACAAGTCGGCAACGAACTCAAAACTGCAAACAGAAACCTCTGGGGGGTTAGAGCCGGGCTGCCAGCCCACGGGGGGCCGGAGGGAGGGAGGGGGTGGTGCGCTCACGCCATGGACTGGTGGAAGTCGGACAGGTCCTTCTGGGTGGCATGGAGAAACAGGATGGTGGCAGCCTGGGGACTCAGCGACCCGTCCCAGGAGGTGCTGCCTGCCTGAGGGCACAGGCGGAGGGGTCAGGGCCTGGCAGGCAGACCAGGCCCTGCCCAGCCCGGGAGGGCGGTACCTGGTGCTGGGTGACCTCGTGGGCCACGAGCTGCTGCAGCAGGTGGAGGTGCACCGTGTAGCTGTGCTGGGAGCGGCTGGCGGCTGTGGCTCGCTGCAGGAGGGCCAGTGCGGGGTGAGCCGAGCCCCCGCGCCCGGTGCGGCCCATCCAGCCCACTGGGGGCCCCTGGCCCTCGGCCCAGGCCTACCCGCTTGTGAATGAGCTGGAACTGGAGGTGGCACTGGCCACGGTCTGGGTAGGTCTCGGTGCAGGGCTCCAGACGGTACCACTGATCCTCCCGGCAGCGCAGGTCCTGGCGGCGGGGTCAGGAGATGCTCACGCCCACGAGTGGGGACAGGGAGGCGCCAGGAGGCAGACCTGGAACCCGCCCGACGCCCTCACCGACCCCCTCCTGCCTCTCTCCCGCCTCTTCCCCGCCCCACTCACCTGGAGCCTCAGAACCACGTTCCCCAGAAAGTCGTCCTGGCCCTTGTCCTTGCGGGCATCCTTGAAGATCCTGTTCCAGGCAGGGTGCGTGAGGGAGACGGGCCCAGAGCCTGAGGGGCCAGGATGGCACCTGCTCCCCATGTGTGGCCACCGGGCCCAGCAACTGGTGTTGGGTGTGTGGGGGAGCCCCCACTCCTTCCCTGGGAGCCCGGCGGCACCCACCTTCGCAGCCCATGCAGGTCTGTGAGCTCCCCGAGCTTGTGCCGGACCGACTCCACAGTGTCCAGGTCCCTGGTGGCACAGGTTCGAGCTGGAGGTGGAGGGCCTCCTGGGAGCTCCTGACCCCGTGGGTTGGAGGCTGACACCTCGCCCCCCCATGTCTCCCCACTCCCACAGCGGGGCCTGCTCCTCACCACATGTCCAGGTGGAAGCTCGCGCTGTTTATGTCCTCAAACTCCCTGTCGGGAGAGGAGGACACGGGTGAGGGCCTCGGAAGGTAAACCCACCGTCCAGGCCACAGCTGCCCCAGTCCCCGGAAGCACCACCCACTGTGGACTTAGCCCCTTCCTGGCAACTCCACCTCCCCTCCCAACCGCATCCCTCCTCCTTTAAGTTAAGGCTCAGGCTACCCCAGATCAGCCCTGCAAGCTGACCTCTGCACCCCCGACTCCTCCAGCACACGGCCAGCCCCATCTGTCTGCCCTGTCTGTCCGCCCCGTCTGTCCGCCCCGTCTGTCCGCCCTGTCTGCCCTGCCTCAGGAGCGGCCTTCTCCTCGGCACAAGCCAGGCCCCTCCCCAGGCCAGGAAGTCCTGCTGTTCTTGCTCCCGGGGGACCCTCCCACAGGGACGGGCCACGTACAGGATGAAGGTCTCGTCCCAGACGGGGTTGAGCGTCTGGGTGATGACCTGGGTGCGGTGGGTCTGCTCCTCGGGGATGGTGTGCCTCACCACGGCCTTCGGCTGCCGCCGCCGTGACCCCGGGCTGCCCCCCGGCACGCCCACCCCCTGCTCGATGCCCAGCAGGCAGTAGGGGTCACTGAACCCTGGGGGGAGAGGCAGGAGGGTGTTGGCCGGGCTCTGGGAGGGCCCTTCATCACCCCCACCCGACTCCGCGGGCAGGGAGCCATCAGCACCAGGGCAGCCTCAGGGTGTCTGGGGGAGCCAAGCCCCCACTCAGAGTTCCAGGACAGACCGATGCCAGGAGAGGAAGGAGCGGGAAGAAGGCCCTCAGGCCCCAGCACCCACTCACCGCTGACATCCTTGCCCAGGATGCCCTTGGCTTGTTTCACTGTGGCCTTCAGACAAAATACTGGCTTCTGGAGAGAGAGGAGGGGCGCCTGAGTGGCACAGGGGGCTGGGCTCCCAGCCCCAGCCTCGCCCCGATGGCCCCGGGCCAGGGCTACCTCGAGCTCCTGGACCTGCTGTAGCATCTGCTGGTGCTCCTCGGGCTCCACCTGGAAGGCCTGCGGGTAGGAGCGGGCGGTGGGTGGAGGGGCCAGGCGGGACGGCGCTGCCGGGTCCAGGCTGCGGGGCGGGGCCGCGCTCACCTCCCGCAGGTAGCGCAGCAGCTCCGAGGCCTCCTTCACGTGGCTGGGCTCGGGCCTCCCCACGCGGTGCAGGACGGTGTAGAGAGCCTCCTCGTAGAGCAGGGCCCGCTGGGGCACAGCGGGGGCACCTCAGGACCCAGCCACCCACCACCAGGCCTGAGCCCCACCAGGCCCGGGACACAGCACCGCCTGCCCGCAGCGGGGCTGGCACACCCACACATGCAGGGGCGGGGGGGGGGGGGCGCTGTGGCCGTCAGCTCGGCCCGGATGCCAGGGGCTGCTTGGAGGACGCAGGCCGCTTCCCAGCCCCTCTCTGCGTCCCACACTCCGGCCGACTCTTACCTGCTCCGGGGAGAAGTGGTGGGACGGAGGCTCGATCTGGGGGGCAAGGTGGAAAGACAAAGTTTGGGGGGCCGGGGTCAGGGCCTGGACCAGAGCGGCTCCGCAGAGCAGGCCCCGCCCGGCACCCAGCCCCCGGCGCACCTGTTCCCCCAGTTCCCCGAGCAGGCCTCCTGGGGGGCCCGCCCCTGGGCCGCCTTCCTCGGCCCCCGGCCTGTGGTGGCCGAGGTCCATGGTGCTCAGCGGCCCCGGCAGCGTGAGCCCTTGGCCCCCGGGGCCCCCCTCCTTTCCTTCCCCAGAGGAAACAGCGAGGCTTATCGGTGGCCACGCTCGCACCCCAGCGGCGGAAGTGAGGCCTGGCAGCGGAGGTGGGAGACAGGGGGTCATGGCAAGCAGGCCTGGGGGCTGCTCAGCGGGTCCCCAAGCCGCCTGGCCCGGTGGGGGTACCCCCTGCCTGGTGGAGCCGGTGCCTTTGGAGCCTGAGGAGCTCGGGGCGGGGCTCCACCAGAGAGAGGGGCTCAGACCCCGACCTCAGGCCCAGGGGTGGCCCAGGGAACACAGACCCTGCTCTGCTGACCCGGAAGGCTCTGCCCGGGGGGGGGGGGGTTGGGGGGGGGCAGGGGAGACGAGCACACACTCAGCCCCAGCCCCAGAGAGGTGGGGCCCGCACCCCAAGACCACAGAGCCCCACCCAGGCCAGCTCTTCTCCCCGCTGAGGTCACTCCTACCTCCCTCGTCGGTTGGGGCAGGGGATCCTCTGTATCTCGGACCCTGCGGCGCCTTATCTTGATGGCCTGTCGCAAGAGGGGAGGGCGCCGCTGCTGCGAGTGGGACAGGAGTGTCGCCATGGTGGCCGCTGCCCTTCCCTCCGCGCCGCAGCTGCGGGGGAAGATAGCGAAGCCACAGGATTATGCAAAGGGCCAGGGCTGCCACCCTGAGCCGGGAGGGGCGGAGGGCAGGTGGGGAGAGGGTCAGGTCCGCTTTCACCACCTCAGAGGCCCCGTGGGGCCTGCACCTTCCTCCCTCCCGCTGGGCTGGCCCGTGGGGATCCTGGGAGGGACTCCGGGCTGGAGGCAGCCGGTGGCCTCATGGGCGGGCCGGCCCCACCCCACCCCACCCACCCCCCTGCAGAGGCTCCCGAGGGTCCCTGCTCCCCAGCAGGGGGCGCCAGGCGGGCCCACTCCCTGGGTGGGTGGGCTCCCACCCACATTTCCTAAGTGGGCCCCAGACCTGGGGTGGGGTCGGGGGGGGGCACAGGGCGGGGGCTCCAGGGAGGTGTCTCCCCGGCAGGTGGCCAACTGCTCAGCCTGCTCCACTCCACAGGTGACATTCCACCGAGGTGACGGCCAGGCTGTGCCAGGCGGGGACGGCCCAAAGGCCCTGCCCCCACAGGACAGCAGCAGGGCGCCCCTTCAAATGTCCTGGGGGGGTAGCCAGCCCGGCAGCTGCCCCGAGCTGGGCTGGCAGAGGCGGCGAGGCTGAGGCAGAGCCTGGCCTCCCTCCAGAGGGCACCTTGGTCCCAAAGAGGCAGGAAAGTGGACACTTCAGGGCTCGGCTTTCTCAGGGCCCAGGACCTGCCCAGGCCAAGCCCAGGCCAAGGTGGGGTGGGAGGGAGGGAGGACAGGCCTGGGCATGGATTCTGGCTCCTTCCTACGCCCTGCCTGGGCACTAAGCGTCACCAGGAGGGTGGCACCAGCACGTCCTGGGGGCCAGTCTGGCCGGTTCGAGACACCCCTCTCTTGAGCCGAGCAGCTCCTGGGGCAGGCGTGGGCAAACTACGGCGCGTGGGCCTGAAATGAATAAAACTAAAAAAAAAAAAAAAAAAAGACCGTACCCTTTTATGTAATGATGTTTCCTTTGAATTTATATTAGTTCACACAAACACTCCATCCATGCTTTTGTTCCGGCCCTCCGGTCCAGTTTAAGAACCCATTGTGGCCCTCGAGTCAAAAAGTTTGCCCACCCCGTCCTGGGTCCAAGCCTGGGCCCGGCCGCACTGCCAAGGGGGGTGAGCACCGCAATCAGGGACACAGGACCTCACACAGGGAGCCTGGCCCAGCCTCCAGGCCTCCTCTCCAGGGCACTGCTGGGCGGCACCAGCCCCGGGGACTGGGGGATGGGGGGGCAGTTGCTGAGTAACCGCTGGGGAATGGAAACAGGAGAGGCCTTCGCTTCCTGGCCCACATGGGCCGCGAGAACAAGGGCCTCCCACAGGAGGGCACACTCCCCGCCCCCGGGGCCTCGGAGCTGGAGCCGGATGGACGCGCTCCTCCCCAGGGGCCACCTCGGTCACAGAGCCACACACGGTCCAGTTACTTCACTTTTACTTCACATTTTCAGCCAACAAATCAAGGTGCAAACAGGGTTTATTTCACATTAATATATTAACTGGAATTGTTTTGTCAAATAAATAGGGAATTCTCTTTACATCACCATCTCCTCACTGCACGGCCAGTCCAGGAGCAGGCGGGGGCAAATCTGAGTGCACCCGGGCACGTCGCCAGGCGTAAGGGGAAGAGGGCCGGCGAGGGGCGCGGAGCCGTCGGGTCAGCCACCCAGGCAGGTCCCGGGGGCAGCGGCCTGTGTTCCAGCCCACCCGGCCGCCCCCAGTGGCCTGCTGGGACGCACACGCCTTCCCCAGTCCCAGGAGCCCCTTCTGGACGGGACAGGCCAAGGGATACCAACCCAGAAACACTAGCAGGAAGCAGGGGGCTCCCTCCTGAGCCTCAGTGTCGGCCCGGATGCCACCCACCCCTGGAAGCTCACGTTAAACTCCACACGTCACAGCAGTGGCAACGAATGACCAGGACGGGGGCGGGGGGGGGGGGCAGGTGTGACACCAGAGGCTGCTGGGGATGGAATGTGAGCTGACAGTCGGTGGAGGGGCCTCCATGGCCAGGCCCAGACCGAGGGCAGGGAATGTGAGCAGGGCTGCCGGGCCCTTGGGGGGACCGGAGGCCGAGGACAACGTGGCTGCCAAACGAGGGAGCTGGACTGCGGCAGAGGAGGTGGCCAGAGAGTCCCTCTGTGGGTAGAAGCTACTAGAGCAAGACAGGGACTGGGGGACGCCCGCCCCGAGGAGAGCCCCGGATGCTGCAAGGAAGTGCGCTGGGCACCTGTGGGCCCCGGGAGAGTGTGGGGAGCTGGGGGTGCAGCTCCCAGTCAAGGGGCCCCTCCCTTCCATGGATGCAGTTCCTGGCAAGTGTTTTATAGTCAGACCTGGAGGAAGAACAAGGCCTCCCCATCACCCACCCCAGACCCGGCCCCCAGGGGAGGGGAGGAGCAAGGATGAGTGACGAGAGGCAGGAGCCGGGGGTCTACTGGGTCTTCTTGTCCTCCGGGGGGTAGTAGGGAGGGGGCGGAGGCTGGTTCTGTGAGGGAGGGAAGGAAAGGCCAATTAGAAGCTCAAACCGAGCCCAGGTCTCCCCACCCCTAAGTCCCAGCCCCTGTGGCCGCCTGCCGCACCCACCGTGGGCATGTAGACGGTGTGCGGGTTGTCCGGGTTGTAGTAGGCGCTGGCAGCTGCTTCTGCGGCCTTGGCTTCGGCTGTGAAGGCAAACACACCAGGGATGAGCCTCCCCCTTCCAGCCGCAGCGGGGCTGGGGCTGCTCTCACCCAGTGGCCGCCGCTCAGGGCAGGGCGCTAGGACCCAGCTCTGTCCACAGCACAACCTTAGCTTTCCCTTACCCCCCCCCCCCGACCTGCCACTGTCCCCCCCAGTCCTCCCTTCCTGTCACCACCCGCCAGGTGGCCCCGGAACCATCTGCCGGGAGCTGAGCAGCTGAGAAGGCCGAGGCAGAGGGAGACCTGCCCGGACCCGGGCACGACTAGCTCTTCATCCTGAGCAGCACCTGCCGGGCCCCTGGGCGGCCCCTAGGCCCGGGCCATGCACCACTGCGGCTCCCAGCAGCCTCCAGCGTTCCGAGGCCCCCCGTGGCCGGGACAGGGCTGGTTTCCGAGGACGGCGGGCGGGCAGCCCGGGGCCTCACCTGCAGGAGTGGAAGGGACCTCAGGGCCGCTGACCGGCGGCTCCATGGGCCCCGGGTAGGGCGGTGGTGGGGGCTGCACGTATCCCATGGCCCCGTCCATCATGGGAGGTCCTGGATAGAACTCTGCTCGGCAAGAGAGGGACAGGGACCCCGTGAGCGGCCAGCCCCCTGGTAGTCCTGGAGCAGGTCCCACAAGTCTCCCCTCTACACCGCCCTGGCCTGGGTGGGGCTGGTTAGTGGGTGGGTGAGGGGTGGGCAGCAAAGGACACACTCACCAGGTGGGGGCGGTGGGTAGGGGTAGCCAGGAGGGCAGGGGTACATTCCATTGGCGACGGGCGGGGGGAAGACATAGGGCCCGGTGGGCAGGTAGGAGTACCCATAGGCTCCAGGGGGGGCTTCGCCTCGGGAGGCTGCAAGCACAGGGGAGAGAAGTGCGCTCTCAGCCTCGGGCTGGGGGAGGGTCCCACCCCTGGGAGGGGGGCTCGGGGTCCCAGGATGTGCACAGCAGATGGGCCTTATCCCTCGCCATCCGCCCCCCGACACGTGAGCTGACCTTGGTTAGAACAAGGTGAGGGGCCAGGATGGGGAGAGGTCAGAGGGGGAGAGAGGTCAGAGGGGGAGGTCAAGAACGGGTTAGAGGGAGAGGGAGAGAGGGGGAGGGAGAGAGGGGGGAGGGGGAGGGGGGGTGAAGGAGGGAGGGAGGCTCAGGGCTGGGACTAGGTAAGGATGCCTGTGCACACAGCTCTCGGGGGCTTAGAGTGTTTGAGGTTCTTGTCACAACCCCCCAGACAGCCCCTGTAGGCCCCCGATGTCTAGAGCCCTGATACCTTGCGACGCCACCTGCAGCATCCGCTGTCCGAACTCGATGGCGCCCCCTGCCGTGAAGGTCAGCTTGTATGAAGCAGAGCCTTCCCAGCCACCTGGGGAGGACAGCGCAGCCAAGCTCAGGACACAGTCACTGTGAGACCACTGGTCCTCTCCGCCCAGCCAGCGCCCGAGGCTGTGGGAAAGGCCTGGCTCTGCGGCCTCGATGGACCAGGCCTCGGCCTCCAGCCACGGCGCCAGCTGCCGCCTCCGGGCTTTTCCTCTGGGAACAAACTCGCCCTCCTGCTCAGCACTGTGAGTGCACCGGCAGGGCCTCCCACCCGTCAAGCCACTTCCCAGGAGCAGGTACCGTCAGCAGCCACCTGCGTTCAAGCTCAGGGCTGATTCACCCTGAGGGGCCCAAGGATGGACTCCCGGACCCTCTGGCCTGGCTCCCACCAAAGGGGACCTGTGAGCCCGTGACAACGCGAGCTCCCGGGGAGGGTGAGGGCCGGGGGGCTGGGCAGAGGTCAAGGGCGCCTAGGAAAGAGCCCGCCAAGCAGGACCGCCCGGCATCACAGAGCAGCTCCTCGGGCTCCAGGGAGAGGCCCCTCCACCCTGAAACCGGGACACGCCCGGGTCACAAGCGCTTCCAACCAAACCCACCTCCGCTACACAGCTGGCGCCCAGGTGTGGGTGCTGGAAGCTAACTCAGACCAGGAAGAGGACGAGCTGGGACGATAGGGGACCAAGGAGGCCATCTCCACGGCCGCCGTCGGGCGCCGGAGCGCCTCTCTGGAAGCCCACGGATGTCCCTAAGCCCCCCGCCCCAGTCACCCACCTCCTGCCTCAGCCTTCACTGTCCCCTTGACGTAGTTTGCACCGAACACGGGCTGCTTGATCTCACAGTCCTTCATCAGATAAAAAGGCATCATGAAGGACCGCATGGCATCCTTCCCCTTGGACAGAAAGATGACCTGCAGCGAGAGAAGGCGAGAACCATCACCAGGCAACCGCCGCCCAGCGGGCCATCGCTTCCTGCGTGTGGCGAGTCCACGCCAGTGCGGGGCGGGCAGCCTGAGCCAGGGCCCAGCGGCCAGAGCTCTCCGCTGGCACAGACCCTCCTGGAGAGAGCCTTTCACAGGGAGAGGCCAGACGTGAGTCCCAGAAAACGGTGCCACCCACAGGCAGCACGGGAGCACAGACGGCTGTCACTTAGGCGGTGGAGGGGGTGGCGCGGAAGTGACAGGGCCTGCAAAGCGAGGGCGGAGGCAGGGGCAAGGCAGGGGAGGAGTCCTGAAGGGAGTCTGGCCTGAGCTTTGCAGAACCAAGAAAGAAAGGCGTGGCGAGGGCGTGGGAGCCGGACAAGGGGGCTGAGGGACCCCTCCCCAGACTCACTGCCCAGGCGGCAGGTCTCACACCCGCGCTTGCAGAATCATCAGTTCCACACCCACACTCCGGTGACCAAAGAAGCCACCTGAACCACCAGACATGGGCTTGGAGCCTCCCCTTTTGCTGCTAAATCCCGGTGAACGCGAGGATGTGCTCCGCCCCCGCCAGGCAGGCCTGACTCCTGGGAACTCCAGGGCCTCTCCCAGGACGCCCGCTGGGATTTCTCTGGAAGTCTCTGTCGCCTGGGCAGCTCTCCGGCGAGGCCACTGTCCAGCCCGGCATTCCTCGCTCTGCAGGGCTGCGCCGGGCTCTCTGCCCGTCCGGAGGCTGTGGTCAGGCTACTGCATCCTGGTTACCATATTTATCACTCTGATGTGCGAAGGCCTGGAGGCTACGCCTACAGAAATCAAAATAACAGCAGCCTCTCCTCCCCAGGCCCAGGCCATCCCAGCAGCTGCCTCCAGGACACAGAGCTTACGCAGCAACAGCGCTGGGACTTGCAGGGTTCACTGCCCAGTGGTCAGTTCGGCTGCACAAACAGCCTGGTGGTTCTAGGACCCAGAAGCACGTGGCAGAGAAACTCCCGGAGTGAGGAACTACCTGTCAGTGGCTCAGAGGCCGCTGGACTCACAAGACTGAGGCTGCCCTAAGACTCACATCAGCTGCAGGAGCCACACCTCCCAGCCAGCCACCGTACGGGGTGACTCACCCGGTAAGGGGTAAGGTAAACGGTGCCTTTCTTGGTCCCTTTGAAGGCCTCTGGCACATTCTTCATGTCATTGAACGTAAGTTCCACATGCTCATAGGACATGAGGATGCTGCAAGGAGAAGAGAGAGGGTCTGATGAGACAGGCTGCAGCCATGATCTGCTACCCAGGGACTGGCCCCTCCTGGTAGGCAGGGACCTGGCATGCCGTCTCTGGAACAGTTTCAACATTGCTGCAAGGAAGCTATTCCCACGGCCATGGGAGAGATGAGCTAGTCGGGGTTCTACTGAATTCCCAGCCCCACTACCAGCCCGAGTGGCCAGCGCAGCAGAGCAGTCGCCGGGCTGTGACGAGCAGTTAGGTTGTCTGAGGTCACTCCTATCTCCTTCGGAGTCCTTATGACAGGTGTTCCATTTCTGTTGGTTTTTTATTTTTATGATTTCAGAGAGGAAGGGAGAGGGAGAGAGACAGAGACATCAATGATGAGAGAGAATCGTGGATCGGCTGCCTCCTGCACGCCCCCAACTGGGGATGGAGCCTGCAACCCGGGCATGTGCCCTTGACCGAAATCGAACCTTGGGACCCCTCAGTCCACAGGCCGACGCTCTATCCACTGAGCCAAGCCGGTCAGGGTATTGTTGGTTTGTTTTTTAATCCCAACACATAAACATTCTAAGACATGACTACACATTACAAAATGGCTGGCTTCGGGGTTCCTTTCAACCTGGGGCTCGTAAGCTGGGTCTGCAGGGATGTCAGTCCCTGGGGCCCCAGAGATGACCCTGTACCTGCCTTTTCCTGGGAAAACCTACAGCTTTCATCTCTCTCAAGGGGTTCGTGACTTGAAGAGTGAGAAGGTCTATTTTACATATGGAATTTTGAACACGAATTTAAGCTGCAAAGACTGTGTACACGTTTTGTTTTCAGATGCTGAAGCACTTTCTGAAACAAGGCACACCATTATTTAGCAGCACTGAGCCCCAAGCCAGGCAGGAGGCCCAACCGAACTGTTACATCTTGTCCCAGAAAAAGCTCACTGAGAGGGTAAGAAAAAACAGTCCCGGGCGATGTTACCAAATGGCATCAACAGTGTCTGTCAGGCCAGGGACTGGCTGGACACAGAGGCTACACACTGGGAGCAACGTGAGGTTTCTCTGATTATAAGATAACAAGGTTGGTCTAAGTTCACGCAGTTCCTCCTCCCAAATATCACAACTTCCTCCACTGGGGAGGGGTCAGCCGGAACGGGACGGTACCGGAAAAGAGAAGCACAGTCCAGAGAAGAGAGGTCATGACAGGAACAGGATGGCAGGTAAGATGTAGAGTTGGCACCCCTGGGTGAGGGCCCTGGGCGCGCTCAAGACTCTGACTCATCCAGCTTCCAGGTGGCGGCTGCTGGGCCGGTGCTGCCCTGAGCAGGCGACAGGCTCTGATCCACCAAATCGCCTCTGGGGACTCGGGTTCCTAAGCTCCTCCTGCCTTTCTCAGCTTAGTCCAACCAGGGCGGGCGGCCCGATGCTCAAGGCCCACAGAGCAAGGAGAGAGGAGCCATCCAGGAGCCCAGGTGGTGGGGGACAGAGCATTCACTGGGGTGGGGTGGGGGGGGGCGGTAGCAGAAAGAATCTGCAAGTGGGGAGACCTCTGCTTTGGGGAATCACCAAGCCGACAGGTATGGCGCTGGACAAACGGTATCTACCTAAGCTCAGCTCTGGCCTCGTTCTCATCTGAGCAGTTCTGGAACATACTGGAAGTTTCACCTACTGATTTTGGAGTCAAGACTCCTTTCCTGGAATTCCATCTGTTACAGCTCCGTGACCTCGGGCAAGTTACTTAACCTCTCTGCGCCCGCCCCCCCGCACCCCCCACCCAGATTCCTTACCTGTGAAATGTGTATAATAACAGTATCTGCCCCACAGGATTTACGTATTAAATACGGTAGGAGAGGGGCAGTGCCTGATGCGTAGTCACATAGTAAAGGCCCAATAGGCGGCAATTATTTTTGTCGAAGGCTCTTCCCATCACTTACAAGTCGCCTTTTCTGGGAAAGGGGCTCAAGAACTACCCCCTGGGCCCCACTGGCTTCCTTCAACTTCGTCCCCGTCCGCCGCCCCACCCCCATCCCGAAGCTGATCGTGGAACCCGGCCCCCCCGCCCGCGGCCCACCCACCTCCTCCAGCCCCGCCCCCAGCCGTTACCCCCCCACCCCGGCACCGCAGCCCAGCAATCTCCCCTCTTCGGCGACTGTTTTGCCCAGCGCCCACCGCCCACGCTCCTGTCGCCCTCCCTTCGGGCCTCCCGGATCTTGTGCAGCGTTTTCACCTCTCGGTGTTGTTGACGATCACTCCGCCGCCCTCCGAGTGATTCTTGTTGAGCGCCATAGTCTCTTGGAAAGGGGTCCCAAGACTAGCAACGCAGTGCGCTTGCGCTCCTCTCGGCCCGCCCCTAGTGGCGTCGTTCGCAATAGAGTCAGCCAATCACAGCTCTTAGCCGGAGGCTGGCCCAACCACCTGATCCCAAGTGTCACGTGGTCAAAGAGTTTACATTCTCTCCCCCTTCCGCCTAGTTTCGCCTGCATCACAAACAACTTGAAGACTACAATTCCCAGAAGGCAATCCTCCCTCAACCTCTCTGTATACTAATGAAGGATGCATTCTGGAGCTTGTAGTCTTCCAGACCATAGGCCTGGATGATTCACTACCTTGCCTAACTAGTCCTCCTGCGTACTCCCCACCTTGTGGAATGAACAGTTGGGCGCATCATAGGGGAAATTAAAAAAAAAAACAAAACCAAAAAAACTACTGGATTCGATTCTGGCCGGGGGCACATGGCTGGATTGCAGGCTTGGTCCCCCAGTTGGGGGGGTGCGGGAGGCAGCTGATCAGTGATTCTCATCATTGTTTCTCTCTCTCTCTTCCTCTCCCTTCCTTTCTGAAATAAATGAAAATATATATTAAAAACAAAACAAAACACTGGGCACACAGAATGGGGGCTGTAATCTAAATCTGGTGTGTGGCTCGCAGAAAAGTCACCTTACAAGGGCATCTTCGCTCACTCAACCAACATCATGGAGCACTTACTAGGTGACATTCCGCTCAACTTGGATAGTCACTGAGCCATACACGTAGATGAGTGCAAGACCCAGTCTCTGTTGCAGGACACGGTGGGTGGGTGGCTGGCAGAGAAGAGTCAGGAAAACTTTCCCTTCACGACATCAAACCCAGACCCTAGCCCGGCCAGCGTGGCTAAGTGGTTGAGCCTTGACCTATGAATCAGGAAGTTACAGCTCCATTCCTGGTCGTGGCACACGCCCGGGTTGCGGGCTGGATCCCCAGTAGGTGGCGTGCAGGAGCCCATCAATGATACTCTCTCATCATTGATGTTTCTCTCTCCCTCTCCCTTCCTCTCTGAAATCAATAAAAAAGCCAAAAACAAAACAAAAAAACCCAGGCCCTAACAGGTGGCCGGTGAGAATCTCCCTGTTCCCCCCAACAAATTCACTGTCCCGTGGGATGCGCCTCCACCACAACTGGCCTCCAGGTGGCACTGCTCCCTCTAGAATGTTCTGGCTTAGTGGTCCAGCCCGTCCCCGCGGCGTCCTGGCTGGAAGATTTTAACCAGATTGAACGAAATTAGGCACAATGTGGGGCCAGCAGCTTACAAAATAGGGCGGATTCATTTTAGCTTGTGACCTAGCATTGGGTGGCCCTACTGGGCATCTGTAGTTAGTAAACTCCCCCACCTCGAGGGGGATTTTTAAGGGGGAATGTGAGCATCTCACCCCCGCGTGGAGGTGCTGGTGCATCATTCATCTTAAGGGTTCAGAGTTTCATTCCGGGCAAACAGCTGGTTTCCTGACACATGGTGGCCAGTCGCAGGGTCCACCTACTTAATTTAACTTTTTTCTTTTTTAATCCTCACCAGAGGATATATTTTTTTTTCCCTTTTTTTCACCAGAGGATATTTTTCCATTGAATTTTAGAGAGAGAGTGTGGAAGAGAGAGGGAACGACAGAGAGAAATATTGATGTGAGAGAAACACATTGTTTGGTTGCCTCCTGCACAGCCCTGCGTTGGTCTGTGCTGGTCTGCTCTGGCACCTTCAGTGTTTTGGTTCTAGCCAGAGGATGCCATCTTCCGTGGAAAAGTAAAGTATTCTCACCGCCGTGGGGGACCAGGCTTACATAGACAGAAGTCCCTGCCCCTGGTCCCTGATTGGTCCATTCTCATGTGAATGAGGACACCAAATCCCAGGTTGTTGGGTGTTTTTTTTAAAGATTTTTTTCTTGATTTTTATATATATAGAGAGAGAAACACTGATGTGAGTCTGAGACCTCCGTCTGCTGCTCTCTGCATGCCCCCTCCCAGGGACCAAGCCCAAAACCCGGGCATGCGCCCTGAGAAGGAACCGAAGGTGCATGGGACGGCGCCCAACCAACTGAGCCGTACCGGTCAGGGCTTTTTCTTTTTAAAAAGATCGTGTATTGATTTTTAGAGAAAGAGGAAGGGAGAAGAGCCTAACATCCATCGGCTGCCTCTGTCTTACAAGCAACCTTTTGGTGCACCACCTCCCAATGGTTTGCTTGGCCCAGAAGGCCCTGTTCTGATTGGTCAGAATGGAGCTGATTGGTCAGTGATGAAGCTGATGGGCGATGGCTGTGCAGCCCCAATTGGATGGGGAAGCCTCGGTCCTCCCGCTAGAAATAGGGTCCCAGGAGCTCGTCTACAAGGGCTGGCTCCGCTGGCAGGAGCACCTTGCAGGGAGGCAGCTCAGTGCTGGCTTCTCCCCGAAGCGCAGTTTGCGTGAGAGGCCCTGCTGCAGAGAAATGGCTGCTGGGCTCTTTATTTTATTTTATTTTTTTTGCAGCCCAGTTACCCACAGGAGCCCTTTTTAGTAGCTATCTTATTTCTCAGGCTCTAAACCAGTGGTTCTCAGCCTTCCTAATGTCGCGACCCTTTAACACAATTCCTCATGTTGTGGTGACCCCCAACCATAAAATTATTTTCGTTGCTACTTCATCACTGTAATGTTGCTACTGTTATGAATCGTCATGTAAATATCTGATATGCAGGATGTATTTTCATTGTTACAAATTGAACATAATGAAAGCATAGTGATTAATCACAAAAATTATATGTAATTATATATGTGTTTTCCGATGGTCTTAGGCGACCCCTGTGAAAGGGTCGTTCGACCCCCAAAGGGGTCGCGACCCACAGGTTGAGAACCGCTGCTCTAAACTAAAAGATAATATCATGAATACACAGTGCTGTGGCCACACTGAGGGCTCCTGACAGGAGGGGAAATGTGATAAAGAGGAAGTCGGAGTGGAAAGAGATAGCAGGCTTAGCGGATTCTGGCTTAAATGTCCAACTTTTGCAAGTTTTATACAAACACATCCTTAGGGCCGCTCCCCGGCCGTGGAGGGGCCGGTGGTCTCTAGCGCCCACACTGGCCGGCTCCAGGGCAGTTCATTGCTGATCCAAGTCTGCGGCCAAAGTCCCCCTCTGGGCCCAGGTCTCAGAACTCAGACGTCTCCCGCCTTCTAGTCCACACAGGCTCTGCCTGTTTCCAGAAATGGCCCCTTTTTGTTAAGCTGTAAGTCCTCCTATCCTCAGTAGTATTTCAGCTCCAGGCCCAGAGAAGCAGCAAAACCAGACCAGCTACACCAAGGCCGCCCTCAGGACTAACGGCATTGACTGCGGACCCCTGACCTGGAGCCCAGCACCCTGCAAGGACACACCTGGAGGGCTGCTGAGCACCCTATTGGGATCTTCCCCTGGGACCTCCCCTAACATCTGCACCCTAAAACCCTTAGGACGGAGGACCCGTGCGCGCTCCCTCTGGGTGCAGGCCCTCCCCTCTCTCCACCCACCCCCTCCTCGTCCCCCTTCCTCACTCCCAAGCTCCCAGGGCCCTTCCCTTGCCTCTGTAACTTGCTTCCTAAGCCCCTTTCTTCTAGGAACTAGTTCTTCTACCTCCGGGATTTACCCAGTGAACGTTCTCTTACAGCGCGAGTCTTGGCTCTGAATTCTTTCCCAGCCAGAACCCAGGTCCCGAGGTTGCAGGACCCAGGTGGGCTGACCGCGCCGGTCTAACACCCGGTCCCTTCCTGCTGCCGCCAACATTTCCTTGTTTTCAAACTTTGACCCACAGCAAGCAATGCATTTTATAGCGAGACCCATCACACGGGTGCGTGTTTATACGTGCAAAGAAAGTAAAAATCAGCTGGACAAGCAGAAACAGCCTTGCAGTGGCCCGGCTGGGAGGGGAGACGCAGGCGAAGGCCCAGCCACGCTGCAGGGACCTGCTTCTCCCGGGGTCACACAGCGGTCAGAGGTCATGAGGACCCCTCCCTCAGCGACTGCTGCTTTCTTACCAGAAACACCCCAGGCAGGCGTGGCAATGCCTCACCATTAGTGGGTGCCCCATGCTAACCGCTCGCCTCCTGACGGCACCCAACACTCCTTAATCCCGCTGCTTCGAACCCCTGCTCAGGGCCAGCAGCCCCCCAGGACCGGCCAGGCCCTCGCTTCCTGTGGACCCTGCTCAGAACCCTCCAGAACCCACACCTGACTAAGACCACTTCCTGCCTCCCTCTGGTGGGGCGCGGGCCATCCTGGGGTGAGCTGTGCGGGAGCCACCGCTTGGCCAGAGGAGACTGGGCGCCTGACCAAAGACAGCTGGGTGGGTGGGGAGCTCGTTCCCAGAAACACTCTTCATGCCATGAAGGTTTATCTAAAAATGGCTTAAGTGTTTAAGTGCTTAAGCTATTTTCCCCCAAAAGGAGACTGAATTACATCAGCTAAAACAAAACAAAAAAAAAGATGTGCATTTGGGGCAAGTTTTATTTTATATTGTACTCCAATATTCTCTGTTCTACTTAGTTATTTTAACAACTTGCTAATTGTTAAGCACTGAATAGGTTTTGCAATCCTCATCTTGAAAGCCCCCTTCCCATTCCAGAAGAAAGGCAGGCGTGGGCTGGGGGCAGGGGGGGGCAGGGAGGGGAGGAGCACCCACTCAACGGGACCTGGTTCCTGGAGCTGAAACTGCCCCTATTTATGGCTCCCAAGCAGCGTGCTGAAGGGCGCGCCAGTGTGGCTTGCGTAGTTCGCGACCTCTGGGGGTGGCAGGATCATTCATTTTTTAAAATATATTTTTATTGATGTCAGAGAGGAAGAGAGAGGGAGGGAGAGAGAGAGAGAAACATCAATGATGCCAGAGAATCATTGACTGGCTGCCTCCTGCACGCCCCCTACTGGGGATCGAGCCTGCAACCCAGGCATGTGCCCTTGACCGGCATTGAACCGTGACCTCCTGTTCATAGGTCGACACTCAACCACTGAGCCACACTGGCCAGACAGGGTCATTTTTTAGATATGCCCTTTGTTCACTCTTCACGTGGCAGGAGACTCAGGAGATGGAAAGGCGTTTCCCGGACGACAGCAGGGAGCTACAGCCAGGATGGCCGCTATCACCAGCCAATCAGTGTGCTGAAGGCCTGGGACAGACGCTCCGGTCTTGCCAACACCTTGATTCTGGTCTCCTGGCCTCCAGACAGCGCAACAGTAACCAGCCCTTGTTAACCCCCCCGTTTGTGGCGCTTCGTTATGACAGCCCCAGCCGACTCCTGCGGTGGGTTTGGAGCAAAAGGACAACTGTTTGGTGCAGCCTCCAAGCCTTGCTTGGCCCAGGGGAGAAGGAGGCTGCCATTCAGGACCCGCGGGCCTGGGACAACGGGCATCTCAGCAGCTGCCCCAGGGGCATTTCAGGAAGGACCACCCGGAAGGGGAAGCTGAGGTCTGAAGGGCAAGGAGGAGCTGGCAAGGCAAGAAGGGTGAGCCGGGGTTTGGACTGGGGGGCCAGCGCTCCCCAGGGGGCCAGCCTGTAGGAAGGAGCGGGAGAGGCACGAGGGAGGCGGGCCGTTCTGCAGGGACGGAGCTGGTCAGGATTCTGGACTTTTCCTAGGAGCCACGGGAGGCCACGGCAGGCTTTCAGATTTGAAAGTGTGAAGTCACTGTAATTTAGGTGAGAAATGGGTTTAAGGAAAGAAAAGAGAGATGAGAGGGGCCGAGGCAACCCCATCTGGCATCTTTCCGGGTAGATGGAGAGGAGCACCCCAACTCTGGGAAGGAGGACCCAGAACTTGCAGGGAGGGGCCCAGGCCCCCAAACGCCTCTCCGAGGCCCTCCTTCCCTGAGCGCCCTCCACGCGGCTCCGCAGGGCTGGCTCCCGCCTCTTCCTGGCTTCCGGGGCTTTGGGAGGCGCAGAAGTGGAACCGGACAGCAGGTCCGTGTAAACACTCCGCCTCGGACTCGCTCAGAACAGGCCTTGCCGCTATGTCTGGGGAAATTGAACTTGACAGAGCAGGGAGGTCTGGACCGGGAACCTTGGGTGGGGCTCATCTCCATAGCAACCAGAAACAGCTCCAGCCGTGCCCTGGCTCTGCCTCCTGATGGAGAAGCAGGGACTTGTGTTACCAAACATGACCCGCCCGAAATAGCTCCCTTCCACCTCACCAGGGCCCCTGCTGGCAGCTGCCACTCTGCCCACAGCTCAGCCCGCTAACAGCAGGATGGCAGGACGGGGAGGGTGCCCGAGTTTCTCTCTCTCACTGGCTGCGTGAAACAATCCCGTGTATCCAGCGTGAATTGGCTCCGGAACCCTCAGGTCTAAGAAATGCCAATTTTGGTCGTTTTCCTAAATAAAAGTTTATTAGGAGCTGCCCTTTGTCAAGAGGGTAAGACATGCGACCCCAGGCATCTCTGGAGGTGGTGCTGGTGTCGTAGCACTGTAATCTGTCTGTCCTGGTGTGAGCTCCATCCACCCCTCGTCGGAGAGCCCTGGGGCATAGGCTGAAGCTGGGGGGGGGGGGGGGGACACCTCGGCCTCCAGCCCTTCTTATGCATCTTGCAGAGGAGAGGCAGGAGGGAGTGAACGCTGGCATCGAAGGGTGTGCGTTGGGTGTGGGCTGGGTTTGACGCAGACCCTGCAGCTAAGGGCTATTTTCCTCCCGGGGAAACCAGCCCAGCCCAGTAGAGCCTCAGGACTCAGCCCCGCCCAGCTCAGCCCGTCTTCCCAACAGCCTGCTGCTTGGCCATCTCTGGGCCTGGCCTCATCCTGGGCCTGGGAAGAGGGGAGGGGAGGGGAGGGGAGGGGAGGGGAGGCCCTTCAGTGGGTGCTCCCTGGGAGGGGACGGAGGAGGGGAGGACAAGGGTGGAGATGGTGTGTGCCTCGACCCTCCTGGGGTGTGTGGAGGGGCTGGGAGCGGTGAGGGGTGCAGGACCCAGGGGTCCAGGATGCAGCGGTCCGCAGCTGCCAGGCGCAGCGATGCTCCAGCCCGTTGCTCGGCCTGTTGTTTAGGGATCTGGAGTCATTTTCCCACAGAAACAAAGCGCAAGTGGAGGTTGGCTCCCTGCCTGGCCCAAAGGAGCCAGATTCAGCCGTAGCGACAGCCCCAGAGCCCTTCACACTCTCTGCCATTGTCTGTGCTGGGCGCCGGCGTCAGCTTCGGAGACCACACATCCTGGGCAGCTCTGCCAGAGGCTCTGGTGGCCATGGCAACTGGGCCAGGCTCCGGGCAGCTCTCATACAGGCTACTGCAAGGCTGGGAAAGAGTGCATGCTTGTGCATGTGCGTGCGTGCACGAATGTGTGTGCATGTATGCGCGTGCGTGTATGTATGTGCGCGCATGTGCATGTGTGCGCGTGCATGTGTTCAGACATTTCTAAACGAGGCCACGCCTACGCGTGGAGCATAGGGCAAGTGCGCTGGACTGGGTGGCCCTGGGAGGCCCCTGCGTGTCTGCGCCTGTTTCTTCCTATGGAAATGGTAGTGGTAGGTTTGGCCTACATGGGGGTTTCTAACATTTTTTCTTTTTTTTTTTTTTTTTTAACAGTTTCTCTTTTTTCCAAGCAATTTTCAGTAAAATCTATTTAATTAAAGTGTTGGCTACACCCAAGTGCCTAAAAGATTTCATTGAAAGCGGTTATTTCCATAAGCCAAATGCTGTGTTTTCTAATAATCAAATATTAACATTTATGGTTTGGTGTTTGACTTAATTAAAAATATTTATTATAAATAAATAAATAAAATGTTGGCGGGGTGGTGAGGGGCTAGCCCTGCCCCACTGCCCCTTCCCAGCCTGCCACCTGCCCCACCTTGGGCACCTCTTAACTCCTGGTCTTCTCAGAACATTTTGAAAAGTACAACTGGATTCAGACACACAAATACAGACGTACACCCAGGCGGACAGGCAGACATGCACACTCATACAGGACACCCACAGGCACACAGACAGACACACGAATACACAGAGACTCCCACATGCACAGACACACAGACAGACACACTCATACAGGACACCCACAGGCACAGGCACACAGATACAGACGTACACCCAGGCGGACAGGCAGACATGCACACTCATACAGGACACCCACAGGCACAGGCACACACATGCACAGGCACACATGCACAGGCACACAGACATACACACTCATACAGGATACCCACATGCACAGACACACACACACACAGACACACGAATACACAGGGACTCCCACACGCCATCCATCCAGCTCTAGCATGGTCCCAGAGTTAGAGGAAGGGCAGGCGTGTGGGTACCCCATAGTGGGGACCACACTGAAACCTGGGCCGCGCCCACCTGCCAGCCCCGTGCCAGCTGTGCGGCCTGGGTGCCCGCCCCCTGCGCGGGGCTGTGCGGCTGCAGCACACATGAGTGTTGGGAGCTGTAATCACTGCAAGTGGCAGGGACGCTGGCTGCAGACCCGACAAGTCCGACTGGAATTCCGCCAGGAAGCCCCAGTGCCAGGGGGGCGATGAGACAGCCGGGGTGGTGGGAGGGGTTGTGAAAGGTGGGAGGCTCACAGCAGGTGAGCGGACACTAGGAAGCCCCACGGGCCCACCTCGTGAGGCCCCAGAGCCACCTCCTCATGGGCCCCAGCGGCTGGGTGAGCTGGGGGCTCTGGCTGCCTAGGGAACGGTGTTTTGAACCCAAAACACCAGGAGCAAGGAGGGCCCGCCCAGAAAAACAACATCCTGGCTGCGGGCTGAGGCAGGCCGCACAGGAGGGACTATTTTTAGCCGCCAAGGCAGCCAGGGCAGGACTTGTATGGCCTTGCTGTCTGGCTGCATAGCTCACCCATTGTCCCGCCTGACCTGGGCCGGGTGCAGAGAGGCCTCCGTCTGCCCTGGCCCTTCCTGCTGGGGCGTTCTCTGGGGTGCCCCTGGGCCACAAAGAACCGAGGGAGGGCGGGCTGGCTGGAAACACTCACCAAGTAGCCTCGGGGAGCCGAATTGGGGCATCCCAGGCCACGATGGGGGTTTGGTGGCAGCAGGGAACACGGGGCCTTCCAGGCAGAGCAGCAGAGGCTCTGCTGGGGTGCAGGGCACGCGTCTCGCCAGCCTGGAGGCCGAGCACTGTCCCAGCTGCACAGCCGGGCGCGGGCGGTGAGGCAGAGCCCAGGGGACACAGGTCCCTTTATGGCAGATGTCCTGGGCTCCAGCCACACCCGCGTCAGCTCAGTCACATCCTTCAGGGGCTGAGAAGGTGTGTGAGTGAAAGCAACTCGGGTCTCAAGCCTTCTTGCCCACGCCCAGGAGCCGTGCCCTGTTCTCGGGGGTGCGATGTCTGCAGTTAGTCCTGGGCACAAACACCACAGGCAGGTCCAGAGCGAGGCTGTGGCATTAAGGATGAAAACAGCTGATGGGAACCAGGCCGGCAAAGCAAACACAGGGGCAGCCAGAATGACTGTGGGGCTGGAACCCCACGGGAGAAGCCATCTCTCGCTGCCCCTGTCCAGAACCAGGGAGTAGGGCTGCCCCAAAGGGCAGGCACCCCATTTCACCCCCCTCTTTGGGCTCCCTCCCTCCCAACAGGAATCCTGGGACCAGGGACTCTGTTCCCTTCTCCTGCCTTTCAAGACCGGCTCCTGAAAGATGAGCAACACTGGGAAATTCTTGGTGGGCGGAGAGCAGGAAGGAGTCATTCACTCAACAAGTGTTTATTGAGCACTTACTGTGTGCCAGGCACTGTCCTAGGCACCTGGAAAGGGAGGGCTTGGGGTAGCCTGGATCTGTCCTGGCTGTGGCTCTCTCTCCCGGAAACAAGGCCTGCAGTGGGGGGAGGGGGGTCTGAGAGGCACTTGGGAGGGTCTGGGAGGCCCCCTCCCTGAAAGGCAGGAGGCCAAGTGTTCTTTTAGAAATGAGGCTGCTGAGGACGTGTGGGCTGTAGAGACGGGCACGCCAGGAGCCGAGGCAGCGGCCGGGCCCGGCGCCCGCATTACCTCCTCTTGAGCACTGATATGCAGGACTTCTTGAGGGGCCCGATCTGCAGGTGGGCGTCCACGCTCTCCAGGAAGAAGGCGGGCTTCAGCCGGCTCCTGAAGAGCCCCGGGAAGTGGCTGTCCAGGATGCTCTGGAAGGGGTCCCCGGGGGAGGCCGGGGGGCCGCTCCTGCGGGCCCGGGTGGCCTTCAGCCGGCGCAGAAGGCTCACCTTGCCGTCCCGCACGGCGTAGAAGGCCAGGGCTCGGTCGGCATATTCCAGGCAGACCCCAACCGTGGGCGAGAAGGCGTGCGGCAGGGGCGCCTCCTGCCCGTGGAACCAGACGGAGAAGCCGCGTCCGTTCCACTGCAGGCAGCAGGAGTGGGCGTTGCGGCCGAGCCGGCCCCGGTCGTAGGGCTCTTGTGGGGAGAAGTCTTCAGCCATGACGCCCACGCTGACCCAGCCCTCGATGATCTCCACCTCCCAGTAGTAGGTGCCGCGGTCCAGGGCGCCCTCGCCCAGCACCTGCTCGCAGTGCGTGAAGCGGGTGGGGGACTCGGGGTAGCTGATGGGACACAGCACCCTCTTCACGCCTTTCGTTCCGAACAGCTGCAGGAACTTGTCCGCCGTGTCACTGTCCAGGTCCACGATGTAGGCGACTGCTCCCCGGGCGGGAGAGAGACGCGGGGCTCAGGGGCAAGGCCAGAGAGGACACCCTCCCCTAGGTGCCCACCTCCCCAAGCGCAGCCTCGCCCCACCTTTGCAGCCAGCACTACTCAGCCCTGCTGGAGCGCGCCCCATGAGCTGGCCTAGTTCACCCCATGGACAAGGAGGGACTCCAGGGCCAGGCCAGCCCTGCGGCCGTCAGGGGGCCCCGTGTGCGGAGGGCCGAGCCCAGGGTGCACTCACACTTGAGGAAGTAATCCCGGGGCACCTCGCTGTCCAGGTGGCTGCTGTTATCTGGGTCCTCGGACTCAGCATCAGCTGCAGAGAGAAGACAGCGGAGGGGTCTCGCCAGCTCCCCGGGACTGGGCTGCTCTGCAAGGTGCCCCTTCCCAAGCCATGACCCCCAATTCCCTCTTCCCCCAATTCCTCCCAGCAACCCAAGCCTCCTGGGACAGGCACGCCGCCCAGGTAGGGTACCCTGGGTCACATGTATGCCTGGCCCTCGGAATCTGCCTCTGCCCCACTTGCCCCCGGACCCCAGCCCCTCTGAAGTTAAAGGGTGGGCGGGAGAAGCCCCTCCCGCCCCGTCCTGTAGGCCATGGCCCAAAGCGGCTGACTGGTCATTACGGGGTGGTAGCTCTAGTCACTGGCAGGATTCGGGTTCCGCCCAGCAACAGGCAGTTTCCATCCTCTGCTCCTGCATGGGCACCGGGCCGGGGGGCCTGGGAGGTGAGTCACTTGGAGGGGCACCCACCTTCTGGGCCGAGCTTGTGCGGCCTGTCCTCGTCACCGCTCAGCCCCCGCAGCTGCCCCCACTGGCTGGCGCAGGCCGCGGCCAGCACCTCTCTCACCGCCTTCACGGCCTGGGATGACTTAGTGAAGCCGAGCTCCCGCGGGGGGCCAGGCCCAGGGCCGCACCCCTCCTCCAGGGCCAGCCTGAGCGCCAGCAGCTCCTGTGCCAGATACATGCAGATGGAGGCCCTGCGAGCCGCAATGCCTCCCAGCGGGGGTGAGACAGCCCTGCCGGGAGCGGGCACCGCCCTGAAGGCTCCGGCACCCGCTGCCGTCTCTCTCCGCCTCCCGCCCTCTCTGGCCCCACATGCCGCCCTCACCTGCAGGAAGCTCACTGAGTCGGCCTCGGGGACCTGGCTGAGGTTGTGGCGGGCCCGGCTCAGCCTGCCGCGCTGCTCCTCCTGCCGCCGAAGGTCGCCCTGAGAGCGGCTCAGCATGGCGGCCTCCCCCTCCTCGATGAAGCCCAGCACCTCCTTCTGGAACCCCTGCAGGGTGGCTGCAGCCTCCGCAAACAGCTGGCTCACCCTCTCCCGCTCAGCCACCGCTGCGCTCTGCACCGGACAGTGGGAGCGGTGGGGAAGGCACAGACCATCACTGTTTGGGCCCCATCCTTCCAGAACCCCCTCTCCCACCCCACCCTCTGGGAGGGGCAGAGGGACCCGCCGGAGCCGCCCTGGGTCTCTGCCAGGTCGGGGGAGACACTCGTGCTCAGTGGGACTGGGCAATGCCCTGGGCACAGGCTCCTTGGAGGGGACCAGTCCACGCTGCGAGCTCACAGTGCCAGGAGCCTCCTGCAGGAGGAGACGAGGTCAGGGTCGGGGCTGACCTTGATGAGGGCCACGGTCCGCCGGGACTGGGCAATGCCGGCGCCCAGCTCATCCATGCGGTCCTCCACGGCACTCAGCACTTTGGGCTGCTCGGCCTGTGGGTGACATCTTCATGAGTACGGAGCCTGGCAGAGGCCACAGCCTGCCCTGGGGTCCCAGGCCTCACCCCGGGGCAGGGCAGGGGTGACGTGGGCATGGTATCGGCACACCGGTGGGACTGGGGGTGGCCGTGATGTCCCACAATGTGTCAGAGGGCAGGCCTCAGGCCGAGGCGGGTGTCGTTCCCAAATGCCCAGGGGAGCACAGTCTGGCTGGGGGCTGTCTGCCTCCCCTCTCTGACCAGCGGGCAAGTACAAGGCCATCCGTGGTCTTCAATGTCACATTCATTTGAGAACTTCCTTCGGTGGAGAAGAGGCAGAGAATGGAGGGAACAGGGGCTGCACAAGAGGCCATTCAGCTGTCCTGGGCACCCCGTCCCCAAAGAGTCCGTGTCCCCAATCCAGGCCTTAAAAATGGGGATTCCGGGCAAATCCCCTGGGTCTTATGAGTCACGGCGGCTCAGGCTGGAGACACGGAAAATCCCAAGGCCAAAGCGCCAAGACCGGGCTGGAGGCCAAAGGAAACTGGGGGCGGAGGCAGCAGGAAGGACCGCGCACATGGTCCCACCACTGGCCCCGGAGCTGCTGGACAGAGCGTTCTGTGTGCTCCACCGGCCGCTCTCCAGTGGCTGCCACACCCATCTAAACCCGCGGCCTCTGGGCCCGGCGAACCTGGAGGCCGGACACGCACGAACTGGCCGGTCTCATCAGCCGCGCTGCGGGAATCAGCTGCCCAGGACCCGCAGGGCCTAATCCAGATCCCTCCTGGCTTAGACCCCCAAGGGCCCCGCCTGGGCTTCCGGCCCCCTGCCCACCCTCCGCGTCCTTTCGCGTTCTCGCTGGGTCCCCGCATCAGCCCATCCCATCGCGAGCGGATGACATTGTCAGGGCTGCAAGGGACAGCAAAGACCCTCAGCTTCCAGGAGAACATGAACAAAATGGGAAGGATGGGGGGCGGGGGGCGACCCAGGACCCTCGGCCCGCCCACCGTCACCCGTGCGCGGCGCCGGCGCCCACCTCCTGGAGCGCGCGCTCCTGCTCCAGCGGCACCAGCTCGTGGCCGCGGTGCTCCTGGGCGGCGCAGGCCTCGCACAGGCACAGGCGCTCGGCGCGGCAGTAGCGCTCCAGCGGCCGCAGGTGGCGCGGGCACAGGCTCTCCTCCAGCCGGCGCAGCGGCGGCACCAGGCGGTGCCCGCGTAACGCGGGGCTGCGCTCGTGCGGCCCCAGGTGCGCGGGGCAGAAGGAGGCGAGGCAGGAGAGGCAGGAGAACGCGGCGGGCAGGGCGGCGCCCTCGGGGCACGCGTCGCAGCGCACCGGCTCTTCGCCCGCAGCCCATAGCTCGGGCGCGCAGGGAGCCGACGGCTCGGGGGCGCTGGGGGGCGCGCTGGGGGCCGCGGGCTCCGGGGCCGGGGCCGGAGCCGAGGCCCGGCCGGGCCCGGGCCCGGGGCCCGAGCCCTGGCGGAGCTGCAGCAGCTCGGACAGCGTGTGGTTCTTGCGGAGCTGCAGGCCGTCGGGGAAGGGCTCCTGGCACAGCGGGCAGCGGGCTGCGCCCCCGGGGGCGCCGGGTCCGCCCGCGCCGCGGTGCGGCCAGAGCGCGCTCAGGCAGGCGAGGCAGAAGTTGTGGCCGCAGGGCAGCGTCACCGGCTCCCGCAGCGGCTCCAGGCAGATGGGGCAGCTGAAGGGCCCGCTGCCGTCCATGGCTCCGCGGCTGCCCGGCGCCGCCTGTTCTGCTCCCGCCTGGGAGGGACGGACCGCTCACGCCCGGGCACCGCCCCCTGGGACCGCCGCCAGGGTCCCGCCCCCGCCCGTCCTCGGCGCCACCGCCCCCCGCGCCATGGGCCCGCCCGGGTCCCTGACACCCCGCCCCAGCTCTGACTGCCGGGCCGCCCTGGGCCCCGCCTGACTTCCAGGGGCTCCTGGGTGGTGGGTCCTCCCGGGCCCGCGGGGCTGAGGGGCGGGCGCTGCTGCAAGGGGTGAGAGAGGGCAGAGGAGGCGAGCGAGGGCAGCACGCTTGAAGGAAACTGGGAAGGAGTTCACCCTCCATTGCCCTGCAAGCCTCCCCCAGATGTGGCCAGGCCGGGCGCAGCCAGCACCTTCCACCTCCAGCCCGTCTCTGCGCCATTAGCACAGCCCCGGCGCTGCTGACGCAGAGGAAGAGAACTGCTGATTGCGCGTGTTTGTGCCCCTTAGCGACTCCATTTACCCCCCCCCCCCCCCACGGGAACTGGGACTTTCCTAACCCTGAAATGGGAAGTTAGTGTCTTCTCTTTTCCCAAGCCCCTTGTTTGGGGAATTCAGTTCTGGTCCATGGACCCGCGTGGGCACCTGTGGTGTGCCCGGGGCTGGGGGTGCGGTTCCCCAACTGGAGGCATTTGTTAAGTCTCATCTCACTATGCATTTAAAATGGTGCACCTTATTGTATGTAATGCTTTTATTTTTTTAATATATATTTTTAAAAATATATTTTGTTGACTTCAGAGAGGAAAGGAGAGGGAGAGAGAGAAGGAAACATCAATGAGAGAGAATCATTGACTGGCTGCCTCCTGCAGGCCCCTCACTGGGGATAGAGCCTGCAACCCGGCAGGTGCCCTGACAGGAAATCCAACCGTGACCTCCTGGTTCATAAGTCAATGCTCAACCACTGAGCCACGCCGGCCGGGCTATATGTGTTTTGTGGTTTTTTTTTTTAACACAATAAACAACAGGATCTGATGGGGCCTAACAGTTACTGTATGTTTGAAACAGTGATGAGCATAAATGGTATTCCAACTTTTCTGTCACCATGGCAACACCTTCTGAAAATGTCTGTAATTTCTATTGGTGACAAGTCACAGGTATTGCTAGTAGCATTGTGGTGTGTTCTCTCCCTGCACAACAGAGAAAAATGCTCAATTGCAGCTGGAGGACAATGAAAACAGATAGACTCTCTCCCCAAGAACCCAGGGTAAGAATGTCTACTTTGGAAATATGCTATGGAGAGCCCCCTGACCTGACATCCTCCTCCCCCGGAAGGAAGAAAGCAAAGAGCTAAAAACATTGAAAGAGAGGTGCTCTTCACCTCACTGCTGCGGGGGGAGGTGAGGGGAGATTCATGATAAAGGCAGGGAATCGCGAAGGCCCTCCTGGAGGAATGACATTTGAGCTGGGGGTTCGCAGACTGACTGCTAGGACTCAGGCGGGCAGAAACCAGGGCGGGAAGAGACAGCTCTTCAAGAGCGGGCCTGGGCGGGCCTGCATTGGCGGGAAGGCGGGTAATGAGTTCCATACGCTGGTTTCCACAGGGAGCCCTTGATCGCGAAGGTCCCTTGTCTGCCAAGACCAGGAGCCGCTCAGAGGCTCAGGCGTCAGCGCCTCCCTGCTCCTGGGCTTGCCGAGACCACAGGCCTGCCTGATTCTGGAGGGGGAAGGGGTACCTTTCGGGTTGGGGGGAGTCAGGGGTGAGTCCCAGCTGGCCCTCTGCCTCCCACCCCACAGCCTGTTCAGGAAGACCTGCTCCCCCAGGAAGGCGTGGCGATTTGATCTGTCAGGGGGGTGGCATTTTGATAGCTCACTTGCATTATCATAGCTTTAAAGTTGTTTGCCCAACATAGTCATTCCTTTTCAGTGAGTTGGCTCTTCAGGGGAAAGGGTAACTGGCACTGCTGAGCTCTGCTGGAGCACGCTCCTGCCGGCATCGCCCTCTGCCTCTACCCTTACAAGGACTGTTGTGAGGGATGGGAAATGGAATTCCCACAGGCTCCCTATCTTGCCATACAGGTCGCATAACTCGTCCTGCGGAGGAGGAAGAATTTACGCCCAGAAGGTGCAGGCTGAAAATAATCCTGACCCTCATCGAAGAGCCTGTCTGGTTGCAGTATTGCTTCAGAAATAAATAAAAGTCGACTGGAAACAAAAATGAACAAGCAAGAGCAGCCCAGCCAAGGAGGGTCACCAACAAGCCAGCCCCCCTCTGCTCGCGTCTTTGAGAGAAACTGAAACGGGCCTCACGCCGTGCTCTTTTTCGTTAGGCTTTCGATGAAGTTTTCAAAAATTGGATGTGTTTATTTCAAATAACATATTTAGAGTACCTAAAAAGTAAACGGTTTCATGGAATGAGGCTTAGAATAATAAAACCTGGCAGCCCTGAGCCCCGCATACTCGATTCTTGCTCCCACGGACAGCCAGTTGCTTCCAGCCGCTACCTCCACTCTCTGCAGCGTGTCCTCAGGGGCCGTGAGCCGGTGTGGGTGCTGTGCTCGGATCCCTGGAGATTTACATTCTTATTCACTTTCCTTCCATGTCCAAGTCCATTGTTTGGATCCCAGACCTTCCTTTCCCTTCACTGATTTACTTCTTTGCTTTTGAAAAGTCCTCTGGGAACTTCCTGGGACTGGTTGGGGAAGTAAGTGCCCGCAAAGGTCTTTGTTCAGGCTTCAACCGTGATTGACAGTCTGGCTGGGTATGGGATTCTAGCATGGAAAGCCTTTCCTCTCCGACTCTCCAAGGCCTGGCTCCATTGTCCTCTAGCTTCCAGTCCCCTTACTTGAAGCCACGTTTCCTACAATTGCTGTGCGGCTCCCTTCCTTCCCGTCCTGCCTGGGGGAGAGCCGCCTCGGCTCTGCCCCTCACCTCTCTGACCTCCAACCCAACTCCCTCCAACTCCCCTGGCTCCTAAGCCCCAAAAGATTTGCTTATTTTTTTAGTTGTTAATTTTTGTTGTTAATCCTCACTCGAGGATACTTTTTCCATTGATTTTTAGGGAGAGTGAGAGGGGATAAGAGAAGCATCGATGTGAGAGAAACACATCAACTGCTTGCCTCCAGCACGAGCCCCAACCAGGGCCTGGGCCGGGGAGGAGCCTGCAGCCAAGGTACATGCCCTTGACCAGAATCGAAGCTGGGACCCTTTGGTCCACAGGCCAATGCCCTATCCACTGAACCACACTGGCTAGGGCTATTTTTTAGTGTTTTTTTAAAAAATTCAAACTTTTTATTATTATTTTGTATTCATACTCATACGCTATGTACAGCATAGCGGTTAGACAATCATATACTTTACAAAGTGTTCCCCCCTGTATTTCCGGGACCCATCTGGCACTGTACTTAGTTATTTCAATATTGACAATATCTCCTGTGCTGTAAGGGCCCCTGTCTTGTACAATCTCTCCTGCCCTCCCGTCCTTGTTCTGTCTGTGTGTCCCTCCTCCTGATTCTGCCACACAGACCCCCAGACCTGTGAGCCGGGGGCAGAAATGCTGGAAACACCGCTGGCTAGTCCAATGTTACTCCCCAAAGCCCATGCTTCGCTTCGCTCTCTACCAATGCGTTTTTCTACCAGAGTCAGGCAGACCGAGTACATTGCAGGAGCTCTCTGAGAGGTTTGTAAACGCTTGTCCCCGCACCTAGAGCAGCACTGCTCCGTTTCCCACCATAGAAATGGCAGTAGCATCGCGTCATGTGACATACAGGTTAATGGTCATGATCCAGAACAGTAAGGAAGGGACCAACACCCCGATGAAAAGGTACATTCATAGAATAAAGGGCCCCTAGAAGCGGAAAGGCAGCCCGTCTTCCTTTCTCTGTCCCTGTCAGAGTGTGGGAGCCCTCGGATGAGGAGCGATGGTTGGAAGCTGTACCCTGGGGTAGCCAGCAGTGATGGCCGCGTGGCCAGCCCAGTCCTGCTTCCTCCCCACGGAGTCCGGCTGTTCAGTGAGGTCCTGGCTGCCTCCTGTTACTCTTTCAGGCTGCCCAGTGTATGATGCCCCCTCCCAAGATTGGGGAACTCCCCACACCTTAGGAATCTGACTGGGGGCTCCTTGCCCAGGCTGCACCAATCAGAGGCCTGGCCCTGTCCTTGACCAGAGAGCCACAGGGCTGAGGAGCAAGACCACAAGATGGGGTTTGCAACCAAGGCCAGATATCAGCGTGGGAGGGCGATACACTTCTAACAAAAATACAAACGTATTTTGTACTTTTTGGACTGTTTGCATGTGTTATCCTTTAGAAAAACTTTATTTTTAGGAGAGAGAAATACTGCTTTGCTCTTCCACTTACTGATGCATTATTGGTTAATTCCGGTAAGTACCTGACTACAAATCAAACTCACAACCTTGGCATATTGGGACGACGCCCTAACCTGCTCAAAAATACTCATCACGGCAATATTTTTATGAGCCCAAATCCAACAATTTGAATGTCCGATAATGGGTCAATAAAACCCTGACAGTCATGAGAATGATGTTTATATGGTCATCGTTCAGGAAACAATTTTTATAACGTGAAAAATGCTTACGTTACATAAAAATGTAGAAAACACAACTGTTTATGGAGTGGCAGCCACAAGGATGTACAAAATAAAAGAGACTAAAATGTAGCAAAATGTTAAGGAAAAAAGAAGAGATAGAGACGGGGAAGGAGGAGGTAGAAACCCCCTTTCCAGAGACTGTGTCTAGGAATAGTTTGCGGTTCCCTCCCCACACCCGCAGCTGCCCTGGCTACACTGTCTCTGGGAGGCACGCTGGGGCCGCGCGCGCACTATTTTGCCGCAGCCTGTGGCGTGGCCCACATCGCACGGGCTCTCCTGTAGGACGAGGAGTCCCTGGTCGCTGCCCTTGCCTCTGACACCCAGGCGCCCCTGGAACTGGGCTGTCTGGAGCAGGGGCCTCCCATTTGACTCCATTCCTAGCCCCTGTCCCCTTCAAAGAGGCTGGGAAAGTTAACTCCAGTTTGGGGGTCCCTCCACCCCCACAAGTGGCCCAGCCTCACCCCGAGTCAATCTGCTGGCCCACAGCTGGCCCCATGAGCGCTGTGGCCGCAGGTCCCCAGGCCAGGGGCTGGGGCGGCTCGTGGGCACACAGGCATGGTGGTTCCTGTGCCCAGCCCGGAGTTCCATCCTGTCCCTTCTCAGCTGAGCCCCGAGGCCTCTTCCTGGAGCCCTGGGGGGAGCCTGGCCTCAGGCCGATGGCACAGGGTCAGGGTTCTACCCTCCAGGAGCCAGAAGACAGGGTGGAGGGGCTGGGTGAAGATGGCGTGGAAGGTGTGTAGGCGCTGGGTCTCAGGCTCCAGGCTGTAGAAGGTGAGGCAACCAGAGGTCAGGTCCAAGTCCATGCCCAGCAGCTTCCCTGGCACCCCTCGGAGGCGCTGGACCTCCCCGTTGTGCCAGGCCTGGGCGCTGTCCTCCTGAACACAGAGCCCCCATGAGCTGGGCCCACGGCCGATGTTGTCCGTGTAGGGCCCCAGCTTGTGCCGTGCCAGGTCGGGGTAGGCGACGCCCAGTGTCACCAAGTGGTTCGATGTGTGCACCTCCCAGTAGTGCCGTCCAGACTGGAAGCTCTGGGCACACTGCACCTGCCAGAGCTCGAAGCTGCCTGGCTCAACCAGGCCTCGGGGCTCTCGCCGGTGCTCCACCCGCTGGTCCTGCCGAGACAGGTAAAGGTGGCGGTTGGCACTCCCTGGGTCGAAGGTCAGATTGCGATAATCTGTTGGGGAGAGAGGGGCTGGAGGTGAGCGGGCAGGGGGCCTGTGCCTGTCCACGCTCCACTGATGGCACATTAAACCCCTGCCGGGCACGCTGCCCGCTGAGCGAGCGCTCAATCCTGGCGGCGACCTCTGAGGCAGAACCGTCCGTTAGCCTCATTTCACAGACGAGAACGCTGAGGTCCAGAAAGAGCAGAAACTGGACAGGAGAGGAAGAGGCACGGCTGATCCAGCTCTGTGCGCCTAGCCCAGTGGTGGCGCACCCATGACACACGTGTCCGAGGCGACACGCGAACTCATTTTCTTGGTTGATTTTTCTTTGTTAAATGGCATTTAAATATATAAAATAAATAATCAAAAATATACATCTTTGTTTTACTGTGGTTGCAAGTGTCAAAAAATTTCTCTATGTGACACGGCACCAGAGTTAAGTTAGGGTTTTTCAAAATGCTGACACGCCGAGCTCAGAAGGTTCGCCATCACTGGCCTAGACCCTCCTTAAACCCTCTACTGCCCCCACGTGTAGGAGCTGTGCTCCTGCGACAGGGGTGCCGGGGTGAGGCCAGACCCAGGGAAGGGCATGGACAGGGCAATCATAGTAGGTGCCACACACACACACACACACACACACACACATGTGTACATATACATGCGCTTACAGTGCCTGTGTACACACCCGCACCCACGTGTGCACACACATGTGCTGGGCCTCCTTACTCTGCCAGAGTTTCCTCCTCAGCGGACAAACCGGGCTTGGGACCAATGCCAGGGCATCTGGAGTCTCTAGGGGGCAAAGCAGTGTTAGGGGGGTACTCATGGAGGTTCCACTCCCACCCTCAGTGGGAGGGACAGCTGGGCTCAGGGTGAGGGAGAGATCTGGGGTCGGCCTTACCCGGGGGACCCACGTCAGCCGCCTCAGCTGGTGCCCCGTGGGGGTCCCCATTGTCCAGGAGGAGGCCACAGAGCTGGTTCAGAAATTCCTTCAGGCCGTCCAGCTGCTGATCTGCATCCCACTGTGGAGGGGTCAGCGGCCCAAGAGGCCCTGGGGGCGCCAGGAGCTGTGATCCCTGAGTCCCAGGGCAGCGGCAGTGAGCCGGGAGCAAGGGGCAGGCACTCCGGTCCCTCCACCTGACGCCCTTTGTCCTGGTACCTGGACAAAGGTTCGGTCATCCGACTGCTCCAGGAGGTCCTGGGTCCAGCGGTCAAAGGCAGCCGTGGCCTCCAGGTGGCCCCGTAGCCGCTGCTCCTCCTCCTGGGCCTGTGCCAGTGCCTGTGTCTTGGCCACCTCGATGGCCCGCAGTGCCTTGATGCGACGCATCTCCAGGGCCTGCAGCAGGCGGCTGAACTTGCCAGAGACCATGGAAGCCAGGTTGCAGGCCGAGCTCTGGATGGGCACAGGAGGAGCCTAGGGTGGCCAGGGCCGCCGCTGCCCACTGGGCTGAGGGGTGCAGATATGGGGAGACAGGGTCCCTGGAACCTCTTTCCCCCATTCAGCCCCTCACTCCCTGATGCTGGGAGGCATTGTCAAGGTGGCTCACACCTACTGCCCAGGGTCCCAGGGGCCAGGTGGTGGCTGCCTGAAGAGCACAACATGAAGTGGGGGGTGGGACAGGCAGGCCGGTACCTGGATCTGGCTGCTTCGCTGTTGCAGCCCCTGGAGCTGGCTCTCGGCCTGGGCGGCCTGCTGCCGGGTGACCTCCAGCGTGGCTCTCAGCTGGGCCTGTGGTGTCCACCAGGGGACAGGGGACGAGTGACAAGAGGGGGCCAGCATTGGCTGAGAAGTGTCCCCTCCTCGTGCCGCCCCTGGCGAGGCTGACCAGGGGGCACGAGGGGAAGAGGGCACTCCTGTTTGGCGGTGCCCCCTCTGGTCCCCTCAAGGATATAAATGTAACGTCCTGGAGCAGGAAAAACTCCCGCTGCCGGATCTGCTTCCCGGCACCTGGCCAAGCACCTCTCCTGCCACCCACACTGCCAGGTGAGGATGGGTGTTGTCCCCACTGCCAGACGAGGAAATGGGAGAGAAGCTGACAGTGTGGCCAAAGCCATCAGATCTTCCTGAGTCCAGGCCCGTGTAGGAAGTGGGTCATCTGACTCCCCCAGAGGACACCCAGCAGCCCTCCTTCCAGCAAAATCCCCCTCCACTGGCACAAGTGCCATCGGTGGTACCACCCGTCCCTGTCCCTGTCCCTCCTGCTGCTGTCACCTACTGGCCCACTGCAAGCCCTCATGCTTAGTGCCGGGTCTGTGCCACCCACAGTACCACCCAGGCCTATTCCCGAGACCTGGGCGCCCCGGGCGTCACCTCCAGTCCTCTGGCTCCGGCTCCCGACCTCCTCACCTGCACAGCCCTTAGCTTCACCCCTCAGCTCCTCACCCCGCAACCCCTCCCGGGCCTTGTCCCCACCGGGCCTTGTCCCGGGCTCGGGATCTATCCTAGCACCTGCTTTCTGACCACCACCCCTGCACACAGAGAGCGGAGGGGCCCCGGGTGTCACCTCGCGCTCCCGGCGCTCAGCGTCCAGCAGCACCCGCTCGTGGAGGCGACAGTCGCCCACGGTGCACGCGCTGCACACGCAGCGGCCCTCGGTGCGGCAGAAGAGCTCGAGCGGCCGGCCGTGCTGCGGGCAGCGCGCGCCCGGGTCGGGGTCGGGGCCGGGGCCAGCGGCCGGGGGCTCGGCGCGCACCACCGCGACCACGTCGCTCAGGGCCACGTTGCGGCGCAGCTCGGCGCGCGCGGGGCAGAGCTCCCGGCACTCGGGGCACTCCACGCGGGAGCGCCACCAGTCCCGGATGCAGTCCGCGCAGAAGTTGTGGCCGCAGGACAGCGTCACCGGGTCCTGGTAGAGCTCCAGGCAGATGGCGCAGGTCAGCTTTTCCTGCAGCTGCTGGGCCATGGCGGCGGCGGGAGGGCGGGCTGAGCACACCGGGCAGGGCCGCGCCTTTTAAAGGGACCGAAGCCCGCGGGTGCGGCGAGGAGGAGCGAGGACCCGCCTCGGGCGGACAGGGGCACAGCCTCCTCCGAGGACCCGACCGCCGCCACTCCCGCCGCCCGCCGGCTTCCGCGCGCCCGTCCCGCCCGGCGACCCCGCCCCCCGCCCCCCGTCCCCCCACTCAGCTACGTCCCGAGCCACCCCCGCCGCCTCCCGCCGCCCAGGCTGGGCGCTGGGGGCCGCTCTCTCTGGTCTCACCCTGGGACCCCCTGCCGGCTTTCCTAAGCCTCCGTGCGCAGCTCCTGAGCAGGGGTCCGGCCCCAGCCTCCAGCGACCAGAACCCCAGGGGCCTCCTCCTGGCTCAGGGCCGCCGGCTTCAGCGGTGAAATGGACGGTGCGGGTGGGTGTCGGCAGCCAGAGCGGGGGCGCAGCTAGTCCTGGTTCAATGCCCTCCCGCCCAAGGGCCCTGCTGCACTTTTTCCTTGAGCTGAGTTTCAGGCATTTGCCAAACCAGGGTGACGCCCTTCTCTTGGCTACGAATCAACATGAGGTGGGCATTTCCGGTCACCAAGAGACAGACCAGCCCAGTGGTTTTCCCACGCCCTTCCCATGGAAACCGGAAGCACTTAACTGCCCTGGAACCCCCTCCCTGTGTGGGCCGCTGCTGCTCTAGAACCGTTTTCAGAGCAGTGGCTCCCGCAGCTGAGCAGAGGGCTTCTGATTGCAAACCCACCTGCCCCGGGGCAGGGCGAGTCGGCCCAGGACCGGCTGGAGGAGGGTTAACTCTTCTGACCAAGCCGACCTAATTTATTTATTTTTTTAAAATATATTTTATTGATTTTAGAGAGGAAGGGAAAGGAGAGAAACATCGATGATGAGAAACAGTCATTTATCAGCTGCCTCCTGCACACCCCACACTGGGGATCGAGCCCATAACCTGGGCACGTGCCCTGCCTGGGAATCAAACCCTGGTTCATAGGTCGATGTTCAACCACTGAGCCACACCACGCCGGCCTGCTGTGAAGGTAAGCTGCCCTCAGTGCAATGCGGCCGCGTGTCTTGTGCTGTAAATGTGTGAAGTCGCTCTTTCTGGAGAAGGTGCACAGAGCTCCTCTAGCTCGGCTACAGGCGGTCTTTTCCTTTAGAGACGGACATGCCCTAACCGTCCAGGCAGGGGGCAGGGCGTGTGCCTGAGCTCTCTGAGACCTGACAGGCCAGGGGCCAATGCTCAGTGGGCAGACCTCTCCCCAGAGGCCTGTGGGAGGAGCCAAGACTTCAACCTGCTTTTTCTTCTGGACCTGCCTTCAGCCACTGGGTCACAGGAGTTACCTCCTGGGATGGGAGGCAGCCCTCTTCCCACCCACAAAGCAGTACAACTCCATGGGGGTGGGGAGGGGATCTGGCTGCTCCTGGAACACAGACCCAGACCAGCTATAGCAGAAATCATCTTTATTCATTCACCGCAGAGGGGCTGCCTCAGACAGGGCCCAGGGCCCCACAGCTTGGTCCCTGGAGGTGTGTTTATGGTTCCTGCCTGCGGAGCCTGACAGAGTAGCCCCAGGCCCAGCCCACCCTCTGAGGGGGGTGGCAGTCTAGCTACTCAGTAGATGCCATAGGTGGGTTCATGACTGTCTCTGTACCGGTCCAGGTAGCGAAGGGGCTGCTTGTGGGGGAAGCGCTTCTGCTTGGGGTGGTAAGGGGGTGGCCGCACAAACTCGAACACGGGCTCCCGCATATCTGCAAGAAGAGTGAGGAGTGCGGATGTGGACTGCTGCCGGCCCGAACCCCTATCTTGTCTCTAGGTTGGGACTAGCTAGCCAGCCTAGCGGAGGACTGGGCGACTCCCCGAGACCAGGGAGAACTGCCTGCCAGGTCTGGAAAGGCCTGAGTGTGCACCAGCCACCCCCCCTGCAGCCCACTGTCCCTACCCAAAAGCTGGTGGAAGGTGTGGGTGACCGAGTCATCCCAGCGGCACTGGAAGAAGGCCAGGCCTGCTGGAGTTATGGCTTCCTGGTGTTTCTTGTAGAAATCAAAAGTGTGGAAGGTCCGCTGGGCAAGCTGGTAGCTGTAAGATGGGGAGACTGTGAGTGGGGAGGGGACACCAGGGCCCCACACCCCCTCTGCCCCATAGGCGATCCTGAGGGGCCCCTTAGGGCCCGCCTAGCACAACCACTGTCTGCCCGTCTCAAGTCCTGAGGGAAGAGGGAGGTGAGGAGACTGAGCAAGGCCGACCACTGCTGGGAAGTGGGCCTGAGGCTGGGGTGGGGTTGCGGGGACGGGCGTGGGGTTGCGGGGACGGGCGTGGGGGTGCGGGGACGGGCGTGGGGGTGTAGATTACCAGGGGGAGGGCCGGGTATCCTCAGAGAAGTCGACGGGCTTCTCCTGCTTGAAGAGCAGGAAGGCGAAGCGGTGGAAGCCAGAGCCCCGGGCAGGGAAGGGGGGCAGGTAGGGGCACGTCTCCTGTCCTTCCGCCACCCTGTTGCCTGGGATGTTGGTTCTGGCCGGAGGAAAGGACTCTGTGAATTGCCCCTGGACAGAAGTGGCCGCAGGAGCATCCCCATCCAGTACTTCCTAGAGCAACTCCCGGGGACACAGACCCTACAAGGACCTCTTCTGTGCCGTCAGGTAGGAGCGGGAGCTCTGTGAACCCTTGGGGCAGAGGCAGCCAGGATGAGAGCAAAGGCGAGCAGCCTGTTTGCTATGCGCTGGGGAGCCTGGCAGGGCGGGGTGGGCGGGCCGGGCTGCCACAGCCACTCTGGCTGGAGACCACGACACCTCTGAGTTGCTTCTTTCTCTGTTTCCTGAAACTCTAGGCTTTACAGAGTGTCTGCCCAGCCTGGCACCGGAACGGCCACTGTCCCCGCCTCAAGAGGCAGCCCCAGAGTGTCCTGCTGCATCGGTTGGTAACTGCAGTTGAATAAAAATGACAGAAACCAGCCTCCCAGTCACTGGCCTTGGTTATCCAGAAACGCCAAAGCTGCGGTCACCTGCCTGACTTCTGTCCCCTGGTGTTCAGAGCCAAAAGCCGCCGAGAAAGCAAAAGGCTGGCCACCCTGAGCACGTGCAGCTGCCAGAGGCCTCTCATGGTCCCGCGCTCATTTGACTGTCACAGAGCCCCCGGGGTGGGTAAGGAATGTGAGGCATCATCCTAGATTTACGGGTGAGATGTGTGCAGGGTGACCAGAAGGCCTGTGGGAGCAGCCCAGGCCTGCTGCCTGCTTTTCTTCTTACCCGTTTCCAGCCACTGGATCCTAAGGCCCTCACACTCCCAGGAAGCAGAGGGGAGGGGCCACCTCCAGGGGAGGGAGGTTAACCCCAAGTCCCATTGTTAATCAGAGATGGAGCCAAGACTGAAATTCAGGTGCAGCTCTTCCCAGGATGCCAGGGCCTCCCCGCATGCCTGAGCCACGGCCCCCCCCAGGTACTCACACCAGCCAGTGGACATACTCAGCATCCGGCTCTAGCAGGTGTCCATCTGCACATAAACAGACCCACCGACTGAGGGCCCATGAAAGGAGCCGGGGCTGCGGCTCTCCACCTGGCCCCGCCCCCAGCCCCCAGGGCCCTGCCTCCTGTACCCTAGACACCTACCCAAGTTGGTGAGCAGCAGTGTCCACAGGGAGCCCTCGTCTGCCTCGTAAGTCACCTCCGGGGCCTGGGCAGCCTGATGGGGAGAGAACGAGGGAGCTGTCACCCCACCAGGGCCAGACAAGCTGTTATACACAGAGGTTCTCGGGGAAGGGAGACTCACGGCCCTGCAGCGGGATGTGTCTGTGCGCACAGGGCAGGAAGGGGCACCCGCCAGCAGTTACCTCTGTCGGCGTGACCTCATTGCCGTGGTACACAGGCATCACGTCATCCTCACCCACGGTGTAGGCCACGTGCAGGGGGACTCGGGGCACGAAGGTGGCACCGTGGAACAGGTCTCGGTAGAGGCCGTAGTACTCCGCCAGGCGCTGCTTGTGGTAGGGCCCGCAGGTCCTCTCCCATTCAGCCCGCACAGCCTCCAGCGGAATGCACACTGGGAAGGAATAATGCCAGCGGGGCCCCGGGTAGGGGCAGGGGCACACCGGGGCCCCTCCCCTGGGAGGGCTTACCTGTGCGGTGGCGGGCGGCCCGCTCCTCCTCCACGTTGGCCTTCAGCTCCCGGAGAACCTGTTTCCTCTCCAGCAGCTGTTGGGTCCGACAGACCTTGGGTGGCGGCAGCCCAATGTCAATCTTGCCTTTGGGATCTGGGGAGGAGAGATGGAGGAAGAGGATGGATTCTTGGCCAAGCCGCCTGCCCACCTAGTCCTCGCACTTGCCCAAGATCTGCTGCTAAAGCTTCCCCTTTATTCACAAAACTAAAGCCTACCTGGAGTCTGCTTCTCAGACCTGAGCAGGGTCCAGCTGCTAAGCAAATTGCATCAGCTTGAGATTGCGTTTTCTAATCCCTAATCCCTTACACTGTCAGTCTAGGTCAGGGGTGGGCAAACTTTTTGACTCGAGGGCCACAATGGGTTCTTAAACTGGACTGGAGGGCCGGAACAAAAGCATGGATGGAGTGTTTGTGTGAACTAATATAAATTCAAAGTAAACATCATTACATAAAAAGGTACGGTCTTTTTTTTTTTTAGTCTTATTCATTTCAAACGGGCCGTAGTTTGCCCACGGCTGGTCTAGGTCATGTAAACAGGCACATGGCCTCCCAGTTGTAGCTGGGATCCCCTTTAAGCCTGTCACAGGGGGCTCGGACACACCTGTGTCCTCAGTAGAATGGCTGAAGCTAGAATGAAAGAAGCACGTCTCACACTATAATGAATGAGTCATACAAGTTCACCAGGGAAATTTCTTAAAATTCAGATTCTGATTCTGCAGGTCAGAGTGGAAACTGAAACACATTTTTTTTCTTCAAATTCTCACCCAAGGACATGATTTTTATTGATTTTAGAGAGAAGAGGAGGGGGAGAGAGAGAGGAACATCCATCGGTTGCATCCTACTGGGGATTGAACCCCAAACCTGGGCATGTGCCTGACTAGGAGTCAAACCTGTGACCTTTTGGGGTACCTGAGGGGCTCCAGCCAACTGAGCCACACTGGCCAGGCCATGGCCGCGTGCTTCTAAGGAGTTCCTAGATAATGTCCGAGCTGCTGGCCCCAGAACACGCTCTTGAGTAGCAAGGCCCTAGAGAACGGTTAACCCAACACCCTTCCCACTTAGTCGGACAATAACACTGTGCGGGTGCAGGGCCCCTGACCTTGGGGGCTCACAATCTGGGAGGGAGGCAGGGCTACACACGGAGCATTTTGGGGGCACAGAGCGGCGCTCTGACTCGCAATGGTGGGGGCGGCGGTCAAGAAAGGATTTAGGAGCAGAAACATCTACGGTGGAGCTCTAATGGGGGACCAGCGGGTGAAAATCCTGGCTGGACAATACCGCCAACGCGGGATGCACGCTGCCCCCGCCCCCGCCCGCACCCAGTGCTCGGGGCCGCACCCACAGCCCCTGCTCCGGGCGCCCCGCACCCACAGCCCCTGCTCCGGGCGCCCCGCACCTGACTCCACCACGAAATGCTCCCGGTAGGTCCGCCACCAGTGCGGGGCCCGCGCCTCCTGCTCCGCCCGGCGCCGGTAGCGGTCGAAGCTGCGGTACTTCTCCAGCCGCTCCAGGTTGCTCACATCGATGTCCTCGTTGGGCATCGGCCCCAGAGGCGGGGTCCGGCGGTTCAGCGCGGCTGCGGGCAGAGAGCGGGACGGCTCAGGCCGGCGACGGCCCGGGCCCTCGGAGGGCGGGTGGGCGCTGGCTCGAGCCCCAGGGCTCGGGCTTAATGGGGACCTGCAAGAGCCCCACACCCTCAGACGCCTCACCCGAGGTGCTGAAGCACCGCCACCTCCGGCTCGCGCCCAGCACCGCCTGCCACAAGGGCGCCGCCATCTTCCCTCAGGTCGGCCCCGCCCCCGCCTAGAGCCTAAATGAGGTGGCCGGACGGCGCCGGAACGCGCCTCGGAGCCCCGCCCCCGACCGACCACGCCCCGCCCCCGCCACCCAGGAACCACGCCGCCACCCAGGCCCTGCCCCACCCCGCCCATCAGACCCTGCCCTCGGAGCCCTGAGCCACGCCCCCTCCCAGTCCAGGCCATGACCTCGGACCCCCTTAGCCACGCCCCCTCCCAGTTCAGGCCCTGCCCTCGGACCCCCTTAGCCACGCCCCCTCCCAGTCCAGGCCCTGCCCTCGGACCCCCTTAGCCACGCCCCCCCCAGTCCAGGCCCTGCCCTCGGACCCAGGAGCCCCGCCCCCGCCCAGGCCAGATTCCTCCTTGTGGGGAGAGCCCGAGGTCCTGTCCTTCCCGCCAGAGGCGCCAGAGGCGGTGGAGGGCCCTGGCTTCCCGGTCCCGGAAGTGCTCAGAGGACCACAAGGCGGAGCTGGGAGCTGGGGCTCTGCCCGCGGCCGGCCACCGGGGGGCAGCACAGACCCGAGGCGGTAGGCCCCGCCTGGCAGATGCCCCGATGCGCGGAGCTCCCTGAGCCTCAGACCCTCTGGCCATGGTGTTTAGCTTGTAGGCGGGAGGTCCCAGGCCCGGCCAGTTCTAAACAGGCATGAAGGCCACTGTTAGAGGGTAAATTGGTCCAACTGCTTTACAGAGCAATTTGCCAGTAATTAGTACAGTTTTAACTAGTAAAGTTAAGCACATATTCTATGACCTAGAAATTCTACTTCTAGGATTTACCTTAGAGAAGTGCTTACATATATGCCAAGGTGGCATGCCCAGCACTGTCATGGCCCTATTGTTTACAATAAAATCCCAATAAAACTGTAAACACCCTAAATGCCCATTAACAAAAGAATGAATAAATATAGTGGTATATTCAAACAATGAAATAGTATTCAGCAGTTAAAATTCATGAATTGCAGCTACATGAAACAAGGTTAAATGTAAAAAAAAGCTGTGGAAAAACAAAGTTTATTGGTTCTATAAATACTAGAGGCCCGGTGCACAAAATTTGTGCACTTGGGGGAGAGGTCTCTCAGCCCGGCCTGCATCCTCTCGCAGTCTGGAGCCCTTGGGGGATGTCCGACTGCCGGCTTAGGCTCCCCCCTTCCTCCCCCACGGGGAGCAGGCCTAAAGCCAGCAGTTGGACACCCTTAGTGCTGCCGTGGAGGTGGGAGAGGCTCCCATCACTGCCACTGCGCTCACCAGCTGTGGGCCTGGCTTCTGGCTGAGTGGCACTGCACTGACCACCAGGGGGCAGCTCCTGCATTGAGCATCTACCCCCTGGTGGTCAGTGTGCATCACAGTGACCGGTCATTCCACCATTTGGTCTAGTTGCATATTAGCCTTTCATTATCTACTAGAGGCCCAGTGCACTAAATTTGTGCACAGGGTGTGTGTGTGGGGGGGGAGGGGGGGTTCCTCAGCCCGGCCTGCACCTTCTCCAATCCAGGATATCCCTCTTGCAATCTGGGACTGCTGGCTCCTAACTGCTTGCCTGCCTGTCTGCCTGATCACCCCTAACCACCTCTGCCTGCCAGCCTGATGCCCCTAATTGCTCCCCTGCTGGCCTAATCGGCCCTAACTGCCTCTGCCTGACAGCCTGATCACCCCCTAACTGCTCCCCTGCCTGCCAGCCTGATAGCCCCCTAACTCTCCCCTGCGGGCCTGATCACCCCCTAATTGCTCCCCTGCTGGCCTGATCACCCCTAACCACCTCTGCCTCGGCCCCTGTGACCATGACTTTGTCCGGAAGGCCATCTAGAAGATGTCTGGTCTAATTAGCATATTATACTTTTATTAGTACAGATAATAATAAAAGTGTAATATGCTAATTAGACTGGACAGCTGACTGACCACCTGGACAAAGCCGGGGCTGCGAGGGCTGAGGCTGCTGCCACGGCTGCGAGGGCCGAGCCACTTGCATGAATTTCACGCACTGGGCCTCTAGTATAGGATAATACCATATAGATATTTTTAAAATTTTAGGTATTTTTAAGTTGATTTTAGAGAGAGGGAGAGAGAAACATCAAAACACCAGTTGACTGCCTCCTGCATGCACCAGGTATCAAACCCACACGTGCCCTGACCCAGAACTGAACCCACCACCTTCCAGTGTATGGAACGACTGTGCTCCAATCGAGCCACACTGACCAGGGCTGGAGAGATCTGTAAACACACAAATCAACATCCTGTTTTGTTTGTGGATATGTACATACAGAGTGAAACTGTAGAACCAGAAAGAGAAGGGCTATCTCTGAATCCAATATGGCAAGAAATGAAAGGTAGTTGGATTAAAAAACATATAGCAATTTAATGTGTCCAAGATGAAGGCTGTAGATTGTGGGTAAACAAGTTCCCCCCGACAGCTGTTCTGCGACAGACACACAAACTGCCTGCTCAGGGCCCACTCAGCTCGCTGCCTCTGCCTTCGTGCTCACCAGGACATGTTCCTTCCAAGTAATTCACAAGTAATTGCGATTCCCATCCTCTCCTGCCCCTGCACCTCCACCCCTGGCCAAGTGGACAGAGGCCCTTCAAAACACATGGTCCACCTCCACGTCCCCATCAGGGAGGGGGCCCTGTGCTGTCTCTGCTGGCCTCAGGTGGGAGGGCAGGAGGCTGCTTGGGGCATCCCTGGAGAAGACCCCCTGCCTCAGAAGAGGCCCAGGTGAAAAGATCGCTCAACCACCTGCCTACCGACAAGGGGAGGGGCCCAGAGAACCAAAGCTGAAGCTGACAGTGTCTGGGGGCAGAGACATTGTCAAACCCGAGGCCTGGGGGCACCTGCCTGCCTCAGCTGCAGCTGGCGTGGTGGGAATGCCCTTGTACCCTGTCTACTTGAAGAGTTGTTATCAGGCCACGGGCATCTCAGAGCCTTCCCTGGGCACCCCCTCCCTGGAGCTGGCAGCCAGGGGGCGCTAGGACAGAGTGCCAGGGTCCGAGTCTTCTGTTGAGGAGGCAGCAGGGCCCTTTAGGCTGAGTGGGATGTCATATTGTAGGAGGCTTTCTTCAGGGTCTCCAGGAAGAACTGCTCATTCTCCAAGAAGTCTTGGTCCTGAAAGGCAGAGCTGGGTGAGCACCCCCCTTTGGCCCCCTCCTGTACCGCTTCCGTGAACAGGGACACAGGCTCAAGGGACTGAGTAGGTGGGTCCCTGGGTGCTCCGGGCCAGCCCTCACGCCAGACCCCTCCCCACTTACTCCCTGGCTCTGGGAAGCTGTGAGCTGGAAGCGGGGCCTGGAAGGAGCAGGCGCACTGGCGTGAAAGACCAGGTTCTGGCAAGGCCACTCGCTAGCACAGAACGCCACTCCCTAAGCCTGTCTGCAAACTGGAGAGGAGCATCGCCTGCCTTGTAGGGCTGGGGGGGGGCAACCCTTCAGCACAGAGCCTGAAACAGGAAGCGCTGCCACTGCTATCACAGGGTTACTGTGAGGTTCCCTGGCAAGAATATGCAATGGCTCCAACAGAACCTGGCCGACAGGACAGGTCTGAGACGGTCCCCTCCCGGGGGTGGGCCCAGCCCTCCTCAGGGCCAGGACGTGCTCCTCTCTGACTGCCCTGAGTTGCCTGTCACCGAGGTGACCACGAGGACCCCAGTCCAGGGGGAGTGGCGGGCCTGGGTGGCGTCCGCCTTTGCTATGGGATGCTTACCTCCTCAGCCGTGTGTTGCAGCAGCACCAGCTTGGTGTGGCGAAGCGAGGGGCCCGGGGTGGCTGATGGCTGGATGCCCTGAGGATTGGCGGGAGAAGGAGCCATGATGGCTGAAAAGGATGAGGAGGAGGTCAGGGACCACGTGTGGATGGGAGGGCAGGGGGGCCACAGCCTGTCTCCCGGGGGCCTTCTTACCACGCGGAGGGGGAACCGAGGACCCACCTTCTCCACCAACTCTCAAAAGGCTTTGAGAACGCTCGGGGGATTTTACCTGGAAAGTCTAATTCTAGGAACTTATTCAAGGGAAATAATCAGGCAAAAGTGCAGAGACCTATGTACAGATTTTCACTGATGTGCTGTTTTTCTTAGTGACAAAAAAAATCACCTAGTAGAAAATCATTAAAAGTATGGAACAGCCTCATAATGGAAGCTTATACTGATTAAAAATTATGGTTAAATGTTTAATTTCTGATCCGAAAACATGTTCTATATGTATATTTCCAAATTAAAAAATCAAGGTACGAAACAGTATATGATAGGATGTCAATTTTGTTTTCAAAACTGACGCAGTCTAGAACACTACGCACCAAAACGTTAAATGTGGTTGTCTCGCCGAAACCGGTTTGGCTCAGTGGATAGAGCGTCGGCCTGCGGACTGAAGGGTCCCAGGTTCGATTCCGGTCGGGGGCATGTACCTGGGTTGCGGGCATATCCCCAGTGGGAGATGTGCAGGAGGCAGCTGATCGATGTTTCTCTCTCATCGATGTTTCTAACTCTCTATCTCTCTCCCTTCCTCTCTGTAAAAAATCAATAAAATATATTAAAAAAAATAAAAATGTGGTTGTCTCTAGAGTGTGCGGTTGAGAGTGACATTTTATAAGTTTTCTTACCTCTATTTTCAAATGTATTTTTTAAAATATATTTTTATTGATTTCAGAGAGGAAGGGAGAGGGAGAGAGAGATAGAAACGTCAATGATAAGAGAGAATCACTGACTGGCTGCCTCCTGCACGCCCCACACTGGGGATCGAGCCCGCAATCTGGGCCTGTGCCCTTTGCTGTAATCGAACCTGGGACCCTTCAGTCCGCCGGCCGACGCTCTATCCACTGTGCCAAACCAGCTGGGGCCAAATGTATTTTTCTATAATGGACATGCATTCCTTGTGTAAAGATGTTTTAACGAGAGGACTTTAAAACCAGCTAGCCCCTCACTTGAGTGGAGGGAGGTGTGGGCAGATGCTCCTGGCACTGCCCACCCGATGGTCAACGTCCATCCTTCCGGGGCCACTTACCACTCGGGCCAGAGGCTGCCAGGCCCTGGGCCTGGGCGAGCGGCGCCACGGGACCAGAGGGCAGGTCCTGCCGGACATGGTTCAGCTGCAGCCTCTGCTGGGCCAGACTCAGACGCTCCTGTCCCCCGTCCCCAGAGAGAAGGACACGGCCGTGAGGGTCTGAAGGTGGGGGGGTCGGTGGAGCCAGATGGGGGAGCAGGAGCTGGGTGGGGGTGGGGGTGGGGGGGAGCCTTGCCTGGTGCATGTGCTGTTCCTGTTGCTGCAGCCGCTCCAGCTGCTGCTGCACCAGCTGTAGCCGGGCCTGGTGCTCTGACTGCACCTGCCGGGCCTCCCGCAATGCCCGCTCCCCCTCCTGGTACTTCTCTGAGGCCACCTGCGGGGAGACCACCTGGGTCAGCCAGGCTGGCTGAGGACGGGCACTGCCCAGCCCCGCCGCGCGCCCAGCTGAGCTTCCGGGACCTGGCTCATCTTGTCCATCTCCTCGGAGCGGAGCCTGACGCGCAGGGCGGCGGCGCTGACCCGCTCCTTCTCCCGCCGCAGTTCTTCCCGGTCCCGCTCCAGAGCCTCCCGCTCGGCTGCCAGCCGGTCCTCCTTGCTCCGGAGCTCACTGGCCCGGATCTTCAGCTCTGCCTGCTCCTGGACATGGCAAAGCCTTCACTGTGGTGTCCTCTCGGGAGCTGAACTAGGCTCTGCTCAGGGTTTGAGGAGCCCCTGGCCCGCCCGCCTCATTTGCAGTGGCTCCATCTGATCCTGATTCTGGAGAAGGGGGCGGGGTAAGGGGGTCCCAGAACCAGTCAGGGAGGCCCAGGGCCATGCCTCCGTGCTGCCTCACCCTGGGCTCAGCTTCTCTGAACCCCCCTTTTTCTATCTAAGTCCTGGGGATTGACGAGGATCGAATGAACAATGTGTGTAAAGCACGAGGCCAGCAGAATGAAGCTGTGACTATTATATGATGATTGTTGCTGTGCCCTTTGCTGAGCTGACCCAGCCTGATGGAGGAGCAGACAGTGAGGACCGGAAGGAAAGGGCAGAGCTGGCAGCTCGGGGCTCTACCTTGGCCAGGCTGATGAGGGTGCCCTCCCGCTGGGCGTCCACCTGCAGCGCCCACTCCACCTCTCGCTCGGCCCGCTCTTTACTCAGCTTCTGCTGTGTGAAGAACTCGGCCCACTCGGCCGCCAGGCGCCGCCGCTCCTCCCCACACTTGTGCATGACGGACTTCTGCTCCTCCAGCAAGGCGCTCTGGGACGAGGGTGCACAGGTCGGGTGAGTGTCCTTGGGCATCACGGCAGGGATGGCCGCTGGATATGGTGTGGCTGGACTCACCTTGGCCCGCTCCAGCTCCTCCCGCTCCACGGCCGTCTGCTGGGCCAGGACCTTCCTCTGCTCCTCCAGGGCTCGCTGCATGGATTCGGCCTTGGACTGCTCGGCACTCGCCCGCCAGCGTTCCTGGGGCAGGGCTGGGAGTGAGCCCTCGGGGCTCCACCTGCCCCATCAGGCCTTGCTGCTGCACAAAGCCCCCCCGGGCCCCCCCCCACTGCGTCCCCAACACCTCCTTTCCAGAGAGGCGCAAGCGAGGGACTCGAGGAGGACTCGGCCGACTGCAGGGCTCAGGGCACCGGGCTGAGGCTCAGGGCCCTCTTCTGGGAGCTCCGGGGGCAGCCGCTGAATTGCCAATGACAGCACTCGCCTGCCTGTCTCCCGTCAGAGCAGCGGGTGCGTACGACACTGTGGTGCCAGGGAGCGCAGGGCACACACAGCACGAAGCGGGCTGGCCTGGCCCGAGGCAGGGCTTCGTACAGTTACCCCGTGAGGCCTGAACACACAGGTCCAGGACACAGACCCTCTCTAGCTGCACCCCGCTCGCCACAGGCACCGTGACAGCACCAGGGCTCTCTCTGGCTAGTGGGTAATTTTCATTTTTTTCTTTATTGTTTCCTGTAGTTTAATTTTTTTCAGTGAAATGATCATGTTATAACCTAGTAGAAAAGAAAGGAAGGGCATTTTCTAAAGAGTACAGCTTCCTCTTATATGTAAGCTATGCAGGGAGTTCAACATCTTTCCCAATGTCACAGGCACCAGCCGTCACGACAGGTTCAAGTGCCTGGGAAGAAAGTGGGACATGCAGGGCTGGGCAGAGGGGCTCACGGCCGTGGTGAGGGCGCTGGCGGAGGTGGGGATGGGGGGCCGGGGCAGGAAGGGGCAGGAGACATTGCAGAGGGAAGTCCCGAGGCCCAGGAGGTGAGCTCAGGGTACCACTGAGGATCCCTGGTGCTCTGGGAGATGGGCCCCGCGGGGTGGAGGACGGCTCACCTGCTCCAGCAGCCGGCTCTGCTCGCTCAGGCGGGCCTCCATCTTCCCGATGACCTGCTGGAGCCGGCTCCGCTCCTCCTCCATGTCCCGCTGCTGCAGGCCCAGCCTCTCCTGCAGCGCTGGGCCCCCACAGGACATCAGTGTCCGCCCACCTTCCCACTGAGATGCGAGGGGCGGAGGCAGGCCAGGCGGTACCTCGGAGCTGCTGGTCCTGCTGCCGGAGGCCCAGCTCCCGCTCCTGGGCGGTGGTGAGGTGCGAGGCCTCCACACGGGAGGACAGCTCGTTCAGGCTGCTGGAGAACTGCTCCATCTGCTCGATGACGCCATTCAGGGACCTGTGGAGGGTCCGGTCACCCTGGCCTGGGGACCCCAGCACCGCCCCCTGGTGGGCAGGGCCTGGACCGCGGGACCACACACGTACCGCGTATGGGAGGTGGCGCTGGTGACGGCGTCGATCTCTCGGTCCTTCAGCAGCTTCAGCCGCTGCAGCTGCTCCTCGTGGTCCTTGCGCATCTCCAGGACGGAGGCCCTGCAGGGCGTGGGGGGCGGGCTGTGGCAGCGTCTCCAGGGAGGAGCGTGCCTCCGGCGCAGCGCCCCCAGGCCTCCCTTTCTTCTCCGGGCACTGCCTCAGTTTCCCTGGCTGTCAGCCTTACCGATCTAGGTGCCTTAATGCCACATCCACTCTCTAAGGCAGTGGTTCTCAACCATCTGGCCCTTTAACTACAGTTCCTCATGTTGTGACCCAACCATAAAATTATTTTCGTTGCTACTTCATAACTGTAATGTTGCTACTGTTACGAATCGTCATGTAAATATCTGATATGCAGGGTGGTCTTAGGCGACCCCTGTGAAAGGGTCGTTCGACCGCCAAAGGGGTCGCGACCCACAGGTTGAGAACCGCTGCTCTAAGGGGCTGTTCCTCCCGTCATTCACACGGAGGAAGACAGGTGCGCCTGGACCCTGTCGAGTGTTACGGGGCTGCCTGCCTCATCAGCCAGCTCTCTGTGCACCTTTTCTTAGTTCCGCTCTAACCTAGAAAGGCAACCAGATCGCCATGCCAGGCGCCCAGTGCAAACCACACCAGGGTCTGTCGAGTAACTAGACCTGAGAGGTCAGCAGGCGAGGGGGTTGACCTGGGCCGAGTTAGCCGCCTGCTTGCTGCTGCCAGGCCCAGCCCAGCCAGCCCTGTGGGCACCCACCCCACTCCCTAGGGCGATGCCCCTCTCATGGGCAGGATGGGTCAGTGTGCTGGCCTGGGTGCTCACCTCGGGTCAGAGGCACGGCTTGGGGGTGTCAGGGCAATCAGGCTGCCCTGGCCACCCTAGAAGCCTGCTCCCCTGCCCGCCCGGCCCTGGGCCTGGCCCTGGCCCTCACCGCTGCAGCTGCCGCAGCCGCTCCACCTCCTGGTCCTTCTCCTGCTCGGCCGCCGCCAAGCGCCGCTGGTGCTGGGTGGTGAGCTCGGCCCGGGCCTGCTCAGCCGCCTGGCAGTGCGACAGGTACTGGGCGGACAGCTCCTCATTCTCTCTCCGCAGCCGCTCTTCCCGTTGCTGGTAGGAAGTTTCTAGCACCTTGATGCGGCTTCTGCCAACAGAACACCCAGCTGTGGGGCTCAGAAGGTGAGGGCGGCCCCCGGAAGGGCCTCCCTGAGCACATGGCTGGGCAGGCCAGGAGCCTTGGGGAGCCCCGAAGGCCCTGGGCAGGGGTACCTGTGAGCATTCTCGATGAGCTCCAGGTCGGCCTGGTGTCGCTGCTGCAAAGTCTCCAGCAGCAGCTTGTGCTGGGCCCGCTCCAGCTCCAGCTTCCGGACCTGAGACAGCAAGAGAGACAGCGTAGGGGGTGGGAGGCAGGTCCCTTCGGTCCCTGGGGAAGCCTTCCAGCCCGCACAGTGACGCCTTCCCATTGCAGCCCTGCCTCCACCCTCACCCGGGCCCAGACCCTCACCTGGGCCTCCCGCTCTGCCAGCCGCGCCTGGCTCTGCAGAAGCTCAGCCTGGAGCTGGGCCGTGCCACTCTGAAGCTGCACCTGCGCGGCCAGGAGCTGCTGCTGGTATCCTGTGCCCGGCAGCAGGGACTGAGGAGGTGAGACATGCTCCAGGTTCGGCAGGGCGGGGACTCAGCAGAGCTCAGCTACCTCGGGCCCTCTGCTCACTGAGCCGCCCAGGCCCTGCAGCTGACCGGGGGCCGCAGATGGGGTCAAGGACATGACACCAAGCAGCCGAGGAAGGGGCCCGGGAGAGTCACGTGGTCCCTCCTTCTTCGGGACAACAGCCTCCCACGGTGGTCAGACTCCTAGACAAACGCTACGTCCCCGCTGTCTTAATGACGACGAAAGCTTATGACACGCCTTTGCTGTCAGCTTGTTTCCTGCCACCAACCCCCACCTCCAAAAGGCCCTGGGTTACCAGGGACATGGTCCTCAGGCCCAGGGTCAGAGGTGACGCCACACCTGGGTAGCAGGTGGAGGCACGGAGGGAGGGTGGCCAGGATAGAGGCGGCTTTCTAGATGGAGCAAGGCACCTGCAGCCCTGCTTCCGGATGCAGCATCCTGGCCACGCCGCCCGGGTACCACCTCTGACTCCCCATCGGTGCTGGCAGTTGGCACCAGCTCTGCCTGACAAGGCTCAGTGCAGGGAATGCTGGGGGGAGAGCCGGTGCGCTCTCTGCCATCCTGCAGGCCACCAGGTCGAACCACTGCCGCGCCTCTGAGCGGGGAGCTGCATCATGGGGCTGAGACCTGTGCCTGTGTGTCCGCCTTCCCTACCTGGACCGGCCCAGCAAGCCCTGTGGGATCCTGGGAGCTCGGGAAATGCACTGCAGGCTCTGGAAACAAACAGCAGAGAGCTGAGCTGGAAGGAGGCCCAAGGTCTGTCTCTGTTTCTCCAGGATGTGCATGTGTGCCCCAGCATCCCTGTCTTCTGGGGGCCCCGAAAGAAGCTCAAAGTGCCTCTTTCTCACCCAGATTTTATCCCCAAAGCAGAAAACAAACCAGTGCCGGAGAGGTCTCCAGGGACTGTGTCCTTCTTTGAGTCGCCTGCATAGAGGGCCACGGCAGCTGGGTTCCAAGTCACGGGGGCCCTGAGGACACGGGGGTGGGGCGGGGGCAGGGGGGCAGGAAAGGAGAACAGGTCACGCCCTCAGCTGGAGAGGCCTCAGTGAGCAGAGATGGGCCTGGCTGGGCCCCCAGCCTCTCCTCACCCCCAGCCCCGGCTGCAGACGTACCCCGAGGCAGCAGGCTGGCCAGGCGGCTTTAGTGCTGCTGGTCCTGTGGTCCCTCCAGCAGCTGCTGGCTCGAGCCCTCGCGGGCTCACAACAGGTTGGCCGAGGAATTCTCCTAAGTCCGAACCCCTGTGCAGCCCAGAGGGAAGGAAGCACGGGGAAGAGGTGGTGCTCCCGCACCCGGCCCAGTCCTCCCTCCACTGGAGACAGCAGCCCGAGCCCGTACCTGCTGGAAGGGGGTCGGCCCGCTGCCCCCACCGAGATCTGGCCCTTAGAGGCCGCAGCACGCTCTTCTCTGGCCAGGTCTCGGGCCTTCTTCAGAGACAAGGCATGGCTCAGCCAGTCCTCCTCTTTCTCCACAGACACTCCCGGCTGGGAGGGCCGACTGGCTTTGGCAGGGGGATCTCCACCCTCGGGTGGTGGCTGTGCCCCGGAGGAGGAGAGGGGCAGCCCAGCTGGGGCAGAGCGCGGGCCTGGGGCAGAAGGCTGTCTCTCGGGATGGGGCACGGAGGGTGTGGGGAGTGCGGAGCCTCTCCTGCGAGGCTCTCTGGTGGGAGAGGGAGGGAGTAGGTCCTCATCTTCATCCTTGAGGCCCAACCAGTCAGCCCCTCCCTTCCTGGGGGCGGTGGGGCTGGTTGTCGCTGGGGCGGCCTGCTTGGAGCCTGGTTCTCCCGTGCGGTCTATGCCATCTTCTGCAAAGAACCTACTTCCAGACATAGAGGAGGGGGTCTAGGGCAGGGCAAGCAGCCTGCCCCAAGAGCCCCCATCGGTCTTCCCCTCTGCGGCGGGCGGGGTGACTGCCAGGCCCACACCAAGGAGCCTGGGGTGCCCAGGGGCTCGGCACAGCCTGAGGCCCTGTGAACACGGTGCCCACACCGTTCAGGGGGCAGCGCAGCAGTACAGACACCTTAAAACCCATCGCAGGAACCGGGACAATCCCACGTGCAGTGACCAGGCCCAAATGCCAGCCAAGGCACACCCGTCCAGAGGGAAGAGCTGGTCAAGTGGTTTCCAGCAGCAGTCATTTTGTTCCCGGCGCCTTTACGCGGCCACTGCCTGTGTGTCACTGGCCGGGCAGCAGGGATCGGAAGCGCGTTGTGTGCAGAGGGTTATTTAGAGAGAAAGAAGGGCGATACGCCCAACATGCCATAATGTCAGCAACCGCGAAGTCTGGGCGAAGGGCAGGAGGGAGTTCTTTGTACTGACTGTTCTGACAACCTTCCTGTCAGCTTGAAATTATTTTAATATAAAGTTTAAAATCTATACTGGGAGAAAAAACCCTCCTTCAGCCCATTCTCTTCCTTCTGCGGCGGCTGGGAGCGGAACTGGGCCTGTATATGTAGGTGGGACTGGGCAGCCACCCCCTTCCCTCACACCCGCAGAGCCCTGAGCCCCTGTGCAGAGCAGCCTGGCCTCCCAGCAGGACTGTTGTGGGAGGGTGAGGCCTGCCTACCTGCCTGGCTGCCGGCGGGACTGCCGGCCCTCGGAGGAGCCCACGGTGGGCTGATAGGCCCCAAAGGTGAAGTCCCCGTTGGCCCAGGTGTCTTCTCTGTCTGTGAATGAAGGAGCCTGTGACCTAGGGCAGGGGAGTGACTCTCTGTCCTGGCAGCGTGGCGTGTCAGGCGAGGCTGCTCTGCAAGAGGCAGGCGAGGGGCTGGGTGTCACCCACCCAGCACTGGGAGACCGCGGGGAGCCCTGCCCACAGCCTGGAGGTGAGGCCCCGAGCTGCGTGTGTAAGGGGAACGCGCCAACCCCTGGGAGGCGCCTGAGCAGCACTGCGTGGTCTCACTGAGCAGGTGGAGGACGCAGTGAGCTGTGACGCTGTCCTTGCGAGTCAAATGCCATAACAATGAAAGCAGCAGCATGGAACGTGGTGATTTACTCCACGACACTCGTCTCCTTGGTAAACGGCACAGCGTGTGGGCCCGATGCAAAGCTTAGTGCTTGTTATGGGTTGTGGCAAACCTGCTCTCGGGCCCCCCACCTCCCTGTCCCGCCGGCTTCCTCACCCTCTGGCTTCTGGCACTTCCCGTCCAGCTTGAGCTCCAGGGGCTCCCCGGTGCCCAGGCGAGCCAGGTGTGTAGTGGCCGCGCCTCGACCCAGCAGCTCATCCAGAGTGGAGCGAGCAGGGCGGGGCCCTTCCCTGCAGGCGGACACAGGGCTGGTCCGTGTGAACAGAGGGGCTGTGCCCACCCTCCAGCTCCGGCCAGGGCCCCTGCCCTCTGAAGGGCCTTACTGGTCTCCTGGCTGCCTCCTCTCTGCTCTGGGGCTGTCTCCAAACCCCAGGGCGGCCATGAGGTCGTCCTCATCGTCAAAGAGCAGCTCTTCTTTCTTCCGGATGGGGGTGTCCCCAGGAGTGAGGGGAATGGAGGGACCTGAGTGACAGGACGCAGGGCACAGTGCAGGCATCCGGCCCTCAGCGCTGGTGCTCGGATGGGTGGAGGCAAGCGATTCCCTGCAACCCTGACCTCTGGCTGGGGCAGCCGGCATCGAGCGCCTGGTCAGCCACAAGACCTGACCCCCCCAACCCGCCCCACTCCCAGGTTCACCCTCTCCGCCCCCCCCCCCCCCCCCCCCCCGCTTCTTAGAGATGAAAGATCTCCCCGCCTGGCAGGTAGTTCTCTGCTTGGCACCGGAAAGTTTGGCGAGCGACCGCCGCCTGCTTCTTCCCGGGACAAGACGCCCCCTCCTACCTTGGTCTCTGGTCGGGACTGGGCTCTTTTCAGAAACCGCTTTGCCCTCTGTCCCAGGCAGCTTCTTGGTGGTTCCTTCCTCATCGTCGGAGAGAAGTCCTGCCAACGGGTCTTCCAAGTCTCGGGGAGGAAAGCACAGGTCAGACCGAGGCTGCGTCAGGGAGACAGCCCTGCGCTGCGCTGCGCCGGGGGCTGCGCTGTGCTTCCTCCTCCTCGCTGCCCCTCGGCCTCTGGACACAGCCCGGGCTCCTCCCAGGAGGGAACGGACAGTGGCCCTGGGCCTGTGGTCCAGCGTGACTGTGTCAGGCCGGCCGGGACCCCAGACCCTGCGGCTGGCACAGTCTTCTGGAACCATCCCCGGCATCGGAAGAGAAGTCAAACACCTGTGCACCCACGAAGAGAAAGAACATCTACACTTTATAAAATCTCCAGCGTGATGTCTGGCTCCAAATTTCTTGCAAATCAGTTCCCCAAGTATCCGGTGAATCCACATTAGTCCCGCCCTAGACTCATGAGGAATTAAATCAGCGGCCCCAGCCCTCTGCTCCTTGTCTGACACACACAGCAACGGGGCTGCGGGCAAGTTTGCGTCGCCATGGCTACTCCCTCCCCACACCGAGTGTCCCAGGAGCGTGGCTGGAAGGCCTGTGGTACCTTCGAAAGAAAACTTCTTGTATTGATGTCCAAAGCTGCTGGGAGAGGGGGAGGGCTTCTTGGTGGGAATGATATCCCCTGCAGAGAGAAGGCAAGGTCATGGCCGGGGCCTGGCCAGGCGGCACGCACTTCTCCCAGGTGGAGCTCAGGGGCTGGCCGTGGACTCAGCCATGGGCGGTGTCTGCACCTCCCTGTTCTCACGCAGGCTTCCGGCAGGACACATGGTCTGAAGCTCTCTGCCCAGGCACAGGCACAGGCACAGGCACAGGCACAGGCACAGGCACTCGAGGACACGGGTCTGGGAGCGGCCCGGGCTACCACAAAGCTCTCCAATGGCCTCAGGTGGCTGCTCCAGGAGCTGCCACTGGGCGTAGAGGGACGGGGACAGCCCTCGGAGGAAGCTCGCCTCGGCCCCCTCCCGCCATGAACACTCACACACAGTCAGCTCCTGGCCTCCGTCCCAGGCAGAGAGAGCCCCCGGGGCAGGAGAGCTCCCTTCCCAGCATCTTCCAGTCGCCAAAGCCTCGGGTCGGAGGCTGTGTCCCCCTCACCTCGCTCATGGGCAGCCAGCGGAGCGGCAGGCTGGGGGCTGCTAGGCAGCTCTTCCTTCCCAGAACCCTTGGCGGCGCCGTTGTGAGGGGCTCGAGGAGACGTCTTCAGACCCAAGAGGTCAGCATCCATCTCGTCCAGATCCTGGAAAGGGGGGGACCCCACGGTGCTCAGCTGTGGCTAATCCTCCATGCCCCCAACACTGAGGTTCAAGTCTTCAGAACCGATGTCTTCAATTCCAGGGTCCCGGTCAGCTTGGGTCCTGACTGACCAGAGGAAGCTGGACTGGAGGGGACTCGGCAGGGGTGGGAGGGATGTGGAGACAGGCTGAGAACAAGCTCCAGAGGAGATCTTTCTGTCTCCGCCTTCCCCACCGGGCAGCCAGGTGAGCCTGGGGGTGGGGGGGGAGCTGGCCATGTCTCAGAGGCCTGGGCCTGATGTGTCTGCGTGGGAGAACCTCTGAACCAGGAAATGGGACTCATCCCCAGAGGGCAGAGGGCAGCAGCTCATGATGAGCCCCATTCTTGCCCTGGGAAGGGCTCAAACGCCATCGTGAGGGGGAGAATGAACGCGTGGCAGGAAATATCGGCAGCCCAGCCCACCCGGCCACCAGAACCCGGAACGCAAGCCGCTTCCTACCTTCATGGCCTGGAGCAAAGCCAGCGGGTCTGCATCTGAGACGTCGGAGTCCTGAGGCCACCGGAGGGGAGGGACGGGGTTAGTCAAGGGCCTGGCAGCTGCTGTCGGGGCCGGAGCAGAGCTCGCCAAGGGGCCTCGCCAGGAGCCTGCCCTCCCGAGGGCCGGGTGCTGCCTGAAGTGGAGCCTGCCCGGGTGCGGAGGCCCAGAGAGGCTGCCACTCCGCTTCCTCCCAACGGGAAAGCCGCTTCCAGGGCCTCAGCGCTGCCCTTCCCGCCAGTGACGCCCCGTGGGGCCCCCTGTGGACACCCAGCTGCCCGCTCTGCCTTCCAGGCGTCTCCACGGGGGAGGAAGAGGATGTTGCTCTGGGCATTGGGCAGTCCTTGGTGTTGTTTGGCTTTAGGAACTGGCTTTGCAGGGCCTTCGAAGCCGTCCTGTGAGCAGCCCTGGGCCATGACGCCCACCTCACTGCCTCGGGGCCAGGCTCACCTCGGCCTCAGCTCCCGCTGGGTCGGCCATGGTGCCGAAGGCATCGTATTCCAGGAGGGACCTGCAAAGGGCGGAATGAGCACCCCCTGCCTCCGAGGGCAGGCGCAGGGCAAGTTTGCGTCGCCATGGCTACCCCCTCCCCACCCTCGAGTGTCTCAGGAGCGTGGCTACGAAAGGAGGAATGGCCTGGAGAGTCCGGGGAACCGGAGACGCTTCCCCGGAGGACAGAGCTGCTGGAGGAGCTTCGCAGGCTCCCCAATGCCGTGACTTTTAACTTTTAAAAAAAGTAGAACCTCTTCAAAACCAAAATCTTAAAACACAACAGGTAAGAGAGAAAAGCAGACCTGCTTCAGCTACAATGAAGGGGAGGGCGCTCACAAAGCTCCCTGCTGCCGCTCAACTGTCAGAACCTCAGAACCACTGAAAATCACCAATCCTCTGAGCCCCAGAAAGAAACGGAGGCTCAGAGAGGTTCAGGAATTGCCCGGGACACACAGTGATGGAGCAGGTGCAGGTGAGACCACGGCCGGGACCTCTGGCCTCCAGCCCCACCCTCTTTCCACTCCCCGAGGCGGCTCCCCTGAGCAGCACTGAAAGGCAAGGCGGGCACCCAGTCAGCGGCAAGCAGGGGAGGGGGAGGCAGAGCCTCTGGGCGGGCGGGTCGAGGCACCCACCCAGTCCCCTGCTTACTCACTCTGTCCTCGCCCTTGCGGAAGGGAGCGCCTGGGCGACGCCTGTCTTATCTCTGGCACGTGGTGCCATTTTCACAGGCTTCTCAGGTAGTGTCGCTGGAAAAAAAGAAAACAGAAAAGATGTCTGAAGTGAAGATGAAATGGGGTGCAGGCCCCCCAGCAAGCTGTTGCCTAGACCCCCGATGGAGAGAAGGGCCTCTTTGGAGGAAGGAAATGGGCCCCATAGGACATCCAGCCTAAATGCCAACTGGTGACAAATGAAGACCACGCCCTCCCCACCCCATGGAAATGCAGGAAGAATAATGCACTTCCGTGGCCCAAGCTGTCGGCTGGAACACCAGGGGCTGTGCCTGCTGGGGGGCCAGGCGGGGACCTCAGCCTTGCTGCCCTGCTGTCCCGGGAGCTCTGCGTGACTCTGAGGCCCTGCTCCTCGGAACATCACCCACGGACATGCGGGTAAGTAACAAGTGTCCAGATAAGGACCGCTTACAGTGCGCCAAGTAAAAATGACCTTCTCCAAAGAGGATAAGCAAATGGCCAATAAATACACGAAAAAAATGCTCAAAACCATTAGCCATTAGCAAAATGCACATCAAAACCACAATGAGATGCAACTTTACACCCACGAGGATGGCTAGAGTCAAGCAGACAGACAAGATCCAGTATGGACAAGGGTGTGGAGAAACGGAACCCTCCCACACTGCTGGTGAAATGTGAAATGGCGCAGTTGCTGTCAAAATAGATTGGCGGTACCTCAAAAAGGTAAACGCAGAGTTAGCATACAGTCCAGTAATCCTACTCCTCGGTTTATACCCCCAAAGCACTGAAAACATATATCCACACAAAAACTTGTATATGAATGTTCATACAGCATTATTCCTAACAGACTAGGAACGTGTGGAAACCACCCAAATATCCACCACCTAATGGCCGAATAAACACAAGGTGTCAGTCACACAACAGAACATTGCCCAGCCGTGGAGAGGAACGAAGAAAGAGACCTTGCAAACATCACGGTAAGTGGGAGAAGCCAGAGGCAAAAGCCACTTACTGCATGATTCCACTTTATATAAAATGTCCAGAAGAGCCCTAACCGGTTTGGCTCAGTGGACAGAGCGTCGGCCTGTGGACTGAAGGGTCCAGGGTTCGATTCCAGACAAGGACATATACCTGGGTTGCAGGCACATCCCCAGTGGGGAGGGGGGTGCAGGAGGCAGCTGATTGATGTTTCTCTCTCATCGATGTTTCTTACTCTCTATCCCTCTCCCCTCCTCTCTGTGAAAAATCAATAAAATATTTTTTAAAAAAAAAAGTCTAGAAGAGGTAAATCCGTAAAGAAAGGTCAGTGGTTGCCTAGGGTTGCGGGGAGGAGAGAATGAGGTGTGACTGCTAATGGGCATGGAGTTTCTTTCTAGGTGATGAAAATGTTCTGGAATTAGACTGTGGTGATGGTTGGACAACTTTGTGAATATACAAAAAGCCACTGACACGTATACTTTAAAAGAGTAAATTTTATGTGAAATGTATCTCAATTAAAGAAGAAGCCTACATCAGGGGATTCTGGGAAAGGGCACTTACTCTCATCCCCCAGGAGGTCCTCAAGGACGTCATCAATGGAGCCTGGAACAGAGGGGGCGGCATCGCGACTTGAGGAGGAAGAATGGTCCTCACAGCCGCACGTCTGGAGCCCTCACCCCAGGACCTCAGGGCTCTCAGACGCTGGACGTGGCCCAGCTCTCTCTCACTGGCCACGAGACGTCTTCTCATTCTCTGGCAACAAGTCAGTCTTCCAGGCTCTGAACAAAGCCCAGCGTGTCTTGGGAAAAGCGCCCCAGGTTTCTAGGCGCGTACAAGCTTCTTTCACACCGACAGCCTGCTAGAACCCTTCCCCCCGAGCCCCCTCCAGCAGGACTGGTCTGGGGGCACACCGCCTTGGCCACTTCTCCGCGGGCACGTGGGGACCCCATCCAGCTCAAGTGCCTTCACCACCCTTAACCCCAACCGAGCACCTCCGGGTACAGACCCCAGTGAGAAGGATTTTTTCCCAAGTCCCATCCCTCGTTTAATTTCTGAGTTTATGCGAAGGGCCACTGAGGCCGCATCAGGAGTCCCCGGAAACCAAAGCTGCCAATGGAATTACGGGGAAACCGCCAGGAACATTCAGACTCGGACACATGTAGGTTCCTTCTGGCCCCACGGTGGGGAATTGTTTTTGGCTGACGGGCGATGTTCCTTCTCGACACTCACCTCTCAATCCCTTCTTGGCCTTTGGTGCCTGCAATGGGAGAAACGAATCACTTTAACGAAATCAAACCATGAGCGTGTGTGGAAACCGCGAACAGAGAATGAAGTGCCGTGCCTTCTGCTAAGGCCCCGGCGGGGGGGGCCACAGGAGCCCTTCATGCTTCCTAGCGTTTCTGAGGACAGACTCGCTGAGAGCATGGAAACAGCGCCCACAACGCCGTGGATCCACTGTGGGTGCCCCCTCCCCCTCCCGCTCCCTGCAGAAGTCTCTCCTCCTCCCTGAACTCCAGGTGCCGCTGGCAAACCCTCCCAGCCAGGATGCACCGCGATTGGGAACGCTCTCCTCGCTCCCACGGCCCCAGCTCAACACCAGCCACAGGCTGCACAACGCCTCCAGCGGGACGCGCAGAGGCTCCAAGAAATGCCTGCTCATCGCTTAAGGAGAAGTTTGAGATCCACGCGACCTCCGCTCACTCACTCTCCTCCAGGGACCACATCCGGGTCCCGTCACCCAGTCACCCAGCCCCACGGACTCCATGCAGCCAGGACTTGGGGCGAGGCAGGCTCCCATCCCACACCTCTCACCCCGCCTTTGCCTACCATCGCCAGGCTTTGGGGCTGCCTGCGGCCCTTCCAGAGCGCCATCCAACTCATCTGAACTCTGCCCACACCAGGCTCCTGCTCCCTAAGGAAGAAACTTAAAGTGGTTGCTTGAAAAGGACGTCACTTGAACCATGCTCGAGCCCGAGGCCTATCAAGGCTTCCCTCACTTGGCCCATTCAGTAGAGGGCGAAAGCTACTTCCTAAAAGTTCCTTCGAGGGGAGTCATGCAGGTGCGAAGCCAAGCGCTCGGTCACTTGTTGAGCCGTGTGACTCCCATAAAGTGCAGTTTTCCGCATCCCTTACCGGAAAGAGGATGCTGAGACGGCAGGTACCCGTCTTGGAGAGGAGGTGGGGGGCCTGGCACTGTGGCCAAGGCCCCTTCCCGGGCAGCACCAGGACTGTCCAGGAGGCATTCGGCACCAGCAGCGGACCAAGCGCTGGCTACTCGCTGGCAGGGCACACTTTCACGTGGAAATTTCTTCCTTCACACCAGCTACACACCCGTCTCGCCCCAGGTATTGGGCTGTTTTCCCGAGACCGATCACTATTCCTCCATGGCCGCCTTCCCCCCGCCCCCCTCCCCGCGCCCCCGGAACCGACCTGCGGCCCCCGGAACCGACCTGCGGCCCGCCTTGGAAGGAAGGGGTCAGAGGGGGTCATCTTGTTTCTCCGCTGTCGGCCTGTCCTGTTATTAGATGCAAAGTTTATCTGGGGTTACATACAGGGGCCACTCTGAATGTGCGTGTTTCTTTTTCTCTGTAACGGCCATTTTCACGACCTAAAAGTGCAAACGCGCTTTGTCTCAGCACATCCAGGCCCTTCCGGTCACTCGGGCGGGTCGGGCCCCCGCCTCCCAGACCGCGGGGATGTCTAACGGTCGACAAAGGCCACGGGGCCACGAGCACCGTCATGTCGTCCCACCTGCTCGGCCAACTCCGTGCGTCGTTTTAAAACCCCCAGCCTGCCCCTGAGCGAGGGTCCTCCCCGGGGCACCCCCTCGGTCCCGATGCCGCGTCCCTCCGTGCGTCCCTCCGCGCACCCAGCCCATCTCGACCGCAGCGCAGCCGACGATCCTCCCAGCCCCTGGCAGCCCCGGGTTACGCGCCCTTCCCTTCGCGGGAGCAGCCCCTGGGACTTGTCCGAGCCATAGCCCCGGGTCCCGGCCCAGCTCGGTCAGGCCTCCCGCTTCGGAACCCAGCCGATGCCCAGCTCTCAGTCGCCCGGCTTTTGAAAGAGGAGGCACGAGGCATCCTGGGAGTTGTAGTCTGAGACCTGCTCACCTGCCGGGACCAACGGAGCAGGAGACGCTAAGATGAACTACATTTCCCAGGGTGCCCCGTCGCGGCCGTTAGCCGAAACCCGGCCTCGGCTCACTACTCGGCCGTTGCTAGGAGCTGCCTCAACGCCGCTTTGGGAAGAGGGCCCCCGACTCCACGGAGAACACATCTGGGATCTAAGACGGAACACTCTTCTGTGGGCTGACTCCTGACCGGGAGGGCGTGAGAAATGTGTTAAGTTTGGAAGCCTGACACGTTAAGCCATAATTACGTATTTATCCCAAAGCTTAGGGAAGTGGCTGTGACCTAACTGTTCAATGAAGAAAATCAAAGATGCAACGCCAGAATGAAACCCGGTCCCATCCCCAATAAAGACACACAACACGTTTTGTGTTAATTACAGGTTTTATTAAGGGCCTTTGGATTTAACAAAGGGAAAAGGGGTGAGTGGTTTGGCTTACCCGCAGGCCAAACAGTGTTGGTGGCTCACCCCTGTCCAACCGTGACTGGCATGCTACGCACCCGCGCACCCGACCGTACTCCCGTCCCCGCTGAGTGTCCAGCCAGGGACGGGCAACAACGCAGGCTAAATGCAACTTGTCAGGCAGGAACCAAACTCAAACCACAAGTAAAAGGAAAAGGGGTAGCAAAGAAATGATACACTCCAGCGGATACAAGTCCTACCCTTGAATCCACAGCAATTGTGAATAAAATGGTTTTCACAAAGTAGTAGTCAGCAGTCTGAATATTATGTGGAAGATTACATATTTGTTACCTAATCTATGAAAGTCAAGAGTATTGTGGCAAAACAACTTATTTTGGTTCAGAATTCTTTTTTAACCCTTTGAGTGGCTTTTACCAAAAGTGCTGGGATCGCCGAAACCGGTTTGGCTCAGTGGATAGAGCATCGGCCTGCAGACTGAGAGGTCCCGGGTTCGATTCCGGTCGAGGGCATGTACCTGGGTTGCGGGCACATCCCGGGTGGGGGATGTGCAGGAGGCAGCTGATCGATGTTTCTAACTCTATCTCTCTCCCTTCCTCTCTGTGAAAAATCAATAAAAATATATTTAAAAAAAAAAAAGTGCTGGGAGCGCTTTATTTTAACATTATATGTTTTGTTCAAATTTTTTCTACTAGTATTTTATAATGCAATCAGCAAACCATATATGTCAAAGATGAAAACAAATGTAGTGAAGGTTTCCTTAAGTTTTTGAATATGTAATTTCATTTACTTGCGATTCATAATTTTTTTCCTAAACTGCTGTAAAATCAGCAAAAATGCCTTGGCGATTTTAGCATAGTTTCTGGGACATTGGTTGGCACTCAAAGGGTTAAAAATTTGAGAGCGAACCATTGATTTGTTGTTCCACTTATTTATGCATTCATTGATTGGTTCTTGTATGTGTCCTGACTGGGGATTGAGCTTACAAACCTTGGCCTACTGGGACAATGCTCTAACCAACTGAGCTACCTGGCCAGGGCTGGTTCAGAATTCTTAAAATCACTTCCAATTTTCCATGATCTTCCTGAGATAGTGAGTGGTTCACTTAAATTTAAGGCAAAATCACACAAACAATTCCCCCCTTAGAATCTAGGAATATACAGATCTGCAACAGCTAACATCTGGTAACTCACTCCAAAGAGTCCTTATAATTCTGTTTACTGTCATGGGCCACAGAAATAGTTACTGACAAATTTAATAAGTATGCACAGCTAAAAGCAAAACACCACCGCCACCATTTTTGTTGACTTCAGAGAGTGAGAGAGAGAAAGGCCGATGAGAGAGAATCATGGATCGGCTGCCTCCTGCATGCCCCCACACTGGGGATGGAGCCTGCAACCCGGGCATGTGCCCTGACCAGGAATCGAACCGTGACCTCCTGGTTCATAGGTCAATGCTCAACCACTGAGCCACACCGGCTGGGGGAAACCACCACCATTTTAAAATGAAAAGATCTTTAGTCATTTACCTATGACTTGCTCTAATCCTCCAAGTAAAATATTGAGTAATAAACATTCAATTAGTTGAGATGATCTCTGTGTTACTCCATGCAAATGACCAAACCTTTATGGGCATCAGGAGAATCAACAAAGACTCCTAGGCTCAGGCAGAATAAGCAGTTTCCTGGCTCTGCTCCTTCTCCAGCCTCTAACTCCAGGCATAGCTTCCACGTGTAAAAGGACCAGCAGTGTTAGGAAGATCTGCATCGACTCTCTCCCTTCCTAATAAGCTGGATGGGAAGAACTGAGAAAGGGGGAGCAGGGGCTGAGCAGCATTCCCCTGAGAACTCCTGGGGTCGTGAACTTGAACAGTTCTATTTCTCCAGCCAAAGCCCTTCATGGAAGAAAGGCAAGAATTAAGATCTAACATGTTAACTTTGAGAATACAAAATGCCTCCAGGGAGAGAGACCCTGAAATTCCGGGCCGTGAGTTCTCAGCGCGCATGTCAACACAGTTCACGCCGCAAGGGAAGTGTTCTGGAGCCAGTGATGCTGCAGCCACATCCAGGGCGGCCCCCAAGTGTCCTGAGGTCACTACGGTTCAAACACTGAAGTGCCCCTCAGCGCATACCTGACAGGGAAGACAGCTCCAAGCACCCGAGGAAGAATCAACTTTCATCCGCTACAAAGAGCAAAGTTCCCTATTAAGCCTCAAACTTTTTTTTAAAATATATTTTTTTCTATCTGTACTCAGCATGACATAATAATAATAAAAGCATAATATGCTAATTAGACCGGATGTCCTTCTGGAGAAAGCTGCAGCGGGCAGGGGCATGGCAGAGGTGGCAGAAGCCCCTGGCCGCAGTGGTAGCAGCAGTGGCGGGTGGGGGCTTGGGCCAAGGCCCTTGCACACATTTTGTGCATCAGGCCTCTAGTATATATATAAATATAAATATATATATAATTGATTTTTCAGAGAGAGGAAGAGAGAGGGACAGAGTTGGAAACATCGATGAGAGAGAAAAATCCATCAGCTGCCTCCTGCACACTCCCTATGGGTATGTGCTCGCAACCAAGGTACATGCCCTTAACCGGAATCAAACCTGGGACCCTTGAATCCTTAGGCCAACGCTCTATCCACTGAACCAAACCTCAAACTTTGAGCACTGCTCAGAGCAGGCCAGTATCATCTAATAGGAAATCTTACTAATTTTACTCAGTCTTTATCATCATTTAGGAGGAGACGAGGTTGAAGTTTACCTTTGTACTCTTTGAAAATCTAATTTACACAAAAGAACCCAACACAAACTTACCGACGGCCAAGTCTGCCTTCTCAGGGACAGCAGGCTGGATCTGCCGCTTCCTGTCCAGCAGGCAACAGAACGGGTCTCCTACGTGGACCAGAGCGCTCCTGGCTCCCGAGACAACGGCGGCAGTGACAGCGGGTGGTAGGCTGCCGGCTCAGGCAGCCTCACTCCTGTTGTTCCCAGTGTTACCTAAACCTAATAAACCCTTTACTTAGAGTTCTTCATCATTTGAACTTACGTTTGATTATGTGGTACACTCTTGCCCTCTTGACAGTAAGAATTAGTGAGGTTTTACTACATCTTTATTCTTTGATTACAGTGAGTAAAGTTCAAGACAAAACATCCCAATATTAATAAAAATGGTACCAAATATCAGATTTAGTTTTTTATTAGGTGCATGTATTTCAAACACAGATCATGATTACAGATGTTCACCTGTGGGTAAGGTGCTTAAGCACTGATTGTGAAACAATTCGGTATTCAACAGGTCAATATCCAGTAATTTAAATATTATTTCTCAGAATCTGAACTACTGTCAAGAAATACTCAAAAGAGATGAACATGGAGCTTTTTACTTCAATCTTAACACAATTATCAATTAATCCTCCTGGTGGAGAGAGTAAGGCTTGTGTGGACAGACAAGCATCCCTGCTGGGCCTAAATTCTCCGATTATTGGGACAGATTTTATGTCATGTCCCAGGTAGGAATTAACTTCCATGAACTACAGCACTTCCTCAAGACAGTTCTAGGACAACCAGCTTCCTGAGGCAGAAACAACTGGTTTCACAGACAGTTAGAAGGTTAAAAAATTAAAATCAAGTGATGTGTTGTTTTACATTGACTTTAAGAATAAAACTCATTAAGAGGTACATGTTTACCCTTTACACATAGAATGATTGCGTAAATTAGATTTCAGTTGAAAGGACAATTTAGCAGTTGAGATAAAACTCCTAGAAACATACTGAAAATAAAACCAGATGTACAGTAAGTAACAGATTCTATGCAACCTCCATTTATCCTTCAGCCATAGTTCCAATGATTATATTTTCTGATCCAAAATCAGAACACATGGTTCGCCAAGGGTTTTTCTGTGGTACCCGGGGCGGAAGAGGCAGCCTGAGTGATGCCTTTACTTCTGTCATGCCGGGTGCTGGAACCTCCAAGCATGTTAATGGTTTAGCCAAAATGACAGCACATATGAAATCTGGATTGTTCCAGGCTTTCCAGTGAACATGGCCACCAAAGTCACAGTAACCGTGACCAAGAGCTCTCCCTACACTCACTCCACCAGGAAGGAATGGTGGCTCTCTCCTTCTTCAGCACCTCCTTCAGGAGGTTAGGAGAGGAGGGCGGGCGGGAGGTCAAACACCACGGATTGAAGTCCCATCACTGCCAAAGGTCCTATGAGATAACTTTGCTACCTACCTCTTCCCAAGATGTTGGGGACAAAGGGAGATGCAGCGCTACTACAGTGACAATTTAGGGATCCTGCAAATGGAAGATTCATTCCCAATTGCACAGGACCATGACCTCGCAGTGGGCCTGTACTGAAATCCTTGTGTTGGACAAATGCTACTGTGAACAATTAGAAAATACGTCAGCAATCAAGGGCAAGCAGGCAGAAAACGTGTCAAGCCGGACTCACACCGAATTTCCCGATTAGTTTATTTCTCCCATCCGTTTTCTTCGGAACTGCTTTTAAGCCAGGGCCCGTGGTGGGAGGGTAGGGCATTCGGCAGGAAAGCTCAGAGGGCGCTACCCCACTTCAAAAATATGTCTGCTTAAAAACACTATTATCCAGGGATTAGCAATTAAGAAGTGAAAATTAACTACTTAGTAGTTAAACTCTATGAATTATCAAAAGTTCTGGCCTGGGATCAGCAGCGTTACAAAGGAAAATCATACTGCATTTCTTAAAGCCTTTTCTGAATGCTTAGCAGGTCTCTTTTAGTGTTAATTGCACTTAAAATATTTGTTTTTTCATTTAATCTCTGAAAGCTGGTCATTGTTTTCTTCATTTATAAAGAGGAAAGGGTCAATTTATCATGTGCTCCAAAGCTCTCTGCATTGGATCAAGACTCCGTGCAGGTTTGTGTGGCAGGTGCAGGGGCGTGGAGGACTGAGGTCGTGACCTTCAGAGCTTGGACTGCAGTGGCTTCAGGTGCTTGTAGAAAGATTCATGGACCTGCGGGAAGGGAGAGGGAGAAATGACGGGTCAGGAGCTTGCAGTGTAAAAGCACACTTTCTGTTGTTGTTCATCCTCACCTACGGATATTCTTCCCACTGATTTTTAGAGAGTGAGAGGGAGGGATGGAGGGGGGAAGAGAGAGAAGAAAGAGAAGAGAGAAAGATCGGACTGGGGCTGGGAATTGAACCTGAGACCCTTCTGTGCTTGGCTGATGTTCTAACCACTGAGCCACCGACCAGAGCTAAAAGAGCACTTTTAACCAAGAAATCATCGGGTCTTATTTGGATCCTGATCCAAAGAATTTGAAGGGGGGAAAACAGATTTGAGCCAACTGGGAAACTCTGGACAAGGAGTAGCTCATGATATAATCCTTATCTTTTAGAGATACGTATTTATTGAAATATCTATGGATAAAATTATCTGGCATCTCAGATCTGTTTCAAAATAATCTGTTTTAAAATAATAGACACGGACAGTAGGGGGGTGAGGGCTTGTGCTGGGGGGAGGGGTCAATGGGGGAAAAGGGAGATATATGTAATACTTTCAACAATAAAGAATTAAAAATAATAGTAATCCTTAGGAGGAGAGGGCGGAGGTTGGCTGTAAGTAGACAGTGGTCGCAGCATGAGAAAGGGCATGTGGCCCTGCAGCGCAGTCTTCTCCTTTTGTGCATGTTTGAAAAATTTCAACGACTTACAAAATAGTCAAGGAAGTCACACCTGCTCGCTGCAGGAATAACCCCGTTCCCTTCGGAACCTGCTGCTTGAAGAACGACTGTCCGAGGCAAGTTTCGCAGACGGAGCCGCCCAGAGGTCTTTGCTGTCTAACACGGACCCGAAGAATCACCCAGGTGAGAGGACACTGCTCGTTACCTCGTCTTTGTTGAGCGGCGAGTCCTTGGCCCACTCGAACAGGTTCTCATACACGTTGCCATCGTAGCGGCCCAGCACGGAGCCCAGTGACACGTCCTGGAAATCAAACGCATCGACCAGCGTAACCGCGTCCGGGCGGATCACGGTGAGGAGCTCCTTGATGCGCTGGTGCACCTGCGTGACCTGAGAGTCTGTCAGGATGCTCTCCTGCAAGAAACAAAACACGCCAACGGTGTACAGATGTGTCGTCCAGGGGTGGGCAATGGAGGGTCACCGAGGCCGTGTGACATTCTTCTGAGTTAGGACGCTATTGTAATAATCGTAACCTGGGTGTCTTTTTCCATACGAACAACTGCGAACCTATGGCTGCCCGCCCCTGTATGTAGACAGCGCGATATATTACATGCACGCACGACTATACATCAGACCACAACCATTTTTCTACCAAAAAAGACTTCAACTTAAGAAAATACTGACCTGAAGAAAATCCCCCGCCTTCTGACTGATCCCGTACAGAGAGTACAAGAGGCACAGATTCCTCAGGACGGCCTGGGTGGGCTTATCTTGAATTTTGAGGAGCTGCTCTGAAAAGAGCTTCACCGTCACGTAGTGGCAGTGCGCCTGGACGAAGAGAGGACAGCAGAGGTGAGAGCCCTGCAGGAGCCGCCACCAGCGGGGCTTCTGCCAGAGCGCGAGGCGGGTGGCGGCGGGAGGCCGGGCCGGGAGCGCGGCGCCCTCACTGACCTCACTAGCTCGCACGAGGTCCACGGAAGTCAGGTTCCACGCGACCTCCTTGCTTTTTCTGTGACTCACTTCAGTCTGAAGGTTTTTGGCAGCGATTTCTACTAATCTGTTAAGAAATGAAAGAAAACGGAAGATCGGAGGAAGGGATCCATGGTGTCCACGCCTCCTCCCCCTTCCTTCAGGCCCCCAGCCCGCGGCCCCACGGCTGCCCCGCGGGGGAGCTCACCTGGCCGCCCGGAGCCGATAGGCCTCGGTGAGGCTGTGGGGGCTGCTGATGTCCACCACGGTGGGCCACACCGCCACCTGCTGCGGCTGGATGCGCTGGCTGGGCAGGTCATTCAAGTAGGACACCATGCCACACACCAGCTTTCCCGAGTGCACCTGGTCGTAACTTTTCATCAGAAACCTAAGCAACACACATGCTTTCAGTAACCCGCTTCTTGTGAAACAGAAACCAAACCAAACCTTCGAAAGGTGTGAGTTATGGGACAGCTGAGGTTCACGCTCGCTAGTCTGATCACAAGACCAACAGAGTGGGTCTGGACAGAAGGCACAATGACGGCTTTCAGGAACAAACTGAATGTGAAGAGAAAGCACGGTAACCGGAACCGGTGGAAAGGACTCGAACGCTCTAGCTAGCGGGCCAGTCATCGCGGGAAAGACTCACCGGGCGGTCTGCAGCATCATGACGGTGTTTTCTCCCTCGAAGGTGCAGGTCGGGGTGAAGGTGACGTAGATGTTTGGGAGGCCGCTGCAGTGAGAGTAGCCGTGCCCGCCACAGGCCATCCGACAGGCTTCGATGGCGGCGTTCGTCGTCCAGGAGGTGAAAGCCTTCAGCCCGGCGGTGAGGGCGTGGAGCTGAGGGCAAGCAGGGTCGTCAGACGTGTGCGCTGACAGCTGAGCTCCGAGGAGAAACACTAACCCCCCTGCCAGCGCTGGTCACTTGCAAAATCACCTGCCACGCATGTCTCGGAAGCAGCGTGGGCATCTACTGTCCTGGTCACTCCCACTCCCACTCCCTCGGAACTGCTCTACTTGGCAAAGGTCTCCACGTCATTAACAGGCCACCAACATGGTGCAGCCCTTCGGAAACTTAAAGACCAAACCCACAGCCCAACTAGCGTGGCTCAGTGGTTAAGCGTTAACCTATGAACCAGGAGGTCGTGGTTCGATTCTCAGTCAGAGCACATGCCTGGGTTGTGGGTTCGATCCCCAATGTGGGGCGTGCAGGAGGCAACCAACCAATGATTCTTTCTTATCATTGATGTTTCTATCTCTCCTCTCTGAAATCAATAAAAATAAAAAATACAATGGGGGGGCTGAAGCTGGTTTGGCTCAGTGGATGGAGCGTCGGCCTGCGGACTGGGGGGTCCCGGGTTTGACTCCGGTCAGGGGCATGTGCCTGGGTTGCGGGCACATCCCCAGTGGGAGATGTGCAGGAGGCAGCTGATCGATGTTCCTCTCTCATCGATGTTTCTGACTCTCTATCTCTCTATCTCCCTCTCTGTAAAAAATCAATAAAATATATTTTAAAAAAAATACAATGGGGGGGAGGGAGGAAGCATATGTACTACTATTTGTAATACTTTAAACAATAAAATTTTAAAAAATAAAAAAACAAAAGATAAACCCTACATGTCTTCATAGCGAACTCTATTCAATCAGAAGAATTATCTGGATCCTCTGAGAATATACGGACCATTCAAGAAATCGCAACGCGTCCTTTCCTCTGGACACAATCTAACACGCAAACGTGAAAGAGAGGGGCGCCCACGAGCGCATGAGCCTCCACACGCACCTCGGGCAGCTCGCTCAGGTCCCCCTGGCCAATGTCTTCATTAATGCGATGATAGGTCTCCTTCATGTAGGCGCCTACGAAATGGAAGGCATAGGCCGTGGCCAGCAGTGGGAAGAGTTTATATTGCTGGGTTTGAAAATCCAAAATCTGTGGTTCTGGTTCACTAAAACATACAGAAAAAGGAAAAAAAGTTACACACACACAGAACTGCCTCTGCGCCGGGTCCTAGCGTGAGCACCCTCATAAAGACCCTGTGAGGTAACACGGATTTCCCCATTTCACTGATGGGAACACGAGAGGTCCAGGCCTTAGCTGCACTCACGCAGCCGGTAAGGGGCAGACCCTCGATTTACAATGAGACTATGTTGCCACAGAAGACGCTCTAACCCCCGTCTTAGGTGGACACACGTTTCTAGCTGTGAAGTTCAGATCTTTCTCTGTCTTTCCAGCATGACTAAGGAAACTGTATCTTACGGCAACATACAAAAGCAAAGTTAACTTCATAGGAGGAAGGCAATGGTAAAGAGATCTAACCTGCTAACTAGATGGCTGAATAAATTATATTTTGACCACAACTATGGAGAAGACCCCATGCACAGATAAATATTTGAATTCTAAGACGGTCTGCTCTTATCAATTTCTTTATTCCTTCTTTCAGAGTGAAAGGTTACCAGGGAGTCATACCCAAGTGAAAGGCAGTAGTAGGGATAAACTACGGGCATGGACACAACAGGGAACCAAGTTCAATGTCACTTTCGCCATGCCCAATGTGTAGCTGTTCGTAGCAATCCGAATTTTCAAACTGCCTTCGCTGTTTTAAACATTTCATGAGTAGAGCTCAAATAGCATTATTACTGCTTTTCTTAGCAGGTTAAGAATGAGGTGGTATTCTCATCTTTCCATTAAGAAAAGGAAGTTTAGGTTCTAAGTAGCAGGCGCAGTACACTGCCCCCTTCGCTAAGTTTATGGCCAGGGCGCCTCCTCTGCACCGTATTTGGGAAGTTGGTATCTGAATGGGCTCAAAGCCAGGTGTTCAGTAACGAGCCCACTCAGCCTCCCCTTACCCCGGCTTGATTTCCGACTGGTGCCTCACGGCGCTGTAGCGGATGGCAATGGTGCAGGCCTTGGCCAGGCTCCGAGCAGCTTCTCCCACGAGGAAGGACCTGATGAACACCATGGTCCCGTAGGTCAGCTTGTTACTCACGGGTTTCACGTAGGTGCCGTCAGGCTTCACCTGGAAAAGAACACGGGGCTCAGGCTTCCTCTGTGAAACCCGAGGCAGCTTAGGCCAGCGGTTCTCAAAGTGAGGTCCCAGAACGGCACACGGGCACTGCCTGGGAACTTGTTTGAAATATAAAGCCCTGGCCGGTGTGACTCGATTGGTCGGGCATTATCTTGGGCACCGAAAGGTTGCTGGTTTGATTCCTGGTCAGGGCACAGGCCCAGGTTGTGGGCTCAATCCCTGATGGGGGGGTGTAGGAGGCATTCGGTCAATGTTTCTGCTGTCACACTGATGTTACTCTCTCTCCTCCACTCCCTTCCTCTCTCTCTAGAAATCAATAAAATAAAATAAATATAAAAATCTCATTAAATAAAAGCTCTGGGGGCGAAGCAATCTGGACTTTAGCCGGTTCTTCAGATAATTCTAACGCGCCCTCAAGTTTGAGGCCGCTGGCTTAGCAGACCAGGATATGCTCTTCAGACCTGCCAACGGCTCCTGGCTTCACCGTCATAATAGAAGAAGCATCAGAAGTAAAACCATGCCAGTAGCTCCTAAAAACAGACCCTTCCTTTCTCACATACCTGGGCATACTTCATCAGCATGTTTTCCCTGGGGATACGATAATGGTCCATCTTCAGGTAGCCATTATCCATCTCATCGTAGCCGAATTTGGGGCCAATGTCGCCAACGGTGATCCCTACCACGGGAGAAAGGAAAGTCACCAGGGTCCATGCTCTGGAATTCCTAGCTGTCCCCTCCCCTTCAGTTGTGTCTTATGCTTTTTGCAGAAAAAAGTGGTCAGTTTCAGTTTTCATCTCAACATCAGATGAACAGGCTAACCTGGCAAAGGCTTGTGGGTTCCAATTTCCCGAATAGGCACAATGAAGGCATGTAATCCATAGCATTTCCCCTGGGTGTAGAGCTGGGCTAGTACTATCGCATGATTTGAAGTCTTTCCAACTGCAACATCAAAAACACAAGACACACGAGAGCCGTTCTTACATGTTCAAGGGACAGAAATGAAAGAGAAAACATGTTAATGTAACACTAGATTCTCAACAGTGTGCAGAAACCTTCTTATGACAGCCTAGTTTTCAGAAGAAAATCTATGGAAGATGAGCGTTATTACAATGTACGGCAGTTTGGCACAGCCACCCTTCATTTCCATATCTATATGCATAAGCTTTTTAATGGGATAACTGACATATAATAGCGTCTAAGTTTAAGATGTACAACTCCTTGACTTGATAGCAATTTATTTTACAAGATGGCTCAGCTCTACTTTCTCTTCTACTATTTAGAAGGTAATGCTTTCCAAAGCAGTAGCCACCAGCCACCCGTGGCCAGTTATATTCATTACAATGAAATAAAGATTCCATTCCCTCGCCAACCAGTGGCCCTCGGAGGGCTCCGCAGGGTGCACGGCAGCGGCCAGCACCGTGAGCAGCAGCGAGCATAGCCCATCGTGCAGAGGCCTGAGGGCCAGCGCTGGCCGATTCCTGGTCAGTACATCCGGAATTTGTGTCTTCTTTTTGCATGCTACTCTGCTTCTTACAAAAACGTATTGAAATATACGATGTGAATAACAAAGTCCTGCAAGCACTAACGCCATCTGAAATATATATCCTAAGACAATGGCTCGGAATGGAAGACAATATTAAATAAGTTTCTTGTCAAACTTATTTATAATAAAAATCTGGAAATAACTCAAGTGCTTTTCAATACAGAAATGACTAACCAAACAGGGAGTATAGTACTTGGATGATGACGATGGAAAGTGCGCTAATCCTCAGACAGCCCCGATGGAAACTGAGAAAGGCACAGCGAGACCGCGCTCCTTTCTGCGCTCTGTGAGGTGTAAGCATCTGTAACGTGCTCGGGAGAATGTGAAATAGCTTAGAACAGTTAAGCCTTAAGAGTTTTTCTATTAAGAAAAAGGAGTTTTTTCTATATTTCAAAACGATATTCTCATATAAGCTCTCCATTCTAAACATGATCTTAAAACATCCAGTAACTGTGAAATATGAAATAGTTCACTTACGTCCGCCCGGCCACCACTTGATGGAGGTCACAGTCGGACTATTGAGAACAAACTCCTGGGTTTCAGGGTCATATGTGGCTGTGGTTTCCAAGCCTCGCAGATGAGTCCCTAAGGAAATAAATTGCATGCACGTCAGCTAGAATAGGGGAAAAGCAGGTACAGAGTAAGATCTCCTGGCCAGCCCTCTAAGCTCCCATCTCAGATAATAACAAGCTCTAACGACAATACAGTGTTGTTAGATGAGCTACCATGGTGGGTAACCAAGACACATACCTCCCTGTGCTGAACCAGGTAACATTATTTAGAGCAGCCAAAAGTAAAAGTGAACGCAGCTTAGCATCACAGTTCATAAGATCACGGGACATGAATTTCAGCTAACTGCCCTTTACCCCACCTCCAAGTTGTGAGCATGCCAATTTCAACTCAGACTACTGTGTTTTCCTCACCAACTACGGAGAGTAAGATAACGTGACAGGAAGAGACTATCTAGCTAAAGGTCTTGTAAATTGAGAATTTATTTCAGAATAATTGCTAGAATGGCAAACAGGATCTTAAAAAGGTGTCACCTTTGGGGAACAGACCTAGGATGGTGACTCTGCCCTGGCCGGCTCACCGGTGTGACAGAAGAGCTCCCAGCGCCATGTTCACTAATGAGGGGCAGGGAGTCATGTTTTAAACCCCAACACAGAGGTGCCAGTTCTCTTAAAGACACAGGAGGTTCTGAGTGTCACTCTCCCTGACAACACATGGCCCTGTAATGCGGGATGGGCCGCATTAACACGGGAACTCTCAAACATGTAGAAACTGCCACGGTGAACAGCAGCCATAGCCGGTTTACGTGACCACAACCTTCCCAGACTGGGAACCAAGGAAACAGACCCTTAGACCCCTGTCACCAAAGCAGCAGCTTTTTAAGAAAAAGAGATAACGTTACACAGAACAGAGTGCTTCCAAATGCACATCTGAACCACGTGGCATCCCACTTTGAGCCTTGGACATCCTGCCAAGCAGCATTCAGCCCAAAGCCGAAGGACAAAGCGGCTATAACATGAGATGAAGTCGCACAGAGAGAAGGAGCAAATGGCAAATACGCAGACCAGATGTCCTGAAACCTCTGAATAGAAAGAGAAGCCAGAAGCAAACGAATGACAAAGACAGATAGAAACCAACTGCCTGGAGCACAGCTGATCTTGTTATTTATTTTTTTGGTTAACCCTCACCCAAGAATATTTTTCCCATTGATTTTTAGAGAGAATGGAAGGGAGGGAGGGAGGAGTACCGACAGAGAGACAGAGAGAGAGAGAGAGAGAGAGAGAGACATTGATGTGAGAGGGACACATCAATTGGCTGCCTCCTGCACACGCCCCAACCAGGGCTGGGATCGAACCTGCAGGAACCTGCAACCCAAGTGTGAGCCCTTGATCTGGAATTGAGCCAGTGACCATTCAGTGCAAGGGCCGGCCCTCCAACCACTGAGCACATCGGCCAGGGCACAGCTAATCTTATTTTTGTGAACTCCGGCGAAGCTAGCTTTAGAGCCTCACTGAATTTACTGGATCAAGGCATAAGTAACTTCCAGGTATAAAATGCTGCATGTTTTGGTTATATAAACCATTCACTTCCCGTCAGCAAATCAAAGAGCACATGTACTATAAATCTGTATTTCTTCTGGAATTCCTGCAAGCTCATGATGTATCAGTATAAGGGTAATCGGACAGTAACGAAGAAAGATGGGTTCAGAGTCTATATGCATACATTCTACGCAACTTCAGTGAGCTTGAAAACCCACTTAGCAAGGCCTGACTTGTTATTATTGAGCTTCTAAAGGGGAACCAATGGGGGAAAGTCAGCATATCTCTGTGATCACGTAACCTTTCACTTTCCCTGACCAAAGCAATGTTTCTGCCAAGACTCGTATGTTGAAAAACCTGTCCTCTACAGAAAGGTCGCATGTGAACAGCCTGTACATGCGATCGCTAGCACATGGCGGGCACGCCCTGTGTGCTAAGCTTGCAGCGCCCGCCCAACCCAGAACGTAGACTGAATGCACCGTACCATGGCCCATCTCTGTCTGGGCATAAGTGCCAATGACCTCCAGGTTCCAGGCGGGCATGAAGAAGCGCTCCTGCTGCTCCGCAGTCGCCTGGTGAAGCAAGGTGGGCAGGAACATGCCCAAGTGGAGATCCAGAGGCGAAGGCCCTCGGTGCACAAAGCTTCGAAGGCACACCAAGGTGGGCATTTGAGAAGAGCCATCAGGTGGGAGAGAATCAGCAATGTGAACAGACAGATCAAGGAAAGGAGAAAAAAAACAAGCTTCTGTAAGTATGCGTTAGTGGGTGGGCTTTACCACGTGTAAGAGCACTGCCCCTTTCTGCATTACTTCCTAGCTGGTGGCAATTTCCATCTTTCTGAAGCGGCAAGAAGTATTTTCGTGCACGACTCGTCTCTACAATTATTCCGCTTGGCAGGGCTGACTGCCGATTTCAAAGCCTGTGCAGCACAAAACCCTGAGGGTCCAGGCTGGCCATTCGGTCCCAGGAAATGAGGCTCAGAAGAGGGTGCGGGGAACGCGGGATCTGAGCTGTGCCACGCTTTGCTCTGAAGAGCAGCTGAGACAGCGCGCAGTCCCCTCAGGAAGCTTTTCCAAGGTCCGATTTCAGTCACGCTGGACTCCCCTCTGTCCACCCACATGTCTCAGCTCTGCTCATTGCACCCGGTTCCTCAGAAAGATCTAGCCCCATGCCATCGAAACAGCTTAATACAAAAACTGGCAGTGCTCTTCACCCCAATCATTTCAGAAATTAAAAAAACATGCAATTTCTAGTGGAGACCATCCAATCAATCACAAGTAACAGATTCATGGCTAACAAACTCTCCGTGACGGTTTATGGGGATTCTCACTCATGGTAACAAGCATCTTCGCAGTCATTTTAACTCCACTGCCTAAAGTCATCCTTTTCCACTTAAACTCTGCAGATGCCTTAGACTTTTGTGTGAATTTATCTTTAATAGGAAACAGTTCTATATGCCTTCTACATGCCCTTGTATTTATTTTATTTTTTATTTTTTTTGAGAGAGAGAAACATTGATTGGAGAGAGCTTCCTGCATGCCCCCTACTGGTTGCAGGTTTGCTCCCCGGTCAGGGCACATGCAAGAGCAGAATCAAGCAATGAATGCATAAATAAGTGGGACCCTCTCCCTCTCTCTCCCTTCCTCCTCCCTCCCTAAAAGGAAAATAAAGACTCTTATTGCCTAAACACATCTTCTAGTCTAGTGTCCCTGGGTTGAGAACAAGGATGAGGACACTAGCAGCTTGCCGACCGAAACCAGAGCTGTCCCTGGAAACGTCCAGTAAGATGTGAGCACTGGTGGAAACTGGGTGAAAGGTCCACGGGACTGCTCTCTGCTAGTTCTGCAACTTCCTAGGAATCTACAATCGTTTCAAAATAAAAAGTTAAAAAAAAACACGCTCAAGGATGAGAGTACCTCTCACTCACAATCAAGAGCGCCAACTGTCCTGTTTTTAAAAGAGCGGTGACCAGGGAGAAAAAGAAATGTATGGCTGGGACCTGAAAGAAAAAACCTCTGAACGAGGGCTGACAATGGTGGCCGGGGGCTGGCAATGGTGGCCGGGGGCTGGCAATGGTGGCCGGGGCCCAGGCGCGCAGCGCAGCGCAGCGCTGAGAGGCGCATTTGCATTACTAGAAACAGAAACCAGAGCGGCGCCCGGGGAGGAAAGGCCACGTCAGACACGGGAGGGGCAGCAGAGCGTGGCATTACGGAGTAAACCACACAAGGGCTACCACAGAGCCACTACCAGAAGCTGTTCTTGAGACTGAGGAATGTTATTTAGAAGTGGGTAGAATTCAGGCACGTTACAAGGAGAAAGTGATGGTAGATAATTCTTTGACTTAAATATTTATTGTAAAAAGTTATGAAAATGATGATTATATTTAAAATATTTTTTAGAGAGAAGGGTATGGAGGGAGGCTGAGAGAAAAACATTGATTTGTTGCTCCGCCTATTTATGCATTCAATGGTTAATGCTTGCATGTGCTGCAACCTTGGGGTATGGGGATGATGCTCTAACCAACTGAGCTACCCGGCCGGCCGGGGCTTTATATATTACTAGAGGCCCGATGCACGAAATTCGTGCAAGAGTCGGCCTTCCCTCCCCCGGCTGCTGGCACTGGCTTCCCTCCGGCACCCGGGACCCATGCTTCCCTCAGGCCATCCAGGCACCGGGGACCTGGGCTTCCCTCGCAGCCCCAGCTTTTTGTCTGGCCTAATTAGCATATTACACTTTTATTATTATAGATTTTACATTTAACTTGGTGAAGCACTAGAGCTAATTCTTGTAAAACCATAACACTGAAGGCCTTTCCAGCCAACACTGAGGATAAAATGATTGGGTTGATAATGTAAGAGAAAGGAAGAAATAAAATAACACCATCATTCATAAATGATTTTAGAAAAGCTTTAAGGCCTTGGCTGGGTAGCTCAGTTGGCTGGAGCATTGTCCCGAAACACCAAGGTTGTGGATTCGATCCCCAGTCAGAGCATATACAAGAAGCAACCAATGAGTACATAAATAAGTGGAACAACAAATCGATCTCTCTCTCTCTCAAATCAATAAATAAAATTTTTAAAAAAGAAAGAAAAGCTGTAGGCTATAAAGAAAAAAAAATCATGCATTCTTATTGATTAGGATCACTCAAGTAGAAACACCAAAGAAGAGATTTACAAAATCAACAAAATATTTAAAATGGGTTAAGTAACTTAGCTCAGAATATTAAAGATTTAATTAAGAAAAAATACATACCTAATAATATGAATAAAAAAGATAAGAGCAAAAAAGAAATTGCTGATTCCTGGCTAAAAGGACTAAATGAACTTAATACTTGCCAATAAATCACAAGGATTTAATGTAACATGGATTTTAAGTTCCTACAGAATACATTTTACGACTTGATAAATTGCAATCAGAATTCATCTAGAAGAATAAGTATGCAAGTACACCAAATACATGTATCTTGAAATGTAACAATAGTAGGCTTATCCTATCAGGTTTTAAAATATCTTACAAAGCAACAATGAGCCAAAGTTTATGATGCCAGGAAAAAACAAAGGAAGAAAGAAATGACTGTAATATATTTAAGATTCTAGAAGTAAATTGAAACAATTATAAAACTATAATAAGATAAACCAGAAAGAACATTAACAATGGTGATGAGCTAAGAGTTAATAATCATAAAAACAGTAAGGGATCATTCATTACTCTAGCAGTGGTCGGCAAACTGCGGCTCGCGAGCCACATGTGGCTCTTTGGCCCCTTGAATGTGGCTCTTCCAGAAAATACCGACTTCCGCGCATGGGCCACGAAGTTTCAATCGCACTGTACGTGCGCGCCCGCACATGGTATTTTGTGGAAGAGCCACATTCAAGGGGCCAAAGAGCCGCATGTGGCTCGCGAGCCGCAGTTTGCCGACCACTGCTCTATAGCATACATAGGTCAGTATGTTGAATATCAAGCCAACAAGATTGGGAGAAAATAGAACGCTTACACCTACTCAGAGAAGGGTGCATTGAATACATACGGCCAAATGTTTAATGAAACAGAAGGCGATAGAAAAAATATTCCAAGGGTACAGTTATACTCATATAAGATCAACATGCATATTCCATTTAATTGATACTTAAAGTAGAAAAATTCAGTTTTATACTTGAGAAATGCAGACAGTAAGCCAGAACATATAATAATATCTAGGCACACTAGCATTGGAAAATTAAAACTCTTAACTCTTAAGATACTTATTAATGTAGCAATACATTAAAGTTACAGTAACCATGTTGATGAGGCTATGGAGATACAAGTATACTAAAAAGTTGCTAAGTATATTGTAAACTGGTTCTATGTTTCAGGAAAAATACTGAACTATGCAATAAAAGCTAGAAAATGTTCATTTCCTTTAATGCAGTAATTTGTTTCTGAGATATTCTAAAGGCATAACCCAAAGAACAGTGTTTGTAAAGAAGTGACACTGTTATTTCTAACGGGGAAATTAGGCCAGCCCTGATTGGAAGAGACTCACCCAGGGAAAAGGACAGACTGTTGGAGAGACAGAGCAGTGAAGATACAGGGGGAGAAAGATCAGTGACTTACAAATTCAAGTTCACTATTGTTCAAGTTTCAGAGGGAGAAAGATGCTTTATTAGTGATGGGAATTTGCAAGGATACTGCACCATCTTCAAGGATGATCACTACGTATTGTATAAGCTTCATTTTCCTTAAGAGTAATAACAACGGTAACAGTCAGTAATAGAAAACGACACGCAAGAAGAATCACTAGGGAGGGACCAGAACTTGAAAAGATCAAGGATCTGTGAAGACCACACATGCCACCTGCTTTGTGACCCGGAGCAGCGTCTGGCCAGCGTGATTCACACCGGACCACACGCAGCCTAGGTTATCCCTTCAGCGCGCAAGCCCTGGGGACAGGGTGCTGTCCTCTGCCCAGCCCCTGCCTAGGCTCCGACCCACAGACCGAACGTGTGTGGGAATCCGTGTGCCTACGCAGACACGTGCGTATGTAGAGGGAAGACAGAGGCAAGAGAGAAAACTGGTGACTGACGTGCAGCAGGGGATGGAAGTCTAAGGTTCCTGAGAATCCTGGAATGAGCATGAGCAATCCTGAGTCTCTCCGCTGCTCAGTGGCTACTCGGAGGTGAGAGAATTCTGTGCGGACACCTTAGAATACTGTTGTTAATAAAGTTCCAAAGTGTCAGGACTTCACTGAACTAATAGAATGACTGGCTTCCCTGGGAAAGAACAGCAGTCGGTGAAGCACAAATCACACCAATGGCAACAGAATTCCCGCCAGAAACAAGACCTGATCCTAACATACTGCTCTCTAAGCAGTGAGTTCCACCTTTTCATCTCGTGGCACACGTAATGGCTAAAATTCTGCAGCACACCAAAAGGTATCTTCTAGCATTTCCTGATATGACAAAAACAAAAAGGCATAATTCTGATTCATTCACATGGGAATGCTACTGTGTGGCTGCGGTCATTTTTCAGGTGACCATCTAAGGGAAAAGAGGCCCGTGTCCCTGGCTACATGGGTATTGCGAGTTTTAAAAATCCTTGCAGCTCACCAAGCCTCGGCACAGCAGCTGAAAACCTCTGCTCTAAAGTAAACTAGAGATCGAGACAAAGGGGTTCAAATACAAGAAAATATCTGAAAATCAGAAGCAAAAGGAAAAGAAAAGTCTCACACGCGCAAACTCGCCCAGAGCAGCACGGGCCCTTAGTCCAACTTTTGGGCTCCTTTTTGGGCTCCTTCACTGTAGACTACAGTGAAGTTCAAGTCTTCACTTTTCCTCTCTTCCTTCAAAGTTTAGGGCAAGTATATATTTGGAATGTACTTTATAAAGAGAGGCAGAAGGACTGGACCCATCAATGAGAGAGAAACACACCAGGCCCATTCGGACTCGGAGGGTTTAAGCTTCTGCCATGAGCAGGGACTGTTGGGCCCTAACATTCTGCAGTGACGCACACTGAGAGAGAACCACAACCTATTACAACTCACTCTCTTCCTCTCGCCCTCCTGCCCCACTCCAAGACAGAAAGCCCCTGGAATGGGATTTTCCCTCCCTTTCTCCTGGAGACTGGCCGTCCTGAAGCTCCGATCTTAGGTGCTCGACAACATTCAGAACGCCAGGGAACCAGAGACGGAGCCCTCTTGGGATTAGGATAAAAAGCATTTTCTTAAACCAGTTCACAAATCAACATGCACCAAATCCTCTTTCCCTTTCTTCACTCTCCTTTATTTACATAATGGAAGCAATATGGTCATTAGAAACGAGACAGGGCAGTGCAAATTCAAGACACGCAAACCTGCCAGGGGCCTTGTCCATGAAAAGAAACTTATTGCACATTGAGACCAAACACAAACCTTGCAAGTAGCCAGGCTTTTAGGAACAATTTAACCAAGAATTATTCATAATGCAGAGCCTATGGACATGTACAGAGAAGATGTATAAAAGAAGCAAAGAATCATTGACTTTTTTTCAAACCACCTATAACCCCGCTAGTTGGCGATGAAATCATGAGTCAGACACCTAAGTGCTCTAATCCCCCGCCACTAAAATCCGCATTTGATTAAAGCAGAGGCATCTACCAGATGGAGCAGCATTAACCCTCAAGAATTTCCCGCGCTTTAATCATCAGACACCAACACAGCGGGGCCCTTTGCCACATATTCAGCCCCATCTTTCGAAACTGCTCAACCCGTTAAAATGGGCACACGGAGCAACAGTAAATGACAACGAAGGACGCTTCAGACCAGAGTCCTGGACCAGTTTAGGGGGAAATGATCTACGAGAGGATGAGGCGCTGGATTTTATTTAACATTTGACAATTTAAAAATAAAATCCCAAATGTTTAGCAGCAGAAAGAAACCAAATGCCAGGAGTCACCTGGTAAGTGAAGTCCTGAGTGGGTTACCCACTGACCCTCATTTGTGGACTAACCGTGGCCCAGCTCCGTCTGGGCGTAGGTGCCAATTATCTGGAGTCCTTGGGCGGGAAGCAGCCATTTCTCTTTCTGAGCAGTGGTGCCCTGATTCAGCAAGGTGGGAATAAACATGGAGAAATTGAGGCCCACAGGTTCCACAAAATTGATCATATGTAGTCTACAGGAGAGAAAAGAAAAGGGTCTCAGCCTCGCTCTAGAAACTGCAGCTGCCACCCTTCCTGCCAGGCGTGGCCCAGGATGAAGGTGAGGAACATGTAACCCCCTTCCTGTGAAATTAAGTGCAAAATTTACCATTTTACGACCCAAGAGCCAACAGCAGAATCTAGTGGTATCTTTTCTGCCCCTTATCATTGCAGGGTCAGAATTCCTCTTTAATTCTATACTGAATCCAGGCAGCAAATCTACCATTGTTTTAGCCTAAAAACACCTTTTGCTTTTTGTTTTGTTGGTTTGATTGGTTGGATTTTTTGGTGTGTCTTTATTTTTGCTTTATTTCAGGTTTTACTTATTTGAAAAATCAAAAGAATTCCATACATTTGTAGATCTGTTACAAAAAATCCTAAAGAAGAAGAATGTAGGAAGGAGACTCGACTTGGGGTGGTGATCACACAATACAATGTGCAGATGATGTATTATGAAACCGTAAACCTGAAACCTATACTAGTATAATCTTATTAACCAATGTCACCCCATAAAATTCAATTAAAAAAAAAACACCACACACACAGAAAAGTATAAGACAGTCAGGACAGTGAACACAACTGGATATGTGATGCATTAAGTAATTTCTGTTAACGTTCTCTGCCGCCAACACTATTGTGGCTATGTTGAAAAGAGAGTTCTCTTAGGGATGCACAACAACATACTGCAGATGAAAAGAAAAGAAGGCTGTAAACTACCTTTCCCTAGATAACCGAAGCGAACATCCAGGCTGGCAAGTAGCTCTATGTTCCAGGGCGGGAGATCGCTAAAGGCCTTCAGAGTTTACAGATGGGTCAGGAGGTAAGATGAGCCTGTGAAACTATCGCCAATGGTCTCTGAAAATCACTCCGGGCTAAAGGGACTCTAATCACAATAAAATTCAGTCTTCAACTATTTTCTCAAAAACAGAAGCTGTGCAATAATCAAAATACAAATTACACAGCCAGCCTTGGTTACAGATTTCATAGGGGCCTATTTGTTCCATCTGTCTGTCTGTCCAAAGAGCCTGAAGTACAAAATAAACACCTGATGTTCACGGCTTCTCAAGGGCTGAAGAGGAGGGGGTGCCGCCGCCAGTGTCCTGGTCTGTACAAGCAGAGCATGAAGGGACAGGAGGGTAGGCTGCCCCTTTGCACTTCTATAGAGGCCCTGAAATCACCCCGCCATCTTTCGGGGGGAAGATCACCCTCCAGAGGTGCTGGGACGGACTCACACACCCAAGGAACACCGGGACTGGCCATCTCCCACGGTCTCTGATTTTTACTTACTTATTTATTTATTTTTCCCACGGTCTCTGATTTTTACTTATTTATTTTTCACGGTCTCTGATTTTTACTTATTTATTTTTATTTTTTTCACAGTCTCTGATTTCTACAGCAATATCAACTGTTATTGAAACTGAGTGGAGGGAGAGAGGGGAGGGGGGAGTGTGAACAGGAGAGGGGAGCCGCTTTCCCAGTAACTCGGGTTAGCAGCACTTTACTGCTGCCCCGGGCCGGGGAAGTCACACACTTCACAACACACCCCACCTCACTGCCTAGGAGCCGAAGCCAATACACAGTTGAGTGTAGGAGTCATTCTCAACGGCAAGAGGAGAACCAGAGCACTCCCTAACGAGTGTCTTACCGAAGGAGGAAATGAGCCTAGGAGATTTCTCAGAAATACAAGCAGTCACGTAGGCGGTACACATGGTGCCAAAAACAGACACTCCTACTTTCAAGAGGGAACTGAGGCTGTGGGTTTATAAAATGATGACAATGGCACACACAAAATTCTAGGAAACTGAGGGGGAAAACATGTGACACGAAATAAAGACTGCCAGATATTTATGTTCTTAATGACGTGCTGAGCTGTGTGGGTTTTTTTGGAGGCCCCTTGAAAATCAACTTAATGCCTGACCACCGTGGCCCAGGGGTTGAGTGTCGACCTATGAACCAGGAGGTGAGCGGTTCGATTCCCAGTCCGGGCACACGCCCGGGTTGCAGGCTTGATCCCCAGGAGGCAGCCGATCAATGATTCTCTTTCATCATTGATGTTTCTCTCTCTCCCTTCCTCTCTGAAATCAATAAAAAAAAATTTTTTTTAAAAAAAAACAGAGAAAATCAACTTAAGAACAAAATCTGAGTGCTTGTCTTTTTAATCCTCACCCAAGGATATTCTTTCCATTGATTTTTTTTTTTTAGAGAGAATGGAGGGGAGGCAGGGGTGGGGAAGAGAAAGAGAAACATTGATGAGAGAGACACATATTGATTGGTTGCCGAGATCAAGTCTGCAACCAAGGTACGTGCCCTTGACTAGGAATCGAACCCAAGACCCTTCAGTCCAAAGGCTGACGCTCTAACCACTGAAAAAACCAGTCAGGGCTGAGTGCTGGTTTTAAGTTATGTTTAATCTCTCCTGAAGATGCTTCCCAGGAACCGGCTTTAAAAACCTAAGGGCCCCGCCAGGTGGCTCAGTTGGTTAGAGCGTGATCCTGCTACGCCAAGGTTACAAGTCTATCCCTGGTCAGGGCACATCAAGCAGCAACCAATGAGACATAAAGAAGTGCAGCAACGAATCGATGTTTCTCTCTCTCTCAAAATCAATAAAAAATAAAAAACCTAAAAAAGGTAACAAAATCCATGGCTGATTCTCATTAGAATTTTAAATTACTCTTAAGAACACTTAGTTTTTTCATAGCAAATAGTCTAGTTAACAGACAAAATTACAGGAAAGGGGATTAGAAAAACAGCATTTATATTCCCCCAACAGCATGGCCTTATTTTCTCAAAGACTGAAAAATTCTTTTGTTGCTCAAGTTGAGAAATTTCAAAATTGTTTTACTAATAGTCAGTCACCTTCAAAAGTGAGTTGTATTTTAATAGAAGTGGATGTAAGAGAGACCAGTAAATGCCCAAAATCCCCAGAAAGAGAAATACTCTAGTTTTCCATCAATTCTAGCACGCCCCACCCCAATTTTAGCATTTAAGAAATGTGACGTGTCGCCGAAACCGGTTTGGCTCAGTGGATAGAGCGTCGGCCTGCGGACTGAAAGGTCCCAGGTTCGATTCCGGTCAAGGGCATGTACCTGGGTTGCGGGCATATCCCCAGTGGGAGATGTGCAGGAGGCAGCTGATCGATGTTTCTCTCTCATCGATGTTTCTAACTCTCTATCTCTCTCCCTTCCTCTCTGTGAAAAATCAATAAAATATATTTAAAAAAAAAGAAATGTGACGTGTCTCACAACTTAAGCCATGTCATAGCTACCTGGCTTAGTTATCTAAGACGTGGGTGTTAGTTACATTCCAAGGAGGCTTAAGACTTGGCATTCACTACTTGCCAAGATTACTTTTCAATCCCCTTCGCTAACATATTGATCTCCCTGTCATATCCTATGGATATTGGAAGGATGTCAAAGGGCATGTTAAAGTTTGTCCTTTAGTCCCCAAACAGCAAGGTCTACGTCAGGAAAAATAATACCAAACTGCCTGTTGTCCATTAATCTTTAACCCACATAAAGGACTCTGTCCTATTTCCTCATGACTTCACTTGAGTCTGGTTACCATCACAGATGATGAAATCGTCTGACCAACTCTGAACTACATTGCATCAACCGTCTAAAAGCAAAACAAAATAAACCTCTGTGTTTGTGTTATCTTAAGGAATAATAAAATCTTAGTAATATTTTAAGGTTTACAAACCCATGTTGGATAATGCAGAAACATAATCTTGTAGGGAGTTGCCCTACCTCAGTGACGTCCAGCAGGGGTGCGGCAAGAGGCGCACTGGTGTGTCCCCAGAGTTTTTAAACATGCGATACCAGCTCTGGCTAGGTAGCTCAACTGGTTAGAGCACTGTTCTGACATGCCAAGATTTTGGGTTTGATCTCCAGTCAGGGCACATACAAAATCACCAATAAATGCATAAATAAGTAGAACAAATCAATGTTTCTCTCTCTCCCCCTAAAATCAATAAAAGAAATAAAGAAAAATTTAAAAGTTCTCTAAAACAAAAAATATAATATCTGACCACTTAGGAGCACTGACTTCTTTTCTCTTGTCAAATAAAAAAAAAATAAAAATGACAATAGCCAACACAACAATAGCCGTCTGGTGTAAATGAATCAAAATTATACTTTTTTTCAGATTAGCAAAAAATATAACATTTTTTGGTGTGCCACAGAATTTTAGTAATGAGTTAATGCGTGCCATGAGATGAAAAAGGTTGAAAATCACTGTTCCACCTCAATATCCCCCCAGCCATGAGCTACAAACTTTAACAAAAACAAAAGAGCATTTGGGAGTAAGTACTCTTCATTGGGGCTACCAAAAGTAAATTAATTGTATTTTTATAACAGAATGGAAAGGAATTCTGAGGGTAGTGCTAAGGGCCACAGTAAATTATTTCACATTGACAATAATAGCGAGGTAAAGTTAATAATTAGATACCAGCCCAGTCGGTGTGGCTCAGTGGTTGAGCATCAACCTATGAACCAGGAGGTCATCGTTCGATTCCAGGTCTGGGCACATGCTCCAGTTGCGGGCTTGATCCCCGGGGGGGGGGGGGGGGGGGGGGGTGGGCGTGCAGGAGGCAGCCAATCAGAGTCTCTCTATTATTGATGTTTCTATCTCTCTCTCCCTCTCCCTTTCTCTTAAAAAAAAAAATTAGAAAAATATTAGATACCAAATGAACTACAGGCAGTATTATAGGAGAAATGACTATTACTACATAAACGCAAAACTTTTAACGTTTCATTTTTTTCTTGGCTTTTGAATATACACTATTCATCATATTTAATCTTTATTGATGAAAATATTGAAGTTCTTCTAAAATACAGAAACCTAAAAGAGGAAATGCCCAGGAATAAGTGAGAAGTGTAAGGGGTGCTACAGGCCAAAGGGAATCTGGTATTAATAAGATCATGTAATTATAGAGTATTTGCTTAGATAAAGGCAAAAACAAAGAGCATTTTTCCAATTAAAAAACAAAACACATCAACAAAACACGGATGGTCTGAAAAAAAGAAGGTACCCTGCTCAGCGCTGGGACCTCAGGTGTTTTTATGAGGCCTCATATGCACCAGATCCCACAATCCCGCCTCCTTAGGGCCCTTTATATTCATTCTGAGGTTTGCCTAATGTTCTTTTTTTTTTTTATTATTGCTTTAAGTATTACAAAGGGTATTACATATGTGTCCATTTTTTTTCCCCCACCCTAGACAGTCCCCTAGCCTCCCCTAGCCTAATGTTCTTCATCCATCCCCTTCTCCACTATTTGAAGCTCAAGTTCTCCTCTACCCTAGAAAAATATAATGTCATTGCTACGAAACATTTAAATGTTTGGGCTCACAACTGCCAATTCCCTGGAATCCAGCATCTAAATGCCGCAAGCATCCTTCCCAGCAAGAGCGAAGGCATTTTGAACAGGAATCACTCAAACTGAAACTCCGGGGGCGGGAAGAATCTGTCCGATTCCCGAGAAAGAAAACTGCAGGGTCACCACTTGGCTATCAGCATTCCACGCTGCCATTCCCTAAAGGGCGTAGGTGCAAAGGTAAACATTCTCTTCCACACACACAACTTTCAGGAGGCTGCAAACAGGCCGCTGGAGTCTTCCAACGCCAGGCACGGGGAAAACGCACCCCCAGACCCCCAGACCGCGGAGGTCAAGTGTGGGCTTTTGCAAAACACGGGTGAAAACGGGACCTGCGCGAGGGCATACCTACTTTTTAAACCACATGATTTCATCAGGGTCTGAGATGCCGAACTCCCTGATCTTCTTCACCAGGGTGGCACTCTTCCTGACAGCCACCTCGTAGCGCTGGCTGCGAGTGAGGAAGTTCAAGTCCTCATGCTTGAAGTCTGGGTCGTTCAGAATCAGGTTCTCTGCAAGGGATTAAAGGGCATCGAGACGAAGACAGGCATGCTGGGCTCCGTTACACCGCCCTGAATCCCAGCTGGTTTCAGAGTCACGGCCCAGGTCCCCTCTGCGGATGGGCGATCTTCCCGCCCCACAAGCCGTCCCCGGAAGCGGGGGTCCCGGCTCCCCCCAAACTGGGCCAGAGCCTACGTCCTACAGCACCCCCACACTGTACGGAGGGAGGCCTGGCCCGCAGCCCTCACCGATCTCTCGGCGTCGCCGGGTGTTCTCCGGGCTGCCGTCCAGGATGTGCGTGAGCAGCTCGGGGTTGAAGCTGGCGGAGGCCCGCTCCCGGCGCAGGTCCTCATTCATGGTGACAGCCATCGGGAGCAGCCGAGGCCGAGGCGGCGTCGACGAAGGTTGTCAGAATCTCCGGCGCGGGCCGGGCCGAGGAGTTGCCCCAGGACCGCGCGAGTCCCCGCCCCCGGCCCGCCCCGCCCCGGCCCGCCCCTTCCCCTTCCCCTTCCCCGCGGCTGCCGGGCGGCCTTAGCCCAGAAAGCGGCGGCGCCGGATTGGTCTCCTTGACTCAGGTCAGCCCCCGGGAAGGCGGGTCCCCACCTCGGCCCGGGGAGTCCCTGAGCCGATCCCCCAAAACCCGGGGAAGAGACCCCGGAAGCTGCTCAAGCAATTGCCGGGAGGGAGGGGGAAGCGCGGCGCGCTCAGTACCGCCCGTCGTCTCGCGATCACGCGGGGCGGAAAAAGGAAGCAAAGGACGGCCCCGACGCCCAAACAGGTTGGCTGGAGGCTTGGGAAGGGGCGGGACAACCAGGTAAAGGCGGATTGCGCCTGCGCCTTGGGACTTGCCCGCCCTGCCGCTTCCGGGTCCAGGCGCAAAGGCCTCCCCGGAGAGGCGCGGGGAAGGAGACTCAAGGTCCTGGAGGTGGAGGACCTGTAGGCTTGGCGCGGTCGCTAAGGGAGGTCGTAGGGTTTGCCCAAAGCCGCCCAGATTGGATCTAGAAAGGACGGGGAGAGGCTCTAGTTATCGTTTGTTAAGATCATGGCACCCTTGCTGCCTGGGGCGTAGGCGGCTGTGGGCTGGGTCCGGGCTGGGGGCGCGGACTTGGAATGAGGCCGAGCTCGCCCTGTACTTAGCGATCTTGGAATCCACTGTATTGTTTTCACAATTACCAGCGTCGTCATCCGAGTTGTAAATGCACGCGCTTTTTAAAGACCTAGGGCAGGAGGGTTTGTAATGAAAAGCGGAATTCAGCCTTAGGAGCCGCCACTTCGCATCAGTTGTGCTCGTAGTTCTGATTCCTAAAAAGCTGAGCTTAAATGCTGTTTTATTTGTTCGTTTTCGTTAGTCTTTGGCCTAATGCCATGCTAATGAAGGTCGAGCACACAACACCACCCCCTTTATATCTCCCTAATTTACCTTTATAACTTTCATCAACATGCTGAATCCCGTTTTTTAAAAATGTAAGAAATGGCCAAACCTGTAGAGGATTTTTATGAGTTTATTTGAGCCAAATTGATGCCATATTTGGGGAAGCAAGATCTCAAATGCTGCGGAGAATAACAATTTTGCAGGACAGTTATCAACTTTTATGTGCTCCCTTGAGGGTGATTTTGCTTATTTCCAAGTTGTGTTAACTTACCTGCATGAGAACGATGGACAGGGCTGCCTTAAAACCGTCACTACAGGAGTTAGAGGCCTGGGATGTGATTGCCCACCATGATGACTGTTAGGTGGCTCAGGAGGCGGCGTAGGAAATAAAGAGAGCCCAGTCAATCAGAAAAGAAAGAAAAGGTTTTAATCTGCGTCCCCGGGCGACCCACGAACCCCAAAGACAGGGCCAGTGGATTCACGCCAACAGGGAAGGGGGGTTTCTTTTTATAGAGGTGCTTAATGAGGGCAGGGGCATGAGCTGAGGAAGCTCCCCCCCCCCCCCCCCCCCCGCCCCCTCCCGTGGTCATCACGGTATTGGCTGAGGAAGCTCCCGCCGCAGGGGTGGGCAGGGTATTCAGGAAGGAGTCAGTATCTGTGTCTGGCAGGCTGATCTGTTAGAAATTCAGGGAGGGTCCCTTATCTCGTCACCCATCTGCATGCATCTGATCCTGGGCTCCCTCCAACCTGACAATGACCTGTCCATTTAGGAATTTATGATCAGACCACCCTGTGAAATTACTTTCCATAGGACCTTTTTTTTTTCTGTCCACAAAACTATAAATTTAATGCTCTGTTCCTTCCAGGCCTGGGAATAGGGTACAACGAGTGAATCATTCACCTCCAACACAAAATGTAAGGAAGTACCAAAAAAATTAAGATTAACTGTTTTAGTAGAACATTTTAAAAAATCAAAATTAATGAAAGAAAATGCACAATGAACAGAACATCAAAATTCTAAATAAATACAAGTTCATGATTACTGATTGGTCCTTTGATCTCAAGCTCTGATATACTTGGGGAAGGCACTGTTAATGAAGCTGTTTTTAATGCTCCCAGGCATTAAAATATTTATTTTGGCTACTGTGTTTAGATTGTATTCCTCTTGCAAAAACTGGCTCAGAAGTTCACCAACACAACAAAGCCGAGTTTCTTGCTTCCTCGGGCAAGGAGAACACTGCTCGGCAACGCTTGGGCAGTGTCTCAGAGAGGAGAAGGTAAGGCCAGGATTTTTTGAGAATTGGAAGCTTGGTTTAAGGCCAGTTTTTCAGTTTAGAGTCTTGATTAGGATTGGGTAAGAATGCACAACAGTCCAAAATTGGTGGACACAGAGGAGGGAATTCAAAGAATCTCGGTGGGCAAACTGGCTGTTGATATTCAAACCATTTGCCTGGCCTGGGCGGTTGAGGAAGAGTAAAGAAATGCCAGGGAAGACAGCAGACCACAAAGTCACTTTAATGTAGGCAGGAAGGTGTGGTTGGGGTTCTCTGTATGCCAAGCTGAGTGTGGGGGCAGATGGATTTGGTGTTCACTCTCTTCTGCATCCATTCAATAAATATTTCATCGTGTCCCATATGCTGCATTGGACACATCAAACTTGTACGCAGTGCCTTTAGCATCCATGGATGATTCTTCTCTGAATACATTTTCCTCTGATTGGAAAACTTTTAAAGACAGAGAAAGATAATCCTTTTATCTGGTTACTGTGAAATCCATTTCGCTGAGATTAGTGTAACATTTGTCATCCCCACATGCTAGAACCTTTTGAGGCCATAGTTCAAATCATGTGTAACTGGAGTTTTCAGATTGAAGATTCATGGTGCAATATCCGCTAACAAAGCATCGTAACTTCTAGAACGTTAATGAGTTGCTTCTGGGTTGGCAAACGTGGTGGTGTGTATGGGGGAGACGGTGCCCTCAGAGGGCATGGACGCTCCCCGCCCCTTCCCACACACCTTGCCCTGTGCACTCTTCCATGGGCCTGTTCCTGAGTTATCTCCTTTCATTATAAGCTGGTAATCTAACCTAGGTGTGGAGCAGCAAGCATACACCATCAAGGTTCTTGTCTTCAAGAAACAAACCCAAAGCCGATCAAAGCTCTGATGAACTTGGTTACCGGCATTCCTTCTCTGACCTTCAGCCCGACACCAGAAGTCTTGGCAATCGCTTCAGAAGAGATGGAAGAAATAGATTGGTTCATCATCCTTCCTCTAAAGCAGTGGTTCTCAACCTTCCTCATGTTGTGGTGACCCCCAATTTCATTGTTACAAATTGAACGTAAAGCATAGTGATTAATCATAAAAACAATATGTAATTATATATGTGTTTCCCGATGGTCTTAGGCGACCCCTGTGAAAGGGTCGTTTGACCTCCAAAGGGGTCGTGACCCACAGGTTGAGAACCACTACTTTACAATATTTTCCAACTTCCCAGTCCTTAAAAAAAGATGATTTCTCTTGTTCCTACCAGGGATTCTTTTCTCTCCCAGAAGTGTCTTGGGGAGTGAAAAGGGCAGGGCCCTCCGTTACAGGTTGCACCCCTCCTCACACTCCTAGGTAGATAGTTCTTCTTGGAAACGTTATGGAATGTGTGATAATGTGTGGCTGGTGATTTATGGCGCCAGCTGTGCTTGTCTTAATAAACGCATAGCAACTTCTGTTTGAAAGGAAAAGTTGAGGTTACATTTATAAGTGTGTGCCCCCAAAGAATCAATTCTGCTGTGTGATATCTTTAAAAATTAAAATAAAATGTGATGGCGTTGTTACTGGTAGCGTAGCTTGGCATATACATCATCTTGAGAGTAGGAAAATGACCTAGTCTCGTCGGTTCAGGTGTCATCTGTGTGTTTTCATACTGTGATGGCAGAGTTGAGGGGTGGTGACAGATCTCAGATTGCCTCCTGTGCCTCGACAGACCCTTCCCCCCGCCTTGTCTGGGGAGAAGGGAGGGAATGGGTTGCACAGGGGTTGGAGTAGGAACAAGATTTCTCCACATAGAGCTTTTGTATGTTTTTTGTATGTTGTTTTGTTTTTCAAAACATGTGAAGGCATAACCTATCAAAAAGATGTGGGTTTTTTAATTTTTTTTATTTTAAACCACCATCCGCTGGTTGTGGCTGTCAGGCATCATCCGTTAATCCCCGCCTTGTGTTCTGCTTGGTTTGTCAGGAATCTTCAAAAATCCACCCCAACGCCTTGGCCACAGGAGCCAATGACGCTGCCCAAACCTGGGATCTATTACTTCCCCTGGGAGGTCAGTGCCGGCCAGGCTCCTGACGGGGGCGCACTGCGGACGTTCGGCAGGTGAGATGCTTGTTTTTCCACAAAGCGGGGAGGATGTTTCAGTGGCTGCCTCCCCCTCAAAAAAACAATTAAAATAGTCGTCATTTTGTCTGATTAAAAACTTAATATGGCCGAGACCGGTTTGGCTCAGTGGATAGAGCGTCGGCCTGTGGACTGAAGGGTCCCGGGTTCGATTCCGGTCGGGGGCATGTACCTGGGTTGCGGCACATCCCCAGTGGGAGATGTGCAGGAGGCAGCTGATCGATGTTTCTCTCTCATCGATGTTTCTGGCTCTCTGTCTCTCTCCCTTCCTCTCTGTGAAAAGTCAATAACATATATTTAAAAAAAAAACAAAAAACTTAATATGCATTCATTGTAAAAAAACATGTAGACAATTCATAAAGGTGTAAAGGAAGCAAGCAAAAATCACCTGTGATCCACTGTCTGAACAACCACTGCCTATGTTTTGGTGATTACACACTTTTTCATGTGTGTATGCATGTATATATGTATATGTGGGTGGGTATGTATACACACTAGGTTTACACACGTGTACATGCATGTGTACTGTACGAGTCAGTCATTTTATTGCCATGTAACAAATTACCCCAAAATTTAGTGGCTTAAAAGGAGAATGAAAGCCTATTATTTCCGCCCTGGCCTGTGTGGCTCGAGCAGCAGCCCATGCACCAAAGGGTCTCAGGCGGGGACCCAGGTTTCGGGTTCAGTCTCTGGTAGGGACACACACGGGAGGCAACCGACTCATGGATGTTTCTCTCTCCCTCTCCGTCCTTCTTTCTCTTAAAAAACAACACCACAGCCTGGCCAGTTTGGCTCAGTGGGTAGAGCATAGGCCTGCGGACCAAAGGGTCCCGAGTGTGATTCCGGTCAGGGGCACGTACCTTGGTTGCAGGCTCCTCCCTGGCCGGGGCCCTGGTCAGGGCTCGTGCGGGAGGCAACCAGTCGATGTGTTTCTCTCCCATCAGTGTTTCTCTCTGTCCTTCCCTCTCTCAGAAACAAAAACAAAAACACACACACCACAATAATACAAAACAAAAGCTTATTATTTTATAGTTGCTATGGGTGAGGAACTTGGGAGTAGATTAGCTGGGCCAACACCTGAAGGCTGGGCGGGCCCTGGGGGTCTGCTACCGGGTGACGGGGTCACACTTTGGCGAGTTGGTGCTGGCCAAAGACTCAGGGAGGCTTGGGGTGATAGAAATGTACTAAATCTTGACTGGGGTGGTGGTTACACCAAGTGTGTATTTTCATCAAGACTCGTTGGACAAGTGTCTTTTGATGCATGTAATTTATACCTCAACAGTTTTTCTGACTTGTTGCTGCCATTTTTATTTTGTCTGATCAAAGTAAGGCTGACCATTTTTCCTCCCCAAGCCTGGTAAGCTCTAAGCTCCGTGGCGGTCGTGTCTAAGGAGAGAGACGATCGCACTTTCCCTGACTTCCAGGTTGAGCCTCTACGACATGACCGAGTCCCGAGCGACCCTGACAGCTCAGCACGGGTCTGAGCAGCACCAGGTCCTCGTCTGTACCAAGTTGGTGGAGCCGTTCCAGGCCCAGGTGGGCTCCCTGTACCTGGTCCTTGGGGAGCTCGAGCAGCAGCAGGGTAAGCCGGGGCCTCACACACGCTTTTGCCCTCTGGGTCCTGAGTGGCGACGCGGTTGGGACTGGGCCTGGTGTCTGACCCAACAGCGTCCCTCACGGGGATAACATTCCTCCCGAATCATCCCACAAGTTCAAGGGCCGGTGGGCAGCATGTGACTGGGCTCAGAGCCCATCTGCCACCGGGCATTGCGCAAGCCTGGAGGGAAACCATTCATTTCCGAAGGCCCACACGTCCAGGCCTCGTACCAGGTTTGCTTAAATCTTTGAATCTGCCCACCTGCCCTTAATCTGAGTCTTGTTATTGCTGGTTCATAAATGAGAAAACCAAGTCTCAGAGAGGGTGGGGCGGGACTAACGATCCCGGAAGTCAGGGCCAGAGAAAGAGGACAGCCCTGGCTGGTGTGGCTCAGTGGATAGAGTGTCAGCATGCGGACTGAAGGGTCCTGGGTTCGATTCCGGTCAGGGGCACATGCCTGGGTTGCGGGCTTGAACCCCAGTCGGGGGCGTGCAGGAGGCAGCCGATCAATGATTCTCTTTCATCATTGATGTTTCTCTCTTTCTCTCCCTCTCTCTCTCTTTCTCCCTCTCCCTCTCTTTCCCTTCCTCTCTGAAATCAATAAAAATATTTAAAAAAAAAAAAAAAGAGAGAGAGATGCCCTGACCGGTTTGGCTCAGTGGATAGAGCGTAGGCCTGCGGACTTGATTCCGGTCAAGGGCATGTACCTTGGTTGTGGGCACATGCCCAGTAGGGGGTGTGCAGGAGGCAGATGATCGATGTTTCTCTCTCATTGATGTTTCTAATTCTCTATCCCTCTCCCTTCCTCTCTGTAAAAAGTCAATAAAATATATTTTTAAAAAAATAAAAAAGAGAGAAATAGGACACAAGGGGAGAATAAAAGCAGCCTGAAAGGATCTCTGGCTTCCAGAGTTGAAGGTTGCTCTTTAAAACTCAGGTCCTCCCATCCTTTGCCTCCCACATGGCTGTCCCTGTGCCATTTTCCTTCATATGTTTGATGTCATACTATGTTGGAGCTGGTTATTTTGGCTTCATATTATATCATAAGCATTTCCCCACGTCTTCAAATTTTTCTAGGTATAGTGTTGAGTGGCTATATAATATTTTATAGATTAGATGTGTGACCTAATTCACGTGACCATTGGTATATTTATATTGTTTTAATTCTTTGCTCTTACAAATACACTGTGCATTGATTATTGGTTAAAGAAAGTATGGTATATTTACTCGGTAGAATATTATGCAGCCATCAAAGGTGATGTTGTAGCCCTTGGTGTATTTTAAAGCAAATATAGGACATTGTCTCATTTTACTCATAAATACCTCAGCATGTATCTCTCCCACCACCACAATCACACCCAACAAAAATAATGGCCATTTCTTCGTATAATCACAATCCTTGTCCATGTTCACGTCCCCCAGTTGCCTCAAAAACAAATAAACAAGCCGCGTGTTCACAACTGGCAGCTCAAGTCAGGCCCCCGAAGTTCACACATTGCACCCAGATCACACATCCCAAGCCTCTGTTCACCTCTAACAGTCTGTCTTCCGGTTTTTCTTTCTTTTTGTAAAAAAAAATGCCATTTATTGGAGAATTAGTCATCTGTTGTGTAGAATTCAGTGGAGTCTGGACCTGACTAGTTGTTCCCTCCTGGTTGCCTTGCTCACACTTGCGGGCTCCTTCCCTTGCTTATCCGGCCTTTTTCTGTTTGGATTGTGCTTCAGGGAAACCGCATGCTTGATGGGGGAAAGCTCGTCAGAGGAGAACGGTGACTAAATGCAGAAGTCATTGCATTTGAAGGTCGCCTCTTCGGGAGCCCTGGTGAAATAATGAATCCAGGCCACGAGCCTGATCACCAGCTGCTGGGCTCGGTAGGCGAAAGCGCGTGGGGAATGTGGTAGCGCAGGGACCAGGCCAGCCGGCCAGCCGACCGTTAATGAGGCAGAGCGAGCAGTCGATTGATCGCTCTGCTGTGACGCACCCAGAGGCACACAGCGCCGCTCTGAAGGGCGCCAAAAAGGGAGAAGCTGAGCCTGAGCATCAGCCCTCGGGGCAGGCAGCAGTCTCCTGGCCTGTCGCTAGCTTACCGAGTACGTTACAACCTGAATTTTTCTTCCCTTGTTTTTAAATAATTTAAAACATATATATGTGTATGTATATATAGGGGGGGGGGGGGGAGAAAGAGAGAGAAAAAAAACATCGGGTTGTTCCTCTTATTTATGCATTCATTGGTTGATTCTTGTATGTGCCCCGACCAGGGATGGAACCCACAACCTTGGTGCATCTGGATGATGCTCTAACCAACTGAGCTACCCGGCCAGGGCCTTTTTCTTTCTTTCTTAAAAACAATTTCCCCAAGTTTCTAAGTCATGCACACTCATCATTTGCAACGGAAACAAGGAAAGAAACTTGCCGAGGAGGAGGTGGAGGCAGAGTGTGGGCAGGGCGTGGGCTGAGCATGGAAGCGGCCACCCCACCCCCAGCCGGGCAGAGGGGCTCGGCGCGGCTGACCCCGGTCAGGTCCCAAGTCCTGTGGGACACAAAGGTCACCAGGCACCAGTCGTGCCCCGTGACCGGGTGGGTGGTGCTGAGGACGGACAAGAGGCTGCCTAAAGTCACCTGTCTGACATGTTTACACAAGGAGCTCGCAGAGGCCATAGAAAAGGTGAAGAAATGCCAGCGCCGTTTCGAAACTCGCTGGCTGTGTCACCCTCTTTGGGCGCCGTCCAGAGGCCCTCGGGGGCTTCCTGTCCTGTTCAGGCGCTAAGGGACTGGGGCGCAGCCTCTCCCCGCTCAGCTCCAGGGTCCCTAATAGAATTGCCAGGCTGGAGGCCGCTTGCCTACAGCACGGAGCTGCCCTAGATCTCTCCATAAATCCCCGTAAATGCCGCCCTTCCGGTTCATTCCAGCTGACGCCGCGTCCTCCTCCACGGGTCCTCCCGTCCGGTCCTCCGGGACCTTTGCTCTTCCACCTTCCAGCCTCCTTTCCCTGCTTTCGCCTTCGCCGGGACCTGCCTGATACCTGGCTTGTTCCCAGGGCCGCAGTTCCTCCCCCTGCCCCCACAGGGAGGCCTGGTCAGCGTCCCCACCCCACACTGCAGAGGCGGGCCGCACCCTGCCTGCTCCCCGGGTACCAGTTCTGCCACCCTGTGACCTGTCTGCCTGACACCCCCAGCTCCTCCCAGCATGTCGCCACCTCTGCCACCTGAAACCACTCGTCCACCCTCCGTATCTCTCTGCCCTCCGTCAGCCCCGGGGACTTTGGACTCCTCCCTTTCCTCCCATCTCTCTCTCCTGTTCCCTTTCCTCCGCTAACGCCAGACCCACTATCATTTCAACTCCATTCCTGGCAGACCGTCAGCCCTCGCCTTCTCTCCTGCCTGATTAAACCTGGGCCTCCGCCCTCTCCATCCCACCCACTGTGGGTGGGAAGTTCACGAAGCCCGGGTTCCTAGCACAAAGGTTTCAGGGTCCCTCATCTCACTCAGCTCCTCCACGCTGCCTAGACCCTCCCACATCCCGATCAATCCCTGTCCCACAGCCCTCAGGGCTGTTTCAGGCGGGCAGTTACCAAGACACCCACTTCATCCCCTCCCTGCCCCTTTCGGCAAACCCTCTCACCTCTTACATCCCCGGAGAAACTGGGCCACAGCAGCCGTCCGTCCTCCTAAAATCACAGGCATCCACAGCCGTGCAGCGCCTTCCCCCAGGCTGGCCGGAAGGTCCCCTGGCCTGCCCTCCGCAGGGACGCTGCTCTCGCAGCCGGACCCTTCACCTGTCCCCACAGGTTCTCCCCTCGCAGCATTTAAAGCACCGGAGCCTCTTCCACGTTAAAGTAATGATGGTAATTGGCAGTGGTGCCAGGCGGCCGAGGGCGGCCTCAGCCCCATCCCAGTCCTTGTCACGGCCCGAGAAGGAATTCAGGGGCAGACAGATCTAGCAAAGCACAGGGGGCTCAGTAAAGCCAGTGCCCGCCGAGCAGTGAGCAGGCGGCCTCGGAGAGCCAGGCGTGCCTCGGGTCTGGGTGGGAGGTCTCTATTAAATGTGGGCAAGGGGGCGCCTGGGGCGGTCCTCTGCCTCTGACGTGTGTAGGGCCACTGCCTGTGCCTGGTCCTTGTCCCTCTCTGCAGACATCGGTTCCTGTCCTTGTTCTGTGTGTGCCCTCAGTCACAGGAAATCGAGGAGGGGGAGCGGTGGGCCGGGGGCAGTGGAGGTCATGTCTGTGATGTTCCAGCCGAGAAGGAGAGGGGAGGGCAGAGCTCGAGGCCTTTGTTCCCTGCTCTGACTTTCCTGCCTCCGTAATAATAACAACACTGCATCTTCTGCTCCCTCTGCCTGCCTAGCTGGGACCCTCTTGCCCTGCACAGTCAGGCTTCCTGCGGGAAGGTCTGACCTCCCGCCCCTCCCTCATCTCCTGCTCACACCTCAGTCCCGGGCTTCGCCGCTGCTCTTGCCACTCGGCCCTCCTCCTTGCTCTGGAGTCTTGATCTTTGCAAAAAGAGATTCCCCTGCGGGGCTGTTTCTCTAGCGTCTTGTTCACAGCTCCTCCCGGGCCTGCAGCGCTTCAAACCCTCCTCCTTTCACCCACTGACCTTGTGCAGACGGACTCTCAGATTTGCCCCTTGTGGTCGTCACCCCTCCATAGTCGGCAGCTGTGACTTTCCATCCCCAGGAAGAAGCAGCCTGTTCCACTCCATACGGCGAGGCGAGCGGGAGGGCCCCAGGTGGAGGGGAGGTTGCTGATGGGCACTCCTGTGAGGAAGGTGCGGGGAAGTGCCGTGGACAACTAAGAAAGTCTCCACACGGGCAGTTTGGAACCATTCGATGTCGGGTCCTATTTTGAGATTTAGATTTTTATTTATTGGTCTTATAGAGGAAGAGAGAGAATTATTTGTTCCACTTATTCATGCTTTCATGGGTGGATTCTTGTATGCGCCCTGAGCCGTGGCCTATGGGGACGACACTGTGGAAAACGGAGCCACCTGGCCAGGGCCCTGTTCGGAGATTTTTAGCTGAATTAGACTGATTCTGTCCTTGCCCTCCCCGTGCCGCCCGAACACGTGCAGCTGCTCTGTGGAGCGATGCAGGGCCACGCGTGTCACCAGAAGAGGCGTAGGCCTCTCGGCGATCAGGCGGACACCTGCCTCTGACCAGGCAGCTGGCCAGCGCTTCCTGGGGAGGGACGAGGGTCAGCCGTCCACACTGGCGGGAGATCCGGAGGTGGTCACGCGCCCACGCCACGCTGGCCGGGCGTCTCTGCACCCAGCACCGGGGCCCCTAGAAGCCAGTGGCCGCAGGCGACCCCGTGGTCCAGACAAGCTCACCTCCCCCGTTGGAGGCTGGCACCTGCGCCGCCCAGCGCTCTGCCTTCTGCCCCGCTGGACGAGCAGGAGGCCAGCAGACGTCTAACCCAGAGCCCTCCGAAGCATCAGAGGAAGACAGGACGAGTGTTCTAGAACACTGAACGCACTCACTGACGGGCTGGGGAGCAGAGGACAGAGAGAGAGAGAGCAGGGCCCCCCCAGAGGCCCGTTTCCGGCTGCTGCCTCTTGAGCGTAGACCAGCCTTTCTGTCGGGTCCCCGGCCCAGGGGGTATGGTTCACCCCTATAAGGCCCCCCCCCCCCGGGTTTACTGCATACGGGCTTCTCGAATGCCAGGCGGTGCCAGGACGCCCTCCCCCTGGTACAGAGGGAACTGGGGTGGCGACGAGACGCCTCCTCCCCGCCCCTGGGCCCCAGGGACTGATGACCAGGGAGGGATGCGGAGGGTGCGTCTCCCCGGCGTCTTCCCTGGAGAAGCGGGATCTGGGGGGCCCCGGAGTTCCGGGCTCCCGCCCGCCCGTCAGGCACGGCCCGGGGACCCGCCCCCCGCCGGGGCCTCGCGCTGAGCCGGCGTCTGTCTGTATTTTTATTTTATTTTATTTTGTTTTTTCCGGCGTCTGTCTTGCAGGCCGCCGCGTGGTGCGGGCCCGCGTGCTGACCTGCGTGGAGGGCCTGCACCTCCCGCTGCTGGAACGGGCCGTGGCGGAGCAGCGGCTGTACCGGCGGGAGCGGCAGCGGGAGCGGGCCGGCCCCTAGGACCGCGGCTCCGGGACCCCCGCCCCCGCCGCGGGAGCCGCGGAGAAGAAGGGGCGCCCCCGAAGCCCCCCTCCCTGCGCGCCCGCCGGGCCTCGCGCGGCCTCGGAGCGAACCCGGATCGATCCGCGCACGTGGTGCGGCGCCGGCCGGGAGGGGGCGCCGGGGAGCGGGCGGCGCGGGCGGGAGACAGGCGCCTCCGCGCTGCGGGCGGTCGGGCCTGAGGGGACGCTGGGACCCCCGACCCGCCGACCCAGGTGGGGGCCCGGGGCGCAGGGGCCGCCCCGCCGAGGTTCTGCCCCCGGAGGAGGCCGAGCGGCCGCCAACTGGGGCCCGGCCTCGCCCCGGCGGTGAGGCCTCAGGGGTGCTGCCCGGGAACCCTCAGACCCTGCCCCGAGCTGCCCTTGCTGCCCTCGCCTCCCCTCCAGCCCCCCGACCCCCCACTGGCCGCTGCGAGCTGGACCCGGGCCCGGCCCGGCTGAGGCGGGAGGTTTGGGCCCTGCCGCGCCCCGTAGCCGGCGCCTTCCTGGGGGGCAGCTTCCTGGGGGCACCCGGGCTGGGCGAGGGGCTGCCCCCTTCAAACCCGGTTCCCAGGGGAGGTGGGGGCCTGGGCCGAGGCTGCGGGGCGCCCGGCGGGACCCAGCGGGCGCCTGTCCCGCAGCCGCGGCCATGGACAGCTTCCAGAAGGTGGAGAAGATCGGCGAGGGCACCTACGGGGTGGTGTACAAGGCCCGGCACCGGGACACGGGCCAGCTCGTGGCGCTCAAGAAGATCCGGCTGGACCTGTGAGTGCTGGGCCGGACCGGGGACCCCGGGGGGCGCCCTCCCGGAATCAGAACGCGGGGACCCCCCCTCCCCCCGGCAGGAGCGCCCTGCTCGGCTCCTGCCTCCAGCTGCGCCCTCCTGCCCGCAGGGAGACCGAGGGGGTCCCCAGCACCGCCATCCGGGAGATCTCCCTGCTCAAGGAGCTCAAGCACCCCAACATCGTCAGGTGAGGGCGCAGCCGGCGGGGCCGGGCCTGGCCGCCCCCGGGAGCCACCTGACCGCCCCCCCCCCCCCCCCAGGCTGCTGGACGTGGTGCACAGCGAGAAGAAGCTGTACCTGGTGTTTGAGTTCCTCAGCCAGGACCTGAAGAAGTTCATGGACGCCACCCCGGTGTCCGAGCTCCCGCTGCGCTTGGTCAAGGTATGGGGGGCGGGACGGGGGGTGGGGGGCGCTCAGCCGGCCGCTGCCGCTCAGCCAGCCCCCCCTCCCTGCTCCAGAGCTACCTCTTCCAGCTGCTGCAGGGGGTGAACTTCTGCCACGCGCACCGGGTCATCCACCGCGACCTGAAGCCCCAGAACCTGCTCATCAACGAGCTGGGCGCCATCAAGCTGGCGGACTTCGGGCTGGCGCGGGCCTTCGGGGTGCCCCTGCGCACCTACACCCACGAGGTCCACGGGCGCGGGAGGGCAGGCGGCTGAAGGGGAGCCCCGGCGCCCTCGGCTGCCCTGAGTGACCCCTCGCCTGGTCCCCGCAGGTGGTGACGCTCTGGTATCGCGCCCCCGAGATCCTCCTGGGCTGCAAGTTCTACTCGACAGCGGTGGACATCTGGAGCATCGGCTGCATCTTCGCGGAGATGGTAGAGGGGCAGGCGGGGCCAGGGCGGGGCCTGTTGGAGGCGGGTGAAGGGACTGGCTAGGGACTGGTCTGGCCTCTGCCCTGGTGTTGGGTTCCAGGGATGAGGGCGTGGACCCCACACCTCTCCTCTTCCCCTTCAGGTGACCTGCAAAGCTCTGTTCCCTGGAGACTCTGAGATCGACCAGCTCTTTCGCATCTTTCGGACCCTGGGGACGCCCAGCGAAGCCACGTGGCCAGGAGTCACCCAGCTGCCTGACTATAAGGGCAGCTTCCCCAAGTGGACCCGGAAGGGGCTGGAGGATGTGGTGCCCAATCTGGAGCCAGAGGGCAAGGACCTGCTCCAGGTGGGTACCGCGCGGTGGCGGGAGGGCACGAGGCCTCCTGCTCCAGCTGCTGCTCCCGCCGGCGCCTCGGGCCACCCCGGCTCCCCCAGTCCAGGCTGGCCTCCTTTCTCACCCCTGCCCGCACTGGCTGGCCCTGTCCCTGGGCGGACTGACTGTTCCACCTGGAGACCTCGCCCATGGAAAGTCCAGCGTTCACCGTTCCTTCTAAAACGGCTCTCTGCTAGTTGGCTCTGCGGGGTTTTGCAGGGATCCTGGCCCTCTTCCCTCAGTTGCCTTGTGTCCTTGGTCGTTTTCCCGTGGTCATTATGACCCCATGTGAACTGAGCTTTTCCGGGCGGGGACCACCCCTCCTGCGTCAGTATGCCCCACCGGGCCTTCCACAGCGGCTACTCCCACGCCCGGCCGTTCCTGCTGCCTGGGCCCCTGCCACGGCTCGCGCACCCTCCTGTTGCACCATCCGGATCCCGCGGGCTGGCCAGGCCTGACTGCCCGAGGCCTGAGCAGAGCCGCCTCGTTCTCGCCCACATAGGCTCAGAGGCACCTTTTCCCTTTCGCTGGTGTTGGGCCGAGGCAGGCGGGGCTCTGTTCCCATCGTCAGGCCACACGTCCCACTTTCCAGAAGCCGTGTCCACCAGCCGGGTGCCAGCAGCCCCGCACAGACTGCCGCCAGCTCTTAGCACGCTGTCCTGGCTGCTCCTCCTCCCCCGGCCTGGCTGGGAGGAGGGTCTGGGAGCTCCTGTCCCACCCGGCAGGTGTGGCCCCCACTTGCTGGTACACAGAAGTCTCTCTCAGCTACAGGAGATGGGGATCTGGAAGCCGCAGTACAGAGGGGAGACAGACTGAGCAGGGCTGGACCAGGACTAAGTCTTGGTCTGCACGTCCTGGGAGTGTCCAGAGCTGGCTCGTGAGCTGGGAGGAGGCGGCTCTGTGCATTTCTGGGTCTGAAGGCAGCCCTGGGGGCTGGGGGCCCTCCACCCTGGGGGGCGGGGGGGTTAATTCCTCTCCCCACCCTGGCACCCAGGCCCAGCCTCTTCCCTCCTCCTCCTCCCTCCACAGCAACTCCTGCAGTACGACCCCAGCCAGCGGATCTCAGCCAAAGGCGCCCTGGCCCATCCGTACTTCTCGTCCATGGAGACCTCCCTGGCCCCCCACCAGTGTGTGCTGGAGCGCTTCTGCCGCTGAGGATGCTGGAGGCCACCGCCTCAGAGCCTCTCTCCAGCTGCCGCCCCGCTGCCTCCTCACCGGCTCCCCAAGAAGGGGGACATGTCTGGGGAGAGGGCACAGCTCTAAGGAATTTGCATCACCCGCCAGAGGGCTGAGTTTGGGTTCGTCCTGCCAACAAGTTAGCGAGTTCCTGTGTTGTTTGTTGGGTTCGACGGTGCCGTTTCCAGACGGGGGCACAGAAGCTCCGTGTGCGAGGGGGTATGATAGGCCCTGGGTCTCCTGGCACGGGGGCAGCAGGCCAAGGAAAGCAGGAAGCCTGGCCCGCCAATGCTGCTGTGCGCAAGGCGCTCCTCCGCCCTTCACCGGCCCAGCCCTGGCTGCAGGGCCAGACCCTGAGGGGAAGGGCGCCCTCTGCTGGTCTTTCGGATTTAAAATGTTTGGGGGAAGAGTTGAGTCCCAAGTTTAACAGGAAGGGGGGTGGGGGAGAGGGGACGTTTCCTGGTACCGGTGTGTGTGGCTGTTCAAGTAGTTGTCACCTAGGGTATGTGTACATTTGTTTGCTTCTGGATTGAAGAGCAGGAAATAAAAGTGATGCTCTGAGCGTCCCCGTGTTTCTCTGCCGTGGGCACAGCAGGGACTTGCCCGTCTGCGACCTCCTTCCGTGGCCTGCCAGCACATCCTTCCAAGTCAGGGGCACCCGTGTGCTAGGACCCAGTGGGCGTGCCCACCCCCCATGTGGGAAGGACTCATCCCCAGACAGGTTCACTCTGCCTCCCAAAGGCGAACGAGACGCTGGGAGAATTCGTTTATTGCAAGTACAGGGTGGGGAGGAACAGATCTGCTGATGTCGGGGCCTGGGATGGATTGGGCACCGAGTCAGGGGAGGGAGCCCAACACCACGGACGCTGAGTAACAGAACAGGGGTCAGACAGGGAAGACCCACCCCCTGGGGGAGGCTGCTCTGGGGTGCGGGGTGCCTGCAGCCTCCCCTCCCCCCATAGCCGCTCCCATGACTTCACCCCGTCAGCGCAGCGCATAGGGCGCAGTGGGGGAGGCGGAGCGGTAGCAGCGGTACCCCTCCAGCGCCGCAGGCAGGAGCAGCAGGCCGCTCAGGGGGTCCTTCCGGCAGCGCCCCATGGCCTCCTTGTAGCTCAGCCGCTCCTTGGAGATGGGGTCTGTGAGATCCTTCTCGTAGCTGGACTCGTCCTGCAGGAGCTGGGCCAGCTCTTCGCTGATCATGCCGGACAGCACGGCCTGTGGGACGGGGATGCGGCCCGTCCTCTTGGGGTCGATGAGCCCCCCGGTCAGGTGCTGCACCAGCAGGTGCGGGAACACGCTCTCCCGGGGCATCCAGCCCTTCTGGATGGCCTCGCCCACCGACAGCCTCTTCTTGGTGACGGGGTCCTCGATGCCGGTGAAGGCCTTCTGGGCGTTGAGCAGCCGCTGCGTCGAGGTGTTCTCAACGAGCCCCCTCTCCATGGCCTTGTGCACGGAGTAGCGCTCGCGGCTGAGGAGGTCCACGATGCCCCCCGTGGCCGCCTGGGCCTCCAGCAGCTTCTGCCCGGTGATGGGGTCCAGCATGTTCTTGGCCATGGCCGTCTTGATGGTGCACTTGTTGTCGGTGGTCGTGTCGTAGACGCCGGCAATGGGGAAGCTGTCGTCGCCAAGCCCAAAGGAGAAGCCGGGAGAGAAGGGACTGGCGCTCTGGTGGCCCGGGGAGGTGAGCGGGGACTTGGAGATGATGGAGCCGATGGAGAGCGAGGGGCAGGGCTTGGTCTCCCCGGCCACGAGCAGGGCGAACTCGGAGATGGGGAGGCTGCCGTCCCGGTAGAGGTGGTACTCCTCCTTGGAGATGCGCCGGCACTGCAGGGCGGTCTCGATGGAGTACTGCTTCCCGCTCTTCCGGTCCAGGAGCACCGACTCCTCCCCGCAGGGGCCCGAGGTGGTGACCTCCTCCCAGTCGCACTCGAGCTCCTGCAGCTGGAGGTACTGGCCGCGGTCGATGATGCCCCGCTTGTAGGCCTCGTACGGGGACAGGTCCTTGCCCGTCTCGGGTTCCAAGATGCAGATCTTGGTGGAAAGGTTGGTCTCCCGCGTCTGGGTCTCCTGGTTGAGCTCCTCGCGGCTCACCCGGCTGTGGAGGTCCCGGAGGGTCCTCTCCTTCGTGTAGATCTGGTCCTTCTCCTGGAGGATGGCCGCCTGGAGCTGCGCGAGCTCCTGGCCCTGCTGGGTGGCCCGCTGCCGCTCGCCCTCCGACCGCTGGCTGAGCACCTTCGCCTCCTCCTGCAGCTGCAGCACTTTCTGCTGCTTCTGCCGCTCCAGCTCCCGCAGCTCCTGCTGCAGCCGCCTGCACCCCTGGCCCGCCTGGGCCCGCGCCTTCTGCAGCTCGGCCTCCTCCCGGGCCCAGGTCCTGCTCAGCGCCTCGGCCCTGTCGATCCGCTCCCGGAGGCGCTGCACCGTCTCCTCCCGGCCCTTCCGGCCCGCGCGCTCCCTGTTGAGCAGCTCCCACACGCGGGACCGCTCGCCCTCCAGCACCCGGTCCTTCTCCACCCTGATCACCTCCTTGTAGATGGTCTTCTCCTGAGACTTGGTTTTCTGGAGGATGTCGATCTGGACCTGCAGGTTCTTGCACTCGCGGTGCAGCTCGGCCACCCGGGCCTTCTCCTGGTCCAGTTCCTGCCGCAGGGCTCCCGTGGACTCCTCCAGCGCCGGGTCCTTCTCCAGCTGCACCACCTCCTCCATGATGATCTTCTCCTGCACCGCGCGCGGCCGCTGCTCCAGCTCCTGGATCCGCAGGCTCAGCTGCCGCAGCTCCTTCTCCACGGCCAGCTTCTTGTCGCGGTCCTCCTGGAAGCTCAGCAGGCCCTCCTGCTCCTCCACCCCGGCCCGCAGCTGCTGCACCTCCCGCTCCAGCTGCCGCCGCCGGCCCACCTCCTCGTCCAGGCTCCGGCCCAGCCGGCCGTGTTCCTCGTGGAGCTTGGGGTCCTTCTGGGTGACCACCACCTCCTGCACCACCACCTTCTCCTCGGGCCGCCGCCTCTCCAGCAGCAGGTACTTGCTCTGCAGCTCGTAGACCCGGTCCTCGGCGGCCCGCCGCTTCTGCGCCGCCTCCCGCACCTCCTGGCGCAGCCGCTCGGCCTCCTTCTCCAGGACCGGGTCCTTCTCGCGCCTCACCACCTCCTTGCTCACCGTCCTGGTCTCCACCTTGGCCCGCTCTCGCTTCCACTCGTCGCGCTCGCCCTGCAGCCGGATGCGCTGCTCCTGGGCCCGCCCGCTGGTGTTGACCAGCTCGTTGAGCTGAGCCTTCAGGCGGTCGATCTCCCGCAGCACCTCGGGGCTCCTCTCGTGCTTGACCACCTCCTGCGTCACCTCCTTGTACTCCACCGGGGGCTTCTGGGCCCGCAGCACGGCCAGGTCCGGCAGCAGCCCCTCCACCTCCCGCTCCACGCGGCTCCGCCTGCCGGCCGTCTCCTGCAGCTCGGCCCGCAGCCGCGCGATCTCCCGCTGCGTCTCCGGGTCCGCCTGGAAGACCTCGCGGACGCGCTCCTGCAGCTCCACCTTGGGCTGCTGCTTGGCCTCCGCGCTGTACTGGCCCTGCAGCTCCTTCAGCTCCTCGGCCAGCGCCGCATTCTTCCGCCTCTCCCCCTCGAGGAGGCCCCGTAGCCTGGCCGCCTCCTTGACGAGGCCTGGGTCCTGCTCCACCTTCTTGGCCTCCTTCACGATCACCTTGGGCTGCACGCTGCGGATGGCCCGCTCCAGGTCCCCGATGCGAGCCTGCAGCTCGGCCACGGCCTGCTCCGCCCTCTTCCTCTGCGCGGCGTCCTCCTCTATCTGCAGCCTCAGGGCCCGGGCTGCCTTCACCATTTCCAGGTCCTTCTCCACCTTGACCACCTCCTTCACCACGACCTTCTCCTTCACCTGCGCCTCCCGCTGCTCCAGGGCCAGCAGCTCCCCCTTGAGCTGCTCCAGCCGGGCGGAGACGGCGGCGTTCTCGGCCCCCAGGTGCTGGATCTCCCCGCTGAGCTGGGCCGCCTGGCTGTCCAGACCCGGGTCCTTCTCGATCTGGGTCACCTCCTTGGTCAGCAGGTGAGGCTGCATGGCCTTCCTCTTGCTCTCCAGCTGGACGACCTTCTGGGCCGCCACCTCCAGGTCTGCCTGCAGGCCGGCCCGCTTCCTGCCCTCTTCCTCCACCTGGGACTTCACCCGGGACAGGCTGCTCTCCAGCTGGGGGTCCCGGTAAAACTCCACCACCTCCTTCTCCTCCAGCCTCTCCAAGGGCCGCTGGGTCCGCAGCTGCAGCAGCCGGTCCCTCTGCCCCTCCAGCTCGCGCTGCACCTGGGCCACCCGTTTCCGCTCCTCCTCCAGCTGCGACTTCAGGGCCTCGGCCTCCCTGCCCGCTTGGGCTGGGCCCTCCGAGCCCTGCTGGGCCCCGTGGGCCACCCGGATGTCCTCACTCAGCTCCTTCTGCAGAGAGAGAAGAAGGGGAGAGCATGGTGGAGGGCAGAGACCCTCCTGCTTCCTGAGACGTCCTCCCCAGTAGGTTCTGGGAGGCGGAGCTGAGACCTGAGGTGCTTGGATGCAGAGTTTAGAGGGGACCCGTCCAGCCCAGGACGGCAGGATGCGAGGCAGCATCCGGGCCAAGTTTGCAGGAAACGTGTCCCTCCCAACCTTTCCCCATTCCTCGTCCCTCCGGGCTCCCAGAGATGCGTCCACACCCCCCTGGGGGATGCTGGGTCACCCCTCTGGGTAGGAAAAGCTGGCAAGTCCCTCGGCCAGTCACCGAGAGTGATGGAGAGGAGACCGAGGGGGCCTCCTGCCCACTGCTGGGGCCTCAGGCTGAAGACAGGGCATTTTCTCCTGTTCCCACGGGGGCTGCCCAGCGGCTGAGCTGTGAGCCCCTGAATGACCCTCCGGGGCCTTCCTCTGAGATGGAGCCCAGCCTGGAAGAGCTGCTAGGGGGAGACCTGGGGGCGGCAGAACCCCAGCCTGAGAAGGCGGGGAGGGGGGAGGGGGAGAGGAAGACGGCTGGACCAACAGCTGGCCAGGCTTCCTCATGCAGGGACGGAACGGCCTCCGTACCTTCTCCAGCATCCTCCTGGCGAACTCCAGCTGGTGCAGCTGCTCCTGGTGCAGGGCCACCGCCTCCGTGTAGGCCTCTGTCAGCTGCTTCTCCTGGGAGGCCGAAGGGAGGGCAGAGGGCCCGTCAGCTCCGCCCGAGGTCAGCCCCTGCCCCAGGCCAGCTCCCGCCCGAGGCCAGCCCCTGCCCCAGGCCAGCTCCCGCCCGAGGCCAGCCCCTGCCCCAGGCCAGCTCCCGCCCGAGGCCAGCCCCTGCCCCAGGCCAGCTCCCGCCCGAGGCCAGCCCCTGCCCCAGGCCAGCTCCCGCCCGAGGCCAGCCCCTGCCCCAGGCCAGCTCCCGCCCGAGGCCAGCCCCTGCCCCAGGCCAGCTCCCGCCCGAGGCCAGCCCCTGCCCCAGGCCAGCTCCCGCCCGAGGCCAGCCCCTGCCCCAGGCCAGCTCCCGCCCGAGGCCAGCTCCCGCCGGAGGCTACAGAGCTGAGCCCCACCTCACCTGGGTCTGGATGCTCTCCTGCAGGGGAGCCACTCGGGGTCTCTTGGGGGCCGACCCCGCCTGGCTGGGCTCCAGGGAGCAGCGGTAGGTGTCCGCCTGCAGCGCGTAGTCCTGAGCAGGGAGAAGGGACAACAGGCTGCGGTCAGGGAGGGAGGCTGGGGTGGGACGGCAGGGACCGGCAGGGGAGGGGAGGGAAGGGGAGGGGAGGGTGGAAAAAGAGGGACCCACTGGGGGAAAACTCACCTGGAGCGCCTCCTGCAGGTCCTGGGAGAGGCGGGACACCGCGGCCCTGTCCCGCTCCCGGCCCTGGATCTCCCGCAGCAGCCTCTGCTCAGAACAGGCGAGAGTCGGGGGTCAGGTAGCACCACGCACAGGACTCCCCTCCAGCCAGCGCCTCCAGCCAGTGGCAGGGCAGGAGGGGTCTGTGGGAAACTGCCTTTCCCTCCCCGGACCCACCGTGGCCGCGGCTCAGACATTTCACCCCTCCCGGCCTATTCCTCAGGCCTCCAGACCCCTAGCCCTGACCCACAGTGTCCCGCCGAGGGCTCCCAGGGCACTGGCTCCTCCAAGCGCTCACAGCACCATGGCCTGTGACACACGCCTCCCGCCCGCCTGAGCTGCCCAGGGCCGCGCTGTCCCCCAGCCCCGGGCTCATGGCCAGTGCGTGGGAGGGACAACCGGGAGGAGGAGGATGCAGTAGGAGTTGTGACGCCAGGAGCATAGAGCCCACCGCCCACCGCCCACCTCGGGCCAGACAGCCAGGGGCTGGCTGTTCCTGGGGGAAAGCAGAGCATTTTGGGGGTGTGGGGTGGTGCTGGCCCAAGGCCTTTGTGGGGGCTTCCGGGCACCAGCCCCCCAGGCGGCTCTCCCAGTGGGAGAGGCTGCCAGGGAGGCAGATGCAGCTGAGGCCCCAGCTCTGGGCAGGGGTCTGTCCTGTCCCCGGGCCCCCTCACCTTCTGCGCCTGCAGCTTGTAGGCGATCTGGCTGGGCCCGTCGCTCGGCCGCACCTGACTGGGGGGCAGGTGCTCCAGCCAGGAGCTCAGGTTGTCCCTGCAGTTCTTAAACTGCTGGTAGGTGAGGCCCGCATCCTGCACCGTCTTCTCCCTGCGGAGGACGAGGCCAGAGCAGGTGAGAGCTGCCCTCTGGGGACAGGAAGGGGGGCTCAGGGTGACCACCATGCTGGTCCCCTGACGCTGGAGGTGGGCCTGCACAGACGGACCCCACAGTCTGCCAGGCACCACCTGCGGGGCGTGGGGAGCAGGGGCTGCTATTACCCCATTTTCGAGGCGAGGACACTGGGCCTCAGAGAGGTGACGTCACCAGCCCAAGATCAGCCGCAGCTGCTGCGCGGGGTGGGGGCGCGCCTCGAGCCCGGCCGGCCCAGCCACTCACCGCAGGTCCAGCTGGTCGCCCACAGCATGGTAGCGGTCGGTGAGGGCCCGCACCTGGCGCTGCTGGCGCGGCAGGTCCTGGCAGAACTCGTGGAAGTTGTTCTGCAGCGCGCCGCACGCGTGCTCCGTGGCCTTCAGCTCGCGGTGCAGCCCCAGCACGCAGGCCTGCTGCTCCAGCAGCTCCCGTCGCCGGCGCTGGGGGGGAGGGGACACGGGAGGTGGGCCTTCTACCCGCCACCTCACCCCGAAGCCTGTCCGGGCTCCGACCCCTCACCTGCAGCTCGCCGACCCTCTCCTGCAGGGCGCCCGGGCCGGCGGGCAGGGGGGCCTCCTGGGCCAGCGCCGACTCGAAGCCGCGGAGGACCCTGTCCGCGTCCTGGATCTGCCGCTCCAGGCCCAGGGCGGCCTTGGCTCTGTGCAGGGGAGGCTGAGGGTCAGGCACCCCGCTGGCCGCACCCCTGCTGCCCGCCCCTCGCCCCCCCTCGCCCCGCAGCACTCACTTCTCCCCATAGAGGGTGCAGAGCGTCTGCACGTCGCTGTACTTGTTCTTGACGTTGTTGAGGGCCACGGGCAGGTGCAAGGCAGCGGGGCCCACGGGCCGTGCGGACAGGAAGGCCTCACACTCCTGCTGCGCCGCCTCCTTCTCGGCTCCCAGGCTCTGCAGCTGCTGGGCAGTGCCCTGGGGTGGGCGGGGCCGGGGTCTGTGCTCTGGGCAGGTGGGTTCCCCGCCCTCCTGCCGGCCCAGCTGGTGCCCCCCCCATCCCTGTTCACTGTGCAGTCAAGTCCCAGGTCACACAGCCATGCGAGCAGCACGGGTCCAAATTAAAAAACCAAACCCAGACAATGTACTAGTACGTGGAAGGCCAAAACCCACTGCTCCCCCTCCGCCTGGGCTCCCGCTCCCCCTCAGGTGCGAGGACAGGGCCTTCCCTGTGAGCACTTACAAGCAGTTCCTTTTTTTATTTTTATATTATATTTGTATTGATTTTCAGAGAGGAAGGGAGAGGTAGATAGAAACATCAATGATGAGAGAGAATCATTGATCAGCTGCCTCCTGCACGCCCCCTCCTGGGGATGGAGCCCGCAACCTGGGCCTGGGCCCTTGACCGGAATTGAACCTGGGACCCCTCAGTCTGCAGGCCGACGCTCTATCCAAACCAGCGAGGGCCGGAGTAATTCTCTTGTTCACACACTCTGCCCCTCCAGGGAGGCCCCTCCACCCCACTCCCTGCCTCCCAGGAGATAACACCCCAAGATGCTCCGGGCTTTCTTGCTGCCCTGGGGCCCTCCCAGGACACATCCCGGGCCTTGACGTCGGGCCGGCCCCCTAGAACCTTCCCCGGGCCTTAGTCCACTTCACCCTCCGAACAACCAGATGAGCTGCGTGTTCTGTGCCTCAGGGTGAGGAGAGGTTAAGCGAATGGCCCCGGGTCAGAGCTGGTCAGCGAGGAGCCAGGCAGGACCCTGTCTGTGGACCCCTGGGCTGGCATTCCCTTCCTCAGCCTCAGCCTGGGTCCCGTGGCTGCCCCTGCACTCGCCTGACTTAGTTCCTGCAGCCCCAGGGCAGGGCCACCTCTTACTCCGCTGCCCGCGCTCACCCACCTGGTGGCTTCGCATGCGGCCCTCCAGGTCCTCCAGCGGGGCCGCGGGGCTCAGCGGGGCCCGGGCCCAGGCCAGCACCTGCCGCTCTATCTGCCTCAGGTCCCCGTCCAGCCGCGTCATCTGCGTCAGGAGCTTCTGGGCCTGCGGGTCAGCCGTGGCCGGGCCCGTCGGAGCTGGGGGCACAGGGGCTGTGAGGGTGCAGGGTCCACCTTGCCTCTGCCCATCTGCCTGAGGGGCCCCATGCGTGCGGGGTAGGGCGGGAAGGGGGTGGGCAGGGCCTCACTAAGGGAGGGACTGCCCCAGGGACTTGCCAACAGGAGATGGGATCCCCAGAGCAGACCTCCCTAACCCAGGCCCACCACTGCCCCCCACCCCCCGCCCCGCCAGCCCTCAGTACCCTGCTGGCCAGGCCGGCAGGGCTCTGTAACGCTGGCCTTCAGGCGGCTCTGGACTGTGGCCAATTTCTGCTTCAGGGCCTGCAGCTCCGCGGCCAGCCTGGATGGAGGAGGAGCTCAGAGAAGGACGCCCCTCCTCCCTCGATGCCCCCAACCCCACACAGACGCCAGGCCAGGCGAAGGCCGGGCAAGGCCTCAAACCCCATAGGGCCAGTGTGGGCCCGCAGCCTGCCCCTGCCCCTGCCCCGGCGTCTCCCCAGGCAGACCCACTTGGAGGCCCTGGTCACAGCCACAGGGTCCGGAGCTGGGATGCAGAGGCAGGCGGCAGGGGCACGCTGGGTCTCCCTGCCCGCACCCTGCACCACCCAGGTGTGTGGGTCAGTGTTGTCCACCAGCGTGTACCGCTCGCCCCGCAGCAGCTGCACCTGGGAGCAGGGGGAGGGGCTCAATTAGGCTCAGGGGTGGGCCGAGAAGGGATCAAGGCCATGATGGGGTAGGGGCTGGGGACAGGGGCCGGTGGGGGACCAGGAGCTGGGGCACGGGCAGGGGTGGTGGTGGGAATGGGTAGGGGTGGGGCAGGGCGGGCTGAGCCTGTACCTCTCCGGTGTCCCAGTCACAGATGCTGTCCACTTGCAGAGGCTGCTGGGGCGGGTTCCTGCGCTGCGGCAGGGGGGCCACCTCCTGGCTCCGCCGCTGCAGGTCCCCAATGGTCTTCTCAGCCGCGACCAGCTTCTTCTCCTCTGCCTGTGGGGTGCCGAGCAGTGGGGGGTCAGGCCAGGCCCCCCCAAACCCGCCCCCCAAGAGAGCCAGGGACCTGGCCTTCATGAAGAGGGTCTCTAGGTCAGCAGAGTAAAAGGGGCCCCTCCCTGGGGCCTGGACCCTGGGGTCTGCTGGGCAGAGTTGGGGGGCGGGGGGCTGCCCAGAGCCATCCAAGCCTCAGCGTAGGAGCGGGAGGGGCTCAGCAATCCTGGAGGCCCTGTCATGTTACAGGTGAGGAAACGGAGGCCCAGGGAGGGAAAGAGTTTGCCGATGACTACAGCACCCCCTCCTCCTGCCCCCCAGACCAGGGCACGGGTAGGATAGGCACCCGGGAGGCGTGAGGCCCAGACACACAGGCAGGCTGATTCCCAGGAGTGGGGTGTAGGGGCTGGTGGGGCTGTCTCACCTCCAGCTGACGCAGCAGCTCAGTGGGGGCACCTGGGGCCCCCCCAGGGGCAGGGCCGTACTGGGTGTCCAGGCTGGAGCTGAGCTTTGCCAGGGTCTGGCTGACGGAGTCGGCCTCTTCCTGGAACTGAGGTCGGTGGGTGTGAAGCAGAGTCCAGGGGCCCCGCTGCCCGTTAACCCCGCAGAACAGCTACGTGCTGACCGGCTCGACCCGAACCGCCACGGTCCCCGCACCACCGGCCCTTCTCCCGGGCCGCGGGCCGTTCTACCTGAGGGCTCTGCCCGTGGGCACTTGTGGTTCACTGAACCTCATCTCTCTGAGCCCGGCCTTGTCCGGAATTCCTGCCCAGGTGAAGGCCGCTGCCTCCGCCTCCCTCCAGCCCCAGGGGGTGCTGGCTGCGACCTGGGCTGGGACCCGGGTGGGTGCCCAGGATGGGTGCTCAGGAGGTAGAAGCTGGGGATGTGCTTTGATGATTTTTTGGGGTGCTTTTTTTAAAAAAAAAATCGGAGAGAAACATGGATTTGTTGTTCCGCTTACTGATGCCTCCATGGGTTGACTCTTGCATGTGCCCCGACTGGGGATCCAGCCCACAACCTCGGTGAGTTGGGGCGAGGCTCTAACCAGCTGAGCCACCCAGCCAGGGCCTGGGGATGTGCTTTAAAAAAACACCCCAGCCGAAACCGGTTTGGCTCAGTGGATAGAGCATCGGCCTGCGGACTGGGGGGTCCCGGGTTCGATTCTGGTCAAGGGCATGTACCAGTGGGAGATGTGCAGGAGGCAGCTGATTGATGTTTCTCTCTCATCGATGTTTCTAACTCTCTATCCCTCTACCTTCCTCTCTGTAAAAAAATCAATAAAATATATATTAAAAAAAAAAAAAAAAAACCCACCCCAGCCCTGGCTGGTGTGGCTCAGTGGATAGAGCGTCGGTCTGCGGACTGAAGGGTCCCGGGTTCAATTCCGGTCAGGGGCACGTGCCTGGGTTGCAGGCTCGATCCCCAGTAGCAGGCGTGCAGGAGGCAGCTGATCAATGATTCTCTCTCATCGTTGATATCTCTCTCTCCATTTTCCTTCCTCTCTGAAATCAATAAAGACATATTTTTTAAAAAGAAACGCCCCCCAGCTGGGTGATATTGAGGAACTCTTGTCGACGGGGCGACATGGTGTTGTGGTTTATCCAGAAAAAGAAAAAGGAAGGAAAACGCCTTGGCTTTTGTCTCTCTCAAATTTGGGGTGAAAATTACCAAAAAAAAGTTCCTGTTGTACATTAAATCAATGTTTCTCAACACTTCTTACTACAGTGGGGCCTTGACTTACGAGTGTCCTGACTAACGAGTTTTTCGGGATACGAGCCGTCTCTCGGCCGATTTTTTTGCTTTGAGTGGCGAGCTAAAATTCAGGTTACGAGCCAGATTCAGATACCCCACCGCTAGTTGGCGCAGCGAACGTCACAGTGAACGCCACAACATCAGCCCAGCCTCACGTGTCTCACTCGTTCACTTTAAGATTTGACATACGAGTAATTTGAGTTACGAGCTCCGTCACGGAACGAATTAAACTCGTAAGTCAAGGCCCCACTGTATTGTCTTTTCTAAGGAGGTGTTTATTGTAGACACTTTTTCTGAATTTTCCCCATCACCTCCATGAAAGTTTAACACCACAGACAGGTTGTCTGTCCGTCGTGTGTGTCTGTCTATGGTTTAGACATAAAAAGAGCAACGCCTTTTTTCACTCGTAAGAACCAACTTTCACTGCCTTGGGGCGTTTCCCTGTAGAGAGCGCAGGTGTGACATCACCTTCCCCCGAGACCTGGTCACAGAGGCACCTGCCGTTGTCACGAGCTGCCTTGCCTCCCGCAACGCGAGTGTCCTGTGTCTTCTCCAGGCACCTCTGTGCGGCCCGCGCCCGCCCCCCCCCGCCCCCCCCATACCCCGCCCGCCCCCTGCGTCTCCCGCCCCCCCCCCCCCCCCCGCGTCTCCCGGCCCCGCCCACACGCCCGCCCGCTCACCCAGCGGTAGTCCTCCACGTGCTGCAGCTGGCTCTCCTGGCAGATGCACAGGTTCAGGAAGTTCTGCCACTCCATCTTCAGGGCCTCCTGGTGGACCTGGGACAGCAGCACGGAGCCCTCGGACCCTGGTCGCTCCACCGCCCACCGCCCACCCTGCTGGCCCTGCCTGCTGCCCTCAACCTGGGCCGTGTCTCCCTCCCCTCTCCCAGCCCCCCGGGGGCCCTGGGTGGAGGGGCTCTGGGCCGGGCACCTGGATGGGCCCCACGGCCGGGTGCCCGAGCTCCACCATGCGCTCCCCGTCGTCCTCCAGCTGGTTCACGCACTGCTCCTGGCTCAGCAGCTCGTGCTGCTTGAAGTGCTGGGGAGAGGGGGGGGGGGGGACAGTGAGCCTGAGGACGCCCTTGTCCCCCCCCCCACGCCCCTCTCTCCCCCCCGCTGACCTCGTATTCCCGCCGCACGCCCGCGGGGTCCGCCATGAGGTCGCTCCAGTCCTGCTGCAGGATGCGGTGCTGCTGCTGGGCCAGGGCGCTCAGCTGGCGCGTGCAGCCCTGCAGGTGCGTGTACAGGCTGCCCAGGCTCTGCCCGCGCCACGCGGCCACCTTCTGTGCTCGGAGAGAGACGGGCACCATCAGGCTGCACCCAGAAACACTGGCCCATCGAGGGTGCAGGCGGCCAGGCCCGCCGGCTCCCGGCCCACCAGCCCGGCCCTTCCCCCTGCTCACCAGTAGCTCCCGGTATTGGTTCCGGATGGAGTTCGCATCCTGCCTCAACCAAGGGGAGAAGATGCAGGCCCGGTGAGAGGCGGGTGGAGAGGCGACCACCCCTCCTGGGCCGACGGGGGAGGCCCCCCTCTCCTCCCCTCACCCCAGAGGCCAGCGGGCTAGCCCGGGCTCTGATGGGAGAAGGGGCCGGGGCTGGGGTGCGTGTGCGGAGGCTCACCCACCGGCCCCACGAGGTTCCGCAGCTGCTGCCCGTAGGCGTCGATCTCCTTCTGCAGGATGTTGTGCTCGGCGACCTGCTGCTCCAGCTCCGCCATGCCTGGCCCGTAGGGCCCCTCCCGCACCTGCTTCTGCAGAGGAACCCGCCGCTCAGCTTTGCCCGGCCTGCCCTCCCGCACCCCACCAGCAGGTGGCGCCGCAGAAGGTGGGCGAGCCAGGAGGATATCCTGGGTGAACAGCTGGCGGCTCACCCTTGGGGACATGCCTTTCTCCAGTGGCCCTAGCTGAGGCCTTGGCATCCCCATGACTGCGGTCCCCGAATCCCACTGGTCCCCAGGGTTTGGGTCTCAGCCTCTGAGAAGTCTCCGGCTCTGCCCTGCCTCCTCCCGGCCCCGTCTCAGCGCCTCCTGCCTGCACACCTCCAGCTGTGCTCCGGAAGCCTGAGCAGGCCCTGCTCTGCCCATGGCCCCCCACTGTCCCTTCACTGTCATCACGGCCCCCCTTCTGTTGTGGCATCAAAGCACAATTCCTCACCCAGGGTGAGGGTTGAGGGTGCCCGTGATCTGGTCCTGCCTGCCCGCCCAGAAAACCCCACTTCCTCTCACGCCCAGGGTCCTCTCCTCACCACTTCACCCCAACCCAGCCACGCCTTTCCACCTCTCTGAGGCCTCTGAGCCTCCTCTTGCAGGAAGTCTTCCCTGACTGCACTGTCTCCTTGCTCTCTCCCTTCCCAGACCCCTAACCACCTCCAAGTCCAAGCATCCGGTGGGGCCCCTGATGACACTCTGCACTGCTCTGATTACTGCTGGGCGTGACTTCCAGCTCCGTGAGGTGTCGCCAACACCAGGGGTGACCCCTGACCTGTTTCTGCTCCAGCACCCGCGCCCAGTCCACCCTGGGCCCCACGTTGGGCGGCAGCACCATCTTCTCGTACAGGGCGCGGTACTCGGCACACTCCTGGGTCACCCGCTCGTGCAGCTGCTTGATGCTGCCATGGGGACACAGCGGGTCAGGGCTGGGCTAGGGGCTCCCCCGGGACCCCCGCCGCCTCCGTCCTTGAGCCAGGCCCCTCCGCTCACTCGTTCTCGATCTCCTCGGCCTGTGGGTGCTTTAGCCGCCGGGCCTTGTCCACGTCCAGGAAGAGGTCCTTCAGCAGAACCTCCGCCTCCTTCAGGCTGCGGCCGGCCTCCTGCCGGTGCTGCAGGGCCTGGCTCTGCTCACTGTTCAGCCGGTCCTGCGGGCGGGGGGCGGGGGCCGGGATGGCATCCTCGCTGCCCGTCGCTGCCCCTGAGCCCCACCCCGAGGAGCCCCGCTGCACGGGCCAACGCTGGAGCCCACACCGGCAGAGGGACAGCTCAGGGCACCCGTGGGGCGAGCTCAGGGATGCCGTGGAGGCCTGGGTCCTGAGCCCCGCGCACCCCCCAGCTGAGAAGTGCTGAGCCGTCTTTCCCACCGTGCTCAGGGCGTGGCCAGCGAAGAACAAAGGTCGCCGGTCTCATCCTCACCATGACCAGGGGACACGCCAGGCCGTGACAAGGCCCGGCCATGCCGCACGCCCTGCCCCCTGCCCCCGGGCCTCACCTGCTGCAGCCTCTTCTGGGTCTCCAGGATGTCCCGCTCCACCTGGTCGGCGTTGGCCTGCATGCGGGAGATGAGCAGGGCCAGCTCCTGCGTGGCAGCGCTGGTGGCGGTGGGCAGAGGCAGCAGGTTGGAGAAGGTCCCCCTGTTCCTTTGGGCAGAGTGTACCCACGGGGTGGGGTCCCCTGCCTCCCTGGCCCCGCCCCGCCCTACAGCCCGCTCGCAGCCCCGGGGGAAAGAGTCCAGGACCTGGGGAGCTCTCCTGTTCCTGTGAAGGCTGAGGAACTGTCGGGGTGGGGAGAGCTGCCCCCAGTTAGGGGTCAGAAAGCGCGGGTCCAGGTGTGTGGGCAGTGAGCTCCCACCCCGCCCAGCTCCCTGCCTGGCGGGCGGCCAGCAGCCCAGGGAGTGAATCACCAGCTCAGCCGCTAGCACCTGAGACAGGACGGCTGGGCCTTGGGAGGGGCAGTTGGGCGGGCTGGGGGCTGGGAGCAGCAGCAAATCCCCACCCTTACAACCTCCCACCCCAGCCCTGTCTCTCCCCTGCCCCCTGACCCCCGCCCCGCCCCGCCCCAGGCTCTGCCTATGCCCAGGCTCCATCCAGAGGAGCCACACAGCACTGGGGCCTGGTGGGGGCCGAGAGATTTCCAGGGCGCTCCAACATTTTTAAGATTTGGGGGTTCAGAGCCCAAATTGGGACCTGACTTGTTCCAGGTCACACACCCAGGAGCAGACTGAGCTTGAACCGGGTTCTCCAGAGTCTTCCATGCACTCACCCAGCAGCCTCTATGGGGCGCCATCTGCATGCACTCACCCAGCAGCCTCTATGGGGCGCCATCTGCATGCACTCACCCAGCAGCCTCTATGGGGCGCCATCTGCATGCACTCACCCAGCAGCCTCTATGGGGCGTCATCTGCATGCACTCACCCAGCAGCCTCTATGGGGTGCCATCTGCATACATTCATCCAGCAGCCTCTATGGGGCGCCACCTGCATACACTCATCCAGCAGCCTCTATGGGGCGCCTTCTGCATGCACTCACCCAGCAGCCTCTATGGGGCGCCATCTGCATACACTCATCCAGCAGCCTCTATGGGGCGCCATCTGCATACATTCATCCAGCAGCCTCTATGGGGCGCCATCTGCATACACTCATCCACCAGCCTCTATGGGGCGCCATCTGCATACACTCATCCAGCAGCCTCTATAGGGCACCTGCTGGATCCTTGAGCTCACTCTGGGGCTGAGAGGGTCAAGCAGAACTAATAGAAGGAAGAGTGGGCCAAGCCTCAGGAGCACGGCACCTGTAAGGTCACCGTCGTGGGAAGGGAGACCGTCACAGAGCTGGGCTTGACCAGGGGTCAAAGACAAGCCCCCGGGCAGAGGGGTGGTGCAGCAAAGACCAGTCTGAAAGGACTCTGGCCACACAGCCTGAGTTTGATCCTTTCCCATCCTTGTGCTGTGTGGCCTTGGGCAAGTTACTGAACCTCTCTGTGCCTGAGTTCCCCACTTGTACGTGGGGCTTTAATAGTATCTGCCTGGCTGTGCTGTGTTACGAGAACGAATCCCTCTGGAGTGCCCAGTGCAGAGCCTGTGCAGGCGTCGCCCCGGGAAATGCTGGTTTCTATCCCACGGGGATGTCGCGTGAAGGCAGGGCGGGTCAGCTCTGTTGGGGGGCATTCCCAGTGCCTGGAAGTCTCGCACACAGTGGGGTGCATAGCGCACGCTGACAAATGGACTGAATGGGGGGTGGGGGGTGCTGCAGCCAGAGGGCAGGGCCATGTGGACAGAGGTGAGGCCAGGAAGCACTGCCCTGAGGCTGCCTCGGGGCGGGGGGGGGCGGGGAGCTGTGGGTCCTGAGCCCGGGCACCCTGTCCCCAGGCCCGGCCTCCCACTCCGGCCAGGAGGGGCGCCTCCACCTGGGCAGGGCTCAGAGCCCCAGGGAGGACAGGTCACCCCAATGAGAGACTTCAGTGCCATCTTTCCCGTCCACCCAGAAGCCCAGGCTCCGTGTTGCCTTTGGCCCTGATCTCTATCGGGATAATAGGTTTGTGTCTCCATTCTGTCTCCGTTCTATTTGCACGCCCAGGACCCCAGGTAGCTGCCCCTCCCCCCAGGGGGCTGATGGCAGAGCAGGAAGCATGCCAGCAGCCCGCAGTGCAGACCCCGGGGAGCCTGGCTGGGCCCTGCAGGGAGCGGGTGAGCCACGCGGGGCTCTGAGGGCCCTTCCCCTTCCCCACAGCACCCCCTCCACACACAGTAAGGGAATCACCCCAACGCTGTGACCAGACCCTCAAGGCCTGAGGTGAGAGCCTCGGGGGAACGCTGTACCCTACCCCCCAGCTCCCGGCTTCTCTGGCCTCAGGCCTCTGCCCATCCTGTGCCCAGGTCCCCAGGGTTGTCCCAGTCCAAGCAGAGCCTTGAGGGCAGAACTGGGCATTCTGGCCTCCCAGTCTCCAGACTCCCAGCCTCCCAGCCTCCCAGCCTCCAGCCTCCCAGTCTCCCAGCCTCCCAGTCTCCCAGCCTCCCAGCCTCCCAGTCTCCCAGTCTCCCAGCCTCCCAGCCTCCAGCCTCCCAGCCTCCCAGTCTCCCAGCCTCCAGCCTCCCAGCCTCCCAGCCTCCCAGCCTCCAGCCTCCCAGCCTCCAGCCTCCCAGCCTCCCACCTCCCAGCCTCCCAGCCTCCCACCTCCCAGCCTCCCAGCCTCCCAGTCTCCCAGCCTCCCACCTCCCAGCCTCCCAGCCTCCCACCTCCCAGCCTCCCAGCCTCCCAGACTCCCACCTTCCAGCCTCCCAGCCTCCCAGCAGGGAAGGCAGCTGCTCAGGCCCCATGTAGCAGAGCAGCCTCAACTCCTGGCCCCCAGCCCCTCCTCCTACTCCCTACCCCTGCCGAGAATACAAGGAGCCCCAAGCCACCCCTAGCCTCTTGCCAGGGCTGGAGCTCAGCCTCAGACAGGAAGAGAGTCCAGCCTCCAGGCCCTTTGGCCTCGGGACACCGATGCCAGCACTGGGCTGGTCCTGGCTCCGGGCTGCGCCTCCAGGTGGCTGGGACGCCTGGGTCCGGCACCACCCACCGGCCCCATCCCGGCTCCACTCACCGGTTGTGCTTGTTGGGGGAGCCCTTGGCCGGGGAGCCCTTGGGAGACCCCTTCCCCTGGGCGCCTTTGCTCAGCCCCTTGAACATGGTGGTGGAGGCAGGTGCTGGCTCAGGCTGGGCTCACGGGCGGGCGGGCGGGCGGACGGGCGGACGGCGGCGGCGTGTGTCCTCCTGGCGGCTGGCTGGGCTCTGCGAGGTGGGGCGGCGGGGCGCTGGGAGGAAAGGCAGTTTCTGGGAGGCCCCTCTGGCAGGTGAGGCCCGGCTGCGCATGCACCCACCCTCGCCCACACTCACGCCCGCTCCTGCACAACCAGTTTGGGAGGAAAGGGCAGAGCCAGAGGGCGGGGCGCCGAGCCTGCCCAACTGCCAGAGAAGGTTTGGACTTGTCACACCCACAGCCCGGAGGCAGCCAGCAGGTCACGCCCAGCTGGGGAAACAGCTGGGCGCAGGAGGGACAGGGCTCCAGACAGACGGACGGACAGACGGACGGATACATGGGCAGACTGGGGGCCTCAGCGCTCGGACTCAGGTGAATGAACACCTGGGGCAGCACAGCCACCCGCAGGGCTGCCAGGTGCGCTCACCACGGCCATCGCCCCCCCCACCCCCCACCCCGGGGTGGGTGGGAAGGTCCTGGGTCTCCACTTACCACCCAGGCATCCAGGGCTCGCTCTGTGGTTTCTTCTGACTGATGGGAGCCAGGGGCACTCACCCCAGACAGCTGGCACATTTTAAAAGTGGGCACCACCAGCAGTCATGCCCCCCCAACCCCCACCCCCATCTTCCTGGCTGTCTGTGACTCCAGGGCCAGATGCAGGAGGACATGCATGACTGGGACCCTCCGAAGGTCTCAGACCAGCTCCAGAGGGACCAGGACTCCCTGGACCCTCCCCTAGGCCCCGTGCCAGCCCCCAGTGCTGCTGGATGAGCCCCCAGAACCCACTGCCCCCAGGTCTTCCTGCCTCTCCCGTCCCGTCCCCAGGAGCGGCCTGGTGGCTTTGGGAGTCGGATGGAGTGGCCGGTGGCCGCGTGGTTTATTGGCCTGTCCTCCCAGTGAGTGCCGGGAAGGTCATCTTGGGAGCTGCCTTCTTCTGGGGGGGCCCCAGCGTCTTCACGAAGGGAGGGCCCCCGTTTCCAGGCCCCCGTGCCACTGGCCCAGCTCAAGGCGTCCCTTCTACCGTTTTGGTGGAAGGAGGGTTGAGGGCAGTCACACGGGCTTGGCGCTGGGACGTCCTGGCAGGCCTCGCGGAGGGCAGGGAACATGGGAGAAGAGAGAAGGGGCTCAGCAGACGGAAGACCAGGGCCGAGCCTGACACTGGCCACATGCCCCAGGGGACACAGCAGGCCCGAGGCCCTGGAGAGGGGACACCGAGTCACCCACCCTGGAGGGGGCGGGGCTGAGCGTGGCAGGGGTGGGGGCGGAGGTGAGGACAGCAGGAGGCCTGCGCAGGACAAGGAGCAGCGGGGAGGTGAGTGGTGTCCATGTTCGGCCCCCACCTCTTGCTGGGGGAGCTGCCTCGGCCCAGCCCCTCCGCCCTGTTCCTGGGTGACAGTTTTCCTCTAGCCCGAGCAGCACGCCTGCAACCAGCCGTTCTCGGGAAGGGCCCATCTGCTTACACGACGGCAGGGTCCAGGAGCCACCTAACCACAGGCCTCTCAGCCCAAACCAGTCAGCACACGCCCTTATCTGTGAGATTAGGCGACGCCCGGCGGGGAGAGCCAGACTGCAGAGGCAGCGTCAGCCCACGGTCCGCCTCCCTCTCCGGAGCCCCGGCCCTGCCCTCGGAGGCAGTGGTCACTGAGGTGGGGCCGGGGGAGGGGGGAGAGGATGTCCACACTCCAGCCCCGGGCGTGGGAGCGGCCAGGGGAGAGAGAGGCTGCGGCCGGTGGAGGCGGTGGGGAGACAGACCGGCCGAGATCTGGATCATTGGATCGTGGCCTCCCGTCCGCAGAAAGAAGCCCCCCGGGAAGAAACGAGTGCCGCGGGCCTCGCAGAACAGACTGCGTCTTAGTGGGTATTGGCTGCTACAACAAATATCATAACTGGGTGGCTTATACACGACAAAAGTCTATTTCTCACAGTTATGGAGGCTGGGATCTAGATCAAGGCCCTGGCAGAATTGGGGTCTGGGTAAAGCCTGTTTTCTCATAGATGGTGCCTTCTAGCTGTGACATCAGGTGGCAGGAGGCAGGAGGGGTTCTCTCAGGTCTCTTATGAGAGCACGAATCCAATTCATGAGGGCTCCAGCCTCCCAAAGGCCCCACCTCCTAATATTAGCACCGTGGGGGTTAGGATTTAAACATGAATTGAGACCATGGTGGAGGGTAGTCCACAAGAATGGTGCTTAATGTAGATAACAGAGCAAGAATTAGGGGCAGGAGGCTGAGGGGGCTGATTCACGGCGAGAAAACGAGCTGGATTCCTGGCGGGACCGTCTAATGCCGAGCGGACCAGAGCCCAGCTCCCGACAGGGCCCCGGCAGCGGACAGGCGCCCCGCTCTCCCAGGGAGGCTCCTGCTCAGGCGGCCTGGCCCCCAGGGACAGAGGAAAGGGCACGGGGTTTACATACATACGTGAGGGGAAGAGATGTTCGTTAGTGTAGGAGGCACATGCAGCCCCGCGGGCCCTGCAGCTCCTGAGCACTTGCAATGCCACCGGTGTGAGGTGAGGGGCGCTGTCCGTAAACCTCACACGATTTCAAAGGATCCGTATGAAAAGAGGATGAAAAATACCCCAAGGTTTTATCGATTGCATATCAAAAAGATATTTTGGATAGTTCAATGAAATGTCTTTTATTTATTTTAATAATTCTTTATTGTTGAAAGTATTACATATGTCCCCTCTTCCCCCCACTCACCCTCTCCAGCCGCCACCACCCCACCCCACCCCGCCCCAGGCCCTCACCGCCCCATTGTCTGTGTCCATGAGCCATCGGTATCTGCCTCGGTCCTCAGTTGATTACCTACCCCACCCACCCTCCTCCACCTTCTGAAATGCATTTTTAAAAATTGATTTCACCGTTTGAAACGGCAGATGTGCTAGTTCTGTCGGGCAGCGCTGACCGGGCAGCTGGGCAGGGCCCCGGCTTCAGCCTTCCTAGGTCTCGCCCCTGACACGTCTCCGCCCCTTGAACCAGGCAGGAGGCCAGCCCTGGCTTCTTGTCCTGCCCCAAGGCCTTCCCCTCGCCTGGCACTTGCTTCCTCTGTGGACTGAGAGGTTTGAGGTCACTCGACCCCAAGTCTCCCTCCAGCCCTGTGCCAGCCCCGACTCCCAGCGGCAGCTGACTGGCGTCCTGGCCTGTGGCTGCGGGGAGGCGGCGTGGCTGCTGCGAGCCCACGAGGCCCATCAGAGCGGAAAGCAGCGCAGCGTCCGCTCCGGGGCTGCCAGGCACACTCGCACCCATGCAGCCAGGCAACCGGGTCCCAGGGCGTGAGCGACCCGCTCTCCCCGCCAACTCCGCCTCCTGCAGGAGAGGGACCCTCCCTGCTGAAGCACATGTGGCGATTGCTGCCTCTGCCCTGGGAGCCGTATCTGCCAGCCCCCGGGGCTCCCTGGTCGGGACAAGCTTCGCCATCTCAGGAAATTGCCCTGTTTGTGCTAGAGCTCAGCCACCAGACCCGGGGAGCCCAGCTGGCTGACCACCTCCTGCCCCGCCCTCCTTGGCTCCCAGGACAAAGGTCCCTCCACCAGCTGGACGCGAGGACAGGGCTGTGGGGAGGGGAGTCAGATGAGCCACCTTCAGTCGGCAGGTGCCCCGGGGAAGGAGGGGCACAGCCCCAGGGATCCACAGGGCGGTCAGGAGGGGGCTCTCTCGGCTGCCAGTCTACAGGGCGGGTCTGATGAAAGAAATGCTGACGGGGCCTGGAGACGTGACCACGGCTGCCTCCGAGCGGAAGCAGCAGGAAAGGTGCTGGCTCTCCCACTCGTGCCTTTTACAGGAAGCAACTCAAACAAGCCAGCAACTGCCTGTGCTGAGCGCACAGGACTCCCCGTCCTCGGTGGCAAGACCGAGAGCAGAGGGACCTCAGGAGTCCTCGAGGCCAGGCCGCCCGAGTCCCTGTCCCTCCCGGGAATGGGTCCCTCTCCCTAGTCTTGGGCGACCGTGATGGCCCAGCTCCCCCTGCTGCAGCGGCAGGCACAGCCCACTGAGTCCAGACGTCTGCAGCCGCCCACTCAGTGAGCAAGCAGGGGCTCTGAGTCACTCTGTCACCTTGGATTACGGGGGCGGGGGGGGGGGGCCTTAATAGCTAGGTCTGGGGACTGCTCAGGTCTGATGGAGGTGGCTAGTTAACCGCCTCCCCCCCGCCCCCCAGGTCAACAGCAGGCGTGGCAGCCAAGAGCTACTCGGGCTCCGGGAGGGAGAGCTGTGGGTAAGTCGCACTGAGCCCGTTCACTGGTCCGAGGAAGGAAAAGGTTTATTAAATGAACAAACAGAAAGAAACAAAAATACTAATAACAGTCTTCCTAGACTAATTGCTAATTAGTCTTTATTGCCAGGAAATGGGAAAGCAAACGAGGGCGGCGCATTGGATCCACCTGCTGCCCTGGTGCCGTTGTTCAGCGCTCAGCCCCAGGAGGCAGGAGAGGCCGGCCGTTAGAGAGGGAGAAACCCACGTGAATGGAAGGGTCTCCTCGCCAACACAGGGCCCAGCAGCCCCCGCTCACCGGGCCCTGGGCTCAGACTGTCCGGGGACCTCCGCACAGCACGGCTGTGGCGAGGAAGAGGAAGAGGAGGGACTTCTCCGGATTCGGGCCTAGCTGGGCAGGGCTCTCCCACGGGGCCCGGGGCAGAGCCAGGACAGGGCTCAGGGGCGAGTGGACGTGAGGCAGCGGTGGAGGGAAGGAAATCAGTCAGATGCGCCTGCCTGTCTTATGGGGGATGACCCCTCGCCCCCTCCAGCCCCCGGGTCACACAGAGCTCGCTGACTCGGGCTGCAGGGGCCGGGTCCCCTGCCCGTCTAACCGCCGCTGCCAGAAGATGCCTGGCAAAGTCCAGCCTCTTTTCCAAGTGGTGGTGAGGTGTCACTCGACCACAGGCCGCGCGTGAGGACTCAGAGCTGCAGTTCACTGGAGCTCTGACAAGAGCCGCTGGAAGGTCAGACATCGGCTCCCACAGCTATTCCATCCGTGCCAGCCATTTGCGATTCTTTCTTTCTTTCTTTTATTTTATTTTTTTTTTAAATATATTTTATTGATTTTTTACAGAGAGGAAGGGAGAGAGATAGAGAGTTAGAAACATCGATGAGAGAGAAACATCGATCAGCTGCCTCCTGCACATCCCCCACTGGGGATATGCCCGCAACCAAGGTACATGCCCTTGACCGGAATCGAACCTGGGACCTTTCAGTCCGCAGGCCGACGCTCTATCCACTGAGCCAAACCGGTTTCGGCAATCTTTCTTTTATTTTTTAAGGAGGAGACTTTGATAGTCTCTGTGGTTTTTTGTTTTTAATATATTTTTATTGATTTCAGAGAGGAAGGGAGAGGAAGATACAGAAACATCAATGATGAGAGAATCATTGATCAGCTGCCTCCTGCCCACCCCCTCCTGGGGATCGAGCCCGCAACCCAGGCACGTGCTCTTGACCAGAATCGAAACCGGGACCATTCAGTCCGCAGGCTGACGCTCTATCCACTGAGCCAAACCGACTAGGAAGACGATTCTATTTTTTTTAATTTGTACCAAGTGCGGACCTGGCTGGCTGAACACGTGCAGTCACTGTGCCAGACGGGGAGGTGGGCCCTGCAGCCAGGGGCTGTGCTGGACACTGTGCTCCCCCTGGCCCCACCCCCACGTGGTCTCTGACAGCCACACCAGGCTGGAATCTTCCAGGCGGTGATGTCAGGATGCGGGCAGTTCCCAATTTATCTTGGCTTTGGAACAGCGATAAATTTTACAGCTAAACCTGGTTTCCATCTCCTCTGTAGCAACAAGTATCTTCAAAACAAAAATTTAGAAGCAACACATATTTTTGCTATCTTTGGACATTTTCCTAGGCCTCTGAAGGTTCCAAGCTCCCCGAGGCTGGAGCAACGTGCTGTTTAGATTCTGTGAGCTGTTAGCTCGGCGTGGACTGGGTGACGCCGAGCATGAAAAATCAGCCCCGCAGTGAGCCAGGGACAGGCAGGCCCAGCCTCCCCCAGAGGGCGCGCCATCGCCTTGGCTTCGGGAGCAAAGCCCGACGCCGGTCCAGGCCGCTGCGGGTGGAGGGCCCGCCACCCCAGGCTGCCACCCCACGCGCCAGTGAAAGGCTCCGGTGCCAGCAGGTGAAGGAGACAGACCAAGCCCAGTAGTCTCATTTGCAAACAGGGAGTCCAGCATCTCACCTGGTTGAATGGGAAACCGAGACAAGACAGGACATCGGAACAAGGCATGTGAAAGGGAGAGAAAACCCAGTCCCACTGCTCACGAGGTTTTCTGAACGGAACCCACAGGGTAAGGGCGGATAAACGTGGCCAAACTGTCGTTTCAACCCGCGGCTGAGCATTATCTGATAATAACGCAGCTCTCCACGGCCAGTGCTTTGCAGATCAGGACGACCTCACCAGTAGGTAGGAAATAACATGAACGCAGCAGCCCACAGGATGCCCTAAAACAGGAATGGAGTTTCCTCCCTGATCCGAGGAGACAGAAGACCCTTACAGGACCCAACTGCTGCCGAACCACCGCCCGTCCTGGGCGGGGACGTGCACCTCAACAGCAGGAAAGACGCCCTGGGAACGAAGCAGCACCCACACCCGCTCCTCACACCTGGACCTCCCTGCGTCGCCTGCTCCCTGGGAAGGCGGACCCTGGGCGCTGCTTTCGCTCTGGAACCCATCGGCCAGGGCCTGACTGAGCCTGTCCCCATGGGGCGGAAGCCGTGTCCTGGGCCTGCGGGCGGGATGGGCCCTGCTTCTGGCACCCCGTCCCCCACCACACAGCCTGTCTAGTGTCCAGGGAGCCTACGCGAAGGGCAGAAGGCCCTGCCAGCTGTCCTCTTAGGCAAATACGTCCTTGTAATACCGAACATGTCCTGTCCCAGCACCGCTGGCTGACCACACCGTGCTGGCTAGAGCAGCCGGCAGGGAGGCCAGGAGGCAGGGACTTCCTAGTGTGGCCACGAGACAGAAAACGCGCAGGAGCTGCGACCAGGGCGCCGGCAGGCACTCTGCAATGGAGGCCCCGGAGGCCCTGAGCAAGACAAAGGGACGCCTCTGCAGGTGAGGACGGCAGCTTCTCCAGCCCCGTCCTGCCTCCAGTGCCGCGGACGCTCCTGGCGGCGGAGCACAGCCTGTGGTGGTGACCAGTCAGCCCAAGGCGGTGAGGGGGATGCGGGCCCTGGACCCCAGCCCACTGGGAGCTGGAGGGCGAGGAAGGGGTGAAAGCCCCCGACTTCCCTCTGCCCTGTGAGCCCCGAGTTGGGGACCAAAAACCAAGACCACAACCTACGCTCACTGTTTATATTTCAGGAGGGAGGATCCCCCAAATGGTGTGGCAGAGACCATGAAACTTTCAATTACAAAAAAAAAAAAGTTCTCTTTGACCCAAAGCAAATCCTGGGGGAGGAGAGGTCACGTGTGAGCACCTCGAGTATGTTCTGACGAGCAGCCGGGCGTCTTCCCACCACCATCTGGCTTCTGCAATTCCCTGGGAGCGAGGCGAGGCCCGTCGTGCCCACGGTGGGAGTCCATCTTGTAAGAATGCGCTCAGATCCCGAAGCGATCAACCTCCTCTTCAAGCTGCTCTAGTCGGCGCCAAGTCGGAGCCACACTCAGCCAACGTTCCCCGTTCCCTGTGGGGCGTTTCCATTTCCAAAGGGGTTCAGAGGTTCAGCTACAGCTCAGGCTTAAATCACCTAACATCCCTTGCTTCCTCACACTGCCTTCGTGACTTACTAGTGACGCTATAATAGAAATAAAGAATGACTAAGGACAACGTAAAGGGGCAACGAGAGAAACTGGTTAATATGGTGGCAGCTACAGATGACAGCCTGGGAACTGCAGACACCGTCTGACGTGCTTCTCACCTCGGACACACCCCCCGCCCGGAGTCAGGGTCCACCTGACACGCAGGTCAGGGGCACTTCCCACGGAGAGGCCGGGCCTGGGCTGAGTGGGGCACGTGAAAAAACGGGCACAGTCTCCAACATCTTTGCCTTTTAATATAAGATTTGTTTTCATCATTTCTGACTGTAACACATTTCTTCTAAAAATAGAGCTCTTTGCTTGTTCTGAAACTTAACTTCCACATGGAGGTGAGGGGATGAGGCCGACCGTAACTCTGGGGAGACGCCGCCAACGCGTGCGTCACGGACAGACTTTTCAAAGGGTTCTGGGTGCTCACGGCGAGGAGCCTGCTTCTAACCCACGCACTGAAGGGCGGGACAGAACACCCGAACCCCTTCCGTGCCTGGTGTGAACTCCTCTCCGAACACATACCGGCCGAAGGAAATCAACCACCGCTCACACGGGACCAACGGGCAGTGGCCCCCCAGGAGGCGGACAGAGGGACCTCGCACGTGCCCCAGACCACAGGGTGCCCTTCCCGCACGTGGTTAAGGATTAAGTGCACAGACACACAAGCCACAGGGATGCAGGGCTGAGGGCTCCACCCCCGCCCTGGGCCAGTGCGGACCCGCATCTACCACCATGGAACTCGCTGGGGTTCTCACAAGACGGACGGGTCGGCTCTCCCTGCCCCCAGGAGCCTGGTTAGCTCCTGAACCCAAAGATGCCCTTGATGTAGCCAGTGAGGCCGCTCTTGGTCTTCTGCTCCAGCTTGTCCTCCAGGGGCGGGAAGGCCACGTGGTTGAGGGCCAGGTCGAAGAACAGAGGCTTGCACGGGATGGGCTGGAAGCCGGGCGGGAAGTGCACGAGGTTGGCCTGCTTGGTGACGAGGGAAGGGTCCAGGCAGAATGTCTCAAACCGTTCAACCAGAGGCTGGAAAGCAAGTCCAAGGGAGGGATCGGGGTGAACCACAGACCAGCAGGGGGACTCACTGTGTGGAGCGCCCAGTTCAGGGCCTATAGGTATGACCTCACCTGGTCCCCACTCATCTCCTGTGCCCCCATTTAAAGAGCTGAGGTTAGAGAGGGGCAGGCTGGGACCGGGGTACCTATGGGCCTGTCAGACGCCCAAGTCGGGACTCCCAGTAGGGTTGCTCCTCGCACCACAGTCCCTAAGCTTAGGTGGGACCATCGAGATGACACCTGACAAGCCGTGTACAGGCAGCTTCCAGGTTTCTGAGTAAAAGGGAGGGAGCAGGTATGTCCTTAGGATGAGCGCACATCCCCAGTGAGTCAGGAACCCGCCTTTCACTCCGCGAGGGCCCCCCAGGCTCACCGTGTTGTCCTTGATCTGGGAGGCAGCCTCTGTTTGCTGGGGGTCACTTGCATCTGGAAGGTCACAGGGATTCCGTAAGGACGGGGACGGAGCAGACTCGGTCACAGGCAGCACCCATCACACGTGTGGGCTCTCGTCCCAAGAGCAGAGGCCACCCTGTGGGCGAGTCAGCCCTCTCCCTCCTGGGCCCAGACTCTGCTGAGAAGCCGTGCAGAGCAGACGGGAAAGCCCAGCCCGGTGCCGCCGGCCCGGGAGCCCGCACACTGTACGCGACACGACTAGGCAGAAGGGACAGTACGACAGTCCCTCTAGCTTCTTCCACATAACCGGATGCCTTAATGCACAGAGGCGATGGCGGGGAAAATAAGAATCTTACAGGTTAACCCAGACAACCCCTTCCCTTCCATCCTCACAGCGCAGTGGGGTGGGGGGAGCCGCGGGAGGGGCTGTGGGGGGGGGTGGGGGAGGCTCACCCAGGATGGCTGCCGCCTGCAGCGAGCACTTCTCCGACCGCACCTGCGTGATGAGCTCCTGCACGTCGGGCAGGTCCTGCAACGAACCAGAAACCGCAGTCACGAGCCGGCGGCCGGAGAAGCACCAAACCCCCTGAGCTGGCGATGCCGCTGGTCTCTCCGGGGACTTGAGACTTTTGAGCACTTCTCCCCTTGGGAGACACTAGCCTGGTTCTAGGAACGGAACGCTAAGCCATGGAGTAGGTAATAATGCCTGGGAATAATGCGGCTAATGATAGCATTAATAAATGCTTTATTATGCACCATAAATGCACCTGCCGTCTCACCGGTAGGACGAAAGCACAGAGGGGCCACGTAATGAGCAGCCACACCCCCAGGGGCTGGAAGCTGGGACCCCCCCTGGGCGTCTGGCGGGAGCACACGCCCCTTCTCTTGCCTGGGTCTCTCACTTGGCAGCATTCAGTGACGCTATCCGAGGATCCCACTGAATCCCTCGCGCCTCCAGGCCCAGACACTCCCCACCCCACGGGCACACGAGGTGGGATGGGCGTCTGTAAAACGTTTTCTCTCTCTTGGGAGGAGCCTTCGTGCTGCTCTGCCTCCCTGGGTGACAGCGCACTGCGACGCTGGTCACGCTGGCCACCCCTCCTCCGCCCGCACCGTCTTCCCTCCCAGCTGCTGCCTTTGCTCCGGGACCCCCGGCCCCGCTCTGTCTTCACGGACGGGCCCCGCAGCAGGTCTTGGGGAGGTGACCAAGGCACAAGCGCTCTGAAGGCAGAGACCAGCTTTATGCTGCAGCCCCACGCCGAGGGCGGTGCTGAGCAAACAGCCGGAGTCTGTTAGTACCAGCGCTTTTATTATAAACCTTCGCTCACTTTTCTAAACAGTCTCTGCTCATAAAATACACACGGATCCTCGGATCGGCCGGCGCTTCAGGAATCTGCATCACCACAGTCACGAGCTTAACCAGCCAGCTCTCTTCACATCGGTAAAATAAACCACACCACCCAGCGCTAGGCCCGTGCGCTCGCTTGGACGCGCACCCGTCGCCTGCGGGTCGTGCTGAGATGCAGGTCTCCACGCAGAGGCCGGGGCCTGAGTGCATTCCCAGCGCACGGCCAGGCGCTGCCGCCGCCGGCCCAGGCACACAGTGTGGGAAAGGCTTCGGCACCTGTCCTCAACTTGGCTGCGTGTGAAAATCACTTTAAAAACCCCAGGCTCAACCCAGATCCCTCCCGTTAGAATCAGAATCTCTGGGGGTGCGACCCAGACACCCACTCTTTCCCCAGAGGCAGTAAATCAAGGTCAGTCCTGCAGTGTGGGGGCTGGAGAGGGACGTGACTCCAGACATCCGCTTCTAAAGACCTGCCCAGGCCACTGCCAGGCGCAGCTGAGCCTCAGGTTTACTCCATCCAGAGGAATGGCTTCCCTTCTGCGGACCTGGTCCTCCTCAGGCCCGGAGCTCGGCCCTCAGTGACCCGGCCTCCTCGGCCCGCAGCTCCCATGGCTGACCGGGCAGGCCCACCCCAAGCACAGGCAGCCCCTGGAGACTCACCTTCAGGCTGCTCCTGAAGGCCCCGGCATCGGAACTCACTTCATCTGCGTATTTCAGGACACGGTCATACAGGACAAGGGCTTCGCTCCACTTCTTCACCAGCACGTAGGACTGAGCGATGAAGAAACACCTGCAGGGCGGGAAAGGCACAGGCTGCTGGAGCACAGCTTCCCACCGGCAGGCCTTTCCTTGAGTTTAGGCTGAACTTAAACTTTTAAAATTGATTTGAGGGAGAGGGAAAGGAAGGGGGGAGAGGGAGAGGGAGGAAGACAGAAACATTGATTTGCTGTTGCATTTATTTATACATTCACTGGTGGTTGATTCTTGTATGTGCCCTGACAGGAGATCAAACCCACAACCATGGCCGATCATGACGAGGCTCTAACCAACTGAGCTGCCCGGCAGGGCTCAATGTTCAATTTGGAAACAGGTTTCTTCACCTCAGGACCGCTGCCTGGGAGACCCCACGTTCTCACTGTCCAGGTCTGCGGGGCTGACTGCACCTTCCCCGCCAGGGAAGGCCCAATGTAAACCCCAGCCAGCACCACTCATCTCTGCTCATCTGTTTCAGAAACCAAGTCCAAAATCCCCTTCCTCATGGGAACCAGTCTACCGGGACCAGAGCCTGAGGCTGCCGGCCTGACAGGACGAAGGGTTCCCGGGGCCAGGAGGGGCACCCTGGGGAGTCAGAGTGCGGGGGTGTGAGGGCCAGAAAAAGAAGGGCTCCAGGTGGCCATTTTGTCCAGACCCCCTCTTGCTACAGAGCCCGCATCCAAGTTCAAATAACACAAGTCGTTTAGGAAAGCGAGAAGCCCGCCTTCCCCCAGCTTCAGCGCAGGCTCTGCCTGGTGCTAACTGACCCTTTCCCGGCACCGTCCCTTTTCTTTTTTTTTTTTTTTTTTTTTTTTTATATATTTTATTGATTTTTTTACAGAGAGGAAGGGAGAGAGATAGAGAGTCAGAAACATCGATGAGAGAGAAACATCGATCAGCTGCCTCCTGCACATCTCCTACTGGGGATGTGCCCGCAACCCAGGTACATGCCCTTGACCGGAATCGAACCTGGGACCCTTCAGTCCGCAGGCCGACGCTCTATCCACTGAGCCAAACCGGTTTCGGCGGCACCGTCCCTTTTCCACGGGAGGAGGGAGAGGGGGGGAAGACGGTTAGTATGTGCTCTCTGGCTGCCCTGAATCACCTAAGAGCAAACAAGGACCCTGGGAACCGCCAGCCACACCTGAGACTTCGCTTGAACACGCTGGCTGCTGGCCTCTGATCACGGGCAGGTTACCCGCAGCCAGCGCCCAATCTCCCGGGCAGAGGCCCGCCCGTCCTTACCTGTAGGCCTTGTACACCAGGGTCCGGAGGCCTATCTCTTTCTGGAAGGCTCTGTCGTCCTCTAAGCCCGGGAGCTGGAGCAGCTCCACCAGATTCTGCACGAGAAGCACAAAGAAAGCTCATGAGGAGGTGGCTGCGGACCAATAGACCGGCAAAGTGAAATGAAAGCCTGGGCTTCAATCAAGGGGGAGTCTGAGTCCAGTGACCTGGCAGCAGCCACACCTGCGTCACCTCCATCGTCTCTGACACCGAGGGCCACCTGCCCTGTCCGACTCAGTGCAGACCGACCCCGAGAGCCTTCTCGGAGCAGCTCAGGCAGAGGGGACGGCTCTGCCCTGCACCTTCCTTCCAGAGCGGCCACTCGTCTGGTGTCCACACGGACGCCTGTGTGTGTGAATGTCTCATCATGTTGCTCCCTGGCAAGCTCCCAGGGGCCGCGACTGTGTGGCCTTGGTCTCAGGACGCGCCACAGCACATGGGCGAGGATCACACGCAGGCGAAGTGCTCAGTGACCCCTTGGGCTCCCTGTCTTTGCACATTAACACGTTTAAGCATCAGGGTCACAGCCTTGGCCGGGTGGCTCTGCTGAGTGGAGCCTTTGTCCCCAACACCAAAAGGTGGCGGGTTCAATTCCCGGTTGGGGCACAAGCGGGAGGCGGATGATAGCTGTTTCTCTCTCACATTGATGCTTCTCTCTCTCTACACCCCCTTCCTCTCTCGAAAATCAATTTTTAAAAATAGTAAAACAATAAATAAATACTGGGGGCACAGTCACTGAAGTGGTACAACAAGACCTCTCGCTCCTGTCTTTTACCAAGAGGCTCACGGCTGCTGGCTGTCACCACCCTTCCACCATGTACAGCGAAGGCACTGGGTGTCCAGCCATGCCCAGGCCATGCCGTGCCCCCGTCCTCCAGGTCACCTGCAGAATGATGTCGTAGAGCCGGATCAGGTCCTGGGGCCGGGCTGAGCGCTTGCTGTCATCCTCGGGCTGCGGCTGCAGCAGGGCCCTCTGCAGCCCTTTCGCCATGTTCTCGTTGCGCTTGATGGCGGTGGACAGCTTGATGTACGTCAGGTAGCTGGAATGCAGCACATGGCAGCTCAGGTTACGCCCAGGACGCTGACGTTCTGAGAAGAACCTCAGGTCGGGGGACCTGGGGGAAGCGTGGGGGGAGGGCCTGTCCTCAGCCCTCAGTGCCGGCTGCCGCTCAGGGGCAGACATGCAGGGGAGCTGAGACCACTTGACAGAATGTCTATTAGTCTCAGTTACGGCTTGTTTCTTCCTTTAAGGAGCGCAGAACTACCAGTCCCAGAGGCGTCCTCACGAAGACCACGGAGAGCAAGCCCGTTCCTGGACCAGGACTGGCTCACGCCTGGCCCACACGCACACTGCAGCTAGCATGTCAACGAGGCGTGCGGCCCGCCGGCTGCGGGTGTGACGTGCTCCACTACAGGGAGGCATGTTTCCGTGACGGCTTCCCGCAGAGAGTGAGGACGTCGCTCCGGGTGGCTGTGCAGGTGGCATGTCCCAGAGACTGTGCCTGGGGCCTGCTCACTTTAACTCAACCACCCGGTGAGGCCCTTTAATATCTGGGGTTTACAGTAGCCATTCAGAAACCTGGTCAGAAGTGTTCAGGCCTCGAGGTTCCCATCCTCCTCCGGCAGAAGCCAGGAGGCATCCTGGGAGAGGACACCAGAGGCCTGGGCCGGGGCACAGGCACGGCTGCGTCAAGGACTCCGTCATGAGCCGAAACCGGTTTGGCTCAGTGGATAGAGCGTCGGCCTGCGGACTGAAGGGTCCCAGGTTCGATTCCGGTCAGGGGCATGTATCTTGGCTGCGGGCACATCCCTAGTAGGAGATGTGCAGGAGGCAGCTGATCAATGTTTCTCTCTCATCGATGTTTCTAACTCTCTGTCTCTCTCCCTTCCTCTCTGTAAAGGATCAATAAAATATATTTAAAAAAAAAATATATATATATATATATATATTTTATTGATTTTTTTACAGAGAGGAAGGGAGAGAGACAGAGAGTTAGAAACATCGATGAGAGAGAAATATCGATCAGCTGCCTCCCGCACATCTCCCACCGGGGATATGCCCACAACCCAGGCACATGCCCCCGACCGGAATCGAACCTGGGACCCTTCAGTCTGCAGGCCGACGCTCTATCCACTGAGCCAAACCGGTCTCGGCAATAAAATATATTTAAAAAAAAAAAAAAAAAAAAAAGGACTCCGTCATGAACCAGGGACCAAAGGCCTGTCAGTCTGAGTCTGACCGGCCTCCTCGCCTCCTCCACCCACTCCAGCTTCCGGAACAAGAGCAGCCAGGGATGTTCTGGGGATCCGACCTGCCCAAGACAAAACCCTACAAGACTGGAGCCGGGTCCACGGTGGAAGGACAGAGCCAGAACGCCTGCCTGCAGCGAAGCCCAAAGCTGACGAGCCCCGTGCAGCACGCAGAGCTGCCACCAGACAACCACACGCTTCACAGGGGGGGCGAATCAGACATTTAAACTCTAACAAGACAGAAGAGGTCAAAACCAAGAGGGAAAACAAGCAACGTAGAAGAACCTGACTTTGCAGGGAGCAGGAAAACCTAAAAACATGATTATTAATAACCTCCGAGAGACAGAGGAGACTTCCTGATCACAAAATTGGAATGAGACACTGACTTTTAAAAACAACATTCAGAGAACACAATCAGCCCTTAGAAATGACATGAGAGCAGAAGTGAGAAGCCACACAGGAGTCGGAGGGGAGGGAAGTATCCTCACTTCCAGGGTGAGGAGGGAAACAACACACACAGATCATACTGCTCTCGTTCCAACGATGCATTCACAGCGCTTGCAAGCAAACATCACAGCTCACCTGTGCAGGTACTGAAGGTTAGAGACCTTCCCCGACTCCCCGTCCAGGCTGAAGTCTCGCTGTTTCTGCAGAAAGTGAAAGAGGCACAGATCACACAGCGGGCCTTCCCCTGGGCTCTGGCACCTCATGCCATGCGTGGCCCCCGCGCCCCGGGAGGCTCCTCAAACAGCGGCTCTACTGGCCGTGGGCTCGGCGACAGGGTCACTCAGAGGCCACTGGCACCTGCAGACAGGACGTGAGTGGGAGGAGAGAGTTCAGGGTAAAGCCAGCAGGACTTCCTCCCCCGAGCCAGACCCCGGCACTAGCGCAGGGCAGACAGCCCATGGCACGGCTCCAGTTAGGGTCTGGGCCTTCGACCCGAGCTGGACCCCCTGTGCTGTCCGCGCCTGCCCTGTGTGCTTGGCTGAGCAATGACCCCAAAGGTGTCCATCCCAACTCCGGACCCTGTGAAGGGTTCTCTCACATGGCGGGAGAGGCATGCAGAGGTGGTGAAGGTAAGAGCTTTTTGATTAGCCTAGAATATCGGGGCTCCAATGCAATCCAGGCTCCTTATAAGCGGGAGGCAGGGGAGTTGGTGATACAGTGAGACGGAGGCAGAGGTCAGAGAGAGCTTTGAAGATGGAGGAAGGGACCACGAGCCGAGGAATGCAGGTGGCTTCTAGAAGCCAGGAAATGCATTCTCTGGAAAACTAGAAGTGAGTTCTCCCCTAGGAGCCTCCGAGCTTCCAAAAGGAACCCATTTAGACTTCCAGCTTCCAGAACTGTTAAGATAACAAATCTGTGTGCTGAAAGCCGCCAAGTGTGAGTTAATGCTACAGCAGCAATGGGGCACGAATGCACCTAGGTGTCCCCATATTCCTATCTGGGAGGTGTCCCTCGACTGCTGTGAATTCCAGGTGAAGAAGGAGGCTGGGGCTCTGTATGTACCTGTTAAGTGCATGAAGGGAAGGGCAAAAGCAGCTTCATGGGAAAGGGAGACAGGTGGCTACAGCCTAACACATACTTATTGAACATTTTATACCCAACATACTGTGACATATGCGGAAGAAAATATATTGTTGCTTTTACGATGCTTACAATCTTGAGGAAAACAAAAAGGTAAATATAAAACAATACACCAAATGTTAAATGGCAATTCTTGATGAACTATCGGACATTTAGATACGTAGACAATGGAGAGGTCTTTGAGAGCGAGGGGGGTGCAGCCGGCTTCCCAGAGGCGGCGAGCTGTGGTCTGGCCCTGCAAACAGGCGTGTGTGCAGTGTGAGAAGGGAGCGAAGGATGAGCAGGTGGAGGAGGGGCAGGAGCAGAGGGGAAGGCGTGCACGAGGTGGGAGGGGATGTGAAGGCGACGGTGAGCAGACAGCGGAGGCAGAGGGCTCCGAGGGAAGCAGCACAGTTCCGGGCTGGGCAGAGGCTGGGACCCGTGGCGGGGAAGGCTCTACACCAGCTCAGGGAGTCGGCACTGTGCCTGCGGGGCCACGGTCTCTAAAGTGCGGTGCACACAACCTGAAGAGCGTGGGTCTAAGGAGAAATCTAGATCTTCTTTTTCTAATTAAAAAAAAAATTTGCCGAAACCGGTTTGGCTCAGTGGATAGAGCGTCGGCCTGCGGACTGAAAGGTCCCAGGTTCGATTCCGGTCAAGGGCATGTACCTGGGTTGCGGGCACATCCCCAGTGGGAGATGTGCAGGAGGCAGCTGATCGATGTTTCTCTCTCATTGATGTTTCTAACTTTCTATCTCTCTCACTTCCTCTCTGTGAAATATCAATAAAATATATTTTTAAAAAAATTTAATGCATCTTATATATTACAAATCAGTTGACTAATAAGGTATGTAATTTACAAATGAACACATCAGAGGTAAATGCTCCATGTGACTTATGGGCGGCCACCAGCATAAACATTTGGAGCCCCTGCTCTAGCCCGAGAGGAATCGCGGCACTGATTAGAAACAGGGGCGGCGGACCAGCGGCGAGAGAACTGCCCAGGGAGAGGAAGCAGAGTGTCTGGTGACGGGAAGGAAGAGGCACAATGGCTGTGAGGTTTCCCAGACGCTGAACGAGCCACAGTGGTTTTATTAAAAAAGGGCGCGCTGGAGAGATGAACTGGAGCAAAGGCCTAGCAGGTGACAGAGGAAACCATGAGGAGAAGCAGGAGGGGGAACTCCTCGGCCTGATGGAGCCCAGAGGCTTCTGTCAGCCGAGCTCCCCCCAGAACAACAGTGGCTGAGAGTCAATGCACTCAGTCCCCCGGGACCCCACCTGGGCATGGGCCCCAGAGGAGGAGGAGGACCCCAGCCCAGAGCAAGAGCCCGCCCTCCGCTGCTGGTCCTACCTGGTCCGGCTTCAGCTCTTCCCGCACGGCCTGGATGGCATCCCGACACTCGCTGAGCATGGATTCAAACAGGCGCTCCTTGGTCTCTTCGCTCTCGGCCTGAACAAAGGCAGAACGAGGCACTGACTCTCCTCTGAGGAAGCACAGTGTTCTGATGGGGCGGGGGGGGGGGGGTAACAGTGCTTCGATTCCCCCCCTTTTACACCCAATAAAAAGTGCCCCAACCAGAGAGCTTTCAGCTGTCACTACCCCGCACCACGTCAGATCTTTCTGGGAGTCGTCGTCACTCTTCAGGTGGAAAAGGAATTCTATGTATAGACAGTGCGCGTACTGAGCAGCACCCGTCCAACCACCTGGAACTGTCCGTCAGGCAACGGATGCTTCAAACTGTTTCCGATCACAGAACCTCTGCCGCTCCCCTCCAACGCGCCCCTCCGCTCAGCCTGCACCGGCCTCCCTGGGGGCCTTACGGACCAGATCTGGGCGCTGCTCCTTCACACTGAAGCAGGCCAGAGGTTTCTTTCCCTTTTTCCTTCCAGAACAAACGGCCTTGAACCCCCCGGGGCGCCAGCAGAATTACCCTCCGAACGTAACCAACAGACGTGCTGACGCTGGGCTGCGTTTAGTGCGAGCAAGTGGGTAACTGTTCTGAGCGACACCGATCAGACATGGTTTCTCTGGCACTTCACACAGGTTCTCAGCACCGAAGGGCCGCCCTCAGACAGTCCACACGGCTCTGCCGAGAGCCTTTTCGGGCCGACGAGGTGGACAAGCCTGGGACAAGCCTGCTCCCCGTGACCGTCTCTGCACAGCACAGGGCCTCACCCACCGCTCGCCAGCTGGGGAAAGCGAGGGTGACTCATTAACTGCATGAATACCTGCCACACCGCATCACTGTCCTAAAGAATCCGACTGAGCAGGTGGGAACGGGCGAAAGGCAGAAAGGAGGCGACCTGTGTTACTGGCAGACCCACTGTGACACGAAAACATCAGCATTCCATTATCATGTTTGATTTCCACAGAAACTAACAGCCGACTGACCGCTAAGGAAGCCCAGAAGAAAAGCCGGGACTGCCCACTCCTGTAAGAGATGGTTGGGAGGGGCTGAAAGAAAAATCTTTTCTTCTCTTAAGAGCGCTTGTTTTTCCTGGTTTTCAGTGTGGAAAAAACTTCCCTGTGAGTTACCCAACATAAATCAACATACTTTCTATTTATAAGTCACTTGACTCCCCTGTTGTTCCTGACTGAGGAACCATCGGGGACAGTCCTTCTATAAATCCACACAGGCCAGCACGGCCACCCGCCACCCGCCGGGACCGAGAGCGGCCTGTCCATGGACGCCAGCCAGGACGCAAACGCCCGCACGCCGTCCGTGCGCAGGTGTAGCCACCGGTGACTACTGCACCCCTGAGGTTGTCATCAACTTCAACTGAGCCACGGGTCCGGCGGCCGGTCCGCACAGCGGGCTCTGGAGAAACACTGCATACAAAGCTCTCGCCAGCACCTCGGGTGACGGTCTCTTTGTAACCATTTAATCCAACTTGCTGGCCAGTTCTCTAAGTAAAACTCCTGTGGAATGGGGCAGCCGTACAATCGTTTAATTGGAATAAGATTTGTGAATAGCCGAAGCCGGTTTGGCTCAGTGGATGGAGCATCGGCCTGTGGACTGCGGGGTCCCAGGTTCGATTCCGGTCGAGGGCATGTACCTGGGTTGCGGGCACATCCCCAGTGGGGGGTGTGCAGGAGGCAGCTGATCGATGTTTCTCTCTCATCAATGTTTCTAACTAGCTCTCGCCCTTCCTCTCTGTAAAAAATCAATAAAATATATTTTTTTTAAAAAAAAGATTTGTGAATAGACTTGGCAGCAACCACACCGAGCAGAGCCGCCTCCTCAGCAGCGGGGTGAGCTCCCGCTCTAGTCCGATACCAGGCAGCCCAGCAATTACGCCACCAACACCCTTTTAAAGACGGGCAGGGTTCGTGGTTGGGACAATGGGTGTGTAAGTCAGAAAAGGGTCACCTTCGTTTTACCGGCTGCACAGGCTCCGTCGCCCTCCTGCAGGGAGGGTCACAGAGAAAATGAAAACACCGCTGAGCCTCTTCACTGCACGGGTCCCCTCCACGCCCTGGGGAGGCGGCACCTCTGCAGCAGGTGCTGAGCAGAGCGAGGCGCCCCCTGGGACTGTTAGGAAGGGGAGAGCCGATCTGAGGGGAGGACGCCGGTCAGCTGGGCACAGTGACCAGAGACCACTCCTCTGGGCGGGCAAACGTCTCCGAACAGGAGGCTTTCAGCACGTTTCATTTTTACACTTTTATTCCATGAACCTGTCTTGGAGGCTAAGGTCATCTGAGAGGACAAAGGAACAAGAAAGGCCTCTCTGCACGGAGAGCGGGGTCCTCAGAACGCACACGCAGACCTCCCAAGTCTGCGGCTGACCCAGCAGGTGCTCCGGACACGTGGCAACTCCCTGCCTAGGAACGAGGTGGGCCTGCGACCCGGAGCAACCTCAGGCCCAGGAGGGCGTTTCTCACTAGCCCTTGTGCATATATTCCAGAGCAACTTCAAACGTCCCAGGATGTGGCTGGAGGTCACCACTCCAGGCTCACTGGTACAGAGCAAAACCGGCTGCTGTACGTCCTGAACTAGTGACATCCCCACCCCCAACCCCCCCCCCCCCCCCCCCGCTATTAAAAACAGACCGTTTTCACTTGCCTACAAAAATTGCTGGAAGGTGGTGGTGTGACTAAGAGACAAACAAGGCAAGTCTGACCACATTCCCCACCACACCCAGGGGAGAACCAGGGGACGGAACCACACCTCACCCGGCCCACTGAGGTTAGAGAAAACCAGGGATAGCTGGTAAAGGGGGATTTTAAAAGAGCAGAATCAATGGTCTCCTTTCCCCTCAAACACTAAAATATTAACCGAGATGAAGAGCCCTCACCTCCAAGGTGTAAAATGTCCTCACTTGGTCTAGTTTAGCCAAAGCTGAATTATTATAACCACAGCTGAGAGCCATCCAACCTGAAGCTGTGTCAGACCTGCCCTCCCTCCCAAAGAGCTGCCTCACGATCGACCACAGGGACAAGTCCGCGGTGACCATGTGATGGGAGCCCAATAGGAGGACATTACTAAGTGAGAGAACATGGAAGGCGTGAAGACGTAAAGCTTGGCTGAGACTCAGGATTTTGCAACTGGATTTTGGCAGCGGATTCACTCTCAGCTCCAGTCTTTTCAGTCCAATGTCTCGTCTCCCTGAGTTATTTCTTCCTCCCATGCTTCTCAGTACGCTGCTGTTTCAGTACTCAAGTCCTAAAAGCCTTGCCAAGCAAGTGGAGAACGGGGACCTCTGAATCCTGCATCCCAGGTCCTGAGGGTGGCAAACGCCAGTGTCGGGTAGGTCAGGAGTCACCGAGGTGAAGAGCCCTCACCTCCAAGGTGTAAAATGTCCTCATTTGGTCTAGTTTAGCCGAAGCTGAATTATTATACAAATAAGGCAAAAGGCCTCCCCAACTACAGGTTTTCATCTCTAATTATGTGTAAAAAACAGGAGAAAGATAAGTTCTCCCACGTGGGAGACCTGCCCCCCACTAACCGGCTGCATGGAGACGATGCCTTTGCCAAGAAGCTGGGTTCACCCCCGGCTGTGCCTACTCGAGCCCTTCCCAGGCCCAGGATGCTGCTGTGGACGCTGAGTGACATCCATCAGCCACTCACCAAAGCCAAGGACACGGTCCTGTTCCCAGCCCCCTTGACTCTAACAGGACATGTCGGAAAGGCCAAGGAACATGAGGGGAGCCAAAGGGCCTGGATTGAAAGGCCAGGCTCCCCTCTATCTGTGGTTGGAAGTGACACAGCTCTGAGGCCCGCTTCCCATCTGTAAAACGAGCGTTGCCCACCCTGTGGGGCTGAAGACAAACAGGCAGGAGCACTCAGCAGTGTATCCGGGACAGTAAGGAAGACGACCACCCTCCTCTGCTCCCCCTGTGGGGTCTCTGTCCAGGTGACCACCAGGCATTTTTTTAAGTTTTATGAAATGATTGATAAGAACATGAAAAATCTTTATAAAATGTGAATAAACAGGATATAAAATCAGATCTCAGTGTAATTCCAACAAGTAAAAAGTACACCTCATGAATACAAGGAAGACCTGTACGCCGGTTTCCTTTTTATTATAGTGAAATATCAACGGAAGTGAGTGGAACGTGAGACAGATCAATCTCTTTAAAACATCATTTATATTTTCTAAACTTGAAGCTAAATAATTTTTAAAACTTAATAAATGTTAGCTTTTCTTGTCCTTTATCTGATATATGTCTGTGGCCAGTCCTAGGAGCCCCCCTTGAATTTGCCCTGTGGGCCTCCCCCACCCCATTCTAGCCAGAACTCCTGCCTGGCTGTCACCGGGCAGTTCTTTTCTTCCCGCATGTGTCACTTTAAAACAAAACCATTAACCCGATCACATAGGCTAAACGGCGGCTGCTACCAGAGCCCTAGTCCAGAAGGGATACTGCCACACTCCGGTGCCAGGAAATGCTCTCCAAGTGTTTCTCAGTCTCCTCGTTTAAGGGGAAACGTCATAGCACTGTCCTAGTCTTCTGTCCTTTAGCAAATAAAGGAAAACTCAGGCAACACGCAGCGCAGAGGCACAAAGAAACTCCACCACTGAAAGCCGCCCTCAAGTCAAAGCAGCTTTTGGAGCAAGTCACTGGGAAGGCTGGAGGCTTAAAGCAGCCCGTGGGAACAACTGACACAGCGCCCGGCATGCAAGTCACGCGGGCTCCCAGCTGTGGGGCGTCTCAGGAAAGGAACATCAGGGCCCTGGGAGGTGGCAGACGGGCTGAGCGGCCTGGCTTTTCTTTTTAAAGATGCTCTTCGCTGCATACGGAGGAGGAGGTCCAAAAAGTGCCTAATCGCTTGTGCAAACCAAGAGCCCAGGATCTCATCTCCTGAAACTCACTTGGTTGTTTACACCCACAAACAGGCCACAATTATGTCAGCCAGCAGCCCTGCATGAGTATTACACAGACCGCACATCAACAAGATATTCTGGTTTAGCGAGGCTCTCCTTAGAAAGCCCGGGAACAGGAGGCTGCCCTTCAGGCTGGAAGGCTAGGTGAGCGGTCAGAGAGAGGAAAACGACAGTGAAGCCGCTGCTCCACCTGCTGGGCCCAAAGCCACCCCTACCTGCGGCCGCCTCTCCCCTGCTCCCAGGTGTATGCTGACGGCTGCCGCCATCAATGCCTTTGCCCTTTACACATAATATCTCCTCTATAAACTTAGCTTTTTTTTTTTAATATATTTTTATTGATTTTTTACAGAGAGGAAGGGAGAGAGATAGAGAGTCAGAAACATCGATGAGAGAGAAACATCGACCAGCTGCCTCCTGCACACCTCCCACTGGGGATGTGCCTGCAACCAAGGCACATGCCCTTGACCAGAATCGGACCTGGGACCTTTCAGTCCGCAGGCCGACACTCTATCCACTGCGCCAAACCAGTCTTGGCATATAAACTTAGCTTTTAAAATAATTTTATTCAAGAGGGTTCATCTTGAGACCGTTATCAAATACCCAACAGCATTAAGATAAGTTTTTGTAATAGATACAGAGGCAGAGAAGCATCGAACAGACTGTCAAACTACAGCGGAAAGGCTGGGGAGGGTTGGCAGGGAGTTAAGAGATCAACCGAAGGACTTGTATGCATGCATATAAGCATAACCAATGGACGCAAGACACTGGGAGAGGGGTGAGGGCATGGGCCGGGGGGTAGGGGAGGCCAGGGGAAGGTCAATTGGGGAAAAAAAGAGACATGTACTATTTGTAATACTTTAAACAATAATAATAATAACAAAGATAAGCTTTTGTTTGGTGACTTTAAACACACACACACACCTCTTCAGAAACATACAGGAGAGAGGAGGGTGCTCCCTACCTGAGCGATGGCCGCCTCGTTGTCAGCCAATCCCAGTAAAAAGATCCGCACTTTGTCGATCTTGACCGGGACCACTCTCCCCCTCCATTCCACTTCGCTCATGGTGGCTGCCTGTTTGGCTCGAGTCTGAGTGATCAATGCCTAGAAAGTAGCATCAGAAAGTTAAAGCTTTAACGATGGATATGAGTGACCAAGGGAAATAAAGAGAAATCAGTCTGTGTCTCTTTCTATAGCCAACATATTATACCTTATAGAGTACACACAAATTTATATCTGAATTCCTCCTGGGATAATGTATCTCGGCGTACAGAAACTCAAATATTAAAAAGACATCACAGAAGGTTAAAAAGACCATCACTGAGTTCTGATAAGGGGGTTAAGGAGGAAAGCATATCTGTCATACACCACAAGCAGAAATGTAAATTAGTAGAAACGTAAAATATTTATCAATATGTATCAAAAGCTTCTAAAATATTTCATTACACTTTAGAAATTTATCCTAAGGAAATAATTAAGAATACGGACATAGCTATTCATGGTAATACTGTTTAACACTTAGTAACACTGAAGTGGTCAAATAAAACAGGCCTAAGGGAGTACCAGGTGGCCATCAAAAGATGATGTGGAAGGTATTTACGGAAGGGGAAAACCACATGTGACATACTGTAAAAGAATGTTACTAAACTGCACACTGAGATCCCATTTTTAAAACATATGCCTTTTTCTGACACATACAAAAGTCTGTGTGTGGTCACGCACGTGACCTTGTTTCCCCCATCTTTTGTATTTCCTACTTTGTCTATGAGCCTGTATTGCTTAGAAAATAAATGTAACAGGCAAAGAACTTCAATACTTAAAAATATTAGATGAAAAGTGTTTTGCTTAAAAAAGATAGAAATATGCATATACTCATAGCAATTACATTGGGTGATGGGATTATGGATTGCTTTTTTTCTGGACTTTTTAAAACCAAAGACTTTTCACAAAAAACGTACACACTGGATTACCTCCAATTTTTCGGCCAGGAGCCCCTCGGTGCCCCCAGACCTGAGTCTCATCTGCATGAGTTCACTGATCGCTGACTGGTCCCCTGAGAACGAGAGGAAAACGGTGAAGGGAGTGGTCTGTTCTCTCCAAAACCACGAGGTTCAGCTCCCACAGGAAGGCGCGCGCCCTGCGCCAGCGCGTGCAGTGACTCCAGTCCCTGCCCGGAGCTGGTGGGGCTCAGGAGACGCAGGGTGGAAGCCCAGCAAGGCACGGCCTCCTGCGATTCTGAGCTGCCCTGACTGAGAGTCCCACCTTTTCGGAGACGGACCACCCGCCCCCCAGGGCTTGCCGCAGCCCCGCACCGATGTTGTAGGCACAGTAGCGGATGTTGGGCGAGATCTCCTCCACGCGCTGGTTGTACAGCACGGCCTGCTCCTCTGTGAAAGCGCTGGCGAGCTTCTCGTAGATAGTTCTGCGAGGAAAGAGCACCAGTCTCACAGCAGCCTCATTTTAACACAGTGAGCGCACAAGCAACACGCTGGCTAAAACAGGGCGCAGCACTCTGAGGCCTTCTCCCGCTACCAGAACGGGCACGTTCTGAGAGTGAACGAGAATAAGGAACATTTCTGAAAGGAAGAGAAACAAGGAACTGTACCAACTTGCACAGAAACAACCGTCACCTGATCTGCAGCTCGAGGCAGGGGACGACCTAGAGTGAAACTGGCCAGAGCCTCGGAGCGGAGGACTTACTTGCATTTGTTAAAAGCCTCGATGGCAGCCTTCCACTCCTGATGCTCAAACCGCAGCATCCCTGCGAGGTACGCCGTGTAAGCCTGGAGGCGGCAGGGAGAGAAGCTGCTTCAGCCCCGAGCAGCAGGGTAAGAGCTCGGCCTCCGCTATGTCCTGCCACCTTGGGCTTCCAGAGTACAGATATCCAGGCTGACTTTAAAGGAGAACAGCTTCTCACTAATCCAATGAGATACACAGGGAATTTGTTGATTCATTTACTTCCCAGGAGAGAACTTCAAAATAAAGGAACTGGTTGTCTCCATTTTACTTAAAACCAGCTTCTGGGCTATCACGTAAGTATCAAAAGGTGAATGTAAACTTGCAATATCCATCTCTTTTAAATAAATGCATTTTAAAAAATTACTATTTTGTGAACACTTCCAAATAGAAGATGAAAAGTTTCCATTTACATATCAAAAGAAACATGAGCTTTCTTTCAAAGTGAGGGCCAATTATTAAAAATGAAAAAGCTCACAAACAAGAGCTGCCGCCCTGGCGGGGTGGCTCAGGTGGCTGGGGCATCATCCCATGCACCAAAGGCTGCAGGTGTGGGTCCCCGTCAGGGCACAGACCCAGGTTGTGGTTTGATCCCCGGTCAGGACGTATATGGGAAGCAACCGATCGCTTTCACATGTTTCTCTCTCTTCTGCGCCCCCTTCCTCTCTCTCTAAAACCCATAAACATATCCTCAGGAGAGGACTAAAAAGAGATACCAACTTCACCTTGAACAGCCAAAACCAGTTTTGCTCCTCTCCTGACTATCCATGGGAACCCAAGGAACCCTGTTCTGTGGACCTGCGTTCTGTGGAGTCAAGTCTCCCGTCTGCACAATAAAGCAGAGCTGAGGCTAAGACCCTGACCTGAGCCTCCAACTTGGTCTTGGCATCCACGCGATTGCTCTCACACAAGCGCTCCAACTCCTCTGCATGCTTCACGGCTTTGCGGAGGCGAGACAACAAGTGGAACCGTTTTCGGGGTTCAGTGTTGGCTTCCTGTTTGAGCTGCATGGCGTAGCTCCAGGCTCTCTCAGCATCCATCAGAACCAGCAGCAAATACCTAAACCAGAGACAGGAGCAGCGAGCTGAACAGACAAGGCCAGGAGCAGACTCAGGCGTTCTCCGAGGCACAGCCTGCGGCCTCGCACCCGCTCCCGCGCTCCCCGGCTCTCCTCCCGACTACTCTTCTCACAGCATCAGCCATGACTTCAAAATCCGCACCTTGGACGGAGGCTCCCCTGACTCAGGCTCCTCCTCGGGTTTCTTTTTTTTTTTTCTTTTTCTAAATATATTTTTATTGATTTCAGGGTGGAAGAGAGAGGGAGAGATAGAAACATCAATGATGAGAATCATTGATCGGCTGCCTCCTTCATGCCCCCTACTGGGGATGGAGCCCACAACCTGGGCACGTGTCCTTGACCGGAATCGAACCCGGGACCCTTCAGTCCGCAGGCCGACGCTCTATCCACTGAGCCAAACCAGCCAGGACCACCTCAGGTTTCTAACCAACACCAGATGCTTCTTCTTTTTTTTTTTTTTTTTAATATATTTTATTGATTTCTTACAGAGAGGAAGGGAGAGGGATAGAGAGTTAGAAACATCGATGAGAGAGAAACATCAATCAGCTGCCGCCTGCACACCTCTTACTGGGGATGTGCCCGCAACCAAGGTACATGCCCTTGACCCGAATCGAACCTGGGACCTTTCAGTCCACAGGCCGACACTCTATCCACTGAGCCAAACCGGTTAGGGCAACACCAGATACTTCTTATTGAAAAGCCTGCTCCCACCTCAATGGCAAACTTAGACTGACCCCCCCCCCCCCAAATTTCAGCAAACAGAGGCTGTCCAAGCACACAGTCTGGCCTCACCTTTGAATCCACACCTCTCTTGTCCCACCCAGTTAGAAACCAGAGCCTAGGAGGCGATACATCGAGCCCGGTGGGTGTGGCTCAGTGGACTGACATCATCCCATTCACAGGAAACTTCTTTGTAAAGGGCCCAATATTTTAGCCTCTGTAGACCATATGGTCTCTGTCACAATTACTCTGTTATGGTAGTACAAAGCAGCTGGGAACAATACTGAGCGAATGATGTGGCTGTGTTCCAGTAAAACTTTATTTATAAGGACAGGAGGACCAATCTGGCACACAGGCTGCAGCCTGAGGAACTGACCTGAGGCCTCCAGCACCTGTGCCTGGCAGGTTCCTCCTCAGCAGCATGACGCAGGGTGCATGCAGCACTGACACACCGGGCGCATCTGTAGTAACGTGTGTGCGGCCAGATTCCATCTGAGATCTACTGACTGAAGCAAGCACTTCAAGACACTAAGTTTGCATTCCAGAAGCCTTTCCCAGCACTGATTAGATTTTAATCACCGACTTTAACGTTACCATCCACCACAGTTTTTGAACAAGTTCTTGAACCTTATTACAATACAGAAATAGTAAAAACGCCCACTCCACATGAGCCCTCGCTGGTTTGGCTCAGTGGAAGAGCGTTGGCCTGCGGGCTGAAGGGTCCCAGGTTCGATTCCGGTCAAGGGCGCGTGCCCGGGTTGTGGGCTCAGTCCCTAGTAGGGGGCACGCAGGAGGCAGCCGATCAACGGTTCTCTCTCATCATTGATGTTTCTTTCTCTCCCTCTCCCTTCCTCTCTGAAATCAATAAAAAATATATTTAAAAAAATCACATGAGACAATGAAAGAGTTTGGCACAATGTCTGGCACATTGTAAAAAGTACTTAGCATCCAGCACTGAGCAGTCAGTACCTGTTATCAGTCAGAAGATCTTCAGTTACTTTTTTCCCTGTGAATTTGTGTCTGTTCCCCATCTTGAAGTTGAGTGTTTTCCGGAGACGCCTTTGTCTACGGGAACAGTAGCCCCTGTAAGAAACCACAGACAAGAGTCACTCAGACACCCTGACAGTACATTCAACAGTAGGTTCTATAATGAGGTAAGGCCACAGGTTGAACACGTTCTACTTATGGTTTCTATAGCCACCACACATCGTCTTGCAAACATTCGCTGAAGTAAAACAAGCAGGGCAGTCTGACTGGCATCACAGAAGACAAAGAGAGACAGAGGACACAGTACCCATTCTCAAAGGACCCATCCTCTAGTTGGGAGGGTCACGCAGATAAAATGGCAACCAAGAAAACACATGCCAAGCTGGATGTAAAGGACACGAGTCATCGTCCGTTCCTTGCTGACACTGCGCTGGAGTGGGCTGATGGTGGGTTTTGAAAGAATGAGCAGGACGTCTGTCTCACTAATATAAACTCCTTTAGTGCAAAGATGACTTTATTTTCAAATTTCTAAGCAAGTGCCTAACATATAGATGCACAGTAAAAGTATAAATTAGGGTAAAAATATATACAAAATTTTACCAACCCTTAATCAAATAATATAGCGCATAATTTACAATACAGAATAATATTTATATGATACTGCAGTATCTTAGTCCTAAAGCTACCAGGGAATAGTTTATTAAAAAAAGTAACAGTCTGGCTGAATCTATGAACTAGATCTTCTCCCTCAATTCATAATTTTTGCTTTAATTATCACTTATCCTTTTACATAAAAATCAAATGGAACACTCATACTTTATGGGGAGAAATATAATTTGCTAAGAATTTTCTGGCAATTTGGATACATTTATCATGATCCTTAAAAATGTTCATACTCCCTGAACCAACAGTTTACTTCTATACTATTCTATACTCAAGAAATAACCAGAAATACAACGAGGTTTGAACAGATTCATGGGAACAAAAATTTTAAACCTAAGAAACTGGCAATTATATATGTAACCAATTCCAAGGAAAAGGCAAATAAATTAGTGTATACATATACACTGGGTAATATTGCAACTTATAAGAATCATGTGTGTAGAACATTTTTATAGGCAGGGAGAAATACATACAATATAATATTCAGCCAAAAGGCAGGATACACATTTGTATATACAATATGAGCAAGCTTATGAAAAAGTGCATAGAAAAGGACTAGAAAACCAAAAATACTATTTTTGTGGGCAAACATATACAAATGAATTTATGTATTTAAAGACATAAAAAATGACTGAAAGGTACACACTGATGTCAATTTTGTTATGTATATTTTTACCACCAAAAAGCCAATTAAGCCGAAACCGGTTTGGCTCAATGGATAGAGCGTCGGCCTGCAGACTGAAAGGTCCCAGGTTCGATTCCGGTCAAGGGCATGTACCTGAGTTGCAGGCATTTCCCCAGTGGGGGATGTGCAGGAGGCAGCTGATCGATGTTTCTCTTTCATTGATGTTTCTGGCTCTCTATCTCTCTCCCTTCCTCTCTGTAAAAAATCAATGAAATATATATATATATATATATATATATATATATATATATATCCAATTAAAATGCAGTATTGGCCTGGCCAATATTGGCTCAGCGGTTGAGCATCGACCTATGAATCAAGAGGTAACCAGTTTGATTCCCAGGCAGGGGACATGCCTGGGTTTTCAGCTTGATCCCCTCTAGGGGGTGTGCAGGAGGCAGCCGATAGATGTTTCTCTCTCATCGATGTTTCTCTCTATCCCTCTCCCTTCCCCTCTCTACAATAAAAACATATTCTTTTAAAAAATGCAATATTGGCCGAAACCGGTTTGGCTCAGTGGATAGAGCGTCGGCCTGCGGACTGAAGGGTCCCAGGTTCGATTCCGGTCAAGGGCATGTACCTTGGTTGCGGGCACATCCCCAGTGGGGAGTGTGCAGGAGGCAGCTGGTCGATGTTTCTCTCTCATCGATGTTTCTAACTCTCTATCTCTCTCCTTTCCTCTCTGTAAAAACTCAATAAAATATATTTTAAAAAAAATGCAATATTGAATAAAATAACTAGAAAAAACACACAAATTGGAACAGAGCAGAAAGTTGACCACTGCAATACATGAGTTCATTATACTATCAACACTACATTTGTTTTTGGAAATTTTCTTAATATCTAAAAACAAATCGAGTGATAAAAATCTGCTGTTTAACTCTTCAGTGGCTCCCCACACCTAGATGAACACCTGAAGCAGCTCAGCCTCCAGGGCCTCCACTCTGTCCTGCCACCTCCTCTCCTGCCGCCCCCACCTTGCTCATCTGCCCCAGCTGCTGCCCTGCACCATAAAGCTGACTCCTCAGAAGCTGAGATTAGCGTTTCTATAGCACTTTTAAAACAATCAGGTAGCCAAAGCCTGTATCTACAATATAGAAACAGCTGGGTATTTCTGCTTTCAAAGTACTGAACTGTATTACACATTAGGCATCTATTGTATTTTTTAATGTTTTTCAACTTGCAGGCTGTTATGAAAAGTTTACCAATGAATCACAATGCCGGAAATTCCCCTTCTATGTTTAAAATACTGTAAAGCTTTGCATTTAACCAACACTACACAATATGACCAAATTAAAACAATGATGACCATTAACTGCTTATTAATTTCAGCAGAAGCCTCCAATGTATCTGCACTATTGTGAGGCAAAATGGATAAAAAGATTGGCACTTTTTATTCATAATAAAACTTTAAATTTGAAAATTAAGTATCGTTTGAGGATCCAATATAAGTTCAGAGCTAGACTTTCTAGGTATACTTTCTGATATCACCAAGTAGGATATTAACAACGGCAAACTCAGCTGAAAATTCCACAATGCCTTGCACACGATACTAACCTGTACCTCTGAAAATCTCCATGCCGCAAGCCGTGCTGCTGCTGGGATTCCTTAATAATCTGAAGAACTAGCGCCAGGGTGAAGGAAAAGCTTACAATGGCAAGAACCCAAAGAGATCAAAACGTGTCCCCATTAGTGTGTATTGGTAGCAAACCACAGCGTATTACACATTTCTGAAATGCTTTAGCGAGTGAAACCATTTTCAAAGCTGCTTGCCAGAGGACGGGGCCAAGCGCAGAGAAAAGCTGATTGATTGCCTCCACTATTTCTCCTTTCACACTAAAAAAGGCGGCCATGACTAGCCGCTACGGATTACTGAACCCCAACAGCGTCAGGAAGGCTGCTGGATGCTAAGCGCGGACTGTGCGTGGGCTGGTGCCCACTGAGTTACACCTGGACCCAGTCATCTCCGCCTTCCAGCAGGTGCGGGCGTCAGTGACGTGTATGCCTCCCCACTGGCATCGCCGCCTCCACCTGCCAACCCGAACTGTCCTCACCAGCTGTGAGGCTGCACGCGCCCCGGATTGGCACCTGCCAACCAAACCAGGCCCCCGTTTGCATAGGGATACTGAAGTTTTTATTCTAAAAGAACAAGCCCTGACCAAACTCTCCTTTTTAAGAATCGTAAAACAGTTTAAGATCATATACCCAACTTTAGAAAAGTCCAACGGCCTTTCTCTACAACTTTAGTTTTCTTTCCCCAGTTTCCTCAACGCTTCTCTCTGGCTGTATTTAAAAAAAAAAATACTAAAAATTAAAAGGAGTATTTTAATAACCAAAAAGGGACGAGGAGGTACAAGGTCCTAACACCCATCTGGAATTACACCTCCAGTTCAAAAACTCCAACCCCCGGAAAACGTAACTGTGTCCAGACGTCACGCTCCTTGTGTTATTTCAGAGACTCCGCTACCCGCTTCGCACTTGTTACTTCGTTTCAAAAAGCCACACGCCGGTGTCACCAGCACTCGGGTGTGATCACGCGCGACGCAGCCTGGAAACCAACTCCTCCGGCGCGTCTGCACGCGAGAGAAAACGCCCACCGACCTACTAAGGAAGCTTCGCCGCGACGGGTCGCGTTCACAACAGGCCACACGCGTGCCCTCGGAGCATCAAGCTTTAAGCTTTGCCTTCGCACCCAGGACATCAAGCTGCGATTCCTCCTCCCCGGTCCCCGTTCCCCGCCCGCCGCCCGATCGACACGTAGTCATTCCCCGTCGGGCCCGATTACTCCAGGATACTCTCCAAGCTCAGGCTGTCCCCGAACTCCTTGTTGGCCTTCGATCCGGCCGAAGGGCGCTCGTTTTCCTTATTTTCTTCTCCCCCGGCACCGCGTCCGCCGCCGCTACTGCCGCTCCCGCTGCCGCCGCCGCCACCGGGAACCTGTTTCTCAGCAGCCATCTTGCCCCAGTGCCGCAGAGCAGGACGGGATAGAGGAGGCGAGACGACCGCGGCGGGAGAGAGCGGGCCCTGCCAGGCAGAGGCTGATGGGATAGCGGCGGACTCCCCTCGCCCTCCCGGCCCTCAGGAGGCAGCCAGCTGTTGCAGGGCCTCTGGGGTGGGCTCGGATGAGTCTTTACAATGTGATGCTCACTGAGAGAAGCCACGCAAAAGGCTGTATATTGTAGCGGTCCATTCACATGCAGTGTCCAGAACAGGCAATTCTATAGAGACAGAAAGTAGGGGTGGCCTCCGGCTGAGAGTGGGGGTGGAGATTGGAGACTAATGGCCACAAGGGTAGAGGTTTTTGGGGGGAGGAAAGAAAATGTTCCAAAATGGATTGTGGCGGTTGTACGATTCTGTATATAATTAAAAACAAACAAAGACTTTAAATGGGTAAATTGCATGGTCTGTGAAATATATTTCAATAAAAATTTTTTTTAAAGTAAGTCAGATGGGGTTAGTCAAAACTTTGCAGTGGCGTCTCATTTTTCTCAGACCAGAGCTACAAGCAACCGTCCTTACAATGGAAAAGGGCCCTGCATGCTATGCCTCTTACCTCCTCTCCCGCCGATCTCCTTCCAGTCCATTCAGCACAGTCACACCAGCCTCCTTGTTTAGGGACCCAGGCCAGTGCCTGCTGCAGGGGCGGCACTGGCTGTCCATCCGGAATGCTCTTCTCTTAGACATCTACTGATCTAGCTCCCTCACTTTGTTCGTCTTTTTATATACAATTTTTTTTTTTTTTTTTTTTACTGATTTCAGAGGAAGGAAGAGGGAGAGATAGAAACATCATTGATGGGAGACAATCATTGATCGGCTGCCTCCTGCATGCTCCACACTGGGGATCGAGCCCACAACTTGGGCATGTGCCCTGACTGGGAATTGCACCGTGACCTCCTGATTCATAGGACCACGCTCAACCACTGAGCCACCTGGGCTTTACTCGTTCAAATCTTTACTCAAATGTCACCTTCCTAATGAGGTCTGCCTGACCATCTAAAATGGTGACATTTTAGATGGCACCATTACCACTACCCCTGTACTCCCAAATTCTCTTATCCTAATCTACTTTGCCTGCAAATACTTATCAACTTGGACTACATTAATAATTGACTTGAGTTATGTTGTGTATTGTGCATCTCCCCTGCTAGAAAGGATGCTCACGGAGGGCCTTGGTCTTTGCAGAACTCACTGGTAGATCCCAAGGACCCAGAACAGTGCCTGGAGTGGAGTAAGTGCTTAATAAATATTGAATAAAAAAATAAATAAATAAATAAATACTGAATAAATGAATGACAAGCATCTCATAAACACGAACTGTTATTATTTTCCTATTCAATTAAAAGGCAGGCAGAGCAGCGGTGTGAATAAGGACTTCCTACCCACAGGAACAGGTAGCTGGGTTCCTGAGGCTGAGATCCTGGGGGCTGGAGGGAAGAGGGAAAAGAATGGTCTTGACTGAGAGCCAACGAACAGGGCAGGGGAAGGAGAAGCAGAGATCAAGCTACAGAGGTGGGAGGTGGTGCTTTTCACACCCAGAGAAAGGGGGGGGGGGCTGAATTCTATAGAAACAGTAATAGCTCCATGTCACAAATTCTTGATGACTGATATGTCAAAATTAAAAACAAACATCTAAGTTTTATTGCAGCTTAAACGCCCTCCTAGCCATCTGGGCAAAGGCTGCTGGTACATGGAACTCTGCTACTTTATATATTTATTTAAATATATTTTTATTGATTTCTGAGAGAAAGGGAGAGGGAGAAACATCATTGATGAGAAAGAATCATTGAATGGCTGCCTCCTGCATGCCCCCCCCCCCCCACTGGGGATCAGCCCCTGCAACCCAGGCCTGTGCCTTGACCAGGAATAGAACTGTGACTTCCTGGTTCATAGGTTGATGCTCAACCAGTGTGCCACACGGGCCAGCTCTGCTACTTTATATTGTTTTCCCTGTTTGGATGCCTGACTAGGGTCAGAAGAAAGAGAAGAATCTGATGCATTCAGATTCAACCACTGGCTTCGGGCCTCTCAGACACATCGCATTCTCACCAGAGCCTGGACATGCGAAGGCATTTTCCCATTTTACAGCTGAGGACACCGAGGTATCACGCCAAGGACGGAGGCTGACACACAGGAGATGCTCAGTAAATGCTGTTTTTGGATTGAAATGGAGGGAGAAACGTTCAGTAAGCAGAACCCTCATCCCCACCGAGGCTCTGGGGGCCTCTGCGCTCTCGGGGAGGGTCGGTGGGCAGAGGCGTGGAGTACCCCGCAGGGCAGTCCCACGCGCCAACTCCGGAAACCCGGGGGGCCCCCATCTGCCTCCGCCCCTTGTCACCTCCCCACCACCCCCTCTTCCGAGGAGCCCCCAGTGCGGGGAGGTTGGGCGCCCCCACCAGGCTCCAGGGAAGCACAGGCGCCGCGCACCCAGGTCCCGGCAGCGCCACACACACACACACACACACGCCCCTGCGATCGTTCCCTCCCTCCAGTGTTTGCGGGACGTCAGTTCGCCGCTCAGCCCGGACCCCGACGACGCCAGAGGGCCCTGCGCCCCGGGGCTGGGCTGCCGGTGCCTCCGCAGGACCCGCCAGGGCCACCGGCAGCCCTGGGGGCATCCCACCCCGTCAGCGGCTCGCTCCTCCCCCTGGTCCCGCGCCCCTGGCTCCGGCTCCAGCCGCGGCGGAGCTCACTGGCCTGCAGCCCCGGGAGGGAGCCGCCGGAGCTGCGCTCGCCCGGACGCAGACGGCTGCGGGCGCCCGGGAGCCTCGGGTTCGGCCGCACCATGAATGACTCGGGGGGCCCTGGGGCCGAGGACGCGAGCCAGGCGGGCGGCGGGGGCAGCTGGCAGCCCGAGGCGGTCATCGTGCCCACGCTCTTCGCGCTCATCTTCCTCGTGGGCACCGTGGGCAACAGCCTGGTGCTGGCCGTGCTGCTCCGCAGCGGCCGGGCGGTCAGCACCACCAACCTGTTCATCCTCAACCTGAGCGTGGCCGACCTGAGCTTCATCGTGTGCTGCGTGCCCTTCCAGGCCACCATCTACACCCTGGACGGCTGGGTGTTCGGCTCCCTGCTCTGCAAGGCCGTGCACTTCCTCATCTTCCTCACCATGCACGCCAGCAGCTTCACGCTGGCCGCCGTCTCGCTGGACAGGTCAGCGCGCCCCTGGCCCCCCAGGGCCGGCCACTGCCAGGGGCGGGACTCGAGGGTCCAGGAAAGGGACAGAGAGTAGGAAAGGGCTCCACCACTCAGAGGGGCCGGGAGGGAGGGAAAGACAGGCAGGCAGGCGTGCTGGCGAGAGAGGAGTAATTAGGGGAGGTGGGGGGCTGCAGTGTCCCCCTATCAGCTGCGCCCTTGGCGCTGCAGCCTGGAGACCTCAGCTCTCCAGCGCCACCGGCAGCCAGCAAAGCGCAGCGTTTGGGGTACAACGCGTTTTCCCGAGCTTGGTCTCGCTTGAGGCTCAATGACCCCGTGAGATTGGGGTGGGCGGGTGACTGTGCCCACTGCACAGACGAGGGAGGTCGCGGGGTTCAGAGTCGCCCATCCAGTACTTGTGTGCGGGAAGTCAGCGCTCATGGCGTCAAACTCAGCCTCGAAGCCACGGTTTGCTCGACGCCCTGGACTCTGGCACGGACTTGGGAATTTGGGTCCTTCGTGGGGGCCCATGCCACGCCCGAGGTCCCCTGGCTTGGTCCCACCCCTTCTGCACCCCACCTCCAGGCCCAGGTCAAGGGCAGGGAGAGGAACGCGCAGAACTCGCCCGCCCCCTAAGCCAGAGCGTGGAGGACACCTGGGGAGGAAAGGCGGGTCTGACCACGGTCTCTCCCCGCTCCCCTTGGTCCCCACGCGCTGCCCCTCTCCCCTGGGAAAGGAGCGAGGTGAGCCCGCCGTCCACACGCGCCTCCCAGTTCCACTGAGCGCGGAGTGTCGGCTCCGGAGCGCTGGTGGGGCCCAAGGCGCGCCCGCTTCCCGAAGGAGATTGCTTGCCTGACTTCCCAGGCTGTCACCTCAGGCGCCTGCCTGCGCCCACCTCCCCGGGCATCGTCCCTGGTGGGTAGCAGCCTCCCGGTGCCCCCCAGCCCGTTCCGACTCCACCCGGGTAGTAGCCCCGGAGAGGGCAGATGAGTGGCCTCTACGTGCGCCTTTCCTGCTGCTGGGTCGCCCTGGGTGGGTGTGCGCTGTGACCGTGCACTGAGGACCGTCCTGGAGAGCGGGTGCAGGGCCCGAGGTGCAAAGGTCCTGGGCTGAAGGCGCAAATCCGGTCGCTCGGCTGACGTCTCCCTTCCCCGCTGACCCGCAGGTATCTGGCCATCCGCTACCCGCTGCGCTCCCGCGAACTGCGCACGCCTCGCAACGCGCTGGGGGCCATCGGGCTCATCTGGGGGCTGTCGTTGCTCTTCTCGGGGCCCTACCTGAGTTACTACCGCCAGTCGAGGCTGGCCAACCTGACCGTGTGCCACCCGGCGTGGAGCGCGCCCCGACGCCGCGCCATGGACCTCTGTACCTTCGTCTTCAGCTACCTGCTGCCCTTGCTGGTGCTCGGCCTGACCTACGCGCGCACGCTGCGCTCCCTCTGGCGCGCGGTCGCCCCCGGGGCTGCGGGCTCGGGCGCCCGGCGCGCCAAGCGCAAGGTGACGCGCATGATCGTCGTGGTGGCCGCGCTCTTCGGCCTCTGCTGGCTGCCCCACCACGCGCTCCTCCTCTGCGTGTGGTTCGGCCGCTTTCCCCTCACGCGCGCCACCTACGCGCTGCGCATCCTCTCGCACCTGGTCTCCTACGCCAACGCCTGCGTCAACCCCATCGTCTACGCGCTGGTCTCCAAGCACTTCCGCAAGGAATTCCGCCAGGTCTGCGCCGGCCTGCTGCGCCGCGCCCCGCGCCGGACCTCGGGCCGCCGGTGCGTGGCGGCGCCGGGCCCCCGCGGGGGCAGCGTGCTGGAGCGCGAGTCCACGGACCTGACGCACGTGAGCGAGGCGGCCGGGCCGTCCGCCCCTGCGCCGGCGCCTCCCGGGGTCCCCGCCTCGTGCCAGGTCCCGGGTCCGTCCTGGCGGGACCAAAAGGTCCCCCACGGCAGCCTGACAGTTAATGAGACTTAGCGGGGACGCTCGTGTGTGAAAGGACTGGAGTCGGAGGTCGGGGGTTGGGGGTGGGGGATGGTTTCGTCTGTTAATAAAATGCGCAAACCGTTTCACGTGCCGTGCCGCGCTGTGTCTTGAGGGTCTGCGGTGAGATCTCTGGGATTTCACGGGGGAACTTGGGCTGATGGGGTGCGAGTGCGCGCGCTCAGGACAGCGGAGCTGAAACTCGGCGTAGAAATCCCTGAATGCGCGAGGCTGGGGAGCACGCGGCCACCGGGAAGCGCCGGGTGCCAACAGGTCGGCAAACCCGCCGCCGCCGCCGCCCAGGCGTGTGGCACCGACAGGCAGGTTCCAGCCGTGGGCCCGTTTGAAATGAATAAAACTAAAAAAAAAAAAACCGTACCCTTTTATGTAATGATGTTTACTTTGAATTTATATTAGTTCACACAAACACTCCATCCATGCTTTTGTTCCGGCCCTCCGGTCCAGTTTAAGAACCCATTGTGGCCCTCAGTCAAAAAGTTTGCCCACCCCTGGTTAAGCACTCGATACAGTGGGTCGATGACGGACGCAGACACTATGTCCCTAGTAGCGTTCGTGCGCCCGCGTGTGGCGGGGCCTCGGCTGCTCCCAGCTCCCTGGGGCCCTTTCAGCAGCCCTATCGGTGCCTACAGACTGTAAGCCTTGGGGTGTCCGCCCCCCTCCCCGAGTGGAGTGCAGCTCTCTGGGACCAGGTCTCCAACAGTTCGGGTTCTCCTTTGGGACAGGAAAGGCGCTCCCCACCCCGCGGGTCCTGTTCCGGGGCCACACCGGCGGCCCTGAGGCACTGCTGCCTGGCCATCCTGAGAATCTGATACGAACTTTGCTCTTGAACTAGCCCCGACCCGACCCTGGGTCCCCCCCTCTCCCCCGAGTCCTTGAGCCAAGGCTTTTCACGTGAAGTCGGTCCAGTGTTTCAGGAGAGGCAGGTCCCTCTCCAAGGTGTGCCCATCTCACAGCGTTGAGTGCAGGGCACTTGGACAAGGGCGTGTTTTTAGCCAGGCGGGCCCCCACTGCGGAAGGGCACCTGCCTAGGCTGGAAGGACCGAGGCCGGGTGGGTGGGGGCGGCTCGGTGCTGGCCGTGAACTGGCAACCGGTTCCAGGTGGTGGAAGTGGGGCGGCACAGACAGCGAAGCCCAGGCAGGTGCAGGGTGGGCAGGGCTTGGTCCTGGGCTTTGTCTCGGGTGTTTGCAGAACCCAGGGTGGGGTGGGGGTGCCGAGCCCAAGGCTCCAGGGTCATTGCACAGAGCAGCTGCCTTGACCGACTGCGCCGTCCCCCAGAGAAGTGCCTGAAGCAGAGGTTGGCATGGGCACTGCTGCTCCACTTCCCCCTGCGGCCCCGTTGATGGCTCTGCGGCTCCTGCTCCAGCTCGCCCTGCTCGGACTTGGCACCACCAGGCCCTTGGTCCGGGGCCGCAGCTTCCACGCACCAGCGGTTGGTAGGTGAAAGCCGTAAGGTCATGAGCTTTGGAATTTGGGCCCCAACGCACCCAGGTGATCTCAACCTCTATCCCTCAGCCTGGCCATCTTTCTTCAACCTCAACTCACCCCTGGAAGTTCATGAAACCATCCAGATTCCCAGCAACGGGAGCGCGCCCCTGCGCGTGGATGTGCAGGTGTTCATGACAAACGTGTTCAACGTGGTGAGTGTCCCCCGGCCCAGGAGGGGCGGGACCCCAGTGCTGAGCGGGAAGGGATGGGACCCCGTCCCTGGAGTGCTGTGCTCTCCTGCCCCGTTGTGTCATGTAGCAGCCAACCCTCAGGTGACGTGCTGCCCCCCCCCCCCCAGGACATCCTTCGGTACACAGTGTCCTCCGTGCTGCTGCTCCGGCTGGTGAGAGCCCCCTGGGGGTGGGGCAGAGCCCACTCTGAGTCCAGCTCAGAAGTACCGTCTCCATCAACCTGCCAAGCCGAGAGGCACGTACACAGAGCCTTAGTGGGGTCCTTGTGTCCCCAGTCCTGGCTGGACACGCGCCTGGCCTGGAACGCGAGTGTGCACCCACGGCGCGCGCTTACACTGCCCTGGGACTCACTGTGGACACCGGAACTCACTGTCCAGGAGGCGTGAGTTCTCGTCCTGGGAGCCACTGCATGTCCCTCTGTCCCCCCCACCACCCGCCGAGGCCTTCAGTGAATGCCCTCTCCCGGCGGCCCTGGCAGAGCACTGGCACGCCTCGCCTCCACTGCCCCGTGTTCCCCCTCCCTCTGGGGACCCTGAGGGCAGGGCATGGCAGCTGGGCATATGCCTGTCTCCCCCTGCAGAGGGGGTGGGCCTCTGGCTGTGGTGTCTTTCCCCGCAGGCTCTGGGTGGACTGGCAGGACCAGACCCCACAGGCCCAAGTGGACCAAGATGGCCACGTCGAGCTCTATCTGGCCCTCACCACGGAGACCAACTGTGACTTCGAGCTCCTCCACTTCCCCAGAGACCAGAGCAACTGCACCCTCAGCTTCTACGCCCTCAGCAACACCGGTGCTGACAGCGGGCTGTGTGCACACCCATCTGCCCCGGCTCAGGGAGCCGGACCCACCCAGGAGCAGAGCGTGCTCCTCGCCCTGCACCTCCCACCCAGACAGCAGCCCCGCCCCACTGCAGGCTCCTCCCCCCCGCCTCGGCCAGCAAAGCAATTGCCCTCAACAGCCGGGCCAAATGCAGCGGCCAGGCCGCTGGTGTCGGCTCAGGTTGCTGCAGCCTCACCCCTGGAGACATCCTGAAGGTGTAGCCACCCAGGCAATACCCCACACACCCACCGGGTGGTGTCCAGCTTGGCAGAAGGCCCACCCTTCCCTTACACCCTAGTATTTCAGATGTGAGATGAGACACTGGTCGATGAGTCCACAATGGCGCCCCCTCCATGCAGTGGTGCAAAGTGCATTTATTTTTACAATGGAAATCGGTCGGAGTCTGAAAAAGCCCTTCCTCTAGCTGGAGAAGACTGGGGTGGGGGTGGGGTGTGGGGGGAGATAAGGCTGGGAAAGTCCTTGCATGGGCCACTGTCACCGCCAAGTCTGCCCAGCGGCCACCAGAAGTTTCCATCACGGCTGGGCACCAGCTTGCCCCTGCCCCTGCCCCCAGGAGAGCGGGGGCAGTGGTATTTCTCAGCTCACTGCTCTCTCCCACCCTCCCCCAGTGATGGAGCTGGAGTTCCAGGCCCATGTGGTGAACGAGATCGTGAGTGTCAAGAGGGAGTATGTACTTCGGGATTTGAAAACCCAGGTCCCGCCCCAGCAGCTGGTGCCCTGCTTCCAGGTGAAGGTGAGTCGGCAGGTGGCTGACGAGGGCGGCAGGGGCATGAAGGATGCGGAGCCAGAGGCATGACAGACTTCGGTTGCCCACCCCTGCACACCCCACCAGGAAGCCCCAACCTTTCCCTTCCAGATGCACCTACAGAACACAGCGCTGAAGGCCATCCTGGCTCTGCTGGTCCCCGGGGAGGCGCTGCTGTTGGCTGACATGTGCGGGGGGCTGCTGCCCCTGCAGGCCCCGGAGCGCCTGGCCTACAAGGTGACCCTGCTGCTGGGCTACCTCGTCTTCCACTCCTCCCTGGTGCAGGTCCTGCCCAGCTCCTCCTCCTGCAACCCACTGCTCAGTAAGCCCTGTGCCCTCCCCTGGCCCCGGGCAGGACCACACTACCCAGCCTTTCCCTCTGCTCAGCTCCGAGCCCTGGAGGCACAGGCCTGGCCCCTGACTTGGCCCCGCCCCTCCCCAGTTCACTACTTCACCATCCAGCTGCTGCTGCTCTTCGTCAGCACCGTGGAGACAGTGCTGTTGGCGGGGCTCCTGGCCCGGGACCACCCCAGGGCCAAGCGCAGCCCTGGCCCAGCCCCGAGAGGGGAGCAGCAAGCTCATGAGGAGGCAGGGCCGAATCCTGAAGGTGGGTGAGGAAGGAGGCTGGGAGCTCTTTGATGGCAGAGCTGGCAAGCTGCACCCCTGGGGGTGGGGCGAGGGGTCGCTGGGCTGGAGGGCCCTGGCGCTCACTCTGCTGGCCCGTCCCTGAGCTTTACACGTCGGCCCTGGGAGCAGCAGGTCTGAGCAGGGAGCGAGGTGGGCTTCCCCAAGGCCTGGTGACTGCGCTCCGCGAGGTGACCCTGTGCCTTGGGAGCCCCTCCACAAGGCTTTCACCTCAAGGCGGCCTGCAGTGGGCCAGCCCCCGGCCACTAGCTGGGAGCCCACGGGAGGGAGAAACCTGCTGCCAGTGCCTGGGCTCCTGCTTCTGCCTCTCCCCACAGAGAACCCCAGAGGAGTGGGGTCATGGAGGAGCTGGGCCGAGGCTGCCGACCACACCTTCTTCCTGCTCTACGTGGCAGGGGTGGTGTGCAGCCAGTTCATCTTCATTGGACTCTGGATGTGGGCGACGTGCAAATCTGACCCAGCCCCTGGCGAGGCCGTACCCCACGGGGGGCAGCCGAGGCCATAACAGGGCAGGGCTGGGGCTGCCGGCCTGGGGTGGGCCCTGCAGGGTCTCTGGAGATGGGGAGGGAGGCCAACTCTTCCCTAAGCCTGGAGGCCCCAGGCTCTCCCTTCTGTTAGCACACAAGCAACGAGTGTGAAATAAACCCATCACCCAAGTGCAACAGTGCTCCCCAAGGGTCTGCTTTCACTGAGCTCAGCTGTTCGCTCTTGTCCTGTGTAGGTGGGGCCCCCACTCCACGCCTGAACTTCTCACCAGTGGCCACCAGTCACCCAGCCCTGCCCTCACACCTGCTCCTTCTGTGACTCTAGCTGCTTGGCCTGGGCCAGGATTCAGGGCCCCGAGGGTCAGGTCGCCTGGGGTGGTCAAGACTCCTGGGTGCTGAGGTGTGCTGGACCCCAGGACTGGGGAGAGCGCCTCCTGGGGGCAGAACACCCAGCCCTCGGGATGTGGGCAATGGGGCATGTGTTGTCGGCACGGACCCTGAGCAGGTGAATCTTGCTGGGTTTTGCCCTCTGCGGCCATGTGGCCTGTGCCTCTCCACCCACATGCCTGAGCTGAAGGGGGCGCGTCCCCCCAGCTGTGAACTGGGCTGGGGGGTGGTTCTGCCTCCTGCTCGTGCTCACAGGCAGCCTGGGCGAGGCCTTCATCTTCCCCTCCGTCCCTTCCCGTCCTGAAGCCCTCACGTGGCCCCTGCAGGCTGTGGTGGGGACACAAACCCCAGGTGCGCAGGAAGCCCGGTGCAGGGCTGTGCTGGTTTGGTGGGGAATGGGGGTGGGAGGGAGAGGGCGCGGGGAGAGGCACACACCAGGACTCACGGGCCCCGGGCCAGGCAGTGAGGAAACGTCCCTGTCCCAGAGGACACCACACTCCCTGGCCCAGAGGCAGGCTAACACGGTTTTGGAGGTTTATGTGTCCACACCGCGCTGCCAGGTGCCGCCGGGCGGGGGGCGCGCAGCTCAGGCGGAGGTGTCAAAGAGGCGGTCGATCATGTCGCCCACCTGCTCCACGTGGTACTTGATGTACTTCTCAGGGTTCTTGGTGAAGGGCACGCTGCCGTACCTGCAGGCACTGAGGTCAGCAGGGAGGCCTCCCTCCTCCCCCGCTCCGCCGCAGGCTAAGGCCTTCCCGTGGGGTGTCCCTGAGGCAGGGCACTGGCGGGGGGGGGGGGGGGGCTCACCTGTGCAGAAAGGCCCCGTAGGTCTCCTTGACGATGTGCTTCTGAGCTTGGCGGATCTTGTCGCGCTGCTCCGTGTCGGGGATGGCCCAGGCCTTCTGGATCTTGCACAATTCTTCCAGGCCGTCATTGAAGCCCTGCCGCCAGCGAGGTGGGGAGAGAAGGGACCCGGAGACAAATGTTTGGGGGTGTTGCTCCAACAGCAGCAGCAGCAGCAGAGGGGACGGGGTCCCGACTCACCTTAAACCGCTCCTTGATCACCTGCCGCTCCTTGTCCCGGAGCTGGGGGCCGAGACAGCTCTCCTCAGAGAGAGGCGCCTGCCCTCCCCTCCCCCAGTGCCCGAGCCCAGCCCGCTTGCTGCTCCGAGGGCCACAGGCATCCCCTGCTCTCACCCCACAGGGACTCCTGTCCATTTCCTCCCAGCGGCATGACAAACAGGGTGACACCTGCTAGACACCCTTCCCAGCCCAGGCCCTCAGCCCACCTTGACTCCCGGCTGGAACACAGGCAGATTCTTCTCAGTGATGTAGTCGGTCACCTTTAACCAGCTGCCAGGGGGAGAAAGCAGAGGGCGCTCAGGCAGCTGCTGCTTCCTGGGGCTGTTTGCTTTGTGTTTTATTTTTATCTCTTCATCTACTGAGCCGTACGGGGAGGGCAGGAATCCATCTGGGTCACAACTAAGCAAAACACAACTGAGGTTTCTCCTCGGGAATAGAAAGTGTTCGAGATGCTCGCTTTTAAAACTTACAGGAAAGAGCAGTCAATAAACCTCGAATACTAGTACTACCACCTCCAGGGAGGGGGGAAGGAGGCGGAGCAGACACTGGGAAGGGAGAGGAAGACGCCTCCAGGGGAAGGACAGAGGGAGACACACCCGCAGCAGAGAAGGGAGCTCTGCAGAGCGAGCGCAGCCAAGGCCAAGGGCTCGTGCAGCCTGCTCTTCGCTTGGGCCAAATGTTGCCCACGTTGATGCCAGCCCTTCAACTACGCTTAGCTTCACCCTCACAGGCAGACTGTTCTCTGCCCTCTGAGGCCCCTTAGGGAGCCAGCAAGGGGGGGGGGGCTCCCATTGCCACCCCCTGAATTTGACTATAACACAAGAGAGGATTGGGGTCCACAGGGCAACAGGTCCCCGTTACTGACCCCACTCCGACTGGGCCCAGTGTCCTGAGACTGAGAAGGGAGCGAGTGGTGGGTACAGGGGTGGGGCGAGCGGAGGGCAGCCTCGCACCTGCGCTGGTAGGTCTGGATCTGCTGCTCGATGTGCTCCCGGTAGGAGCGCTCGGCGGTCTTCTGGGTCACAGCCACCAGCTGGATCAGCTCCGACCTGGGGGGGGGGGGGGGGGGCGCAGAGTAGAGGGGACGGGATTGGCTGTGGGCCTGGGCAGCAGCACCCACCAGAGGGCCTTGCCCTTCCCACCCCACCTTCACGAGCTCTAAGAAGGCAGCACACACGCCCCTGGTCCTGGGGCCGCGAGGAGTAAAGCCCTGCCCTCCCCCTGGGCACACGGAGGGCACGCCAGCCCCGAGCACCTACTTCTCCAGGGCCTTGAGGATGTAGTTGTAGTTGTTGTGCAGGAAGATGGCGCTCAGAGCTGGGTCCTCATACACCTTGGACTTGCTCAGCAAGTTCAGCTGCAGGTTCCCCAGGACTTTACCTGCACAGGGAACGATGTGGCCACGCCCACATGGCAGTGTGACCAAAACGACCCCATCCCAGGCCCCACAACCAAGTCCTACCTGTCGCTCCTGTCCTTCCCCGGCTCCAGGCGCCACAAGCCTCAGGAGCCCTTTGCCCAGCCCCCTCCGCCCCTGAACCATAGGTTAGGTTATTCCAAGGTTGGGGCTCAGGAGCCGGGGGATGGGGGAAGATGGGATGGGATGGGAATAGCAGGAGAGCACAAAATGGAGGCGGGGCTAAGCAGGAATGGGGCGGGGCTGCTGCCAGCTGCAGACTCACAGATGTAGGTGCTCAGGAGGCGCCTGCTGAACTCGGAGCTGTAGCTGGTGGCTGAGGAGCTGGTCTCTGAGAGAGAGAGAGTCCTGCTATGGCCGCGGCGGCAGCCTGGACCCTCTCTGGCCTCCCCTCAGCCCCAGGGGCAGCGGAGGGCAGGTGGGGGGGGGGGGGCTCTGCGCCTCCTTCCTCTGGCTGCTGGGACAGAGGGAGCTGGGGCAGAGCTGGTGTCCGCGGGCTCAGCTCCCGCCCGCTGCATGGAGCGCTGCCTCGGACTCTTTCTGGAGCCCAGGGCCAGCCCCTCCGTGCTCCAGGGCGGCCCAGGGTCAGCAGGAAGGCCGGCAGACCTCCAACGCCCGCCCCCTGCTGGTGGCATCCAGGCCCACCTATCCCATCTGTCAGGACGGGGGTCAGAATAGGCTCCATGGCCTCCCCCTTCCCTACATCCCACCTCCTCTATGGTGCCCTGCTGTACAGAGGGGGCCTGCCTACACAGAGCGAGGGCCAAGGTGGGGCGCGGGCGGGCGGGCAGGAGCTGGGCTGGGCTGGAGGGTGTCCCAGTAACCTCAGAGACAGAAAGTGCCGTGAGGAGCTGCGAGAGCGGGAAGCACCCTGAAGGGACCATGTGCCCTCTGACCCCCACTCCCCAACAGGTGCTGAGTCTGCCAGGGGCCTCTGTCCCCAGGGAACCTCACTCCCGGGGCTTCCAGAGGGAGGATGGGGCTGCAGAGCCCCGCCGCTTACCTCGGGGGTCTAAAGGAATATTGTATGTGTCCCCAAGAACTACGGAGTGAAAAGCAGTGCGACAGGGGAAGGAGGAGACAAAGACGGGAGAAAGATGCAAAGTGCAAAATCAGGTTAGAAACAGCTGTGTCCTCCCATCAAGCAGACCGCTCCCCATGACAGCCAGGACAGCCAGCGGGGCACACCCAAGCCAGACCCGCGGGGACCAGGGAGCACGCAGGAAAGTGGAGGCCTGAGAGCCACAGGCCGAGACTGCCCCTGGCTGTGCCCTCAGATGGAGGAGCGGGGCCCGGGGCCCAGACACACCGGGCTGGGTCTCAGTGCTTGCAACAGCTGGAAATGCGTGTACCCTCCTGTGCCAACCTCAGGAAGATACCAGGCTGCCCCCGAGATGCCAGCCTCCCAGTGTCCACTGTGTGAGACTCACTGGGGGGACAGGCGAGCACAGAGAAGGGGTAGGAATCGGACGGAGGGCGGGGCAGAAGAGTGCCCTCCAGAGGGAGCCTAGGGGCAGAGGTCAGGCGGGAAAGGCAGTCAAACCGGCTCTGCTAATGCTCAGCCGGGCCCTGCCACAGGCCACAGGCCACGTCGCCACCCCACTGCACAGGCTGCAGGCGATCTCCACCAGAGGCGGCAGTGCCGCTGGGGGCCTAACCCCACCTCTCCAGGCAGAAGGAGAAGGGAGGCACGGGGTTGGGGGCCCCACTGGGAGGGGCCAAGTACCTTGGGAGGCCAGCATGGCACCTGCCGTCTCCTGGAAGTCCAGCAGCTGCTGCAGGAAAAGGATGGCCTGTGTGGGGAAGGGGCCAGGAAGGTCAAGGCAGGACCAGAGGCCAGGTCCCTCCCACCGCACACCCTGTGTGACAGGGCACGTCCAGGGCCCGGGGCTGCCGAGTGAAAACGGTGGCTGCACACTCTGATCCCACTTTGGGTTCGGGCTTCGAGGGCAGGCCGGGTCTGCTGAGTGTGCTCAGCACTTCGAGGTTCTGGTGAGGCCCCCCTTCACCCCCCCGGGTCCCGGGCAGCACATACGTTGCTGGTGAGCTCGTGCACGGTGCCGTCCTTGGGCATGTTGTACTCCTTGTCCGGGTCATTCTGTGGAAACAGCCACTCCCTGGAGGAGCTCCCAAGGAGGCCCCACCTCACCCAAGCCCCTCAGCCTGATCCTGGCGCCACCTCTTGGCAGACAGGTGTCAGGACACCCTTAAGGCACAAAGGGGAGCAAGATGCACATGCCAGAAAACGAGGGCGGGGGGCAGGTGCCTCAGGCCTGGAGCCCCCAGAGAGGGAGGCGATGGGTGCTGACAGGAGTCATCCCTCCGGCAGACCCGACCCGCTCAGAGCTTGCCCCCTGCCCACAGCCAGGCGGCCCTGCAGTGGGAGGAGGGAGATCACCTTGATGTTGTCAGCGAAGTCCTCCAGCGCTTTGGCACCAACGGTCTCCATGGAGGTGATGAGGCCGGGCAGCTTGTTCTTGGTGCTGGCGGCTGTTCCCTGAGCGGCACAGAGCGGCACAGCTGCCACTGTCCCCGCCGCCAGTGGGCGTGCAGCCCCTTCCTTCCAGCTGCTCCCCTGCCCTCCCCCAGGGGATGCCTCTGTCACCCTCCTCCCCACGCCCCCAAGCGCCTCGCCGACCACGTACCTGGAGCACCTGGTCGAACTCGGGCTTGGTCTGCTTGAGGTGCCGCAGGATGGGGAAGATGGCGAGCACTGCCGAGAAGTCGTGTCTGACGATGGCCTTCCGGGCAGCGGACACGATGTTCTCCCCCTCGAGCATCAGCCCCTCCAGTGCATCCTGAGGGTGAGGACATGGCTTAGGGGGCCAGAGGCGAGAGCTGGCTCCCAGGGACGGTGAGGGGAGGCAGCGCGCTTCTGATGGGAAGTGCCGACCAGACACACCGCCAGGACAGATGCCCAGGACGCGGGGGAGGAGGTGGCTGTATTGGAGGCTACAGACACAGGCAAGGCCCACGCTGCGGTGACAGCTCTGTAAGGCCCCAGCCCGGGCGGGGCAGCACCTGGATCAGGGAGTCGAAGGTCTTCTTCTGATGGTGCTCGGGGATGACCTCCACCAGCAGCTGGTACTCGCTCTGTGCCAGCTTGACGAAGGCGCTGACGCAGTGAATGTAGGCGTCGGTCTCCACGTCCAGCATGTCGTCTCTCCCTGCGGGACAGCGGTGCGCTGAGCTGCTGGGCTGCGGACAGCCCTCTCCCTGCTGCGGGGTGAGGGTCTCCCCAGCTCCCGGCCGGGGTCCAGACTGGCCGCAGACGGGGAGGAGGGAGACTGTGTGGGCAGAGAGCTGAGGACGCCAGCAGGCCCCACGGCTGAAGGGGAAATGGCTGGGGTCCAGCCTTTGTCCTGGCTTCACTCTGAGCTCTGCCACGGGCGGGATTTATGGCCGACTGCCAGGTGCAGGTGTGGGCGACAGATAAAGGGGAAGAGGAGGATCCCTAAATGGACTCCCTGGAGAGGGGATGGCCTTAGGATTGAGGAGTCCGGATTGTACGGAAAGAGGGCAGCTGGGGGGCAGGTGGCAGTGTCCACCAAGGAGACAGCCATCTCAGAAAACGCTGGGCCTACGAGGGCGGTGGCCAGCCCAGCCAGGCTTCCGGAACCTGTAGGAAGGCCGTGGGCGCCGGCCTATGAGGCCAGCTGGCACAGGGTTAAAGTTTAAGAGGCAGCGTGAGCCCCAGAGAGGGAGGGCTCCTTGGCTATCAGCTGCCCCAGGAGGAGACTGGATCCCATGGCTGGAGGCTGGGGCAGGGGACCTAGTGCTATGCGCCCAGGAACGGGCTCCCCGGAGTCGGAGCTGTTGGTGAAGCTGGTGTCGGGCTCCCTGCCCTCCAGGGAGCCACCTCCCCTCTCTGCCCGCCGTCCAAGGAGAAGCCACTTCTCCCCTTGGCCTGGGCCCTGAGAGCCGGGTGCACACTCCCAGCTGGAGGGCGGCAAGGAGACCTCGTGCCCGAAGGAGAGCGAGATGGAAGGAGAGAGAACAGGTCTGGCCCATCCTCTGGGCCCTCTGGTGGCTGCTGGGAAGGCAGCGGCGGCTGCCCACGGCTGGGCTGGGCTGGGCTGGGCTGCGTACTCACCGGCCAGCGGCCCGTGCTTGTCGTTCAGGGCCTCGGACAGGTGCTTAACTCGGGAATCATGCTGGTGACCTAGCGAGACGTCAGCCGCACAAACACAAGCAGCGTTTATCCAGGGGCCGGGCGGGCTGGCCTCGGGGACCGGGAAGAAGCCCTCGATCTCCGGAGGGTGTGAGGGGGTGTCGGGGAGGGGCATTGGAGGGGCTCTGAGCCCCTCCTCTGCCGCAGGCCACCCTGGGAACAGCCGTTTCAAGCCTGACTTGCAGCGCCCGGACCAAGCCCGGAGGCCAAGAGAAAGCCGCGAGGCCAAGGAGAGTTGAGGGGCTTCTGGCAGCCGTGGAGCGGCTGATGCCTGGCCCCAGGGGGTGATCTTGCCGGACATGGGGAGACCCAGTTAGAGAACTGTCACTGTGAGGGACTGGGGACAGCCTCCTTCTCGTCCCCAGCTCATTCTTAGGGAGGAGGGCCAGGTCCTCCAGGGGCGGGGGGGCTATTCTCCTGACATGAGAAAGGGATGTGCCGACCTGCTGCCTGTCCCCTTGCTGCACCCCCTCCCCCTTATAAAGTTGGGGTGACCAGGAGGCCTAGGCCAGCTTGGTCCTGCCACGCTGATCTCAGCATGAAAGGGCTGCCCACGGCCAAGAACTCTCTCTGAGTTCAAACAGGAGACAAGGACAGAGACAGGGAGGGGAGAGGGAGGGGAGCCCCAGGGAGGGCAGAGCTGCCATCAGCCAGACAGGACCAGGCCAAGGCCACGAAACCTGTCCCTGCGCCAGCTGGAGCGAGTGGCACAGGGACGGGCAGCCCCACCCGTCCCCTCTCAGGGTTCCCCCCGAGGCCCTCCTGGGGCTGGAGGCTCTGCCCTGCCGCGGGAGTGAACACACGACGGAGGAGGAGGGAACGGGAGAGGAACACGGGGTGATTACCTTCCAGAGGAATGAGGTTAGAGCCCCCCTTTTTCCCATCTAGACCATGCTGGGAATACTGTTTCAGAAGGTTCTGAGCCTTACGGATCGTCCCTGTCACCAGAGCCACACAGAGAGGAGATAAGACCTGGGAAACGAGTGAGAGAAAACAGCAGCGGCCCTCCACGCCCAGCCCACGCCCAGCCCCCCGACAGTGAGCACGCCCAGTCCCGCCTCCCCCAGCAGACCTTCCCCAGGCCGCCGGGGACCCAGCAGATGGAGACGAAGGGGGTGGACACATTCCCTGGGGCCTCCCGTCCTGCTGCTGACCCTCTGTTCTGGACTGAGCTCATTGGAGGGTGCGTGGAGGGTGAAGGAGACGAGGTGGGCAAAGGTCCACCAAGAGGAGCCCCAGGAAAAAGAACCCCCGAAATCCAAACAGGCTTGGGCTCTCACACCCGGAGTTACGACCCAAGACAGCGCGGGCACCTGGAGGCTGGGAGGCCTGCGCCCCGCGGAGCGCCAGGCACAGCTCTCTGGGCATGCTCAGTGTTGGCAAGTAGCCAAACGGCAGTCAGAAAGCAGCATGGGAGCTGGTGAGACGGGAAGGAGCCCCCCGGGAGGGCAGTGCCAGGATGAAGGCTGGAGGCCCGGGGGCAGCCTGGCCCACACACTGAGGTTACCCGAACCACCAAAGCGACTGCAAAAGCTCAAGGGCGAGAGGGGCCAACAGAGCCTCACAGAGAGCCGGGAGGCCAGTAGGAAAGGGCGCATGCTCTTGGCACGGGGAAAACAACAGTGTCACAAGTCAAAACAACAAAAACAAACTGCAGCATCTGCAGCCGCGGGTCAGCCACTTGGAACGAGACACCGCAGGGCAGAGCATGTGGGAAATAAACCAGCACCTCACACAGCGAGCGCGCCGCCTGCAAGGGCCTCTGCCCTGAGCCGCAGCCCATCCCCTGCCTCGCGCCCCAGGAGCGCGGGTGAATAGAGGCAGGGCCTGGGGCTCATTTCATCCTGTTCGCACCACGCCACCATTAGCCGCTAAAAACACGTGGCCCCAGCTCCGCATCTGCCTCCCTGTGCGGTGAGCGGCGCTAAGGAGCACCTCAGGTTCCGCCCCGCAGCCGAGCGGGAGCCCAGCCCGCACAGGGCATGGGTGTGAAGCGGGGCTGCTTGTTGGCAGCTGCCAAGACCACCAGGCACCCAAATGCCATGGACAGCGCTGAGGCTGGCGCTTCATGGCCACCTAACTTCTCCCTGCTCCTCTCCCCCCCACAGAACAGATGTCCCAGGCCCGGTTCCCTAGTCCCGACACCAGTCCTGAGCCCACCAGCTCCGGACAACCCTCGAACCCCCACAGGAGCATGGGACCTCCCAGCTAGTTTCCCTCTTGGGTCTACAAGCCAAGGAGGAATTCAGTCCACGGTGAGCCCTCCTCCCGGAAGGCCCTGTCCCTGCATGGGCGGCCAGCACCCCAGGGCAGAGCACATTGGATCCCAGGGCCTCCCAGGGCCATCAGAGAAGAGACGGACGGGAACTGAGCACAGACCGCTGGCCCAGGCGGCCTCCAGACACAGCCCCTGCTCAGCACACAGGCGCAGAGAGGACGGGGCGGCCCGCCTGCAGCAGCCGCAGCCTCGGCCAAGCCCGCCGGCCCAGTGGAGTCACGGATTTTCTGGGGGAGCGGCCCAGGCACCCACACTGGAGGGGAGAAGGCAGTGCCTTCCTTCCAGGTCCCCCACCTTCCCTAACGCTCTCCTGGCTGTGCCCCCAGGGCAGCATCTGCTCTGCCACGTTTCCAAACCCTAAGGAGTGCGAACAGACACCCTCAGAGGGGCAGGGCAGGCAGGGCCGGACAGAGGAAGGGGGAAGCTCTACACCCAGCCTCTCCCTGGGGCGGGTCCCGCAGGCCACCCCTGGGGCAGTGCCTGCAGCTTGAACCCAGGCCTGCCAAGCTGTGGGTGCACACGGGACACTGTTTACTTGCACAGACTGTGGGGACATGATGCAGGGACAAGGATGTGCGCTGTTCACCCAGAACACCACAACCCACGGCCCAGGCCTCTCGCCCTCAGCACCCTCCCCCTACGGCCCGCCACAGGCACGAACTCGCAGTGCGGCCTGAAAGCCGGGCGCGCTTCCTCCTCGAGGGCTGACTGTGAAAGTACAAAGTCTCCCACCCACTTCTCAGCCATGCACCACTTCCAGCCGCCCTGGCTCGCTGGGAGGTGAAGGCTGCCCTGTCCCATCCCCCGAGCTTGGCTGTCGCAGCCTGGCCTCCTGGCGGGACAGCAGGAGAGGAGCAGGGGCCCAGCAAGGGGCTCTGCCCTGGCTGCGCCCCATTCCCCTGCCTCTCCACATCTCTGACGCCCCTCCCTCCTCCCAGACCCTGCTGAGCAGCAGGAAGAGACCCTCGGGGGGGCCCTGCTGGGGGGCAGACACTGGCTTTCTGTCCTGTCTGCCTGCAGCTGGAGGGGTGGACGCTGCGAACCCCAGGGTGGCCAAAAGCAACGCAGGTCCCACCGCCTTCTGGCTGGAGCTTAAAGGACCGGGGTGGGGACTCACCTGGCCGCTTGATGGGCTTCTTGGTGGGCGTATCTTTCCTCTTGTTGGGGATGGCGGGGGAGTAGGGAACCCCAGAGGCAGAACTGTTCTTCCGGAAATGCTCCTTCAGGCCCTTGATGGAGCGGTCCAGCTGGCTGGAGCGGATCTGGTAGTAGACGTTCATGAAATCTGAGGAGAGATGAGGCGATGGGCCTGTGGCAGCCGGTCCCGGCCTTTCCCCTCTAGACCAGCTCCGCGGGGCGGCAGTGCGCCCACTATTTCTACTTGCTAACCCCTTCTAGCACCTCCTCGGGCTCGCAGCCACCCACGGGGCCTTGCCCCAAATCAGGCAAAGTCTTTAAAGGGAAAGTATCCCCCAATAGAACTGATGATTTTTTTTAAGTTCTGAAGCTAAGTATTTTCAGATAAAAAATATAAAGATTAGGTAAGGAGTCAAAGGATGTGAATAATTTATAGGAGGCACAGAGACAACAAATGTCAGTGAATGAAAAAAACACTATTATCTTTGGCCATTACAAAATTATTTTATTAAATTTTATTGATTTGAGAGAGAGAGAAGCATAGACGTGAGACAGAAACATCGATTAGTTGCCTCCTGTACGCACCCTGACTGGGGATTGAACCCACTACCTAGGTATGTGCTCTGACTGGGAATCGACCCCACAACCTTTTGGTGTACGAGACGACACTCCAACCCACTGAACCACCCGGCCATGGCTAAACTTTTTATTAAAAAAAAAAAAATTGCCCCTCCCCCTGGGCCTGCCCTGATGTTGGCCCTCTGGCCGGCCCCTCACCTTGGTTGTGGCCGAATTCCACCAGCCAGCGGGAGATGCGGATCACGTCCAGGAGCACGCCCTCCGGCAGGTGCTCCAGCGGCACCTCCTCCTGGATCTCCAGCTCCTCCTCCCCACTGATCAGATCCAGGATGAGCACCGGGGAGACCACCTTACTGTGCCGAGTCATCAGGCTGCGGAACTCCGACTCCAGGGACTCCTTCCCCCGCTCGAACAGCAGCTTCTGCAGGGGCGAGGGGAGGGGGGAGGAGGGCCCACTGCAGCGGCAGCATTCGGTTCGCCCGCCCCTCCCCGCCTCTGCCTGCACTTCCTTGAACCCAGAGAAGAAAGGCAGGAGACCTTCCTTGGTCCTTCCTTCGCTCAGGTTCTCGCTAACTGGATGCTCACAGGTGAAACCCAGGGCTGTATAAGCAGATGCTGAATGAACACTGGCTGATCACCTTCTCACTGCACTACCAATCTGTCTTCTTGTTAGAAAAGGGTTTGCAAGGAAAGAACTAGATCAGTGATGGTGAACCTATGGCACGCGTGTCAGAGGTGACACGCGAACTCATTCTTTTGGTTCATTTTTCTTTGATAAATGGCATTTAAATATAAAAAATAAATATCAAAAATATAAATCTTTGTTTTACTATGGTTCCAAATATCAAAAAATTTCTATATGTGACACGGCACCAGAGTTAAGTTAGGGTTTTTCAAAATGCTGACACGCCGAGCTCAAAAGGTTCGCCATCACTGAACTAGATCAACTGAACTGTCACATTAAAAGCTTTTGTGCTGTAAATGATACCATCAAAAAAAGTAAAAAAACCCCCACAGAATGAAATTATTTGCAAATCATATATCTGATAAAGGACAGGTATCCAGAACATATAAGAGAACTGGAAACATGTTCATACAAAATCATGAAATACATCAGACAGAGAAAGACAAATATCGTATGGTTTCACTTATATGTGGGATCTAAAAAACAAAATAAACAAATGAAACAGAAATAAATGCTCAGGTGCAGAGAACAAATTGTTGGTCGCCAGATGGGAGGGGAGTTGGAGGGATAGATGGAAAAGGTTAGGGATTACCAAGTACAAATTGGTGTTTATTCAAACAGTCCCAGGGATGTAAAATACAGCATCGGGAATACAATCAATAATATTGTAATAACTATGTATGGTGTCAAGTAGGTACTAGACTTACAAGGGTGATCACTTCATAAGGAACATAAATGTCTAATCACTACACTTAAAACTAATAAGATTGCATGTCAACTGTAATATAAAAATAAATTTTTAATAAAAATAGTGAGATTGATAAGTTTTATATTATGTACTTTTTACCACAATAAGAAAACCCCAAATGCATTTCTAAAAATCAAATGTTAAATTTATATTGTTGCCCTGACTGGTTTGGCTCAGTGGATAGAGCGTTGGCCTGCGGACTCAAGGGTCCCAGGTTCGATTCCAGTCAAGGGCATGTACCTTGGTTGCGGGCACATCCCCAGTAGGGGGCGTGCAGGGGGCAGCTGATCGATGTTTCTCTCTCATAGATGTTTCTAGCTCTCTATCCCTCTCCCTTCCTCTCTGTAAAAAATCAATAAAATATATTTAAGAAAACTTTATATTGTAAAGTAATTTATAAACTTGTTAAGTTATGCAAACGCAATAAAAATGTATATCTGGTGCTCGCTTTGGCAGCTTACAGGGAAGATTAGCATGCCCCCTGCACAAGGATGACACACAAATTCATGAAGCGTTCCATATTTGAAAAAAAAGTATATCTGTAGCCCTAGACGGTTGGCTCAGTGGACAGAGCATCGACCTGCAGACTGAAAGGTCCCAGGTTCGATTCCGGTCAAGGGCACATGCCCGGGTTGCGGGCTGGATCCCCAGTGTGGGGCATGCAGGAGGCAACTGATCAATGATTCTCTCTCATCATTGATGTTTCTATCTCCCTCTTCCTCTCCCTTCCTCTCTGAAATCAATAAAAAAAAATTTTTTTTAAATGTATATCTGTGATTCCCGAGGTAGAGTACTTCAGGACCACAGTATGTGTACTATATTAGTACTACGTTTATTCCACTACATTCTCCTTTAAGCTGGTTCAGTCTCTCAGGAGACCAGGGCAGGGACTGATGTCCCCACACCTCCCCCCTTACCCGGCTGGCCCCTTACCACTTTGTTGAGCTCTGGGCTGTCTGGGCTGTTGTCCTGGAAATACTCCACAGCCTTCTGAATCTTGGCCATGCTTCCCAGGTACTCGTCCAGCCTCCCTGTGGGGCTGGGAAGGAACAGAGCTGTGTCAGCCTGGCTAGAGGGAAGAGGAAGAGCAGGACCCATGTGGAAGGGGGAAGAAGAGAATGAATACTGGGGACTCCAGGCTCAAATATATTCTACCCCCTTCCCCTTCTACGCCGCTGGTCCGGGAGGCATCAAGAATGTCAACAATAAATTAACAAAAAATAAAACAAAAAGTCAATTACAAAAAAAAAAAAACAACACAATGAAAGGAGTGTGACCTCCTGGCCTAGCTCACCCCTCCCTGATGACCTTCTCGGTGTCACTGGCCACATGGTAGTAGCTGATGACGTGGTCCAGGCAGGACAGAGTCTTCTCCACGTTCTCCTGCAGCCGCTGCAGGTTCTCTGTCTGCTTGTGCACGGGGATGATGGAGTTCTCCAGCTTCATCAGGCGGCTCTCAAAGGACGACAGGATGGACACCTGGGGGGGACACGTGCTCTCAGGCTCCCAGGCACCCCCAGGTCTCTGGCCTTCGCTGCTTTTTCTATGGTTTTCTAGACAATAAGCTCCACGAGGGAAGGGCCGGGGGTGCAGCTGTTCACCCGTGTCCTCAGCACATAGGAGGTGGTCCAAACACATTGGATGAAATTTGATTCGAAGGCAAGGCAAGCAACCAAGGACCTTCCCCCAAGATAAGCACCCCGGATGGTTTCCCTTCCACCCTTTGAAGCCAAATCTCAATGTCTGGTCTTTCTGAGGCTTTCCTAGACCGAACAGGGCGTAGTTGCATATGGAGTCACCTCAAATGCATCGTTGGCACTTGCAAAAGCCTCTCTCGCTAAGGGCGAATCTCACCACATAAGGACTAGGACAGCGGTTGGCCAACTCATTAGTCAACAGAGCCAAATATCAGCAGTACAACGATTGAAATTTCTTTTGAGAGCCAAATTTTTTAAACCTAAACTATATAAGTAGGTACATTGTTATTAGCTTAATTAGGGTGCTCCTAAGGCTTAGGAAGAGCCACACTCAAGGGGCCAAAGAGCCACATGTGGCTCTCGAGCCGCAGTTTGCCGACCACGGTACTAGGACTCCATGACTGTGTTACTCCATGCATACACCAAGCTTGTATCTCCTCCACCTGTGCTTTACAGTCCCCTCTGGAAATAAAGAAGAAACCTCATATTTGTGGAGCACCTACTGTATACCAGGTGCTGACCAAGATGGGTCCCCATGGATTGGCTCCTATGACCTTCACAGCCACAGGGGGAGGGTGGCATTGTCCCTGTCTTATCATATGAGTTAACTGAGGCTCAGAGTTACCTGCCAGGAGCCACACACAGACAAGTGGAGGGTGAGGACTAGATCCCGGATCTGTCCGATTTCAGAGCTCATCCTACCCCAGAGCCCTGGGGGAGGGAGACGGCTGAGTCTTGTCTGCCCTCAGCAGCCTCAGAAGTGCCACCCCTGCCCTCCGCCCGTCCCCGGCCCACCCAAGTCAGCCTCACTAAGTGTTTGCAGGAGACGAAGGCGGGGGCGTGGAGAGACCAAGCCCAGGCCAGCGGGGCAGCAGCACCCTCAGGGAGCAGGCGGGCCAGGGGAGGGCGACGAGTAAGGGACACGCCCGCCGCACTGCTGCCGGAGAAACCCACCCAATACCATTCCTACCCAGGCCAGAACCCCAGGCCTTACGGACCGGACCGGACCGGACCGGACCCGCCAGGTCGCCGAGCTCTCCTGCGGGGTCTGAGGCCTGCAGCCCCGCCCAGTGAGGGTTACTCACCATGTTCCTGGTGAGCTGGTCGCTCTTCTCCAGGCTGTCTCGGATGAAGGACAGCGTCTCCTCCTCCTGGGGGCGCGGAGGGGCGGCATCACCAGAAGCCCGCGGCTGCCGGTCACCGCGGCCCGGCCCCGCGGCCTCGCCCCGAGCCCAGCTCCTGGCAGCGAGTCCCCCTCTGCCCCCCGCCTCCTTCCAGAGGGGATGCCGGGCCTCGGCGCCCTCCCTCCCCGCCGCCCCCGCCGCCCCCGCCCCGGTCTCACCTGCTTCAGCTTGTCCTCGATTTCCCGCCGCCGGGCGGACGCCTCCTGCGGGGGAATCATCCCTGCGGCCCCGCGCCGCTTCCCCTTCCAGTGTTTTGTGTCGGCGTGCGTCCCTCCTCGGCCTCCGTCCCCGTTACACCCACTTCCGCTCCTGGCCCCGCCCCCCGAGCGCACTGGTGGGGCCATGTTGGGAGTGGCAGGCGGAAGTGCTCCGCGGGGCCCGGAAACGGGCTGGGGACGCAGCCATCTTGGGTGTGGCCAAGGGTGGCCCCGCGGACCAGCGGGGAGAGCCGCGCCCAGCGCTTCACTTCCCTGAACCACACCCCGCCCACAGTGGACGCTCAGGAAAGTATATCGCTAGCATCGTGCTTTGTATGTCTAGGGAAGGCACTCCTTTATGGTTGTGAACAAATACTGTCTTTTTTCGCCCGAAATCTTTATTGTTGAAAGTATAACTTATGTCCCCCTTTTCCCTCAATTGACCCCTTTTAGCCCACCCCCGCCCCTATGGTCTGTGTCTATGGGTTATGCACACATGCATACAATGAACAGATACTTTCAACTTTATACAATCTCATTGCATTTTTTTAATATTTTTTATAAATATAGTTTATTCATTTTTTACAGAGAGGAAGGGAGAGAGATAGAGAGTTAGAAACATCGATGAGAAAGAAGCATTGATCAGCTGCCTCCTGCACACCCCCTACTGGGGATGTGCCTGCAACCAAGGTATATGCCCTTGACCGGAATCGAACCTGGGACCCTTCAGTCTGCAGGCCGACGCTCTATCCATTGAGCCAAACCGGCTAGGGCAATCGCATTGCATTTTTTTTTTTAAAAAATATTTTATTGATTTTTTACAGAGAGGAAGGGAGAGGGATAGAGAGTTAGGAACATCCATGAGAGAGAAACATCAGCTGCCTCCTGCACACCCCAAACTGGGGATGTGCCCGCAACCAAGGTACATGCCCTTGATCGGAATCGAACCTGGGACTCTTCAGTCCGCAGGCCAGCGCTCTAGCCACTGAGCCAAACTGGTCAGGGCTGTGTGCGCTTTTTTGCATTTTCTCAAATTTCCTGCACCAGGTGTAACTTGGGAGCCAGCTGCGATGTAGTGAGAGCCCTGTTTGCCATCGCTGTCACCCGTTCCGCTCCCCATCTTGGCTAATCCTCGCGGTAAGCTTCCGGGTGGGGACCGGCGCTGTGTCCCTACAGCAGCGGAGGAAGCAGGCTCAGTGGGTCGCTGCCTCAGTCAACGCAGCTGCGGGGACATCTGCTCCCGCCCTCCTCCCAGGCGGGTTTGTTGCTCTGCAAAGCTGCCAATCTGATGGTCAGGAAAAGCCCCTGTGGCCCTAAACGGTTTGGCTCAGTGGATGGAGCGTCGGCCTGCGGACTGAAGGGTCCCGGGTTTGATTCCGGTCAAGGGCATGTACCTGGGTTGCGGGCACATCCCCAGTAGGAGATGTGCAGGAGGCGGCTGATCGATGTTTCTCGCTCATCGATGTTTCTAACTCTCTGTCTCTCTCCCTTCCTCTCTGTGGAAAATCAATAAAATATATTTTTTTAAAAAAAGAAAGAAAGAAAAGCCACTGTGGAAAGCAGGTTATTTTTATGACCACCATAGCTAGAAAAAAAAAAAAAAAAGACAGAATGAAAAGATGAATTTAACTTCATGCTCAGCCCAGTGTGAGGCATGCAGGGGAGACACTGATGCAGTAATTCCCCAGCGAGACTCGGCACAAGCTGCTTCCGCAGAGGAGCAAGCGGTGGTTCAACTGCAGGTGCGGAGCCTGGGTTTTGCTTCGCCACCTTGTGCAGGGCACCAGGCTGCCCACCGTAGCCGAGCCCCCCTCTGCGCCTGAGGCTCCCTTTCCAGAGGGAAGGAGGGCGGAGGGAGGAACAGAGTTCCTTCTTTGGTAACTTCCTAATTCCAGGCTTTGTGCTCCCCCGTGTACCAAGGGTAACATCCCTCCAGATTCATGTTTCCTGGCGGCCCGGCCATACTGGAAATGTGCATGCTACGACTCAACAGCCACAGCAGGGTCTGCTCCCTGGGATTACACATTTAAAGATGAGAGAGGGCCCTAACCGGTTTGGCTCAGTCGATAGCATGTTGGCCTACGGACTGAAGGGTCCCGGGTTCAATTCTGGTCAAGGGCATATACCTTGGTTGCGGGCACATCCCCAGTAGGGGGTGTGCAGCAGGCACCCGATCAATGTTTCTCTCTCATCGATGTTTCTAACTCTCTATCCCTCTCCCTTCCTCTCTGTAAAAAGTCAATAAAATATATTTTAAAAAAATAAAGATGAGAGATGCATTGCAAAAAAGGAAAACATTTTCAGAGTACAAGGGATGCTCAAGTTTCTCTAGTTTCTAGACTGTGAGCTTAAGTCCCCTCTCTATTGCTAACACCTCTAAGAAAACAAATTTTCCCTTTTTTTGGTAATGATAAAAAAAAAATAGATTCTTTTTTGTTTCATTTAGAAACCACCAGCCATCAACAATGCCATCTGACAGAGTGGTCAGAGGGGTGGTTTTTTTCCTTCTTCTTCTTGAAACCCTTTTATATATAAAATGAAAGGAGGCCCAGGAGCGGACAGCTGTTGCGCACTTTCTTACGGAAGAGAGAGCAAAGGAAGCTTCTAGTGTGCTTCCAGCCGCGTGTGGGGTCAAGCCTGCAATTTTTGAAAATTTTCTCAATTTTCAGAGAGAAAGGGAGAGGGAGAGGGAGAAACATCGAAGATGAAAAAAACACACAAAACATCGATGAGAATCATTGAGCGGCTGCCTCCTGCACGCCCCCTACTGGGGATCCAGCACACAACCCAGGCATGTGCCCTGACCTAGAACTGAACCGTGACCTCCTGGTTCAGAGGTCAATGCTCAACCACTGGGCCGCACTGGCCAGGCTACATATTGATTTCAGAGCAAGGGAGAGAGAGAGAGAGAGAAACATTATGAGAGAGAAACATTGAGCGGCTGCCTCCCACACGTGTAACTTGGGCATGTGTCTTGACCAGAAATCGATCCCGCCACCTTTATAGTGTACTGGACCATGCTCCAACCAACCGAGCCACACCGGCCAAAGCTACAATTTGGCTTTAAAACTATGTTTTAAAATTCAATGTAATTCTATCCAAACTGCAAAGAAGGTACATATGCCCTCCTCTGCCTTGACCCCCAGGCGGTTACTCTGTCTCAGAAGGAACCACAGTTATAACTTTCTGGATGGAGTTATACAAACCCAGGCATATTATACACAGAATAACCTCTCTCTCTCTCTCTCTCTCTCTCTCTCTCTCTCTCTCTCTCTCTTCCCTTCCCTCCTTCCTTCTCTCCCTTCCACTCTCTCTAAAAACAGCAATGGAAAAATATCCTAGGGTGAGGATTAACAACAACAAAATATACCCTTTCCTGGAGCCTGCATGTTCACTTCAGAGTACACCTTTTTTTTCTCCCCCTCCAGGTGAGCTTTAAAAGCATTTTCCCAACTGCAAATTGAATCCCCCTGAGTAAACTGGCTTGAACTCAGGTCCTCAAAGAGGCTGGGGGTGTCCCCAGGGGACATGCCCCCTTGAGGAATGGAGGCCAAGTGTGACCCGGGAAAGGGAGGGCTGGCAGGCTGGACCAGGGCCTCCTGGCGGAGCTTGTGAAGTGGCCCACAGCCCAGAGGGAGGGCGCACAGGCCGGGGCTGGACCCCGCTGAGGGCAGATCAAAGGCAGGCGAGATGCAAAGGCCGAGTGACAACAGTGAGAGGAAAGCTAGGCTGCGGGGGCAGGCGGTGTCAGGAGGGTGACAGGAAGGCCTGGGCTGCCCAGCACCTGCGGAGGGTGAGCCACACATCTGTGATGAGCAAGTAAACAAACAACTAAGTGATGGCTAAACCCAGGAGGCCAAGGGAGGGGCAGGGGCAAGGAGGGAGGACCGCAGGGATGAGACCACCTGGGGGGGAGGCGGGAGGGGGTGTTCCCAGAGTGGGGAGTCGAGAGGAAGGAGGTTCATGCGCCTTTGGAGGCAGCTGTGAGCTTCCGGGGCCTGAGCATCACCGGAACATGCTCGCAGGGAGCAGGCACACCTCGCAGAGCTGCGGGGAGAGTCGCTGTTCCCTCTGTGCACCCCAGTCCCCCCACCTGTCACCGTGGGCAGGGCAGGCCCCGGGAGCAGGTGGGAGTATGTCCCACGTGGCGGCTGACTCCTGCCCTCCCCGCCTGCTCTCCCTTGGGGCATCTTCAGGCTCCAGGACGCCCCTGCTGCTTTCCAGAAGCCTCTGGGAGGGTTTTGAGGACGCGGCTGTGCCGCAGGGGGGCGCGCTCCCCCGCTAACCCAGGAGCTGAACCCCAGTCCGGGCGGGGAGGGCCTGAGGCGGCCACGAGGGGGCGCCCGACACCGCCTGTGCGCGTCCGCCGCGCCCCGCGAGCTGGCTGTCCGGGGAGGGGGTGCAGGGAAGAGGAGCGGACGGAGGGCAGGTGGATAAGGGGCCAGCGGGCCTGGAGCGGAGACGGACGTGGAGGCGGGGGGAAGCCGATAAGCGAGAAAACTCGGGGCGCGAGGAGGCATGTGGCTGGGCCAGCGCCCCGGCCTCTCTTTCCGCTGCCCCACGGCCCCACCGGCCGGGAGCGGGGTCCGAGCCAGCGGCCGAGGCAGTGTCAGCGGTGCCACCCGCGGCATGTCGGCCCCGCGGCTCCAGGCAACGGAAGACGCCGGCGCCCGACAGCCTCCGCGGAGGTGCGGGGCCATCTGCCCCCGCCGCCCCGCGCGCCCCCGCCGCCCCGCGCGCCCCCGCCGCCCCGCGCGCCCCCGCCGCCCCGCGCGCCCCCGCGCCCCGTGGCCGACCCGGGCGGATTCCCACCACCCCGTCCCCCCACCCTGGGGCACATTCTCACAGCCCGCAGCCCCAGCCGGGAAGGTCTGGCTCCCGCCCCCCCCCCCCCCCGGGGGCCGTTCGCCTTGAACGTGACTCAGCGCTTTCTCAGTGCCAGGCTCAGCGCCCCCCCTCGCGTCCCCACCCCGTCACCCTCACCCTCCCGCCCTGTGGGTTCTACCCCCACGGGAGGCCCGGGCCCTCCTGGCCGCACGCTGGCTTCCTCCCGGAGCCCCTCGGCCCGTGGACTCTCCCCGCGGGCGCCTGGGGCGGGCCTGCCTGGAGCAGGTGTGTGTCCGGAGCGGGGACAAGAAGCCCTGACCACGGCCTTTCCAGGGCTTGGTCCCCGCTCTCCCTCCTCTCCCGCTCAGTCCTGGAGCGTCCCTGCACCTCTGGGCTTTAACCTGACCTTCACCGGAGGCCGGGACGGCATCTGAGCCCGGCCCCTGTCCTTCCGGTCGGTGGGTCCGCTCACCAGCAGGCCCCGCTGTCTCCACGCACAACCTGGGCTGACCTTCCGCAGTGTCCTCCCGCCCCTCCCCGAGTGGGCTCCACTCACTCACTAACTCACACGGCCATTCCGTCACCTGGGGCGCGGCAGTGTCTGCCCCGGCCTGCTCCTTCAGGCTGGATTGATCTCCCGTGTGTGGCCGCCTCTTTGGGGGTCACTCATGCCTGGCTCGCCTCCTAGGCTGGAACTCCCCTTCCCCGGTGGAGGTCATCTCTGTGGAGGGGCCTGGGAGCTGGACTGGGAGTTTGGTGGAGGTCAAAGTTCAAGCCCAGTGTAGGGACTGCTCTCAGCTGGGCTCTGACCCCAGGTCATGGGGACACAGCTCCAGGGATAGAGGTGAGACCAGAGGACAGTTTCCTCCTCTGCAAACTGAGGGCTTGGCCTGCTCCCTGGTCCAGGCCAGTGGAACCAGCACACAGTGCCCTGGGCCCTCCCCAGACTGCCTCAGACAGGAGCTCCCTGGGCCGGAGGGTGGCAGAGCCTTGGAGCTGAGCCCTGGGTGGGGGCCAGGTGGGGGCTGCTGCTCTTCATGACCCGCTTCTGCTCGCGGGGTGCTGGGCCTAGTTGGTGATTCTCTCCCCCCTCCTTGGATTCCTTCTGGGGCTGGGAGACCCCCAGCGTCCCACTCAGGACAATGGAACCCACACGTGTAATAGGGTGGCCAGAGAGACCCGGGGAACGTGGATGGGGCATGAGCCCTGGCCCTCGATGAGGTTGGCCCATGACACTGCCTGCAAGCCACCCCCTCTCTCCAGGACTGGCCTTGAACGGGTGGTCTCCACCCCGCTTTCCTGGTGAGACAGTGCCAGCTCCGGGGCTCAGCCTTGCAGACGGCCACCCCCCGCAGGCCACCCACCCAGGCCACCCCACCAGGCCACCCACCCAGGCCACCCCCTAGGCCACCCCCTAGGCCACCCCCCCAGGCCACCCCACCAGGCCACCCCACCAGGCCAAGGTTAATCTTCAGCCAATCCCAGACACTGGAGGTTCTGCTCTCAGGCCTCACAGACGTCCTGGCCTCAGCTAGAGGCTGGGCAGCAGGTCCACCAGGGCCCGTCCTGGTGCACAGTGGGGTGGGACCAGGTAGGGACAGCTGAGCTGGACACAGCTCTGTCTTGGTGACCTTGTAGCTGGGGTGCAAATAGGTGAAAGGCCCGCTTGCTGACCCTGTGGTTTTTTGGGGGGAGGGGTCCTTGAATGCCGGTTTCTCCACACCAGCCCTGCCTCTTGGCTCCCCATGATCCTCACTCCCAGGACAGAGGCCCCAGGGCAATGGGGGGCCAGAGGAGCAGATGAGAATGAGGCAGGCCTCTTCCACCTCCCTCCACCCCTTCCTCCTTGCCCATGTCCCTTCTCCCTCCCTCCCAACCTGGCTCCCACCAGCCACAGGTCCACTCAAGGCCCCCGCGGTCCCTTTTATTGCCCCACCCACACCCACAGGGCCAGCAAAAGGGCTGCTGACTTGTCCAGAGCAGGGCAGCGTGGGGCATTCCACCCAGACCCTGCTCACCTGATCGCTCTTTCCCCAACCTCTGCAGCCCGGGGCCCCCAGAAACCCCCAGCCCCAGCCCCAGCCCCACTGGCTGGGAACCCCTTCGTGTTTCCTGTCTGCAGTTGAAACCTGCCAAGGCTCCTTGGCTGTTTCTCTACCTTTTATCCATCCGCCCAGCCAGCACACTCATTCATTCATTCATTCATTCATTCATTCCTTAGGAAATCGGGTCGTGTGCTTGATGCTGCAAATGTAGAAAGCAGCAAGACAGGCAGGTTCTGTGCCCGCGGGAGTCTGCAGACCCCAGAGCTTCTGAGATGGGCAACTCTGAGGCAGGGTCTGTATGTCACTCCTCCTGCCGCTGGGACGACCCACCCACCCTGGCCCAGCACAGCAACTTTAAGCAAGTTGGCGAAACGGGAATATCATGTGGGGATAGGGACCGGGCTTGGTGCCCAGATGAGGCAGGAAGAGGGCAGGGTGGTCTGGGGCGGGGCAGGGCCCCTGACAGAGCCCGTGGGTGGCTCTGCGTACACACAGCAGCCTCTGCTCAGCTTCGCTGCCTGGGCAAACAGCCTGGAGGGCTGTGGGCAGTCGCTGTGGCTTCAAAGGGCCCTGGGGGCCTGGGGGCCATGGGCGGGGGTGCTGTGTGCAGGCGGCCCAGTTGGTCCCCCCAGTTACTGGAGTCTTGCTGTCCCGGGAGCTCAGGGAGCTGCTTCCTTCCAGGGGAAAGAGTGTCTGAGCCCCTCGTGCCCTCCGAGCAAGCGAGCTAGCGTGGGGCAGGGCGAGGGGCTGTGCGGAGCTGGGGGCAGGGCATGGAGACCTTGGTCCTGCCACCCCCGGTGAGTGTGCACCAGCCTCTCCCTGCACCGCACCCCCCAGGCAGGTTGGCTTCTGGGGGACAGTGCCCTCCAGCTGATCCCTGCCCGCTGCTGACCACACAGGAAAGTTCAGGCCCCAGCATGCCCGCTGGGTGACTCTGACCTGTCCCTGTCCCACCTGGAGCCCCTGAGTGGGACAGACACAGGTGCCCCAGGAGGCTGGTGGCCCCCAGGGCCCCCATGTGCCTCCTGGCTCACACAGTCAGTGCAGCCCCAGCCTGGGTGGCCTCACAGAGCCCCCCAGGGTGCCTCCCCTCCCTTGTCACCTGCTTTTCTCCTCATCGTTACACAAGAATGTGTCAGCAGGACCTGGGCCACTCTCCACCCCATTGTTAATGCAGCCCCCCCCCCCCCAACTCCACCCCAGACAGGCTCAGGCCTGCCCGCTGCCCCCTGCTGCGAGGCCAAATACACCTGTTTACCTTTGGGCCTGGCCCAGGGTGGAAGGGCGCCTGGCTCCTGCCCACCTCCTCCCCACCTGCCCTCACACCCCCTCTTCCCGCCCCCCAGCTCTCTCTCTTCCTTCTGAAAGTCTGTGCCTGTGGGTGGGGGGTGGAGAGCGGTCCCATCCTCAGCTCAGCTCTGCAGGCACCTGGCCTTCTGCTGCGGGACAGCCCGGAGCCCGAGGCTGAGGGGATCCCAGGCGGCTGGAGCCTGTGGGGACCTGGCCAGGGGAGCAGGATGTGCTCTGGGCAGGGAGGGCAAGGGCCTCAGCTCCAAGCTCCTGCCCTCTCCCGGCATCACACGGGAGCTGGGGCAAAGGGGGCCACTTAGGAGGCAGAAAAGCAGCTTCTTCTTTGCGAAGGGCTGCCCCAGCACCTAAGAGTGAAATAGTTTAGGGGCTTCTCACCTCAGAGGTGGGGATTAAAGGAGATGAGGAACCTGCTCAAAGCCACACAGCTTAAAGGAGACAGGACTGCCCGGCCGGTGTGGCTCAGTGATTTTGAGCATCAACCCATGAACCAAGAGGTCACCGGTTGGATTCCCGGTCAGATCAGATGCCAGGGTTGCGGCTCGATCCCCAGTAGGGAGCGTGCAGGAGCCGATTGATGTTTCTCTCTCATGGATGTTTCTGTCTCTCTATCCTTATCCCTTCCCCTCTCTCTAAAATCAATAAAACATATATATATTAAAGAGAGAGAAGAAGAAAGAGAGAGAGAAAGAGAGAGAGAGAGAACCCCCCCAGTGCAACTCATGACCCTGGATTGGGGTGCTGGGCCGGAGAGGGGCGTCAGTGGGGCCATCTGCAAACTTTGAATGGGTCGGTGGTGAGATGGGGTTACCAGGTCAATGTCCATGTCCCGATGGTGACGGTGGCAGGAGGGTTTGCAGGACTGTCCTTGCTCTAAGGACATAAACACTCCAGTAGTTTGTGCTAATGGGCGTTGTGTCTGCAGCTCACTGCCACATGCTGCGGTTATTCTGACTGGGGTCACGTCGAATCCATCTGTAACTATGAGGTAAATGAACAGCTTCTTAAAAAGCCACCAGGGCATGCCCGGCCGGCGTGGCTCAGCGGTTGAGCATCGACCTATGAACCAGGACGTCAGTTTGATTCCCGGTCAGGGCACATGCCTGGGTTGCCGGCTCAATTCCCAGCACGGGGCGTGCAGGAGGCAGCTGGTCAATGATTCTCTCTCATTATTGATTTTCTCTCTCTCTCTCCCTCTCTCTCTCCCTTCCTCTCTGAAATCAATACCATATATATATATATATACATATATATATACTTTCTACGTTCAAAGGCTGTTAAATCGCGTTGTTTACCCATATCTTCAGAAAAAAAAATCACTCTGCTGTCTTGGTAAACAGCCTGCTTCCCTATGTATAATGGTCTGGCCCTCTAGCAATTTCAGCGAGGAATTATAGCTAATTTGCCTACAAACGTCAGGTGGTCATAATAATCTGACCACTCAGTGTATAAACAAATAAAAAATAAAACTAAAAGCAGGGGCAGGACAAGCAGGAGGGACGGGCTCTGAAACTCACACTTTCCCTCTGCAGATGCTGCCTGCTCAGCGAGTGGGAAGCCCAGTGCGCCAGCCTCTCGGCTTTGGTAGCGTCTGGGGACCCTGAATCAGTGTTGGTGCCTGGGCCCCAGCACAGGGATTTTCAGGGGCGCCTGGTCATCCCCCTACAGCCAGGGCTGAGCCCCACCTCTGCGCACTCCTCGGCCTTTCCTCACCGCCTTGGGCAGCTCTGCCTGCCCGACCTTGCCCCTCTCCCCCCAGCACAGCGGAGGCAGAGGGTGAGGTGGGGGAGAGGGCGGCACGCCCACCGGTCAATCAGAGATGTAACCCCTTTGGCCAGGGCTGGAGGCTGATCTTGGGGGCCAGTGAAGAAGGCCAGAGGCCCCCCCCCCCCGCACTACTTCCCCACTGCTGGGGGCCAGTAGAGAGTTGGGCTGGTGGGTGGTGGGGGTTGAAAGGAGTCGTGGAGTGAGGCGGCCTCAGTCTGCTGTGGGAAGGGGCTGGGCTGGCTTCTGGGCTCAGCAAGGCCCCAACCCCACTGGCCCTGCAGTGTGCGCCCTTCTGAAATATTTGGAATCATTAGCAAGTGAAAGCAGCAAGTTAGCAAGGGGAATGCAGGCTGGCCTAGCGCCAAGCCCCAGTGAAGGGAAAGAAAGGGCTTGGGTGAGAAAGGGAGAAAGGGGTCCTGGAGGCTGGGCAGGACTGTGCAGGAGATGCCCATTTGTGCCAGGGCGTGTGTGTGTGTGTGTGTGTGTGTGTGTGCCCGCGCGCTGGGGGAGGAGCTGTGCACCCCCAAGGTGTTCTTGTGGGGCTGAGTGGAGAGGTGGGTTCCAGACAAAGCTGGGGGGCGGGGACTGAGAGATGCCACACTGTCACTCAAACACACGTTCTGTGCCTCAGTTTCCCCATCAGAACCCTGGTAGGCTGGGTTCCTCACAGAGCAGACCGGCCAGTGTGAGAGAGGGGGGAGGGTCTGGGCATACAAGCTTCCCTGGTGGCCGCCTCCTGCTCCAGCCTGCACTGGGCCTGGGAGGGAAGGCACGGGCTGGGTGGGAGTGGGGCCTTGGGACGGGGCCCTCTGACCTCACACCCTGTCCCCTCCAGGAGGGTACGAGGGAGGGAGGTGCTGGAGACTGGCCCAGGCCAGGGAGGGTACATTCAGGCAGGCAAGCCCAGGCAGGCCCTCACGGCGGGACGCTCAGCGGAGCCCTGGGCAGGCGTGGCCTTTGTGAGTCCCCAGGGCGGGAGGGGGCGGTGCCTCCTTTTCACACACTCCTGGGGGCTGTGGGTGTGCTTATCCCCATTGTGCAGATGGGGGCACTGAGGCCCGGGCTGCAGGGGAGCCCTCAGGCTGCCTCTCCCCTTTCTCCCTGGGACAGTCATCAGGGGGCATGTTTCAGTGACCCCCAAACTCCCTCCCAGCCCTTCCCCTGCAGCACTGACGAGAAACCCCCCTCCACACGGTGCCCTTGCCTTTTCCCAAAGAAAGTTGCAAAAAGGTCCATTTGCAGATTTAAAAAATTTTTATTTTCAAAAAAAAAAATTTATTGTAAATAACTTTCCATGAAAAAGGTTAAATTGCCCCGTGGGGCAGGAGGATGGATTTGGGATGCAGCCTGGGGCGCTGGCAGGGGTGGGGGGTGGGGGTGGGGCGGCGAGACACTCCCTCCCACAAGTGCAGGGGGGGCACGGGCGACCCCCACCCCTTCCTGGCCCCAGTGGTTCTAGCAAGCTGGGCATCCCTCCCGGTTAAACCTCAGCTATAGTGACACTCACTACATTAGTCTGTCTTCCCCTCCCCCCTGAAGCTTGGCTACCCCTGCCCCCAACTCCCCAGAACCCCAACTCCTCACTACTGTCAGCCTCCAGTCGGGCTCAAAAATTAGGGGTTTCCCACCTCACCCCTGCCCCCTGTGGAGATGGGCCAGGAGAAGACTCCCTGCCCCTTGGGCGCCCAGACCTCACCTCTCCTCTCTGCCCTTCCCAGCTCCGCTGCCTACTGCCCGCTGGCCCTGGGAGGCTTTGCCTGGAGAGGCCTCTGGGGGTTAATTTGCAGTCACCTAATTAGCATTTGCTGTACCTGGGAATTTTTTCTGGATAGAGACCTGGGAGGGGGGGGGGGGTGGAGAGGGGGAGGATGGAGGAAGGAGAACCTTTTGAAGCCAAAGTGCCCAGGTGGGCCCTGTCCTCTGGCTCCCCGGCCCCAGCCCGCCAGGGCCCCTCAGGCCGCAGCGCTCACGGCGCAGGGCTATTGCTGGTCCCTGGGGCAGGGCAGCTGAGGGTCAATGAAACACTGTGTGTATGGGGGCCGGGAGGGGAGGCAGCGAGTCACTGGTCCTGAGCCCCAGTTCTCAGCCTCCGGGGCTGGAATCCGAGGGCAGCCCAGGCTGGGGGATGTGTGGCCCCGTGGTGCCAGCTCGGGAGGCGTGGCCCAGCCCCTGTCTGGGCAGTGGGGTTCCATGGGCCTGTGTTGGGGGGCAGTCTGGGCCCTGACTTGGGTGCTGTCCGCAGGTGGGGGCGGGGCCCGGCCTCTTACAAGAAGGCGCCCACACTGGCCCAGTCTTGCAGGTCGGCAGCGAGGGTGGCGTCCCCGGCCTCGAAGAGGGGCTCGGGGGGCAGGCAGCCGCTGCCGCTCTCGTCCCACGGGTGCTGCAGGAAGGACGTGGCCAGGAAGGTCTCGTCGAAGTCCAGGCTGTCGGCAGCCTGCTCCACCGAGGGCCCCCACGTCGTGGGGCAGTCGATGTGGTGGCCGTGGACAGTGAGGTCCACGTCCCCGTGCGAGGCGGGGCTCAGCGGGGGGCTCAGCTCCAGGGCCTCCAGCGCGCCCAGCTCCCCCCCCAGGGCGCCGGAGTGGAAGACCGCCTCCCAGTCAAAGTTGCCTTTGAGGGGCTCCAGCTCGCCCTGCTCCTCCGGGGTCAGCAGCAGGGTGCTGGGGGGCCGGGGCGCCTTGGCCACCCGCTTGGGCAGCGGCTGTTTGCGCTTGTGCCCGAGCCTGCCCTCGCCCGCACCCCAGCCCACCTCCCCGGTGGCCTCCTCGAACTCCCGCAGCAGCTGCTGGGCGTCGGTGTTGACGGCCAGGGGCCCGGCCCAGGGCGCGGCGCTGGGCTTCTGCTCGGCCTGGCGGGCGAAGGCCGGGTGGATGTGGACCGGGGGCAGCCGCCGCTTCTTGAAGGCCCCGCTCAGCAGGCGCTCGGCGTACTGGGGGTCGATGCGCCAGAAGCCGCCCTTGCCCGGCTCGTCCTTCTCCCGCGGCACTTTGATGAAGCACTTGTTCAGGGACAGGTTGTGGCGGATGGAATTCTGGGCACAGGACAGAGGAGGGAGGAGGACGCTGAGCGGGGAGGAAGGGTGCGTGGCTGTCGGCGCTCCCTCCCGCCTGTCTCCTCCCCTCTTCTCTCGGCGGGGGAGGGGGAGGCGGCTCTGGGACACCAGCCACAGGGCCCCCGGAGCCAGGAGGGCTGTCGGGGGCTTTTATTCCCTGTTGCCGGGATATCTGCCGGCTCAGTCATCCGAGCCCCAAGCTACAGGGTGGTTTCAGTGCCACCCTGTCCTGCCCGCCCCCCCCTCACCCCACCACTTGCAGCCTCTGGCCAAACGCCTCAGCTCCCCCAGGGCCTGGCCTGGCTGGCCCTCTCTGTTTGTGGAGTGAGAGGGTTGGGGTGGGCGGCACGGGGTGACCTGAGGTGTGAGGGGGTGTGTCCACACGCCTGCGTGCACACGAGTGTGTATAGGGATGAGGTGTGGTAGGAGCCGATAGCTTTCCTTTGTTGAGCCAGCGGCTGGCCAGGGCCTTGCCCCCCACGCCCCTCCTCCCACCAGGCTGTTTGGCCTCAGTTGATTATTACCCAGCAAAGAGCATAGCGCTCATTCCTGGGCCCACTTCCCGAAGTCGGGGCTTCGCAGGCTTGGGGGGGTGGTGGAGCGGGGGTCTCTGCCTTCTCGCCACGGCTGCCGAGGGCCTCGCCCCAGCCAGGGCCCAAGCAAGTGAAGAGTAGCAGGGACTGTGATGTGTGGCCTGCTGCTGCGGGTGCCCCAGGGGAGAGTCTGGGTGTCCTCGGGGCCTCTATCCCCAACCAGGCCCTGATCCCGGACTCTCAGGGCAATGCCTGCCCGCCGCAAATCACCATCCTGCCGCATTCGTTCCTAGTTGCGTCGTCTTATCCAAACCAGGATGGGGTCAGGGGTCGGGGCCTGGACAGCGGGGCGGACGGGTGGGTAGTGCCCCTTGGCAAGGCTGGGTGTTTACATGGCGGCCTGGCCCTGGGCTGCTCTGCGCCAGGTTCCGGAGACTTGGAGCCTGAAGCCCGAGCTGGAGGCAGAGCCCCTGTGGGAAGCACCTGGCTCAGGTAATTGTCTCCCCAGGGAGCTTGACTGAGAGGAGCGGGAGGAGCGGAGACAGGAAACTGGGGAGCGGCTGGAGTGGGGGCTGGGGCAGCAGCTGTAGGAAGGCCCCATACCCGCTCTCAGACACAGCTGCCTTCACACCCCACAGCACTCGACCCCCTGCCCCCCAAGCCAACTGCAGCCAGGCAGAAGGCAGAGCGTGGGCCGATGCTCCAGCTTCCACTTCTGAGCCAGGTCCTGCAAACTGTCCCTGGGCAGGGCAGTGTCTAGGAATTCTAGGACTTGGGACAAAAATGTGTCCCTCGTCCATCACCACCTTCCCCCAGGGGGCTGTGTCCATGGCAAAGTCTGGCCCTGGTCTTTGGGCTGAGCCTCTTGGATGGGTGACAAGTGTTTGCCCTTTGAACTCAGCATCCTCACCCCTAAAGCCCTCTGAACAGCCTCCTTCTCTTCAGTCAAATGAGAGGCATTTCCAAGCACTGGGCTCCCCCAGGGCCTCCCTCCAGGGCCTTCCTCCCGTGGGGCCCTGGCTACTTGACCCGGATCTGAGTGAAGAGAGTGAGTCCCTGCAAGAATGGAGGAGGAGGGGGCACGGGAGGAGGCTGGGAAGGAGCCGCCGCAACCCACACCTCCCCTACCTGCCAGGTGGGATCAGCGTGGCGGAAGTAGCAGAAGTTGTCTGTGATCCACTTGTAGATGGCCGACAGGGTGATCTTGGTGGCCTTGCTGGCCTGCATGGCCATGCAGATGAGCGTGGCGTACGAGTAGGGCGGCTTCACGCTCGGGTTGGTGGTGTAGTCCACGTCGTCGGGGGGCGGAGCCTGTAGCCCCGAGGGCGAGCTCCCGGACGTGCACGAGGATGTGGGCTTGCCCGGCGTGTGCGGCTGCCCCAGGCAGGCGGGGTCCGCCGCCAGGGGAGACCCCGGCGCCGCCGAGCCCGGCACCTGATGGTAGCCGTGGGGGTCGGTGCCCCCCGGGGGCAGGGTGGGCGCCTTGGCGTTGAGAATGGAGAACTCCTGCAGCCACTGCAGGCTGGTCAGGCTGTCATCCAGGGCGTCCGGCTCCTCCAGGCCGCCCTCCGGCCCCGCCTCCTCCGCCGCCCCTGCGCCCGAGAGGCGCAGCCAGCTCTCCGCCATGTCTGCGGGGACTCTCCGAAGGGGCGGTCAGCACCCACGGCTGAGCCCCGGTGGCCCGCCGCGCTCTCCGGCCCGCTGACTCCCGCGGCTCCAGTTACACCGCCTCCCGGACGCGCGCTTCCATCCCGCGACCTGGGGGCCGCCTCCTCCGAATGCGAACGTGGGGCCTGCGGGGACCGCGGCGGGAGCTGAGCCTTTTCCCACCCCCGGGGGCGGGGGCGTGGGGGGGGGGATTCCTCTCAAGTCGTCCCGCAGCTGCGAGGGTGTTAGGGCTGAGGTCTGGGAAACAGGACCGACCCCCGCAGGGACCGCCTCGCTTCATTTCCTCTTCGAGGTGGAAGAGGTTATTAGCCAAGTGAAGGGAGAGGGTAGGAGCATTCCAGTCGGTCCCGTTCTCCGCAAGAGCGGGAAGTCAGACACCCCCACCCCAACACAGGGGAAGGGGCGAGGGAGCCCGCGAGGGCAGGACGACAGGGCGGGGGCCCGGGAAGGTGGTCTGATCTTTGAAAAGGGATATTCGGATGGGAGATCAGGGGAAGGAAGGGATCGGGGCGGAAAGCCAGGTACCCCAACGCCGCAGAGGCCAGTTTCCAGGCCCACCACTTGCTGCGGGACGCACGGAAGAGCGCGCTGCCGCCCACCTTCCGCGGCCCGCAGACCTCTCAGTCCCTTACCTGGCTCAGAGCGCAGCCCGGGCTAAAGGAAGGTTCTGGAAGAAGTTACCACCACCCCCGCGGCTCTCTGCCCTCAGCTTGAGGGCCCCGCCAGCACCCCTCGTCGTCCCCCCAGCCTGAAGGCGCCTCTCTGAGCGCCCGCGGCCCGGGACCCGCATTAAGTAGCCGCTCCAAAGGCTTCTCCTGCTGCCATGGCGACGCCCCGCCCCCATAAACAGCTTTCGCTGCTGCCATTGGTCAGCACGTCTCCAAGGTGACCGCGGGCTCTTGCCACTCTCTCCGGCGGTAACTCTCTTGGAACTCCCTCCTTTTGCCTCCCTCTCCCGCGCCACCCAGGCCCCTACCCGCCCGCGGCCCGCGCCTCGCATTCCCGCCCGAGGGGCGCGCGCAAGTTTCGGAGAAGCGCGCGGCTCGGCGCTCCTGCCGACTCGGGCACCCAGGGGAGCCGTTCCCCCCAGGACCCGCACTCCCGCCCTGCCCCCTCCTGTCCCGGCCGCACCGAGGCGTCTACGGCTCCGGGGACGCAGCCCGGGGCGCGGGGCAATGCCCAGAGCGGGCTCCGACTCGGGAACCGTGGGCTGGGGTCCCAGGGCCTCTCCTCCGGGCTGCGAGTGGCACTTCCTCGCGTTCCGCGGCCTGTCCCTCTCTGCCGATCCCGTGTCGGCTCTGGTGCCCGCGGCAGGTGTGACTCTCCGATGCCACCTGCCGCCCAGGTCCGCAGCCATGGCCCGCCCGGATCGCAGACGCACCAAGGCGGGTAGGGTCATCCCTCCCGTTCCCGGTAAGCGGCTGCCTCCCCACCCCTGACATTCCAGAGGCTTCTGCGGAAGTCCTCCCTCCTTCCCAGACACCTGAGGAAGCAGACCCAGCGGGTACAACTCAGAGAAGCCGCGGACTTCCCAACTTCTCCCAGCCAGACCATTTAACCCAACAATTCCACCCCCTTTAAGTGACAGGGCCTGTGGCCCTCCCGCCCCGCCCCCCGCCTCCCTCGTGTCACCAGCTTCCCTGCTCTTCAATTATGGAGGAGCTGCAGTGTTGGGAGTTCTCGGGTTTAAGGACAAGGGTGGGGCTGAGGGCTCCTGGCTCGGGCCTCTGCCCAGGCGCTGGAGGGCTGCGGAGGGAAGCCAGTGCCCAGGGGATGGCACATCTACTCCCTCCCAGGGGCATGGCCTCCCCTGCCCCTTGCCCTCGCCTCCCCCCCACACTCTCCCGTGTTAGAGGTAAAGGGGGCGGGAGAGTCGGACAGGAACTCTCACCAATAACCAACGGCGGCAGCAGCGCTCTCCTTCCTTGTAAACAGTTTTATTCCGTTTTAAGAATCATGCAGCAGCCCATGAACACCGCATCCCGACGTCCCCACTGTCGCGTACCCATGAGCGTAACTCCAGGGATGAGGGGTACACGGATGGCACAACCGTACAGACACCCCTGCACACAGCCGGGGTGCCGATCCTAAAGCAAGGTGAGCAGCGAGGGGGCCAGGGTCAGGTGGACAGGACCCTAGCTCTCTCCGGGTGAGATGGCTTCAAGTGTGTGGGTCTGTGCCCAAGAGGTGCCCGGCGTGGGTGTGAACTCCAGTGGGATAGAAAAAGGCTCTGCCAGGAGGCCTGGATCACACCACCTGGAGGCTGTGGGGAGCTCAGCCCCCTGTGGTAGGAAGGAGCGACCGGCCTCCAGTTAGCCTATGCCCGTCCATTCTCTCGGGGGCAGCGGCCTTGTCCCCTCTCAGGCTGAGGACTAGCCTCTGGGGGCGATATCTCTGCTTGCCAACATCTGAATGAGAACAAGGGGGGGGGCAGAGGACAGGAAGTGATGGAAAAACAAGGACTGAGGGGCCATCCTGTAGCCCAGAGGTCTTGGGTAGGGAACCAGGGCTTAGAAGAACCTTTCTGAGCCTCTCTCCCCCTGGGAGAGGACACAGACCCCCAGAAAGGGTGACGGTGATGGCTTCCTCTTAGCGTTCCTGGCCCCTGTGGCTGCTGTTGACCTGCGGCTCCTACATCTCAGGTAACACTACACCGTGAAGGCAGTGCCGGGAGCACAGGTGGGTCTGTGCGCCTCTACCCGAGGCTGAGGGAAGCCCCCTTCCCTGGCGTTTCTGGGGCTCAAACTTGGAGGAACTCAGGGAGTGGGGTTATTGCTCAGATCTCAATAGGAAAGGGGCTGGGACTGGAAGAATGCCGGGGGCGGGGAAGGACATGGAGTGGGGCCTGAACCAGTGGAGTCCACGGCAGGATTCCAGAGACGGCGGACGTGGGAACTCAATCCAGAAGCTTCCATTCCGGCTTGGCTCACGTGGCACCTGTCAGAACAGCAGGCTCCCCGACCAGGCAGAGCGTGAGCCACAGCCACTGGACGGCGGGGGGGGGGGGGGGTCCTGCTCACCCGGCCGTGCAAAAGGCCGCCGGAAGGGTGCCGAGCGAGGGCTTGGGGCTCCCTGGGAGGCTTGGCAAGGGCCCCGAGAAGCTCTTCCGGGTGACAGTTCCAAATCCTAAGACAAGCCATCGGACGGGCATAGCCTGGGCTCCACGCCTCAGCCTCACACATTGCTGTTTACAGCTCTGCCTCCCAAGCCCGCGCTCGACCACCTTTTCCAAAGGCCAACAGACAAAGCGTCTGTCCAAGAGCCGAGGACTCAGCAGAGCCAGCGCCGAGAGGGGGGACCCAGCACTCACGGTCCCGGGCAGCCTTGCTCTCGCCAGCTTTTGGGCTGAGGGGGGGTGGGCACGTGACTGGAACACTCTCTCTAAGTCTCTAATGAGCCTGTGGAAGGCAGTCCCTCCCCTTGCCCCTCTCAGGCTCAGGAGGACTAGAAGGCAGGGGGGCGGAGGGGGGGAGGACATGGGGGGAGAGACTCCCAGGGGTGAAGGCCCTGCCTCCTGCCACCAGCGCCCAGCCCACTGCCGGCCCCCAGCTCAGCGCTCTGCACAGCTTCTTTGGGGAGTCCTGGGTACCAGCTGGAGGGTCCCTGGTCCACCCCCCTCTCAGCCTGTCTCTTCAACTACGAACAAACAGGGGTGGAGACGGGGAAACGGGTAAGAATACCACTGGACAGGGCCAGAGTGATGACAGCTCCACGCACAGGACAGAGGTGGTCACAAATGTGTTTTGAAATGTCACCTTAGGGTGGTGTCCCAGGCCTTCCCGGATGCACCTGATCTAAGACCCTCCCGAGGGCGGTCCTGTAACTGGGAGGGGAGGGGGCGCGTGTCTCAGGTCCAAGGCCTCCTCTCTAAGCAAGACACTCACATGAGGCTTAGACTAGCTCGCCTGCTGGAAGCAAGAACTGTCTTTTCAACCAACCGTCTGGTGGGCTGGTACCATTTCTCTTGTCCTTGAAGGAAACTCCGCATACAGTGCAACATGGCTTTGCCTTCTCACGTGTCTCCCTCAAATCCACCCTGAACTGGAGGTTTCAAATTGGAGTTGCTGTCCCTGACACACGAAAACACCTGCAATGCAGCCGCTAAGACTCCGAGCCTTCTGGTCTACCCGCCACGGAGAAGAGAGATGCTCGAGACGCCAGCCTGTGGGCTGTGGCTCCCCTGAAGATCAAGATACAGTGGGAACGTTCCAGAGGGTCTCTGAGGAGGAAGGAGGCCTCCAGCCCCTTCGGAGAGGGCCGGGGTCCTGGTGATGGAAGGCTGGGGGCTGGGAGGAGCAGGCTGGCCTCCACGCCCAGCTCCCACATGGGTGTAAAAGTCTCCACGTGTCCCGCTGAGGATGCCCAGGAGGCCATGGTCCAGTGAGTCCAGGATGGGATGCGGGGACCGGAGGAGGCTCTGGCCTGGGGCGGGCTCTCAGACGGCCAGAGGCCCCCACACGCAGCGCCCGCTCTCGGCATCCTCCAGGCTGCTGGACGACCGGCGCCGACGCCGCGGGTGCCGACGACTGAGCGCGTTGTCATCGGCCTGCCAGGTGCCTGAGGAGAGAGAGGAAGGTCACAGGTCCCTGGGTCTCCAGCAGGGCAGCCGGGAGCTTGGCATGGAGGCTGGCAGGATGCGTGTCACCTGAAACTCTGCGTGTGCGGCCACAGCGCGGGAGAGGGAACGGGAAGTGGGCGGCCCTGCCCCACGGGGCCTCTGAGCCCCATGACAGAGGGACACGCAGGCTGTTTCGCGCTTCGTGGACTTGCCCTGGGACCCCCTTTAGTGCCTTTTTTTGAAGTCAGCCCACGTGCTATGCTGGACGAGAAAGAAACTGGGCCCAGCTGAGCTTTCCTCCGATGGGAAGAAGTGTTTGCACCCTGAGTGTCTGCTGGGGGGGGCAGGGCGGGGCAGGAAGTGACTGGCTGCCCAGCAGGGTGCTAGAGGCATGGGGGGGGCAGTGCCATGGCTTCAGCACCCCGTCCCCACACCTGCCGCTCTTCATCTTTTTGATCTGAGCAGCCGCCGAGGCTTGCTATCCGCCGGTGCCATCCACCTCAGGAGGCACTAGCCGAGAAACTGAGGGTCCCATAGGTGTCACCCCTAAACTCCTCACCCTCCCCTCAGGTCCCTGCGGCTCTTCTCTCTCCAGCTCTTCTCTCTCCTTCCTCCAGCTCTTCTCTCTCCTTCGCACTCTGCATCCCACCCACCACTGCCCCTCCCTTCACTCCCCAGGCTGCCTAGCCTGCCGCCAGGATGGCTGGGCTCCACTCCCGGCTCCTGCCTTCCGGCCCGCACGAGCTTGCGGACTGGGTGAGGTCATGGGGAGAGCGCTGAGCGGGCGCCCACTAGCAGAAGGTGCACAACAGCTAGCACCCAGGCTCTGTCCCCGCACGCTCACCTCCGCGCATCTCCCCCTGCCCGCCCTCCCTGTCCACGGCCCGGCTCCACCCGTGCAGGGAGACGCTCGTGGACAGGCAGGGCCAGGCTGCCCACAGCGCAGGAGGAAGACCTAACTCGGGACTCCGAGCAGCGGAGCCCCCACCCGCTCCACAGGCCCGGCCAGATGAGGCCCAGGGGGTCGGAGGGCTCCCCTGCAGCCCGCATGGACGCCCCACTTCTCACGCTGTGCCTGGACCACCTCCTGAGCAGGGCCGACCAACTCTGCAGGGCGGGGCCGAGGTTGGCTGTGCTCATGTTTGAGGGGGGACACTCACAAATGTGGGGGGCCGGCCGCAGGCTAGGCCAGCCAACCACACCCTCTGGCGGCAGAGGCTCTGGGATTAAGCGGCATCAACTGCTTATTTCCAAGAAACGTGCTGGGCGATAATGCTTTCAGGGCTCTGATAGTCGGGGAGGTGGGCCCCGGGGAAGAGGGGTGAGCAGAAGGGAAACCCTCAGGTGTCTCACACCCAGCCGGAATTGGGGGGCCGCCGGTCCCTGGGGTACCGGCGTCGGGGATGGGGGTCAGCAGCTCCTTCCCTGCGAGGGCGGCACTCTGCGTGCGCAGGGCCAAGAAGGGAAGGCGAGGCCGCCCGTGAGGTGGAGCCCCGAGGCGGCACGAGCTGTGTCTTGTACACAGTGGGGTGGGTCGCATACCTAGTCCTCAGGGTCTAGGGGGCAGGACTCCGGAGCTGCGCTGTGCGGTGGGAAAGACCAGAAGCAGATGGTGAACAGGAGCGAAGACACACACGCATGCACAGAACAAAACGGCGCCGCCCGCCCGAGACCGCGGGCCCGGCTCCTGCTGAGCTCACACGAGCCCTCGCCACAGACACGGCCATTCCAGAACCCTCCCGGGCCGACACCGCTGCCTTGGGGCGGCCTCCAGACTCTCCGGCTGGCGGCGCTCTCCTGGGGCTACCCATGCGCCTGGGCTGCCCTTTCCCTACAGGGGACGCTGCCTCCGCTGACCCGGGCCAGGGGCCGAGCCCGGCCACAGAAAGGAACCGGGATGCTGGGGAGACTCCGGCCAGAAAACGGGGCTCAGAGGTTTAAACTCTCAGGGGGAGACAGGTAAAGGCGCTTCCCTTCAATTCCTGTTTGGGGGACCCAGAAATGGGTGAGTGGAGAGACCTCTAGAGGCGGATTTGGGGAGCACGTTCAGGGCACCCCTTTCCTGAGGCATCTGGGGTGTGCGTGTGTGAACTGGCTGTTTCCTCAGTATCTACCGAGTGCCGCCTTCCCCAGGAGCCTCCTGGTCTGGGTCACCCACTCGCCTCCACAGGCATTTTCAGTTTCGTTAGCTACGCCCACGCTGCCCGATGCGGCCGTTCAAAACTGCAGTGATTCCAGGACTGAACCCGTCATCTTCGCTCGTTCCATCATCAACCTCCCAGAGGCTTTCGCTGAACGACCGCTGGTCGCCGACCGCTGCCACCCGTGTGACAGCCTGTCCGGTCCCCTGGACCCGCCACTCCTTCGCTGGCCTGAGAGTTCCCAGCTGCTCACCCCGCCCCGTCTGCTTCGCTGCCCGCCCTTGGTGAGCAGAGCCTCTCCAACAACCTGGGGGCACCCTCCGCCCCTGGGCGTCCGGCCCGAGAACCCCGGAGGCTGCTTAGGGGACGAGAGGCTCAGAGACACAGGTGCCCTGTTGGCGTCACTCTGACGGGGACCTGTGTGGGCCTCGCCACCAGCTGGCTGCGCCTCCGGCTGAGCACCGTGAGCATGGAGGGTGATGGGGACAAGAAGAGTGGGGTGCCCCCAGCTCTGCTTCTCATGGGCCCTTCTCGAGGGGAGCACCCTCTGCTTGGAGAGGGAAACAGACCAAGGGAAGCCTCCTGGAGCCCACAGGCCCGAGGAGCCCGGCCAGCCGGTGGGGAGGGACCTGGGGATCTCCATCGTGGGATGAAGTTTGACCTTAAGGCCGAGGCCCCTCCATCCCAGGGGACCTACCAAAGCGGGTACGCCTGCCACGAACCCCGCGGACGCTTCCGGGGGATTCCCCAGCACTGCTCCCCGCATGGTGCTCCCGGCCGGACCAGACTCCTGAGAGCCCCGGACCTCTGGCGAGGGGACAACGGACAGACATCTCAAGCGCTCACACCGAGTCCCTCTCCCGACAGACATCACAGCGCTTGGTTTGGTTCGTGTGTCTGGTCTCAGCCGTGACCCCACTTTAATCTCAGGTCCCCACAAGGAACCCCAGGGGTCCTTCCTTCCTTCCTTGTCTCACTTCCCTCCCTGACCCCGAGAGCGGACTGAATGTTAACCAGCAGGCTGGCCGCAGGGTGAGGAAGAGGCGGAAGCAGAGGGAATACGCTCGCATTTCCAGCAGCTTGGTTGGCTCCAACAACTCCCAGCAGCTCCCTCTGCCAACAAGTGGGGGAGAGGGGGGCCCTCAAGGGGAGCAGGAACCTAGACTCTCTCGCACGCACGCACACCCAGTGAGCCGACACACAGCGGAGCGAGGGCAGAGATGCCATCTGCGGCCGGACCAACCCGCCCCAGGACCCTTGCACAGAAGCACCCCCTTTTTCTGGAACAGGAATGGTTATATCCTCCCAAATAGTTATTTTTTCTTGGAAAAATCCTAGTCTATGGAACACGGGCCCTTGCCGGTTAGGGATGGAACCGAAGCGGGAGGCACTGGGATGTGCGCAGGCCCAGCAAGCGCAGGGGCGGGCGGCGTAGCCGGAGGACAGTGTTGGCACAGAGCGGACGTGAGCCTCCACACACAGCCTACAGGACACCAGAGAACCGAAAAAGACGCGGAAAACAAACGGACAGACAGAAGCGAGGTGGGGATGGGAGGCAGGAAGTGACGTCCAGCCCGGCCTGGGTCAGCCCTCGACCCAGGAGCCCGGGAAAGGCCGGAGGGCGCGCCTCCGAGGCCCCGCTGCCTGCGGCCCAAGCGTGCGGACCGTGTCCTTCCCAGGCCGATGGAGCGTGGCAACCACAGGCGGCCGTGTGGCCCCAAAGCCGTGGCCACTTGGCGGAACGCGTAAAGCACTGGACCACGATGCCAGGGGGCTGCTCTGAGGCTGAAATGTCTCCATTTCAGGGGCCGGCGGAGCGATGACGGAGCACACGTGTGAGGGACAGCGTCTGCCGTAAAACCCAGAGGGCAAGTCTGACCGAGTCCACGTGGGCAGGCCCGGGCTTTGGAGAAGCGGCTCGGGGAGCCCCCACGTGGGCACAGCGGGGGGAAGAGGGCAGCGCGCGCCGGTTGGTACCGCGGCTCCTCTGCAGGAAGTCGGCCTGGGTTCCCGGTAGTGTCGTGAGGAAGAGGAAGGGGCCCTGACAGCCCTGATGAAATGGAAGGTTAGGGCTCCAGGGGGCACGGCCACCCTCCAGCCCTGACCTCTCCTCTGGGATCCAGAGCTGACAAGTACAAGGCGCCTGGTCCCCCAAGCTCACGGTCACGGAGCCCCTCGCTCATGGAGAACACGCTGGCTTCACCTTCCTGCAGAGGAGCCACGGATGCCGGCTGCCTTCCACACCGCCTGTGGGGGACACAGGCCAGGCCGCCCACCATGGGATCTGCGAGATCGCGATGGAGGGCCCGTCAGGAAGACGGGGAAGATGGGAAGGAGAGGGAGAGCTGCTCCCTCCTCCCGGCCTGACCTTCGCCCTCGGGGCACACACTTCCTTTCAGCAGCAACTTCTGCAGGAGCGGCAGGGCAGGAGGTGGGCGCCCCGGGGTGAGAGCAGGGGTGTGAGCAGGGGAGCGACTCCCACCAAGTTCACGTTCAGCAGACTGCCACTCACCGGGTAAGCAGACCTCAGAGCACAGCTTATTGTCCAGTGCTTTCACGCTTGCGATGTCAAAGTCATTGTTATTGTCACACTCCATGCCTAGAAACGCGCACGTCCTCTGGCCTGTAAGGGAGTTCACGCAGTTAGACGGGCGCGCTGGATGCGTCTCTGCTCTGCTGTCCTGAACATAAACATCTTAAGGATGGAGACAAACAAACCGAATCATGTGTTTAAAAAAAAAAAAAAAAGACAGTAATTAAGTGGGTAAAGAGTGGACAATAAGGAATGTAACTGTGTGTGCATGTTCGCGTTCTCGACCTAGCCTGCCCTTTCCCTCACTGGCCCCTTTCCAGCCATTGTTCCGCAGGAGCCGGAGCCTGGGGGAGGGGAGCTCTGCCAGGGGCGGGAGGAGCTGGGGACCCGCCGCAGAGCTGCCCTACTCCTGCCTGTGTCTGTGGGTGCTGTCGGGTGTGCTTGTGACCACAGGGCTACCAGAACAATCGCAGGTCTCGCAGGTTCCCTAAGTTTGCATGTCAAGTCAGAACCGCCACATGCACCAAGTTAGGATCCATCTTCTTATGGGACTTTATGAAATTTGTTATCTTGAGGACGTTTTAAGGGGACTGGCCAGAAACCTACGGACATGCGAGCGGGGAGGTTAGAGTTTTAGCAGTTATTTTTTTCAAGCTCCCTCTTTCTTTTTTTTATATTTTATTGATTTTTTACAGAGAGGAGGGGAGAGGGATAGAGAGAAACATCCAGAGAAACATCGATCAGCTGCCTCCTGCACGCCCCCTACTGGGGATGTGCCCGCAACCAAGGTGCATGCCCTTGACGGGAATCAAACCTGGGACTCTTGAGTCCGCAGGCCAATGCTCTATCCACTGACCCACACCGGTCAGGGCTAGCTCCTTCTTTCTATTGTATTTTATTTCCTGCGGAAAGGGAAAGGAAGACACATAGACCCATCATGGGGGCTACACGACGTCAGGGGAGAAGCACCTGCGGCCTGAGCTTGTCGGAAGCAGATACTCGGGGGGTTGGGGACCGTCCCAAAGGGAGCCGTGACCACTGAGGTCGTCGGAGGCCCTGCCTGGCGGCCATCCCCTCCTTCAGGGCGACTTGGCCAGGCAGAGTGGCCAAGTCCGCATGCGCACCCTGAACTCCCCAAGCAACGGCCAGCGCTGAAGCAGAAGCGATGAGGGTGGCGTCTGCACCCCGCGGGTCGGGTCTGCTTTGGAGGTGTCCTTCTGCGGAGGCGCCTCAGAGCAGAGGGGAGAGCTGGGTTCCATCCCCTGGGGGGCCAGGCCCAGCGCCACCCCCTCTCCTCACCCCCTTCTCTGCAGGCCACCCCTCCTCTGGTCCGCACTAGAAACCACAGTGCTCCATGCTCCACCGGAGGGCGTCCTGGAGGCCTGAGAAAACCATTCCGGCGGCTACGACCCGCCCGCCCTGCGCTGCTGGCTCCTGGGATCCCTGTCCCGGCCACCCAGCCGCCTCCTTCGCTGCGGCAAAACCAAACCTGCGGCCTGAGTCCTTTCTCCCACGCGGAGGAGACAGCATCGCCGCTGCTGCCCTCGGGGCACTGAGAGTTCGGGGGACCCGGCTGGGGGCCGGAGCGGGAAGGCAGGCGTGGGAGCCGCCCGAGAAGCTTCGGGCGTGTTCCACGTAAAGGGGGAGCCGTCCTCTGCTGCACCCCCCTCCCGAGCGAGCCGGGCGGGCACTGCGGTCCTCGGACAGCCCATCCCACCAGGAAGGTGACCTTCCCCGGGGCGCACGCTGAGGAGTGCCACCCGCTCACGCCAGGGCCCCCTCTGCGCCCGTGAAAGAACACCCGGGGAAGGACGGCTGAGAGGGAGCCGAGAGCAGGTCGATTACCGTCTTCCTGTGTGGGGGACCCATCGTCTTCCTCCATGACGTCATTGCCCTACAACAGAGGAAGGCGCTTGAGGCTACGGAGCATAGCGGGAGCGCAGTGGGCCTGGAACAGCGCGGGTCGGGGTGCCGGCCAAGTCTCCGCCGGCCTCTGCCCACAGGGCTCCCCAATGCGGACCCGAAAGACAGCCGATTCCAGGACAAGGCAGCCCGAACTGTGCTGAGTAAGGGCCAACTGCACACTCACGGGCTGAAGCCCGAACTAGTGACCCTCACGGGTTTAACTCCAGGGCCGGCGGCGCCAGCGTAGGAGTCGGAGGTGCCCGGGAGGCCGGGCAGGGGCCAGCGGCTTGGGGAGGGACTGGTCTGGGGCGTGTTCGGATGCAGCTGGACAAGCCGGCAATAGCCTTGGTGCTGGTTAGCTTGTCTGCTTTCTAAGGTGGAAAGAGATGTCTGAGGAAACAGCGCTGAGAACCCCAGCCTCACAGAAACCCCTTCCGATCGCAAACCCTATCCAGACTCTCCTCTGAGAATATATGGCTCAAGAAGACGTTCTGGAGCAGTGGTTCTCAACCTTCTGGCCCTTTAAATGCAGTTCCTCATGCTGTGACCCAACCATAAAATTATTTTCATTGCTACTTCATAACTGTAATGTTGCTACTGTAACATGTAAATATCTCATCTGCAGGATGGTCTTAGGCGACCCCTGTGAAAGGGTCGTTCGACCGCCAAAGGGGTCGCGACCCACAGGTTGAGAACCGCTGATCTAGAGGAAAAAAGGGAAGTTCTAGAGCCGCCCTGTGACACCTTGGTCAAGGCACTTTTCACACTGGATTGTCGCCCGTCTCCCTGCCTGGGGGTACAGAAGGTGGGGGGCAGGCAGAAGCCAGGCCACTCAGGCCTTCATGGCCCCCGGGCCGGCCAGCACCCGCGACCCAGTCACCTGTGTAATAGTCACTAAGTGAATGGGGGACAAACAGGTGCTCAAAGCCCACTCCGTGCCTGTAACCCGAGGCCAGTGCCCTCTGCTAACTGGACACCCTCCGCCCCCTAGTGCAGCTGCTGTCCCTCCCCAGCACGCCTGACCCGAACGCCACCTGGGAGGATTGTTCCGGAACAGCGCCCCTCCCGTCTGCGTCCCCAGCCAGCACCAGGGCCCTCTGACCTCTGGCCGGGAGGGGCACCACGTCCCCGTGGGGGTTACCTCTGCGTCCTGCTCGTCAGCGAGGCCCATGAAGTTGCTGTCTGGAGACGCCGCCGGCATCGCCTGCAAGAGTAACAGGAATGGAGGTGCCGACACGCCGGCTCTGGGGGCAGCCAGCTCACCCGCCTCGCAGCAAACCTCAACCACGTCCTCGCGACAGAAGTGGTGCCAAGCAGCCCTGGCTGGTTTGGCTCAGTGGATAGAGCGTCGGCCTGTGGACCAAAGGGTCCCGGGTTCGATTCCGGTCAAGGGCACGTACTTCGGTTGCAGGCTCCTCCCCAGCCCCGGCCCTGGTCAGGGCGTGTGCAGGAGGCAACCAATCGACGTGTTTCTCTCGCATCGATGTTTCTCCCTGTCTTTCCCTCTCTCTCCCACTCTCTAAAAATCAATGGAAAAATATCCTTGGGTGAGGATTAACAGAACAAAAAAAGTGGTGCCGCGCAGAGTCAGGCCTGAGCGGGGAGCCCTGGGTTCTATTCCACCATTTCCCTGGCTCCCCTTCCCAGCACGGATGGGGCTCCCAGATGCCCCGGGCGCACCGCGGGAGCTGCTCGGCTATGTCGCACGGAGAGGCCCGTGCCCTGCCCTTACCTCTCCTTCCTCGGAAGCGGCCCTGCTGGCGGCCAGCGGGGAGGGGAGCGCCTCTCCCTCGTCCTCCGTGCCCGTGCCCGTGCCGGGGGCGATGTAGGAGCCGGACATGGAGGAGACCGTGTCGGTGCTGAGCTGGGAGTGCTGGCTCTGGGAGGACACCATGGACATGACCGACTGGGCCAGGCTGCTGCTGGCAGGGTCTGTGGAGACGGGAGGTGGTGGAGGAGACGGGTCAGCATGGGCTCTGGGGCTGAGAAGGAGCCGAGCTCTGCCCCTGCCCTGCTCAGCGAGGCCACAGTGGCCTGGCCTCCCCCTCACCGAAGGGGTTTTAGATGGAAGGTTTTCTTTTTTATCCTTTTTTAGAAATATGTTTTTATTGGTTTCAGGGAGGAAGGGAGGGAGGGAGACAAAGAGAAAGAGAGAGAGAGAGAGAGAGAGAGAGAGAGAGACATCAATGATGAGAGAGAATCACTGACCAGCTGCTTCCTGCACACCCCCTACTGGGCTTGAGCCCACAACCCGGGCCTGTGCCCTGACGGGGAATGGAGCCATGACCTCCTGGTTCATAGGCCCACGCTCACCACTGAGCCACGCGGCCGGGCCGGACTGAAGGTTTTCCAGGGCTCTGCTCCTTCGCATTCAGAGCTCAGAACTCACTCGGGGACCAGGGACTTGCAGGACTGGGGGTAAGACAGTGCTTGTCCCCCAGCTCGCCCCGGGGACAGCCAGTCCCTTCCCCCTCCAGTGGGGCCTGCTGGTCACCAGCTTAGGTGTTAACTCGCTGCCCAGGGTCTGTCTGCTCCGGAGGAAACACAGGGCTGAGGACTGCCGCCCTCCCCGCTCCCTCGCGTACCTTCTGGGGAGGAAATTGTGGAAGAGAGAGGCGTCCCCGTGCAAGACGACTGGTCAATGGCCCCTGATGACGACAGGGTGAGATTCTCGCTGTCTGGAGTGACGCCACATTCCTGGGCAACAACGGAGGGAGCGCAAGTCAAACACGGCGAGGGCAGGAGGAAGGGCGAGGGGACACGGGGAGGGGCCGAGGTCCCCACGCCACGGCCAGGACATCAGGACTTGCAGGGCCATCTCTCTCTTGTCACCACCGTCTCCAGCCCTGGCCCGGATGCTGCTCCCAGGGGAGGTGCAGGCCTCAGTCAGCTCATCCTCCCGCAGCACAGCATCTGCCGGGCCCACAAAGACGGGGCTCAGGTGACAGAGGCCGCCGGCAGCTGTGACACGGGGACGCCCAGGTTCCCGGGATGAGAAGCAGCTTTCCTTCCGAAGGGAAGGGACGCAGAGCAGCAGAGGCCGCCCGCCCACCCGCCCACCCCCGGGCCCCCCGCTCGGATGTCGGGTTAGTTCCAGCTCAGTCGTCTCACACAGCAGCCCCTTCCCCGGCCCGCCCTGCCCTGACACCCCACCGTCCGCCAGCTGGGCCAGCGCCCCCAGTGCCCCCTGCAGGTGCCAAGTCCTAGGGGTTCTAGCTCCACAGCCCATTCTCTTTTCTCCAGGCCGGCGTGCTTTTTTTTTTTTTTTTTTTCAAATGATAAGAGGAAGCTTATTTAGAAAGTTACAGAGGTAGTTCAGGTGAGCCAGCGGGGCTTCGTAGGCTCAGGACACGGTGACGGAAGCAGAGGAGGGCCCTTGGACGGGAAGGGGAAAGGCCACGGTGAGGTACCAGGGGAAGAAGAGGGGATGGGAAAGGCGCAGGCATGCCCCCCCCAGAGGGAGCAGGAGGGAGAATGTCTCTTTTTTTAAAAAATATATTTTTATTGATTTTAGGGAGGGAGAGATAGAAACATCAATGATGAGGATCACTGATCGGCTGCCTCCTGCACGCCCCCTACTGGGGATCGAGCCCACAACCCAGGCACGTGTCCTGACCAGGAATCAAACTGTGACCTCCTGGTTCGTAGGTCGATGCTCAGCCAGTGAGCCACACCGGCCGGGCCCAGCGTGCTTTTGTGATCCCAGCTCTGGGCTCCCTCCCACCCAGGCTCAGTCTGTCTCCCCCTAATCCATCAACTCTGCCCCAGCAGGTGGGCCTTCAGGACACAAAGCTCTCACGGAACCACTGACCTGCTCAGAGCCTGGACGTCCCCCCATCCCCAGCGTCTCTCTCCCTTTTCTCTCCATTTCTAAGAATCCCCACGTCTAGCTCCACGCCCGCCCTCTCTCACACTCATGGTTTTCTTCACGCGCCATCTCTCCCACCTCTGGCCCAGCGCTGACGGTCCCTGCCTTGGGCACACTTGTCTCCTATCGTTAAATTAATTGATTCATGCATTCATTCAAACCACACTTAACTGAGCAATGACTCTGTGCCAGCCACTGCACATGTCCTGTCCCCACTAGTCCTCAAGCTCCTGAGGGCGGACCCCGCTGTCATCTCCGCCTGCTCCCGGGCCCAGCTCACTGCCTTGCCGAGAGGGGGTGCAATGCGCCTGTGTTACCTAGAGCCTGTGAGGGAGGCACAGGCAGGAAACCCCACCTCCTTCCCTCCACCACACGTCCTCCCAGCATGTCCTGTGCCCGTACCCTTTCCCCGGATGCCTGCATCGCTGGCTCTTGTGCCTCCCTCGGTCTGTGTTCATGGGCCACTCCGTAAAGACAGCAACCCCACCTCTGGCCTCCTCTGCCACAGCGAACACAGCGCCCTCTGACACACGTTTTTCACTTACTGCCTTTCGGGCCACCCCCACCCCACCATCAAGAACATAAGCGCCACCAGGCAGGGCTTGACGGTCTCCTCTCTGCTGCTGTCCTCGGCAGACGGAACAGCGACAGGTAAGTAACAGGCTCATGAATAAATGAATTCAACGAAACCTCTGCCGCTGTCTCAGAGAGGGTTCAAAAGGTGTTTGGAGGCCTGGCCAGTGTGGCTCAGTGGTTGAGGGTCGACCTATGAACCAGGGGGTCACAGTTCGATTCCCGGTCAGGTCACGTGCCTGGGTTGCGGGCTCGATCCCCAGTGTGGAGTGTGCAGGAGGCAGCCGGTCCATGATTCTCTCTCATCACTGATGTTTCCATCTCCTCTCCTCTCCTCCTTTCCTCTCTGACATCAATAAAAACGTATTTATAAAAATTAAAAAAAGGTGTTGACGAATGAATGACAGCAGGTGGACCTGACCGGGAATCCGACACGCACTGGAGTCCGACCCCCACGAAGGGGAGGGCGGTGCAGGCTACCTCTCCCGGCTGCTGCGGGGCCGGCCGCGGAGAGAGGCGCGTCTCCGAGTCGCTGCAGGAACGCTCGTCCTCCTCCTCGGGCAGCACGGAGGAATTCTGGGAGATGGACCTGTCGGAGGGAACGGCAGCTGGGCCGCTGGTCGCATGAAGAACCGCACGTTCCCACCAGACCCCGCAGGAAGGGCGGACCGCGCGGAGCACCCCAAGCCCTAAGGCGCGGGGAGGTGGGCAGAGCACCGGGAGGGACGGAGCCCGCTCGTGGGCATCAGAACACCTGAGTTTTCTCGTCAGCTTCTTCCATAACTTGTGTGTAAACTTGGGGAAAATCACTGACATTCCTGCTGTCTTAATATTTTCATCTATAACAGGGGTGGGGAATGTCCGGCCCGCGGGCCGTGCCCTTGAAGATCTGCGGAATCATTTGGTCTGGCCCCGCCAAGGCAGTAGGAGTGAGTTAATTAAATGTTTGACCAGATACAGCAGCTGATTTTTAATTTTGCATGGCCCAAGAATGATGCTATAAACATCCAATGGCCCCTGGCAGGGAAAAGGTTCCCCACCCCTGGTGTATAAGCCGCCTTCCTCGATGCTACGGCAGGAAGCTTATCAGTCTGGGCCTCGTTGGGTTTAAATGCCTAAAAGATACAAATCCCAAGGTTGCTTTAGTCTTCAGACTAAATCAGTGATGGCGAACCTATGACACGCGTGTCAGAGGTGACACGCGAACTCATTTTTTTGGTTGATTTTTCTTTGTTAAATGGCATTTAAATATATAAAATAAATATCAAAAATATGTCTGTGTTTCACTATGGTTGCAAATATAAAAAAATTTCTCTATGTGACACGGCACCAGAGTTAAGTTAGGGTTTTTCAAAACGCTGACACGCCGAGCTCAAAAGGTTCGCCATCACTGGTCTAAATGATGCCTTAGACCCCATCGCCCCCCCAACAGAACGCCGAGTAGATTTGTCTATCTGGTCCCCCTACGTCTGCGCCTGCCATCTTACCTTCCTCTCCTAAGGGCCGGGGTAAGCTCCCCCAGGGATCAGCCCAGGTCTTCCGGGAGAGGAGACGCTCTGGAAACAGCCCAGCGGGCCCCCCCTGCCCAGGCACCCAGGTGGGGAGCGGCGCTGAGGAGGTGGGGGATGGCTGGGAGCACCCCACCAAGGACCCCGGGCCCACACGGGCGGGCGACTCACTTGGAGAGACTCCTTTTGAGCTTGAGTCCTTGGCTGCTGCCCTCGGGCAGGCGGTCGAGCGGGGAGAGCGTCCTGACAGGGGGCAGGTGGCCGTCGCTGCCGTAGGCGGGCAGCATTCCTGAGAGGTGGCCGTCGCCCAGCACGTGGAGTGGAGGGACCGCGGGGGACGGGGTGAGGGGCCCGTTGAGGGCCTCCAGAAGGGACACCACTTCATAGCCCGGCGGGATGTTCTCGGAGGACTAGGGGGATCAGACGGGTGGGAGAGTTCATTAGCCAGACCGCGTGGCTCAGACCAGAGGTCCCGGTCCGATTCCCGGCCAGGGCACACGCCGGGGCTGCAGGTTCAAGCCCCGGTTGGGGTGTGTTGGTTGGGATGTGTTGCGGGAGGCGACCAATCGATGTTCTCTCTCACAGCGATGTCTGTCCCTTTCTCTCTCTCTAAAATCAATAAACATATCCTCGGGTCAGGATTAAAAAAAAAAAAAGTAGAAAGGAGGGGGGCAAACCATCAATAATCAAGCCACCCAAAGGAATAATTTTATTAGCATTCTGTGTATTTTCTTCCCATTTCCCCTGTCCTGTTGGCACAGCTACAACCTATCTGTGAATAACAACTTCATATCCCGCGTACGCCACCTGACACAGATGTTTTCCGTCACACGCGTCCCCTTCTCACCGACACCGCCAGCTCTGGTCCCGCCGGGGCTGGCTGCTCAGCCGTGTCGACATTTCCGACTGTGAACGGTCTGAGGAATGTCCTAGTGCGTGAATCTTTTTTCAGGTGATTTTCTTGGTATTAAATTCTTAGGCCCTAGATTACCTCGTATGATTGTGTGTAAGGCTCTTGACATACACAGCCTTTAAAAAAAATTTTTTTTCAACGATTTTTCTAGTTTCACTCCTCAAAGCAGAACAGAAAACCTACTTAGTTCTGCCAGCCTGGAGTGTCTTTAAAGAGGTTTTTTTAACTTGAAAGGTGAAAACGGTGTCTCCCATTAATTCGGGTATTGCTGGTTTTTAATGTGGCCGACGCCGAAAGCAATGGCTGCTAACCTGCGGTGCTTCCTCTTCTGAGAACTGTGTTTTGAAACCCTTTGAACATTTTTATCTGTTTTATTCACAGGAGCTACCGCCGAGACACGGGCTTTCCTCCGGTGTAAATGTCGTGAAGACATTTTTTTTTTCTTTAAATGGGTGGTTGTTTGCCTTTCAATTCTGGTCATGTGTTAATCATGTGAAATTCAAAAAAATTTTTTTAAAGCTCCTATGTTCTGTTTTTATTGTTTTTGTTTTTAGAGAAAGAGGCAGGGAGAAGGAGAGAGAAACACTGATGGGCTGCCTCCTGCACGCCCCCCATTGGGGGCTGAGCCCACAACCTAGGCATGAGCCCCGACCAGGAATTGAATTGGTGACCTTTCGGTGTCTGGGTCGAGGCGCAACCACGGAGCCGCATCAGCCGGGCTGAAGTTTAAATTTGTTACGTGGTAAGACGTGCACCGTCTTTGTCTGTCCTGCTCCCCTTTAAGCTGAGCGAGGCCCCTCCCGTCCAAGGGCCACCGGAGAGTCGCCGGTAATACGTTCCAGCCCTTTAACGTTCCGCTTGGGTTGCTGTGTTTGCAGCACAGCTCACTGTGACGCCAGGTGCCGTCTGTGCTCTGCAAGGAGTGAAGCTACACTGGTTTTCCTCCCCGACAGCGAAGCCGTTATCGCCGTGCCGCTCACTGGATGGGACGGCGAGCGTGGGAATCTAAAGGAAGTCGGTACCTGCTGCGAGGCTTCACCCCGACACCGTGCCTCGCACCCCCGAAACGGAGGAGGTTACCTTCATACGCTCGGCTTCCAGCCCCGGACCCCACCAAAAGGGATAAAGGAAACCAGTGACCGCCCGGCCAGTGTGGCTCAGTGGTTGAGCACTGACTTATGAATCAGGAGGTTACGGTTTGATTCCCGGTCAGGGAACTCGATCCCCAGTGTGAGGTGTGCAGGAGGCAACCGATCAATGAGTCTCTCTCATCATTGATGTTTCTATCTCTCTCCCTCTCCCTTCCTCTCTGAAATCAATAAAAAATACATTTTATTTTATATTTTTATTTAAATATATTTTATTGATTTTTTTATAGAGAGGAAGGGAGAGGGATAGAGAGTCAGAAGCATTGATGAGAGAGAAACATCGATCAGCTGCCTCCTGCACACCCCCCACTGGGGATGTGCCTGCAACCAAGGTACATGCCCTTGACCGGAATCGAACCCGGGACCCTTCAGTCCGAAGGCCAACACTCTATCCACTGAGCCAAACCGGTCAGGGCAATAAAAAATATATTTAAAAAAACCCAGAAAAATAAAAAACCAGTTACCTCCTGCGAGGTCTCAGATAATGACAGTAAACTGTATCCCAACCTAAGACGACCACCCCCTTGCTTCTGCTTGGGGGAGTCCCGGAGAAAGGGGGGCTCACAGGGGGGAATGGGGGAGGCTCTAGGTATGGCCACCATCAGGACACCAAATCCCCAACCTTACACTACAGGCTGGTCTCAGGCAACAGGGGCTCACCCAGCTTACTGCCCCCGCCCCCGCAAAGGCATGGAAATGAGGGGCCCAGGGCGAGAGGAGGCAGCGAGGAGACCTCACTGTTGGCTTCACGGGCGCGGTTCTGAGCCCAACTCACCGAGGGCTCCTCCGAGTCGGAGGTCTGGGAGGAGATGATGGGGTTGAAGCTGGTCGGGGACAAGGGGCCCAGCTTCTTCCTCATGGCTCGGATCTGCAGCAGCGCCCGGAAGGCTGCGGAGGAGGAGAGGGGCCGTTAGGCCTCGTGGGTGCGGGGGTGGGACAGACACCGCCACCCCTGCCCCGCGGCCGCCCAGCCCGGACCCGCGGGGCTTACGCAGGCGGCAGATGGGGCAGTTGCTGGCCTGGTAGCGCAGGGTGTCGGCGCAGGTGTTGCACAGGCAGAGGTGGCGGCAGGGCAGGATCAGGGTGTCCCGCACGTCCGAGAGGCACACCACGCACTCGGCGCTGTTGTCACTCACCTCGTCCTCAGCCACCTGCCGGGGAGCGGACACTGAGCCAAGGACAGACGCACAAGGGATGGGAACAGTCCGGCCGGCGCAGCTCAGGGGCTGAGCATCGACCCATGAACCAGGAGGTCAGGGCACAGGCCCGGGTTGCGGGCTCGATCCCCAGTGGGGGGCGTGCAGGAGGCAGCCGGTCCATGATTCTCTCTCAACATTGATGTTCCTCCCTCCCTCTCCCTTCCTCTCTGAAATAAACAAAAATATATATTTTTTAAAAAAGGAACAGGAACAGAAGCTTACACTTACACCGCACTTCACAGTTTACCCAGTGCGTCCACACACTTGGTGTCACTGACTCCGGGAGCTTCTCTCCAGCTCACACTGCGAGGCTGACCTGCCTCTGACCGGCTGGGCCGTGGGGCCGAGCAGACCCCACGGGGAAAAAGATGGGTTTAATGATCAGTGTCCGGAAAGCCCAGCCGGCTAAGGGGGGGTGGGGGTGGGGGTCTCAGAGACTAACCCAGAGCGATTTAAGGACAGGCATCTGAAACGAGGGGCGGGAAACACCCTCTGGGCCCGAACTGGCTGCGAGCGCGGTGCCCGGCCTCCCGGTCCCGGTTGCCCGGGGCTCCTCGCTGCCCCTCGGGAGGACAGGCAGCGCGCCGGGCGGCACTCGCCTTGGCATCCTGCGTGTTGTACTTGTTCTCGATCCCGTAGATCTCCTGGAGCAGGTAGCTGACCCCGTCCACCTGCACAGCAAACAGAGAGTTCCAGGGCAGGCTGACCCTCGCACAGAGAGGCGCGGCCACACACGCCCCGCCTCGGCGACAGGCTGAGGGCCGCGGGTTCACGGCGGGGACGACCGAAGGCCGGGACAAGCAGAGGATGCTTTTCTCCACGGCGGCTCTTGTTGAGAAGCAAAACCAGCTGTTTGATTCCCCCCCCCTACCCCACCCGAACAGGGACACACACGCTCAGACTGGCATGCTCCTGCCCTCCCCGCACCATCGCCCGCGGCGAAGAAAGGGGAGACCAGAACGGGGCGGGAGAAGATGCAGCACAAGTGACCTCAGCTACAAAATAAACGTGAGGTCCACACGTCGCAGGGAGAAAGGAGTGGGAGAGAAAGACAGAGGAGAAGAAGTGGGTAAGGGAAAGGGGGAGGGGAAGACGCAGAAGGGAGGCATTGGAGGGGAGGCCGACTGAGCCCCTCCCTCGCCACGGAGCTGCCGTCTCCAACAAGCAGCAAAATCACCCTCTAGCCAGCGATGGCGAACCTTCTGAGCGCGGCGTGTCAGCATTTTGAAAATCCCTCACTTAACTCTGGTGCCGTGTCACATATAGAAATGTTTTGATCTTTGCTACCATAGTAAAACAAAGATTTGTATTTTTAAAAAATATATATTTTATTAATTTTTTTACAGAGAGGAAGGGAGAGGGATGGAGAGTTAGAAACATCGATGAGAGAGAGACATCGACCAGCTGCCTCCTGCACACTCCCTACTGGGGATGTGCCCGCAACCCAGGTACATGCCCTTGACCAGAATCGAACCTGGGACCTTTCCGTCCTCAGGCTGACGCTCTATCCACTGAGCCAAACCGGTTATGGCAAGATTTGTATTTTTTATGTTTATTTTATATATTTAAATGCCATTTAATAAAGAAAAATCAACCAAAAAAAATGAGTGTCATAGGTTCGCCATCACTGCTCTAGTCCTTGTTTCTTTTCTTTTTTTAAAATGTATTTTTTATTGATTTCAGAGAGGAAGGGAGAGGGAGAGATAGAAACATCAATGATGAGAGAGAATCATGGATCAGCTGCCTCCTGCACGCCCCCTACTGGGGATTGAGCTCACAACCCGGGCATGTGCCCTTGACCAGAATCGAACCTGAGCCCCTTCAGTCTGCAGGCCGACACTCTATCCACTGAGCCAAACCGGCCAGGGCAGCCCCCGTTTCTTAAAACTCCAACTCCAACACCCAGGCTCACTCCCACGAGTCTGGGCCCCAGCAGTGCTGAGGCTGGCCCGTCCCTGGCTTCCCTAATCCAGGCCCCGCCCCTTGGCCTGGACTCTGAATTCATCCCGAGACCTGGCCTGTCACCGATGTCATATCCCACCCGCCAGTCTGACAAAGTCTGTCACTAATGCAACTGTAGCTACAGAAAAGCCGTTTTCGTTGAGCTTCCCCAGCCAGCCAGCCAATCCAGGCAGTACCTCCTCCACCTCTCCTACAGCCTCTCTTAAACCCGGCGTGGCTCAGTGGCTGAGCACTGACCTATGAACCAGGAGGTCACGGTTCGATTCCCGGTCAGGGCACGTGCCCGGGTGGACCAATGATTCTCTCTCATCACTGACCTTTCTCTCTCCCCCTCTCCCTTCCTCTCTGAAATCAATAAAAAAAATATTAAAAACCTGTTCCAACTCAGTGATTATGTTAGAAAGGACGTATCAACTACTTTACACCACGGTATTATGATTAGTGACCTCACTAAGAGGGGAGAGCACTTAACCCCCCAAAATGAATAATGCGGCATTTCAGATACCATCCCCCGTGGGCGGGGCTGCCGGTGTCCCGGGCACCACTCCGCGCTCCTCACCCTCCATGGCTCTCCTCCTACTTCTGCAGGAGGGACCGGGTGGCACTCCGCTGGGGCCAGGACGTCTAGCGGACACGTGCGTAACGGCCGGTCATTCTGGAAGGGGGCAGCTGGCTAGCGAGCTTGGGGTTTTAGAAAAGCACTGGTGGGGCCCCAGCCGGTGTGGCTCAGTGGACAGAGCATCGGCCTGCGGACGGAAGGGTCCCAGGTTCGATTCTGGTCAAGGGCACATGCCCGGGCTGTGGGCTCGATCCCCTTTGGGGGTCAGGAGACACCGGGTCAATGATTCTCTCTCATCATGGATGTGTGTGTCTCTCTCCCTCTCCCTTCCTCTCTGAAACCAATAACAATATATCTAAAAAAGCAAAGCGCTGGTGGGATCCGTGGAGGCGAGCGCTCTGACTGGCCCTGGACGGGACCACAGCACTAAATCCTTCAGCCGACGCGCGTCAGGCCTGGCATTTCGGATGAAAGGACTCCTCCCTGAACCTAATGTCGAGAGACAAATCTCGTCCTTTCACTCCTCACGCCCTTCGCTCAGATCCCGGCTGCGCAGCGCCAACAATTCCGGGGCAGTAACGACAGCAGAGCCCAGGTCCTTTCAGGCCACCCACGTAGCTTCCAACCCACAGGAGCACACCCTCCTTTTCCCCTTTGATTTAAAAAGGGGGGGAGGAAAGAAGAGTGCTTAGCAAAAGAGCAAAAAAGAGGGGAGGGGGGAAGAGCTGGCGTGACTCAGTGGCTGAGCGTCAACCTATGAACCAGGAGGTCATAGTCCAATTCCTTGTTAGGACACCTGCTCGGGCTGTGGGCTTGATCCCCAGTGTGGGGGGGCCTGCAGGAGGCAGCCAGTCAATGATTCCCTCTCATCACTGATGTTTCTATCTCTCTCCCCCTCTCCCTTCCCCTCTGAAATCAATAAAATTATATTTAAGAGAGAGAGAGAGAGAGAGAGAGAGAGAGAGAGAGAGAGGAGAGAAGAGAGGAGAGGGGACGCCAGCAGCCCGCCCTCAGGACTCACCACTTGCTTCTGCTTCAGGGGCTTGACACAGAAGGTCCCGTCCGTGTGCTGCAAGGAGAACAGGGCAGTGGTGACCAGGGCGCAGACCAGGCAGCCCCGTGTTCACTGCGACTTCTCTCCGCTGCACGTGGCCTGGGGGCCCCGCCGCGGGGACTGCAGGCTCCCAGGGCGGGCAGGGCCTTTCCAGGTCTGGTCTGACCCTTCCCTTTGGAGGAGAGGAAAGGAGGCCTCGGGGGGGAAGGTCAGGCACAAGTTGGTGGCAGAGCTGGAGCTCGGCCCTGTGCAGCCCCCAGTGTGGTGATCTCCCCACCTCCCCAGCCCCACCTGCTGGGCCAGCGCCACCTGCTGAGCTCAGGCAGCGGGGACCAGGCTGCCCGTCCTCCCGGGAGAGCTGAACCTGTGAGGTGAGGCCCTGGAAAGCCACTCACTCACCTTCTCGAAAGTGCCCAGCAGCACGTGGCAGTGGCCGAAATACTCTGGAAGGAACGAAGGCACAGGATGGAGAAGGAAACCAAGCGACGCCCCCGCCCCCGCCGCCGGTCGGCCCTCCCCGACTCCCCGCGGCTCGTGCCGTCATGACGGGCGAGTGATGGCACCCGGTGCTCCTGTCAGCCGAGGGCCTCGGGAACAGGAGTGGGGAGGGGGTGCAGACACTGCCTGACACCCACGGAGGCCTTGGGCCACCCACGGGCAGTGTGTCGGCAAAAGAAGACACAGGGCGTCCGTACCGTCTCCTTCGTCCACCACCGCATGGACCACCAGCGGGTAGACCTCTCGGTCCAGATCGAAGCCGAGCTGGCGGGAAAGCAGAGGGAGGAAGAACAAAGGAAGCTCATGTTGCCATGGCGCAGGGCCCGGCGGAAAGGCGGGCGTGGCCAAGGACCGCATCTCTGCGGGCGGCGGGGCTCAGGGTGAGCACCGACCTAGGAACCAGCAGGTCACAGCTCGATTCCAGGTCGGAGCACCCGCCCAGGTTGTGGGCTGGATCCCCAGTGGGGGGCGTACAGGAGGCAGCTGATCAATGATTCTCTCTCATCATTGATGTTTCTATCTCTCTCTCCCTCTCTGAAATCAGTCAATCTATCTATCTATCTATCTATCTATCTATCTATCTATCTATCATCTATCAATCATATAGGCTCCCAGGGTGGGTAGGGCCTTTTTAGATTCTATATGAATCTAAATATAGATTCTATATGAATACACACACACACACACATTTTAAATGAACCTCATCTCTGCTCCTCCACAACCTCGTCACTACCCATGTCCCGCTTTAAAATCTCCTGGAGGCACAGGGTTGTAGCCTCCCGGTTCTTTTCTCTGAGCTCGGATTTCTTGAAATGCCCCGGGCTAACGGGCTAGTTTGGAAGAGGAAAGTTTCGAGGTTGGGCGCATCCTTTCGGGTGTGAAGGCGTTACAAGGCGAAGGTGAGCATGGCCTCTGAGCGCCTGGCAGGCAGTCCCTTTGTGGCTGGCCGTGGTCCTAATGAGCTCCCGGGCCCATCCGGCCCTGTGGGGAACCTGCCACGCGTCCTCTCCCCCCGGGCGGCTCACCTCCTCGTCGGCCCACGCGGAGGGGTCCACGGTGTGGGAGGGCAGGCAGAACTGCTGGCACACCCCGCGCTTGTAGTGCACCGTCTCCGACTGCAGGCTGTTGTCTTTGGGGATGTAGCTATCGACCCAAGTCGGGAGCAAAGCAAGAGTCAGTGTGAGGCCCAGGGGCCCTGCCGTTTCCTCCCTCACGCCTGCGCTCAGCCGCCCACAGGCGCCGGGAATGACACCTACGGGCCAGCCTCCTGTCACCTACGTCCTCGGCTCGGCTGGGGAATGCGATTAAGCTCGTCTATGCAGCCCCCGGCCACCAGGGTCGCTTCACAGGGTTCCAACAGCATCTTAACGACCCGGAGGCCCCACTGCCACCTGCCACGGCAGCCACATGGCACAACTTAAAGGGAAACGGGCAGAAGTGGGGTCTCTGTGCCCGGCCAGCGTGGCCCAGTGGGTGAGCATCAGTCTATGGACCAGGAGGTCACGGTCCGATTCCCAGTCAGGCAGGGCACACGTCCCGGTTGCACTTCGATCCCCAATAGTGGACAAGCAGGAGGCAGCTGACCAATGGTTCTCTCTCATCAGTGATGTTTCTATCTCTCTCTCCCTTTCCTTCCTCTCCAAAAAATATTTTTTTTAAAAAAAGAAGTAGAGCCCAGCCGGTTTGGCTCAGTGGATAAGAGCATCGGCCTACAGACTGAAGGGTCCCAGGTTTGATTCCGACCAAGGGCACATGCCTAGGTTGCGGGCTCGATCCCCAGTAGGGGGTGTGCAGGAGGCAGCTGATCAATGATTCTCTCTCATCATTGAAGTTTCTATCTCTCTATCCCTCTCCCTTCCTCTCTAAAAATCAATTAAAAAAATATATATTTTTTTAAAAAAAGAAGAAGTAGGGTCTGCAGAAGAAAGTCCACGTTCAAGAGCCAGATGGCGCCTGTGAGCGCATGAGGCATGGGCCCTGAGCTGGCCGGGGCAGAGGCGGCTCCCCAGTCCATCCGTACCTGGCGATGCCGTTCTGGAACTCCTCGGTGGCCTGGTAGTAGATGGTGATGGCCACGCGGGCGTCGGTGTCGAAGGTGAACTCCACGTTGTAGTGGACTTGAGCTCTGCCGGCCTCGGCCCCAGGGGTCTTCACCTCCTCGGCGCACCTACAAGCACCCGGCCTCAGCGTTTGGCGGGAAGCAAACCAGCATTTAAACGGTATCCCTTTTTCAAAAGACTAACAAACTGTGGGCTGCTCTCCGGTCCTCAGCCCCGCCCCTGCCCTCCTGGGGGATGACGGCGGAGGACCTCACTGCTGCCGGGTGGGCGGGCGGGCGGTGTGGCTGATACTTCACGGCGCCACAGCCAGCGTCCTTGCGCCTTTGCCCGACTGCATTTACGTTTACTTCTCATTGGAATCGAAGGTTCTAGTCACACAGTTGACACAGTTTCCACTCCCCCTTCTGCCTCTTCAAACCTCTTTCCCCCAGGGAGCCCGAGCCTTAGCAGAGGCAGCATCTGCTTAAAACCGACGCTGAAGCCCTTGCCGGTGTGGCTCAGTGGATAGAGCGCCAGCCTGTGGACTGAAGGGTCGGATTCCGGTCAAGGGCACAGGCCCAGGTTGTGGGCTGGATCCCCAGTGGGGGACGTGCAGGAGGCAGCCGATCCACGATTCTCTCTCATCACTGATGTTTCTCTCTCTCTCTCCCTCTCCCTTCCGCTCTGAAATCAATAAAAATATATTTTAAAAAACCCCACAAAATGACTGACACTGTCTCAGGGACAGTACAGAGAAGGCATTTCAGGGACAATTGATAACGATGGGCCGGAAGCAGCCGACCCCGGGCACTCTGAGTGTCTGGGCGTGTGAGGCTAAGGATAAATTTAGAAGTAAATATAATCCATGAATAAGGACTTCCTATTCCAAGTCCAGATAGCTCCTCTTTTCACAGGCTTGTGGAGGCCTCTGCAAGATCCACGTTCTCTCCCAGCAATTCTCCTTTTAAAAGAAATTCAGCCCCATGGCCGCTGCCAGGGAAGGGGCAGTGCTCGGCCTCCCGGACGACGAGGGGAAGCCCAACAGTCTCCAGGCAGGGCCCGCCCTCAGCCGGCGCGGGTCAGGCTCTGGGGCCGGCACCCCGCTCTGCGCGGCTCTGCGGGGCGGGCTGCCGCGGGGGCCCCGGCCGCATGGGGCGCTGGGACCTGCGGACTTACTTGACCAGCCGCAGTGTGTCCTTGCGGATGTTGACCAGGCTTCTCAGCGTCTTCACTGGCTCCTGGGGAGGCGGGGCGGCGTAAGGAAACTGCCGGGCACAGCGGGAGAAGACAGCGGTGAGTGAAGACCCGCGGCCGCCCTCCCTGGCACGGGCCTCCCCGCCTGGCCAGGTGAGGGGGCAGGCCCAGGCCCGAACTCCGGGAGGACACGGAGAGCCGCCACGGCGCGTGGACTTGCTCCCGGTCACAGCCGGTAGAACCGGGATTCGAATTGGCGCCAAAAGAGTGAGATTCGCCCAGCTGGGGTGGCTCAGTGGTTGAGTATCGACTTAGAACCAGGAGGCTGAGGTTCGATTCCCGGGGAGGGCACAGGCCCGGGTTGCGGGCTCAGTCCCCAGTAGGGGGCGTGCAGGAGGCAGCGGATCCATGATTCTCATCATTTATGTTTCTATCTCTCTCTCCCTCTCCCTTCCTCTCTGAAATCAATAATAAAACAGTATTTTTTTTTAAAAAAGAGAGATTTACCTGCTTTTCCCATTCCATGAAGCTTATCTGAGTCAGCGTTCACAATGCGGATCGCTAACAAGAACGCCTACAAGTACCAAGCGCAGTTGCAACCACCAAAGGACACACACACACACACACACACACGCACACACACGCACACACACGCGCGCGCGTGCACACACACACACAGTGGCTACATTCATCCCAAAGGCTTTTCCCTCTGACCTTGGACAACAGGGCACCAGGCCCGCAGGTGCTCCGCTCAGAGAGGCCACGGGCGCCTGGGGGCCGTGGGAACTGCGAGCAGGGGAGAAGCCGGCCGCCTGCGCAGGGCTCGGTCCCCCGTTCCCGGCCCATCAGAGGCAGCACAGGCCTCTGGAACGAGCGCCAGGGGCTCTCCGGGGGCCATCACGGCCCCTGGCTGCCCGGCGTTTACCTCACACTCTCCCTCCAGGGGCAGATGAGAGGAGACACAGTAACACACTGAACTGGGGAGCTGCCTTCAGAAGATGGATTCTCCAAGGCACCCCGTACTGTGCCGATGCTTTGCGGACAATGAACGATTTTTGCATCTGATTCACAGGAAACCTACTAGGCCAGCGGTTCTCAACCTGTGGGTCACGGCCCCCATGGCGGTCGAAAGACCCTTTCACAGGGGTCGCCTAAGACCATCCTGCATATCAGATATTTACATGATGATTCGTAACAGTAGCAACATGACAGCTATGAAGTAGCAACGAAAATCATTTTATGGTTGGGTCACAACACGAGGAACTGTATTGAAAGGGCCAGAAGGTGGAGAACCACTGTCATAGACAGTGTAGCCCTGCCCCAGCGTGGCGCTCCTGAGACAGCCTCGCTCCGTCCACTCCGCCGGGGCCTCCACGGGGTTCTGCCGACGATGGTTCTGTCACTCAGAAAACACAGCCGACAGCACCTAGTTTTATGGATTCGATCTGATTGCTAATAATTCACATGCGTGCCCATGGCCCTTGAGAAAACACATTCCATCTGAGCTGTCACATGTGTCTCCAATTACCCTCTGTGGGAACCGAGTAGCAACATTTTACTTTCTTCGTTGATATGATAAACACGCATCCTTTAAAAATACATGACAGTGGGTTTTTCTACTTACAAAGCAACACATGTAGGGTGCCCCCCAAAACGTATATGCGCTTTGAATAATTATTCATTCCAATGGGCTAAATCTGAAAAGAAACATCAACTGAGCTATCAGAAGTAAAAAGGGTGTCTACATTTTTGGGGGGTCACCCCGTATTCAAGCAGAAAAGTTGAAAAACACACAAAAAAGTACAAAACTAGCCGTCATTTCACCACTCCGCGATTTAGACCGAAGCTAACACGGCGGGGTCTTCCCCGTGAGGCGTCCATTCACACCCGGCCCGCCTACCTGCCTCGGTTTCTCCGCGCTGTCTCAAGCCAAACACATGGCTTTATCGCCTCTTCTCCACGTAGAACACGTGGTGGGCACTGGTAAAGCCGTGATCGGACGTGACCTCGCACGGCAGCGATAGAGGCACCGAATATGCTGGAATCAACCCCATATTCCCGCCTGGTTTCACCTCGTGTGTGTTTGTGTTTTATTTTTCTGATATAAACGTGGTGAGTGCCTGGGTCCTGCACGTCTGCGTGTTCGTTTGATTCCTTCCTGAGGACAAATTCCTAGGCCTGGAATTTCTGGATCAAAGAGTAAGCATGTTTTTTAAGAGTTTTAAGAATATGTTTGCCAAACTGTTCTCCAGAAAGCGGGTTCTGGTTTTCTCTCCAGAGACTTTTATTCGGGGAAGCTGGAAACCCCGTCAGCCCCGGCGATGGCCCATTTCTCTCCACCGCCTCCCGCTTCCACCAAAGGAATTTAAAACAATTTCCAAATACGCTTAAGCAAAAAGGGATTAGGGCAGCAAAATCCGACACAAATGCTAGTCTATAGTAAAGCCAAAATAAATGACTTTGGGATTAAAATAGTTTTCTGGAGCAGCACGTTAGTCATATACATTTGCACAGGCACGGGGAGTGAGCCATAACTCTTCTCGAGTTTAAAAAAAATAAAGACCAGTCCTTCCTGCACTCTTTGCCCTTTCTCCTCCACACCCTCCAAAAAAATAAAAACAATAGAAAAGGGGGGAAAATCCAACAAAGGCCTCGTGATCTTTGTCGTCCATTTAGAATGTTACCTGAGCCTTAATTCTCTGTCACAAGGTGCAGATGCATGTCATTCTGTGTCCGCCAGTCTTTACCTGGAGCCTGCCTTCTTTATAAAATGAGGTGGCCCCGGCTGGCGTGGCTCAGGGGTTGAGCACTGACCTACGAACCAGGAGGTCATGGTTAGATTCCCGGTCAGGGCACACGCCCGGCTTTTCGTCTCGGTCCCCAGTAGGGGGCGTGCAGGAGGCAGTCGATTGATGATTCTCTTTCATTTTGATGTTTCTCTCCTCCTCTCCCTTCCTCTCTCTGTAATCAATACAAAAATTGTTTTTAAAAAAGAAGGAAGTGAGACTCCAAAGATTGGTGTAGTTATGGAAGGCCCCAGGGCTAATGAGCAGCAGAACCAGGATTTAGGCCCAGAAGCCACACTCGTTCTGCTGCAGCTGCCCCGGCTGCCGCAGGGCCGCCCACAGGTGGTTCTGATGCCGGGATGTTCTAGGAACCTGAGCGGAGTGTGGAGAGTCTGACCGTTCAACAGTCACCAGCTCAGGTGCTGGGAGCGAGTCCGAACCCCCCGGAGGTCACCCTATGCGTCAGCAGCAGCGCATAAAAAAGGTACCTAAGGCTACCCTCCTTCTACATTTAAAAAAAAAATATTTTTTGATTTCAGAGAAGAAGGGAGAGGGAGAGATAGAAACGTCAATGATGAGAGAGAATCATGGATAGGCTGCCTCCTGCGCGCCCCCCACTGGGGATCGAGCCTGCAACCCGGGCATGTGCCCTTGACCGGAATCAGACCTGGGACACTTCAGTCTGCAGACCAATGCCCTATCCACTGAGCCACACCGGCCAGGGCTCCTCCTACATTTTAACAGGAGTGTCTACAGCAGTGGTTCCCAATGTGGGGCACACACCTCTCAGGGGGGCAATTTGATGTTTAAGGGGGGCAATTCGAGAATGAGTTATTAACAGTGAATTTTTTGCATTTCTTATGGTTCTAGAGGCCTCATATACTGTATATAAATACATATTGTGACGTATTTATGCATTTCAGGTCTCCATTATGTGTTTTGTTTTGTTTTTTAGGCTTATGATTTTATTTTTTATTTATTTTTATTTTTTTCCCCCTTTATTGAATAAGATATTACAAATGTGTCCTTATCCCCCAATGTCCCCTCACCCCCCCAATCCTGCCCTCACCCTCACCCCGTTGTCCACATCTGTCACTTATGCCGATATGCATGCATACAAGTCCTTTGGTTGCTCTTTCCCCCTCACCCTCTATTATGTTTTGAAACTTTATTTGCTATTTTTCCCTGTCACTTCATATTATTATTATTAACAATTTCTCAGTGACTTCCTCCTCAAGACTTCAACTGTCCTTCCGTTCTTTTGTTTTCCTCTTTCGTGGATGCCATGTTCTTGGGAAGCTTGTTTAGACCGAGTGAATGGCCTTTCGGGCTTCCTCCCCGTGACGAGGAGTCACTGTTTGAATAATAAGAATTCTATGGGGGGGGGGGCATCAGGATGTTAGAGATGCTCGGGTGGGCGTGGCCAAGAAAGGGGGGCCGCTGGTCTAAGGTCTTCTCAGAGCCCAGCTTTCTCGGAGCACACACAGCGTGACAGTCCTTGTCGGTGACGCTCACGGCACCTGCAGAGGACACACACGTGGCCCTGCAGGGGGCGCCGATGGCAGGGAGCTCTGCGCAGCCGCGGCCGCTGCTCACCTTGCGCCCAGGAGGCTGGACCGCGCGTTACTGACGGGCGCGGCGGCTGCTCCTCTGAATTAATTTCCAAGGATCAAGACATCTGCCCATTCACTCCACACTCCCCTCTGCCTGCGCGCTGAGCCTGGGGCTCAGGGGTGGGCCCGGCGCCCTCTGAGTGCCGTCTGGAAGGCTTACACCTGCTGCCCTGCGTGGGAGGACAGCACCCTCCCGACGGGCCTGCAGCGTCTGCTGAAATGAGGCCAAATCTGAGGAATTTGAATCCCACAGGCCTCAGGCCCAGGAGGGGAGTATATACAGCGTGGGTTCAGCCAGGTGAGCGCATTCAAAGGGGCCCCCCCGGGGTTGCCAATCAAGACTCAGTCATTCTGAACCGGCTTCCCTTTGACCTTTAACCCTGGTGTTCATCAGTTTCCTTTCTTTCCCGTTGGCCTCACGTCGGCAAAGTGCCCCCTGGTGACCAAATGTGGAACTGCTACTGTGTGTGTGTGTGTGTGTGTGTGTGTGTGTACACATTCAATATGGATGTGCACTAGCATATCAACCATATCTCCCAGATATTTTTTAAGCCGTTTTAATTTCAACTACCCCTACAAATGCATTCACATTTTTGCTGTAGAAAATGTGGGTAAAATGCATGTGAAATGGAAGGATACCTGGTTTCAGTGGTAAATTACTGGGCAATTCCCAAGAGCCTCTAAAAAGGACAAAGCCCATTCATAAAAATAAATGGCTTCGGTAAAAAGCCTTTTAGAAAGTACATGATTTGCTAGCACTGCTCTTCGTCTCAGGCCCGATCGCGTGCAGCGCACGCCCGATGTGGCTCTGGGAGCCCTTCGAGCCGGTGCCCATCCTGTGGCCTCCCCCATCTTCTTATTTTTCTTTTTTGTTGTTGTTAATCCTCATTGAGGATATTTTCCCACTGATTTTAGAGAAGGTGGAAGGGAGGGAGGGAGGGAGAGGGAGAGACAGAGAGAGGAACTTCGATGTGAGAGAGACACAAGTACTGGCTGCTTCCCGCATGTGTCCTGGCCGGAGCCAGGGATCGAGCCTGCAACCCAGGTGTCTGCCCTTGATGCGGGAGCAAACCCTAGGCCAGCGGTTCTCAACCTGTGGGTCGTGACCCTTTTGGGGGTGGGACAACCCTTTCACAGGGGTCGCCTAAAACCATTGGAAAACACATATATAATTACGTATTGTTTTTTTTTTAATATATTTTATTGATTTTTTTACAGAGAGGAAGGGAGAGAGATAGAGAGTTAGAAACATCGATCAGCCGCCTCCTGCACATCTCCCACTGGGGATGTGCCCGCAACCCAGGTACATGCCCTTGACCGGAATCGAACCTGGGACCTTTCAGTCCGCAAGCTGACGCTCTATCCACTGAGCCAAACCGGTTTCGGCACGTATTGTTTTTGTGATTAATCACTATGCTTTAATTATGTTCAATTTGTAACAATGAAAATACATCCTGCCGAAACCGGTTTGGCTCAGTGGATAGAGTGTCGGCCTGCGGACTGAAGGGTCCCAGGTTCGATTCCGGTCAAGGGCATGTACCTGGGTTGCGGGCACATCCCCAGTGGGAGATGTGCAGGAGGCGGCTGATCGATGTTTCTCTCTCATCGATGTTTCTAACTCTCTATCTCTCTCCCTTCCTCTCTGTAAAAAATCAATAAAATATATTTTAAAAAAAAGAAAATACATCCTGCATATCAGATATTTACACAACAATTCATAACACTAGCAAAATTACAGTTATGAAGTAGCAACGAAAATAATTTTATGGTTGGGGGTCACCACAACATGAGGAACTGTATTAAAGGGTCACGGCATTAGGAAGGTTGAGAACCACTGCCCTAGACCCTTCGGTGTGCAGGCCGGTGCTCCAACCACTGAGCCACACCAGCCAGGGCTGCACAAATACAGTCTTTACTTAGAAAACAGGAAGCCCCACATGCCAAAAATCTGATTCCAAAGAAAAAACAATTATTGTAGGCAATTTATAATTAAAGCAGAAAAGTGCTCATTTGGTAGGTTAGCAGGCGTGTACTATTTGTGGCAAAGAATCAAATGATAGTTACTATGGCGACCAACATCTGGAGTCATGTGAACAACTCATTGACAGCCCTACATACACCCTTTCGTTGGCAGGTTCTAGGGCTTTTATATTTAAATTTCAGTTCCTTCTATTTGATGCCTGGCTGTTTTCTCCGCTTTCTCTACTTCCTCTCTTCTCAGAAGTGCAGTGTGTCCAAGACTCAGCAGTGGGTATTTTTAGACTCGCGCTGCCGTAGAGCGTTTTCTTAGATCAGCGTCAGGGGAGAGCAGTGTTGTCTCTGCTTGGATGCCGCAAAATGAATGCAAATTTGCCTGTTTCACCAGCTGCTGCCGGAGGCGGCAGCGTTGCGCCCGCGGCGGACCAGCACGTCAAAGGGCTCTATTTACAGCAGAAAAACCCCCTTTTCGCTAAGTTTCCATCCAGTCCTCCCGGGAGCTCACCGCCAGGGCAGGAAGGTGATCACAAAGCTGACAAGACACCCCATTCCCCAACCAGAGGCGGGAGGGGGACCCCAAGAGGGTGTTACAGGGTGGCCTCAACACGGAGATGCTCTGGGCCCGGGTCTGGTTACCAGAGATCCGAGACGGCGGCCCCTTTGGAGCCCGTGACGCCTCCGCTGGGTGTCCTGGCAGGACACAGGGCCCCTGTCATGGCTGTGACCTCACAGCGAAGGCTGACCTTCACAAAACATCTCTCCATCTATGTATTTATTTACTTATTGAAAGACTTTTCTGTTTCTTATTCTTTTTTTAAAAAATTGATTTCAGAGAAGAATGGAGAAGGAGAGAGAGAAACATCAACGATGCGAGAGAATCATCAATCGGCTGCCTCCTGGACACCTCACCCTAGGGATCGAGCCCCCAACTGGGCATGTGCCCTGACGGGAATCGAACTGTGACCTCCTGGTTCCTAGGTCGATGCTCAAACACCGAGCCAGGCTCCAAAATACTTAACCCCCAGCACGAGCAGGCCCCATGCCTCAATTCTCTCTGCTCACCTTCACGAGGGATAAGGGAAGAGTGAACACCCATCGGAGGGCCACGCGCCGTCATAAAACCGCCCCGATCCCTGGCAACGGCCGTAGAAGACCCTCGGTCTCCCCGTTCTTATGGGTCGGGTCTTGGCTCCCACTGGGGCACCGTGACCTGCAGGCAGCCCGTGCGGCGCCACTCTGACGTCAAATGCACCCACTAGGCCAGCGGTTCTCAACCTGTGGGTCGCGACCCCTTTGGCGGTGGAACGACCCTTCACAGGGGTCGCCTAAGATCATCCTGCATATCAGATGTTTACATGACGATTCATAAATTCATCACAGTAGCAACATGACAGTGATGAAGTAGCAACGAAAATAATGTTATGGTTGGGCCACAACATGAGGAACTGTATTTAAAGGGCCAGAAGGTGGAGAACCGCTGCCCTAGACTCTGGGTACTGTTTTGATGACAAATGAAACGTAGGCGACTTCCGGTTTCCTCACGGACAGGAAGCCCTCGCCAAGATGGGGACCCCTCCCAGCGGGACAACAACACCCCCCCCCCCCCCCCCCGTACAACAAAGGCCCTCCCCCGAGCGCTGTGTTCAGATACAAAGGATGTTGCCCAACACCCGCTCACTTCGAGCAGCGCCCAGAGGGACAGCGCGCTCTCCGCGCGGCAGACCAGTCATCCTTTCCGCCCGGCGAGTTGGTAAATAATGACTAACGGCCAGAGGCGCCACCCCTTTCAGACAAGCACCCCATTCTAGACGCCCGGCTTCTGGGCTGCATCTGGCCAGGAGACGCATCACCCAGCTCCCACACAGGAGTCCGCTTGTGAGAGATTGTCAGACGCCTGACGCTGTGTGTAAAGAAATATGAGAAATATGCCCAGAGAGGCAAGCCCCGTATCAGTCAAAATATGCATTTAAAAATAGACTGTGTACATTTTCCCCCCAAAGAAGCATAGTAGGGCTACTGTATTCTAGACGGTGAATCTCAGGGACAGAACACAAATACCCACAGTCTGTCATGGTCAGCGTCCGGCTCCAAGGCTGAGTTATGTCACTGGGGTGCTCTCGTCCCGTGTCCCACCCCTGTCCCTTCCCTGCCTCCCACCTGAGCTCTCCGCCCCCCTCCACGCCTGTCGCCGACCGCCTCTCGGCCCATCCCTGAGCCTCGTCCTCCAGTCCCCTCCCCACCTCCCCACCCCCGTTCCCTGCAGCGGCCTCGGAACGGCTCTTCCTCCCGTTACTAATCGCCTGCCAGCTACCGAGAACCTGGGCTTCAGGTCATCTTGTTTTATTGATTTTTTTTTTTTTGAGAAAGAGAGAGAGAAGAAGGGAAAGGGAAAGAGAAAGAGAGAAGGAGAGAGAAACACTGATGAGAGAGAAACATCGATCGGCTGCCTCCTACACACCCCTTACTAGGGATCAAGCCCACAATCTAGGCATGTGCCCTGACCGGGAATCACACCGGGAATCACTCTTGGTGCATGGGGTAATGCTCAACCCACTGAGCTACCCTGGCCAAGCTCAGGCCATCTTCCAGGGCTTGTCAGAGGTGACCCCAGCTCATCCAGAACGAACAGGGTGTCTGAGCGTTAACCATCTGCTTTCCGAGACTCAAAATCGCCAAGTGCCAAGTCTGAACACAGCAGGAGGCAAAGACGGTGCAGTGGGTAGGGATCCCAAAGATCCTAGTTAATCATCTGCCGAGAAGGCACAGCCCCGCAAGTCAGGCGCGAGGCCCAAGTTCCGCAAGAGGATTGATTCAGTGCCTGGCTCAGTCTAACGAATAAATTATGGGAAAGGAGAGGCCTGCAGGGGCAAGCCTGACCGACACCGCCGCCCACGTGCCCAAGGTCGCCATCGCCATCCCCAGGAAGACGTCACGAGCGATGCCGTACCTTAGCCAGGTCGTTTGCCTCTGGTTTCTTCCCCCAAATCCATCACCTGCTCTGACGACAAGGGAACGCCCGAAACCCCAACGGCGGGCGGGTTCCACAGACGAGCTCACGGCAAGCGCAGCCCAGGTGGTCAAGGTCGTGAAGAGTCACAAAAACCTGGGAAACGGTCACAGACTGGAGGAGCCATGACAAGCGAAGGCCCTGCGGGGTCCTGGGGGGGGGGGGAGCCTGGACCTCGAGGGGTGCAGCCCTAAGAACACCGCACCTGTGCGAGCGTTCAGGGCAGACCCAGGACCGTGCCATGCAAGGTGCCCGGGTGAGCGAGCGGTCCACGGGCAGTCTCTACTCCGCAGCCTCCGGAAGCAGACAATGACGTTTGAAAAAATAAGCTCTGCCCAGCTCCGTGGCTGAGCATCGACCTATGCACCAGGAGGTCACGGTTCGATTCCGGGGCAGGGCACAGGCCCAGGTTGTGGGCTCCATCCCCAGTGTGGGGCGTGCAGGAGGCAGCTGATCCATGATTCTCTCTCATCATTGATGTTTCTCTCTCTCTCCCTCTCCCTTCCTCTCTGGGGGAAAAGAAAAAAGTCCGGCAAGAGCCACGCGGAGAGGAACCGGAACGCAGAGGAGCAGAGGAGCTGGAGGCGGAGGTGTGGGTCTCCGCTCTGGGTGCCTTCAGGCTAAATCACTGCACGCGGGCAAGTCTCCATTCCTCACCCGTCCAACAGGCCTAGTACCAGCGACCTCACCGCTTGTGAGAGGAAAGGCTGCCCGAATCGGGGTCCGGCCGGGAACGCGGAAACCACACCAGTGGTTTTCAGGGAGAGGATTTCATAGAAGGAGCCCGTTAAACAGGCGTCGAAGGACAAAAACACCGACGGGGGCACGGAGCTGACAGAGCGACCAGGGGAAACAGCCAGCCCCCCTCGTTCTCGGATCCTACAGGCCCGACGCTGGCACTCGCCTCCCGCCGCAGCCCTTTCGCGCCCCCTGTGGGCAGAGCCTGGGGAGCCCCAGGGTCCAGGGTGCCTTGTGGGGCTGGGAGGCAGCGTAAATGTCAGCTGTGAAGGGCTCTGCAGGCTGTAAATGCCACCCACGGGTGCTGGCTTTTATCATGGCATCTAGTAAGATCCCAGGCTAACCGCACGCTCTCCCACCCCTTCCTTTAAAAGACACGGTACACAGGGTGGATTAGTCGAAGAGATTCACCTCTGGGGCCTACAGCGTTTAAAGCTGTTGTTTTTTAAATATATATTTTTATTGATTTCAGAGAGGAAGGGAGAGGGAGAGAGAGATGGAAACATCAATGAGAGAGAATCACTGATTGGCTGCCTCCTGCACGCCCCCCACTGGGGATGGAGCCTGCAACCCGGACATGTGCCCTGACCGGGAATCGAACCCTGACCTCCTGGTTCCTAGGTCGACGCTCAACCACTGAGCCGCGCTGGCCGAAAACGTTTGAAGTCGTAATAAATGGAAACCGTGGCTGGGGACCGCATTCTGTTCTGTAACTGCAGCGCGTTTCCTGCGAAGCGCACCTCTCAGGGCTCCTTCTGACGCCGGGGCCTCCGTCTGATTAAGTTCTGTAACAATCGGGGGTACGCTCTGAGTCAACGGGCCGGGCAGGACGGTTTTAGAGAACGAAGCCTGCGCTGCCTGCGGATGTCACTCGCATGTGCCCAGCTGTCAGCCACCGGGCCCGGGACTCTGCTTGTAGGGACGTGTGCGGGACAGTTTCACAGCGTGGAGGCCGCTCTGCCTTATCTCTTTAAAAGCTCAACCCGCGAACCAGGCTTTTCTCTGAAACGCGGCACCAGGAAGTACAGTTTCCCGTAAGCCGGGCGAACCACAGGAAACAGAGGTGAGAGTGTGTACCCAGGTCTCAGGGCGTTTCAGAGAAATTTCTAGGAAATTCCTGCAACATGTGCTTCAGTCTCACTGCCGAGCGCCAGAGCTGCCTGTGCTCCGGGGCGTGAAGACACAGGGCGCCCAACAGGCCGGAAGGTCCCGCGTGGAGCGGCCTTCTCCGAGTCAGCGGCACCGAGGCCACGAAGGCCCTCTCCTCTCTCCTCCCTGCGTGGGGGGGTCTGGTCTTCCCTCGAGACCGAGTATGAGGGCGAATCCACACGAGAGCGTGTTCGTATGCCCCAGAGCGATGAGACGGGCACCGCAGGGGACAGAGCGGGCCTGTGCTGCAGGAACGGGTGGGCACGGCCCTCGGAGGAGGACAGCAGGTGCCTGTGGCGACTCCTCGAATTATGAACATTTGTCCCTCAGGCTAAATGACCGGCTGCCACAATCCATGCTCACAAAATAACTGAAAAACAAAACAGATTGCCCTGAGCTTTTTTTTTTTTTTTAAGGATAGAGCAATCTTTTCTTTTTTCAAATATGTTTTTATTAATTTCAGAGAGGAAGGAAGAGGGAGACAGAGATAGTAACATCAATGATGAGAGAGAATCATTGATTGGCTGCCTCCTGCACGCCCCCCACTGGGGATCGAGCCCACAACCTGGGCATGTGCCCTTGACCGGAATCGAACCTGGGACCCTTGAGTCCACAGGTCGACGCTCTATCCACTGAGCCAGACCAGCTAGGGTACCCTGAGCTTTTTAAAAAATATATATTTTTTTACTGATTTCAGAGAAAAGGGAGGGGAAGACAGACATCAAGGATGATTGGCTGCCTCCTGCACGTCCCACACTGCGGATGGAGCCCACAACCCGGGCTTGTGCCCTGACCGGGAATCGAACCGTGACCTCCTGGTTCATAGGTCGACACTCACCCACTGAGCCACACCAGCCGGGCTGCCGTGGGCTGTTTAATGAAGGGGTTTATGGAGCAATCTTGATGACGTTTAGGAGCTAAGACCCGCTGGTCCTGCCAGAGAACCGTGTGCAAGACGGGAGAATGAAAATGACGCGACTTAGCAAAACGAGCCGAGGCCACGGGCGCGGGGAGACCCGAGTCTCACCTGAGACCTCACACTTGCTGACACGAGACCCGGGCGTCAGTCTCCTTATCTGTGCAACGGAACTGGCCGCCCTGTCTACCTCATGATTCAGATCAAATAAAAAGTATTTTCACCATCACACAGGGCTATACAAATACAGGCTATCGGCTGTGATATGATCATCATCCGTGACGACAGTATCTTCTTTAAAGAATTCTACCCACCACGCAGCTCCTAACGCGTGGGAGAAAGAATGTGCCGTGAAACACCAGCAGGTCGATGGTCTCATCCAGGAACCTGAGCGCTTGCAGGACACGCCGTGGACGTGCCTCTTTGCTGTGGCCCTGGTTTCCCTCGAGCCCCGCATGCACTCTAGTGGAATGCACCCTCTGCAGCCCCGCAGGCCCCACGGAGACACAAGTGCCCTCACTGGGACAGGAAGGCTCTTCGGGGTCTCAGTTCAGGGAAGACACTGGCGGAGTGAAATGGGAGCAGAGCAGGCCGCCTCCGTCTGTCCCGACCGCCTGGTCCAACACGCACACGTGACCTTCAGCGGAGAAAACGCGCAGGCCCGAGAGAGACCGCGTCCGCCCCGGGGGCAAGGGGGGTGGGGAGCACTCCTGGGAGCTGTGGTCACTGCTCTCCTCTCCCACGGCCGCGCGCACGGCTCACACCGGCTGAAGTGCTCCAACAACAAGGCGGCGCTGTGCTCATCGGGGGGACGAGCTGGTGTGTTCCTCCGGGGAGCACCTCCCAGATGAGAATGAGCACACGGTCGCGGCCGCAACGAGGTGCCTCACAGACACCGGGAGCCGCGGGGCCAGATGGACGGGCACAGGCTCACGGTCCCACTCACAGCAAGTTCAAGCCAGAAGACAAGCCAGGCTCGTGGCTACCTGGCGTCCAGGACCTGGATGCTGGACCCCGAGGCGTGCTCACCTGTCAGCATCACCTGCGCAGGCACGAGGGGCGGCCCTTCGGTGCGTGTCACACTCCAATCGGCATGTTTAAAGGGACAGCCAGCCCTACACAAGTGGATCTAGAATGATCCCCGCGATACACTGTTCGGTTAACAAGCAGGGGCAGGAGTGTGAACGGGGTGTGCGGTGATGTGTGGGCGCCCCACCCCCTCCCCGCCCGGTCGGTGCTCCCATCCCCCGGCCGCAGACAGGGTTGGCCACACGCGGCCCGGCCGTCCTGCTCCTTCCCGGGAATGAGGAACCAGAGCCACCTGTTCCTCCACCGCCCGCCGCAGGCCGCGACGGCCGGTGACTCCCTGAGGGGCGCACCGCAGGCCGCCTGGACTCGGGTACACGCTGTACCCCGAGGCTTCCCGAGGACCAGGCTGAAGCCACTGCGCCCAAATCAGGTGCTCATTCTCACTGGGCATGTGCCCCACGCGGAAATATAGCACAGCATGTCCCCCCACAGCGCTCTCCACCCAAGGGCTTCGCAAAGACCCCGGCTCAGGTTTGCTTCCGACCTCACCCAGCTGGTCCCAGAGGTGCCCAAGGAGGCGGACTCGGCGGGGGTGGGGGGATTCTAGGGCATCTCCTCCTCCTCCTCCTCCTCCTCCTCCCCCGTCCTCCTCCTCTTCCTTCTCTCCCAGGGCAGTTTTACAGTCCGAATTGGTGTGGAAATTCTCATACAGGGAAGGAACCCACTAGGTTAGCAGCTGCTGAGAACTGCTCATTCGTCTCCAGCCAGGCTTCCTCCAGAGACTTCTTCCTTTCTCATAATTTCAGGTTACGTTGCACCCCCTTTCTATCACTTTCATCCATAAAATTACACCCTGAAGTCTACACGCCAGACAGATACCGCCACACTCCCTGTCTCCCATCTCAGAGCAAAGCGGAGGATCCGACACCCACACCCCACTCGCAGATCTCAGCCCACGCGCATCTGCAGCGGAAGAAAAGGAGCGAACTCAGTTGATGCTTTTTTTACATTAAAAAGAGAGAGAGAGAGAGAGAGAGAGAGAGAGAGAGAGAGAGCCCGGCTGGTGTGGCTCAGTGGTTGAGCATCCAACTATGAACCAGGAGGTCACGGTTCGATTCCCGGTCAAGGGCACATGCCCTGGTTTAAAGCACGATCCCCAGTGCAGGAGGCAACCGATCAATGATTCTCTCATCATTGATATTTCTAACTCTCCCTCCCTCTCCGAAATCAGTAACAATATATAAAAAAGAGAGAGAAACATTGATCGGTTGCCTCCTGCACGTGCCTCAACTAGGAATCGAACCACAGCCTGGGTACGTGTGCCAACCAGGAATCGAACCTGACACCTTGTGTTGTACGGGAGAACGCTCCAACCAAGCGAGCCACACCAGCCAGGGCTTTCCTTCTCTTCATTTTTATATTTACTCATTGATCTCAGGGGGGGGGGGTGGGGGTGGGGAGAGATCCATTTTTGTTGTTCCACTCATTTATGCATTCGTTGGTTGACTCTTATGTGTGCCCTGACCAGGGATCAAACCTACAACGTTGGCGTATCAGGATGACACTCTAACCCAGCCGTGGGCAAACTATAGCCCATTTGAAATGAATAAAACTAAAAAAAAAAAAGACCGTACCCTTTTATGTAATGATGTTTACTTTGAATTTATATTAGTTCACACAAACACTCCATCCATGCTTTTGTTCCGGCCCTCCAGTCCAGTTTAAGAACCCCTTGTGGCCCTCGAGTCAAAAAGTTTGCCCACCCCTGCAGTCTAACCAAACGAGCCACCCGGCCAGGGCCCAACTAGCTTTTCAAAGTTGTCTTTTTATGCTATAACTTGTAATTAACTTTACAGTTACTGTGAGGTCTCACGTTTTATGATCTTAGCTACTGAACAGAAAACCCTGTCCTACTCTCCATACGCAAATGACCAGCTTGTCCGCGTTATCTCAGGAATCAAGAAACAGCTGAAACTAACTCTTGAGCAAAACCTACAGTTTGGTGATTTGGAAATGTGACTATGATGCTATCTCTAAACCGCACAGCCGCCTGTTTACATAGTCAGTATTTATTCACTCAGTGGCCCAAAGCAACTTTCTCTAGAGAAGGCCTCTGAGATGATTTCTTCATCTTTATTAATGGAAAGTTTCAACGTTGAAGAACTAAAATAATTTCATTCATATAATTTTCTAAAACCGAATAATCCTTCCTCCTTAGCCCAATACTGGTGTGCCCGTGCGCCTTAAAAACCGAACGGAACACCCATGTTCATAGCAGCGCTAGTCCCAACAGCCAAGAGGGGGACGCCACCCAAGGGCTTGTCGGGGGACGAACGGGTAAACGAGATGTGTTGCCTACACACAACAGAATATCACCCAGCCTTAAAAGGGGAGGAAATTCACCCTGGCCGGGTGGCTCAGTGGGTTAGAGCGTTGTCCTGACAGGGCAAGGTTTTGGGTGTGATCCCTGGTCAGGGCACATACAACCAACCAATGAATGCATACATAAGTGGAACAACAAACTGATGTTTCTCTCTCTCTCTCTCTCTCTCTCTCTCTCTCTCTCTCTCTCTCCCTCCCTCCCTCTCTAAAAATCAACAAAGTAATTAAAAAAAAAAAAAAAAAAAGGAAGGAAATTCTGACTCACGCTACAACATCAATGAGCCTTGATGGCATTTTGCTCAGTGAAACAGCCACACACAGAAGGACAAAGACGGCAGGATTCCACTCACGCGAGAGGCCTGGAACTCTGACATTCAGAGAGACGGGAAGCAGAAGGGCAGCTGCCGGGTTGGGGGGGGGAGGGGGGAATTCACGGGGAATTAGCCTTCGATGGGGGCAGAGTTTCAGTTTTACAAGATGAAGAGTTCTAGAAGTTGCTTGCACTACCCTGTGAATGTCCTTAACACTACTGAACCGTACACTTAAAATGGTGAAGATGTTACACTTCCTGTGACGTGTATTTTGTCATAAATTAAAAAAAACAACAAAAAAACCTGAAGGTCAAAACAAAGGTTGAGGAGACTCCTTATTGCGCTGAGCAGGGGGTCACCTCTGGGAGCGCCTAGAGGCGGGGAGCCGTGTATAATAAAAAGGCCACTTTAAAAATCCGTAATCGGCCCGGGTGGCGAGGCTCAGTGGGTGAGCGTCGACCTATGAACCAGGAGGTCACGGTTCGATTCCCGGTCAGGGCACAGGCCCGGGTTGTGGGCTCGATCCCCCGTGTGGGGCGTGCAGGAGGCAGCGGATCAATGATTCTCTCTCATCACGGATGTTTTTCTCTCTTCTTCTCCCTTCCTCTCTGAAATCAGTAAAAATATATATTTTTTAAAAATCCTTAAGCAGAACTGTCTGTAAAGCCTGACACCACACAGCAGTTCTCAACCTGTGGGTCGCGACCATCGGAAAACAAATACAACATATCAGATATTTACATGACGATTCGTAACAGGAGCAACATTACAGTGATGAAGTAGCAACGAAAATAATGTTATGGTTGGGGGTCCCCACAACATGAGGAGCTGTATGAAAGGGCCGCGGCGTGAGGAAGGTTGAGAACTACTGAAAAGCGTGACTTCCTTTCCTGTTCAGCTCTCACAGCGTCCGCGAGGCTGGGGCCACCTTGCCCGTCCTTAGGGCTTATTCCGACTCCTCGTCCTTCTCTACAAGCCTCCCCGCCCCCCCCCCCCCCCCCGCTGCCCCGTTCACCCCCCCAGCGGGCCCCACCCTTCCTGCAGCTAAGAAAACCCACACTCACTATTTTATGAACTTCCTTCGTGTTCCTGCTTCTTTCTATTCCCCTGACCTCCTTCCTTCCTCTGCTCAGCGGCAGTCCCTTCTCTGTGTGTTAAGACATTTAAAATGCTTCAATTTAATAAAACAAAACAAAACACGTTCAATGGGGAAAAGTCAAACATTAGGAGGCTGTGATGATGCGCCCAAGAGTGACCATGTACCAGGGTCAAGTGCACTGTCCTCTGGTAGCTGCTCTGCACCCACAAGCATAAATGCTCGCACACACAGGCCGTCACATGCTGCTGCCTCTATCAGGCGTGAAGTCGGACCCACGTTCTATCTGGCAACTTGCTTTCTTCGGTAAACAGGGCGGTGGGGCACATCTGCCTCTCGGAGGAGACAGAGCTGGCTTCCCTCCGGCTGCTGACAGTTCACAGTACAGACACGCTCTCCCGTGTGTAACAATCCCCGCCGAGGTGTGGACACCCCACAGCACCCCACGGTCACCAGGCCTCCGAACAACTTGGATTCTAGCAGCAATCTGCCTTCAGAACAAGAGCAACCACCCTATCACGAAGCAAAAAACCAGCCCAGCTCTCCCACCAGCCAGGCAGGGGAGGGCCGGCCCCTATTTAACTGGAATGACCGGGATGGAGGAGCAGTGACCTTTGCCCCCCACGGAGCACGGAGCCCTGCAGACCCTGCTCACAGTCGCTCATGCCCAGGGAGTCTCTCCCCCCAGAGCCGGCCGTCGCTGCAGAAGGGACCCGCCCGGGAGGGAGGGAGGCAGGCACAGCCAACAGGCTCCAGGGCCCTCCCGCCTGGCGTTTCTCCAGCAGGACAGGCCTCCGAGGTCAGAACCGCCCTCGCTTCACAGCTGGGTCACCTGAGAGCCCAGCGACAGACGTGCCAGGGCTGCAGAGAGGGGAGCGAGCGGTGAGACGCACCCATCCCCCTGAAATCTGGATCCCAGCCTCCCTCCGATCCCAGCCTCCCTCCGCCCGTCATGCTGAGCTAGTGCCTTACACCCGCCCCTGGAGACCTGATGGTAGATTTGACCTTCAGGGTTGCTCCTAAGGCAGTGATGGCGAACCTATGACACGCATGTCAGAGGTGACATACGAACTCATTTTTTTGGTTGATTTTTCTTTGTTAAATGGCATGTAAATATATAAAATAAATATCAAAAATATACATCTTTGTTTTACTATGGTTGCAAATATCAAAACATTTCTATATGTGACACGGCACCAGAGTTCAGTTAGGGTTTTTCAAAATGCTGACACGCCGAGCTCAGAAGGTTCGCCATCACTGTCCTAAGGGGTCGACGGTAAATTTGACCTTCAGGGTGGCTCCAAGGGGTCACTCAGCTCAGTACTGCTCCACAGTACCACTACGGGCGGAGCGATGGTCCACAGAATGCTACTCCTTTTATCTTTTTAATAATTATAATTTTATTTTTTTAGAAAGAGCCTGGAAGAAACAGAGAGAGAAACATCCATGTGAGAAAGACACATCGATTGGTTGCCTCCCGCACAGGATCGAGCCTGCAGCCGAGGCATGGGCCCTTGACCAGAATCGAACCCGGGACCATTTAGTGCAGGGGCCGGCACTCTATCCACGGAGCCAAACCAGCGAGGGCGAATGAGACTGCTTTCCGCGCGATCGTTGGGAAAGGCCGGGGAAGACCACAGGTCCCCGAGGCCAGGGAGCCTGCGGCTTTTCCGTTGGATCAAACAATTCATTGCAGCCCGGCTTCGTTCCCTCGGGAAAGGGGAGCTGCTCTCGCCTCGAGCTGCCGGGCGGCTTTAAATGCTGTGCTCCTTCTGCTCCTTCCTCGGCAACCCCACGCCCCTGGCCGACACGGAGATATGTCACTAGAGAGTGGAAGTCAGGCCTTGGGAGCTGAGCTCCTCGCCCTTCAATCACTGGGCCTCCCTCCTCCCCTAAACCAGCTGAGATGCAGGGCGGCGACCTGGGGCTCGGGGCTCCGGGCGGATGGAATTACACACCCGGAGAACTCGCTCAAGAAGTCCCCCGGGAGAACTACTTTTAGACGCCGCGCCACAGCCCACGGGCACTCAATGGCCTGCTCGGCTCCCACACAGCATGTGGCGGGGGCCGGGTCCACCGATCTGACCGCAACATGGCTCTGGGGCCGGACGGCGGGTTCCAGGCCCCAGGCAGGTGCTCACGGCCTTTGGAACCTTCGTCCAGATCAGTGGTTCTCAACCTTCCTAGTGCCGCCACCCTTTAATACCGTTCCTCATGTTGTGGGGACCCCCAATTTCATTGCTATAAATTGAACATCATTAAAGCATAGTGATTCATCACAAAAACAATGTGTCATTATATATGTGTTTTCCGATGGTCTTAGGCGACCCCAGTGAAAGGGTCGTTCGACCCCCAAAGGGGCCGCGACCCACAGGTTGAGAACCGCTGGTCTAGATTCCTGGTGCCTCGAGCTCCTCAGCGGTCAGGCGGTCAGGCGAGAACCTTCCTCTCTAGGGTGTGGGGAGGGCAGGTCGGAAGCGCTCAGCACGCCGGCCTGGCAGACAGCGAGGGTGCCATGAGCGTTAGCTGTGGCGAGTGTTACCTGGCACAGGGGAGGGGAGGTGTGCCGCATTCATTCTTAAACTCCGTTTCTAGCCACCTACACGGAGTTCTCGGATTTGTTTTCTTTCTTTTTTGTAATTTTTTCGATGACAGTTGACATTCAATATTATTTTGTATCGGTTTCAGGTGTCCGGCACAGTGGCTAGACCAGCGGTTCTCAGCCTGGGCTGCCCATGAGAATCACCTGGGGATCTTTTTAAAATCCTGATTTCCGGGCCTCATCCTCCGGAAATTCTGTTTCTTTGTGATGGGGTGGGGCCACAACATAAGTAACAAAGAAACAGAACTTCCGGAGGATGAGGCCCGGAAATCAGGATTTTAAAAAGATCCCCAGGTGATTCTAACATGCAGTCAAGGCTGAGAGCCACTGGGCTAGACAATCGGATACTTTACAAAGTGTCCCCCCTCTCCCCCCTCCCCTGCCCCGATATTTCCCCGCCTGGCATAGTTATTACATTTTTCAAAACTGATTTCAGAGAGGAAGGGGGAGATAGAAAGATCAATGGCGAGAGCGAATCCCTGATCGGCTGCCTCCTGCACGCCCCCTACTGGGGATGGAGCCCGCAACCAGGGCATGTGCCCTGACGGGGAATCGAACCGTGACCTTCTGGCTCACAGGTCGATGCTCAGCCACTGAGCCCCGCTGCCAGGAGGTTATTGTAACATTATTGACTCTATTCCCTGAGCTGCACTTTACATCCTGCTGACTATTTGGCAACGACGAGTTCCTGACTTGCTTTCCTCACATAAAACTTTGATGTCTTTTGAGAAAAAACACTTGCTCCGCACACCGTGAGGCACATGTAACGATTGCTACATGAGAACAACCGCGGAGAGGCCCACGCGGGGGCTCCGTGGGGAAGAAGACTCGGACTTGAGGTCAAGGCCCCTCGCCAGCCACCCGCAGGCTCACGCAGAGGCGGACGCTCGGCCGGGAACTCGGGGGAAGCTGTCAGCCAGCGCGAGCCCCAACCCGAACCCAACCGAGCACTGACTTGCTGCGAAATCATCTTGATGCCCCAAAAGGTCAAAAATGTAAAAAAAACAACCAACCAACAAAAACTGTTGTGACACCAGAGGGACGCAAGAAGCAAGGGAGACGGGTGCACGGGGCACGCCCGGAGGAAACGCGTCCCTGCGCGGCCACAACAGAGCGCGCTCTCCTCGACAGCTGAGCAGCCGCAGCAAACGCAGAGCGGACGTCCCACTAGGCTTCGCCGGCAGGACTTCACTTGAAGCCAGAAGGAGTTGGTTGTTTTTTTTTAAATGTTTTTATTGATTTTTTAGAGTGAGAGGAAGGGGGAGGGAGAGAGAGAGAGAGAAACATCAGTGAGAGAGAGGCACGCACCCAACAGGGGATCGAGCCCGAAACCCAGGGAAGGTGCCCTGACCGGGAATCGAACCGGTGACCTCTTGGTTCCTGGTTTGACGCTCAACCACCGAGCCGCACTGGCCAAGCAGGACTTGGTATTTTGAAAATACCGCTGCGCCACTGCTGGCCAAAGGACTGTAAGCAGGGTCAACTCCAGATAAAAAGGAAGGAAATAGAGCCGCCACCAATAAAAATGTTTTTTAGTTACAGCTCAAGGTGGAGGACCATCACCAGATTAATCTTCGTGAAAAATAAAGCTTCGCCCTGGCTGGTGTGGCTCAGTGGACAGAGCGTCGGCCTGCAGGCTGAAGGGTCCCAGGCTTGATCCCGGCCAAGGGCACAGGCCCGGGCTGTGGGCTCGATCCCCAGTAGGGGGCGTGCAGGAGGCCGCGATCCATGATTCTCTCTCATCATTGATGCTTCTCTCTCTCCCTCCCTCTCCCTTCCTCTCTGAAATCAATAAAGAAATATATTTTTTTTAAAAGAAGAAAAATAAAACTTCTCCAGGGATGCACCTGCCTGTGAATCATCGGTCCCCCCCGGGGCCGACAGGAGGGAGACAGAAACCGCAGGCGAGCGGAGCCCCACCGACCTGGCCCACTGTATGTCGCCACCAGGAGATGCCCACTCGGCCGCCGGGTGTCGTTTGTCCCAGGGGGGAGCAAGCCAGGCGCATGTCAGCCTTGCCCCCCGCGCCCACCACAGCACCTGGCACACAGCAGTCGCTGGGTAAACGTGTGCTCAGTTCTGCTCGCGCGCCTCGCTCCTGGCAAGCCCTTCCTCACCCTCGAGGACAACCCAGCCGTTCTCGAAGGCTCGCTGGCCGCCCGCCCGCCCGCCCGCCCACCAGCCCCCTCCTCTCAGCACCAGCCCCGAGGCAACGCCCGCGCCTGCTCCGCTCCCAGAGGCCCTCCCTTCGGGCCTTCGCTGCTGTTTAAACATCTCCTGCTCCTGGGTTTTGCCTGCCCCGCTGCACGGGGGTCCTGGAGGGAGGCGGGGATGGGAGCGATGGAAGGCGCGGCGAGAAAGGCTGCTGCTCGGTGGCCTGGCACCTGGTCATGTGACTTCGGGAGAATTTTAAGGGAAACACTTAGAACAGCCCTTGGTCGACGCCGCTTTTATCCTTCACCTCCCGGAACCTCAGTTCGCTCGCTCACAGAATGGGACTGACGCTAGCTCCGCTGACGGGTGGGCCTTTATGAAGATAGAAATAATGTCCGGAGCCCAGGACCTTCCCCAGCCCGTCCACAGCCACGGCAGCTGCTATTCCAAAGCCTCCTGCTGGGTGCAGGGAACCCTCCAGACAATGACGGATGAGCCGAAGGGACTGAGAGAGACGGGGACTGAGAGAGACGGAGCCTCACGTCAACTCGGACCCCGAGGGCACCGTCTCCGTCATTCATTCAGGAAACGTGTGTTAGGGGCTATCGCTGCGCAGGCTTCATTCTGGTGCCGCGAATCGACCATGAGGGAAAGTCCTGGCCCCACAGACTCCCCTCCTACAGCAGCGGTTCTCAACCTGCGGGTCGTGATCCCTTTGGGGGTCGAACGACCCTTTCACAGGGGTCGCCTAAGACCATCGGAAAACACATATATAATTACATATTGTTTTTGTGATTAATCACTGTGCTTTAATGATATTCAATTTGTAACAATGACATTGGGGGACACCACAACATGAGGAACTGTGTTAAAGGGTCGCGGCGTGAGGAAGGTTGAGAACCCCTGTAAGGGCAGGCAGGTGATACACAGGGCGAGACGGGGCAGTAAACGTTTCTACGGCGATAAGCGCACTGAAGAGGGAAGGAAAGGCAGGAGCGCGAGCTGGCGCTGGGCCAGAGCTGTCGGCGGAGCGGCACCGAGGCTGAGTCTGAACCCCGCGGAGACCTGGCTTCTGGGAGCCGGCCTCACCCTCGGGCAGACGCCCGTGGCCTTGGGACGGCTCAGCTCCTAGTGCCAGCGACCCAGCTCCGCCAGTGGAGGCGCCCTCTGCCTCCTAGGGTCCCGCCTGCCTCCCGGGACCCCTGCCTGCCTCCCAGGGCCCCATCTGCCTCCCAGGATCCCCACCTGCCTCCCAGGACCCCACCTGCCTCCCAGGACCCCCACCTGCCTCCCAGGACCTCCCACCTGCCTCCCGGGACCCCCATCTGCCTCCCGGGACCCCCTTAACTCAGACCAAGCCACAGACACGGGACCAGCCCCGCAAGGAGCGGCCTCACCCCCACGCGCAGCACACAGTGAGCCATACCGCCACGGGCCTGTTCCCCAGGAAGTTCAGGTCGCTGTTCTCTCCAAACAGGTAGCCTTCGGGGTGGGCCGAGTCGAACTTCTCTCCTCCCATGATGAAGTGGCTGGCAAAGTAGCTTCCTGGAGAGGGAGACACGAGAGCCAATGACACCCGGCCGACCAGGCCGGGGCAGGTGCCGATTCGGGGAGACGCGGGCCCCCCACCCATCACCCGAGCCACTGCCACGCCCAGGACAGCGTCCTCCTCTCGACTCGAGGCCACGGCACCAAGTAGAGAAGCAAAACCGTAGCAGCGAGAAGCCACGCCACCAAACACAGCACAGATCACCGCTCTCCTTCCAGCATCCTGACCGGATCGTCCCGGGACCCGTCTCCACTGCCCTCAGCCCAACACCAGGAGGCCCCGCGACGCCCATCAGTGAACACGTATGTGCATTTTGTTCCTGATTTTCCCCCCTTAAACTCGAGGTGGTTATTCTCTGTCATCCATGCATTTTGGAATCTTTTTTAAAAAATATGTTTTTATTGATTTCAGAGAAGAAGGGAGAGGGAGAGAGAGATAGAAACATCAATGATGAGAGAGAATCATCCACCGGCTGCCTCCTGCATGCCCCCTACTGGGGATCGAGCCAGCAACCCTGGCCTGTGCCCTGAATGGGACTCAAGCAGTGACCTCCTGGTTTGCAGGCTGACACTCAACCACTGAGCAACACCGGCCAGGCCAGGTGATTCTTTAATTAAACAACCAACAAGGAAAGATTCTTCGAGAGCCATCGCAGCCCGAATCAAAGCAAACGCTAGACAGTTCCCCATCCAAACGTAAAGCCACAGTGAGCAGCCATCTGCTGGGATGCCACTGGGCAAGCCATCATTTAGGAAAGCTTGATGATCAATTATTGATGGCCAGCACTTACAGGCCCTATTTTCCAAGTGCATAATTTATAGAGAGGGGAGGTGCCTTGAGTAGAAGCAGCCATTTCAAGTCATCAAGCCATTTAAAGCTGACCCTTAGTGAAATATATTTTCTATACGTTATGTATTTATGGAGAAATTATATATTTATTATACATGAGGTGAACTTAGAAAAGTGAAGAGTTTATGTTGATGGGTGGCTTGCCCAAATCATGAATAAGGAATGGTGGGAAGCAGGGTTGGTGCCTGGCGTGGAGCAGGCCGAGTTCAGCGCGGGACACGCCGAGCTGCCAGGACCTGGGAGCAGTCAGGTGAGGGATGGGGACGGTGACACGCACAGATCACCAGCTTACAGGCTCCTAGCTAGAGAAAAGCACCAATGGCCTGGGGGCGGGGCAAGGGCTTAGAGAAGGTGCCAGGCTTCTATTGGAAATGCCTCCCCTTTGGGGATAATATTAAAAGAAAATAAATGATCAAGAGCATAGCGTAGAGCTAACTGTAGTTTTGCTTTGCATCTAAAATCAAGAGCCCAAATAGACAAAGACCACAATGAGGGTCGATAATTCACAGATGAAAAGAGAATTTTTCATTTCAGTAGAAGAGTCCCACACCGCGTCCCTTTACAAAGCTGATCTCCCCTGGTATTCAAAGAATACCTCACCAGCCAAAAGGAAAAAAGAAATTCATCAACATTCAGCTTTCTCCTTTCTTGGGAATGGACCCCTCTAGAAACTTGCCCCAGTGCCCGGCGGGAGTGCTCAGGTGTTGGGCGTCCTCCTATATGGCGAAAGGCGGCAGGTTCGATTCCTGCTCCGGGCACATACTCAGGTTACGGGTGCCATCCCTGGTCGGGGCACATTGCGGGAGGCAATGGATCAGTTTCTCTCTCTCTCTCTCTCTCTCTCTCCCTCTCTCTCTCTCTCTCAAAACTGATACAAAAATAAAAAAGAAATAAATGTTTTTAAAAGTATTAAAGCAAAAAAGGCATCCAGGTAAACAAATTCCTTATCAGGGAATAAAATGACACCAGTACTTTCCTCAGACCCGTGCTAGCCAACAAAAACATAAATGCAAGACACGCATGTGGTTTTAAATGATCTAATAGCCAGTTTTCAAAAGTAAAAATAAACAAGCAAAATTAATGTCTTATTTATCACAATACTTTGGATATCTAACATATCTAATATATCCAAAATGTTGTTGAACATACAATCAGTATAAAAAATCATTAAGAAGCTATTTACATTCTTAAAAAAATTTTTTGTATGGAGTCTTCAAAATCTGTCGTGAAATGAGCCAGCCAGAGAACGTTAAACATCATGTGATCTCACTTATAGGTGGAATTTAATGAACAAAATATACTAACAGACAAAATGGAAACAGACTCAGACACAGAGCACAGGCTGACAGCTGTCAGAGGGAGGAGGGTTTGGGGCTGGGTGAAGGGATTAAGCAAACCCCCTTCAGAATAAAAAAATTCATAGACACAGACAACAGGATGGTGATGACCAGAGGGGAAGGGGTGGGGGGAGGTAGAAGTGGGTAAGGGGGATACATGGTGATGGAAGGAGACTTGACTTGGGGTGGTGACCACACAACGCAATATACAGGTGATGTGTTACGGAACTGTACCCCTCAAACCTATGTGATTTTATTAACCAATGAAACCCCAATAAATTCATTTCTTTTAAGTGATAATTCAGCTCCATGAGAGGTAATTCCGAGGCCCACAATTGGTCTGGGCTGCCCGCTGTCCTGTGCTCATAACCCCTGCGCACGGAGCTCTCTGCTCGCCTCTGTTTATGTTCTATCCCAACTGGGGTGTTACATACACTGGCCTGCCCGCTGCTCTCCTCCGCCTAATGTCCCCAGGCCCGTTCCCACGCGCGCTCACGGCCTGGCCGCGCTGTTCTGACGGAGCACGTGCCGATACTCGGACTGCGGGCGCGCCGGCCGGCACTGAGCGGGCAAGTACCGCACCGTTTGCGCCTCGCAGCAGCCCTCTAAGGCAGGGGTGACTGATGTTTTCATTTTACAGAAAAGGAAACAAATGCACAGAGAGTCTAAGCCATTTGTCCAGGGTCACACAGCCGGTAAGAGGCAGCGCAGGCCCCGAAGCCAGAGGGTTTTATTCCAGAGCCTGTGTGTGCTCTGAGCCATCACACTGTATCTCCACTGAATGACAAAATTATTTGATTGTTTTTACATGTGGAATATATCCTTGTGGGATAAGGATTTAGTCTTTTTTTTTTCCAGATAGGAAACTTTATTAACACCATTTATTGAATATTATTTGAAATGCCCTTTTTATCATGCAATATATACCTAGATCTAGGCTCTATTCTATTCTGAACCCGTACAATATAATTTAACAACTGCTACCTTAATAGTTTCCAGAGCAAGGCACGCATCCGGGATCCAAACCCTTCCCACAGGCCCACCCCCGACCCTGGTCCCTATGCTGTCTTCCTCCTCGTGGCGCTCCCTCGGAACCCGCCTCCAGCAGCCCCTCACAAGTACTGTGTTTCCATCCATCCTCTCGGCCTCAAGGTGTCCCTCCCCATTTGAGGTTAACTTCCCCTGAGCTCTCATTCTAACTACCTTGACCTCCTTGAGACCTTAACAACCATCCTTTCTCCACGTTTCCATTCCTCTCGCTCCACGGGCTTTTCACTTGCCTCATTATATAAACACTAGAGGCCCAGTGCATGAATTCGTGCACGGATGGGGCCCCTCTAGGTGGCCTGCAGGGATTGGGCTAAAACCCACAGTCCTGCACCACCTGCAGCTCCTACCTGTCGCTCCCGCTCATCCCAGTCCTGCTGTGCCTGCCGCGGGCTCGTGCCCAATCAGTCCCCATCGGGAGAGGCTCACGCTGCTGCAGCAGCATTCACCAGCCATGAGCCCTGCATCTGGTGCCCTGCAGGATGGGGCTGAAACTGGCTCTCCAACATCCCCCGAGGGATCCCGGATTGCGAGAGGGCGCAGGCCAGGCCGAGGGACCCCACCTGTGCACGATCGGGCCAGGGAGAGACCGCGGGAGGGCTCCAGGGTGTGTCGGGCCCATCTTGCTCAGTCCCTGATCGGCCGGACCCCAGCAGCAAGCTAACCTACTGGTTGGAGCATTTTCCCCCTAGTGGTCAGTGCACATCATAGCGACTGGTCGACCAGTTGACTCTGCCCCCTAGTGATCAGTGCACGTCATAGTGAGAGGTTGAGTGGCCTTAGCACATCATTAGCATATTACACTTTGATTGGTTGAACAGTTGACCAGTCACCTGACAACCGGACACTTAGCATATTGGGCTTTTATTATATAGGATGCTCTCTCCCCAACTTAAAAACAAATACAAAAAACAATTCCAACCCAGCTGGCGTGGCTCAGTGGTTGAACATCGACCTATGAACCAGGAGGTCACAGCTTGATTCCCGGACAAAGGCACATGCCGGGTTGTGAGCTTGATCCCTAGTGTGGGGCATTCAGGAGGCAGCCGATCACGGATGTTTCCGTCTCTCTCTCCCTCTCCCTTCCTCTCTGAAATCAATAAAAATCTATTTTAAAAAAAATTCCAGGGAGCATTTGAGATCCTGCTCCCTCGCATATTTTGTTAGTTTGGCTTAAATAAACTCATAAAAATTCTCAAAAATAAAAACTCCATCTCCCATGCCTTAATGTCCACCCTCTTGCCCATCCATCCATCCGTTCGTCTGTCCATCCATCCATCCGTCCATCCTCCTCTGTCTGCTTCCATCCCACGTCCTGTAACTCCTCAAATCTTTACAATGGTCCCCACCACTCCACCGAAACTGTTCCGGGGACCGACAGCCTTTCCCCACACCTCACGCACCTCAGGAGCTCCCGGGAGACGTCCACTCCGTTCCGGAGGCTCCCTGTTCCTCGCTTCTGAAACCCCGTTCAGTTCTGCCTCTTCCTGCCTCTCCCTGGCTCCACTTCTTGCCCAGGCCACAAACAGGGTCACGGCTGTAAGAGCTCAATCCTCCCTCCACCCTCCATTCTCCCTCCTGCTGTCCCTCCCGCTCCCTCTCGGTCCTTCCCTCACAGAACCGCAGCAAAGGCCCTGACTTGGGCCGGAGCCGGGTCTGACGCTGGTATTTCGGTCTTCCAGCCGCGTGACCTAGAACCAAGTATTTAACACTGCTGAGCTTCGGTGTCTTTATTGGGGAAACAGAGATAATAAAACCTCTTTCAAAAAAGGATTGTTGCCGGGATGGACGCCTATGCAGCTGGCCAGACCCTGTGGGCCGTTCGTACCCGTTGCCTTCTCCTTCCTTACACGCGACTCCCAAACCGTCGTCTCTCATCTTTAGCGTTTCAGGCCGGATCTGTAACCACCTGCCCTCCCTCTCCATCTGGCCATCCCGTCTTCGCCTGAAACTCAATGAATACCCTTTTCTTCCGGAAGGAGATGGAATTAAAGAGCATTTTATCTTAAGAGCTGGCACCAGAACTCCTCTTAGAAGGCAGGATCTGTTTTTGGAATTTACCTTATTAAGCTATTACAGAGGGGGCGGGGGGCAGAGAGACATTGATATGAGTGCAACCTTGTGGTGCATGGGATGACGCCAACCCACAGAGCCACCCCGGCCAGCGCCCTCTGTACGATGTCTTTACTCAGCTTTACTGAGGAATAACACACACAGCATAAAATCTATCTATTGTACAATTCAGTGACACTGGGCACTCTCCCCACGACCCAGTTGCAAACATTTCGCATCACTACGGAGACGTTCCCTCACTGCAACCAACTCCCGCTGCCATCCGGCCTCAGGCCGATGCTCTCTCTCTGCAAACCTGCCTTTGCTAGGCATTCGCTGTGATGGCCTCACACCACCCACAGGCCTGCACGTGGCTTCTGTCACGTCGCTACTGGTCTTGAGGTGACTCCATGTTGCGCAGCAGGCGTAGTCCATCCTTTTAAAGCGCTCACTGGTATTTCGCTGTACAAATGCACCTGGTTTTGTTAACGCCTTCACAGCCCGCGGGCACCTGGGTGGTTTCCAGTTTTCTGACCAGCAGGAGCAATGCTGCTGTGAACATCTGTCTGCACACGTGTCTTTGCATGAATGCGCGTCTTCATTTCTTTTGATGGGTTCATAGGAGTGGAATTGCTGGACCATAAGATACACTGATGTTTAGCGTCTTAAGAAACTGCCAGACTCTTTTTCCGAAGTGGCTGTACCATTTCACATTCCCGTCGGCAATACGCCAGAGTCACAATTTCTCTGCATTCTCACCAACACTTGATCTTGCCTTTTTTATTTTAGTGGTTGTGGCTTTAACTGTTCCCCTCTAGTAACTACTGATGCGCGCATCTTTCCAGGTGTTTATTAGCCATTCTTATATCTTCTTTGATGATAGGTCTATTCAACTCATTTGTCCATTTTTAAACTGCGGTGTCTTCTTAATATTGAGTTGTAAAAGTTCTTGATATTCTGGATACAAAATTCTTTTTTAAAAAAAATATATTTTATTGATTTTTCACAGAGAGGAAGGGAGAGGGATAGAGAGTTAGAAACATCGATGAGAGAGAAACATCGATCAGCTGCCTCCTGCACATCTCCCACTGGGGATGTGCCCGCAACTCAGGTACATGCCCTTGACCGGAATCGAACCTGGGACCTTTCCGTCCGCAGGCCGACGCTCTATCCACTGAGCCAAACCGGTTTCGGCCTTTTCATCTTCTTAACATCTCTCAAAGCAGAAACGTTTTCAATTTTGAAGAAATCCAATTTATCAGTTTTTTTCTTTTATGGATTATACTTCTTATCTCTCACATCCATATTTCTCTCTGTCTTTCCCTCTCTCTTCCATTCTCTGTAAAAATCAATGGAGCCCGGCCAGCATGGTTCAGTAGTTGAGCATCGACCTGTGAACCAGGAGGTCACAGTTCGATTCCCACTCGGGGCATATGCCCGAATTGTGGGCTCGATCCCCTTGGGCGGCATGCAGGAGGCAGCCAATCAATGATTCTCTCTCATCATTGGTGTTTCCATCGCTTTCTCCCTCTCCCTTCCTCTCTGAAATCAATAAAAATATTTTTTTAAAAAAATCAATGGAAAATATCCTCAGGTGAGGATTAAAATAATAATAATAAGAAGAAATATTTTCTCTCATATCTTCTTGTAGGGTTTTATAGTTTTTAGCTCTTGTATTTAGGCATATCGTCCATTTAAAAAAATTTTATTGTGATATAATTCACATACTATACAAGCAGCTACTTAAAGGGAACAATCCCGTGGTTTTTTAGAATGTTCACAGAGTTATGTAACCATTCACCACTATCTAATTTGGGGACATTTTCATTACCCTAAAAAGATCCCATTAGCAATCACTCCTCATTTCCCCCTCCCCCAGCCACTGGCAGTCAGTAATCTACTTTCTGTTTCTCTGGATTTGCCTCTTCTGGACATTTCATATAAAAGGGATTACACAATAATACGCATCTGGCGTCTTTGACTTAGCATCAGTGTTTTCAAGGTTCATCCATGTTGTAGCAAATATCAGCAGTTCATTCCTTTTTATTACCAAATACTCCTCATTGTGTGGGTTTACTACATTTTATTTCTCAGTTGTTTCATTCATCAGTTGACGGGCTTTTGGGTTATTTCCACCTTTTAGCTATTGTGAATAATGCTGCTATGAATAAACGCTTTTGGGTGTGGGTATTTTTTCATTTTTATCACTGATGGGTGTTGGATTTTGTCAAATGTCTTGTCTACATCTATTAAGATGATCATGTGGAGTTTTTTTTTCTTTATTCCACTAATATAGTATATTAACATGGATTGAGTTTTCAGATATTAAGCCAACCTTGCATTCCTGGGGTAAATCCCGTTTGGTCGTGGCACATTCTGGATTCTTATTTATCTCTGTATACATGCATTCTGCCTCTGACACTAGATGATAAGCTCTGAAATTTTGGAAGGAGCATAATTTTCTTTTTTTAATCCTCACCTGAGGATATTTTTTCCACTGATTTTTTTTTTTTTTTTTTAGAGAGAGAGTGGAAGAGAGGGAGGAGGGGGAGTGAGAGAGAGAAACATCCATGTGAGAGAGACACATCAATTGGCTGCCTCCCAAATATTCCCCGACCAGGTCCAGGGATTGAGCCTGCAACTGAGGTACGTGCCCTTGACGGAGAATAGAACCTGCAAGCCTTCGTCTGCAGGCTAACGCTCTAACCACTGAGCAACCATCCAGGACAGGAGCATACTTTTTAAATAATGATTTTTAAAGACTGTAAATTTTGGTTTAAAAAAATTTTTTTTCAAAGTACACTTTTTCAGCAACTAAAAATTCAAGCTTAGCATTTATGTAGTAAGAATCATTAAAGTGGAAGCCACGACGTTAAATTTTAGGTATCAACTTGGCTAGGCTATGGTGCTAGCCTCGGGTACACACTAGTCTAGATGTTGCTGTGAGGGTAATTGCAGATGTGACCAGTATCTAGAATCAACTGACTTTATTTTCTTTAAATATGTTTTTTTTAATATTTTCTTTTTTTAAAATATATATTTTATTGATTTTTTACAGAAAGGAAGGGAGAAGGACAGAGAGCCAGAAACATCTATGAGAGAGAAACATCGATCAGCTGCCTCCTGCAAACCCCTCACTGGGGATGTGCCCGCAACCAAGGTACATGCCCCTGACCAGAATCGAACCTGGGACCCTTCAGTCCGCAGACCGATGCTCTATCCTTTGAGCCAAATTGGTTAGGGCTTTAAACATGTTTTTACTGATTTGAGAGAGAGAGAGAAGAAGGGAGAGGGAGAGAGAGAGAAACATCGATGTGGAGAGCAACATCGATCGGTTGACTCCCATACACACTCCAACCTGCAGCCTGGGCATGTGCCCTGACTGGGAATCGAACTGGCAACCTTTTGGTGCCTGAGACAACACTCAACTGAGTCACACTGGCCAGGGCTCTATAATCAACCGACTTTAAGAAAAAGAGATAAACCCTTGATCATGTGGGGGCTTCATCCAACCAGCTGAAGACCTTAAGAGCAACAACCGAGGCTGCCTGCAGAAGGAACTCTGCCTCAGACTGCACCCCAGACATGCCGCCGGCCGCCAGCCTGCCCTACGGAGTGTGGACTTGCCCACCCACACGATCCCATGAGCCACTACAGGATATATATTCTGTTTCTCTGGAGAGCCCTGACTCACAGCCACCAAAGAGCGTGTGCTGTCCACGCTCCCTCTGTGCCGCGCCCCGCAGCGTGAGTGACAAGCTCATTTTAGGGCGTCTGTCCTGCCGCTCGCCGGAGGCACCACAGTCCCGGGGCACAGGGCCGGAATCCATACCCTGGCACAGAGTGCCCTGCACGGCATACAGCAGGTGCTCGGTAATGCCACAACGGTAACAGAGAGAGAAAAGAGACGCTATGGGACAAAGAACACAGCCGCCGTCACACAGGGAAATCAGAGGGCCTACATCTTAAGACAAAATCAAGAAGTGAAAGCAATCCGTCTGCTCTCAATGAAGTAGAAAAAAAGAAAGAAAAAAAAAAAACCACGGGAATTTTCCCAAGTAACAGCTTCCCGCCTTTAAGTGTTTAGAAAAGTACTGGTAGCATTTGGCTTCTCGGTCTGATGATGTCACCATTGAACAGAGCAACTTTGTGGGGGGCTTTTTTTCCTGGGACTAAATGTATTTACTACAAATTTCAGGAACCTACTTATTTTTAGCTAAAGGATCAAACTGTGGCAGAACCAAATTCTTTTTTTTTTAAATATGTTTTTATTGATCTTTAGAGAGAGAGGAAGGGAGAGGGATAGAGAGACATAAGCATCGGTGAGAGAGGAACATCATTGGTCAGCTGCCTCCTGCACGAACCCTGGGGACCGAGCCCATAGCCTGGGCAGGTGCTCCAACCAGGAATGGAACCAGCGACTTCTTGGTTCCTGGGTCGATGCTCAACCACTGAGCCACACCGGCCGGGCCAAATAATTCTTTAATAGGCAGTAAGTTCCATATTCTTAAGTCCCAACTGATGCGCCTAAATGCTAAGGGAAACTTTTATAACTACGTGACAGGCAAGGGCTCACTGCCCGTGTTTTAAAAACTGCTCTTGCCACCAGACCAACCCATGTGACGAGCAAATGTACGCTTAATATAACAAAAATTTGGAGAAGGATGATGTTAGCTGCTCAGGACTCTGATGACCATTCTGAATTTTTATTTATTTTTAAAATGTTTTTATTGATGTCAGAAAGGAAGGGAGAGGGAGAGAGAGATGGAAACATCAATGGTGAGAGAGAATCACTGATCGGCTGCCTCCTGCACGGCCCCACACTGGGGATCGAACCCACAACCCAGGCATGTGCCCTGATAGGGAATTGAACTGTGACCTCCTTGTTCATAGGTCGATGCTCAACCACTGAGCCACGCCAGCCGGGCCATTCGGAATTTTTGTGTGTTTACGTCTTAACATCTGAGCAAAATGAATGACTCCTATTTTTCAATTTGCTCAAATACGTAGCAGGAAATGAACTAGATGCGCCAGGTGCTAAGCTGAAGTGAATTAGATGGTCTTTATAGCATGTCCGTTTCTTCCTGGAGAGAGGAAACAGGCCTAACGACTCGTATCAATTGGCTGTCCCTTTCGAAAGATGGGCACGCGTGCGCTAAAAACCACCACCTCAGCACGGTCACACCTTTGCTGAACAAACGATTGTGGGCTTTTAAAGAAGCAAAGATCTGAGAGAAGGATTCAGTAGCATGTTGAGCTTCTAACTAAAAAATGACAAAGACCTACCCTGGCCGGAGTGACTCAGTTGGAGCATCATCCTGGACACTGAGAGGTTACGGGTTCAATTCCCGGTCAGGGCACATGCCCAGCTTACAGGTTCCATCCCTGCCTGGGGTGTATAGAGGAGGCAACCGATTCACATCCATGTTTCTTTCTCTCTGCCTCTCCCTTCTCACTCCAATAAAACATATCCTAGAGTAGGGATTAAAAACAAAGACCTGGCCCTGGCCCTGGTCCTGACTAGGTAGCTCAGTGGGTGAGGGTCCTGATGCGCCAAGGTTACAGGCTCAATCCCTCCCTGCTCAGGCAGGGCGCACACAAGAATCAGGCAACGAATGCACAAGTAAGCGGAACAACAAATCAATGTTTCTCTCTCACTAAAATCAATAAAAATCAAAAAGAAAATACGACAAAGACCTAACCAGATGCAGAATAGTGCTATTTAAACAGCTTCCTATGCGAATGCAGATGTGCTACAGAGGAATGAACTCCCACCACACCTTCTGTTACTTAAATGATTAGTATTCATAGCTTAACAAATCCATCACCTAAGAACAATGCGTACATTAATCGTTGCTGCATTGTTTGCAATAGTAAAAGACTGAAAATCTCCCAAATATTCATCAATAGGAGATTATGTTTAAAAAAAGGGGGGGGGACCCCTAACGGGTTTGGCTCAGTGGATAGAGCGTCGGCCTGCGGACTGAAGGGTCCCAATGTTTCCCGCTCATGCACATACAAAGCTAAGGGTTTCCTTATTTATTTATTTATACTGTGAATCCTCACCAGAAGATATTTTTCCATTGATTTTTAGAGAGAGTGGAAGGGAGGGGGAGAGACAGAGAGAAACATTGATGTGAGAGAGACACATTGACTGGTTGCTTCTCGTACACACCCCGACTGGGGCCAGGGACTGAGCCTGCAACCCACGTACGTGCCCTTGACTGGAATCGAACCCGAGACCCTTCTGTCCGAGGGCTGGTGCTCTAACCACTGAGCAAAGAGGCCGGGCGGGTTGCCTTAAAAAAAATACAAAAACCAAAAAGCAACTTGTGCTGGGCGCTGAGCCCATCACCCTGGGACAGAGGACGGTGCTGTCCTGGGACAGCTGCTCCACAGGCAGGGGAGTCTCAGGCCTCCCACTGCGCCCCTGGGGGAGCCGGCTCTGTGCTGCTCTGTCGGAACCAGAACTCAGGATAAGACTCGACACCAACCCAGTCAGGCCCCTCAGCAGGGACAGGACTCTGAGTTCTGTTCCAGTTTTGAGGCAGAGTAGCCTTCATTCCACAAGTCATCAAGGACAAGTTCAAAATCGAATTCCTTGTGAAAGGCAGAGGCTGATGGGTTATAAGAGCACTGCCCTGGCTGGGTGGCTCAGTTGATTAGAGCGCGTCCCCATGCGCCAAGGTTGCGGGTTTGGTCCTTGGTGAGGCAGGGCACAGACAAGAAGCAACCAATGGCCCTGACCGGTTTGGCTCAGTGGACAGAGCGTCGGCCTGCAGACTCAAGGGTCCCAGGTTCGGTTCCGGTCGGGGGCATGTACCTTGGTTGCGGGCACAATACCCAGTGGGGAGTGTGCAGGAGGCAGCTGATCGATGTTTCTCTCTCACCGATGTTTCTAACTCTCTGTCCCTCTCCCTTCCTCTCTGTAAAGAATCAATAAAATATATTTTTAAAAAAATGGGCAAGTACTGTGATGGCAAGGTCAAAGAACCACAAATGTCAAGCAATTAAAACAATTATCATTAAAAAAAGAAGAAGCAACCAATGAATGCATAAATGGAACAAACCGATGTTTCTCTCTCTCAAATCAATCAATTAAAAAAACCTTTTTTTAAAAAGAGCCCTAGCCCGTCCGACATGGCTCATTGGTTGAGCATCGACCTATGAACCAGAGGTCACGGTTCAATTCCCCATCAGGGCACATGCCCAGGTTGCAGGTTCGATCCCCAGTGGGAGGCGTGCAGGAGGCAGCTGATGGATGATTCTCTCTCATCATTGATGTTTCTTTCTTTCTCTCTCTCTCTCTCTCTCTCTCTCTCTCTCTCTCTCCCCCTTCCTCTCTGAAATCAATAAAAATATATTTAAAAAATAAAAAGGCCTACCTCTAGGGTCATCCTGGCCAAACCAATTCATTTCTCTGGGCCTCCATTTTCCTGCTGGTGAAATGAGTGGGTCTTGGCCACCTTCTCTCAAAGGTCCCTTTCAGCTCTAAACACTGTAATCCCACGAAGAGCCAGGTCAATGTGAAGATCAGATGAAGGGTGGGAGACGCCACTCGACGGGGGCACACGTGCAAGTTCACTCAGATTTCCAAGTACACAAAGGTTCCGGTTCCTGTTTTCTGTGTTTCGCCTTCAACATAAATAACTTGGTCCACCTGATGCACAGATTTCTCGCATACAATATTTCCGACTAAAAATGAGTAACAATTAGGTAAAACTTTAAAAAATTGGTAGCGTGGAGAGGATTGTGTAAGACTACAGACACTGAGTGTGTTGGCTAAGAAAACTTTTTGGTGCTGCTTTTTTTATATACTTTTATTCATTTCAGAGAGGAAGGGGGGGGAGAGAGAGAGAGAGAGAGAAACATCAATGATCAGAGAGAATCATTGATCAGCTGCCTCCTGCACGCCCCCTACTGGGGATTGAGCCCGCAACCCGGGCATGTGCCCTGACCGGAACTGAACCGTGACCTCATGGTCCATAGGTCAACGCAGACTGGGCAGAAAAGTTTTAGTGTGGTCCATTACCCTTTCATTACCATCACCCAAGATCCATACTTCTATCAGGATCCTTCGGGAGCAGCGTTCCAGTGAACTGCCCACCTAATTCCCACAGGTGAAGGAGGCGGCAGCCAACCACCGAAAACTCCACACTCAGCAAAGCACGCTCCATTTCCTGATCGATAAAAGCTAAGTGATTTCAGAAGAAAAAAAAATTTTCACAAGTACGGACTTGTGCTTATTTTCATCTATTAACAAGCAAAACGTGTGCTTCCTTTAGCACCGGTTTCACAGTCACGATTAGCTAGAAGCAGTGGTTCCCAATTTCATTGGTACAAATTGAACATAATTAAAGCATAGTGATGAATCACAAAAACAATATGTAATTTTATGTGTGTTTTCCGATGGTCTTAGGCGACCCCTGTGAAAGGGTCGTTCGACCCACAGGTTGAGAACCAATGACTAGAGCGTGATTAAATCTCGAATGAGCCACAGCTTCGCCCCAGCCGGTGCCCAAACAGCTCCAAGCACAGGCATGACCGCAGGGCTCAGGCTCTGGCACAGAAGCAGCGAGGAGCGCGACTCCGGCAGACGCTCTGCGCCCCGCAGGTTCGCTGTCTGGTCCCCGCTTTCACCTGGCACGACCAGGGCGGACGCACTGCGGGAACCGGCGCCTCTCATTAGCAAGCCTTTATCCGACTGCCCAACCCTGACACCTCGCCAAAGTCGCCGCCGGCCTCATCAGGGCCTGAGCCACGGAGAAGGGGGCGGCCAGGGGTCCCCTAAAGTCCTGGAGGAAGCAAGGAACGGAGCAGTTGGACGCGCACCAGCAGCTCAGGACTGGCGGGCGCTCCAGCTACTGGCGAGTCTCTCTCCTCTGCTGTCAAAATCCCCTGCAACTCGGATGCCTCGGCCACACTGGTGTTTGAGTCCATGGCTCCTGACAGCAAGCAGGTACCTCTATCCGTCCTCAACACCTGCGCCCGCCCCAGAGGCGCCCCCATCCCAACCCGGGCTCGCTGCGGCTCGGGCAAAGGGGCCGTCCAGCGGGGTGACTGTGACCCTTCCAATCCCAACCCTTCCTGCTGAACACCCCCCCCCATACCCCCCTCCCACCCCCGCCTCCAGCCTCTGGAAACGCAGCAGCACCGCACGCGCATTGTCGGCCTCAGCAGCCCCAGCAGCCATGAGAAACCCAATGCAAACCCGCGCCTGTGCCCCTCGGGGCCTGGCTTCGGCCAGGGCCGGCACCCAGCACAGGTGCCTGTCTCCCATGCCAGGCGCGCCTCCCCCAGCCTGCAGCTCCCCAGGGAAAAGGGGGTCTGGGCAGGGAAGGAAGGGAACCCGCCCGCGCCCTGGGCACCCCGCCCCTCGGGAGCCGCAGGCCCCGGGCACGCGTCGCTGTCACAGCACAACGTGAGCGCAGGCCGCCCACCGCCGCGACCCCCCAGCCCCTCCACACCCCTGCGCGTCCGCAGCGACCGGCCGCTCCAGGGTCGCTCTGCAGCGACGGGGGCCGCTCGGTCCCCAGGGCGCCCAGGGCCCCCGCCCCGCAGCGCCGCGACCCCCTCCCCAGCCCGGGGGGCCCCGCCCGCCCTCACCGGACTTGGGCGGGTAGCGGTACACGGAGTTGGCCGGGATGTCCACCTCCTCCACGCCCGCGTGCTGTCGGCTGGTCAGGGCGCCCATGGCCGCGGCGCCCGCGCCGCCCGAGGCGTCTCAGCGCGGCCGCTCGCCCCGCGCCCGGAGCGGGGGTCGCCTGCCCGGGGCGGCCGGCTCGGCCTCGGCCTCGGCCTCGGCGCTGCGGCGCTGGCGGCGGGGAGCCCGGGGCGCGCCGCGCACCATCCTCCGCCCCGCACGCCGGGCGCCGCTGCGAGGGGGGCTGCGGGGGGCCGGGGGCGCCGCCGCCTCGGGACGCGTGATGTCAGCGGCAGCTCCGCGCCGGGACCGCGGCGGACACGGCCAATGGCGCGGCGGGGCGGGAGCGGCCGCGCGGCGCCAGCCAATGGGCGGCGGGATGCGGCGGAGCGGCCGCCGGGCGGGGGCGGGGGCGGGGCGGGGGGCGCGGGGTCGGCCGGAGACTGCTCGCCCGGCTCAGGTTACCGGGGGCGCGAGGCCGGCCCGGTTCGCCCCGCATTGTCCCCCAAACGCGAGGCAGCCCAGCGCAGCATCTGCAGAGCCGGCGGTGATGGTCAGGACCCCGCAGAGGGGCGCTCGCAGAGGGGTATCGGGGACCATCTCACCCCCCAGTGGGCGCCTCAACCCCAAAGTGCTCCGCCGACCCCATCACCCAGGGGTGACCAGTGCCGGTGACCCGTGGGGACCACGTCGCCATCTCGGGCAGCACCTGCAAACGGCTGACCCTGCAATGCTGTTCACGGGTCCCGGGCCAGCGCGGCTGCCCTGAGCTGAGGATGGTGTCGGCCCGAGGTGCGATGTGGACAGCCAGGCCTGGACCGCCTGGCTCAGTGGTTGTGCGTCCCCCTATGAACCAAGAGGTCAAGGTTCGATTCCCGGTCAGGGCATATCCCGTGTGTTGGGCTACAGGAAGCGGCCAAACAATGATTCTCTCTCATCATTGATTTCCTGGCTCTCTCTCCCTCTCCCTTCCACTCTGCAATCAATAAAAATATATTTAAAAAAATAAAAAATAAAGACACCCAAGCCCCGGCTGTCTCTTTTGGAAACTTGGGGAAGGCCTGGTTCCAAAACCCCACCCCCACCGGTGGGGAGCGTGGACAGACAGAAGACGTCACCCCAAAGCTTAATTACAGACACCGCCTGTGTTTCAGACCTTTTCTTTTTACCTGTGGGTCTGGTGTATTTTGTGTGTGTTTTCCTGAGAGGGCGGACTGATCAGCAAAAACTCCAGCTGCAAGATCCCGCGTTCCCAATTCTTCAACAAGGTGGGTCGCCCAGCTCGGAGCGTAGGCCCCCTTGGTTGGGTCTGGAACGCCATTTTATAGACTCACCTCTTCCTGAGGACAGCTTGCATTTCCCATCACCTTCTTTTCAACGGCAGCCAGCAAACCTGGAGCTAAAGGCACCCTCACCCACTTGCCTTGGTCTTCTCCAAGGTCCCGGGATGGAGGAACGTATCTGGGGCGGGGGGCCGAGCTGCAGGCAAGTCCCTGGCTGGGACCCGCTGACGGCAGCCGCCTGCAGGCCCAGAGCCCTCCCTCCAGCCCTGGCCTAACCACCAAGGCTTCCAGACGTGCCTTTGGGTGGGAACTGGTGTCCTCCCGACACACCTCTCACCACGCACAGGTCCCACCTGTAATTACCAGTAAAGGTGAACTGCGAGTCATGAAGAGTCCAGAACCCACGAGGCCTCCAGCACATCCCAGGGCAAACTGTTGCTGGAAACCCTGGGCTCTGCTCAGAACCCTTTGTTCCTCCTGCTCCCAGCGCGTTCAGCGCATTGTAAAGGGGGCACCGTGCCCGCGGGGGTTACCCGGGTCTGAGGGTTTCTTGTTCCCAGGCAGAGCCAGGCCCGGGTGTGGCTCAATCAGGCCTCAGCCTCTTCTTTTTTTATTTATTAATTTTGAGAGAGAGAGAGAGAGAGAGAGAGAGAGAGAGGAAGGGAAAGGGGGGGGAGGGAGAGAGAGAGACATTGATTTGTTCCACTTATTTACGCATTCACTAGTTGAGTATGGGCCCTGACTGGGGATTGAACTCAGAACCTTGGGGTATAGGGATGATGCTCTAACCACCTGAGCTACCCGGCCAGGGCTGGCAGCTCACTCTTGTGGCTCCCAAGGATCTGCTCTGGCCCCACCTCAGCCTGCACTGAGCCTGGGAAACTGCTTCGTTCCCCATCTTGGCTAACAGCCCCCCAAGCCTGTAACTAGGTGTCTCTTCCCATGAATGCGCCATGAATCAATGCCTGGGGCAGTAAAGGAAACAAGCTCAGTAACACAGAGGCGTTTACCGCGCACTCTCTGCGAGCCAGGCCCTCTTTCCCAAGCTTCACACACCGCAGCATCCCTCCCAGCAACCCTATGATGTGCGTGCTATTAACACCCCCGTTTTATGGTGGGAGGAACGCAGGCAGAGGAAAAGCGCTGGGTTCTGAGTTGGACAAATCGGCACCCTAACGCTGTGTACCTTCAGACTCAGGTCTGAGCATGAAGTGTCGGCCTGCGGGGTAGCCAAGCAATAACTGAACCAGGGCTCGTGCAGAAAAAGAGGCCATAGCCAGGCCGGCGTGGCTCAGTGGTTGAGCGTCAAGCTATGAACCAGGAGGTCACGGTTCGATTCCCAGTCGGGGCACAGGCCTGAGTTGCAGGCTGGATCCCGAGTGTGGGGTGTGCAGGAGGCAGCTGATCAATGATTCCCTCTCATCATTGATGTTTCTATCTCTCTCTTTCTCTTCCTTCCTCTTTGAAATCAATAAAAATACTTTTTAAAAGTGGGGTCATGAGGCAGAAGAACAAGGCACTGGGGAAAGCTCAGAGAAAATTCTAGATCACAGAGGCTTCCTGTGAACTAATTCAGTCCGAGCCCCACTTCCGACGACGATGTCATCACGCAGTATTACAGTGAGAAGAGGACCTCAGCCTGTGTCCAGGGCAAAGAGCAGACAGCAGCCACGCCCCGGGAGCAGGCCCTCTGGCTGCTAGTCCCGCATGCCTCTCCGGCCCCGCACCGCCCCCCCCCCCCCCCCACACACACACACTTGGCTCCCTCGCTGGAGATCTGGGCCAGGGAGAAGGCCTGGGGGAGGAGATGGCACAGGCAAGAGGGAAAAAAACCAGAAGCGACCTCCGTGGAGAGAGCCATACAAATGCTTTTAACTTGAATGCAGGTCCGGGGAGGGTGGCACAGCGCGCAGAGGGAAATGACATGCAAATTGCAGGCAGCCTTTGTGTAAAGAGCCTCCAGCATCCTGTGCGCTCCTGGCTGTCAACGCAGCCCTTGGGAGAATCCCAGCAGAGCAGCCAGCGTTTCGGGGTCTCGGGGGTTTTCTCAAAGCATCGGTGGACCGGCAGGGAGGCAATAAGCCCCTCTCCACCTTGGGCCTCAGGGAGGAAGGAGAAGCAGGTGGGGGAGGCACATGGAGAGTCATTTCCAGGTCAGCTCGTCCCCCTGGGCTCTAAGTCCTGTTCAGCTGGGCTGTCCTAGTTTCAGCTCCTCTCTGCGGCACAGCCACTCATTTCAAGGGTTTCGCGCAGGTTCCTATAAGAGGAAGGAGAGCCTGCAGGTGAAAGGCTGGCAAGGCAGCCGGGTTTGGGGGGGGGGGTGTGCCTGGGGACTGGGGAGCGGGCCAGGCCCCTTCTTGGCTGTTTGCTTGGCCATTCTGGCCCTGCTAGGGGGTAGGAAGATGGCAGCCCTGGCTGTTCCGAGTAAGCTCAGGGTCTCTCCAAAAGACAGGGCCCCGTCAGCAACCCCGGGCCCTGATCCCTCTCACAGGCTCCTGGCGTCCGGGGGTTAAAGCCAACACCACCAGCTGAGGATGTCCCCTCCTGCTCGGGGCTGTGGGCCAGGCTGACGCCCACAGAGAAGCCCGCTCCCACATGCCAACACGGACACGCCCTGGGACCCTGCAAAGGGCTCCTCTGGCAGCCTGCGGTCCTGTGAGGACACTGAGCTCGTCCTGCAGGAAACGGCACGCGGGCTTCCATATTGTGCTTCTCACCATTCACATCCTCCTCAGCTGTGTGCCGCGAACAAAGGACAACTGTTCCAACAGCTACAGACTTCAGCTGGGTTTGTAGCCTCTTCATCTACTTTTCAGGTGAAGACCCCCAAGAAAACAATGTTTACAACTGCCCCATGTAGCCGGGGCCCAGGGCGAGGAGGCGAGGTGCCTGGCGGGTAACCTTCCCGGATCTCAGTGTCAGACAGGTGCCTCACGTGAATCCTACTCAAGGGCCAGTTTAAAGAATTAGAGGCCGGCCGGTGTTGCTCAGTGGCTGAGCGTTAACCCAGGAACCAAGAGGTCTCAGGTTCGATTCCTGGTCAGGGCACATGCCTGCGTTGTGCAGGAAGCAGCCAATCAATAATAACATATTTAAAAAATAATTAGGCCATTTTTAAAATATTTTTTTAAAAAAGAGAGGAAGAGAGAGGGAGAGATAGAAACATCGATGAGGGAGAAACATCTATCGGCTGCCTCCTGCACGCCCCCTACTGAGGATCAAGCCCATGACCCGGGCATGTGCCCTGATCAGGAATCGAACCCGAGACCTCTTGGTTCCTGAGTCGATGCTCAACAGCAGAGCCACACAGGCCAAGCCAGGCCGTTCTTTTTGCCTTAGTTTAGTCCCAGGTCGTTCCTAGCAAGTACCAGACCCTGCCCATCCTCTCTGGACCAACAGTGGCTTCTGCCTTCATTGACTCTGCCCTGCCCTTGGTTTTGAGCTCAGCCCCGCACTCCGCGTGATAAAGTTGGTCTGAACGTGCACCACTAACATGGCAGCCCAGTAGGTACAGATCGGCGGCCTGGCGGCCCTTCTCGGGTCAACGCCCGGCCGGCAAATAGCCCAGCTCTTCCTCCTGCTGCCCAGAGAAGCCAGGACGCGGAAGAGGCCGCGTGGTGACGGCCCTCACTCGGCTCTCACATGCTCGGCTGCGGTTACTTAGACCATCAAAGTGCGAAAAGGAGAATGAATTCCCTCTGCCAGGGGACCCACTACGGGTGTCCTGGCTGGCGCTTCGGGGCCGGAAGAAGCCTGAAGGTCAGCCCAGCCCCCTCCCCAGGAGGAGGAGAACGCTGTGGCTGGAGAGGGGACGGGACTCGCCCCAGCCGGGGGAGTGGCAGCCAGGGTCAGAGCCCGGGAACCCCAGGCTCCTCGCCCTGGGCCTGGCTTTGGGAAACCCCGTTCTGCTGCTTTGCTTTCCTTCCTTTGCAGAGTAAGCTGTTTTCTAAAGCCAGTGGAAGAGGAGAAACCAGCTCCAGGACACACAGCTCAGAACCCTAACACAAACGCAGGCCCGACACGCAGCCTTCGGCCCTTGCATGGAAGTATCATAACATCGCTCTGGCTGGCAGGAGAAAGCCACAGGGCCCGGCCGGCGTGGCTCAGTGGTTGAGCATCGACCTATGAACCAGGAGGTCACGGTTTGGTTCCTGGTCAGGGCACATGCCCGGGGTTGTGGGCTCCATCCCCAGTAGGGGGCGTGCAGGGGGCAGCCTATCCATGATTCCCTCTCATCATTGATGTTTCTCTCTCTCTCTCTCTCTCTCTCTCTCTCTCTCTCTCTCTCTCTCTCTCCCCCTCTGATACTGGAGCTGAGGCCAGTCAGTCACCAGCTCCTCCCGGCACAGGATCCAAAGGGCGATGAGAAAGGAGGATGGCGGCCACCGGGGTTGGTCAGCAGGTGGGTGACAAGTGTCCCCCCCACACTAATGGTGGCCCTGCTACAGCCCACCAGCGCTTCCGGGATTTTATCTGCCGTGACATTTATCCCTGAGCTAATTGCTTGTCTGGTTAAGTGGTGGCTGCTCTCCTCGTTAGGGCACTTCAAAGGCTGCGCAGGGAGCCCGCAGAGCAATAAACAGACGCTCCTGACGGTGGACGGAGGGACCTTAGATCTTTCTAACACGCCCCGAGGTGTGTGTATTATATTGCTTGCTTGTGTACTGTTATCTTTCATATCCAGCGACAAAATCTGTGTATGAGAGGAGGTCTGGCCGTTCCATTCGCTTCCTCTCTGGGTTTTCTGCCTCCTTTCCCTTTCCTCTCTCCTCTCCTCGTTCTAGACGTCACTCTCGGGCTGACTCCTAATATGCAGAGTCTGCACGGTCCTCCCTTGCCCACATACCTCCCATGGCTCCCCATTACCTTACACAAAACAGACGCTTCATTCCCACACCCTTTCCTCCCTCTGCTTCCCCACAACCCGCTTGCGCCCCAAAGGCAGGCATCAGTCCTGCTCACGTGTTTGCTCGTGAAAACCCCTCCCCGTGTCCCCCTCCCACTCCTGTGTGCCCGGGTGACTCCCGCTCAGCGAAACCCCACCTGGTCCAGGAAGCCACCTCTGCGAGCGGGCCCTCCATCGCGCTCAGCGAATGAGTCCTTTCCTGCAGGACTCAGTTGATTCTGACGTGCAGGCTCTCCCCAGCCTCCACAGGCAGACGGCGTACAAGGTTCTGGAGCCACAGACAAGAGGGTTCAAACCAGCTCTTTCCTATGGCCTGTGCCTCTTGGGAAAAGCACCTCATCTCTCTAAGCTCAGTCCTCTCACCTATAAATGGACCTGAGACCGGCAAAGAGTGTTTGAACACTCAGTTAGACACAGACAGAGCCCTAGCACAAGTCCTGGCACACAGCAGGTGCTCAATAAATGCTCACTTTTATTTATTTATCTATTTATTTATTTATTTATTTTGGAGAGGGAGAGAGAGAAACATCAATGATGAGAGAGGATCGTTGAACGGCTGCCTCCTGCACGCCCCACACTGCAACCCGGGCCTGTGCCCTGACTGGAATCCATCCCGGGACCCTTCAGTCCGCAGGCCCTTGCTCTATCCACTGAGCCAAACCAGCTAGGGCAAGAATAATTATTTTTGAGCAATGACTCCATCCAAGCACTTTTAAATGCTTCATCTCATTTAATCTTGAAAATAACCCTAAGAGGGAAGTAGTATAGTTGTCCCCATTTCCCAGATGGGAAACTCAAGGAGGCTCCGGGGGCGGGAACTTGCCTGAGGTTCATCTGAGTTCACAGTCCCAGGTCTGTCCTACCAGATTGCCTGTCCTGCCAGCCGTCTCTGTCACCAGGAAAGCCTGCCCCTGCACCAGGCCAGTCACAGAGGCTCCAGAGACAAAGGACCTGCCTGGGGCTCCCCCCACCCCCCACCTTCTCTCCTCTCTCCCCCATTGTAATCTGCCTTCCTTCTCCTACCCACTTCCTCTCCCGCGGCTCCTTGTCTGAATTAGGACCATTTTCAACAAGCCCTTGACCCTCCATCTCCTGTCTCTGGATCCTTTTTGGGTGTCAACCTTCACGCCGAGAGCAGGCAGATGAACAGCTGCCTTCCCGTCGGCACTTGGGTGGGCCCTGCGCCGGTGCCCCTTCGGCCTGGCAGACACCCTGCCTCCAGCAGTCCCTTTTGATGACGGGGCTCCGTCCACAAGTGGGGCAGCGGGGCAGCTCCGGGCTGGAGCAACCCAAGGGCAGGACCCCGATGTGCTCTGAGGGCTCTGGGGCCCGGAGCACAGGCGCTGCTGGTGACGAGGCACATTCTGGTGGTTTCCGACTCCGCTGTGTACAGGCCAGCGCTCCCCTTCCCGGTGGCTCCTTCCTTCCTCTCTCTGGGGAACACTGCCCCGGGCGTGTGCGCTGCCAGCACCACGGCTCGGTCCCACCCTGGTGACTTCTGAAACCTCGAGAAGCACCTTGGACACATCCGCCCCCTGCAGCAGCCTCTCCGTGTCCATTCCCTCCAGGAGCGGAGGTGCAGGGACAAGCCAGGCAGAGATGAGCGAGTGACAACAGGCTCACGCATCGCCCTGGGGAGGGAGCGCCCCAGGTTTAGACGCTGCTGCTGTTCTCGGACCCGGGACCCTGCGTGCGGAGGGTGGACAGGAGCCCCCACGTGGCTCCTCCGGACGAGGAGCAGCGGGCCAGCGCCGTGCACGGCTCCGGCCTGGAGCCTGGCCTGCAGGCACGTTCCCCGGGGTTCCCCGGGCGCCGGGGCTTTGTGGTCCACGTCGCAGCCCCAGGCCCGGCTGGAGCATGACAGCAGCCGCGGACACGGGCCAACACATCGGCACAGCCGTGTCCCGGTAAAGCTTCCTTGACAAGGCAGGCGGCAGCCCCGGGGCTGCATTTTGCCAGCTCAGAGCCGCCAGACCCGGGGAGCTCCCGGTCTGGGTGACTACGGCACCGCCCAGGGGCCAGTGTTTCCTGAGAGCCACCGGACTGCAGCGAACTCTGCCTGGCTGAGACGCAAGGCTTTGGGATTGCGTGTTGCCTCAGCCTCGCCGGGCTGTCCTGGTTCATTTGAGGGGTCGCTGGACCTAGAGAAAGCCTAGCCGTTGTGTGTGTGGCTGAAGGGAGTGATGCTAACCGCCCTCCTCCCCACCGCCCAGAGCAGGGCGACGCTAGCCGTGGCCCCTCTAAGCTCAGCAGCTCCCTCACCGCGCTGTCTCCCAACAGATGCCCTGAACGAGCCTGGCTATGAACTTGCTTTCAGGGTAACGCTGTGCTTTGGTTTCCACGGTTCTTTCTCCCCCCAAATTCCCTTCCTTCTCCTTTTTCTATCTACCCCATTCCTTCCCAGCTTCAGGTCTCCCTCCTCCAGGGAGCCTTCCAGGACTACCTGCTCCTGATCTATGATTGCTAGCTTGGCTTAGAGTTTTCTGAGGTCATGGAAGAGAGCCAGCCTTCGCTTGCAGCGATCCATATTGGTAAGAGGGCTCCCCTGAGCTCACCCGCAGGGTGAGTGGAGAGGAAAGCGACTGAGCCCTGCAGAACGGTGAGTCACCTACTCAATGGACTCCATCGAATATGCCCGCAACGCATTGTTGGGAGGTACCCACACACAATGGATTATATAACAAAGAAAAACCAAGGAAATGATTAATGCAAATTGAAGGATCATGAGTTTTGCGGGGAGGAAAGTATGTGTTGGAGGAGAGTCATGTGAGGGTTTTAAAGGTACTAGTCTAGGACTTCTTAAATTCTACTAGTATGTTGGGATTTTTCCTATTCTTCAAACTGTGCACAGGTTATACACAAACTCTTGGTGTATTATATATTTGTTTTCTTTCCTTTTTTTTTTTTTTTTATAGAGAGTGGAATGGAAGGAGAGAGAGAGAGAAACATCTGTGTGAGAGAGACGCATCAATTGGTTGCCTCCTGCACACGCCCCGACCAGAGCCTGCAACCGGCGGGTATGCCCTGGACTGGAACTGAACCTGGGACGCTTCAGTCCTCTCGCCGATGCTCTATCCACGGAGCCAAACCAGCTAGGGAGGCGTATGATATATTTATTTAAAAAAAGGGGTGCGGCAGTCAGGTTAGCAGCTGCTCCAGCAACAAGACTCCTGTGTTTTGGATGACAGGGTGGGGCCAGGGAGGCCCAGCTCCAGGCTGGTCGTTCCTGCCATTGAGAGAAAGTGGCTGGGAACCTGGGCCCCCGCCAACAACCAGTGTCTCCTGCAGCAGGCTGAGGGGGGTGGGAGGGGTTGGGGGGGGGGGCTGGCTGCTTTGGAAGCTGTCTCCTGCCCTGCCTGTCTCTGCCCCTCGGCAAAGCCCCAACCTCCCTCCGGGGTCTCTTCGAAAGGACTTCCAGGGACACACCTACCGCACGACACACCTGGCAGCTGGAGGTGAGGCCACCTTATCGCTGGGCTGGCAGGTACAGGACAGAGAGTACAGGCCACCAGAGTGTTTTTGGGAAATGCCATTAACTCTGCTGGGAGTGGTCTGGCCTTTGTCCCTTGTGAGACCTGTGACAGTTGATGAAAATGTAATCTGGTGTAAACCGGCTTGAGCTCATCCGCCAGGGAACCAGCTTTGACCTTCTAGCTACTTCTAACAGCACAGACAAGCTTCCCTGTCTGTTCAGTGTCACTGAGGGAGGAGCGAGGTGGACGCAGGGGGTGGGCCAGGCTAGAAAGTAGACTGGGATCTTTGGGAGCACCAGGGGTTCAGATCTCAGCTCCAGCCTGAGCTCGCTGAGTGACTTTGGGCAAGTCACTTACCCTCTCTGATCCTATTTCTCTCATTTGTTCATTGAGGATAGACACAGTCCCAATATCGCTGGGTTGTTGTATTAACTAAGGTAATGAAAAAGAAAGAAAGAAAGAAAGAAAGAAAGAAAGAAAGAAAGAAAGAAAGAAAGAAAGAAAGAAAAGAAATGAGCAGAGCTGCGTTCATGGCACATTCTCAGTCGACACAAATCTCAGCCATCACAGGGGAGGACCGGAATTGGCCCGCAGTGGAGGGACCGCTCCGGCACTAAGCCCCCTCTGCTTTAAGGAAAAAGTCTAGGAGAAGACGGATGTTTCCCAAGTGGCAAGGTCTGCCTAACCCACCATAGGGTAGACATGGCTCACACTCGCAGCGCAACGTCGTAACAGACTTAGGTCGCATTAAACAGGCAGAGCTAGCAATAGCGTTAGGAGTCCCCGCGAGCAGGCTGCCCTGCCGGTTAGCACCCGAGCTGCCGCCTCCCGGGCTGACCTGCAGGGAGGGCTGCCCCGCGGGCCTGAGGGCTGCTTCTCTTCGTTGTATCTTCTTCTCCTTTAATAGATTTTTATTGATTTCAGAGAGGAAGGGAGAGAGAGAGAGAAACATCAATGATGAGAGAGAATCATTGATCGGCTGCCTCCTGCACACCCCCTACTGGGGATTGAGCCCACAACCCAGGCATATGCCCTTGATTGGAATCGAACCTGGGACCCTTCAGTCCATAGACCAGCACTCTATCCACTGAGCTACACCAGCCAGGGCCGTTGTGTCTTCTTATCTTGGCATTTGCATCCTTTCCCATCTTCCTCTCTTCTCTCAATATCTCTCTGCTTCTCCTAACCACATCGCCACATTGTCTTGGCATCTTGATGCAACAATAGAGAAAATAAAATAATAATAATGATAATAATAATAATAATAATAATAATAATTCAAGGAAGGAGAGAGGAAAGGAAAGGAAGGAGGGGAGAAAGGAGATGAGGTCCTGGGTCAATCAAACCTGATCTAACCCATCTGATCTTGTTGCTAGCATAAATCAGGCAGGGGCTGTGTGACCCTGAGTAGGTTCCTTGCCCTCTCTGAGCTTCAGGCCAATTGGGACTTTCAAGTCAGAGATGCTGTGCAGCGCTATGCAGTGTCACAAGGAACCTGCACAAGGAGGGCCTTCGGTACCTGAGAGCCCTCAAGTTCCCCTCAGCTTGGTTGGACCCATTTGGGTCAGGGGAGTAAGAGAGAAAGGAGGAGGGGAGGGACAGGAACCCAGTGCACTGCAGAGATGGAGGTAGGGATCATCAATCCTCCACCCCTCCCATGATTGCGCAAGACAGCTGGCGCCCCCCCCTTCCCCATGAGGCTCACTCATTTTCAAGCATCCCCAGTAGAAATCATCTGGAAAAAATTAATTAGCCCTGGCTGGTTTGGCTCAGTGGATAGAGTGTCGGCCTGTGGACCAAAGGGTCCCGGGTTCGATTCCAGTCAAGGGCAAATGCCTGGGTTGTGGGCTCTGTCCCCATTGGGGGGGCGGGGGGGGGAGGCAACCGGTCAATGATTCTCTCTCATCATTGATGTTTCTCCCTCTCCCTTCCTTGCTGAAATCGATTATATATATATATATATATATATAAATAAAATAAAACATACTTGTTATCCAAACCCCAAGGAAATCCTGGCCAAGACTGTTTCTCATCTCAGCTGCTGCAGCGGCTCGCTCTGCAGCCGAGGCCACGCATGGAAGGAGGGTTTTGTTCCTTCCAAGGCCACTACTGTGTTTTATTTGTTGTCAATGGGCATGTTTTTATGGCTCTGCGTTACCTGCCGCACATTGTCCTCTCAGATTAAAATAATAACACCTTTAGTTAATAACACCTTGCACTTGGGAGTTGCTTTCATCCCAACAGCTCAAAGCCCTCTACAAACATGACCTCATTCATTCTCCCTGCACTGTGCTCCCGGGGCGGGCGCTCCCAGGCTATCCAGCCCAGGAGGATGAAGCCCGACCAGGTTCCCAGAAGCCAAGTGATCGATTAGCATTTCCCCCTCGCAGCCGCAAGCCACTCAGCCCAGAGCGGCCTCAGGCCCACCGGAGAGAACCCTAACCGGTAACCGAGTCTCTCTCTGGCTTCGGGGTCTTGCCTTCCACGCCTCTCCCAAGTGCCTATAGCTACGCCCTGCAGATGGTAAACATTAAACAACCCTTCAGGATAGATGGCCTCAGATCCAGGAGGCAAGAGGTTTGGCAGTTTGGGCACTTTCAGGCCCCTGGTCTCCCTTGAGAACTCCTTACTTAAGACCTAAGGGCTCCCGCGGGCTGGATGCCTCTGCCCAGGTACCTGCTGCCACTCACGGCCCTGGCATGTTTGGCATCTGTACGGACCTGTGAAAACGAGCCCCACAATGACAGTACTTCCTTGTTCTAGGGCTGCTTGTGGCCTGAGCGCCCTGGCGACGGAAGCTGCTGGCTGCCCACTTTTGTTTTCACCTTGCAATTACTGGAGGGAAGAGCTGCGCGCTGGACTTGACTCTCCGGCCGGCGGGCTGCACTCCCGTCTCAGCCCAGGTACCCTGTGGGAGGCCAAGTGTAATTACTGCAAGAGAAACAGGGCTCAGCAGGCAAAAAGCTGACTCCTGTCCCTTCAACACAAACAAAAACAAAAGACTAACTGGGGAAAATTCATTATAGTGCCCGAGGCTGTTTTTCATCAGTAATAAACATTGGGTGTCACTATTTCCCACTTTATATTCTATGTTTATATGGTCCTATTTTCTTCGATGGCGCGTTAAACCCACTTTAGGCAAACTCAGAAAAGGCTTGCTTTCTTCTTAGCCTCAAAAGATACCCTCGGATTGGCATTTCAGATCCAAAACTTAATACGTTTTTAAAGAAGCAGACATTCTAACAGTGAATCTCTAGTACTATTATCTTCCTACATCTCTGCCCCTTCCGCAGTCTGCTGCAACTCCTAGCTCTTTATCCACCCCCTCAATTCCCAAACACAGCCCTGAAGGTCAAATCCTAATCCAGGAGGTGGGGCACTCTAAACAAACTTTGTTTTTAAATGGCTGGGATTGAGAGCCAGAACCTGTATCGCACCCATGAAAAAGAGGGTAGAAATTAAATATCTGGTTAGGTCAATCAATTTCACAACAACAACAAAAATCTGAGTGTAGGATATTAGTGACTGAGAAAGTCTTATTTATTCCCTTGCAATTATATTTCGTGTACATTAGCATTGGTTTACATTTTCAGAGAGCTACGTTTTGGTCTACACACACACACACACACACACACAACTTGGCCTTTGGGGTGGGTAGTGACTGGAAGGAGGCATGAAAAAAAGTACGTTATATATTTTTTTAAAGGCTAAAAAAAAGTAGAGCTGCTTGAAAGATTTTAAAAAAAATAAACAATCTCTGAGGCTGGAGCAGCTGCGAGGGCTCTCTCTGCTTTCTATTTTGATCGTTCTGTTTCTCGAGATGACCACATCTTTCAGAGGAAATGAGTCAAAGCCACTCTGTCTTGCTTTTCCAGCTGAGCATGTTCCGTTTCAATGAAGTAATGAATGAACTTGGCCGCACCACCCCCAAGCCTACAACACCAAACAGAGGGGCCTGGGCCAATCAGCAGGCACTCCAGGTTTTCAAGTTGAGTTCAAACGGGCCCACGGGGCACCAATCAGCGCGCGCGGCTCCGCCCCAAACGCCGGGCCGTGGCCAATCACGACCCAGGACGAGCCAAAACACAGCGGCCGGCCAATGTCCGGGCGCCCCACGGCGCCGACCTCCGCCAATGGGCGCGGCCGGGCAAAAAAGGGAAACAGTGCGGGGTCCGCAGGCCGCAGGATTCGAACCGAACGTCCGCTCGGAACCGGGAGCTGGCCAGGCGGCGCGGGCCAATCAGCGGCGGCGGCTCGCGGCCCCCGAACGTTGGGACCCGGCCCCGCCCCGCGCTGTTGTTTGTGTGTCGGCGGCCGCGGGAGCCGGACCACGACACTCGCCCGGCGGGCAGCGGGGTCGGCGAGGGTCCGGAGGCCGCGGGCGGCGGGAGCGCGAGCCGAGGGCGGCCGGCCTCCCGCGGCCGCCGAGCCCGACCGCGCGCCGGCGGAGCCATGTCGGTGAACATGGATGAGCTGCGGCACCAGGTCATGATCAACCAGTTCGTCCTGGCCGCGGGCTGCGCGGCCGACCAGGCGAAGCAGCTCCTGCAGGCGGCCCACTGGCAGTTCGAGGTGCGTGCGGGCCGGAGCGGGCGCGCACGACCGGACCCGGGACCCGGGGCGGGCGGGGGGTGGGGGGCGCGGGCCGGACGCCCAGCAGCGAGCCGCCACGGCGGGGGAGCGCTATTTATATCGCCCGTAAGGCGATCCGCGGCCGCGAGGTGGGGCGCGGGCCGGGGCCGGCCGAGGGGTCGGGGCCGGCGGCCTGAGCGCGGCGCCGCGGACCCCGTGGAGGCCGTCCGTCCGGGGGGCTGCCTGCCCCGGCCCGGTTAACCGCCTCCCGCCGCTGTTTGTCCGCAGACCGCCCTGAGCACGTTTTTCCAAGAAACCAACATTCCCAACAGCCACCATCACCACCAGATGGTAAGTGCGGCCGCCCCGGCGCGAGGGCCGGCGGGCGGCAGGGGGTCGCCTGGGCCCGGCCCCGCGCCCAGGGCGCCGCCGGGCCGCTGTCAGCCGCCCGCGGTGACAGCCATGTTGCCGGGAGCGCCGCGCCGCGATGTAAACAAAGAGCCAAAATGTCTTCCAGGAAAGCGGCCCGGTCGGGCTCGCCCAGCCCCGGTCCGGCCTCCTGGGCGCCGGCGTCTCGGCCTGAAGCCACGCGCCCGGGGCCCTCCCCGAGGCCAGGGGGTCGGAGGGCGGCGAGGGCGGCAGGGAGCGGAGAAGGGGGCTCGGATGAGAACTGGCCGGCTGGGCCCCGGGCGGGGAGGGCCCGGAGGGGCTGGGGCTGGGCTGTCTGTTCCCCGGGAGCCCCCTCTTGCTGTTGCGCTGGCAGCCCCCCATCCCAACAGCCCAGCTCCACAGGGACAGGAAGGAGATAAATCCACCCTGGCCGGGCTCGACCCAGGGGGGTACGTTCTCTTTCCTGTTTATGGAAAAAAGGACAGACAGACTTTGACCAGAAAATGCCAGGAATTTGCTTCTCGTCTCAGCATGTGAACATACGGAAGCGCAGGGAACAGGAGTGGTCGGGCCTGGCTTTGCTTTCTTTTCCCCTCCGGCCCCCAGGCGTGGGGACTCCTGCTTTCCAGCAGGGGACATCCCTTCCCGGAGAGACTTGAAGGCCTGTCCCCCCACCCGCTCCCCCTGGTTACCTATTACCCTGCTGGGAGGGGGGAGGGACTGCCCCAGCCCCAGCCCCAGGGACTGTAAAACATCGCTCCCCGGAGGTCTGTTGTGGGGCTGGGAGTGCATTTTCGGCGTTTTGACTCTTGGTGTCCTTGCCCATGGCTGTCTTTTCAGAGGATCTGCAAGTGGTTCCCCTGTGTCGGGTCCGTGGGGCCCTCACCCTATGAGGACACACGGACAAGGGTCTGCCTGGCCCTTTAACCAGCCTTTCCCCCGGGTGGCTCATGCTGTACAGAAATAAACCAAACGCCTTGGCTATGACGGGAGAACTGCTGGTTGGGGCTGTGGGTGCTAAGGCCGACCCCCCCCCCCTGCATCTGACACCGCTAACCGGGGGCACCCTGCCCCATCTCCTCTCAAAGGGGCCTTCGCTTGCCCCTCAGACCCACGGCGTCCAGAACAGCCATTCTGTGGTGCTGGGGCAGGGAGGCTCCTCGGCGAGAACTGGGGCTGGAGGTCCCTCTAGGTCCTGGGGCCCCGATCTGCCAGTCCCAGGGTACTGCAGTCCTTTGAAGCTTCCTCGCCTGAGGCTGGTGTTGGGTTGTGTAACAGGCCTGTGATCAGCGTACCCATCGGGGCACCAGGGACTGGGGACCTGGCAGCCCAGTGCACACCCTGCCTGCAAGGAGCGAGGCGTTTCTCAGGGACAGTCAATCAAAGGGAAAAGTTAAATACAAGCAATAGCAACACGAGAAGTGACCCAGGGTGTGAGCCGTTGAGAAGTGGTTGTCCTGTCGGGGACGGTACAGTCACACAGTTGGAGGTGTCTCTCAGAGAAGGGGGCCTGGGTGGGGTGGGGAGGGGAGAAGCCCATGGACTGGAAGCCGTGGGACACTGGCAGGTGCCGTGGGCCGGCCTGTGTGCTTAAGAGCTGAAAGCTCGTCTCTAGTTGTCAGAAAAGCACAGAGCTGGAGGGGCCTCTAGCGCATCTGGAACAAGCTCCTGGTTTTACGGGACCAGAGTGGTTAAGGAACTTGCCCAAGCTCACACAGCAGGCAGACACAGGGTGGCTGTTTCAGGAGACGGTCTACTCTACTCGCTGGCTTGGTGAGCTGGGGAAGTTGGTCACAATGCTGTGATGCAATTGGCTTCTCTCCCCCCCCCCCCCATTCATTGTTTCCTGCTGCGGAGAAGTCAGCCCTGGGGTGGGGTGTGGGAGGGGTGGGGAATAGTGAAGGGAGGAGGGAAACAGGCTGGTCTGGGCGAGGCCAGGCCCGCATGCATCGAGTCCAGTGGCTGCCCTGAGGCAGACAATGGTCAGGGCTCCCTAGCAGCCGGGAACAGGTCTGGGTCTGGCTGGGGCTTAGCTGCAGAGCCCTGAAAGCTCCCTCCCTGCCAGGTGAAGAGACCTAGTATCTTGCTCCCCATCCTGGGCCTGGGGGAGGGGCCAGTGTTGCTAAAATTAGGAGAAATTCAAAGATAGACTCCCGTGGCTTCCTGGGAAAGGGAGAAGCTTGGCGAGGTCAGAGCCGACCGCTTTGTGCGGGCCTTCTCTGCTTCCCGCGCCCCTGGCGGGGTGCGCCTAGGGAGGGTGGATGGCGCCTCCATCCCCCCCATACTGTCCCTGGTTCACAGGGAGAGTGCCAGTTCCAGCCCCCACCCCAGCTCCTGCCCTTCCTGGCTGCGGCTCCCTCATCAGGAGTGGCAAGGGATAGTGAGTTTGGGGAGCCCCCTCCCAGGGTAGAAGACAGCAGATGGGGTGTTTGTGGTGACCCCCAGGAAGAGGGCTGAGAGGGGCTGGACAGTCAGATGCCCTGCCAGCCTCGGCCAAGAGCAGCCTGGGCGGGAGATGCTGGGGCTCAGGAAACCGAAAGCCCGGTTTTTGTCCTGGGGGAGCCCACCCACAAAGTGGCACCTGACTGTGCGGCTGGCGAAGGGCTGAGGAGGCTCAGAGCTTGGGCCTGCGGGCCTCTTCCGGCGCGGCCCCCATGGGCGTCTGTCAGCGACAGGCCCGGGCCCCAGTGTCCTCATCTGCAGTCTGGGAGGGTAACGGGAAAGCCTGACGAGGCTGGAGACGGGAGACACTCGGGCTGGTGTTCCCGTGGCCTGAAGCCAACACGGGCTCCAGGGTTGGCCCGGGAGGCAGACCCTGGGTCTGGCCGCCCTCCCTGGACCCGCAGCCTCGGAACGTCAGGCGGACTATTGACGGGCCAGTGGGCTTCTACCCGGGCTGAGGCCACAGTGGCGTCCTGGCCGCTCCCTGGCCTCGCTTTAACCTGACCCCGGCTGCTGGTGGGAATGACCCTTTACTCTGACGGGCCTCGGCGGCCCTCCTCAGCACAGGAAGCACCCCTGGTTTGGGTGAAAACGGCCGGTGTGTCCTTATTTTCTGTTCTTGTTGGCCTGGGCGAGGCATGCGTTGTGCTGTTGAAGCTGCTTGCGGGCTGCGACTGGGCGTGAAGGGGCCGCTGGGTGAGCCCCACCGAGGGCCGGGGGCCAGGCAGTGAGGCTGGGACTCGGGCTGGTGGACAGCCCTCCCGACACCCGTGTCTCTCTGCGCAGATGTGCACCCCCAGCAACACGCCGGCCACGCCGCCCAACTTCCCCGACGCCCTGGCCATGTTCTCCAAGCTGCGCACGTCCGACGGCCTGCAGAGCAACAACAGCCCCATGACGGCCGTGGCCTGCTCGCCCCCTGCAAACTTCAGCCCCTTCTGGGCCTCGTCCCCGCCCAGCCACCAGGCCACCTGGATGCCGCCCTCCTCCCCGACGGCCCACAGCTTCCACCACCTCCACCACCCACAGCCCACGTGGCCCCCCGGAGCCCAGCAGGGGGGCGCCCCGCAGAAAGCCATGGCTGCTGTGGACGGCCAGAGATGAGACTGGACTAGCCGCGCGCTGGGCTGGAGCTGGGCAGTCTGGGTCGTGGGGACACAGGAGGGCCGGGTCGGGGGCTGGGGCGGGCGGGGGTTTCCTGAAGATCGCACTGGAAGATTTTATAAAGGAATTTGGGGGGTGGGGGGAATAGCAAACTTCCTGAGCCACTTGGGTCCTTCAGGAGTTTCTCTTCAGGCAAGTTTTTTCTGTTTTTAATATATAACTGTAATATATAAATATATAAATATGACTAACTATGTGAATGGTGCTGGCTGGTCTGGGGTACTGGGGTCAGAGGGGGGGGCCAGCACCCCCTCCTCCAGTCCAGGGCAGGTGCTGCACGGCCAGGTGTGTGATGTGTGGGCACACGGTGTCTGCCTGCTCTCAAAGTCACGGTCATGCTTCTGGATTTGGGCGGAAGGGGCCACCGGAGGCGCCTGGCAACCCAAGGTGTGGGGGCCTCCTGCCATGACGGGACATCGCCACCCCCACTTGGAGGCTGGCACTGAAGAGCCATCAGGGGCAGGGCCTGCCTCTCGCACCCTGTCCAGGCCAAGTGGATGCCGGGAGGAGCACCTGCCTTTGGGTTCAGTTCCCAAGTCCATCATTTCACCAGGTGAAGTTCACATGTAAAACTTGAAGGCTTTTCTGACTTCCCAGGATCGGGCCTTGTCTGTCCTGGAGCAAAGGCGCTCCTTGGGGGAGCGGGGGCTGCGCCCTGGGCAGGGGCTGGGGGTCCAGACCAGGGCCTGATGGACAGGCTGGTCCAGTTGAATGGGGGGGTGGGAGGGAGGACGGGTCATGACTTGGTTTCTGCGATCTCGCTCCTTGACCTTCCTTCGTTGCCCATCACAGGCCAGGCTCAGCCCACACGGTCTCCGCTACAGTGCGGGGCTGCTCCTCCCCCTGGTGGCCGCCCAGCCCCTTCCTCCTGGGCCCACCTCTGCTTGGCCATCGCTGCCCTGGGCCTCCTCCCTCGGGGGTGGCGGGTCCTTGTGAGCCAGGGCTGCTGGGCAGCCCAGCGCCGGGCGGGCTCAGAAGGGACCATGCCAGGCAGGACCAGCAGGGCAGCGGCCGGTGGGTGAGGAGCTGTTCCCGGTGCCGGGGCTGGCCCAGGGCCGGATCCCTCCTCAGCCCCTGGCCCCACCGTGGGCCTCCCTGCTCGGGCCGCTGTGGGGCTGCACCTGTGGGAGGGGAGCCGGTGCAGCCGCCCCTGTGCCCCCATGTGATCCTGCCCTTTGAGGCTGGGTTTGTCCTTTCAGTTTTGTTTCCTGGTTGGAAACCCCTGAGGCTCCTCCCACGGGCACCCCTGCAGCTGCCCACCTGTGCTTTCCAGGCAGGGGGGACAGCCCCTGCGCCTGGGGTGGTCCTGCTGGGACTTCTGCCCCCACGTGGCCCTGCCTGGCCGCCTGGGGAGTGTCACCCTTGTCCTGTGGGGGGCGGGGGGAGGCCTGTCCCTGTGGCTGCCCCTCCCTCCCAGGCTGGCGAGTGGATTCTAGGCCAGGGACCTGCTTTTCTTAGCGAGGGCGAGAGAAACAGGATCCCAGCAGGAGCGGGGGCTGGCCTGCTCACCTGCCTACGGGGCAAGGGTGCTGGCGTGGGGGTGCCCACCAGACTGCCCCTCCCACCATCAAGCCTGAGTGTCCCTCATTCCTTAGAGATGAATGGCGTCCCCGCAGACGGGATTGAGGGGGAGCCCCTGCGGGGGGGGGGGGGGGGGGAGGAGCACCTGCCTTTCCCGTGACACCTCGCAGCCCCGCCCTCCCTGCCCACAGGGGTGGGGACTGGGGAGAAACCCTTTTCTGGGCTGTTTCCTGCCACACTTTCCTGTGAGGCTGTCAACCCTCCCCTCACACCCTAAAGCAGGCCTCTGGCCCCCAGGTTGCTTTCCCATGGGGGGTGGGAGAGGGACTGGGGGTGGGGGATCCCCACCTTTGAGGAGGGAGCCAATGAGAACAGACTGAGGCACAGACCTGCTGCAGTGACTTGAGAGTCCTTGGGGGGGGGGGGGGCAGCTCTGCCTTGTCCCTGGGGTGAGGGGGCGGGGCCTGGTCCTGTGTAGTTGCTGCACCAAGTGCACGCCTGCTCCTGTCCCCCCACCTGCCCAGATCTTTAGCTCAGGGACCCAGCACTGAGCCCTCTTGCCTGTTGGGGCAAGGGGACAAGAGCAAGGGAGCTTCAAGGGCGGGGGCAGGAGGGGGGGCCTCCGGGACCCCCTTTTCTCTCTCTCGGGGTTGGGAGGAGAAGGGAGGAGAACGGCCCAGCCCGAGCAGCCCCTGCTCTGAGCCTCCTGCCCCCGTGGGGTAAGCTGAGCGCCTCAAACAGAAACCTTGCCAGGTGGCTGGTGGCAGTGCTCCCGGGCTCTGCGCCAGTAGCTGGGCACTGCCCTGAGCCCGCTGCAGGAGAGCAGGGGCAGCTGCCACCCTCACCTTTGCTCCGAGGTACAACTTGCTCCCCGACACCGTGCGTCCGACAGGAAGGCAGGGCCGTGGCAGGGACGGCAGCGGCCCGTCCAGCCCTGGTCAGGGGAGAGCTGTTCCGCCCGCTCCCTCGGAGGACGGCTCCGTCTGGGGGGCACTGGCCTGATTCTCACGCTACAAGCCAGACGCCCTCTCCCGGAGGTCTGCCGCCTGGGCCGGGGAGCCGTCTGGAGGCACCTGGCCCCCGGCACCTTCCGAGCCAGGACAGGGAAGCCAGCTTCTCCCGAAACATTTATTTATAGCTCTGCTCAGTGAGCAGAGGGGGTCCTGGGCCCCCGGGTGGGCTCCTCCATGCCCTCCCCGGGGGGCATGTCCATGTGCATCGCCATCCCGCTGGGGCTAGGCGAGTGGCCCGCATTCGGCTGGGAGAGGCGCCCCTGCGAGGAGACCGGTCGGTCTGTGTGTTGCCGAGAAGTAGCTGCAAGACAGGAGGGGCTGAGGGCTCTGCCTCGCTCCCCGCGGCCCCGCGGCCCCGCAGCCCCTGCTGCACAGGGGACAAGTGCTGGAGGGCCCTGCCCTGGGCCGGGGCAGTCCGAACGGGAGCCCCGAAGCAAAGCTCCTTTATCATCGCCGAGTGGAAACCACACCCGCCCCACCAGGCCGAGAGCCCCACTTCGGTCACGTTTCCTGGTGAACGGGCTGTTTAGGCCATAATCACACCTGAGCAGGGATGTCTGAGGACGCCCCTCCCTCCCTCCTGCTCCCGTGACATTTCGAGTGCCCTTGCTGTAGACAGTGGGGTGCCAGGGAGAAGGGAGTGCAGTACCCCCAAGAAAACTGCCACAGACCGCGCTCTGTCCACCTCTGAGCCCCCTCTCGCAGCCTCGTACCTGGGCCGGAGCCTGGGCCGGGCCCCCCGCGCTGCTGCTTCCCAGCGGGGCCTCGGGCCTGGGTCCTCAGTGTAGGTGAGGCTAGCAGGGCCCTCCCCTAACGCGGCCCGAGGACTCAATTGTTCCCACGTGTAAAGCTCCACCGGGCGGCCCGTGAGCTGAGCAGCCCTCAGTGCAGGCCGGTGCCCTGACCGCCGGCAGCTGCCTCGCTTCCTCCGGCCGCTCCCGGGGCTGGGCCTGCAGAGGCGTCGCAGCGCACAGGCCTGGGGCCCTGACCTCCAGCTTCTGCAAGTGCCGTGGGTCCGAAACCTCGGGGGCGGGGGGCACGCCTCTCCTTGGGTTCCCTGGGGCCCCACCCAGCGGCACGAGCGCAGTGCCCGTCAGTGACGGGGAAACAGGCCGAGAGGTGCTGGAAAGCGACCGGCTCCGGGCTCCGGGCCGGCGCCCTTCCTGGCCCCGAGTCTGGCCTCACTCGGGAGGCCCTGAGCCCCCCGCTTTCCGGGCAGGACTGAGCCCCACACGCGGACAGCGGAGATTTCCAGCAAACCTTCCGAGCTGGGGGCCAGGAGGCCTCGCAGGCTGGAGCAGACGGAAGGGTCCTTGGGGCCGTGTCATGCCCTGGGCGCAAGGGCCGCCACACAGCCTGTGAGCGCGCGTGGGCAGGGGCGGACTGGGGCCTGGAGCCAGAGTCTTGGGCTGCGACCCTGTCCGTTTCCTCTGAAATGGGGCCTTTCATAGCCTCTGCCCCGCAGACGAGTCCACCCCGCACTCAGTGGCCATGCGTTTTTCTCTTCTCCTCCAGGCCCCGCCCTCAGCTCCCGGCCCTGCCTCTCCCGGGGAAACCGGGCATCTCCCAGCCATTCGCAGGAGAGGGCCTGGCGGGAGGGCTCCGCCCAGAGGGCAGCTACCTGAAGTGCCGCCAACCATCATGTTGGCGCTCTGAGGCCGCAAGGGCAGCGGGCTGCTGTCGCCGAGGGCCGGCGGCCGGTGCGCGTGGGACCGGGATGGCTTCATCTTGTGCTTGTTGTTCCCGGCGCCTGGTGGGGACAGTGGAGAGAAAGGTCCCTTCTCAGACACGACAGAGCTCCGTGGGCACTCGGGGATGGGGAGGGCTGCGGGCCGCTGGGCACAGCCAGCCCGAGAGACAGGGCCCGCGTGCTGGCTCAGAGCTGGGGCTTTGGGGGACGGAGTGTTTGGAGACGGAGGTAGAGGAGGCAGCCAGGGGCCAGGCCTCGAGTGCCTGGCCTTCCAGGAGCGGCGCCATCCTGGGGGCTGAGGCGTAGCCTACAGGCGGCTGGGCCTCCTGGACACTCACTGTCTTTGTTCGGGATGCCTGGCAGCCTCATGTCCATCCGTCCCTTGTAAATATGTCCATCCAGGCCCAAGATGTCCACTTCGTGGTGCTGGGGAGGTGAGCGGGGGCGTCACCACGTGGCGCACAGAGGTTTCCCTCTGGCCCTGTCTCCTCGCGGCCTGGGCGCGGCCCGCGGTCCTCCCGACTCCAGTGCCCACCGAGCTCAGCGCCCTCGCGGGGCTCCGGGGAGCACCAGGCAGATGGACAGGGAAAGGAGGTGGAGGTGCCACTGTTCTCAGGGCCCCTCTGGAGGCCTTGTGCCAGGTGGTGGGTGGCCAGGATGGCATTCTTTTCCCCGCCAAGGTTAAGAACCTGAGGCTTTAACTGGGTCTAAGAAACTGCCTCGCCCTAGCTGGTGTGGCTCAGTGGATAGATGGGCCTGCGGACTGAAGGGTCCCAGGTTCGATTCCGGTCAGGGCACACACTCGGGTTGTGGGCTCGATCCCCAGTAGGGGGCGTGTAGGAGGCAGCCGATCGATGATTCTCATCATTAACGTTTCTCCCTCTCCCTTCCTCTCTGAAATCAATAAAAATATATTTTAAAAAAAGAAAAAGAAGCTGCCTCCAGGCCGAGGGCAGGATGAAGTGCCCTCGGTGGGTCTCCAGAGGACTGGGGGCCCGGGGCCATGCGCCCCCCCCCCCCCCCGCCGCTCGGGCAGCGCCCCACCTTCCCGGCGACCTGGCTGTCCTCGGGGAGCAGTCCCTGCGGCAGGTGCTGCAGGCGGGTGCGGCGGTAGGGGTAGGTGAGGGTGTGGCTGCCCCCGCAGTGCCGCGACACTGTGGCGAAGCTGTAGTCCGTCATCTCCGACACCCTGTGAGGAGGACAGCAAGGGACGGAGCGGGTGACCTCGGGGGGCCTGCCAGAGGGAGGGGGCAGCTGTCCTCAGGGGTCTCTGGGGCCAGGGCAGCGCAAGGGGCAGACAGGCGGGTGCGTGAGCAGAGCCACCTCCTGGCCAGCCATCGTGAGGACCACACTCTCTCTCACACTCACTCTCACTCACACTCACACTCTCATATGCACACTCACACTCACACATACACTCACACTCACACACAGACTCTCACACAGACACACACACACGCACACACACACACTCTCACACACACTATTTTCTGTTAATCCTCACCCAAGGATATTTTTCCATTGATTTTTAGAGAGAGTGGAAGGGAGGGGGAGAGACACACCAATGTGAGTGAGACACATCGACTGGCTGCCTCCCGCACACACCATGACCAGGGAAGGGGATCGAGCCTGCCACCGAGTACCTGCCCTTGACTGGAGTGGAACCTGAGACCCTGCAGTCTGTGGGCTGACACTAACCACTGAGCACACCCGCCAGGGCCACCCCCACACACACACACCCTCCCCCCACAGGGCCTTCCCAGCGGCGGGCTGAGGCGTTCCCACGCAGGGCTCGGCCTGCACCCCGTCCTACCGCTTGCAGCAGGGGGAGCCCAGGCACTGGGCCTGCAGCAGTTCGTGGATCATCTGGCTGCTGGCCTTGACCGAGCCCCCGTAGAGGAACTGCACCTTCTCAATGTCCATCAGCATCTTGGAGTGCATGGTGCGCAGGCGCCCCACGCTCCGCTCCATCGGCGCCAGGTCGGCCCGCGGGAAGGCGAGGTTGCCCAGCTTGAGGCTGCAGGTGTGAGCAGAAAGGGGGGTGAGGCGGCCGCACAGGCCGGACCCCGTGCCCAGGCCGGAGTCCACGCCCGGCTCCGCAGGACTCGGGTGGGCAGGAGCCCTTTCCGCCGTCCCCAAGGGACCACGCCCAGGCTTGCCAGGGAAGGCTTGCTGAGGGGGGCCGGGCAGGAGAGCCCCCCGGAGAGAAGCCAGCTCCTCCAGCCAGCCCGGGGGCCTAGGCCCCTCAGCACAGTTTGAAACCCCCCTTTCCCCTGAGCCCCATCCCCAGGAGGTGGAAAGGCCGCAGGGAGGGGCACGAGGTCCAGAGGCGCCCTGAGCGGCCTCTCGCCGAGTGATGCCAAGCCCCGGCTGAGGCACTGGAGGGTCTGGGAACGGGGGTGAGGAGGGAAGGTGCCGGCAGCCTTGGCGAGGTCCCCCCGGACTCCGAAGGCAGGTGTGACTGGTCCTGCCTCTTCTGCCTGCCCCATTCTTGTCCTGGGAGAGCTGGTGCCAGCTCAGAGGCGACCCTGGTGAGGGGGAGCCCGCATGGCTGTCTGTCCTGCCTCCCCGCACAGCCCTGCCCACGACTCCCCCGCGTACTTGCGGCTCTGCTGCCGGACCTGCTCCAGCTCAAAGACGGTGTAGGGGCGGGTGGAGCGGTGCCCGGGCAGGCTGGGCCCCACGGGCGTGGTGGGGAGGACCCTGGCGGGGCAGAGGGAAGGGAGGGTCGAGTGTGAGAAATCCCATCCTCCCGTCCCCCACCCCCTCCCCACGGGCCTCCTGCCCCCGGAGCCCTGCTGGGGGTGGGGCGAGGACCAGGCGGGCAGCAGGCCAGGCAGACAGGAGTGGGCCCACGAGGGAGGGGGGCAGGGAGTGGGGCCGACCAGGCGTGGGCACTCACTGTCCGGTCACGGCTGTCTCCAGGGGACGGTCACAGGACAGGCAGTGGAAATGTGCCAGGAGCTGCCTGTGGGAGGGGACCCGTGAGGGTGGGAGCGGAGGTGGAGAGCCCCTCCAGGCAGGCGGGAAGCTCGGCCCACCCACAGGCCCCGGCCTGGAGGCCCGTCCTGTCCCTGCTCCCCAGACTCACCCCCTCCCAGACATGCCCCCTCTTGGTGCGGCCCGCACCCACCTGTCCTCACCCACGCGGCCCTAAGGGGCGCTGTGTGAGCCTCGGGCGCCCCCTGGCGGTCAGTCATGGAAACGCTGTGGGCCAGGCGGCCATGGGCCAGGTTCCCCGCCCCCCTTGCGTGCTCTCACCTCTGGGGGCTGGGGACTCCCTCCCATGGCCCCAGAGTCTCAGCCTCACTCCCCTCCTTCTTCACTGTCCTATGGGGTGGCCTCAGCCCTAAAACACCGTCACTCCTGCTGGGGGGCGGTCGCTGCGCGGTGGGAGCCGATCGTCCAGGGAACCCCAGCCGCCATCTCCAGCCCCGTGGAGCTCACCGCCGCATGCCGGCCGCCTCGTCCGCCTGGTAGAGCGGGGAGCGCTCCTTGAGCTGCTGCCGCAAGGACTTCCACCGATCCTCCAGCAGCTGCTTCACGGGGTCCAGCTCCAGGCGGTCCAGCTGCAGGCGGGGGGGGGGGGGGGACCCGGTGAGCCCTCAGGCGGCAGGTGGGGGCTCTGCGGGCCGGAGAGGTGGCCTTGCCCTAGTCCAGGGGCCCTGGAGCCTCGCTGCCCTCACCTTGCTGTCCATCTCGGTCAGGAGCCGGTCCAGCATCTTCTGCCAGTCCCGCTCCTGCCCGCTCATCTTGGCCACCAGCTCCTGCATCATGTGGTTCAGCTGCTCCGTGGTGGCATCAAACTGCATGCGGCTCACTTTGGCCTCCAGAGCACTCTTGTCGGCCTTCTGCCCGGAGAGAGGAGGAGGCCGCCCGATGGGAGAGGGCCGTGGAGGGCCCCCTGAGCTGTCACCCTGATGCTGAGCCTAAATCCTCCCCCTCCCTCCCCCCCCCCCCCCCCGCCGGGCTCCCCTCCACCTCTGACCTCCCAGGCAGGAGGGCCCGGCAGCCTGGCCCTTACCACGTCAATCTCCATCTCCAGGTGCCCCCTGTTGACCTTTTCCTTCTCCAGCTTCTCCAGACCCTGGTACAACACCTGGGGGGCCGCGGGAGGGAGAATGAGGAGCGAGGAGCTGACGGGCAGGGGTGGCTGGAGTCACGCCGCACACACGCGGCCCCCCCCCCGCCCCCCGCAGCGCTCACGTCGATGTCCTTCTGCTTCTGCCGGTGGTCCTCGATGAGGTTGCCGGTGATGAGGTTGAGCTTCTCGCAGTCGCCCTGCACCTGCAGGATGGCGCTCTGCACGTGGCCCAGCAGCTCCTCGTCCTGCGGCGGGAGGGACCAGGGCCGCTCACTGAGGCGGCTGGGGCTCCCCAGGGCCGTCCTGCTGCCCCCGAGAAGTTGACCCTTAAAACATCACCCAGCAGGCAGGTGTGGCTCAGTGGTTGATCATCGACCTATGAACTGGGAGGTCACGGTTCGGTGGCCAGTCAGGCACATGCCAGGTTGCGGGCCTGACCCCCAGTGGGGGGCGTGCAGGAGGCAGCCGATCCATGATTCTCTCTCATCATTGATGTTTCTATTTCTCTCTCCCTTTCCTTTCCCCTCTGAAATCAGTACAAATATATTAAAAACAAAACAACATCACCCAGCGGATTGGCCAACCTCCAACCCGCTGGTTGTCTCCACAATGTCCCCCCGACAGCGGGCGGCTCCCACGCTTTCTCTGTGACACCACCCACCCCCCCGACAGAGACTCAGCCCTGCCTCCTTGGGGGGCCTAGTCGGCCAGTGGGGTGATCAGTAGAGCTGACCGAGGCTCAGAGGGGTGAGCTGCCCTGCGGCCCCGAGCGTCAGCATGTGGGCTACAGCCTCCCCGCCTGCCCGGGGCTGACCAGAAGCCCAGGATCCAGGAGGCAGGAGGCAGGGCCTCATGCCTGTCCCCACCCGCCAGCAAGCCTGCCCTTTGGAGGGAAGTGGGAAGGGGCCTGGGGGGGAGAGTGGGTGCTTCCTGAAGCTGAGCCGGTGCCCCCACAGCTTGTGGGGGGCCCTGCTCCACCCACATCCAGCTGTGCCCTCCCAGCCCACGGCCCCGCCTCCCCAGCACTACTCGCTGGCACCCTGTGGGAGGACCGGGACTTTTGTGGGGTCCATCATGGAAAACTAGGCCGAGGGACTCTATCCGCCACTCCCCGCGCGGAGCATCTGCCCGGGCCCTGTGCGGCTGCCCAGGGAGCCGCGGCTCACCTGTCTCTGGAGCTTGGCTTTCTTGGACGGCCGCGAGGCAGCCAGGCTGGTGACCATGTGCTGGAGCTGCTCGTAGCGCTGCACCAGCGTGCTGACCTGGTGGCTCAGGTCCAGGCTGCAGGCCGGGCAGGTGGCCTTGGGGTCAATCTGGCCAGGGATCAAGGTGACTGGGGGCTTCCGCGGGGCCATGCTCATGGTCAGCAGCGTGGACGACGAGGCCAGCATGTTCTCGATGATCGTCCTGAGCTTGTCCAACTGGGTGCGGGCGAGAAGGCAGGCGCAAGGCAGTGAGCGAGGCACGGCCACACACACACACACACACACACACACACACACACACACACGGAGTGGGAATGGAGGGGGACAGCCGATTCTGAGAAGGGCCTTGGTCCCTGTGCTGAGAGCGTGGCCTCCTCACCTGGTTCTGCAGGTAAAGGGAGGCCTCAGAGACCGAGTGCTCCATGTTGACCTTGCCCTGCTCCTGGCTCTCCCTCAGGTCGGACAGCTCCTTCTCGATGTCGTTCACGCTGACTCTGTGGCACAAGGGACGGCCTGGCTCACCACCAGCCCCAGTGCTGGGCCCGGCCCCCAGGGATGGAGGGGGATGGACCAGGGCCTGGTCCCAGCTTGGCTGGGAGCCCGCAGCCCTGCTGTGCCAGCCGTGGTGCCCAGTGCGCTGTGGCAGGCGGGGCCTGGCCCTGCAGAGAGGGCCCTAGTGAGCACTCCCTTCCAGCTCCCCCTGGGACAGTCGAAGGAGCTCTTTTTTGGGAGGCGGAGGGTGGGGGGGGGGGGGGCGTGGAGGTAACACTTCCAAGTCCTGATGCTACGCTGTTTCAGGAACTTGGGAAACTCCCACCAGCAGCTTGCACTAGATGTGGGCAACCGGAAGAACAGACACGACCCAGGCCAGAGACAGGGTGTGGGCCAACCAGGCTGGCTCCCAGCTGCTCGGCTGAGAGCAGGGTCTGCCGGGGCAGGGCATTTACCTGAGGAGACCCAGCTGAAAGCTCAGCTGGCCAGCTGCCACCTCCTTCCCCACTTCTGGCAGCCCTCCGCCCTCCAGGAACCTCTGTATCTTGTCCAGCTACAAATCCAATGGAAGAGGCGGGTCAGGCAGGCCGGGCTCTAGCTCCTGCAGGTGCCTGCAGCCTTCACGAGCCCCTCCCCCCGTCCCTGACCCTAATCCAACTTGCTGACAAAAGCCAAGGTTCCTTCCTGACACCCCTCCCTCCCTCCCTCGTTCTCCCCTCCCTCCTTCCCTCCCTCCCTCGTTCTCCCCCTCCCTCCCTCCCTCCTTGGCCTCCCTCCCTCTCTTCCTTCCTCCCACCCTCTCTCCATCCCATGATGCAGACCAGTGGTCGACAAACTCATTAGTCAACAGAGCCAAATATCAACAGGACAACGATTGAAATTTCTTTTGAGAGCCAAATTTTTTAAACTTAAACTATATAGGTAGGTACATTGTTATTAACTTAATTAGGGTACTCCTAAGGCTTAGGAAGAGCCACACTCAAGGGGCCAAAGAGCCGCAGTTTGCTGACCACTGAGTAGACAGTCTTCAGTAAGAAGACAATTAAAGCCCTGGCTGGTGTTGCTCAGTGGATAGAGCGTTGACCTGCAAACTGAAGGGTCCTGGGTTTGATTCCAGTCAAGGGCACGTACCTCGGTTGCGGGCTCGATCCCTGGCCCTGGTCAGGGCGCATGCAGGAGGCAACCAATCAATGTGTGTCTATCACATCGATGCTACTCTCTCTCTCTCTCTCTGTCCCTCTCCCTTCTATTCTCTCTAAAAATCAATGGAAAAATATCCTCTAATGACGACTATATATATGTTAAAAAAAGACAGCTAAAGCCCTAGTTGGTTTGTCTCAGTGGATAGAGCGTCAGGCCATGTACTGAAGGGTGCAGGTTCAATTCCCATCAAGGGCACGTACCTCAGCTCCTGGGCCCTGCTTGGGGCGAGTGTGGGAGGCAACCAATTGATGTCTCTCCCACATGGATGTCTCCCCTCTGTCTCTCCCCTCTGTCTCTCCCTTCCACTCTCTTTGGAAATCAATGCAAAAATATCCTTGGGTGAGGATAAAAAAAAAGATGACAACTGAAGACCCGGTAGCCCTCGCCATGACCACTGCCCCCGGCAGTCCCACACACACTGGGTCCCAGCGCTGCGCCCGCGGGCTGGCCTGGCCTTCACTGGCAATGGCCGCGCGAGAGAACGGGCTCAGCTAAACCCCAGCTTCGAGCACCAGGTTTTCCCCCAGGAAGGGACCGCGGCAATGTCTGAGCCGCATTCCCCGCCTGATGGGCTGGTAGCGATGGGTCACAGGACTGCCGGCCATCCACGCGCAACGGGCAGGGGGCGCGCTGGTGCCAAGGCCGGGCAGCAGCCCTCCCTCACTCACTTTTGCTTTTTCCTGCCGAACCTCTTTGGTCAGGGTCTTGATGGCCTTCAGCTGCTCCTGCAGGTCTGGTGGGATGGTCTTTTGGACTATGGGAAATGGGCGCTCAGAGTCCGAAGGCTTAGATCCCCACTTCCAGCACCCCTGCCCCGGAGTGAAGTTACCCCAGAGAACGCAGGACTGGGGGGCGGGGGGGGGGAGGGAAGAAAGGAGACAGGAGTGTCCGCAGCCCAGAAAAAATCCACCGAAGGCTTAACATCCTATGGGGCTTTGGGACCACTGCCCATAGTTTGCACCCAACTCCAAAATCTCCATTATTCTCTGGACCCAGAGCTGCGAATAGACAAAGGTTACGTTTGCTTCTTCAACATTCTCCCCTCTGACCCCCACCCGATGCTGTTGGCTTCCTTTGCCCCAACATTTCCCCAGCTGCTCTCCAGAGAGCCTGGCAGAGGCACAGCCCGCCTCATTCCTGCCCGGAGGCTCCTTCACATCTTTCAGACCCTAGAGCAGGGAAGCAGGGGTGGGCAAACTTTTTGACTCGAGGGCCACAATGGGTTCTTAAACTGGACCGGAGGGCCGGAACAAAAGCATGGATGGAGTGTTTGTGTGAACTAATATAAATTCAAAGTAAACATCATTACATAAAAGGGTACGGTCTCTTTTTTTTTTTTTTTTTAGTTTTATTCATTTCAAACGGGGCGGATCCGGCCCGCGGGCCGTAGTTTGCCCACAGCTGCCCTAAAGGCTCCAGGAGGGGCGGGGATTGTCCGGCCTGCGGGCTGCACAAGGCCTGAGAAATCATTTGGTCTGGCCCTGCCAAGGCCTTAGAGGTGAGCTAATTAAATGTTTGCAGGCTAGTGTTTAAGTTGATAATTCTGTATGGCCCACAAATGATATTATAAATAGCCAAATGGCCCTTGGCAGAAAAGAAAGGTTCCCCACCCCCTGCTCTAGGGGAACCCAGAATGGCTAAAAGCAGACATTCTATTTTCGGGGATTCGGGCAGAAGAGCAGCCGCCGGGGGGAAAAGGTGGGGAAAAGGATGAAATCAACTTAGAATGAAGACGTGGTCTCTCCTCCACGCAGGTGTTACCCACCCATCATCGCAAGCAGGTACTGGATCTTCTCCAAGTCGGTTTCGCCAGCTTTCTGCGCATCCAGGGTCCTCAGGTTCTCCTTGAGCTCTGTGTAGAGGCCGATGAGCTCTCCCATCAGGCGGAATGTCTCCACTGCGCTGGGGAAGCTAGAAGCCACTTTCTCCAGGGAATCGAGTTTCTTAGACTCCATAGAACTCGGTTCTTGTGAGACTTGCCTGGATTCGCCAAGGGAGTCCGTACTCTGAACCGAGGGGACATTTGGACTTGCGGGAGGCTGAGTATACCCACTACGTTGGCCTGGGTCGACACCCGAGTACCTTGGGCTGTAAGGGCCAGGATACGTGAGGCCACTTGGGTCTAGGACAGAGGATGGACGGTCACGCTGATCTTGGTGAGGCGATGCCCAATGCTGCTGCTCGCCCACGCCGGGGGTGAATGGCATCGCACCACCCCGGTCTGTGCCTCGCTGAGAAGGGTCTGTTGGTACCAAACCCTCCTGGTCCATACTAGGCGACACCCAACCTTGCCTGGAGAGGCGTGGTGACACCTGACCATGTTGATCTCTGCCAGGAGGTGCCAGGCCGTGCTGATCTGGGCGTGGAGAGCCATGAGGCTCCGCGCCTGATGGTACCAAGCCTTCGCGATCAGCACCAAGCTGATCTGTTCCTGGTTCCACTGAACCCTGCTGATCGATATCAGGCTGCGTGGAACCAGGTGGATACGCACCCGGCTGTACAAAACCAGGTGGATACGCACCCGGCTGTGCCAAATCATGCTGATCAACTCCAGGTGGGACCAAACCAGGCTGACCTGCACCAGGTGGGACCAAACCAGGCTGACCTGCACCAGGTGGGACCAAACCAGGCTGACCTACACCAGGTGGGACCAAACCAGGCTGACCTGCCACACCAGGTGGGACCAAACCAGGCTGACCTGCCACACCAGGCTGCATGAAACCATGTGGATATGTACCGGGCTGGACCAAACCATGTGGATAGACGCCAGGTTGAGCCAAACTATATGGATATGCACCTGGCTGTACAAAACCAGGTGGATATTGACCAGCCTGTACCAAACCACGTTGATCAACTCCAGGTGGGACAAAACCAGGCTGGCCTGCACCAGGTGGGATAAAACCAGGCTGACCTGCACCAGGTGGGACCAAACCAGGCTGGCCTGCACCAGGTGGGACCAAACCAGGCTGGCCTGCACCAGGTGGGACCAAACCAGGCTGACCTGCACCAGGTGGGACAAAACCAGGCTGACCTGCACCAGGTGGGACCAAACCAGGCTGGCCTGCACCAGGTGGGACCAAACCAGGCTGACCTGCACCAGGTGGGACAAAACCAGGCTGGCCTGCACCAGGTGGGACAAAACCAGGCTGGCCTGCACCAGGTGGGACAAAACCACGCTGGTCCATTCCAGGTGAGACCAAGCCAGGCTGACCTGCACCAGGTTGAAGCACACCGTACTGCAGTGCGCCTGGTTGTATGAAGCCAGGCGTTTCCAAACCGGGCTGTACAAAACCTTGCTGATCTCTTAAAGGTGGAACCAATCCTTGTTGATCCATGCCAAATATTGGCAATCCGTGCTCATCTGTGCCAATGGGTCCCACACCACTCCCGTCCATCGCAGGCCGCTCCATGGCACGTTGGTCCGGGCCAGGAAATCTCACCCCGTACTGCTGTGCGCCAGGCGGAACCATACCAGGCTGTGCGGGACCAGGGAGTCCCCATCCTTGCTGATCTCTGGCAGGTACCCACGGTGGCATCACATTCTGCTGAACCAAGCCAGGTGGCACCGGTCCCTGTTCCTCCGTTCCAGGTGGCATCAGGCCCGGCCTGAAGGGGAGGCCATATGGGTAAGCGCTAGGAGGTTGAACCTCAAGCTGATCCAGGCCAGGTGGCCCTGGCCCTAGTTGGTCTGGCCTGGCGTCCATGACTTGGCCCGGGCTGGGGGTCATCCCGCCATGAGCATCAGGGTGCGTGAGAGGATGCTGGTCTGGGGGTAAGTCCTGCGGGACGGGGCCAGGGTGTGCATCTCGTTCATCTCTTCTCGGACCTGCTGTGCTGGGCCACGCTCCAGGCCTGTGCTGATCGGCGTCAGTTCTGAACTGGGGCCCAGGGAGGGGATGGGGCTTTGCCAGCCCGGCTTCATCACGGCCCCTATCAGGAAACCCAGGAGCAGAGGGCAGTTTTTGTTCCCCTTCGGAGGGGTGTCCGGATCCGCCTGGTCCCGGCAAGGTCCGATCTGGGCCCAAACCACCAGCGGAATCCAGAGCCCGGTCAGCACCTGGGTACACGGTGGAGGGTGCACTTGGACCCACGTTGCGCGGGGCGGCAGGCGGTTTCCCTTTGTGCTTAAGACTTGCTGGCGTAGACTCTATGCCCTGGTTGAGGAGGAAGGAAGGAAGCAGAGACTACAAGTAAGAACGCGTCAGGCTTGGCGGTGGGGAGTCTGGGGTATCTGAGTGGGACAGCCTAAGGCCCTTGGCGGGGGAAGACCCTCTGGGCCCCAAAACTAAGCTGGACACAGAGAATTTGACACTTTTTTAAAATCCTCACCCGAGGTGATGTGGATACGTTCATTGATTTGAGAGAGAGAGAGAGAGAGAGGAAAAGAGAAACAGCGATTGGTTGCCTCCCCTCCTGTGGGCGCCCTGACCAGGATCGAACCCAAACCGGCAACCTAGGCCTGTGCCCTGATCAGGACTCGAACCCATGGCATTTCGGGGTACAGGACGACACGCCAACAAACGGAGCCACACCGGCCAGGGCAGAATTGGACGCTCTTGAAGGATAAGGTCTCCAGGTGGTTGAGAATCTGTACATTTGCAGATGGCATCATAATATGTAACTTCCCTCATAAAAGACAGGGGAGCTCTGGCCAGCGTGGCTCAGTTGGTTGGAGCGCCGTCCAGTGCACCGAAAGGTCTCCGGTTTGATTCCTGGTCCGGACACATACCCAGGATTAATAAAGAGAGGGGTTCACAGAAAAGTACAAGCGATCCATGCCAACTCTCGCAGAGGCTACAGGGAAAGAGCATGAGGACGCCCTGGCCGGTCTGGCTCAGTGGATAGAGCGTTGGCCTGCAGACTGAAGGGTCCCAGGTTCAATTCTGGCTAAGGGCACATGCCCAGGTTTCAGGCTTGATCCCCAGGAGGGGGCGTGCAGGAGGCAGCCAATCAATGATTCCCTCTCATCATTGATCTCTCTCTCTCTCCCCCTCTCCCTCCCTCTCTAAAATCAATAAAATAGATATTTTTTAAAAATTAAAATATGAAGTCTGCCCCGTGATTGGCCCATTGCTGATGGTAGAAGGATACACTGTGGGGCAACTAAACCGCCTAAAGAAGGAGACGCAAGGAGATGGCTCAGGAGGTCCGCGGGGGGTCCTCCTCGGGTGTCCACAGCGAAACGACCAGCACGCACACGTGAGGAGACTCCCCGAGGCTGCGGGGACGGTCCCCAGACTCCGGTCGGGGTGGGAGCAGTGCCTGCTTCTACCCGTCAGTTTGGGAGAAACTCCAAATTCAGGGGCAGAGTCCCCGGGAAGGTGGGGCCTTGGAAGTGGGGAACAGTCAGCTCTACACTGACCACTGCTGGGGAAAGAACTTGAAAACATACAGAGAGAGAGAGAGAGAGAGAGAGAGAGAGAGAGAGAGAGAGAGAGAGAGAGAGGGAGGGACGGGGGAGGGAGGGAGGGAGGAAGGAGTAAAAGAATAAATAAAAAAAAATACAGGGAAAGGAACAGCAAGGGAATTCAAGTGGCACAGAGGGGAGGAATGGAGGAGCAGAAAAGACAAGATATAGAAAACAAATGGCGTTCCCAGGCAGGGCCCATGCCCAGGTCATGGGCTGATCAACGTTTCTCATCACTGATGTTTTCCTCTCTCTCTCTCCCTCTCCCTCCCCTCTCTGAAATCAATAAAAATATATTTTAAAAAAAGAAGAGTCGTCACCACCCGCCTGCTGAAACCCGTAATTGACCTTAAAAACGCCTCCTTTGGAAACCCCCATTTCATAGGCATGCGAAGGGCCCCGCCGGCCACGCAAGAGAAGATGGTGTCCGGCGAGCGGTACTGGCTCACCCGCACGCGGTGAGGCGGCCCGGCTGCGGCCGGCCTGTCACCTGAGCTCATCCTCTTGCTGCTCAAAATCAGGCAGCGTTGCTATCGATTCTCATTTGCTCCTGGAGTCACTCAGGACCAGGAGCAACTGTCAAAACACCGACACCCTGAGCTCTGGGAGGCGTGACGCTGCCACAGGACTCACGTGGGTGCTTCCTCGTAGGTCTGGCACCCCTTCTGCTGGCACCCCGAGAAAACGCGTGCTCACTCACAGCACACGGCAGTGGTAAAACAGCTTGCGCCTTTTTTTTTTTTTTTTTGTGGTTTTTAGAGAGAGTGGGAGAGAGAGGGAGAGACAGAGAGAAGTATCGACGTGAGAGAAACACACAGATTGGTTGCCTCCTGCAGGAGCCCCGGCCAGGGCCTGGGCCGGGAGGAGTCTGCAACCGAGGCACATGCGCTTGACGGGAATCGAACCCAGGACCCTCTGGTCCACAGGCCGATGTTCTATCCGCTGAGCCAAACCGGCGAGGGCAAACAGCTTGCACTTTAAACAGGGCTATATAAATGTCTAGTCACTGTTGTGCACCTGAAATGCATGCTGTGTGGCAACTATAATTGAAAAATCTAAAAAATGTATATTTTAAACAGCGAACGCAGAAGCCGCCTCTCCTAGCCACGCCCCTCCAGTGCTTTCTGATGGTGCCTTCCTCTAAAGATGGGCCCAGAATCCAGAAAACAGTCTTGGGGACTAGCGGGGTGTCTTCTGGACCCAGTCAATATTTGTCGCACCCCAGGTGGCCACTTGGTGGCGCCCAAGGGTCCCCTCTCTTCCCGTTGGGCGGGTCGGCCTATCTGCAGAACCCTTTCTGAGGAACCCAGATGCACAAAGCCAGGAGAAGGGAAATGTCAAGACCAAAAGGACAGCAGAGCCCTGCCTGGTGCCGCTCAGGGGCCAGAGTCTTGGGTTCAATTCCCGGTCGGAGCACATGCCCAGGTTGCCGGTTCGGTCCCCAGTCGGGGCCCGTGCATAGCAACGGGCTGTTTCTCTCACATCCATGTTTCTCTCTCTCTCTCTCCCTCTCCATCCCTCTCTTTCTAGAATCAATGGAAACCATCGAGTGAGGATTAAAAATAAAAATCGGGGGTGGGGGTGTGGGTGTGGGGCGCCATTTGCAAATGCCCATTCTGTTCAGGGAAGCGAGGCTGGGGATTCGAACGGCTCCCTGTGAGCGTTTCCCCGAGTGTAAGAGTCACCATGAGCAAGGGGTCCCTCAAGAGGTTTCATTTCCAGGGGTGGCTGCCACCTTCGCCCACTAAGAGTGAAGGGACCCGGGCATTTCAGGGCAGACTGAAGATGAGCCCAAGAACGCTGCAGGAGGAAACCAGGTGCCACCGTCCATCCAGCCAGCTGGCCACGCGCCAAGACCCGGGCCACCCACAGGCAGTGCTGGTGGGGCCCGTGAGAACCGACCTCCCCCCTGCGTCGCTGACAGGGCTCTAACCTGGAGCCACACCCACGCGAGGCGACTGGCCCAAAGCCAGCCAAGTCACACATGCACTGCCACCTCCGGGAATGTGCCCTGGGGTGTATGCACGCGTGTGAATGTCACACGGAGCACCTGGTCATAAAATTGGGGGGAAAGTTAGAATACCCGTAACAGGAGACTGTGAAATAAATTATGAACATCCACATACTGGAACCCTGTGCGATGGTAAAAAGGGAGAGCCGGGCCGGTGTGGCACAGTTGGTTGAGCATCAAACCAGGAGCCAAGAGGTCGCAGGATCGATTCCCAGTCAGGGCATATGCCTGGGTTTCAGGCTCAATCCCCAGTGAGGGGCGTGCAGGAGGTAGTTATTGATGCTTCTATCTCTCCCTTCCTCATTCTCCAAAAATCAATTCATATATATATATTAGAGGCCTGGTGATCAAAATTTTGTACACTCGGGAGGGTCCCTCAGCCCGGCCTGTGCCTTCTCACAGTCTGGGATCTCTCAGGGGATGACCACCTGCTGGCTTAGGCCTGCTCCCCGGGGGATTGGGCCTAAGCTGACAGTCGGACATTCCTCTGGCAGCCCGGGAGCCCTCGGGGGATGTCCACTTGCCAGCGGGGAGCAGGCCTAAACTGCAGTTGGACATCCTTAGTGCTGCTGAGGAGGCTGGAGAGGCTCCCACCACCACCGCTGTACTGGCAGCCATCAGCCTGGCTTGTGACTGAGCAGAGCTCCCCCTGTGGGAGCGCACTGACCACCAGGGGGCAACTCCTGCATTGAGCATCTGCCCCCTGGTGGTCAGTGTGTGTCATAGTGACCAGTGATTCCCAGTCACTCTGCTGTTAGGGTCAATTTGCATATTACCCTTTTATTACATAGGATAGAGGCCTGGTGCATGGGTGGGGGCCGGCTGGTTTGCCCTGAAGGGTGTCCTGGATCAGGGTGGGGGTCCCGCTGGGGTGCCTGGCCAGCCTGGGTAAGGGGCTGAGGGCCGTTTTCAGACTGGACACACCCCCTTAGGGGGGGTCCCCACTGGGGTGCCTAGCCAGCCTGGGTGAGGGGTTGAGGATCGTTTTCAGGCTGGCCAAACCCCCTTCAGGGAGGGGGGTTCTGCTGGGGTGCCTGGCCAGCCTGGGTGAGTGGCTGATGGCTGTTTGCAGGCTGGCCACAGCCCCTTCAGGGTGGGGGTCCCCACTGGGGTGTCTGGCCAGCCTGGGTGACGGGCTGATGGCTGTTTGCAGGCTGGCCACTGCTCCCAGCCACCCAAGCTCCCAGTGGAGGCTGGCTGGAAGCAGGTATTTGGGATTTATTTAGCTTCTATAATTGAAACTTTGTTGCCTTTTGCGGAGGCCACAGCCAGTCGGGAAGCTTGGCTTCCTCCATCACCAGGGCAACCAAGCCTCCAGCTTGCTCCAGCTCTGAGGCTGCTGGCCGCCATCTTGGTTGGGTTCATCTGCATATAGTCGCTCTGATTGGCTGGTGGGTGTGGCTTGGGTGTATCGAAGGTATGGTTAATTAGCATCTTTGTCTTTTATTAGTGTAGATATAAATTTTTTTAAGGGAGAGGTTGCCTAGCTGGTGTGGCTCAGCGATTGAGCATCGACCCAGGAACCAAGAGGTCTCTGGTTCGATTCCCAGTCAGGGCACATGCCTGGGTTTCAGGCTCAATACCCAATAGGGGGCATGTAGGAGGCAGCCAGATCGATGCTTCTCTCTCATTAATGTTTCTCTCTACCCCTCTCCCTTTCCCTCTAAAAATACATACATACATACATACATACATAAAAAGGGAGAGATGTGGGAGAACCCACTGAGCCCGTTGCCCAGCCCCTGCCCATGTGGGCACCACCTGTGAGGCCTTCCAGCCATCAGTAATCGCCTGCTCCAGCTCCTCCCAGGTGACCATGGTGAGTTCTTCTCCAGGAGTCATCATAGTCATCTTCCGACAGAGGGGTTCCTGAGGGCACAGATAACATGGGTGCGCCTGTGCACACACACCCAGCTGAATCCGGCGGTCTCAGGGACAGAGCCGAGCTCACAGGACCAGCGGCTCCTTCCACCGCCCTGGCTCCAGGAGAAGTTCCTGGGCCCTGGGCTGCTGGCTTCCTGTCCCCTCTGGGCCCTGATGGAGACTGGGCAGCCATGGAAAGGATCCCTTCAGAGGCAGAGGGCGTACACATCATCCCCGCTCAGAGGGACACAGACATCCAGGGCGGGGGTCTGGGGGAGCCCAAGAGATGGGGCCAGGCTGTGGGCACCCCTCCTCCCCCACCCCCTCACGGACATTACCAGGAGTTCCTCCCAGTTTTTGACTGTCTTCTCTACTTCCTCAACCCGTTGCAGGAATTCCTGGAAGAAGAGTGCAGAGGTGGCAGGTCAAAGCAGGCGCTCCTGTGGGCCCCCCCGACCCCCAATCCTCGCAGGGAAGAGGAGCAGAGGGAAGACAGAGGTGGGTAAGCCAACAAGAACGGGACACGGGGTGGGGCGGGGCGGGTGGGAGTAGGGACAGATGTACCAGGAGCAAAGGCTACTGCTGGGATGGGAGCCTGTGGTCCAGGATCCACCTCAGACAAACCACTGAGGAGACACTGCCTCCAAGGGCGAGGGTAGCGAGGACTTCGCTGCTTAAAAGCAAACTGCCGCCCGCCCTGCCTTGCTTGGCTCAGTGGAAAGAGCAGTGGCCGGTGGCCTGAAGGGTCCCAGGTTGGGTTCCCATCAAGGGCACACGCCCGGGTGATGGGCCCGATCCCCAGTGGGGTGCGGAGAGCGGCTACAGCGTTTGGACAGGTCCAAGCCTTGGACTAACGAGAAGGCACGGTCCTCTCGTGGCAAAGCCACGTGCGAGTCCCAGGTTGGAGGGCAAAGCCCTCCCAGCACAATGACAGCCAGAGGCCGTGGCTGTGAGCTTGACCTTATGGGCCGAACCTGTGGGCCCACGTGGCTGAGTGATGTGGGCTGCGGGAGGTGCAGCAAGGAAACAAAGCTTGACCAGGTGCCTGTCATTGAGTAGGTTTGAAACCGCCGAGAACGTTGTAAACATCCTGACGTCGCCTTTACTTTGCCTCCTGGAGTCTGGCTATAAAATAGACTCGGCTTGCAGGCTGTGGCGAGTGCCTGAGAGAGTGCAATGTCGCACGGAGCCCCGGCTTTATTCTCTTGTCTGTCTTCTCCATCCTTCACTGCCCCCTCTCAGGTTCACCCCTGGCTGTGCAGGCAAGGCACGTAGGGGGTGTGCAGGAGGCAGCCAATCAATGATTCTCTCTCATCACTGATGTTTCTTTCTCTCCCTTCCTCTCTGAAATCAATAAAAATATATTTTTAAAAATAAATAAATGCAAACTGCCGAAGCTTGTAACTTCGGCAAACATCCATCATCTAAGATTCTAAGAGTAAATAAAAAGCCTTTTCTCTAAACACCAAAACCATAAAACCATATAAACACCACACTTTCAAAAGCAAAGCTTTTGTCCTAGCCGGTTTGGCTCAGTGGATAGAGTGCTGGCCTGTGGAGCAAAGGGTCCTGGTTCAATTCTGGTCAAGGGCACATGTCTGGATTACTGGCCGACCCCTGGTGTGGGGTGTGCAGGAGGCAGCCGATCTATGATTCTTTCTCATCATTGATGTTTCTCTCCATTCCTCTCTGAAATCAATAAAAATATATCTTTTAAAAGATTATTAAATATTATTTTTAAAAAGCAAAGCTTCCCACAACAAAAATGAGCACCGCTGGGGTCTCAAGGCTTAGAATGACCCAGGCGGGCAAAAAGGCTTCTGGGCGGAGTCCCCCGCGGGGCCTGCCCCCCTGCCCCCCCCCCCCCCCCCCCCCCCCCCGGCTTCCGCCTCTGAGCCCTCCCTCGCCACCGCCTGTCTTGGCCGGGTCCCTGGTCAGCTCTGGTCCCCTCTGGAGGCCTCGAGGGCAGAGGCAGGAGCCGGGACAGGTCAGCACCTGGGGAGGGCCTGCGCGTCTTGCTCCAATGAAAGCGTTGCTGCGCCTGCGGTTGGGCGTTGGGGGCTGAAGGGGTGACCCCAGAACGCTCTCCATCCCTGCCCCCCTCTTCCGGAACTGAGCTTTGTCTCTCAGTACCGACCACCTTATCTATTTGTGAATCCTCACCCGAGGATTTTTTTTCTTCATTGATTTTTAGAGAGAGTGGAAGGGAGAGGGAGAGACACACACCGAGGTACCTGCCGGTGACTGGGATTGAACCTGGAACCCTTCAGTCCGAGGGCCGACACTCTATCCACTGAGCCAAACCGGCTTCCCTCTGGGTGGCTTCGGGATCCTTGGGTGTCTGATGAGCGGTGGGTGAGCGTCCCTGAAAAGGGGCGGGGAAGGGGGCTGCGAGAGACGGGGTGGGGGTCCCCGCCGCCCTCACCATCGGGTTGAACTCTGGCAACTCCTGCGCCCTTGCATGGTCTTTCTTCAAGATTTTCACCTCCTCCACGATCTGCTGGAGCAGCTCCATGACCTGCAAGGCGAGTGGGGGCCACATGGGTGGGGCTGCACGAGGCTTGGCACCGCCCCCACGTGATGGCGGTCAGCTCGGCCTGAGCCCGAGAGCGGATTGGAGGAGGCCGGTATGCTCTCACCTGGGGACCTTCCTTCCACAATTTCATTAACCCTCGCGTCTTCTCGGGCATCTGCTTGGCCATCCCAGGCACGGTCGTGGCCATCTCCGGAGTGGGCGGGGCCACCCCCGGCGCAGGCGCGACCAACCCCGGCGTGGGCACGGCCACCCCCAGCGGAGGCTTTGTTGTCTCGGGCTTCGCCTTGCCCATCCCGGGCACCGCCTTGCCCGTCCCCGGCACAAGCTTGGTCTTCGGGAGCGCGCCCTTCTCGGTGATGGGCGCGCCCTTCTCGGTGATGGGCGCGCCCTTCTCCATGGTGGGCGCGCCCTGCTCGGCCATGGACGCGCCTCTCTCGGTGATGGACGCGCCCCTCTCGGTGATGGACGCGCCCCTCTCGGCCATGAGCGCGCCCCTCTCGGCAATGGACGCGCCCCTGTCGGTCATGGACGCGCCCCTCTCGGCAATGGACGCGCCCCTCTCGGCAATGGACGCGCCCCTCTCGGCGATGGACGTGCCCCTCTCGGCCATGAGCGCGCCCTGCTCGGTGATGGACGCGCCCCTCTCGGCCATGAGCGCGCCCTGCTCGGTGATGGACGCGCCCCTCTCGGCCATGAGCGCGCCCTGCTCGGTCATGGGCGCGCCCCTCCCGGCCATGAGCGCGCCCTGCTCGGTCATGGGCGCGCCCCTCCCGGCCATGAGCGCGCCCTGCTCGGTCATGGGCGCGCCCCTCTCGGCCATGAGCGCGCCCTGCTCGGTCATGGGCGCGCCCCTCTCGGCCATGAGCGCGCCCTGCTCGGTCATGGGCGCGCCCCTCTCGGCCATGAGCGCGCCCTGCTCGGTCATGAGCGCGCCCTTCTCGGTGATGGACGCTCCCGGCTCAATGATGAGCGGGGTCCTCACAGCACCGAACCCCTCGGCCAAGCTAAAGGCTTTCGCCTGCTCTTCTAGCCACTCCGAGGTCTCGGAGTCCATCCCACCGACCAGAGTGGTGAAGTACTGGATGTGAGACAGCACGCCCTGCATCTGGCTGTCCATGGTCTTTAACTGCCGGTCGAGGTCCTGGACCTGCCCGCCCAGGTTCTGGACCTGCCCGCCCAGGTTCTGGACCTGCCCGCCCAGGTTCTGGACCTGCCCGTCCAGGTTCTGGACCTGCCCGCCCAGGCCCTTCATCTGGCTCTCCAGCACCACGGACGGAACCCTGGTCACGCTGCTCCTTCGCCTCTCCTTGGACACAGCGACCTGCGGGGTGCTGAGCGAGAGCCGCGTGGTCGCCGAGAGCCTCCGCTCAGACAGGGGCTGGTAGTCCACCCGGGTGTCCTGCATGTTGAGGTTCTTGAGCAGGGCCACGAGGAGCGTGTGGAGAGCATTGAAGTTGACGGCACCCACCTCCGGAGTGCCGATGGCCAGGTCGGCCAGCTCCCGGAGGGAGACCACGCCTGCGGGCGGCATCGCGCGCAGCCTCAGGTGCGCTCAGCCTCGGCAGCCAGACGGTTGGCCCTGCCCCGCTCACTGCTCGCAGCGCCCCTGAGGGGTCCCGGGGCGCCCTGCCCCTGGGCCCAGCCGCACTGGGCACCAGCCATCGTCCGGAGCCTGCCTGGAGGACGCAGAGGAGCGCCGCTCCCGGGCGGGGTGGGGGCGCCGCCAACCGTCCGCCGACCGGTCCGCCTCTGCCGGAGCCCAGGGCCGCCCTCCCCGCGGGAGGGAGTCGGTGGACGTTTGGAACGGCGGTGGGTCCGCCCCGTTGTGTGGTTCCGCGCGCGGAAGAACGCACGCGCCGCGCGGGGTGAGGGGGACGCGGCGCCGGTCGGGACCAGCCCGCGCGCTGCGGGAGCCTTTCCCGTGGGAATGTGGGGGAGCCTTGGCTGCCACACTCCGAGGCGCCGTTTTTATTCTCCGCGAACGCTCCCAAGGGAAGGTGGCGAGGGACTGTCGCGGGCATTTTTCCAGGGAGCACACTGGTGTGGGGAGGGGAGGCCTCCCAAGGCTCAGCCCGATGCCAGCCTCCCTCACGCAGAAAGGCCCAGGACTCACTCCCTGCCGGCCACGAAGGCATCTTCCTGGCCTTACGCCGAGTGTCCTTCGGGATCCATTACGCAGAGCAGCGGCACAAGCCCGGGGCGCGGTCCTGGGGGCTTGGGCCCTTGGGGGCAGCTCCCCCCTCATTTTGCACAAACGGAAGGGAGGGGACCAGAAAAGACCGCCCACCACCCATGTGTCCCAATCACTCGCCAGGTGACAGGCCTTTTCTGCTGCCGAATTAGACCTTGTTGGTGCTACCTGACCTCGCAACACACGCAGCGGGCAGGTGCCAGCATTGCAGCTCGTTGCCAGGCAGGATGGCACCGCCATGGACCAAGGTGGTGCCTGGACAAGTGAGGCTCCCCGCCCGGTGCCAGGTTCCTGCAGACGGCCCTGCGACGTCAGGAAAGCGAAAGCAAGCCTGCGGGTGCATCTGCACGTACTATTTTAACTGCTTTCACATTCAAGGTTTTAGTTTAGTCTGAGCTGGTACAACGTAATTGAAACCCTTTATGGACACCCCCCTTTCCCCACCCCCCACAAAAGGAGTATTCCCTGGAAATGGAGTTAAAGACAAGTCTAGCCCTGGCAGTTTTGCTCAGTGGTTAGTGCGTCAACCCGCAGACTGAAGGGTCTGGGATTTGATCCCTGATCAAGGGCGTGAGCCTTAGCTGCAGGTTTGATCTTTGGCCCCGGTTGGGGCATGTGCACCAGTCCATGCGTCTCTCTCAGATCTTATTTCTCTCTCTCTCTCTCTCTCTCTCTCTCTCTCTCTCTCTCTCTCTCCCCCTTTCACTCTCTTTAAAAATCAATGGAAAAAATATCCTAAGGTGGGGATTAAAAAAAAAATCAATGAAACAAACACGAGTCTGTAACTCCACCACGGACTGTTCGCCGTTCTATTCGCAGAGCCTGGCACACAGGCCTGCAGGTGGTTATTTTCCAGAGAACAAACTCTTTGCACGCTCATGCGCTCACCTTAGGGAATGTAAGGCCAGATCACAAAGCCACAGCCTTGGGAGCGGGCCTGGCCGCACTGGAAGCTGCGGTGCGTGCGCCCTCTCCATCCCTAGCTCAGTGACTTTCCGCAAGACTGTTACTGCTACTGCACTAGCCACGGCTGGAATGTCAGCTCCCCGACTCCTGTTTTCATCTTAAAATATATTTTTAATGATTTCAGAGAGGGAGGTAGAAACATCAATGAGGAGAATCACTCATCAGCTGCATCGCTTGGCTGTCTCCTGCACGCCCCCTACTGGGGACCAAGCGATGTACCCTGACCGGGAATGGACTGTGACCTCCTAGTTCATAGACCCATGCTCAAACCACTGAGCCGCACCAGCTGGGCCCGTTTCCATGTTCATCAGAGACTTGGTATCACGCCAGGCACAGGAGGACTCTCTGCCAGTGGAAAGGGCATATTCTAACATGTACTCATTCTAATCCCAGGAAATACATTCTACTGAATGCTTTCACCAAGTACATGCACTTGGGGAAATATTAAATGGAGATATAAATGGAACTTGGTTGAAAGGACCTTTGCTTTCAATTCCAAACCTCTTTATACTGCGGACAGAGGCCCAGGAAGGACGAGCCGCCTGGCTGAGCTGGGAGCCAGGTCTCCAGAGGAAGCCTGTGGCTCTTCCCTCCCCGCGCTCATTTCATAGTTCAGTTCTTTGCTCAAAATGACCCAACTTGGCCTCCTAACAGCAGCAACCTATTTGTACGCTTGAAAAGCTAATGGGCTCAAAGTCTTGCCTGCAGGCTAGGAACTTTTCTAGTCCTTAGGGAAGGGATAAAAATGTCAATGAGCCCAGCTGGTGTGGCTCAGTGGTTGAGCATTGACCTATGAACCAGGAGGTCATGGTTCGATTCCCAGTCAGGGCACATGCCTGGGTTATGGGCTCGATCCCCAGTGGGGGATGTCCAGGAGGCAGCCGAGCAATGATTTTCTTTCATCATTGATGTTTCTCTCTCTCCCTCTCCCTTCCTCTCTGAAATAATAAAAATGTACATATATATATATTTTAAATATATTTTATTGATTTTTTACAGAGAGGAAGGGAGAGGGATAGAGCCAGAAACACCAATGAGAGAGAAACATCGATCAGCTGCCTCCTGCACGCTCCTTACTGGGGATGTGCCCGCAACCAAGGTACATGCCCTTGACCGGAATCGAACCTGGGACCCTTGAGTCCGCAGGCCGACGCTCTATCCACTGAGCCAAACCGGTCAGGGCAAAAATGTACATATATTTTTAAAAGTCAACAAAACTTCCCTGCAGAGAAACACAACTGTACAAAATGTGCAAAGTGGCCTTTATTGTCTCCGAGGAACTACCAGACCCAATAAGCAATTCCGGGTCCCAGCCGGGCAGACACCCTCCTTCCCATCACTGCACTCGGCCTGACCGGACTAGACCAGACGGCAGCAAGGTCCCCTCGACAAACGGGAGGAGGTCAGGGTTCTGACTGTGTAAGTTTACATGCTGGGTAGAAAGGCAAGTGCAGTCCTAAGTGATCCAATAAGTGATTCACCTCCAACTGGGAAACGTACAATTAGTTGTTTTACAAATTTAGATCTTAACCCTATTACTCAACGAGGATCTCACCCCAACGGGTAGGAAGGACAGGACCTTCGAAGGCTGCGGCCTGGGACTGGGACCCCACGGACCCCACCCCTTTACTGTATCCCTCGTCTCCTGCGGAGTCTGGACCAAGTTAGTCACCAGGGGGCACGACAGTGCGTGGCTGTGCCATGGCGTGAAGAGCCTTTCATTTGCAACTGAGGCGCAAGGCGCACACCCAGAGAGGGCGCTGCTCTCTGACCTGCGTCCTTGCTGGGGAGCAACACAACGCCGCCCGATTGCCCACTGGCTGCAGACACAGCCGTTTCTCCGAGGAAAACGCAATTCTCTCCAGAAGGTTCACCTGCGGTTGCCGAAGGCGAGGACAATTGGAGGAGAATTGGCTTCCCTCCCCAGGCTGGACATGCACACGCACTTCCCTGCGGCTGAAACAACTGGACGAATGTTCTAGAGTTAACACTGCCTGCGGCAGGTCCTGTCAGCACCATAAGGCTTTCTGGTTCTCAGGAAAGTGCCGTGCTTTCCTTTAGGGACAGGGTGTGAGGGCACACAGTGAAGGCCATTTATCCAGGAGCTTTGTCTCCCTCTCGACGATTTTAATGCTTCCCACCGACCAGCCTGACGGGAGGCGAACTGGCTCCCTTGAAAGGAAACACCGGGTACATAATGAGGGCACTGCTTTGCTCAGGAGCCCCAGGCCCAGGCCAAGGCCACCGGAGAGCTAGTCGTCCACAGTGATGTTCCGGAAGAGGTAGGCCATGGACTCCCCGTTGTGGATCCTGCGGATGGCTTCGGAGAGAATGAGGCTGATGTCCACCGTCTTGATCTTGGGGCACTGCAGCTTCTGCACCTCGTGAGGGACGGTGTTGGTCACCACCACCTGTCACGGCAACGCGGAAAACAAGCATTGTAACTGCCGTGCCCCCCGTGGTCACTCGGAAAAGTTTATCCATTGAGTAGCCCCAGCCCGTCCCAACCCACAGAACCTTACTCTGCCGAGTCTGGTTTCTACAAACTGGACTAAGCAACTTCCCAGGGAGAGGTTTTGTGGTCAGAACGTGAGATTCTGAGCGCCACGGGCTGGTGTGCAGAAGTGACAGGGTGAGGCCCTGCGCTGGGCCAAGAGAAATGCTCGTCGGGCATCAACCATGTGGAAGCACGAATTACACTGACGTACACAGACGCTGCCAGGACAGGCTCCTGGGGAGGGTTGGCAACACCGAGCGAGTCCCTCCATTACGCACAGAAAAGGCAGCAGGCCTGGCCTGAGCTAAGTGTTCGAGCCGCGCAGACAGACAGACCTCGTCGATGGAGGACTCCTCGATCAGGCGGGGGGCCTCCGCGGACAGGATGCCGTGCGTGGCCATGACGTAGATCTTGTAGGCGCCTCTCTCCTTCAGGATCTCTGCAGCAGCCACGAAACTTTCCACGTCATCAATGATGTCGTCCTGAGAAGAGATGGGGGGAGGAGGTCCCGGGGCCGCCTGGGAGCGCACTCTGCCGTTCCCTGCCCCCGCTGCAGATGACGCGAGTCACAGCAGAGCCACCCGCCCGGTCAGAGCCGCACACCCAGCAACGGCAGCAGGGCTTCGCGGACTGCACTCTGCGTGGCTGTCGGTGCAGAGAGCAACGCCTTCCAGGCACATGTGGCATATACAGCCGGAGTTTATGACCCCTCGGGCTCACTTCCAGTGTCAAATGTCAGATCAACCTACACAGCCAGTGCCCCATGCACTTTCCTGAGAAAGTTAAACGGGGGGCAGGGGGCCCCCACAACAGAAAGTGAGCCACTGCGAAGGACCATCCTCTGGCCCAGCAAAGGCATTTAGAGCTGGGAGCACATAGAACACTTGCTCTCTAGTAAAAATGGAACAGCTCTGCCCGGCTGGCATGGCTCAGTGGCTGAGCATCAACCTATGTACGAACCAGGAGGTCACAATTCAATTCCCAGTCAGGGCATGTGCCCAGGTCGCAGGCTCGATCCCATTGGTCGCAGGGGGCGGCCAATCAATGATTCTCTCATTGATGTTTCTATCTCCCTCTCCCTTCCTCTCTGAAATCAATACAAATATATATTTTTAAAAAATGGAACGGCTCCTCCTAGTTCACCTCTCCGCCCTAAAGCTTAAGGTGGAGGGTGTTAGCTGCTTGGATGGGACCTACAGTTTAAGACAAACGTCACTTATGGGGGTGAACTTTCTTATGGGAGTTACCAAGCTCTCCTTACAGCTGTTGGTTATAATAATCCCTGTTCATCTACATAAAAATCTCTACTTATCCTAAGGGGTTTGGGTGAGAAAGGAAAGACGGATCCATTTAAGTCCATCATCGTTACTGGAAATACAACCCAAAGTGAAACAAGCTACTGAAAGCCGGAGGTGCCCGCTCCGCCCAGGAGACGCACGGACATACCACTATGATGGCGATCCTCCCGCCAACGTCTCCGACCACGGTGATCGGTGGCTTCTCTTTGGCCATCATCACTAGCAAAACGACACAAATCACAAGACCCAGTTAGTCATGCATCACTAAGTAACTGTGATCACAGCCAATCTCACCCTCTGGAAGTGGTGGCAAAACCACTGTAGACCAAAAAAAAAGAAAGCAGATTCCTCTTCAAGGAGCCAGGGGTCTCTCAGAAACAGCCTGTCTAGAGCACGCTGTCCGATAGAAACAGACGATGAGCCCCCTGGCGTGGCTCAGTGGTTGAGCATCAACCTATGAACCAGGAGGTCATGGTTTGATTCTCAGTCAGGGCACAGGCCCGGGTTGCGGGCTCGCTTCCCAGTGAGGGGCACGCAGGAGGGAGCCAATCAATGATTCTCTCTCATCACTGATGTTTCCATCTCTCTTGTCCTCTCCCTTCCTCTCTGAAATCAATAAAAAAAATTTAAAAAGAAAAGAAACAGTGAGACATATAATTTTACATTTCCTAGTAGCCACATTAAAAAGTAAAATCAGCCGAAACTGGTTTGGCTCAGTGGATAGAGCGTCAGCCTGCGGACTGAAGGGTCCCAGGTTCAATTCTGGTCAAGGGAATGTACCTGGGTTGCGGGCACATCCCCAGTAGGGGGTGGGCAGGAGGCAGCTGATCGATGTTTCTCTCTCATCGATGTTTCTAACTATCTCTCTCCCTTCCACTCTGTAAAAAAAATCAATAAAATATATTAAAAAAAAAAAGTACAATCACATAGGTGAAATGAATAGATTTTACCCAATACAGCCAAAATATTATTTCAGTATGTAAGCAATATGCAAATTTATTAGAAATGTTTTACATACATGGTTTTCATACTGTCTTCGGAATCTGGTGTGCATATTACACAGCACTTCCCAGCTGAGACTAGCCACGTGAGCCCGGCAGCCACCGTCCGGCTGGCACAGGTGTGGCTGGCACAGGTGTGGCCGGAGCCGCAGGCGAGAAGAGCCAGCAGCGCCCGCCGCTCCCGGGAAACGCCCCGAGACGGCGAGGAATGAGAAACGAACGCCCCTCCCAGAGACCCCGGGAAAGGCCGCCGGCAAGAGCTGGCGCTCGTTTCTTCCAAGGGGACTTCCACTGGACAGTGTGACCTTATTAACACGATGACACACTTTCCTGAAAGTCCGGAACCTGAGGACAATGCGTCCGAGTCCCCCGTTTCCGGGTGTCATCAGTCCTCAGAGAGGCTTCGTATCGCGCTGCGAAACGCCCCCTGGAAAGGCCGTCGGTGCACAGAGCAAACGGCGGACGGAGCGAGTCCCCGGGAGGAGAAATGTGTGTTGCAAGGACAGGCCGGGACCCTCCGCTTTAGAAAGCGCTTTACGATTCTGAGACATTTCTTAAGCTCGTAGTGGGAGGGGGAGAAGGAGATTCAGGGCGATTATGCCGTTTAGTAGTCACCAGCCATTTGGTAGTTACCAGCCCCGCTTAGCTGATCCCTCCTATGGGCACCGCAAACCTCAACGAACAGGGGTGTGCCTTTCTCCAGCAAACTAGCCGAGCTGCATTCAGCACTATTTTACTGGCCAATTTCAGGCGCTTCCGGCTTCCCCCTCCCAGACACAGGGCAGCGCCTTGCATTTGGACAGAGAAAGGCTCTGTATATACACCCCACCCAAGGGAAGAAAACAGGTCACCCTTAGGAAAGGCTTCCTCAAACCCTGTCCTTAATGAATCCTAGCGCCCCTTCAAGAGAGGTGGGCCCTTTTCTTGACTGAAAAAAGGAAAAGGTTGCGAGCCAGGATCCCTCATCAAATATCAACGGAGAACCAGCTCCAGCCGGAGGCAGAAAGCCGGCCGCGGCGCTCTGTTCGTGGCTGACCCGCCTCTCCCCCAGCACCGGTCCGTCTGCAACGAGGAAGAGCTCAGCGAGGACGGCTGAGCTTCCCGGGGCTTTGAAAAGCAGCCTGGCTCCCCAGATGCCCACTCCTTGCTCATAACGAGCTAAGCTGGCACATAACTGAGGTCTCCTATAAACGGAGACAAGCTTTTCTGCAGGGTCCGCAGAAAAACCAGCGCCCGCAGGCTTAGAAAACAGCCCCATTTCCCCACAGCTTGCCCCGAAAATAAACACCAAGCATTTAAAATCCCAGCCCGGCCGCGCGGCTCAGTGGGTGAGCGTCGACCTATGAACCAGAAGGTCACGGTTCGATTTCCAGTCAGAGCACATGCCTGGCTGCAGGCTCGATCCCCAGTGTGGGGCGTGCAGGAGGCAGCCGATCAATGATTCTCTCTCATCACTGGTGTTTCTATGTCTCTCTCTGTCTCTCCCTTCCTCTCTGAAATCAAAAAATTAAAAACAAATTTTTTTTTTTAAATTAAAATTTCAGTAAAAGTAATGCACTGTGAAGACAGGGGATAGAGGGTGCTTCCATTACCCTATGATTAAGGTTCTGCTCTCCGCCCTGGCCGGTTTGGCTTGCAGCGGTTCTCAACCTGTGGGTCGAGACCCCTTTGGTGGTCAAACGACCCTTTCACAGGGGTCGCCTAAGAACTTCCTGCATATCAGATATTTACATGACAATTCATAACAGTAGCAACATCACAGTTATGAAGTAGCCACGAAAATAATTTTGGTTGGGTCACAACATGAGGAACTGTATTTAAAGGGCCAGAAGGTGGAGAGCCACTGGTAGTGGATAGAGCGTTGACCCACAGACTGAAGGGTGCTGGGTTCAATTCCAGTCAAAGGCACATACCTTGGTTGCAGGCTCCATATCGGCCCTGGTTGGAGCGCGTGCAGGAGGCAACCAATCAATGTGCCTCTCTCACAAAGATGTTTATCTTTCTCTCTCTCCCCCTCCCTTCCACTCTCTCTAAAAATCAGTGGAAAAATATCCTTGGGTGAGGATTAACAAAAAATAAAATGAAAACATTCTTAAAAAAAAATAGTAGCAATGAATTAGACTGTAACACACTGAATAAAGTAGGACTCTATGAATCCATACGATACAAAGGAATGAACCAGGAGGGAGAAGGGGAACTGGGAAGATCACCATTTGTCAACAACCACAGGAACAACTAGTCACGGGGCAACAACACACCCAATTAAGGAATATCTACCGAGCACCTGGCCTGTGCTCTTCAGAGAATCAAGGTCACGAGAGACCAGAACAGAGGTGCGTTCTAGACGAACGGAGACTGAGTGCAGCATGTCACCTTCTACTGGGCTCTAGTCCAGAAAACGACGTTCTCTTTTGTCCTAAAGGACATTGGTTGGACGACTGACAAAATCTGAGGAAGGTCTGAAGATTGGACAATAGAATGAAAACGAGGTTAGTGTCCTGAGTCTGGTCATTGTAAACATTAGAATGCTGACGCCTCAGACAGGAGCCTGTCTGAAATAACCTGGGTGTGAGGCTCTACTACACCCACCTGCTAATGTCTGTCTGTTTCGGAGGCATGGCGAATGGATACACATTTTTAAAAGAAATAAACTCCTTCCTCAGATATAAGAAGCATAATACACCTTCCAGTTGAGAATGCTGGTTATTGCCACTCGAAAGTTCCATGGAAACACACACCTCCACTCTGCTTGGTCAGTTACAGTCTGTCAGTCACCAGGTCATCAGCTCTATTACTAACTCGGGGCGAACGCGCCCGATCACCAAAGCCTGGTATCTGACCAGCGTGGCCATCGCCCATTGCCCAAGATAGAAAGCTTAGGCTTCAGAGCGTCACACATACAACTTTTCTACTAAAGCTAAAATGATCTCACCCTCTCGCAATTGTCTTACACAGCCGCAAATGTGTACAACAATCTCCTTTCACAAAAGGCGCAATCAATGCAAAACCATTACCATAGGTGTTTAAGAATACCAAGACGGCAAGTCCACATCAGTATTAATTCCTAGCCATTCATGTCATCCAAGACTCTCTTCAGTTTCCAAACAAAGTAAGAAACAGAGCTAGTCTTACACGGCAGCTCCAGGCCGGGGTGCACCGTGGCGTTTTTGACCATCGGGGGAGAGTGGCGGCCGTCGTCCATGTCCAGCTCGGTGCACTGAGCCTCGCCGTGGATCACAGCCAAGCCCAGGCGGAGCCTCTCAGCATACGACTGGGCCCTGAGAGAGAGACAAGGGAGGTGGGGACTTCTGGGAAGAAAACCCACGCATCACTATTCCATCGTTCTATTAATCACAAAATGAAAGGAACATTCCATCTCTTAGGGACACACAGGAATTATTTATACAAACCAGAATGTGGGCCCAGGCCAAAGAGTAAAAGCCTCCAGAGGCCTGTGAGCCGAGATGTGGACGAATATCTGCTTCTAGATCATTTTGGTTCTAGCCTTTGTCCAATAACCTAACTCTTCTTCAGAAGGAAACACTTTGTTGAAAAAGGTCTCTTAAAAATCACTGCTGCCCTGACGGGTTTGGCTCAGTGGATAGAGCGTTGGCCTGCGGACTGAAGGGTCCCAGGTTTGATTCCGGTCAAGGGCATGTACCTTGATTGCAGGCACATCCCCAGTGAGGGTTGTGCAGGAGGCAGCTGATCGATGTTTCTCTCTTATTGATGTTTCTAGCTCTCTATCCCTCTCTTCCTCTCTGTAAAAAAATAAAAAATATATTAAAAAAAAATCACTGCTGCCCCGCCAGCATGGCTCAGTGGTTAAGTGTTGACCTACGAACCAGAAGGTCACGGTTCGATTCCCAGTCAGAGCACATGCCTGGGCTGCGGGCTCCATCCCCAGTCAGGGGCGTGCAGGAGGCAGCTGATCAATGATTCTCATCATTGATGTTTCTCTCTCCCTCTCCCTTCCTCTCTAAATCAATCCTATCTAATAATAGGCAAAGATTGAAATTGACCGTACCTTCGCTACACCTCCCATCGGCTAATCAGCAAGATATGCAAATTAACCGCCAACAAAGATGGCAGTTAATTTGCATATGTAGCCGCGAAGCGGTGGAGCGAAGACTGAAGGCGTCTCTGGCCGGAGCAGCGAGGGCTGTGAAGGCAGCTCCGGCCAGAGTGGCACCGGTTTTCCTCCGGCACCCGGGACCCAGGCCTATTGCATGAATCTTTTCGTGCAACAGGCCTCTAGTAAAAACATATTTAAAAAACAATAACCCCTGCCTGCTCACAGCCCTTCTGCCTTCCTTTCCCTAAGAGTGTGAAGGAAGCACTTCATTATCAGAGATGTGGCGCGAGTCCAGGCCAATGAGCTTCCACGGCTGCGACAGGACAGCCCCTGATCCCCAAGCAGCTCACTCTGACTTCAGAGAGCACCCCCAGGGCTTGTGTCAGTATCTGGAGGAGTTACCTTTTTGCAGCATCAGGAGACTTAGCTACAATGACTGCATTTCTGTAATTCGGAATCTAGATTTGGAGGAAAAATGAGAAAATACTGAAAAGTTATACCTGGAGGCTGGTATTACATCCTTTCCTCTTATAACAACAATCCACACTAGCAATCACATATGCTAGAATCTCATTCACACATTTTAGAATTTTAACACTTATTAACGTCATTGCAAAAGTACTGTTACATCAAGAAGGAAAAAAAGTAATTAATTCTTAAAACCTTCGTTTAAGAACACATAAGCCAATTGCTAAAGATACTTAGAAGGAAATCCAGATTTAGTCTCTGAACTCTATGACCCTCCATGCCTAAGTGCTGACCCTGTCTGGCTGCTCAGGATCGAGACTAAGGGAGAGGGCGCGCGCGCCTCTCGGTGGGGAAAGGGGACACCAGAGAGCAACTACAGGGAGGACAGGGTGTCTGCGGCGGCTCCTCACTTCTTCCTGGATATACTGAAGCAGGAAAGGTGAGGCTCTAAGGTTGTCCACGGGAAAGCTGAAAAAGCCTTGAATTTCCTTTTGGTGAAGATCCATAGTGATAATGTGAGTTAAACCTGAAATTTTAAAACAAAGAATTACAAGTTCACCCCTGCAAGTTAATGACTACAGGGGACACACACTAGACGCCCAACTCCTGTTTCCTAACAAAAGATTGGAGGCCGGGGGTACTGTTAACAAGTACATGACTTATAGACTTTATCTGCAACCTTAACAAAACCTAACGAACTAAAGAATGTGCCCAGCCTGGCCAGTGTGGCTCAGTGGTTGAGCACTGACCTGGGCACTAAGAGGTCCCCAGTTCGATTCCTGGTCAGGGCACATGCTTGGGTTGCAAAATCCCCAGTAGGGGGCGTGCAGGAGGCAGCCAATCAATGATTCTCTCTCATCATTAATGTTTCTATCTCTCTCTCCCTCTCCCTTCCTTTCTTTCTAAAAAATGTGCGCAACCGCCTGTGAAGGCGTCTCTAACCTTCCACAAAGACAAAGCCTTGAAGCTGGGAGAAGTGCTCTCCTCTGCTGCCATTACTATTAGCTTGGTCCTCAAAAACAAGAAAAGAAAACTCAGGTAGAAGTAAAAATATGAAGATGAAATTAATAAATACTGAAGCAAGATTTGATGTAAAAATAGTAAGGCCTTGATTAAAAAGTTTAGGAAGAAATGCGAAAAGACTGTGGCTAAGGCAAAAGGAATAAGAAAGCAAAAATAAAGTAATGTACATATTTAAAAAAAAAAGAAATCATGTAATATAAAGATAAGATACTGAAGGATGTAGAACAATTTCTATCTGTCATAAAAGAACGGGCCATGAAATATTCTTATAGAAAAATAATGAAGACAGACTGATATATCAACAGGGCTAAAAAAGAGATGTATGCTTCAGAGGACTCAAATCTGTTCAATTTTTTTTCTTTTGTTAGAGTTTTAAATAAACATCACGCAAATAAAATTCCCATCATTGTAAAGTGCTATTACATTTGATTCAAAGGCCAGCTAGTATGTCACTGCTACAAAAACACATTAGAATACAAGCAAAGAAAAGGAGCTGCTATACAGAAAGACACTGGAAGGGAACAGAGGAGTACATAAGCTGAAGAAGTAGCAAAAGAAAAGCCCTGTTTAATATTATGTACATAAATAAAACTCAGCAAAAAGGCAAATACAGAAATCTAGACCTGAAACTCAGAAGGTCAGGAGTGCCAGATTCCAGTTAAAATGTGATGAAGGTAAGATGAAACGTGAAGGAAGACGACAGAACGATGTCAAAGGCCAAGATCAGAGAAGAGTGGGAAACAGTGAAACAGACAATGTCACTCCAAGCCTTAGAGCAGTGATGGCGAACCTATGGCACGCGTGTCATTTTTTTGGTTGATTTTTCTTTGTTAAATGGCATTTAAATATATAAAATAAATATCAAAAATATAAGTCTTGCCCTAACTGGTTTGGCTCAGTGGATAGAGCCTCAGCCTGCGGACTGCAAGGTCCCAGGTTCGATCCCGGTCAAGGGCATGTACCTTGGTTGCGGGCACATCCCCAGTGCGGGGTGTGCAGGAGGCAGCTGATCTAAGTTTCTCTCTCATCAATGTTTCTAATTCTCTATCCCTCTTCCTTCCTCTCTGTGAAAAATCAATAAAAAGCATTTAAAATATATATATATATATGTCTTTGTTTTACTATGGTTGCAAATATCAAAAATTTCTATATGTGACACGGCACCAGAGTTAAGTTAGGGTTTTTCAAAATGCTGACACGCCGAGCTCAAAAGGTTCGCCATCCCTGCCTCAGAGTGACATTGGAAAAGGTGGGAATTCCTGCCTCAGCTCACCTGCCCCTCACCAGCACTGAGCACAGGAAACAAGGGGAGAAAATGGGTCCCCCCTCTCCAGGAGGGCGGCACGGGCTAGTCTCAGGTCGGGAGGAACCCCAACTCACCCGCTTTCGCCAGCATGGACGCCAGGAGCTTGCACACGATGGAGCCTCTCTTCCTCATCTTGCTCTGCTTGCTGTAGGGGAAGTAGGGGATGACCCCGATAATGTTCCTGGCGCAGGCGGTCTTCAGCGCGTAAGCCATGATCAGCAGCTCCATCACAGCGGTGTTCACATCTCTGAAACAGCGCAGGTTTGTGTTTGGGGATTAATTTCATCGATTCGCCCCTGGCAAGGATCTCGACCACAGCGATTTCACATAAGCTGCCCAGACGGGGGTTACAGGCATCTACCAGCGGACAACAGCTGGGAGTCCTGAAAGGCTTCTATTTCTGACACTATCTGCCGGGAGGACAGCACCAGCTCCCACAGGCTAGCGGCTCAGACCAACGAGACTGCCCCCATCACCCACCCCCACCTGCTATCAATCAGAGGCTCCCATGACCCTCTCCTCAGGTTATGAATTTGCTAGAATGGCTCAGAAAACTCAGGAAAACTGTTTAACATGCAAACACATTTATCATTTCAAGAACACGAAATTGTTGTTCATAGGCAACGACAATGAATTGTGTGGAAGCAGTGCTAACTCTTACCTGGGTATTGTCTGTATAATGAAAACGTCTTGGCCTCGAACAGATTCTTTTATTTCAACTCTTGTTTCTGAAAAATAAAAATGCCCTGTAGCTTTAAGAAAAGCACTCCTCATACCACAGATAATTAGAGCTCAGGAAGAGAAAAGGAAGCGTGGAACCATGAAGCCAGGCCTTCACTTTAAAAAAGAATCCGAAATCACTGGATACGAAGTTGCCTTTGCAAGGACCAAGGGCACCTTAACCAGAAGTCCACGCCCGCCAGAAGATTTACGAGGCAGCATTCCTAGGACACTGGCCACCGGCAACGTGACCTCTACACGATCACGTCATGTAAGGGTCCCCAGGGAAACCCAGAGGGCAGGAAACAAGTAGCGGGCCTAAGTGAAAGTCTGCAAGACACCTGAGAGAAAAACTGAGCGGTGAAAAGAATAGAGTTTTTAATGTCACCATCACCTAGAACCAGATTGCTGTGGTTTTTTTAACCCTCACCCAAGAGTATTTTTCCAATGATTTTTTTTAAGAGAGAGAGAGAGTGGAAGAGAGAGGGAGGGACAGAGAGAAATATCGATGCGAGAGAAACACAGCATGTGGCTGCCTCCTGCAGGAGCCCGACCAGGGCCCAAGCCCGGGAGGAGCCTGCAACCGAGGTACGTGCCCTTGACCGGCATCTACAGGCTGCCGCCCAGGTGGCTCATGCTGCTGCCGATGGCCCCATGGGCAGATAAACGCGGGGAGCATCACCCGCACAGCCCACCGTAGCAGAGAAAACCGTCTACAGCTCCCCTTTTTCATCCCACGTGACAGGACACTTGCATTATCTTGGAAAAAGAGGAAAGGACGCTTTAAGGAGAACAAAGGAGTCGAGATTTAAAGGGAAGTACAGAATGATGACTTATCCCTCTAACGTTAGAGGAAAATGTTTCTGTGTTAAACATGAGTAATGTCTGCCTTCAAATACACGCCGGCCAATGAAAGCATGGTTCAGAGGACAGAGGACGCTTCAGAAATAAGAGTAACTTTACCTCCATTGGTCTCTTGATATACCACCGACTTCCCCAGTTCAGCACCAAGACGCCTATGGGGAAAGGGAAAGGCAATTAAAGAGTGCTCCACCCAAAACACTCCAGCTCGCGTGCACGTGTCACAGACAGGCTGAAACGAGTCCGGTTTTCTCTGCCAGGAACCATGAGAAAGTGTAATGCGTGGAGCACTAAAAGCGGGCAGTCTCTACTGGAGCCAGCCCACAGCTCACAGTTTTATGAGCAGTAATTGTCCCGGAAAATCACTCCCAAACAAGGACTTGGCTACTAGCAGTAACTCCCAAACCACAAGCCAAAGGTTAATGTCTCCACGGTCAAAGGCACGCAGACCTCAGAGCCATTAACCAAAGGCAGAGCGAATCCTGCCTGGACCCTGATGAGAACAAATCAAGTACGAAAAGCCCTTTTTGAGACAATCGGGAACAGGAACAAGGGTGCCGCGGGGCGATAGTAGGAGCTAATGGTGGATTTTTGTGTCGCTGTTGTGGTCAGCGGTTAGCGTCACCATTCCATGAGCGCACTGACCTGATGTAAGCTTGGAATCTGCTTAACCACACGCCAGGCAGATTGTTAGCCTGAATAAGGAGTGAAATTCCGTTACATTGTTACAGGCTACAGCACGGATGAAGCTTGAAGAATTAAAAGACAAGTCAGACACGGAAAGACAGATCCTGCATGATTCTGTTTACAGGTGTACCAGAAGAGGCAATTCCCAGGCACAGAAGTAGAACAGAGGTTGCAGGGGCTGGGAGAGGGGGGATGAGGAGCGAGTGCTTCTAGGGGTCAGAGTTTCAGCCTGGGAAGATGAGTTCCGGAGATGGCCGGTGGGGATGGTTGCACAACAGAGTGAATGTCCTAATGCCACTGAGCAGTACACTTCAAAATGGCTGAGATGGCCCTGGCTGGTCTGGCTCAGTGGACAGAGCCTTGGACCACCGACTGGAAGGTCCTGGGTTCAGTTTCAGCCAAGGGCACATGATTGGGTTGCGGGCTTGATCCCCAGTAAGGGGTGGGCAGGAGGCAGCCGATCAATGATACTCTCTCATCACTGATGTTTCTCTCTCCCTCTCCCTTCCTCTCTGTAATCAATAAAAATACATTTTAAAAAATAAATAATTAAATAAAATGGCTAAGATGGTAAATTTTGATACGTATTGTACTTTACCATTAAGTACTCTAGTCAAAAAAGGTGAGGGATAGGTGGAGCAGATGAAACAAGATTACCCAAGTGTGGGAGCTGGATGAAGGATAGGGGTTCATTACAACACACACGTCATCTGCACAAACCCTGGGAAGGCAGTGCACCTGTTTTCTTAATAAACGTCATCATCAAAAATGTTTTAAAATCCCTGCTTGACATTTAGATCCGAAAGGAATCCTGGAAATAAAATATCATAACCTCAGAGGTCAATCCAATTTAATGATCCTCAAGCTTTGCTCAGCAGTAAAACTCTTTGTTCAAATAAAGTCTTACTGAGAAACTCAACATATGAAACAGATAAGAGAAGTAGTTACAATATTTATTATGCACAGTAACTTAAAACCTTTTTGGACCAAGGCAGGGAAGAACCTAATATCAAAACAAAAAAAGCAAAACACAGTGACATTTTAAATGTGCCCTCCAGCCCTGGCCGGGTGGCTCAGTCGGTTGGAGCATCCTCCCATACACCCAAAGGTCCCCCATCAGGGCATGTGCAGGAGGCAGCTGATCAACGATTCCCTCTCACCATGGATGTTTCTATCTCTCCCTCTCCCTTCCTCTCTCTGAAATCCAGAAAAACATTTCTTAAGTATAAAATCAATAGAAACCTATCCTCGGGGGACGATTAACAATAATTTCAAAAAGTGCCCTCCAACTTTCCGTTCTCTCTCAGCAAGGTGCATGGGGTGAACCTGGCCCCGAGTGAACGCACACAAGCTTGCTATTCAGAGTCAGCGTTTTAGTTGGTCTCAAAAAGCAAAAACAAACAGTCAGGGGTTAGAAACAGACACACGGCAGTCGATTGCACAAGGATTGTTTTTTACCCTCTTTTCACTTAACATTCCGACTGGAAAGCAGATAAGCATTCTGCATTTCCATCGGGAATTTAAAAATGTAACCGGGCCTTTGTCCAACCCAGGAGACGTCCCAGGAGCGTGCGAGTAAACTACTTAAAATGTGAAAATGGCTTCAAATGTCAGCTGACAAGCGATTCCTTCCGTCTGTGCGTTTATCTGGAGGGCTCAGAAAGCTCTTCCTGCCCTGACCGGTGTGGCTCAGTGGACAGAGCACAGGCCTGCGGACTGAGGAGTCCAGGTTCGATTCCAGTCCAGGGCATGTACCTGGGTTGCGGGCACATCTCCAGTGGGGGGTGTGCAGGAGGCAGCTGATCGATGTTTCTCTCTCATCGATGTTTCTAACTCTCTATCCTTCTCCCTTCCTCTCTGTAAAAAAACCAATATAAAAAAGAAAGCTCTTCCTTTACATTGGGGCTCAGAAAGCTCTCCCTTTACATTGGGGATCCAGGGTTCCCCCCCCCACCCCACCCCCCAGCCAACTAGAAAAAAGGCCCCTTAGCAAGCAGGTGCTGGTCAGGGGGCCACCCTGAGCCTCTGCTCCCTGCACGCTTGGTATGTGCACAGCCTGTTGCTCACGCCCACAACATTCTTGCCGGCAGGCAGAATCTTCCCTATTTTCCACACCAGGTTGGGGGAAATCAAGTCTCCGCCCAGTGTGAGAGCGAGGAAGCGGCCGCTGGAGGTGCAAAGGCCACGACTGTCCTTCCGATGGCCGACCCACCTAAAGCCGCCGTGCAAACTCCGGGGAGACCCATCGATTCTGTCGGCGCCCCCACAAATCTGCTCGCCCGGAGCTGCCTCGTACCCACGCCCCCACCCGCTCCTCTCCACCGGGGCTTCCGCGGCGGCACCGAGCGCCCGGGGAACCCTCCAACCTGCCGCCGGGTCCTCGGGGCGTAACCACATCCTGGCTGCCGGCCCCTGGAGGAAGCTTGGGACGGCGGTGGGCAGATTCCCCGGTCACCCCCAACCCGGGGAACCGACCCGAGCCCCCTCTCCAGGGCGCTCGCTCCGGGGGTTGCGGAATCCTCCCCACCGGCCTGGGCAGTGGCGCTGAGGTGACGAAAGGAGGAAGAGCGGCCCAAGCAACGGGGGTGGGGACGCATTAAGTCATCGAAAGTCTGCAGAATTGGGGGGACGGGCGGGGCGGGGGGAGGGGACGCCTTGGGTCACCTCCAAGCGTTTGTCCAGCCCCCAGACGGCAGGAGTCGGCTACCTGTGACCCCCTCCCCAGCGGCAGGGCGGGGGGCCTGGAGGGACAGGGGAGCAGGGAGGGCTGCCCGGCGGCCCCCGGCCCGGCCCCGCCCCACCCTTACTCGGTGATGCGCTTGGCCAGCTCGGTGCACGCGGCCGTGGAGTTGGCCGAGAAGACGCGGTAGCCGGTGCGGGCGGCGTTCATGGCCAGGCGTGCGGCGGGGCTGACTCGCGGGGCGCGGAAGGCCGAGGACACGGAGAGCGGGGGCAGCAGCAACAGCTTCTTGGGCATCGTCCGGCCCGAGGCGCGGTTACAGCCGGCCCGCGACGGGCTGCGGCCCGGAGGGCTTCCGACCGAGGCGGCGGCGACGCCCGGGGGCCCGGCTGCGGAAGGCGCCGAGCAGCCCGGCACCGGGGAGGGGAGTCCGAGACCCTCACGCTCCTCGTACCCAAACCCACACAAGCTCCGGCGGAACCCGCGTTCGCTGCGACCGACGCCGCCGCCGCAGCCTCCAGAGACCCAGAGGGAAGGCCGCCGCCCCCTCCGGGCATCCGGGAAACCGAGAGGCGCCGGCTAGAGCGCCCGCAGAACCGCCATCTCGGTTGAGGGCAAGGCGGTGGGCAACTCCAACGGCCTGTTCTCCCTAGAGGAGCATCATGAATTCGCTGCGCCGCTAGGCTTTGCCGCCCCACAGGAGGTCTTTTTCTCTCGCGTCCTTGGGCTGTGCAGCCTGACTTGGTAGTGGTCCCAGCACTCTCCAACTTTTCTGCCAGGATCCAAAATGTCTGCCTCCGAGGAGGCCGACGATCTAGCTCTGCGCCTCTATGGTCACCGCGCTAGCCCCGCCAGGCGCATGCGCTCAGGGGGAGCGCTTGAACAGGCGGAGGGCGGGCTACTCCCCGCTGGGGGCCTGCAGTACCGAAGTTCCCCCCATAGGTGGTGTATTCGGAGCCTGATCTTTATTCCCGGAATCCAACCTTGTACCTGCAAGTAAGGCAAGGTTTCCTGAAGGAGTCCAAGGCTCTCCGACAGCCTTTGCCTTGTTTTTTGTTTGTTTTTGCTTTGCTTTGAATAATGTCCTCCTTCCTCAAAGACCCACTCATGAAGTATCTGCTCCACGAAGTTTCTCTTGATCACCTCAATCACAGTAAGACCTTCTGCGCTCCCCACCACCACGTCACCACATGGTCCAGCCACACCATGTATACTTGCTTGTATTTAAATATATCCTCTATAATAAAGAGCTAATATGCAAATGGTCATCTCGCCCTCACGTGGTCACGCCCTAATAACTCAGACACTCAACACTGGAGAGAGGAATGGGGACCAGCCAGGCTGCAGCCAGGGAGAGGGACAAGCTGCCTGCCCCGTGGTCCCAGGTGCCTGAAGCCCAGGCAAGCTGCCCACCCACCGTCCCCTGCAGCTGCTGGGTGCCTGCAACTGACTGGAGGAGGGAATCCTGGGTTCTGGGTGCTGGGCGAGGCAGAGGCAGTTAGGGGCGATCGGGCCAGCAGGGGAGGAGTTAGGGGCAATCAGCAGGCAGGCAAGCAGTTAGGAGCTAGCAGTCCTGGATTGCAAGAGGCAGTCAGAGATCCCCTGAGGGGTCCCGGATTGGAGAGGGTGCAGGCCAGGCTGAGGGGACCCCCCACCCCCATGCATGAATTTCATGCACCAGACCTTTAATATATATCTATTTGGCCCAGCTGGTGTAGCTCAGTGGTTGAGCATCGACCTATGAACCAGGAGAAAACAGTTTGATTCCCGGTCAGGCCACATGCCCGAGTTATGGGCTTGATCTCCGGTAGGGGCTGTGCAGCAGGCAGCCAATCAGTGATTCTCTCTCATCATCGATGTTTCTGTCTCTCTCTTCCCCTCTCCTTTCCTCTCTGAAATCAATAAGAATATATTTTTTAAAAATTAATATATGACCCAGTAGATCACAGTTTGATTCCCGGACAGGGCACATGCCTGGGTTGCTGTCTCATCCCCAGTAGGGGACGTGCAGGAGGCAGCCCATCCAAGAGCCATTCTCACACTGATGTTTCTCTCCCTTTCTCTCTCTTCCTCTCTAAAAAATTATTCCCAAGCATGTACCCTGACCGGGAACCAAACCAGCAACTGAGCTGGAGTGAGCCACTCCGGCCAAAGGCATATCTTAGTATTTTTAATCCGCTTGTGATTGTCGAGTGTCTTTTTTTCCCTTCGTTCTCCAACTTCTGCCATGTGTCGACATCGCGTTGGTTCTGTTTCTCTGGAGAACCCTGCCTCGGACGGGGTCTGAGGTAAGGAGAAAGGGCCTTGCTCATTTGCAAAGTCTGTCCTTTTCGAAGTGTGAAGGGAGACTTCACTGGACCAGATGCGGTGTTTTTTGTTTTAAATGTTTCTCTATAGACCAGGCTGGCCTCTGAGGCTCCAGACCTGCCGGGCATTTCCTACAAAGACAAGAACAGCTCTGCCGGCACACCGCGGCATTTCCATATTCCACCCAACTTCAGTCCTCAAGTTCTCAGAGAATGATCCTGTTGTGAGCCGGGCTGCAGGGTCAGCGGGGTTTGTGGAAATGTGGTCTGCACGGTTTTCAAGACAAGGGGTGGCACCGGTTCAGGCCTGGGTGAGGGAGCGCCCGGGGGAGGCAGGGCGAGACAAAGAGGCCTGTGTCCGGGGCGCTCGGCCCTGTCCCGAGAGCTGAATTATGTGGAAGGCAAGGTCGGTCTTTGCAACAAAGAAGAACGCTCCAGGCCATGCGTCAGGAGTTTGGCCTCCACTTTGCACGACTCCAGCTTGAACTTGGGGGAAAATATTGGGCTTCCTCTGTTTTTTTCCTCCTCTGAACAGGCCTCCGCCAGCTGAGACGGAATGTCTTTATTTCTAAAAATAATACCAACTTGGATCTCTAAGCGGATTCTCTCTATAGGACACCAGGAGCCACGCTGGGGCGAGAGCAAAATACTGGGCAGGCGGAGCCAAGCCCGCTGGGAGTGACCCTTCCCAACCTGAGCAAGGACAGTGGTAGCCGGCAGCTGCTGCGGTGGCCGCTGGAAAAATCCGAAATGGAATCGCGCCGCACAGTCCTCCGTAGGACAGACCCTCCCGGGTCCTGGGGCCGTCAGTGACGCCCGGGACAGGTGTTTCAGGGAATCACAGATACTCGCACATCGTTGGAGACTTTGGCTCAAGGAGAAGCCATCTAGTGCCTTCGAGAGCTTCCGCAGAACCGCCAGCCGATGAAGAGCTAGTTCCCATATCCCTTCCCACAGCAGCAGACTTACAGCTGCACTTGCCGGACGGGACCAAGCAGAAAGAGGTGGAGGGAGGCAAGAGCCCGGCAGGCCGGCGCCCGAGGGGCTGAGAAGGGAGGAGGTGGACAGTAAGGACACGGGTTGTTGGAAATCAAGGACCAAATAATTCAGGAAGTCACAAGGCTCCTGGCTCCAGGGCGGCAAATTTGTCAGGTTCAGGGGCATCTCAGCTCTCTAACAGCAAAAACCCTCCAACAGCTCACGTGGCCACGGCAGCTCCGTGCTCCGTCCAGGAACTGAAACGCGTCACGGGCCGGGGACGTGCCCAGAGGCCGCAGGGCCCAGAGACGTGAGTGTTAGTCTCAGGAGCCAACTTGCATCAGCTGGGTCACCTTGGCAAGCAAGGAGCCTCCCCTGGGGCAGTCCTCCCCCGTAGGGTGAGGGTCATAGTAAAGCTGGAAGGGAGTTGTGAGGGGTGAGTTAATACAGGCCAAGAAGTTAGAAGAGGATGAGCTATGAGGTGAGGGGAGATGGGAAACGTTCATACTTTTTAGTATGGGGCGCGGTTACAGCGTTTGGACAGGTTCAAGCCTTGGACTGATGAGAGGGCACAGTCCTCTCGTGGCCACGTGCAAGTCCCAGCTGGAGGGCAGAGCCCTCCCAGCACAGTGATAGCCAACAGCTGTGGCTGTGAGCTTGAACCTGTGGTCCGAACACGTGGCCCCACATGCCTGAGTGATGTGGGCTTGATAGAGTTCAGGTGCATGTAGTTGAAAGGGTTGAAACCCACGAGAATGCTGTAAACATCTTGATCACGCCCTTTGCCTCGTGGCATCTGCTGTAAAATAAAGACACAGCTGGTGGGCGCGGGCGCTGTCCATCTGAGGGGCAGCGTCCCACCGAGACCCAGCTTTCATTCTCTTGTCTGTCTTTTCTAAGCCTCTCATCGCCCCCACTCAGGGTCACTGAACCAGGCTGAGCTGGCATGCGTATGCCATGGCCGTGCTGGCTCCCCACAATTTAGTAGTCGGGGCGATCAGGAAAACAATCGACGTTGATTTTTAACACCTTACTATCGAGAATGGTCAATGGTTATTGTAGGACGGAAATGGCAGGAAGCAGCCACAGGGGGGCGAGAGAGTAACTGCAGGAAGCAACTACCCCACCTCCAGGGCGGGGAGCAAGAGGAGAGGTTGGGTTGTGGGATGCAAGAACCTGGAGGAGTCCCAAGGAGCTGGGACTCAGATCTGCAGAGGGGGCAAGGCCCAGCTGTGCTGGGATGATGAGAGGCCAACAGAGGCTGGTTCGGGGAGTGCCGGGACCCTGGCACCTGGTGGTGTGGATATTGGGGATGCCTGGACCCCGGTAAAGGACTGGACCCTGGGATGGCCTTCTGTGCCCTGGCATGAAGGTCTGGGGCCGGATGTAGGTCTGAAGGCCGGATGGAAATCAGGGTGCTGGAAAGGAGGTCCAGCCCCTGACCCAGACCTCCACCCGGGGCCTAAGACCAACCTCCAGTACCCAGACCTCCATCCAGGACTCAGACTTACATCCGGGATCCAGACCTTAATGACAGTTCACAAAATGCCATTGAGGCCCAGACCTCGAGGAAAGACTACAGTCCGGTACTGGGGACCGAGAACTACATCCTTAGTTCACACCACCATTCCATGACCCAGAGGACCCGCCCTGACCCAGACCTCCACCCGGGGCCCAGACCCCCGCCCAGTGCCCAAACCTCGATCCCAGGACCCAGACCTCCATGCGGGGCTAAGACCTAGATCCGGGTCCCAGACCTCGATCCCAGTATCCAGTCCTTTATCGGGGTCCAGACCACACCACAGCAGTCCAGCCCACCATTCCATGACCCACAGGTCCAGCCCCTGACCTAGACCTCCACCCAGGGCCCATAACCCCCCCAGTGCCCCGACATCGGTCCTAGGACCCAGACCTCCATCCGGGGCTCAGAGCTTCATCCGGGTTTCAGACCGTAATGCCCGGTCCCAGCCCTCACACCCAGTATCCAGTCCTTTATCGGGGTCCAGACCACACCACAGCAGTCCAGACGACTATTCCATGACCCAGACGTCCAGCCCCTGACCCAGACCTCCACCCGGGGCCCAGACACCTGCCCAGTGCCCAGACCTCCATCCCAGGACCCAGACCTCCATCCCAGGACCCAGACCTCCATCCAGGGCTCAGACCTACATCCGGGTCCCAGACCTGAATCCCAGTATCCAGTCCTTTTTTTGGGTCGTGACCACACCACAACAGTCCGGACTACCATTTCATGACCCAGAGATCCAGCCCCTGACCCAGACCTCCACCCGGGGCCCGGACCTTCATGCCCAGGTCCAGACTTCCAACCCAGTATCCAGTTCTTTATTGGGTTCCAGACCACAGCCCAGCGGATGCCGGCTGGATTCCTCATGAGGGCACAGTCCCAGGTTTCGGTCGGATCCCCAGGAGGGTGGTGCAGGATGCCATCAGTGGCTGTTTCACCGGGGCCTGAAAACATATTAGAAGGAGTCTGTTCTTCAGATACAGTGCAGTTTCCTTACAGTTGAGGCAGGTCCCGGAAACTGCCCAATTCATTTTTATTTAGATGTGTATTTATTGATTTCAGAGATAGAGAAATATCAAGGATAAGAAAAATCATCGATGGCCGCCTCCTACTCATCTCACACTGGGGATGGAGCCCGACACCCAGGCCTGTGCCCTGACCGGGAATGGAACTGTGACCTCCTGGTTCATCGGCCAACACCCAACCACTGAGCCACGCCGGCCGGGTAAATTGTCCCATTCTTACTTCCTGGGCTAAGGAACTGCATCTCAAAGGTGGCTCTCGTCAGTCGCTCTCCCGCCCCCGTCCCTCCTCCGCCCCACTCCCTCCCCTCCCCTGAAATCCCAAGTGGATTTGCGAGGGGTGAGTTTGTCAAGTTTTTATCTGTGAAGACCCTACAGTGGCCTGTTCAACGGTGGAACGTAGCAGAAATGACCGCAGTGACGTCTGGGGCCACCTTCCGCCTGGACCTCCTGGAAGGACTGCTCACAGGACGTTCCCTCTTGGAACCCATGCCGCTACGTCACATGGAGAGGCCACCCGCAGGTGCCGGCCCCAGCTGGACTCCTGGCTGACAGCCTGCCTCCACGGTCACCACGTGAGGGACCCCCCTCCGGCGTCCAGCCCGTCCACACGGCGACCAGGTGGGACGCCCAGCGAGAACCGCCCGCCGAGCCCGGCGGCCCACAGGGACCTCACCCACGGCGCTTCAAGCCACTCGGTTTCAGGGTAATTTATCCTCGGAAACAGTTAAGTGGGACGCCCCCCGAGGGAGTCCAGAGCTTTCGGTAACATATGCTCCTTTCTGGGAGGAAACGTTAATTGTCTTTCTGGTGATTGTCCGGAAGGGTTTGCACGCGTGGGCTGCCAGGGCTGGTGGAAAGATACAAAACAAGCACCGCTCAAAGCCAAGGTCCAGCTCACACACAGGACCAACCCACACGCCAGGTATTTCGGCCTTGTGCTCCCCTGCCCCACCTGCCCATTTCTCCTTCTTCTTTTTTTTTTTTAAATATATTTTTGTTGATTTCGGAGAGGAAGGGTGAGGGAGGGAGAGATAGAAACATCAATGATGAGAGAGAATCACTGATTGGCTGTCTTCTGCTCGCCCCCCACTGGGGATGGAGCCCACAACCTGGGCCTGGGCCCTGACGGGGAATCGAACTGTGACCTCCTGGTTCATAGGCCCACGCTCAACCCCTGAGCCACGCACGCCGGCTGGGCCCCACCGTCCATTTCTTCTTCTTTCCATCTTCCTCTCCCGGACACTCCTTTCCCGTTTCTCCATAAACGTCACACCACTCTTTCCAAACCACCGCCACAGAAACCACGTCAGGTTGTTAGAAATCCGACCTCTGTGGGAAATGCAGTGTGGCCAAGGGGACAGGAGAATTCACGGCGAAGCACTGAGGCTAGCCAGCAGGGCGAGGTGTCCGAGTCCTCACCGTGCGGAGATCGCTTCATCTTCCGCTTACACACCAGGGGAGACAGAGCCCCCTGCCAGCGAACACCAATTAGATGTCAAGAAAAAGCATTTCCAAAATTGTGTTCCCACTGCAAGGGAAGCAGGAGCTCATCGACCTCCGGAAGTCCTGAGGGTGCCCGCTGTGACGCCACCTTGCGGGAGCGCCTGGAATAAATGGAGAGACTCCCCCTGGCCCGGGACCTGGGTGGCAGCCCCCTCTGTCACTGTGGGTTCCCGCACTCCCCCGCAGGGGTCTGGAAGGACGTGGGAAGAGCCTGGGGTCGTCTGCCCCACCTCTGCCCTGGGCCCGGCTCGTTTCCATGGGAACTGGTCACTGTGACCCGACAACATGATGCCCTTGAAGGGGGCGTTTTCTGTGGCGCCTACAGAAATCGCCGAGTCCTTCCAGGGGGCCTGGAAAACGGGCTTTGATCCTCCTTTTACGCTGCCAGTCGTTCCCAAATTTGTCCACAAGTTAAAATCGCTGGGGACCTGGGGAAAAGTCTGAGGCCCCAGCCACACTCCAGACCAGCTCAATCCCAGTCTCTGAGGGCGGAGCCCAGGCACCCGCAGTGTTGAAGCTCCCAGGGGGCTGCGATGTGCTTCCCTGTCTGCGAGTCTCAGTGCTGAATGAGCTGGTACTAGATTAGCTCATCCTGTGGCCACGGCCTGTTGCCGCGGCCTCCTCCTCCTCTTCCTCCTCCTCCCACCCCCACCCCCCACTGAGAGACCCACTTTCCCTTAGAGACACTCCAGGGCCAAACCTGTAATAGGCAGCTAGACGGACAGGAGCAGAGCAAGGGAGATGGGCCAGATACAGAGGTCACCACGGCGGAAAGCCCCAGGCGTCTGGCAAGAGGCAAACCCGTGAAAACTAGGACTCCGCCCCCAGCATATCTCCGATCATGCAGGTAATATCTTTTCCTTCCTGAAGATAACCTCTAGGCCTCTGATATTTCAGCTCCAGGCCCAGAGAAGCAGCAGAACCAGACCAGGGACCCTGCTGCTGCCTCAGGCCCAGCTGCAGTGACTGAGGACCTGGCGCCGACCAATCAGCGGAGACCGCAAACCTGAGCGTGCTCACCCTGAAAGCTGCTGGGTATTCCGCTGAGAGCTTCCCCTGACCCCTCCCCTAAGATCTCCACCTGCCAGAGAGAGAAATACCTCAACCGAAGGACCCAGCTCCAGCTCTCCCCCAGGGGAGCACGCCTGTCAGTCCCTCCCCCCAAAGGCACCATCTCCTAAGCTCTAAGGGTTCCCAGAAGACTTGCAACCAGGGGAGCACTGGGCAGCAGCAGCTTGTCCCAGGCTCACCCCTGACCCTGTCCCCATGGCCCCCTGTCCTCTGACTTCCCAGTGAGCCAGGGCAGCCCGGCCTGGGCTCTCCGTGTCCGTCTATGCTGAGCCCCTCCTTGTCTCCCTGCCCCGAGTTCATTGCTGCGGCCAGTGAGTTCTCGCCCGCTTTGCTGCACTTTGTCTCTTGACTGAACCGGCGGGTAACAAACCCACTAGGAACCCTCTTAGCACTTACTACGTCTGAGCCATTGGGTAGAGTCTTCACAGATTCAAGAAAAGGCCCGATTTTTGAAAATGTCCATCTCTAGCCCCACGGGTGTGGCTCAGTGGGTGAGCAGGAGTTCACGTGTGATTCCTGGTCAAGGCACGTGCCCGCGTGGTGAGCAGAGCTGCGCTGGACACAGGCTTTTGTGTGCACAGGTTTTCCTTTCTCTGGGGTGTATATCTAGGAGTGGAATTCCTAGGCAACATGGTAAGTCCATGTTTAACTTTTTGAGGAACCTTGAGTCTCTTGTTGTTGTTGTTTTAAACATATTTGTATTGATTTCAGAGAGGAAGGGAGAAGGATAAAGAGAAACATCAATGAGGAGTGAGAATCATGGATGGGCTGCCTCCTGCACGCCCCCCACTGGGGAGCAAACCCCCAGCCCGGGCCTGTGCCCTGACCAGGAATCGAACCGTGACCTCCTGGTTCATAGGTTGACGCTCAGCCGCTGAGCCACGCCCGCCGGGCGAGTCTCTGTTTTAAAAGCTGTTTTTCTCTCCGGCTGGTGGGTAATCCCCGCGCTTTCCCACTTCCCTCTCGGGACCAGTTTTTCATGGCTGACCTGCTAGTCTGCTGAGGGCTCACAACATGCAGGTCTTGGTTTAGAATTAGAATTAGGCTCCTGCTGGTCCCCTCTGGTCCCCAGGGTTTCAGAAGCGCCTGAGACCTCATGTGGCCCTTGCCGTCCTGGGGTTCCCTATGGCTTCTGGCTGCCACTCAGCCGTTTCCCAGCCAGCGTGGCTCCCACCGGGCACCGCTAAGGACTGCAAATTGGGGTAACAGGACTCCAAGTGCCACTCCCCTTAGGAACCATGCGAGCCCGCCAGGAGATGGAGGCGCCAGCGCTGAGCCCACCCTCACCACAGTTTGCAGCCACTGTCTCCGGCTTTAAGTGCTCAAAGGTCTCAATCTGAGAAGCAAGTAGTGGCAGCTACTTGCCCCACGGCATCCGGAACTCAGCCTGAAGTGGGAGGATCTTTGTGCTGGTTTGCAAGGACCGAGTTCGGATGCTCTGCGTTTTTCCAGGCCTGGCCCAGTCAGGAAGCGACGGTCCCTGCCTCCGGGGACCCATCAGCCAGCCAGGAGGAGGAGGTGAGGCGGGGACTGTGCCCTTCCTGGGCTCTCTGAGGCTCAGCGGCCATCTGGCACCCAGATGCCGCTCCCTCCCCGGGGCGCTGGGCTCAGCCACGTCTGCCAGAGGGATGCGGTGGAGGAGGTCGGACCACAGGCATTTCCCAGGACTTCTGTGCAGAATTGTGCTGACTCGGCCAGGGAAGGAGACAAAGAGAACTGTTCTCCGGCCCTGGCTGGTTTGGCTCGGTGGATAGAGCGTCGGCCTGAAGGGTCCCAGGTTTGATTCCAGCCAAGGGCACAGGCCTGGGTTGCGGGTTCGATCCCCGGTAGGGGGCGTGCAGGAGGCAGCCGATCAATGATTCCCTCTCATCATTGATGTTTCTCTCTCCCTCTCCCTTCCTCTCTGACATCAATAAAAATATACTTTAAAAAGAATGTTCTCCCCGCTCAGGAGCACTCTCCAAGCCCGGTTCACTTTTTGGTTTGTTTTTAGCAAAATGATTTCACTAGCAAATTAGTCCGTGAGCTTTGACAGGCCATCACTGGGCTCCCCCTTCCGCTTTGAAACAGTGAGGTTCAGGGAGGGCTGCAGGGACCGTCTGGCGGCGCCTCGAAGGAGAAGTGCCACCTCATGTCAGCCACGCCACGTGGTCAGGACCAGGGCGGCGAGCCAAGAGGACAGGGGACTCTGGGAAATGGCCCTCCTGCCAGACACACATCACTCCGCCCCACGGAGGCTCCGGGCACACGTGGCAGCCGGTTCCAGCGTCTTGCCCTCAGCGCCTTCCCTGCCCAGCTGCCCAGCCGTCCCATGGCCAATTCCTGGCGTTGTGTCTGGAAAAGGCCGGAGGGTTTGGCCCGCAGCAGGGGGCCTCCGGGAAGGCGATTCCTCTGATGCCGATTTGGGGGGGTGGGGAAGAGCCCCCAGGGCAGGCGGGCCCCGCTCCAGGCTCCGCATCTGCTTGGTGCTTCTGCCAAGTGTTGGCGGCGGCAGGAAGGGCACCGGGTGTGAGACCCGAGGCGTCAGGCCAAAGTGGGGTTCAGCAACCTCGGGACCTGGGTTCTGGCTGGGAAAGAATTCAGAGCCAAGACCCAAACTGTAAGAGAACGTTCACTGGGTAAATCCCGGAGGTAGAAGAAGTTCCTAGAAGAAAGGGGCTTAGGAGGCAAGTTACAGAGGCAAGGGGAGGGCCCTGGGAGCCTGGGAGTGAGGAGGCTAAGGGTGAGGTGCCTGGGGCGGGGGTGGGGGGGTGGGGGGGCAGGGAGGCGGGGTAGGGGGGAAGGAAAGGCAGGGCGTGCCCCGGGAGGGAGAGCACGCGGGGTCCTGTCCTGCAGGTGTTAAGGGTGGAGAGCTTAGGGGAGGTCCCAGGGGAAGATCTGAATGGAATAGTCGGCAGCTTTCCAGCTGTGTCCTCTCAGGGTCCGGGTCTCTGATTGGTCAGTGCCAGGGGGTCGCTCTCCAATGCAGCTGGGCCTGCGGCAGCCATGGGGCCCCTGGTCTGGTTCTGCTGCTCTTCTGGGCCTGGAGCTGACCTTAGAGAGGAAAGCCAGGGGCCCACACAGCATGGCCAGCGATGTGCCAGGGGAGGGGAGGTCACCCTGGGGGTGAGGTCCCCCCTACAATTGTCCTTTGCTCGGCACCCAGGCCTTTCCTCCCTGCTGACCTTCTGTACCTGGCCCAGTGTCCTTGCTCTGCTCCTGAAGGGCGCTCTGCCCGCCCCCCCCCCCGTCCCCTCCGACCCCCAAATTGGCTGCCGTGTTGAACGCCTGAGTAGCGCCAAGGTTTAGATGTGGCCACCAGGGGCCCATCACACGGCGCCCCGAGCGGTATTCCCAGATGTGGCGGGTGCTTCCCCCCCGGGTGAGGGGTGGGGGGTGAGGGGTGGGGGTGAGGGGTGAGGGGTGAGGGGTGGGGGTGAGGGGTGGGGGTGGGGGTGAGGGGTGAGGGGTGAGGGTGAGGGGTGAGGGGTGAGGGGTGGGGGTGGGGGTGAGGGGTGAGGGGTGAGGGGTGGGGGTGAGGAAGGACTCGCCTCCCCGGGCTCAGAGGGGGGGCAAACAGCCCAGGTCATTCGCACACACGCAGGGCTGCTGGCGGTCGTGTCCAGCCCACTGTGTGTTTGTGTTGGGAGCCACCCAAGGACAAAGCTTTGGAGACGTGAAAGCAAAACACAAAAAGCCCCTGGAAACCTGTGCCCACGCCCAGCCCCGGGGAGCGGCTGCCGAAAGACAACAGCAGCGCTGGCCTTCCTGCCGCCTGCCCGGTGCCAGGTCCCGGGGAACGGCCGGGGGAGGCAGGCGGCTGGGCTGGGGGCCTCTCTTCCCTGGAAGCAGGACGTTTACCTGCCACTGCCCGGGGCTCAGAACGAGTATAAGTGAGCAGGAGGCACCCAGCACAGAGGGGCCACCCGCCCCTCACAAGCGTGTCTGGGGTGCGGGTTGGTTGGAGGCCAGGCCGGAGCGGATGTCAGGATGTCAGGGAGCCGGTGGCATGTCCCTGCCCCGGGCTCCACAGGCAGGCCTGGCCCAGCCTCACCACAGGGGATCAGAGGCAGCTGGACGGGGAGGTCACCGGACAGGATCTGAAAGGGCCACGGGCTGCCGTTCGGTCCCCAGGGGGCCGTGCCCTGTGGCCAGTGAGTCCTTCCAGCGGGGAATTCTGCCCCAAATGGACGGGCTGGTGGTCCCGCCCCTTCCGCAGGTGGAAAGTCCTCGCAAGCCTGGAATGACGGCGGCCAGGACGGCCGTTTCTCCTGGGTAATTTTTTTTTTTTAATATATTTTATTGATTTTTTACAGAGAGGAAGGGAGAGAGATAGAGAGTTAGAAACATCGATGAGAGAGAAACATCGATCAGCTGCCTCCTGCACATCTCCTACTGGGGATATGCCCGCAACCCAGGCACATGCCCTTGACCGGAATCGAACCTGGGACCTTTCAGTCCACAAGCCGACGCTCTATCCACTGAGCCAAACCGGCCTCGGCCTGGGTAATTTTTTAAAAATGGAAACCAGCCCTAACTGATCGATGTTTCTAGCTCTCTATCCCTCTCCCTTCCTCTCTGTAAAAAAATCAATAAAATATATTAAAAAAAAAAAAAAGGAAACCAGTTTCCGGTGTCGGGACCTCCGTGGGATGAGCCAAAGACGCCAAAGACGAAGGCTGCAGGGTCCAAGCAGGAGTGTCTCCAGCCCCACATGGCGCATCGGGGGACAGAGTCCCGGTGTGTGCTCACTTGGTCCTGGGAGGCGGGGGTGTTAGAAAGAAGGCTCTGCTGCCAAGTAGGACGCGGTCCCGGGCTCCACCCCCCCTGATCTGTGGTTGCAGAACAACCGAACCACAGAGATGTCCACGTCAAATCCCGAACCCATAAAGCAAAGGGGAAAATCCCAGACCTACGAATGTGACCTTATATGGCAAAAAGAGCCTTGCAGCTGTGATGAAGGTCAGGCTCTAGAGACGGAGAGGTTACCCTGGGTTCTTGGGGGGAGGGGGGCACCGTAATCTTGGGGGCCCTGTGAGAGGGAGGCAGGGAGGTGGGAGTCCGAGATGTGAGAGCAGAAGCAGAAGCCGGACACAGATCTGCAGTCGCTATGCTGCCTCGTGGGAGGTGGGGGCACGTCCTGAGCCCAGGAATGCCACGGCCTCGGGATGGAGAAGAGGCGAGGCCCGCTCTAACCTTGGCCTTCAGAACTGCAGGACCGTAACTTTCTGCAACAATAGGAACCCGATCCTCCAACACAAGACTCACGATTGTTCTTCCAAGCGCCAGGGAGCACACCTACCAGCTCCGAAGCCAGACGTGCCCTGAGCCTCGGAAGGAGGCGAGATGTGGAAGCGGACGCAGCAGAGCAGCGGGCAAGCCTGGGCAGCGCAGACCCACGCCGCCCCCAGCAGCGCGCAGGGCAATGCTGGGAGGTGGTCCGGCTCCCAGGCCCCCACACCCACGTCAGCACACACCATCTCCCCCTCCCCTTTTCAAGACACTCAGTACTGCTATCTATGTACATGTTTAAAACATACTTTTAGCCAAAACCGGTTTGGCTCAGTGGATAGAGCATCGGCTTGTGGACTGAAAGGTCCCAGGTTCGATTCCGGTCAAGGGCATGTACCTGGGTTGCGGGCACATCCCCAGTGGGAGATGTGCGGGAGGCAGCTGATCGATGTTTCTCTCTTATCGATGTTTCTAACTCTATCTCTCTCCCTTCCTCTCTGTGAAAAATCAATAAAATATATTAAAAATAAAAAAAATAAAACATACTTTTATTGATCTCAGAGAGGGAGAGGGAGAAATAGAAACATCAATGATGAGAATCATCGACTGGCTGTAGCACAGAGATGTCCTGCACGCTCCACACTGGGGACCGAGCCAGCAACCTGGGCACGTGCCCTGACCAGGTTGGAATCACACCATGACCTCCTGATTCATAGGTTGATGCTCAATCACCGAGCCACGCTGACGGGGCTGTTATATATTTTTTTATTAAAATGTGGTACATTAATTAACACTAGAGACCTCGTAACTTATTGGTTTTCCCTCCCAGAGTAACTGGCATTTGAAAAAGGACATGCCCCAGAAGACTCTAAAACAGTGGTTCTCAACCTTCTGGCCCTTTAAATATAGTTCCTCATGTTGTGACCCAACCATAAAATTATTTTCGTTGCTACTTTATAACTGCAACGTTGCTACTGTGATGAATCGTCATGTAAATATCTGATATGCAGGATGGTCTTAGGCGACCCCTGTGAAAGGGTCGTTCGACCGCCAAAGGGGTCGCAACCCACAGGTTGAGAACCGCTGCCTTAAAAGAACACATCTCAGCCAGCTCGTGCAGGGAGAAGGCCACACGATGAAGGCAGAGATCAGGGGACGCATCGACAGCCACGGAACCCCGAAGATTGCCGGCAACCACCAGAAGCCGCCGGGGAGGGGCCCAGGGCAGACGCCCCTCGCAGCCTCGGAAGGCACCGACCTGCCCACACCTCGATCTCAGACTTCTGGCCTGCGGACTGTGAGACAGTGAACGCCTGTGGAGGCACCGTTTGTGGTACCTGGTCATGATCTGGGTACAACTGCCCGAGACAGATGCGGGGCAGGCAGCTGGAATGAGCGGAACGGGCGGCCTTCAAGGCTTTCGCACTGAGGGCGCGGGATGGGACCTGCCCGGACCCCTGCCAGGGTGAGCTGGCCTGCAGGTGAGGGCGGGCGGGCGAGGTGCATGCGGGCCTGTGGGAGGCAGAGGCCACAGGCAGGTAAGAGACCTGGGTTCCATCCTCAGCAAGGACACCCACGTTAACAAAGAGTAGAGCTACGCTCTCCCACCACGCACTCCGCAAGCAGCTCGGAGTCCCCAGGGCCTGGCCGCCCCACCATCCCGCCTTCCCTTGCCCTTGCAGCCTCCAGGAAAGAAAGGACTGCAGGTCAAGGGAGGTCAAGGAGGAAGGGAGAGATGGCGGGAATCCTCGCCTAACAAAAGCCAGTCATCTGCCGCCTGGCAGCCTTGGCTCCGAGCTTCCAGAGAGCTGGGGCGAGGCCCAGTGAATGCCTGCTTTCTCTAACAGGAGAAGAAAAAAGGGGGTGCTCAGGTGTGTCTCCCTGGGGAGGCTGCCCAGGAGCAGGAATGGGGGGGGGCGGTGGCTGGGAAATGGAAAGGCAGTTTCTTTCACCAGTGAGGCCGGTATTACCTGCGCGCCAAGCTCTAGGCTGGCCATCAGGTCAGATCGCACTGATGCCCGCCCGTGATGGGGCACAGCGGGCAGGTGCTTCATCAGGACCAGGAGACGGATGAAGCCTGGAGTGGCTGTGCTCCCTCTTTCCCGGGGAGACTGAGCAGCTGGGTCCTGGGCAGCTCCGTGGAAAGCAACCCACAGGCCAAGGGCCACTCGAGCATCGGGGAGCACCTGGGCAGCTCAGCCTCCGAGCCGCGGGCCAGAGCTCCTGGCTGAGCTGCTGGGGCTGCTGACAACTGGTCTGGCAGCCTGGACACGGCCCCTCACCTCTCGGGTTTCGGTTCCCCACTGTCAAAAGGGGAAGAGCATCTTGCTCTTGCCCAACCCTGTCTCTTGGGCCAGAGATGCTGATGGGTGAGTTCCCAGAGAAGAGGCAGCCTGGGAGGGGGGAGGTGAATGACAAGAATGAGGGGGCAGAGCGGAGTGGGAGATAGGGGGGCAGGGGGAGAGGCGGCAAGGACAGAGGAGCCGTTGTGTGGATCAGATCTGGGGCCAGCCGGCTTTGCCCTTCACCTCCTCCCACTGGGTCCCCAGGCCGCATAGAGAACCCGCCCCGACTCCAGGGGCTCCAGCCTGGGGTGCCGGGAGGAGAGCGATCCTGTCTCATCGCAGACGCAGGCACAACCGTGTCTTCCCATTCCAGAGCCTGCTTCCCATCTGACCCCAAGGTTTACAGGCGGCGGCTCCCCAGGTGATGGCAGTGCCCTCCCGAGAGAGGGAGGGAGAAGAGAGGGGAGGTGCCCGGCCGACCGGCAACCGCCTTCCTTCCGAGGCCGAGATGTCCCGGAGCCCCATCCCGCGTCCCGAGACCTCCAGGCGCCAAAAGCCCAGACTCCGACCCCTGCTCGGGGCGGGGGGTGGGGGGAGAGGGCACAGGGGAGGAGGGCAGATGAGAGCGGGATCTGGCCCCCGGCTCCCACGCGGCGCCCTTTCCTCCGGACGCCGCTCGGGTCCCGGCGTCGCGTGACCGCGGCACTGCGGCTGCGGCGCTGCGCTCCCTCCCGCCCCGAGTCCGGGGGGGTGGTGGTGGGGGGGGGGGCTGGGATATTCTAGATCAGACCTGGGCGCGGCGCTGCCAGCGGGTGGTGATGCCCCAGACCCCGCCCCTCATTCCAAGCTCCGCGGTTTCCCCGTCCCTGACCCGCCGCTGAGTCACCTTCCCGGAATGCGCTCGGGGCGCTCCGGACGCAGCAGGAATGCCCGGGGGCGGCGCGGGGCGGAGGCGCGCACCGCCGTGTCGCGCGCGGAGCCGCGGGCCGCGGACTCGCGGGCCCCCGCCCGCCCTTCCCCTCCTGGGCACCCTCGGGCCCGCGCAGGTGTCTGGAAGCGCGGCCGCCGAGGCGTGGCCGGACCTGCCCCTTCTCGATTTTAAGGGGCGATGAGGAGAGGTGTGTGGGGGCCGCGTGGGGGCGGGGGCGGGCGGGTGAACCCGGTGTAGCCTGGGCCTGGACCACTCAGCCCCCTACAGGGCTTTGGTTTTTCCCAACTTTGGCCCAACCTGCCCAGGTCTGGGCAGCTTCTTCCCCCGATCTCCGCCAACAACGCTCCGGAGGGAACTGGAGCCGGTCGCGGACACGTGCGCCGTGACTGTGGAGATCACACCCACCAACACGCGCCCCGCCTGCCTCCACTGAAAACTCCCTGCCCGTCTGCACCTTCCGGCCGAGCCGGGGTCGGGACGAGGGCCGCGCCCCCAACGCTGGGCTCTCCAATCCCGACGCGGACCCCCGGGCCTATTTGCACCCCGAGGTTCCTGGTCGGCGCGGGGCGCTGGGCCGGACCGCCGGCCGCAGGAGCCGCTTCTTTGGCCCAGAGGAGCCTCGAAGGTGCTTGGAGGTTCCTGACAAAGGCCCCTCCCCCCCACCGCGGCCCCCGCCGGCCTCCCACCCTCCCCGGGACCGCGCGCTCGGCTGCTCCGGCGTCAGGAAGCTGCAGGAACGCTCTGCGGGAGGACGGGGGCAGCCGGAGAGACACCCCGGTACGGGCGGGGCTCTGGGCCTCCGATTCCCAGTGGTTGGAGCTGGGCGCGTGAACGGGGAAGACCCGTCCCGGCCGCCACGACTTCGGGCGCCGCGGCGAGTTCGCGGGGAGCCTGCCCTGCGCGTTCACCTTCCCGCGCCCCGAACGCTGCGCTCGCGGCGCGCCGCTCGTGGCCGGCGCGGGACTTGGGCCTCGCGGATAACCTTCGCCGCTCCCCCGGCCGGGCCGCGGCGCCCCCTTCTCGCCGGCCGCCTGCGCCGAGCGGCGGGGACGCGTAGTCACGCCCGGGACCAGCGAAGGGTCCGCCGGCGGCTGAGCGCGGGCGCGGCTGTGCGGGCGGCAGCGCCGGGAGGCGGGGAGTGGGCGGGCCCAGCCGCGCCGGGTCCTCCCCCTGGAGCGCGCGGGGCGCGGGGCGCGGGGCGGGGCCAGGCCGGCGCGGAAGCCGAGCCTTCTCCGCATCCCGGCGAGGGGCGGCCAAGTTGAGCGAAAAGTTTGAGGCCGGAGGCAGCGAAGCGGTGGAGTCGGCGTCTATCCCGCCGCAGTTGTGCCTCCGACGCGGGGCTGAGCCCGGGACGAGCTGCGTCCGCTCTCGGCCACTGTAGGGAACCGAGGTGGCGCCTCCCCAGCAAACCGGACAAACTGGGTAGGGCCGGCCGCCCGCCCTGCCTTCTCGCGGCTCGTGGCTCCTGGGCGGCCCGGAGAACTGGGCCACGAATCGCGTGGCCTCCGCGCCCACTCGGCTGAGAGAGGCGGCGGCTGGCGGCCGGGCTTGGGCTCCGTCCCCGCGCGATCCCGCGCTGCTCCCACGATCGCGGCGCGCGTCCGGGCAGAGCCGGGCCATTGAAGGTGCGCGCGGCTACCCCGGCCATTCTGGAGCTGGGGTTGGGGACCCGGCGACCAGGATGGCTCGCCCCAAACTTCGTGCCCCACGGTGTCAAGTTCTGGGATTTTTACGTCGCTGGACTCCCCTCCCCCTGCAGCCCCGGGGGAGAGGGTGTGAGGTGACTGGTCCGACGGAGGGAGCCGCGGGGCTCTGACTCATCCGTCGGGCCGGAACCCGAGGCCCCGGGAAGAGACCCTTCGGCACAGCGGCTGGCAGCTCAGTCCCAGGACGGGAGCGTCCTGGGTGTCACCGGGTCTTGGCGCTCTGGACCCGTCCAAACACTAAGTCCCCAACCCCCGAGCCTTCAGCGATGCCGGGGCGCGCTGCTCCCCGCACGGGGTCCGAGGATCCGGCTGCGCGCCCCTCACCTCGGGGAGCCGCTCCGGACTCCGCCAGCGCTGCCTCCTCTTCCTCAGATCCGGCCGCCGAAGGGGATGATGCGGGTGTCCCCACAGCCCGGACTCCGGACGGGGAGGGCGAGCCCCACAGCCAGCACCGCGACGCCCGCCTGGGCAGCACCGATAAGAAGCTGAAGGCAGGAGCGACCGCCGCGGGCAGCGCCCCGACAGCGCCGAGGAGCTCTAGGCAGCCGGAGCCGCGGGTCGAGGTCATGGATCCAGGTTTGTGGGGGCCGGGTGGGGAAGAGCTTTAGGGGGATCCCTTCACTCCCTAGCCGGGAAGGATGCCCATTCAGCTGGACAAAAGGGGGGGGGGGCTGGGGACGCTGGAGAGAAAAGCTGTCCCTGGTGAGGCCGGAGACTGGCAGGGCCGGAACCCAGGACAGAGATGTCAGGGGTGCCCTGCTCCCCCTGGAGCTCCCTGCTGGAGGCCGCTGCCTCTGGCTCGCCTCTCCTGCATCCGGTACCCGGGTATTTCAGGCGCCCGTTTCCATCCCGGTACCCCAGCTGTGACCCCGCGCCCCCTAGTGGCCGGTTGGGGACGCGGCCTTTTCAGGCTTGTTTTTTGCAGCCGGTGGTCCCCGGAACCTGCTCCCGCGGCCCTGCCGCGTGCTGGTGCTGCTGAACCCGCGCGGCGGCAAGGGCAAGGGCCTGCAGCTCTTCCGGAGCCACGTGCAGCCCCGGCTGGCCCAGGCTGATGTCTCCTACAGGCTCATGCTCACTGGTGAGTGCCCCCCCCCCCGCCCCAGGACGGAGCACCCACTGCTAGGACCCTCCTCCATAGCCACCTGGTCCCCCCCTCCTACCTCCTAGAGCGGCGGAACCACGCCCGGGAGCTCGTGGGGGAGGAGGAACTGGGACGCTGGGACGCGCTGGTGGTCATGTCGGGAGACGGGCTGATGCACGAGGTGAGGCCCGCACCTGGGGGCTGGCGTGGGGGGCGGGGCGGGGTGCTCCCAGGCTGAGCCAGGCTCAGGCGGCTGTGCTCCCCCGCAGGTGGTGAACGGGCTCATGGAGCGGCCCGACTGGGAGACCGCCATCCGGAAGCCCCTGTGTAGCCTCCCCGCCGGTTCGGGCAATGCACTGGCAGCTTCTGTGAACCATTATGCCGGGTGAGACCCCAGGGCCAGCGTTGGCCTCAATTTCCCCTCAGTGCGGGCCCACTGCCTGGTTTTCTAGAAAATCTCATCTGCGAGGGTAACTTCCATTCCCTCTTGGCCGGAGCGCCCACCCTCAGTTCTGGGGCCCTTTCGTGGCTGCCTCTTCCCGCTCCCCACTTCCTGGGAGGCGGTCTGCAGAGGATGCATGAGCCCTTTCCCCCTCGCAGCTACGAGCAGGTGACCAACGAAGAGCTCCTGAACAACTGCACGCTGCTGCTGTGCCGCCGGCGGCTGGCACCCATGAACCTGCTGTCCCTGCGGATGGCGTCGGGGCTGCGGGTCTTCTCCGTGCTCAGCCTGGCCTGGGGCTTCATTGCCGACGTGGACATCGAAAGTGAGAAGTTTCGGCGCCTGGGGGAGATGCGCTTCACTGTGGGCACCCTCCTGCGCCTGGCAGCCCTGCGGGTCTACCGGGGCCAGCTGGCCTACCTCCCCGCGGAAAGGGTGGCCTCCAAGGTGCCCGCCTCCTCTGCCCTGGATCGGCAGGACCAGCAGGGCCCCGTGGACACCCACCTCGTGCCCCTGGAAGAGCCGGTGCCCGCTCACTGGACTGTGGTGCCCGAGCAGGACTTCGTGCTGGTGCTGGCGCTGCTGCACTCGCACCTGGGCAGCGAGATGTTTGCGGCCCCCATGGGCCACCGAGCGGCCGGCGCCATGCACCTGTTCTATGTGCGGGCAGGCGTGTCTCGGGCCATGCTGCTGCGCCTCTTCCTGGCCATGGAGAAGGGCAGGCACATGGAGTGCGACTGTCCCTACTTGGTGTATGTGCCCGTGGTGGCCTTCCGCCTGGAGCCCAAGGATGGGAAGGGGATGTTTGCTGTGGACGGGGAGTTGATGGTCAGCGAGGCGGTGCAGGGCCAGGTGCACCCAAACTACATCTGGATGGTCAGTGAGCCTTCGTCCCGTCTGGAGCCGCCGCCGCCGCCGCCCAGCCAGCAGCCTCCGCATGTGCCGCCTCCAGATCCCGTATGACCCTCGCCTGGCTGTGCCTTACTCTGTCTACTTAGTGTCATCTGAGCTCAGGGCCCTCCCTCCCCCAGGCCTGGAGGGCCTGTCCCAGCTCCCACGGGGGAGGAGGACTCCTGTGGGTAGAGGCTGTGCTTCAGAAGGACCTTCTCTGCCCGCCAAAGGCCAGGCGCCCAGCTGGTTTACCCATTGTCTGTGGAGGCCACCCTATTGTTCTGGGAGCCCCATCCCATGAATCAAATCCAAATAAAGTGGCATCGCCAGCCTGCTGGTCTGATCCGAGGGGCGGGGGAGGGAGTGGGGTCTTGCTCCGGTCAGACTCTAGTGTTTAATGTGAATGATGCCCAGTGGTGCCTCCTGGATTGGGCAGTCTGTGCTGGTGGGCACAGGTCGAGAGCGGGTCCAGGTATCTTTGCAGGGAGTAAGGCCCAGCCCCAAAGCCGATTATACCCGCTTTGCAGCCAGGGAGCTCAGCCACCAGACACCCGACGTGGGAAGCCAGGCTCGGAGCTGGTGTGCCATTCTTACCGAGGACCACACAGCCAGCCAGTCTCTGCCAAAAGCAGAAACGCCTCAAGGAAGGGGCACTGGGGAAACAAGGACCAGAGCCTAAAGGGGCAGGCACCTGTTACCTTCGTAAAGGAGCCTGTCATCCCTCCACGGAGGGCTGTAGGCTGTGCAGCCTCCTCCGGCCTCCTCTGCCCTACCCTGCCCCATCCTTGTGGGCACTGTTGGGCAGCAGTTAAAAGGAAGCAGCAGGGAGGGGCAGATGCCAGTCTCCCAACTGGCAGCCGTTCTGGCTCACGGCCCAGGCAGGTGCTCCCATGCCAGCTCCCAGCACCTGGAAGGTGGCCCACGTCCTGAAACGGGCTCTTGAAGAGCAAACACAGCCCTGCCCAGGGCAGGCACACTGACCCTCCAAAACCTGAGCCCCTTGGGTGACTCCTGGGAACGCGGAAGGCACTGCAGCACCAGGGCAGGGCCAGGGCCTCCCGCCAACGGGTCTCCTTCCCCGGGGAGGGGGTAAGGTGCCCGGAGGGAAGAAAGGCGACAGAGCCCACACGAATGGCAAAGGCAGGTTTAATGGTGCCACCTTCTTGTACATTGTAATGAGCCAAACCAAAAAAATGCAAGTAAAAAAAAAGGTTTAATCACACAGCACTTTATACAGATCTTAAGCAGCAGGCATTCACATCGCCACACGAACGGTGCACTGAGGCACGGCCCCCGGCCGCTGGATGTTCCTCACAGGACGCCGGCCGGCTCCAGTGCCGCGGCCCGGCCGGCTCCCCGCTTCCCCGCGGCCGCTGCCCGCCGGGTGGGAATGGCACAGCTCGGTGAGGAGCAGCTGGCGGCGGACAAGACGCATCATGCTTTGGCTTCTTTTTTGCTTGTTTTGTGTTTCTAATAAGAGTTAATATCTTTACTTTTGAAATTTATTTTCTTTCAACCTTAAATATTACATACATACACCAAAAATTACATACCTGCAATGCGCTCAACAGCGTCTCTTAACCTGGAGCTTCACATTATCAAAAGCTTAGAAAACGTGTAAACCTCTGGGCCCGTCTGCGAGGGAGACCCACGCCCGTCACCTCTCCCCAGACAGCCTGCGGAGTCTGTAAGCGAAGGGCTGAAGGGCCGCCTCCTCACGGGAGAGAGGGTGGCTCCGCGTACGAGCTACAGGCCACCTCCCCGCGTGAGCATTTGGTAGTGGGAGAGGCAGAGTCCGGGGGAGAGGTCCCTGCGCGGCCCAGGCCCTGGATGTGCTGCTGCTCCCGCCCCTGGGGTCCTGGGACAGGACTGACCGGGGAGCGGACATCGGCTTCAGTTCAAGCAGGCGAGGCTGTGAAGCCAGAACTGCCCCCAGCCACGTGGGCAGGAAGAGCAAGGCACCTACAGCTGTTTCTTTCCCAGCAGCTCCCAGTCCTCACTGCGTTAGCATGTGAGGCCGCCACCTCGCCTGGGTGTCACCCTGAGCCCCCGCCTGGCCTCTTAGGAGCAAGTTCAACAGGCCTGAGGACTGTCCTGTGGTACAAGAGCCAGAACAGAGCCAGGCGTCAGTGACAGCGGCTACAACGCCCAGGGGCGAGTGTGGTGCTGGGGGCCAGGGGGGACCTAGAGGCAGTGGCCTGGGACATGGGGAAGCTACAATGGCACTGAAGATGGAAGGGACGGGGAGATTGCCGGAGCAACCCACACTTCATGCAAGGCACGGCCGCGCGTCCTGCTGCTCTGCAAAGCTCTGGGCCCCGGAGCCTGGCCCTCGGAAAACTCCACCTCGACCCGAGAGGGAGACAGCAAGGAGACGGGTGCCGACATCCCGCCTGGGGTGTGAGTGGAAAGTCAGCAACAGGGTCCAGATGCTTTGCTCAGGGCTCGCCTGTTGGAAGATCGCTTCCGAGCAGAAATGGCAGCATCTCAAGAAATTCCTTGCACGGCAGCATCAAACTCACCCGAGGGGGGGTGGCAGGGGACAGGAGAGGGCGGGAAGCGGGGAGGGCCTGGGGGAGGGAGTGAGCAGGTGATGGCCTCTCCCACCACGATCCTCCTTCCTGGGGCTGGCTCTACTTGTCGTCTGTGCTCTCAGGCATGCCTGCCTCGATCAGAGCGGCCCGGAACTGGGCCAGGACGCCCCGGATGCTCTTGATGAACCCCTTGGAAAGCGGGAAGAGGGGAAAGCCGATGTCAGGGTAGCCACTCTTCTCAGGCAAGAAGCTCCGGTAGCTCTTTCTCCGCTTCTTTGGTTTGACACTGGGGGGCACTGAGGCATCTGGCGCTGCCTCTGAGGCCTGGTCTGTGTGGTCCCTGCTGGTTGCAGCCGGGCCCTGGGCGCCGCCCTCTGAGTCTGAGCCCGGGGAGGCCTCTCCAGGGGCTAGCCCGCCGTCCTCCGCTTCCTCCCGGCCGCTGTCCGAGAGCTCGGCCACGCCAGGCGGCCCTGTCGAGCCACTGTCCTTGGAGATGCCGTTGGGCAGTGCCTGGGCCTGCTCCAGCAGCGCGTGCGTCTCCAGCCAGGACTCGATGCGGTTTACCAGCCGCCAGCCACCGGTGCGGAAGTGCTGCCGGATCTCCTGCTCGAAGACCTCGGCGGGCCGCCGCACCAGCTGGGTCATGGACTGCACCACGCGGATCAGCGCCATCTCGTTGTAGCAGCGGCTGTTCTCGTAGCCCTCCTGCAGGCCCCGGTCGCTGTCGAAGCCGGCTTCGTTGTAGTACGGCTCGTTCACCAGGATCAGACCTGCGAGGGGGAAGCCCGTCAGGACCGGCTGACCTCAACCCCCAAGCGGGCGGCCAGCGCCGTGCCCTCCAGCCCGCCCCTCACCACCCGGAGCCCCAGCCACGGTACCTTGGATGGAGATGAGCACCTGGAGAAGGCTGGATTTGCTCGTCCACCTCTCTGTCCCCTGAAACACACGGACGGTCACCTCTGTCCCAGACACCACTCCGACGGCCTGTCCCCCATCCCGACGGGTGCTGGCATGGTACTGACCTTTCCGATCCAGGTGCCCAGGAGGCTGACACACACCTTCCCATTGTCATACAGGTTGGGGTTCAGACGGCCACTGCACTGGGAGAGGTAGCAGAAGTGGGGGGGCACGGCCGGGTAGATGTTGGGGAGCTGGATGTCAAACAGGTAGAGGCCGTCCTCGTAGGGGGTGCGAGTGGGGCCCTTGATCAGGGCTGAGAAGAGGTCCTAGAGGAGGGAGGCGTGGCTGGCAGGGGCTCTGCACACGGGTCTCCAGAGCGCGCGGGCAGAGCAGCACCTGCGACTCCCCAAGGCCGGCGGCAAGACGCCAATGCAAACCCTCTGTACAGACCCACCCAGTGTCTTTTAACTCCTGGCATAAAAGGAATTTTCCAGGTTTTACTTCTCTTTAACCATGATTTCAGAAGGCTTCCGCCAACACCGGCCCTGACCCAGGCCCAACAAGGCAAGAACACTGACAACCATCAGGGGTGAAGGAGCGCCTGCTCTCAGGGAACCAGAGGGATGGGGATGTGAACTCCAGGAGGACATGTGGGGAGAGCCACACAGACACCGAGGTCTGGGTCCGTGGCCCTGCTGGTGAGGGACGGACCGTGAGTGCTCTCTCGGGGCCACCGCGGGCCTCAGGTTCCTGCACTGCGTCCTTCCCCTCTGAGGGAGGTTTGGGAAAAAACAGAACAAAATAACAACAAAGAAATACTATTCCCTTCTCCCTCAGCAGAGGTTGGAATTTTCAAAAAGATGTTTCCTGAAAGCCAAGAAGAACCAAGCCCCCCCTGAGCAGCACCCTCTGTGGTCTCTCTTTTGGGCCGAGCTGGGGCCTCGGTCAGACTCCAGCTCATGCGTCAGGGTGCCTGGCACACAGAGGGCCCAGCAGAGGTCTGCTGAGTAAGACGGGGGGGGGGGGGGGGGGGGGGGAGCGGGGAGGGTCCTGCGCTTCCTGGAATAAAGGAGGAAGCAATGACACGGCGTGGGCGGCATGACTCAGACCCCAGGCCCCGCCACCAGGACAGAGGGGAGCGTGTGATGTCACATGAAGGCTACTCTGTGGCTAAAAAGGGAGGGACTAATGTGAACCAACCTGCGTACGTCTCGAAATGACCCTGCTAAGCGAGAAAAGCAAGTTACAGGTGCTGTGCACAACGCCACGCTATTTATGTAAAACAGATCATACAAAACAGCTTGTGTTTATGACGATGCATGAGAATGTAAAAACAAAAAACATCGTCCGTAAGGAAATGCACCGAACTCCTCACGTCAGGACCCCGGAGGGCCGGGTGGGGAGTGGCCAAAGGCAACCTCAGCTCTTTCTGCAATGGGCTAATGTTTTCAGAAGGAAGTCTGGGCCCTGGCTTGTGTGGCTCAGTGGATAGAGCATTGGCCTGAGGACTGAAAGGTCCCAGGTTTGATTCTGGTCAGGGGCACTTGCCCGGTTGCAGGCTCGGTCCCTAATGGGGGGGTGCGGGAGGCAGCCGATCAATAGTTCTCATCAGTTATGTTTCTGACTCTCTCTCCCTCTCCCTTCCTCTCCGAGGTCAATGAAAATATGCTTAACAAAAAAGAAGACTGGACTCGGGTAACAATGATATAATTTAAGACGAACTTTAAAACAGAGGGAGGAGAGAAGGAGCCACCTGGTTGGACTTTGCCCCGACCTGACCGAGCCTGCTTCCCGCCTTATCACAGGTGTGGGCGGCCTCAGTGCCATCAGGCCCGAAGGCCAGGGGCCCACAGTGCCCATCTGCGCCTGCCCACACCGCCCACGGGCTACTTGCCATCCTGTCCTCGAAAGTCTTGACTGCAATGCCGTCGGGCAGCGAGGTGGCCAGCAGCGCCATCTCCTTGCGCACTGCGCTGAAGAACTTCTTGGCCTCTGGGGGCTGGAACTCAATTTTCTTAAAAGAGTGATTCGCTAGAGGGGGAAAGAGACCATGCAATCCCTGATGCGAGGCCTGAGCACCCCATCTAGAAGGGCAGCTGCCGTGTGTGCTCCCCAGACAGGTGAGCAGCCCACCGTCTGTCCCCACTCTCTCCGTCCCCCCCTCGCTCTCCCCCCCTCCCCTCCCGTCTCTCCTGCCCCCAGGACCAGTGGCCACACAGGGAAGTGTCTGTCCCCCGGGCCCTGGAGCAGCGGAGGGACTGGGTGGGGACTAGGCTCTGCCCCCAGACCCGCAAACACCAAAGGGGGAACTCACAGGGCGCGCACTCCAGCACCGAGAAGACCTCGCCCTTGGCGCTGGTGAAGGTGACGCCGGGCTTGCCGCCGCACTGCTGGCAGAGCACCGGCGTCTCGCTGGGCCACTCGGCCTTCATGGGAGACTGCGCCTCGGGCTTGTCCTCCTTGCGCTCTGTGTCCGGCAGGGCCTCCATCTTCTCCTCCTCCGCGATGGCCACATTGTCCAGGGTCTTCTTGAGGTTTTCCTGCAGCTTCTTGATGTCATCCAGAAACTTCTTCTCCCGCGTCGGCTTCTCGGGCTCCACCGTCGGGGAGGTGGGGGAGCCCGTCAGCAGCTGCTCCACCGTCATGTTCTTGAGGCTCTCCAGGATCTTGATGGCCTCTTTCAGCTCCCGGAAGCTCTTCGGGGGCCCGTCCTTGCCGGCCTTCTCTATCAGCCCGGCCACCGGGGCGGCCATGGCCACAGCCCCCTGAATGGCGGCTGTGGCAGCCTCTTCGCTGATCACCACGCCCTTGTCCTCCTCGGGGGCTGCCGGCTGTTCGGTGGGTGGGATGGGGGGCTCCTCTATCTTGGGGTGCTCGTCCTCCACCAGCCCATTGTCCGTCTCCCAGCTGTCACTGTCGTCCTCCCACTCATCGGAGGATGCCCCGCTGGTGCTGCCTTCCACTGAGTCGTAGTCCGACTCCTCGATCTCAGACTCGATGTTGTACAGGTGCTGGGAACAGACGGCACCTCTGAGAGCTCTGCCGGCACCAGGGGCCGGGGCAGCCCGCTCCACCCTTCCCCTTCCTGCGCTGGACTCTGCAGGTCGCTCTGTGCTAGGTGCCACCTGTGTCTCTGGGAGGTGCCTTTGCCTGCTCCATCCCAGCAACAGCACCTGGAGCCCCAGCCAATAGACTGCTCCTCCCCCTGTGGGCTCAGTCAGCCCCACCCCCAGAGGACTCGGGCCCCAGGCTGTGTGGCTACACTGGGAGCTGGGAACATGCCGGAGGAGGGGGTGTCCGGGACAGCTGGCCTGGGTCACATGTGTTCCCAGCCCGGAAGGAGGGGAGAGCTGGGCCTGAGGACGGCTTGACCAGGAGGTGAAGGAATGGCAGAGAACAGCGCTGAGCTCAGAACCCAGCAGGTGCTGGGCCAGGCGGCTCTTCTTCCTTAGCTCTGGGAAGGCTTCCCTGCCACCCTCAGGAAGGAACCTGCATCTTCTCAGCACAGGGAGACGGGGACCCAGGCCAATCAGGGAGGTCTGTGACGTCTACACGCACCTGGGGGCTGCCAGGTGGGGTGAGACCACAGAGCTGGGCGAGTAATGCCGCCCTCCCGCTCAAACTTCCCCTGGAACTCTGTTACCCACAAGGAAACGCCTCACCAGGAGGATGAGGGCCTGGCCCCTGGTCCCTGAGCAGAGAGGGCAGGCCAGGCTTCCAGCCCCGCCGCCGCAGCTGAGCGGTCTGGGCCTGGCAGGGCCATACCTGGGGCAGGATGATGGTCTTCGAGTTGTCGGCCCACACCACCTCCACCTTGCTGCTGACGTCCACACGGGCCACCTGGCCAACCGATGGCTGCTGGGCAAAAGGGGCAGGGTCAAGGGTGCAGCCCTACAGGAGGGGCGAGGCCAGCACCTCTGAAAGGGAGTGCCAGCAGTGGGTGGCAAGGGTGAGGCCGTAAAAATAGGAGGGAAGTGGGCACCATCTGGAAGAGGCCAGTGAGCAGCTCAAGCACGGGGCCCTCTTGTCCAAACACCTCCAACGTGCCCTGCCAAGCACACCCCAGCTGCCCCCTCCCTCTCGCCGCATGCCGGTCTCCCAGGCGTCCTGTCCTTCCCAGATGGGTTCCAGCCTCAGGCCTTTTGCCCCTCCTGCCCGACCATACCCACCATCCCACCTGTTCTCCAAAGCCCAGCTCGGATGCCACCTCCCAGCCGGGCTGGGGTTCCTGCAGCGCTCATCATGCTCCCGGGCTCAGGACAAGGAGAGGGCTTCCCTACCGACCTGACAGGCTGGGGGCAGGCGCTCCTGGTGCCGGTGCGGGGGTGGAGGGGCAGCTTGGGATGAGCCAGAGGACTGGAGGTCTGGTCTCCCGGAGCCACCTGGTGGCACCACCAGGCACTGCAGCTGCTGCACAGGAGGTGCAGCTACAGGAGCTTGAACTTGGGGTGCATACCTCATCCTCCTTGGGAAGAACTCCGTCCTCAGTGTTGCCGATGCGGATGACGATGTCGGTTGTGCGGAACCGGAAGTCAGGGTGGTCAGCGATGTCGTAAACGCTCACGTCTTCCTCTTCACCAATCAGCTGGGCACAGGGTGGGTTTTCATGAGCCCAGGGCCCTGCACCCAGCCCACCAGAGCCCCCCCTGAGGAGGAAGCAGGGCTGCACACTCACCTCCACGTCGTCCCCACTCGGCCGCAGCTTGAACCACTTCACCACGCAGGTGCGGCCCACGTGGTCCCCAGACTGCACCACACCGTAGACAGCGGGGTCTGGGCAGCTCTGGACTAGGGAGCCAGAGAGCACACGACTAAGGAGCCTTGGTGGTGTCACCTCCTCCCCTCTTACCCACCCACTACGTGTCAAGCACAGCAGGGCACAGAGCCCACGTGTTCCCTGGCTCGGTCACGAGAAGCCGGAGAAGGCTCCCCCGGTCCTCCAAAGAGCAGCCACTCACAGGGGAGTCTCCTGACCGGCGCCCGCTTGCCCGTTTCCCAGGCCCTGAGAAGGAATGGCCACCCGGAGCCAGCACTACCTCGCTTGTCCACCACGAAGTCCCCGGGGCAGAACTCGTTGTTGTCCAGGTGGTGCACCGGGAAGAGGTCGTTGGAGCGGATGTTGCACTCCACGGAGCCGTCCTGCCACATCACGTCTGCTGAGGTCATCGTGGTCACCACCTCCACCGCCACCCTGCAGTGGGGCCAGTGAGCCAGGCCACGCACAGGCCGGAGCAAGGGCAGGCACCCTTCCGCCCTCCCTCTCTCTTGTGGGCTTGGTGGCCTGGAACTTCACTCAGACAAGCAGGGCAGGCCAGGCCAGCGGTGCTCACCTAGAGCCTCCATGGCCTATGACCTCCCTGTGAACATCCCATTTGGAGAGCTCAAGTGAATGGTCAAGGCCACCGCCCCACCCTCTTACTCTCAGATCTCTCCTTCCCACCCGGGCCAACCCCAGGCACCGACATCATCTCAGCTGGGGACCACGAGCCTTTACAGCAGGGGTGGGGGACATTCAGCCCGAGGGTCATATAAGGCCCAGGAAGTCATTCGGTCTGGCCCGCCGCGGCGTCAGGGCGAGTTAATTAAATGTGTGACCAAATGCAGCAGCTGATCTTTAAGTTGGTAATTAAGGCCCTCGGATGATGTCATTAAGTATCCAAATTGCCCTTGGCAGGGAAAAGGGTCCGCACCCCTGCTTTATAGGGTTGCAGACCCTGTGTGTGAGCCCGAGTGTGCACATGGGGGGTTAAGGGGATGGTCCCAGGCTGGACACTCAGCCAGGAGGGAGGGGGCCCTGCCCTCTGGATGTACCTGTCGCCTGGCTTGAAGTCACGGGTGATTTTATTCTTCTTCCTCTTGTGTTTTCGCTTTAAGTTCTTGATAGACAAGGGGATGCTCTTTTTGCGATTCGTGCCACTGCCGCTCTGGGAGGAGGTGGTGGAGCTGGCGGAGGAGGTGACCGAGCTGGTGTCGTCCGTGTCGTCAGCAGCCTCGTCGTCGGCATCCTGCTCGGCGGAGTGCAGCCTGTCGTCTCCGCCCTCCTTCAGCAGGAAGGGGGGCAGCGGCTCACCCGCCTCCAGGGCCTCTTCGGGGCCCTCGTCCTGCATCTCCCCGGGGCTGGCGGACCCGTCAGGCGTCTCCTCGGGGCTGGCGGACCCCGTTTCACTCTTGGCTTTGGTCGCCCCCCTCTTGCCTGGCTCCTCCGCAGAATGGTCCCTGGAGCACTGGGCGTCGGGGGAGCAGGACATGATCCTCACGACCTGCTTCTTCAACAGGCGCTTCACCTGCGAGGCAGAGCAGGAGGAGCTGTAGCCAGCCTGGCGCGCCCTGCCCTGCAGAGTGGGACGCCCCGGCAGGCTGACCCCAGGCAGCGTGGTCCGGGGAGGGACAGCAACGTACTCCTACGTGGCCTGCAAAGGTCACCAGGACTGCCCCCCAGGACCTGAAGCACAGACCGTCCTGCCGGGCTGTGGAAACAGCTCCAGGCCAGTTCCTGGATGCCCACCAGCCCAGCCCGCGGACATACCTTCTTGGCCATCGAGCCCTCCCCCTGGGCGCAGTGCTGCTCTGGGCATTCACAGGCAATCTTGGCCAGCTCGACCTTGGCCGGGAAGACAAACAGGCAGCGCTCCCCCAGCTGCCGCTGAGCATGGTCAAAGCACCCGAGACGCTTCACCCTGGGGGGGGGGGCGGGGGGGGGAGAAGCGGGGCTGGGCCAGCAGCTCTCGGCCCCCACCTGCACTGTGGCCCAGAGACTTGCTCGGGGCCCGCCCCAGGGGTTGTGAGGGGGTGGCACGCTGGAGCCGCTCACCTGCCCAGGTTCTCCTGGGTGATGACAGAGGGTGGGGGGCTGACGCTGTCCGTGCCCCCTGGACAGAAGCTCTTGGTAATCCATGTGACTTTCAGTTCCACAACCTGCACCTGGGCGGTGAGCGAGCAGGGCCATAGGCAGCAGGCTCTGACACGCTCCCTTTAAGCAGCTGCCAGAGCCCACCTGACCTCCAGGGCAGGAGTCGGGCTTCAGTGTTCACCAGTACGACACCCAGAGCAGGCCCCACCTATAACTGAGGCCCCACCCTGGGATCCCTGTCACCTCCTCACCTCTTCAGGGCCCAGGGGACCTGCCACTCCCCACTCCCCCCCTTGCTCAGCCTGGGTTCCCCTTATCCTCCAAGCCCTTTCAGAGAGCAGGGTCCCGAGGCCAACAGGCTCAGCGCTCAGAGCAGGCAAGGACGGGGCGGGCTGCTCAGCTCCAGGTCCCCCCCACCTTTCCGCCGGCCCCCAGCCCTACCTCTTCCACCACCACCCGGAACTTGCTCTTGGTGCTGAGCACGGGCTTGACCCCCGACAGCCACTGGACACTGGAGAAGATCTTGGCGGGGCCAATGAGCACCTGGCCCGGGTAGAAGCCGTAGGAATCATCGAAGAAGAGACCCTGCAGGGTTTGGAGCCAGAGGAAAGTGCCCGTGAGCAGCGCCTCCTCGGGGGAGGGTGCTTCCCGCGCCACCTTCAGTCCCCCTCCTCGCCTGCCCCCTCGCCCAACACCGGCTCCAGCGAGGCCCCAGGGTCCCTAAAACAAACCCCAAGGCTCCAGAGCAGCACAAGCTCAGCCACACCAATGCCGTTGGTCGGGAGGACATTCGGCGACTACGGCTCTAGCGGGGAGGCGCCCCCACCCTGTGCGATCGGCACTGCGCCCAGCACACACCTTTATGGCCAGTCGTAAACTCCTGCTCTAAAACGCCGTGCTGCACTAACTCATATGCGCTAGACAAAACCTCCGAGGTTTTAAAAGGATGACACAGACGTCAACAGAACATAAAGAGAAGTCCTCATCCTTTCTGCCCTTTTCCAGGAAACCACCGTGCCCAGAAGCATTTAGCCTGGGCCAGCTACTGCTCTGTGCCATGAAGTCCTTTTCCCGCACAGCCCAGAGGAACATGAGGCACCCCCCCTCCCCCCGCAACACGTACTGAGTCGCTGACGTGTGGGCAGACGTCGTAGAGCTTGGCACCGTCTTCTGTGTTCATGGAGCACCTGGAACAGTGAACATGGGCGTGGTGACCACGCGGCACAGTGACCGAGCCTCAGGGGAGGCCTGGCGGCCGGGACCAGGGGATGCTGATCAGTATCGGAAAGAGCTATCCCCATGCGTCTGTGTGTCACACGCCCTAAGACGTCACAATTCCTCCTCCATCCACAGCTCAGCCTCTGACCTGGTACAAATAATTCTCCTAAAACAAACAAAACCCTAACCTGCTCTCCGAGTGCCCAGCACCATTCAAATGTCTAACTGAAGCCCCAGCTCCCAGCAGATACCCTAAGTGATGATGCTTCTCTCCCCAAACCAAGACGGGCCAAGACCAGAAACTGAGGGGGCTCTAGGCTCCGGCGCTGAGGAGGCCCGGCCAGGTCAGGCCCTGAATGGCCTCGGCACCTGCCGCACCAGCCGTGAGGGAGCCCGCCCTGGCCCTGGGGGAGCGTACCTGGCCCCGTTGGACAGGGGCCGAGAGGGAGCCCGCCCTGGCACTGGGGGAGCGTACCTGGCCCCGTTGGACAGCTTCAGGATGATCTGGTTCTTCAGGTCGTAGACCTTCCCCAGCCAGCAGTCATAGGCGATGTAGTCCCCATACATGAAGGGCTGCGGAAAGGACACGGGGTGAGAGGCAGCAGGCGATACGACGCTGGTGTCCAGGGCACCATCCTCTCTGTGCTCCATGGAGACAGGAGGAAGGGTCTGCACAGCTTACTGCCCGGAGGTGGACTGGTCAGTCCTGGCCTAGTAACTGCAGCAGCCCGCAGGCTTCCCCAGGTTCTAGGCTGCACCCAGCTCCCCTTCCTAGTGTGAGGGCTGCCAGTGCTGACGGGAAAGCTGTACAGAGACGTGGCACCCAAGGATACAGGACTCTGGAATGGAGTGGGCTGAGGAGGGCAGTTACATGCACAAGGGTGTGAAGTGGTTTAAGCAAATAAATGTCCTGAGGCTGCCAAGAGCCAAGTTTCAACCAACTCATGTTCAGTTGCACACAGAACAGGTGTTGACACATCTAGACGTGCACGCACGCACGTACGCCCGAGTTCTGTCCCGAACGCATGCACGCCCGGCACACATGCGCATCTTGGTTCTGAAACCTGGTTTTCTGCCCTGGAGGAACCAGGGCTCCTTGGAGAAGTGACTGACTCTGAGGCTGGACCAGAAAAATACAAGATGGAAAGTAAAAGGAACCAGAAAAATGACAGTCAAAAGGTCACAGACACCAGCTTGAAGGGGCATCTATTGGCCAAACCTGGGATCATTTAAGCAACAAAACAAATAACGGTGGGAATGGCTCCTGACCAGCGGAATAAGCAGGAGCCTCGGGCCCACGCTGAGGTAAACAGCGGACGGATAAATAAATGAGCAGGTTTGTTGCCTTAAAACGCTCTTCCATACGGCAGAGGCCACTGTCCAAAAGGGGGAGAGCCACAGAATCACCCAGCGGCCAGCAGAGTGCTGCCGGGACGGGACAGGCGGGACTGCTAACGGAGGCTGAGGCTGGCAGGCTGGGGTCTGACGTGTGACAAGTTATTGACACAATCCCAGCGCATCTCCCCACAACACAGAATTACTTGTAAAGAGGTAAATGGTGACTTGATGGTGGGGAGGTGTGGCAGACACCTAGGTGACCAGGGGTCACGGTGACCCTCGCCGTGGTGCCGCCACTGGACACTGTGGGCCAGGGAAGAGCTCGGTGGCGTTTCTGGGGTGGCCCTGCCAAGGATGCAGCGCTGAGGCTGGTCCCGAGGCAACCTCAGAAGCTCCACGCTGAGGGTCAAGCGATGGGCGGACGGGATGCGCAAGACAAAGCAAGGCTGGGTCTGGTCCAGGCTGGAGGAGGTCCAAGAGGTGACCACGAAATGCAGGGTGTGTTCCTGAATGGGATTCTGGATCGGGACGGGGAAAGGCTGCTGCAGGACAACTGAATGGGCTGTGGACCGGCAGCGACGTGCCGATTCCCTGACCTGGGGACGCAGTTACATAGGAGATGCTCCTGACCTGGGGACACACTGCAGTATTCGGGGGCCACGGGCATCCTGACTGAGGAAGAAAGGCTCAGGGGAGGGGAGGAGATGTGGGGGAGGGGCAGGGGAGGGGCAAATGGAGTAGAACATTAAGAGCGGAGGGGCCTGGTGATGCAGAGGCTACAAGAACTTACAACTTTCTGGGAAGTTTGAAATAAATGTTAAAAATAAATTATTGAAAAGCAGCTTGTTTAAAGGAAAGAGAAGAGTTAGAGGAGAAAGGAAACTAGGCCAAGAGAGCCACACCTGCAACCCCGCTGGGGCTGGAGACACAGGGCGAGCCCTGACCTCGCGTCTGAATGGCTTTGAGACAGGAGCGCAGGAGGGCTCTGAGGGAACGGGAGGCCCTGGGCCTGGCCGGCTCACCTGGAAGGGGAACCAGAGAGCGAGAGGGGAGGGAGAGGTGGCAGCTCACCCAGATGTGCTGCAGGTCCTTGCTGTTGACGGGGTAAATGATGCAGTTGGTGCCGATGAGCTTGACGGCACAGTCGATGCTGACGTCGATCACGGTGCCGCACTGGCTGTCCTGGGAGGAGAAGGCACAGGCTGAGCCGGCAACGGCGCCAGCCACCACGACACCCGGCCCAGACCGCCCGCAAGCAACCCCGCCGGGGTGCGACGCAGGACTCACGGTGGAGCGCATGTGCCGGACCACGTCCCGGGGCACCACGGAGCGGTCCTCCAGTTTGAGCTGGGCGAGAAAACACGCGTGAGTGGCCTCCGGAGTCACCCCAGGACACACCTCCGCCCAGCGTCCCGGGGAAGGTGACACACGACAGCCCAGAGCACAAATCCCAAGCCCGCGGATTTCATGAACCCCAGGAGCACCCCCTCACTGCACCCAGGGCCGGGGACCGAACTCCAGGCACTAACTCCCCCACCACAGGCCAGCACGAGGCTGACGGAGGTCATGAGGATCAGTGTGGCGAAGGGACAGATCACGGAAGGCACCATTTAAAGTAGAGGTTTAAGAGCCTGCTCTACACAGAGAAACATTTCCTAGGAGGGAATCCTTTCTGTACTTTCTGCCAGTGGCTGCCCTCGCCCTGCGATGAAGGCCGAGAGGGGTGGGCAAGCGTGATGCCAGCTGTGCGGGTCACCCTGAAGCCGCTATCAGCCGACACCACCTTCTAATCCGGGCTATCCTTGCTGGCCAGCTGCAGCCTGCCCTTATCTCTCTGCTGCGGTCCTGCCGGCTGCTGAGTAACGGGACAGCCGGCTGCGGGAGCCTGGCCAACTGCGCAGCGAACACCGGCAGCAGCCGCCCCCCAGGGGACAGCCAGGGCTCCGGAGAGCTGCCTGTCCTCTGCCGGGCCCCGGGCCCCTCCACAGCCAGGTGGGAGCCGGTTCCCCACCAGGCCAGCCAGTCTTCTTTGCTGGTCCCCATCCTGGGGCCACGCTCTGTAGTTCCTCATCGGGTCTGGTAATGGGGGGTCTCTGTGCCCATCTCCTTTGGACAGGCACCCGCAAGACCTCACACCACAGGGTGGTGAGCCGCTTCCTCAAACAACCCTCTCCGCTCTCAAGCCTGGGCACGGAAAGGCGAGGCCCATGGACGGAGAACAGACACCGGACCAGGGTCCCTGCAGTGCTGGCAATGATGACTAAAGCCAATTCCGCTAGAACTAGACAGTGACTGACAGAAAGGGAGAGGCCCCGCCATCAATAAAAGCCCAAGGACTTTCCTCCAGGGAACACAAGCCCCTGGCCCAGATGAGATCCGGGGGCAGACACGCAGGCATGCCAGCTCTGAAACCTCAGGCAAATCACGCGCGTACACGTGTATAAAGTGAGGCGACAGCAGCCCTCCTGGAGTGGCGGGGGGACTAAGCAGGGCGGGAAAGCACCGAAGGTCACGGTGCTGGCACAGGAGGTGCTCAGCAGACACGGGCTGTGAGCGCTGCCTGACTCCGTGCCCCGGGCACAGCCTCTTCTCCTTCTGCACGAAGATCCCAGGAGGCTGGGAGGGCGCGTGGAGCTGCTAAGGGTGGTGGAGTGCCGGTGCTACTCTAAGTCAGGGAACGCCCTCCCGTGACCTCTGTCCGGGACATGGCATTTTCCATGGGCCCCACCCTATCTCAAACCTCGGCTCTCATTTTAGACTTCAAAAAACCACAATTGCAGGGCTTTCCAAGTTGCCATAGAAACCAGAAGTCGCAGCCCCAGGAAATTCGATGGGAGAAACCACGCAGGCGGCGTTGGGTGGGAGGGAACGCCATTCTTGGTGTGAGCTGTTGCAGCCGGCACGGGACCCCTGAGCAGGAGGCAGGTGAGTCTGTAGGTCGTGTCCCCACCTGGGCGGTGTGTTAGTCCCCGAGAGAGCTTCCAGGACAGGGGGGGACAGGGGCACAGGCACAGGCCCTACTCACTGCACACTCACGGGCCCGGGCGGGAACAGCACAGCCAGCGGGAGCTGGCGCACTGCGAGGCCAGGGGGCTTTCTCCTGCCCCCTCTGCTGACCTGCGCCTCGGCTGCAGTGCTCCCGGGGCCAGGCTGGTGGCCGGCACCAGCCCCGGGGGCTCTCCTGACCGGAGCCTAGCCCTCTGCCATGTGACTCCACTCCCCGGGAAGCTCCTCTCCCAGGGCAGGGAGAGGAAAGGGGTGCGGTGGCCTCTGCCCTGGCGACATTCCCTGCCCTTGGCAATTCCAGAAAACGAGCAAATGGTGTCTGGGTCGCCAACGTCCCCTCCATCCCTGTGTCCCCGTCCCGGCACTGCCCTTCTCCACAGAGCCGCCCTCCCATCATGTGCCTCTCACTGAGAGGCCCTTCCACGTGTCCTCCTTTCCTCTCCCTCCTCCCGTCTCGTGCTCCCTGCACCCTGATCTGGAAGGGACGGCTGTGCTCCTGGGGCCGGTCGGGAGTCCTCTGCCTCTAGGCGACAGCACCGGCGCTTGCTCCTCTCCAGGCATTTGCTGGGCGCGGCGTTAGCCTGTGAGACCCTCCGCCCAGTGTCCTGGTGTAAGCGCAGAGCCATGGAGCGGTGCCCTGTCAGTGCGCTTCCCATCTCACAGACGTAACGGAGACGGAGAGACAAGGAGGGACTTGTTCACAGCCCCGCAGCTCCTGAGAGGTGGAGTGAGCTCAGGCCGCTGCTCCACAGTCCAGCCTGCCCGCGGGCTGCGGGTGAGAGCAGAGGGACCGGATTTCTGCAGGCCCACACTTTCTGAGAGCCACTCTCCTGGCTATGAAAGCAGTAAAAGCTCTCTCCACGCCGGGCCTGTGGAGGCTGCTGCTGTGGCCTCTGACTGCGGTGCCGTCCCTGGCTGGGGGTTCGCCCAGTTACATCAAGGAGAAGGGCATCGCGTCTCATCAGCAGCTGGTCTGGGGCCAAAACACAAGCCCGCTGCCCCGGCCGCTGTGTTTAGTTGGTTGCGTGTCGTCCCAGACACTGGAAGGCACTGAAAGGTACTGAAAGGTCCCCGGTTCGATTCCCGGTCAGGGCACATACCCTCCCTTCCCCTCGCTCTAACAAATCAATGAAAACATATTAAAAAACAACAACAACAAAGACCCAAGATCTATACGCTTACCCACAGACACTGTGGGGTGGAGAACCTTGAACGCTTTCGGACCTAAAGCGCCAGCTCACTGGATTCAGGGCAGTGAGGCGGGAGTGGCAGGAAGGGCGCTGGCTGTGGCTGGAGCTGGGCTCCTCTCCCCGCCTCCCCCTCAGCCGTTTCCAGTTCCGACTGGACTGGGGACATGACTGTGAGGCCCCGCGAGTAGGCCGGTGTCAGGACGTTCTCAGAGCGGCTGGCATCATGTGGCTGTGCCCTGACAGCCAGCGATCGGCACCTGCCACCTGAGGACAGAGGATTTGCCAGCAAATCACAAACAGCCTTGTGCTTGGGGGGAGGGAGGGTCGCAGGAAATGGCTGAGCAGAAGAAAAGACAGGCATTGGTGCCCCTAACTAGAACCTTCTGTCAATCATGTGCCTCAGAGACCATTCAATAGAAGCTCCTCGAAAACTAAAGACGGAGGCCAATCAACTCAATAGTTGTTGAGTGCTTTCCGTAAATTCAGAATGAGAAAGGAAGATAATATATAGGAATGTGCCTTGGCTTTACCCGAGGGCCCAAAATAAAATACCCGAGAACACTGATACACAAGCGAATACACTGCTGAGCTGGGTCGCAGGGCACAAATTCCTGCTTCTGCATGGCAGTGGGGGAAGGCAGGTGGGGGAAGGCAGTGGGAAAAGGCAGGTGGGGGGAGGCAGTGGGAAAAGGCGGGTGGGGGGGGGCGGGTGGGGGAAGGCAGGTGGAAAAGGCAGGTGGGGGAAGGCAGGTGGAAAAGGCAGGTGGGGGAAGACAGTCGGAAAAGGCAGGTGGGGGAAGGCAGGTGGGGGAAGACAGTGGGAAAAGGCAGGTGGGGGAAGACAGTGGGAAAAGGCAGGTGGGGGAAGGCAGGTCGGGGAAGACAGTGGGAAAAGGCAGGTGGGGGAAGGCAGTGGGAAAAGGCAGGTGGGGGAAGGCAGGTGGGGGAAGACAGTGGGAAAAGGCAGGTGGGGGAAGGCAGTGGGAAAAGGCAGGTGGGGGAAGGCAGTGGGAAAAGGCAGGTGGGGGAAGGCAGGTGGGGGAAGACAGTGGGAAAAGGCAGGTGGGGGAAGGCAGGTCGGGGAAGGCAGTGGGAAAAGGCAGGTGGGGGAAGGCAGGTGGGAAAAGGCAGGTGGGGGAAGGCAGGTCGGGGAAGGCAGTGGGAAAAGGCAGGTGGGGGAAGGCAGTGGGAAAAGGCGGGTGGGGGAAGGCAGTGGGAAAAGGCAGGTGGGGGAAGGCAGTGGGAAAAGGCAGGTGGGGGAAGGCAGTGGGAAAAGGCAGGTGGGGGAAGGCAGTGGGAAAAGGCAGGTGGGGGAAGGCAGTGGGAAAAGGCAGGTGGGGGAAGGCAGTGGGAAAAGGCGGGTGGGGGAAGGCAGTGGGAAAAGGCAGGTGGGGGAAGGCAGTGGGAAAAGGCGGGTGGGGGGAGGCGGGTGGGGGAAGGCAGTGGGAAAAGGCAGGTGGGGGGAGGCGGGTGGGGTAAGGCAGTGGGAAAAGGCGGGTGGGGGAAGGCAGTGGGAAAAGGCAGGTGGGGGAAGGCAGTGGGAAAAGGCAGGTGGGGGAAGGCAGTGGGAAAAGGCAGGTGGGGGAAGGCAGTGGGAAAAGGCAGGTGGGGGAAGGCAGTGGGAAAAGGCAGGTGGGGGAAGGCAGTGGGAAAAGGCAGGTGGGGGAAGGCAGTGGGAAAAGGCAGGTGGGGGAAGGCAGTGGGAAAAGGCAGGTGGGGGAAGGCAGGTGGGGGAAGACAGTGGGAAAAGGCAGGTGGGGGAAGGCAGTGGGAAAAGGCGGGTGGGGGAAGGCAGTGGGAAAAGGCAGGTGGGGGGAGGCGGGTGGGGGAAGGCAGTGGGAAAAGGCAGGTGGGGGGAGGCGGGTGGGGTAAGGCAGTGGGAAAAGGCGGGTGGGGGAAGGCAGTGGGAAAAGGCAGGTGGGGGAAGGCAGTGGGAAAAGGCAGGTGGGGGAAGGCAGTGGGAAAAGGCAGGTGGGGGAAGGCAGTGGGAAAAGGCGGGTGGGGGAAGGCAGTGGGAAAAGGCGGGTGGGGGGAGGCGGGTGGGGGGAGGCGGGTGGGGGGAGGCAGGAAGGGCCCACGGCACAGACGCAGGAAAGCGGCAGCAATAGGACCCCCCCCTCTGCTGCAGGTGAGAACTGGCCAGGCCTCTGTAGTCTCCACCTCCAGGGCCGCCCAGGGACCGGCCGGGTCCTGTCCCCGGAGCCCACTCCCTGCCCGCACACTGCAGACCAGAAGCCTGCGGTGCAGCAGGACTGCATCACTGCCGGACGCCGCCGCTGCCGCCGCTGCCATGGCCGGGAGGACAGAGAAGGGGACTGAGCCCAGCTGCCTGCGGAGTGAGGGAGGCCTGGGAGCCGCGCTGGCGGAAGGCCAGCTGGAGCCGGGGCCCAGCTCTGCGGATGCCGCAGTGTTTGGGATGCAGCGTCCTGGTGCGTCTGGTGGGAAGAGCGGGCATGGAGCCCCCTTGTCTTGGCAACCTGGCTACGAAGGACCAAACTGCCCGCTCCCGAGCTCACTCCCTGCCACACCTCCAGGCCCCTGCGGTGTCGGGCAGCAGGGTAGCTGGTGACAGGGCCCCGGCCTCCCGGCGGTCGGATCTGCAGTTCGGCTCGGAGCTTCCTCCCTTCCAGGCTCCTCTAGGGCCCTAGGAAGGACTTCTCAGCCAGAACTCGTCCTCACAGACCCGGAGGAGGCCGCAGGCCTGAGGCGAGGGAGGGAAACTGACCGAGTGACAGCACCCGCTTCTGGGTCAGCAACGGCAAGGGGGAACTGGCCCCACGGAACTGAGGGGACGGTGGGGATCTACCTGGGCTGTGCTGGAACAGCGGGGTTATGAAGAAAAACGAGGCAGCCCTGACAGGTTCGTTGGGGGGAGAAGGACCGGGTTTCTTAGACACGCACGGAGCCATCGCACGCAGACCTGATGACGGACAGACCCCGTTGGCAGGAACCGGACAACCAACAACTGCAGCCACCCCCAGGACAGTCACGCAGGACCAGGTGTGAGGGCCGCTTTTATTGGAACCCTCAGGTCTCTCTTAAGAAACAGATTCCTGATTTTTTAACCAACCCGCTGAATGACTCTCTAGATAAACCAGAATCTGTTTCTTAACATTCCTGGATGAATCTAATAACCGCCCGGGTCACAACTGTTCCACTTGAACCAGGAAGTTTCCCTTTCTTCTAGAGTGAAACAGAACCCCAACTACTTAGGGCATTTGTTTTTAATTTTAGAAGAATTTAAAGACATAAATCTGGGGCTCAAGATACAGGAGCGAGGTGGTTTAACAAGTGAGAGCTGACTGGCACCGCCTTCAGCATCCCTGACACACGCCTGGAACAGATGCACACGCACCAGGTCCGCAAAGTGATGTGGCCCCGACTTTGGCTGGCTCTGCTCAGGTGGTCCAGCCCTTGGGCTAGGCCAGGTCCCAGACAGATGCCAAGGACAAAGCCGCAGACTCTGGGACAGCTTTTAGCACCTCGCTGACCGAGAGGCAAGGGACCTGACCCAGGCCGGCTGCTGCCAAGCTGGCAAAGGCCAGAGTCCGCCAGCACGCACCGCGGACACCTGGGGACACCTTCCAGGCAGAAGGCAGCTCCGGGCCACGCTGTGACCACGAGAACCTGGTGTGTAGAGCTGCTTCCTGGGTGGGCACAAGCTGGTGCTTAAAATCTGGCTCCCCCAGCACCTACGAGCTCCAGGTCTGAGAAAGACGTGCCCTGGCAGGAAGGGCCTGTCCCTGCCTGCTCCCCCTCCTGCAGGATGGCCCCAGAACCTAGGCTTACAGATGCTCCCACCCCCTCCTTCACCTTCCCGCTGCGAACCCTCAGAAAAATGACACAATCTTCCAAATGACGTCATCTTTGGTCGGCAAAGAGCTGAGGGCTCACCCGTCCCCCAGGGGCCCGTGATGCCCAGCCTCACCTCCTCCCAGCGCATCTCGGCTCCTCCGTCCACGCGCCCAGCCCTGAGGATCGATCAGGAGCCACTCCCTGCAAATGCATCCTACCTCCCGAAGCAGACTCAGACGGAGAGGGCTCACTCAGCACTCTATTTTTAAAAATGCAAATACGGAGGAAGAGACTGTAAAAATAACACACCAGCGCCCTGATCCAAGGCCGACTCCTTCCGCAGGGCCAGGTTCTCACTGAAGTAGGGGTGGAGTGGGGACCGGGGGCCGGGCCTCCTACGGGTTTTGTCATACTTGTGAGCTGAGGGCAGAGGAGACTACAGATCCCCGGCAGGCAGGCAGGCAGGCAGGCCAGGGCCTCCCCCGAGAGGAGGCAGGTGGGGAGGACGGCATCGACAGATGGCAACGTCCCAAGGGCTCTGCTATGGTCTGGTCCTTCCTTTAAGGGCCAACCAAGCCACGGGAGGGTGAAGGCAGGCCTGCACGATGGTTCTGGGGTCTAAGCGCCAGGGTCCGTGCGGCAGTTCTCGTGCCTCCCACCCAGGCCTCCTGAACGCTTCCGCGATTACGTGTTAGCTCACGCCCCTCAGAGCAGTGCGCACTGTCCTGAAAGGGCTCAGGCACAGGAGCTGTTAACGGAACACGGGGCGGGTGAGACAGGAGCGCCTGACAGTAACCCGGCTTTTCTCGGGCCTGAGCTCGTGGTCTCTGCTCTATCGGGGCGGGCAGGCAGGGCTGTCCTGTAGAGAAGCCTGGGCTTTGACATTTACCATTTATTCATTATATGCTGCTCCCTGATCAACTGCTGGCCATCCCTCCATCCACTCATTGGACAAACCAAACACCGACTGCGCTGGCAGGCGCTGTTTCCGGCGGCTCTCCTTTCTCCTGGGTTCAGTTTCCTTCTTCCTCAAGTGCAGCTGAGGCCCGTGAACGAATAAACTGTTTCTTCTTTCTGTACAAATGCCTTTACTTTGCTCTCACTATTGAATGACGACTTACGCTGGTTCCTGAAACAACTGCTTTTCCTCGGCACGCTGACGGCTTACTCCATCCTGGTCTGGCTTCTACTGTTACTACTTAGACATCTGCTGTTGAACCTTAGGAGTATGTCTTTCTCTTCAGCTGCCTCTAAGATGCTGTTCTCCCTTTGGGAACGCCATTAGGCCTGGGCGCTCCCACCCTAGCCTCCGCACTCACTCTCTTCCTTCATCTGTGCATCTACTTAACTTCTTCGGATCTATTTCCTGGTTCACATAATTCTCTCGTGAGGTGTGTCTACTTTGCTGTTTAACATTTCCACTGGGTTTTTAAGTCAATGATTAGATCCTTCATTCAAGAGGTTTTATTTGGTTGTTTATAAATAGCCCCTTTTGCCCTGGCCGGCGTGGCTTAGTTGGTCGAATCCCTTCTATCAGGAAATAGCCCTTTGAGGGGATTTGTATTTCAATTCTATACTTTGCAGGTTCGTTAAAATCTGTGCTGAGTTTACGTAGCATTTCCAAGTGCTGCAGGAGTGGGTCTACATTTGCTCAGTCTACCCTGTGAGACTGGAAATCCACTCCACTGCCTGCTGGCTGCCCATGAGGCTGAAAAATTCCACGCATCCTCATTCCCAAACTTTTTGTATGCGACCTGTTTTCTCTCTCTGGAAGCTTTATTCCCAGTGTTCTGGAATTATACCATGCGCCAGTTAGGACTTTTTCCATTCACCATCCTGGAACCCTGTGACCACCAATTCTGGAAAGATTTCTGATTTCTTTGACAGATTTCGGTCCTTTATTTCCCCTCTCTCTCGTTATAGATTGCCTAGATGTCAGAAATTTTTGTTCTATTTCCTCAGGGTCTTTGTCAACTATCCACCCCCGACCCCCCAATATTGTTCCTTTCCAACAATTCTTTCTTGTTCTGAGTTTTAGAGCATCCTGTTTTATTTCATTGACATAATATTGGCTTATTCCTCTGAGGACATTCACTTCCTGTTTGAGGGCTTGTTCTGTCTGCAGCATTAATACTTTGTTTCCTGTGATGCTGGTTCTGGCCTCTACCCTTCCTTCATGTTGTGAGTCTCCTGCGTACGTCCCGTGACCCCTGGCTGTCCATTCCTACTTCAAAGAGGTGGATAAGGCATCTCTGTGGTGCTGGGACAGCTCTGTATCCTGACTGCTGCGGCGCTCACATGAAACTACATGTGATAAAATGGCACAGAACTGCGCACACACGTGCACCAATGCCATGCCCCCAGTTCTGACACCCTCTGTGCTTATGTAAGACGTACCCACTGGGGAAACTGGAGGAAGGGCACTGGGGACAACTCCGTACCATTTTTGCAACTTCTTGCGAATCTATAATTATTTCAAAATAAAAAGTTAAAATGGCAATAAAAGCTGATAGAAGCTTTGTGAACAGAGGCTTTGGGCTGTGGAGGGTCGCACTGGCTTCTGCTCTGAGGGGCTGCCCGATGGCAGCGGCTACAGGTCTGTCTCTGACCCTTCACTTTTCCCAGAGGGGCCTCCTCCAGCCCTGCCTCGCGCCGGGTCGCAGCTCGCTGGGTGCAGGCGGGGTAGGGCTGGGACCGCCCCCTTTCAGTGCACAGACTTTCACAAATCCCTCTTTCAGGTCCGTGTGGTGCCCTTTGCCTGAGGCACTTCAATCTGGAGTCTCCATGGCCTGCTTCTCCAGAGCAGACAACTCTGTTCTCTCTGGGCAGAGGGGATGGGTAGTCTCCGGTTTGCAGAAATGAAGAGGCAACTTGGGGAGTTCACTTTCTCCCTGTGCAGACTCTCACCTAATCCCTGTCTTTAGGCCCAAACCTCCCTGCGGTGGGGGCAACAGACAGTAGGTGCCTCCCGTCCATCCCCAAGGGTCTCTGCAGCACCAGCGGTCCAGCGTGCTCCGCTCTGCGTGGTCTCCGCCCACTTTCCATCTTCCCAAACTTGCAATCCTTTGTCTATTATTGTCTTCCCTCCCATTCTTTGTCCTCTGGCTTCATATTTTAAAATCAATGTTTCACTGTGATTTCAGCAGCGTATCTGGAGGAGGTGGAGGTAAGTGAATGTGTTTCTCTAAAGGACACTAGCCAGAGGTCTCAGCCTAACGTTGCCCATACAACCACGGGACACATTTGAAGATGGAGAGATGACAATAAGTCAACAAAAAAACAAGAAATCACGAATTCGCCCTAACCGGTGTGGCTCAGTGGATAGAGCGTCGGCCTGCAGACTGAAGGGTCCCAGGTTCAATTCCAGTCAAGGGCATGTACCTGGGTTGCGGGCACTTCCCCAGTGGGGGGTGTGCAGGAGGCAGCTGATCGATGTTTCTAACTCTCTATCCCGCTCCCTTCTTCTCTGTAAAAAAAATCAATAAAATATAAATTAAAAAAAAAAGAAAGAAATCACAAATTCAAGGCTCAGAAGTGCTTAGTTTCGATATTCGGCTACTTCGTTTGGAGACCAGCTTGTGTTCCACGGCTCTCCCAGAGCTGCTATTCTAAGAGCTGAAGTGGTGGGGAGGGAAGCACAGCTCCAGCAGAAACGCCCGCGAGCATCGGAAAGGGCCCCCTATCTGCTCCTGCAAATGGCTTTGGCTTGCAGTGTCAAAGGAACATAAAATTCCATCGGCTGCTGTGATGGAGCCATGACGGCAGGAACTGATCCAGGCCAAGGCTGGGCTCTGGGAGGAAGCCTGCCAGTGTCATGCGGCAGGCGTGGGTGAGCAACACTTTACACACTTACAAAGTTAAATTAGATTCTTAAATGCTAAACTAAAAGCAATCACCGAGAAAGTCACACAACATAAATAGCAGCGCATGTGCCCCTCAGCAGACAGCCTGCTTAGGAGGGAGGGTCTGTGCAGCCACGGTAGCCAGGAGGCACTCCCAACGCGCAGGCCTCCGCTGCCCAGCACACAGGAGCCTCTCCCTCCCCTCCCACAGCCACGTCTCAACCCGCCAAACGGATACAGAAGCGACTCAGTTACCCAAGTCCACTCGTGTCCATCACCAAGCATCTCATCGTCCTACTGCAGAAGAAATGCTACCGTCCAGACCACGGGAGAGCCAGAGCAAGCAGAGGGGCTGGGCTCTGCCCTGGAAAGCTGACATGGTGGCCGCATACTCTGGTGCACGTGACTGGCAAATATTTGAAAGCTGCCCCACGGCTGTCCAAGAGGACCTATGGCACCTCCTTTCGATTCCAGGGTGAGTGTGGAGCCCCAACTGCACAACAATTAGAGCCTGGCTCCTGCAGAGATTTAATTTCAAGCCCTAACGCATACTTCAATAGGAAGGAGGCTACATCCCAACATAAAGCGAGACGCCCGGCACACCCAATGACAGCACAGGGCACCCACCACAGGAGGTGGCGCCCACCTGCCAGGCTCTGAAGGACAGGGAGAAGACCCAAGGGCAGGGCCTACGAGGCAAGCCAACAAAGAACCCAGTTAAAAAACAGGAGTTACCTGAATAGACATTTCTCGAAAGAAGATACACAAATGGCTAATGAGCCCATGAACAAGCTCTCGGCATCGCTGGTCACCAGAAAGCGCACCTCACATCACAGCGAGGCCCTCGCACCCACTGGGACGGCTACGAGCAAAAGACCGACAACAAGCGGAGCGGGGAGGGCGGGGAGAACGAAGCCTCGTGCCCTCGTGCCCGGCTGGCGGGCACGGGAAGGGGTGCGGCCGCTCCGGAGAAGGCTGGCAGCTGCTCACAAGGTTCACACAGAGCGACCCTATTACCCGCAAGTCCACTCCTGGGAGCCGTACCCAAGAGAACGGCAAACACATGTCCGCACACAAACTGCTCGAAGCAGCCTTATTCAACATAGCGCCCGAGTGGGACCAACCGTGCCCATGACCTCATGAGAGGAGAAACAAAACGTGGCATCTCCACGCCACGGAGTCTGTATTGCCCGGCCACGGAGTCTGTACTGCCCGGCCACGGAGTCTGTATTGCCCGGCCACGGAGTCAGTATTGCCCGGCCATGGAGTCTGTATTGCCCGGCCACGAAAAGGACTAGAGGACGGACACTGCTCCAACGTGAAGGGACCCTGAAGGCACGCTCGGGGGAAGAAGCCACACAGCACACGTTTCCATTTATACAGAAAGTCCAGGACAGGCAAACCCCTGGCGACAGGAAGTGGTTACCGGGAACAGGGAGGAGGGGAAAGGCGGTGTGACTGCTAATGGGCTAGGCTAGGGTCTCTGTGGGGGTGATGATATGTTCTAACCCCAGGCAGTGATGGTGGGTGCACAGATCTTTGAATATACTAAAAACCACTTTCACTGTCTACTTTAAAGGGGGGGATGTTATGGTGTGTGAGTTACACCTCAATAAAGCTGTCTGGCTTCTTTTTTTAAGGCGACTCGGGTTAAGCTGCAATTAATGACTGCCTGGTCCCCAGGTACTGAGTAGGAAGTTTTCTCAGCTGTATGTCCTGAATCATAGTGTAAATCAGATTTTATTTTTCAGGTTGAACACCAGAACCTGTCTCCCGTGTAACTGAGTCACCAGAAAACTGCAATCAACACTACTAAGAGCCTCTACGACTCAGAAATCAGACGGTGACTTTTCTTCCCTAAAGTCTTAGATTCTTTGACCCTTTGTGGCTTCCGTCAATCTTAAGCTCAATCACTGAGCCGCTCGGGCCTTAGTTCCTTGACTATAACATAAGGGGGTCAAACCCAATCACCCCAGCCCCACCTCCCTGGGCCTAGACCAGGGGTGGGCAAACTTTTGGACTCGAGGGCCACAATGGGTTCTTAAACTGGACCGGAGGCCGGAACAAAAGCATGGATGGAGTGTTTGTGTGAACTAATATAAATTCAAAGTAAACATCATTACATAAAAGGGTACGGTCTTTTTTTTCAATAGTTTTATTCATTTCAAACGGGCCGGATTCGGCCCGCGGGCCGTAGTTTGCCCACGGCTGGATTAGACACACCACAGCCCAGGACACAGCCAGCACCACTCATCCGCGGCTGCTCCGAGCGCTCGGCAGCTGCGGTCCCTCCCAGTCCCACGTTACAGCCCAGAAGACGAGCTCAACCGCCCCTAGGCGAGGATGTGCCGGTCCGCTTGCCAAGTGCTTTCAGCGGAGGCCTGACAGCTGCTCCGCGACAGCATCAGCCCGTCTGATAACTAAGTTCTCAGAGAGGGGTGCTCCCGCCGAGGTTTTGAAGTTACTACCCGAACTCTGGTGGCTCCTGCAAATGAAACTGGGGCTTTCCTCAGGCCCCGAAGGAGAGCTGGGTGGTGAACTGGGGAGGCTTTTCTAGCTGCATTCCAGCCACGGGCCTGGAGCCTGGGCCAGGAGTGTGTGTTTCTGCTGGGCGTCAACACCAGGGACAACTGCATTTCGACCACGAGGGACACAGCCCTTGCCCCGCTCTCGCCTCGCCCAGTGAGCTCGCACTCTGCCTGGGGGCTTCGGGGGGGAAGTTGCTAGAACAGTAAGCTACAAGATGGTGTATTTTGATTAATCTGCTCTTCTTAGCATTAGGATTCCCGCATGTCCTGGTCTTGGGGTGATTAGCATAGTGCTCTCAAAAAAGCCCGGCTGGGGCAGGAAGTCCACTACCTGAGGGGGCACGGCAGCTGGCAAGGGGCCCACTCCACTCCAGCACAGACCACGGGGGTCTGGGAAAGGCTTAGGCTATTGTGTGGGTGAGCAGGAAGGTCTGGCCTTCACTGAAATGCTTCCCACGACGCTACATGTGAGCTACAAGCAACAAAAGCTTCTACAGAGCTTTGTTTCCCAAGAAGCTTCCAATCCAGGGAGAGAGCACGCGAGAGTGCCATCGAAGTGCGGGGAGGGCTAGAGGCAGGGAACAGCCCCCTGAACTGGGCACACAGATTCGCTGGAGTCACCTGAAGAGGCAGGACGTAAAGCATGAAACGTAGGTGAGGAGCCTTGAAGGCCACGCTAAGGCATGACAAGAGGCAATGGTTGGGGAGGCCAGCCGTGGTGCTACCGCTGGGCTGAAGGAGGGCCTGGGGCAGGGAGACCAGAGACCCGCCCAGGCACAGGCCGTCAGAGAGCAGACCCATGTTGTAGGAAGAAAATATGGAGGATGTTAAAGGCATTCTGAACAAAGATTTTATGTCAAATTAGATTAAAAGCCTGGCACCAAAGGCACACAACAAAAGAAAAAAAAATAGTCATTTAGACTTCATGAAAACTTTTAAATATTATGTATCAAAAGACACTATCAGCCCAACTGGTATGGCTCAGTGGTTGAGCGTCGACCCATGAACCAAGGTCACTGGTTCGATTCCTAGTCAGGGCACATGCTGGGGTTTAGGGTTCAACTCCCAGTAGGGGTGCGCAGGAGGCAACCAGTCGATGGGTCTCATAATTGATGTTTCTTTCTCTCTCTCTCTCTCTCTCTCTCTCTCTCTCTCTCTCTCTCCCTTCCTCTCGGAAATCAATAAAGACATATTTTTTAAGACACTATTAACAGACTATAAAGGACACCCACAGAATGGGAGAGAAAGTTTGTGAATCAATTACCTAGTAAACGATTAATATCCAGAATATGGAGAGATTTCCTAAAATTCAACAATCAAAAGACCAAACAACTCAGTTAAAAAATGGGCGAAGCACTTAAAGAGACATTTCTCCGAAGATATACAAGTGACCAACAAGCATGTGGAAAGAGTCCAACATCACTAATTATTGGGGAAATGTAAATCAGAACTATAGCGAGACACACCTCACACCCATCAGGATCGCTACTATCAAAAAAACAGAAAATAACAAATGTTGACGAGGATGCGGACAAAACAGAACCCTTGTGCACTGTTGGTGGGAAAGTAAAATGGTACAGCCGCTGTGGAAAACTGTGGCAGTTCTACAAAAAAACAGAAATAGATTGATCACATGATCCAGCAACTGCACTTCTGGGTATATACGCAAAAGCATTCATAACAAGATCTTTTTTTTAAATATTCTTATTGATTTCAGAGAGGAAGGGAGAGGGAGAGATAGAAACATCAATGATGAGAGAGAATCATTGATCGGCTGCCTCCTGCACACTCCCTGCTGGGGATTGAGTCTGCAACCCCAGCACGTGCCCTTGACTGGAATCGAACCTGGGACCCTTCAGTCCGCAGGCCAAGGCTCTATCCACTGAGCCAAACCAGCTAAGGCCATGACAAGATCTTGAGGAGGTATCTGCGTATCCATGTTCATAATAGCACTATGCACAATAACCAGAACATGGAAGCAATCCGAGTATGCCACGACAGACGAATGGAGACGCAAGAAGTAGTGTACACGCCACAGAACACTACTGAGCCTTAAAAAGGAAGGAATTCCGAAACAAGCTGCAACACGGACAAAGCTCGAGGGGATCGCGTGAATGGGCCAGTAATACAAATCCCGATACTGCACAATCCCACTCATATGAAGTACCCGGAATAATAAAAACCACACACTAAGTAGAACGGCGGTTGCCAGGGGCTGGCGTGGAGGAGAATGGGGAGGAGGTGGTTACTGTTTCATGGGCATGAGTTTGTTTTACAAGACAAAGTTATGGAGGTGGGTGGCGGTGATGGCTGCACAACATTATGAATGCATTTAATGAGGTGGTAAATTTTATGTGTATTTTACCACAATAAAAATATATTTTATTCTATTATTTTAATTTTTTTTAAATCCTCACTCAAGGATACTTTTTTTATTGATTCTAAAGAGAGAGGAAGGGAGAGAGAGAAACATCGATGTGAGCGAGAAACACGGATCGGTTGCCTCCCATATGTGCCCTGACAGATACCTAACCTGCAACCTTTGGTGTATGGGGCAATGCTCCAACCAACTTAGCCTGGTCCCCAGTTAGGGGAAAAGATAATTTTTAAAAAGAGAAAAACGTAAGACTGGGGGCCAGGGAGCCGATTTTAAATGTTCTGAGTTTAGAAGACGACGCTTGACTGTGCAGAGGTGAGTGAGCATCAGCACGCCTGCTGCACTCCCGCCGGCTCAGGAGAGCACACACCCACATGCACCACGCACAGACAAAGCAGATGCAGCAGCATGTCAGCGGCTGACTCGTGATGGCTGGTAATCAGCAATCACTGGCCAAGTCTTTTAACTTTTCTCTCCATTTGAAAATTTCTCCCAATAAAGTTAGAGGGAGAAATTTTTTAAGAGTTCCGCAGACTTGAGGATGGGAGAGCCATCACACTCCTCAGCTGGTACACCCCAAAGCCTGCGGTTCCAGAGGCCACGGTGGAGCTCTCCAATAAAAGCTGGGAGTGGATGGAGGGGCGGCCCGTCTAATGCAGGTACCAGCTGGGCCACAGGAGCGGAGCAGCACGGGGGGGGGGGGGGGGGGGGGGGCGGGGGGGCCTCGGACCTCTGGAAATGTCTGAGAGAGGGGTAAGAGGAAAAAGACAAAAGGCAAAAGAGAAAAACCCAGGACAGTAAATGGAACCCAATGGAATAAGGTTTCCCTTTCAAGAGAGGATCAACCATATCAATCAGGCTGATGGGCCAAAGGGACAAAAACGGAGAAGTCGGGAATGCAGGACCAGGAATGCACGAGTCTTTCGTGACCTTCAGGAGAGCCGGCTCATGCCAGAGGGTGAGAGGCCAGACGGGGTGCGCAGGTCACGAGGATACAGAGGCAGACCCCGTCCCCACCAGCAGGTTGCTGGGACCCTCCTTCCCACCATGCACAGCGAGGGCGGGGAGAGATGCTCGTTGGCTTGCAGATGATATCACCAACTTGAGGGCCCTCGGACTCCCTCAAGTAATTAACAGCCGGAGCAGGCAAGCAGGGGGCTTTCAGCAGGAGCAATCAGGTCCTGATGTTCCCGAGCCACACGAAGGACACAGATGTGTCCGTGGTCCTTCCCATCACACCCTGGGGGGGAGCCGGCGCAGTCCTGTGGACGCGCCCATCCCTGGCTCCCCCGGAAAGGGTGGGAGCTGAAGCAAGGAGAAGCTGGGCGCAGGCCTGAGGAGCTCTCCCTGCAGGATGCAAATGCAGAGGCTCCTTCCTAAGCCTGCGGCTGCTCCTGCCGCTTCCAGGAGCTGCGATTTCAACTTCATTGCTGGGGAGGAGTGGCGGCCCTCCCCCGTTTCTTTAGCACTGCTCAGTATCTCAGATTTAAACTTTTTAATTGTCATAGTTAAATGCATCTTCTCCATTTATAGCTACGCTGTTCGTTTAGACCCGGGGTGACCTGGTAAGTGTCTTCGTCCTTTGAGCTACAGAAAAGTACATGTTTCGGTCTCTCAAAATATGCAAACAAACAAAAAATCCCACAACCAAATAGTCAACAAGATTTAACCCAAAAAAGGACATTCATTCTAGTACCTTCTGCCTCACTGAATACTTCTGAAGAGTAGAATAGCACTTGCTTCCATGTTTAAGTCACAAAAACATGCATTTCACAATCCTGCTTCAAAAGAACGCCATGTACCTGTGGGTAAAGCTAACCGGCGGATCCACTCCGCACAGTCCCTGGTGGAGGGGCGTGAGGACATGCAAATCCAGAGGGTTGTCCATGACCACGTTCCGTTCCACTCTGAACTGCACACCATTTCGGTAAGCGCCTGCTCCTCCCTGTCCGTCACACATGTCAGGTGGCCCCTAACAGAGCCCCTGAGGCTGGTGGAAATGTCAGAAACAGGCCATTCGCCATGCGTCCCGCTCAGTAAGCTGCGAACGTGGATGCGGCGGCATTACAACCACCACCATCAGGACTTGGCCAGTGGAGCCTCGAGGAGGATACAGTCAAAAGAGCAGAATCCTAGTAAATATTAGCAACAGCATCTTGTCAGCAGAAAGAGCACTGTATGCGCAGGGTCCGCCTCTGAGTGTCCATGTCAATTAGCACCCCCCCCCCCCAAAACAGGCTAATCTCTGAAAGCTTCTACCAATCAGAACAGGAGCACACATCCTGTCCTCTCCGGCTAAAACTACAGGATGGCCCTTTAAGAGAACCCCCTCATCACAGAAATGGCCCTAAATCCAACTCTGAGGGGACCGTGGGGGCAGCTGTGATGGCCATTCAGGCTGCACACTCCAACCACAGCCCCAGAGTCCCACTAGATCCCATTTATTTCTCCCGCCTGTGGGGAAAATAAACAGTAAGAAAGGGAGGACAGTTCCTCATGAGAGAACAAGAAAATGAAGGAAAGAAAAGCAGGGATCATAGTGAAGCGGGGATGGGGAGAGCAGAAAAAGACCTTTCATGTCCTAACGCAAAATGAGGTGGAGAGCGCACACACAGTCAAGTTCAGGGCAACGGCAGGGACAGGAACTGGACCTGGGCAGGACGCAGCCTCTCTCCAAGGCGTCCTTCTGAACCTGCCTCATGACTCAGCATTCCCAGCGGGAGGGTGACAACAGCCGCCAGGGAGGGGACAGGAGGTCTGTGGAGGCAGGAAGTAAGGCGAATTTCCTAATCCTGGCCATCTCCAAGACAGCACAGAATCAATGCCACTTCCTTGGACTCAGGTGCTCCAGCAGGTGGAGGTGGGACAAACCAGTGTTGGAATGAATCAGACTCACAGAGGGTGCACTCACTCAGCATCTGGGGCATTTGCAGAAATAAATGTATTTTTTGACAGGTATCTTGAAAATGGCTGAGGGGCCAAGAATGAAAACAAGAACAGAAAGCAGCACAGCGCAAGTGCAAATGCGGTGCTTTTCCCATACTGAGCAGCCTTAGCCCTCCCTGCCGGCACTGGTCCCCCATCCCCTCCTCCCTCCTCACCTGAGGCGCCTCCTCCCCCGCGGAGATTTTAAGTGTGCAAAGCCTGGAGGATTCACGCCAACCACACGGTTTGTGACTCAGGCTTGATCAGGGTATTCAGACACTGTAATGATCTATAAATCCTCAACTTATACACTGTCAGGTGAGGGCAAACTATCTTCACTTCAATTTGTATTCAGGTTACTCCGCTTACTAGCCGTATGACACTGGAGAAGTTACTTAACCTCTCTGGTCCTTCGTTTCCTCCTCAGAAACATGAGAATAATCGGACCTTATTCACAGGTTGTTGTGGATATTGAGTAATACACACAAGCACTTGAGCACCTGGCACACTATATGTTGGTTATTATCTTAAAATACAAAAGCAATACTCTACCATCCTTATAATTCACAACCTCGTCGCCTGTCATTCGGGAATCTCAGGAGATGCCTTCCGGCTGCTGGGAAACATGCATACTCCTGTATCCATCCCCTCCCCTCCCCGAGGCAGGGGACTTAGCAGGTGTTACTGTAAATGTGCATGATGAGTTTCTTATAAGGTAACAGAGGAGTGAAGTTCGTGAGCATCTATAGAAGAGGCGTAATAAAGAACTCAAATCTGTAATCCATCAGGTCACAAGCAACACCACAGAGAGGAACTGATGCCTCTGGTGCAGCACCGCCCTGTGACACCCGGAAGTGATCCTCTGGAGGGCGGGGCTGGTTCTGGTTGATGGACATCAGGATGATGGCTGCTAATAGCCAAGTGGCTGCCCCAGGCCCCACCCACCCACACTTCTGGTTATTCCACCTGCGCAGGCTCGTTTATGGGGCTAGAAAAATCTCGTGTTTTATAGCAGAGAAAATGAAGCAGTGAGTACGCCAAGGTCATTCAGAGTAGGTGACAGCCAGGAAGAGCACCCAAGGGTTTTGACTTCCAATCACAGGACACAAACACCCGTCCCTCATCTGATGAAAGTGCCCTTGAGTCAGGCGACAGGCGAGACAGAGGCACCATGAAGGCATCGAGTCCCAGGAGCTAGGAGGGGGAGACCAAAGGACAGAGAATAACATCACAGAGCCGCTCTAAGAGCCGGTAGCGCTGCGATCCTATCGGAATAAACACAATCAGGTGCACTTACTGCTGCAGCTTGGGCAGCCTGACATACCTTCTTCCTATTATTTCATTAAGAGCAATTGCGTCTAATGGGCCCGGCACCTGGGCAGACGGGGCAAGCTTCACAGGCTGTGATGCTACACCTAAAAAGCCTTCCCCTGGGAATGTTGGCCTGAGTAGGAGCCAAAAATAAAGCGAAAAGCCAATTCCTGAGGGGCCTGTCATCGAGATGTTTTACACACACACAGCAGGGTGATTGCGGACACAGCTTTAATTTACAGACATTAAACCTCTAACCAGCTGAGACCCTAAACGTTATGGCAACTTAAAGCAAGAGAGCACACAAGAGTGGGGAGAGCTAAAGCATGAACAGGACGCCCCTGTTCCATAGTCTTCCTCACAGGGGCGGGGCCGCTGTGCCCAACCCGGCGGGTGAAGGCCAGAAAGACCCACCCAGGCTGGCCAGGCCTCAAGAAGGCCAAGAGGCTGTAGGCATTGGCTTCAGTCAGAAACTTTACTGAAGGGATCCCCACTGTGTCTCTGGTGCATGCGCACCGGCAGGGCGGGCATGGAAAAAAGACCCTGCGGGTAGTGGGGAGGAGCAAGTCCCGGCAAGGAGATCTGCGGCCAAATGGGAAAAGCTTCCAGCGGATAAATCAGCTACCACGCTGAGGGGTCAGGGGAGTGAGCAAGTCCTACACAGGCTTACCCTTGGCTGCTGGAACCTCAGGAACTAATCTTAAATTCCGCAGTTTTAAGGCAAAACTATATATTTTATTTCTGTTGATTAGCACGTTAAGCGCCCAGCCTGTGTTGTCTTCTGGACGGAAAGTATAGTGTCAGTTCCCGTGTTCAATTTATGGAAATGGCCAGGAAGGGGAGGACTCATGGGCCAGCCTCTTCACCACTCTTTTTGGAATTTGTTCATCAAAAAGAGTTAAGAGACATTAAGAGACTAATATTAAGCCTTTATTCATTGCCCACCAAATTAACATGAAAATTACAAAAATGGCCCTAGCCAGTTTGGCTCAGTGAATGGAGTGTTGGCCTGCGGACCAAAGGGTCCGGGTTCCATTCTGGTCAAGGGCACCGCACATACCTTGGTTGCAGGCTCCTCCCCGGGCCGGGCCCTGGTCAGGGCTCGTATAGGAGGCAACCAATCAATGTGTTTCTCTCTCATCGATGTTTCTCTCTGTCTTTCCCTCTCTCTCCTACTCTCCCTAAAAAATCAATGGAAAAATATCCTCGAGCGAGGCTTAACAACAAAACCGAGTACAAAAATGCTCCTCAGCCTCCTACTCCACATTAAAAGAACACTATTTTAAAAATGCCAGCAGGCGCCCTGCTGCTGTGGCTCAGTTGGTTGAGTGTCACCCTGTGCACCAAAAGATCACCAGTTCGGTTCCTGGTCAGGGCACATGCCCAGGTTGTGGGCTCAATCCCTGGTCGGGATGCATGCAGGAGGCAGCCGATAGATGTTTCTCTCTCACATCTATGTTTCTCTCTCTCGCTCTCTTTCTCTGTCAAATCAATAAAAACATATTACACACACAACAAAAATTCCAATAGGTGACACTTTAAAAAAGAAACGTTTCCTAAGACTGTCACTACATTATTCTACCAATAACTGGGTTCTCAAACCTCATAACCACATTAGTGCTGTGGCAGACATCAGAACCTAAATGCTGTCTCGGTCTCATGGTCTCTCCTTCACAGCACGCTGCCACCTCGATGGATTTAGTATAAGGAGTGGGAGGCGAGAAGGAAAATCTTCCTAAACCACAGTGCCCCAGGCAAGGACCCACCCTACCACCTTAGTCCGCAGCCAGAAGCAAAACCGGAGACACGGTCAGCTCACCAGGGCCATCTGCGGCTCCTGGTAACAGAGAGCTGACCCACCAGGAGAAATGTCCTCCCCACACAAACCCATCCCCAAGGGCTGGGCCTGCCATCCGTGCCTCCACTTCCCAGAATTCCTCCTTGGCTTTTGCTTAAGCCCAGAAGCGACAGACACGCCGCCCCTGGCGTCGCAAAAAATGTCAACCGCTCAACACAAGTCACAAGAGGGCAGCTTCAACACGAATCCAAGCTGGTGCCTTCAAGTCATTTTCTGTTTAGTTCCAAAATTGAAACTTTAAGTCAAATTTTGTACAAGTACACGTGGTGGGGGAGAGGCAGAGGGAACAAAACTGTCACCAGAGTTCACCACCAAAATCAAGACGCACAGGAGCCACCGGTGAGCACGGCAGCCCCGGGTGGTGAGCGGCCCGCTTCCCTGAGCCCCGTCACACGAGGTGCACGCCAGTCGCCAACCTCTAGGGAAGATGGTTAGGCAGAAACATTTTATTTAAAAGCCCCTGCAAAGACACTGGCAACCATCTGCTGGTAAGACAGTGCACAAACAGTACCTTGAGCAAAAATCTCTTCCCGACAGAACAATGCTGGTGGTCGTGTTTAACAAGCAGGCTGCTGCAAAAAGTACTATTTCCAGAGACTTTTACACGGGGACTTACCATCTTCCCTGACTTGCATTTCTCTGAGGGGCAGCCGGGGTCCTGTGTGTGGATTTGGGTCTCTGGTGCACGCGCACCGGCGAGGGTGGAAAAAGACCCTGCTGGTATCAGCAGTCACGTCTGCCACTAGGAACTGGATGGATCCCAGGCTCTTTCTGCCCAAACCCTCGTCCCAGACCCCCTGGGTCATGTGGCAGAAGCCCCAGTCCTGCCCCCTTTGTCTCCTGGTGTGTGTAAAATTAACTTCTGACCTGCCCTCCCCCAGCTCAGACCTCTCAGTCCCAGGCCGCTCAAACAACCTGGTCCTGATTCTTGCTTCGAAATGTTTTCTTGAAGGGGAGGAGGAAGAGGGCATGAAGAAGGGGTGAAAGATACAGGGCTGCGTGTGTGAATCACTGATAGGAATTCACACTCAGGAAAACAAGACGTGAAAAGCCACCCAACCAACCTTGGGTCAAGGTTTCAGGTTTCTGATGATAAACCCTTTGGGGTTTGGTAAAACTGCAATATTCACCAGCCTCACCGAAATACCGAATGGGAATCTCATGTCTGCTTACAGCCTCAGGTCAAAAAAAAACAACAACAAAAAACACAAAAACAAACAAAAACCCTCCAGGTTTGCAAAGGGTGGAGCTCCTCCCTCCAAGGTTCTGTAGTATTTTCCCCCAAGAAGTCCAACTGCACTCAGGAGTCATCGATCCGGGGCAGCTGTCCCAGCCCCCTCCCCCCCGCACTATTAACGCCAAGGCGCTGATCGGCAGTGATTTCACTCTCAAAGTTCCCGCAGCAATGGAGCGAGGCACCAGGCAAGACAGAAGGGGGTTAGGCTCCCTCCCCACGCTAACGCATTCTGCAAGCTGGCGAACTTCTGGGGGTTTTCTGTCGCCCGGGCTTTTCACCTGCATCTCTGCCTTGGAATGCCCACCCCCCTCCCCGCACCGGCCCGGCAGGGCCTCCGTGTCTGGGCGCACAATGCGGTAGGTGGCTCCTCGGGGTCAGCGAGACGCCGCACTGGTGTCATGCCCGGCGCGCCTCGGAGCCCCAGCACCCGCAGGGCGACAGGGCAGAGGCCCCACGTCCATAACCTTGAGGCCCACACCGCACCAGAGCGTGGCCTATGGGGAGCCCTTCGCGTGGGAAAGCCCGGCGCCCGGCGGCCCAGGGCTGGTGCAATGACTTTGCAGGGGAGCGTCCCCTCCGCTGAGGCCGGTCCTCCCGCCTCGGCCCACGGCGGCAGCACCTCCCGGCCCCGGCCCCGGCCCCCCGGCTCTGCAGGTAAAGGCCCCTCCGCCAGCCCCGGCCCCCGCCCGCGGGCCCGCCGCACCTTCGTCTCCTTCACGTGCTGCTTGACGCCCTCCGGGTACCACTGGACGCGCACATAGCCGCGGCGCAGCGGGCTGGCCCGGCCCTCCTCGTGGCCCGCGCCCCCCGCCTCGGAGCAGCCCGAGCTCCCGCGGCCCTCCTCCTCGCCCTCCGAGTCCGAGTCCTCGCCGTGGATGAGGCGCACGAGCCCGAAGTGCACGGAGCCGCGGTAACGGCCCGACACCAGGTCGTGAGAGAACAGCAGGCGCTGCGAGCCGGCTTCGGGGCCGGAGTCTGAGGACGGCCCGGAGGCCGAGTCCGGGGCGGGCGCCGGGGCGGGCGCCGGGGCCGCGTCCGGGGCCGGGGCCGCCTCAGGAGCCGCGGCCGGGGCCTGGCCGGGAGCCGGGGCTGCAGGCGCGGGCGCTGCGGGATCCGCCATAACTGCTCTGCGCGAGTCTCCGGCGGCGGCGGAGGTGGCGGCGGCGGCGGCCCAGACGCGGGGAGGCGTGGCCAGCCGGCGCGGGGGCGGGGCCACGGCGCGCTGACGTGGCCCTACGTGCTGCCGTCGTCAGGGAGCCGAGATGCGGTTGCTAGGAGCTACCGCCCGGTCGCTAGGGGACGCTGGAGATGTTGCGGGAGCCTGGGGTAAAGGAAGGACTCCACGCGGGACGGGCGGGGCCAGAAGACATAAAAGCGGAGGGAGAGGGAAGGGGTGGGGCCCGGATGGAGGAAGTAGAGTGGTCGCCGGGGGAAAGGGGCGGGGCGGGGGTGGGGCGGAGGTGGGGCGGGTGCTGTCAACAACAGCTAATGAGCTCCCTGGGCGTCTCCAGCCTCCTGCCGGGGACACGGAAAGAGCAAGCCAGTCCTGGCCCTCTAGGTGTTTACAATCTAGTTGGGGAGACAAAACATACACATTAAATAGCTACAAAGCGACTCCATGTCAGCGTGTAAGCAAAGCTTTAATAGGTGTGTAGAGAGTGTATCTAGAATATGTTGTATTAGGAAATTCCATGCAAAGCTTGGAAAGGGATGATGACTCCATAGGGACTGATCCAGACGTTGGTAAAGGAGGCCCCAGAGAAAGATCGGAAAAGATCAGCAGGTATTAGTGATTCCTGCGGTTTGCCTTCCAATCCACCTAGATGAGTCCAAAGCTCCATGAGGCTTTCTATGCATGGCGAGAGGTAAGACAGCCAGAGTCACAGATTCTAATTTTTGGCATTGACACTTACTAATCTTACAAAGGTAGACAAGCTGATAAACTTCTTTTCACCTTAATTTTCTCATCTGTAAAATAGAGGTGATAATAGCAGTATCTGTCTCATCAGATGATTGGGAGAATTAAATGAAATAGAACAATGCCTGGCATATAGTTCCCTAAATAGAGTTTAACTATTGTTTTAATATTTCAACCCTCCCACCTACACTAAAATTCTACATCAGCAGAACTGTTATACTTATGGTCTGCTTCATCTTGCCATTTTAAAATATAAAAAGTAATTATACTAATTTAGGTCACAAGGTAGTAACTGGCAAATGCAGATTGGACCCTGGGTTGCCTGACTCCAAACTTTTCTAGTTCCCGTGTTTATTGAAGAATGGGGGTGTGCAAGTAGGCTGAAGGGAGCAGGGCAATGCAGGCCAGAAATCTTTTTAAAAAATATATATTTTATTGATTTTAGAGAGGAAGGGAGAGGGAGAGAGAGATAAAAACATCAGTGATGAGAGAGAATCATTGATTGGCTGCCTCCTGCATGCCCCCTACTGGGGATTGAGCCCACAACCCACGCATGAGCCCCTGGCTGGAATCGAACCTGGGACCCTTCAGTTGGCAGGCTGACGCTCTATCCACTGAGCCAAACCAGCTAGGGCTGGCCAGAAACCTTTGATATCAAAAATCCAAGTGAGGCCCTATCTGGTTTGGCTCAGTGGATAGAGCGTCGGCCTGCAGACAGAAGGGCCCCGGGTTCGATTCTGGTCAAGGGCACATAACTCGGTTGCAAGCTCAATCTCCACCCAGTTGGGGTATATGCAGGAGGCAACCAGTCGATGTGTCTCTCTCACACTGATGCTTCTCCCTCTGTCTCTCCCCCTCCCTTCCACTCCCTCTGAAAATCCAAAAAGATAAATAAAATGTATTTAGTGGGGGGAAAAAAACAATTAAAAAATCCAAGTGAGTTTTGCTTCTACACCAGCTTATGCCTGTGCTTGTTATAATAGAAAAAGAACGTCCTTTCCTCCCTAATCGTTGAGTAAAATTGGCACTCCAGGAAGATGTGCCATGTTTATTCCGCAGCTTCTTGTAATAATGGCTAATAATAGCGGCCGTGTATTGAACGGCAGCTTAATGCCAGGTACCACTCTAAATGCCTTACACAGATTGTCCGCCTGTGAGGGAGGAAGTCTGAGCCCTCCTTTTGTGAAGCAGCATGCCACACTGTGCTGTCCCCACCCCCACCCCACCCCCACCCCACCCCCAGGAACCTGCTAGATTGTAGGTAAGAGTCCTTGACTTCAAATGCTGATTTCTCCCTTCCTAAACCCCTTTCGAGAATGTGGATCATGTTCTATTTTTAAAATATATTTATTTGTGCCAAAACCGGTTTGGCTCAGTGGATAGAGCGTCGGCCTGGGAACTGGAAGGTCCCAGGTTTGATTCCGGTCAAGGGCATGTATGTACCTGGGTTGCGGGCACATCCCCAGTGGGAGATGTGCAGGAGGCAGCTGATCGATGTTTCTCTCTCATCGATGTTTCTAACTCTCTATCTCTCTCCCTTCCTCTCTGTAAAAAATCAATAAAATATGTTTAAAAAAAAAAAAGAAATACCTTTAGTGATTTATTTCACTTATAAATATATATTTGTGTTGATTTCAGAGAGAAGAAGGGATAGGGAGGGAGAGAGAGAAACATCGGTGATGAGAGAGAATCATTGATCGGCTGCCTCCTGCACACCCCACACTGGGGATGGAGCCCTCAAGCCAGGCATGTGCCCTGACCAGGAATTGAACCGTGACCTCCTGGTTCATAAGTCGACACTCAACCACTGAGCCACACAAGCCGGGCGATCATGTTGCATTTAATGTGTGTAACCCTGATACCCAGTACAGTGCCTGGCACAGTGTTTGTGCTCAATTATGTACCATATTGACGGGTGTCAAAGGCCTGAGATTCCTGTTCCTCCATTTGGTTTTCCCCCCGCCCCGACCATACACCCACGGAGCTGCCGTGCTGTCTCTAAGCCCTTTCTCTCGCCCCGTTTTGAGCTACATCTGAGCTCTGTTAGAGAGAGGGGCTCAGCACCTTTCTCCCCACCTCATGGTGTCCTTCTGCCACCTCATTCACACCTGAGTTGCTCTGGACATGGTTGGAGGCTCGATGGCTTCTTAGACTCTGAGCCCCCAGCCATAGTCTCCGCGCACCCAGGCTGGAAAGTGGGGTGAGCCTGGATGGGAGCGTCTGCTTAGTTTTGATTTTCATAATTGTTGGATAAAAAAAACAAAAAATATCTTCATTCCCCGCTAGAGACACCCCTTCCTCTCATGGCCCCAACACCCCGCCCTTCTTGGGGACTGTAGATGCTTCTCAGGAGAATTTCGCTTATTTACGAAGGTGCCTGCCAGAAGCTGAGCCAGCCTGGCCACTCCCCTGGCGAAGGAACTGGCGAAGGAACTGGCGTGGCTCAGGAGGCAGCAGAGCTGGCAGCCAAGTGAACTCATCTAGGGGAAGCAGGCCCTGTCTTGTCCCTATCTATACCCGCCACGGGGCCACCTCTCCAGCCCACACTGCCCGCTGCGGGAGCCCCAGCCTGCGTGGCCTATCCCAGCCTCCCTGTGCCAGCCAATCCAGATGGGCCCAGAGATCTCCCACCTTGAAGCCGATGCTTCGGGGGCTCCAGGGTGCCTTTAGCACCGGGGGGCTTCGGCTGAAAAGGAGGGGAGGGAGGGGAGCTTCCCCGAGAGCCTCCCCCCTCAGTGTCTGGCTGGAGAAATGCCTCGCCTGAGTCTCCCGCTGTGGGTTGCTCAAGAATCATGGGCCTATGACGCCTTCCAAGTGCCCCATCCCCCCCCCCCCCCCCCCGTCCTCCCACTTACCTGGTCATACCTGGATGACTGTATTTCTTAGCCTCTATTACAGCCGTGGGCAAACTACGGCCCGCAGGCCGGATCTGGCCCGTTTGAAATGAATAAAACTAAAAAAAAAAGACCGTACCCTTTTATGTAATGATGTTTACTTTGAATTTATATTAGTTCACACAAACACTCCATCCATGCTTTTGTTCCGGCCCTCCGGTCCAGTTTAAGAGCCCATTGTGGCCCTCGAGTCAAAAAGTTTGCCCACCCCTGCTCTATTAAGACCATTTAAAAAAATTTTTTTTATTGATTTCAGAGAGGAAGGGAGAGGGAGAGAGAGATAAAGATATCAATGATGAGATAGAATCATTGATCGACTGCCTCCTGCACCCAACTGCGGATTGAGCCCACAACCTGGGCATGTGCCCTTGCCTGGAATCGAACCCGGAACCCTTCAGTCCATAGGCCAACGCTCTATTCACTGAGCCAAACCAGCCAGGGCACCTTTTTTTTTTTTTTTCACTCCTGTCTCTCCCATGGGGCTGTGAACCTTGAGGATAGGGACTGTGTCTTCCTCACCTTTGTAATCCCAGCAGCTAGGACAGCTCTGACTCACAGAAGGTGCCCAAAAGATATTTGTTGAGTGACTGACCGCAACAAGCCAGCCTCTCCCGGTGCCCTCAGCGGGTCAGGTCTCTGGCTCACCTCGGCCTCTCCTCGAGTCCCCAGCTCCCCGTCTCCTTCAGATAGGAAAACACACCCCCACATGCCCGCTCACGTGGCACCTGCACCCACACTCCTCCTGCCCACGCAGTGCTCTCTCCTTAGCCTTTAACGTCAAGATCTCTGCCGCCCGTCACAATGGCCTCGAACCACACGCAACTCTTGAGCACTTGACGTGTGTCTGGTCGGAATTGACATGTGCTGTTCGTGTAAACTGCACACTGAGTGTTGAAGACTTGGTGCAATATATGTATATATATGTACATACATTAGTTATTGTTGAAATAACAATACTTTTTACATATTAGGTTAAATAAAATCTGTGATTAAAATCAAGTTCACCTGTTTCTTTGTAGCGACTAGAAAACTGAAGATCGCACGTGGGGCTCGCATCATCTTCCTGTTGGACGGACAGAGTGAGTCCAGAGGCTCCGGGGGCCGGAGGTGCCTTCTCCCTCCAGAAGGTGGCGATCGCTTCTTGCCTGTGACATCGTGCCGGAAGGTCTAGAACAGCGGTTCTCAACCTGTGGGTCGCGACCCCTTGGGGGGGTCGAACGACCCTTTCACAGGGGTCGCCTAAGAACATCGGAAAACATATATATAATTACATATTGTTTTTGTGATTAATCACTATGTTTTATGTTCAATTTGTAACAATGAAATTGGGGGTCACCACAACGTGAGGAACAGTATTAAAGGGTCACGGCATTAGGAAGGTTGCGAACCACTGGTCTAGAAGGTTCCTGAGGAAACGTTTCTGCACTATGACAGACATTGAACCCTGAATTAGTTTGGGCCCCACTCAGCCCAGCAGTGAACCAGCCAATCTATGCAAAGGAGGCTTCAAAGACCCCCCAGAAAGTCCCCCAGCTGAGTGCCCTCCTCCACGGGAGGGCCAGCATGTGGCTGGGAGACCCCTGCGAGTGGCACGATGCCACACTTGCAGTGCGGTCTCTGTTTATCAGGGGTCGGTCGCCTTTGGGGAGATGGGCGTGCAGTGGGTGCTGTGGGGCACAGCCCCCCTTCTCCTCCAGGTCTGACAGCTCTGTCCCCCAGTTGCCGGGCGCTGGCTGCCAAGGCTCAGAGCTGCATCCCTGTCCGAGGACTGCCCTTGGCTGAAAAAAGATGTCTCCCCCGTTTAATGATGGTCTGCATGAGAAACAAAGCCGCCCTCGCGCCTCCATTCAGGACCTGGGGGAAGGGCCACCCCGGCTCCGAGCCCCTCCTGCGGCGGCTGAAGGCTCCGCTACACGCGTCCTCACCTTCACCTCTCCCTCCGCCGGGTCTGCGGACCTTGCCCCCGCAGGTGTTGGCCTGAGCGCACTCCCACCAACGGTCCCCACGCAGAACTCACAGTCGGAAAGTCTGTTCCTGGGGAATCTCGCCCTTAACAACAGCTGGTGCCAGGTGTCCTCCCCAGAACTTAGAGATCAGAGGCTCTGCGGTGACGCAGGTGTTAGGATCTTCTGAAGCTCCCAGGTGATTCCAACGTGCAGCCGGTGTGAGAACAAACAGCTGGTTTGAAGCAAGGAGGGCTGAGTCGGTGGCAGCAATGGCCAGTGGCCTCAAACCAGGCTGTACATTATAGGGGTTTGGAGGGGTTTGTACATTATAGGGGCTCGCCCCACCCGAGCTCAGACACGCATCCCCTCCCCGCCTCCCCCACCCCCCGCCAGGGTGCCCGGCTCTTCCTGACTCTCAGTGCCCTTTCCCCGGCCTGTGCCGACCGTCCTCCCTCAGACCTCACAAATCTGGTTTCCAGATAAAATGCAGGACACTCATGAGATCAGAATTTTGGGTAAACAGTGTGTTAGTGTAAGTACGTCCCAAATAGCGCACCGGACATACATACTTTAAAAAGTTATTTGTTGCTTACCTGAAATTCAGACCTTTATTTGCTAAGTCTAGCAGCCATACCCACAACCTACATCTCCTGCGGCCACTGTTGGTCGGGTGGACTTGATTACGGGCCGGGAGGGGGGGGCGGCACGCTGGTGGTGTCGGGGTGCTTGGGTGCTCTGGAATGCCTCAGCTGATTATCACTTGCCACGCCTGGGACTAGGGACAAGTTCTGTTACTCCCGCTGTCCGAGCGCTGTCTTCCAGTTGACCGAGGCCCGTGATCACCCGCCCCGCCTCTGCTGCCCCGCGGTCTAGCCATGTTTAATATACTGTCTCGTCTTGTTCTTGGGGGCAAGAATAGGACCATGTGGCCGTCGATCAAAAGAGAGGCCGACTGAACGGCCTGCCCGCCCTTCTCTGGCGGCTCCAGGAGCTCGTGATCGGCCACCAGGGGGCGCAGGGTCGGGGGGGGCCACAGAGTATGTATAAGGTGGACAGAGGCCTTTGCTGGGATCTTGAGGCGGGAGGTGCCCAGCCCAGGTCCTGGACGTGTTCTGGGCACCGGGCCTGAAGGCCCGGCCTGAGGAGGTCTTCTGGTCAACTCTGCGGGGTCTGTTGTGGCCGATGGAGGGGGTGCTGCTGGGCCTCAGACAGCGGAGGGACCTGGGAGAAGGGGATGAGGGTGGGTGTGTGGAGGCGCCGGGCTGGTCTGGGGTCACCTCCATGTCAGGACCACGTGGGCCAGCAGCATGGGCAGGGCTGACACCACCGTCCCTCCCAGATCACAGAGCACGGATCTTGGGTGAGAACAGGCTCTCCCGGTATGGGTGGGCCGGGGATCAGCATTGCTAGGCGGGTGTGGGAGCCAGGCCCTGGGCAGGAGAGGCATGTGTTGGAAGGACAGGGGTGGGTACTGACAAGGGACGAGCTCAGGTCACAGGAGAGGCGTGAGCTGAAGGGGAGGAAGGGGGGCAGGGGCAGTCTCCGGGACTGAGAGACGGGCCTGGGTGGGGCGGGGGACGCAAGAGCAGGAGGCAGTTTCCCGGAGCAGGAACTCACCCCAGGTGCTGGGACGGTGGCGCCGAGGTCCCTGGCAGTCAAGGAACCTGGGCGGGTGTCGGACTGGAGGGGTCTTGCGAATATGTAATAGACTTCCAGGGGACACTCAGGTACAGGAGTGCACAGGGAGGCAGCCTGCTGGGCCTCCGCCTCCCCCAGCTGAGCAGCCTTCCACTCCTTACATTTCCAGCCCCCGAAGCCTGAAGCCCGCCGCGGGCAGCCACTCCCCCGTGGGACCGCCCCTGCCCTCTGTGGCCTGGGTGAGTCGCCCGTGGTGCTGGATGCTGGGTGGGTTTGCTCGCTCTCCTTTCTGGATAACCTTCCATCTTGTGTATATCCCACAGTCCCTTCTATAGCCAGTGGCCTTTGGGTTGCTTTCAGAGAATATTCTTGCTCCTTTAGTGTTTGGCGGGTACGTGGGGTGAGATTGTGCTCCCGGGGGCATGTCCAGCTTTAGTGGGCACTGCCCGAGGCTCCCAGTGGAGGCCGCACCACCGCGGGGTGAAGTACCAGGGGGGTGGCGGGCGTGGGAGGCCAGGCGGGGTATCGGGATGGCCAGGGGCGAGAACCCTCAGAGCCTTTCTCTTGTTTGTTTTTGTGACAGCTGGACAGGGCACGAGGAGCGGGGAGCGTGAGGACTGAGCGGCACCTGTGGGTTTGGTGCTCCCGAAAGTGTCCCACTAGGGACCCAGACTTTGGTTACACACGTGACGGGGGGCGGGGGGTAATTTTCACGGGCAGGACATGGAGGGTGCCAGGGATCAAGCCCTCACAGTGGCTTGCCGCAGCCCCCGCTGCAAGGCCCGCCGGCTCCCCGGGCTCATCGGCTCTACCTGCACCCCCGGGGCCAGATTTAGGGTCTCCTCCCTTTGCTTGGGTGGACTCTGACGTGGGGACACTGTCTGTGGAGCAGCAGGCGAGCCATGAAGACGGGGACCGGCCATAGGGAAAGCACTGGACCCAGCGGGGAACGGGAGGCAGACCCGGGGAGCAGGAGGCAGACCCGGGGAGCAGGAGGCAGACCCGGGGAGCAGGAGGCAGACCCGGGCTGCCGGCCGCTTTGCTGTTCTTCACCCCGAGCGCCCTGTGAAGCGGGTGGTGGTCTTCGCCGGCCCGTTCGCCTCGCTGGTGTCTGGCTCCCTGTGAAACGGGTTAATCCTCGCTGGACCGGGCGTGGTGTGGATTAAAGAGACTGCTCCCTCCTGCTGGTGAACCTGGGAGGCGGGCGGGGGATTAGAGACCTCTGAGCGCATCATGTGGGGCGGCCACCTGCCCCCACAGGCATGCCCCTCAGCGCCCGGATTTCCCCGGGTCCTGCGCCTGTGCACGCACCGGGGTGACTGGCTCTGCAGGGGGAGTGTCGGGCTTTGCCTGGTGGGTGGGACCCCCGCCCCGGCGCCCAGCCTGCGGGGACAGGCGTATCCTGCGTGGGGCTTTGAGACGCGGTGAGGGGAGGTGGAGGCGGAGGCAAGTTTGGAAGCCAGGGGTTTTGTTTGTTTGTTGTTAATCCACCGGAGGACATTTTGCATTGATTTTTAGGGAGAGGGAAAGACAGAGAGAAACATCCATGTGAAAGAAACACATCGATTGGCTGCCTCCTGTGTGCGCCTCAACCAGCACTCGGGCCCGGGAGGAGCCTGCAACCAAGGTACGTGCCCTTGACTGGAATCGAACCCGGGACCCTTTGGTCTGCAGGCTGAGGCTCTGTCCACTGAACCACACCGTCCAGGGCACCAAAGGTAAGCGGGGGTGGCCCCCTCTAAGAGCTGTACATCTGCAGGGGTCATGGGAGAAAGAAAAGCGAGCCAGGGCGGAGCAGGGGGTTATCTGGCCCCTCCCCATACCCGACTCCCCCTCCTAACCACCCCAAGGCCACCGGGTAAAGGTGGGCTCCCCAAGGACCTACTCTGATGAAGGGGCTTTCCCTTTAGGGCTGAGGACTGAGGCTACACCATCCTGTACCCCAAGGGCTCTGAGCAAGTAAGACAAGCCCCCCCCAGCTGCATGAGAGCGGCCCGTGGAGGCTCCTGTCCCTCCTCCCTTGGGCAACACTGTCGGGGTGCCCTGGGCTCCCCTGAGCCCTGCCCACCCCTCCTGCTCTCCTGGACTCCGATGTCCGGAAGGCAATGAGGCTAGAATCGCAGCGAGAGCTGCTCTGTGGGTACTTCTGGCTTGGAGGAAAGGGTGGGGAGAGCACCCTTGTTTAATCCCCAAAGCAGCCGGCGGGGGAGGGGAGGCGGGGGCTGGCCCCACCCCAGGTGCAGCTACAAAAGAGGCGAGACGCACCCTCACTCTGGCCCCTCCCGCCTGGAGAGGACGACCAGACTCCTGACCAACAGAACAGGTGCCAGCACCTTCATCTCCCGCAGAGGCGTCCCTGAGCCCGGGCACCCAGAGGGGCCCCGCAGCGAGGATGTCCACGCAGAGCATTCACTGCCTGCCGCCTGCGATGCCCGAGCCCCTCGGCTGCCAGCGGCGCCACACGCTCCCCGCCAGCGAGTTCCGCTGCCTCACGCCCCAGGATGCGGCCGGTGTGTTCGAGATCGAGCGGGAAGGTGAGCAGCCCCCCCATCTGGGGCTGGTGCCCGGAGCTGCAGCTCCCGGCGGGAGCTCAGGGCCTATGGAGTGAGAGTATCAGACTGTGTGCGTGTTCCCATGTGTGTATTCCCATGTGTGTGCGTGCTCCTGTGTGTGTTCCTGTGTGTGTGTGCAGCCCCGAACCCCCTGCTTTCCTGGGGGAGGGCTGGGGGTGGACGTGTGGCACGGTGCCCTCTGAGCCGCCCACCGGGGCCTCCGCCCGCAGCCTTCATCTCCGTCTCGGGCGTGTGTCCCCTGTATCTCGACGAGCTCCGGCGCTTCCTGACCCTGTGCCCAGAGCTCTCCCTGGGCTGGTTCCACGAGGGCCGCCTCGTGGCCTTCATCATCGGCTCGCTGTGGGACGAGGAGAGGCTCACACCGGTGAGGGCAGGGGGGTAGGGGTGCTCAGGTGAGGGCGGGGGGGTAGGAGTGCTCAGGTGAGGGTGGGGGGGTAGGGGTGCTCAGGTGAGGGTGGTGGTGGGGGTAGGGGTGCTCAGGTGAGGGCAGGGGGGTAGGGGTGCTCAGGTGAGGGCGGGGGGGTAGGGGTGCTCAGGTGAGGGCGGGGGCGTAGGGGTGCTCAGGTGAGGGTGGAGGGGGGTAGGGATGCTCAGGTGAGGGTGGAGGGGGGTAGGGATGCTCAGGTGAGGGTGGAGGGGGGTAGGGGTGCTCAGGTGAGGGTGGTGGTGGGGGTAGGGGTGCTCAGGTGAGGGCGGGGGGGTAGGGGTGCTCAGGTGAGGGCGGGGGGGTAGGGGTGCTCAGGTGAGGGCGGGGGGTAGGGGTGCTCAGGTGAGGGCGGGGGGGGGTAGGGGTGCTCACGTGAGGGCGGGGGGGGGGTAGGGATGCTCAGGTGAGGGTAGGGCGGCGATGCCCAGCTCCAGGAAACCCCTGGGAGCGGCCCCCACCCCGGCCCTGGCCCCGCTCACCCAGCCAGACGAGGGGGCGGGGAGCCCAGAACTGCTTCTTCCTCCAAACCAGACAGAAGCACAGGCTGTGGGTCCCCTTCTGGGGCAAGAGGTCCTGATCACGGGGTCCCCAGAGCCCTCGCGAAGGGCCTGCCATGAGGCCGGGGGTGGGGGCATTTATTCACTTTGGGGTCCTCCTTGGATGGGAGAGGCCCGACTGGGGGCACCTGCTGAGGTGTGGGCACAGGTGACGTGGCCGCACGCCTCTCGCCCGCAGGAGGCCCTGCTGCTGCACCGGCCCGGGGGCCACACGGCCCACCTGCACGTGCTGGCCGTGCACCGCGCCTTCCGGCAGCAGGGCCGGGGCTCGCTCCTGCTGTGGCGCTACCTGTGCCACCTGGGCGGCCAGCCAGCCGTGCGCCGGGCCGTGCTCATGTGCAAGGACGCGCTGGTGCCCTTCTACGGGCGGTTCGGCTTCCACCCCGTGGGCCCCTGCGCTGTGTCCGTGGGCCCGCTGGCCTTCACGGAGCTCCAGTGCTCGCTGCAGGGCCACGCCTCCCTGCGGAGGTACAGCTGCTGAGCGGGCTGGGGGGGGGGGGCGTGGGGGGGCTCTCCATCCTCCAGTGCCCTGCCCTGGCCTCCCCAGCTCCACCAGGATTCCCAGGCAGGGGGGAGGGGTGAAATAGAGAAAGGCCACGCCCAGCTGGTGTGACTCAGTGGTTGAACCTATGAACCAGGAAGTCACTGTTTGATTCCTATTCAGGCCACAGGCCCAGGTTGTGGGCTCAGATCCTGTGTGGGTGTAGGAGGCGGCCGATCAATGATTCTCTCTCATCACTGATGTTTCTCTCTCTCTCTCCCTCTCTGAAAGCAATCTATAGTAATAAAAGTGTAATATGCTAATTAGACCGGACATCTTCCAGACATCATTCCGAACATCTTTCCTGACAAAGCCAGGGCCCGAGGGAAGCAGCCCGGGTCCCGGGTGCCAGAGGGAAGCCTGTGCCGGCAGCCGGGGGAAGGAAGGCCTTCTCTTGCACGAATTTTTGTGCATTGGGCCTCTAGTAAAAAAAAAAAAAAAATATATATATATATATATATATATATATATATATATATTTTTTTTTTTTTTTTAATAGATTTTTAAAATAGAGAACATGGCCAGTTCTCCCAGCTGAACACGAGGTGTGTCCTGCAGGCTGTCCCTACGAGACCCTCTGGACCTCCCGTACTCTAGGCTGTGCCCGAGAAGAGGGCAGCAAGTGGGGACAAGCAGCCCTGCCTCAGCCTCCTCCCATCTCAGAACCAATGGGGCCCTGCAGGAGGCAGGCACGCTGGGCTCAGGATCAGAGCTGTCCTTCACAGGAGCTGTGCAGGGCCCTGTTCTCCCGGGTCCCAGGGAGGTCCCTTCTCACTCTCAGCCCTGGAATGGGGGTAGGGGAGGAGGGTGAAGGGACTGCCGCTCCCAGCTCCAGGACCCTGGGTCCTCTGCCCACAGTCACCTAGTGGGTGGCTCCCTGCGTGGGGAAGGGGGTTGGGCGAGGCACAGGTACAGTGAACAGAGCTGTCCAGGGAGGCCTGCCCCTTGGCCCAGCCTCACTGCCCCTACAAGCACCACCAGTCTAAGAATTTAACTCCAACCCCTCAAGGGACCCCCCTGAGGCCCGCGATGGGAGCCCAACCCGGTTTCTATTCCAACCAAATCCCCCAGGAAGTCCCACAAGATCCCCACGGCCCCTTTCTGCCAGCCCCTGCCCCCCGAGTTCTTTCCAGCCGACCCCCACCCTCTCCCACCCTCAAATTAAGGTTCCCGCTTTCACTCTTCCCGAGGGCTCGGGTCAAAAGAAGACGTTCCCTGAAGAGTATCATTTAATACACCCAGACATCATCCATACAAAGTTAGCGTTACTTTAAAAATTAGGACCAAACTATAAACGGGTAACAGACGCCCTGACTGAGCCCCAGGCAACCCTGGGAGCGGGTCCTCGGGGTGGCCCAGCCCCCGCCCCGGCCGATGGTGGGGGGCCGCTGTTGTCAGAGGCAGCCCCTGAGGCAGACACTGACGGGCGGGGTGAGGGGCGGGCGGCACAGGCTCTGCTCGCTGCAAACACGCCAAGGCTCCCGCTCCCTGTCTCCATGCGGCTGCTCTGCCCTAGGCCACGGCCAAAGCCTCACCCACACCCGGTCACCTGACGGCAGACCCAGCAGCCACTGAGGAAGGGGCTGGTAGGGCAGAGAGGGGAGGAGGAACAGGGAGGGGGTCGTGGTGAGGCAGGGGTGGGAACCCGGTGGGCCGCCTGGCCACGTCCCAGGTAAGGGCACGCGCACAGTCATGGTGGGAGAGGCCCCAGCACTCAGCAGAGGCTGCGGTGGGAGATGGGGGTCCTGACAGCAGGGTAAGTCGGGGCCTGGGCCCTGAGCTGCGGAGAAGGAGGTGCTCAAGGGTGCGCCCCAGCCAGACCAGGAACGCCCAAGGGGCACCTCATCCCCCGGGGAACCCGCCTGTGTGACCATCTCTGAACCGGCACCAGGGCCTGGGCGCCCTGTCGGTGGGTCTCTGGAGTGTGGGTGGGGCGCTCTGCAGGCAGGCAGCCCGCCCCAGGCTCGGCCCCCGTGTCCCAGGCTCGGGCCCCATGTCCCAGGCTTGGCCCTCATGCCCCAGGCTCGGGCCCCATGTCCCAGGCTCAGGCCCCGTGTCCCAGGCTCGGCCCCCGTGTCCCAGGCTCGGCCCTCGTGCCCCAGGCTCGGCCCCCGTGTCCCAGGCTCGGTCCCCATGTCCCAGGCTCGGCCCTCGTGCCCCAGGCTCGGGCCCTGTGTCGTCGGTGGTGCTGCAGGCGGCAGCCTCACCCGGCCGGCCGGGCGGGGGTCAGTGCAGCACCTGGTCCAGCTCGTACTTCTCACAGAAGCGGCTGGTGAAGGGGAAGCAGGTGAGGTGCTCGATCCAGGGCCAGTGGATGGGGTAGACGTAGAGCCAGATGACCAGCGAGGCGAAGAGGCCGGCGAAGACCAGCAGCGACACCAGGATGAGGGCGCGCTTGCGGTACTTGTCGCTGGTGCCGAAGGTGATGTAGGGCAGGAAGGCGAAGGCCAGCAGCAGGCCGCTGAGGAAGCCGAAGATGTGGGCGATGTTGTCGATCCAGGGCAGCAGGCCGCACACGAACAGGAAGAGCACCACGGCCGCCAGGTTGAGGAAGGCCTTCCAGGGCCGCTCCAGCAGCTGCCAGCTCTGGAACAGCTCCACGAAGAGGCAGGCCAGGAGGCCGAACTGCGACCCCGCCGGGCCCACCTGGGCAGGGAGGGGGCGGCTCACTCCCAGGTACCAGGTGCGCAGGGAGCCCTGGCACCCGAGTCAGCCTGTTGGGGAGCCCGACCCAGGGTGGGGCCCCGAAGCTCTGGGGCTGCTGGGCCTGGTACCTGGGAGTACGAGGCTGGGCTGCTCCCACCACCCTTTCAGCCAAAGGGCACCTTCCACGTGCCCCGTGCTCCGGGGGAGGGGCCGGACACTGGACAGGGCAGCCGCCTTCGGGCGAACGGGTCAAAAACTGCCATTCCTGCCGGGCTGGTGTGGCTCAGTGGTTGAGCACTGACCCATGAACCGAGAGGTCGCTGGTTCAATTCCCGGTCAGAGCACATGCCCAGGGCTGCGGGCTCGATCCCCAGTGTGGGGCGTGCAGGAGGCAGCCAATCGATGATGTTTTTCTCTTGTCGATGTTTCTATCTCTCTATCCCTCTCCCTTCCTCTCTCTCTAAAAATCAATAAAGACATTAAAAACAAACAAGAACTGTGGTTCCTATGGGTCAAGAACGGTCACACACTGGCAACTTCCTATGGCTCTACCTACAGGTCTGTGACCAGGCGGCAGGCAGGGGTCATGAAGAACCGAAGCAGAGAGGAGGAACGGAATGAGGGGCAGCGCAGAAAGGTCTTTCTGGAGGTGCCATCTGAGCATGACTCAGGGGCAAGCCCCCTCTCGCCCAGGATTAAGGGATCAGCCAATAAGCCTCCAGCTTAGCAGTTCATCCGCTGTTGAGCCCAGCAAGGGAGGGGCCGTGTGCCCTCCCCACCCCCCTGCCCCCACCGAGTCCCTACCTCTGCTCGGTACGGGAGGAAGATGGCGCTGGCGAGATTGCCGGTGATGCCGCTGAGGATGAAGATGATGGAGATGCGGTGCCAGCCGGCCAGCTTCTCCAGGTCCCGCAGGATGGTCATTTGGAAGACCACGGACACGAAGCAGTGCACCAGGCTGGGGCGGGGGGACAGGCATCAGCCTCCCCGTCTGCCACGGCTGCCCGCCAGGCACTCCCAGGGAGGTGGAGCGGGAGGGCTGCGCCCTGGCCCAGGAGCCCCTCTGCGGGGGTCCAGGTGGGCGGCCACCCCGGGTGGGCATCTCGGTGCCTTACCCGGCGTGGAGGAACAGAGACAGCCAGAGCCTGTAGAACTGGTCCGGGACCTCGGGGTTGAGAAAGGGCAGCAGCCCGCACACCTTGTCCAAGCAGTGCACCTGGGGGCGAGCAGGGGGTCAGTGCCTGCGCCTGGCTGGGTCGGAGGCCCGGGTGTGGGGTGGGCAGAGCCGATACCCGCTGCAGGAGGGCACACGTGAGGCCAGCTGCAGTAGCTGCCATGAACGGCTCCTCTTTGTGGGGGAGCGGGGGGAGGGTAAAGAACTATGAATTTATTAGGTCATCTGGAAAACCAGATGGGGCTGAGCCCCAAAATGGCATCAGCCTTTTTTCCCCAATAAATATATTTTTATTGATGTCAGAGAGGAAGGGAGAAGGAGAGAGAGAAACATCAATGACGAGAGAGAACCATGGATCGGCTGCGTCCTGCACGCCCCACACTGGGAATGAAGCCCACAGCCCGGGCCTGTGCCCTGACCAGGAATTGAACCATGACCTTCTGGTTCACAGGTCGACGCTCAACCACTGAGCCACGCCGGCCGGGCAATGCCCAACGTCTTGTGTCCAGAGCCCCACTGGGTCCCGCCAGGCCCCACCTCACCTGCGAGCAGAGCGTCGCCTCCTCATGGAAATAGCCGTGCATGAACTCACAGTACTCCCGAGTGGTGATCTCACAGCTGGGGGGAGGGGGGGTGTCAGGGCCCGGAGTACCTGCCCACCTTGCCTGGCGCCAGTGCCTGGCCACAGCCAGCATTGCTAGTGGGAAGGCGGTGCCCCTCTGAGACCCGGCTCCGGGGAAGCGCCCCTTCGTCCTGCTCCCACCACAGGGCCCAGAGTGGACGAGGAGGACATGAGCGCAGCGCGCAGGGCGGGCGGCTCACCTGCCCTTGGTGCCGATGCAGCAGGGCCGGCCGCGGATCTGGCAGTCGATGTGCAGGAAGCCCGTGCGGTTGCTCCTGGCCTGCTCCGTGCAGATCTGCGGGGCACCGGCCGGGTGGGTGGTGTGGCGGGAGCCCCTTCCCGCTCTTCCCAGCCCACTCTCTGCCCCGGGTACTCACTGGCCACTTGGTAATGTCATCAGGCCAGATGTGGGCACCACTGGAGGCCGGCTCCTCGCAGGTCCTGGAGGGAGAGGCCAGAGGGGGGCAATATGAGGGGCTGGGGCACCCGCAGCCAGCCACACCCACCGCCAACGTCCCCTGTGGGGGACACAGACAGTGTGACCCTCAACCCCATCTTCTCAGACAGCCTTGCCGAGGGCCACCTGGGACTCTACCTGGGGTCCTGGTGGCACACGGCGCCTGACATCCGCTTCTGGCCCTGATCGGACTTGTCCATCGGGGGCCCCATGTCATCCTGCCACTTCACAAAAGTAGCCAAAGTCTCCTGGGGGAGGGAGGGGAGCTGGTCAGGCCACGACGGCCATACCCACCAGAGAGGTCAGGGGACACACCAGGATCGGGCTCTTCCTGTTTCTCAGGACCCCACCCCTGGGTGACATTCTCAAGACCCGGCTTTCACTGGCTTGGGTTGGGGAGGGCGGCAGCCTTCCAGTGCTGGGCCATGTGCAGGGGTGGACAGCGGTGTGTACAGGGGTGTGCAGGGCTGTGGACAGGGGTGCATGAGGTTGGGGAGGGCAGAGGAAGGAAGGGGGGACGTGGTCACTGCCCTTGAAGGGTCCCTCCCCCAGGCCAGGGCAGTGGACGTGGTGTGGGGCCCAGGGTGGATGGCGGCCCCGCCCCCACCGAGCAGTCCTTCCGCTGGGTCTGGATGCAGCCTGAGTGGTCATTCTGGACGCAGCAGCCCGAGTCCCGCTCCAGGTCTCGCTCCCGCAACACCAGCTGCTCGATCTGCTGGTCCTTCCGGATGCAGGGCGAGAACTTGGCTCCCAGGTGGATCAAGTCAATCTGTGTGTGTGGGGGCGGGGGGCAGAGGGGTCGGGGAGTGAGCTCCCTGCTCTGTTAAGTGTCCCCTGATGAGGGGTTACAGGCAAGCCGACCCCTCCCTGCCCCGCTGGGGAGACAGGGCCCGGGGCTCCTGCTGAGATGCTGGCTGTCCCTGGGCCCTCACCGAGCTGGGGCCGATCCAGAAGTTCTCCTGCTGCAGGTACTTCACGCTCTCGTACACACCTTTGTTCCTGAGCACCTGGGCAGGGGTGCAAGGAGGTGGAAGGAGGCGTCAGGGATTCCGTGCCAGGGCCGGCCCCCAGGAAAGGGCCAAGGGGCAAAGCAGTGGCCAATGCACCCTCCCACCTGGGCCAGGTTGTTGCTGTGGGAGGCACTCAATGGCCCGCGATGCTGAAGCCTCTCAGGGGGCTGGGACCCCAGGATGGAACCCCACTTCCGCAGCCCAACTCACCAGCTGGGTGGTGACGTGCTGGGCGAAGCCCACGGGCGCGATGCCGTACGTGCAGATCACCAGCAGCGTGATGATGATGTGGACGAATGTCAGCCAGTACGTGAAGTAGGGCCTGGGGCAGAGGCTGGGTCAGCACCCCGACGCTCAGCGCCCCCTGCTGCCCACCCTGCACTTCCACTCATCCTTCACCAGCGGCTTCCAAAAGGCACCTTTATGTGCCTGTCTCCCAGCTCCCAACCCTTGGGTGGCTTCCCGCTCGCTGCCCCTGGATAGAGTCTAACATCGGCCCCTCCCACTGGTGGCAACGCCCTGCTGCGCCCACCCACCTCCCAGACTTCCTCTCCTCTTGCAGTTCCTGGCAGCCACAGGGCCTTTGCACATGCTGCTGCCTTTGTCAGGGAGGTTCGTCCCATTTCTCCTCAGCCAGTTAACTGCTGCTCATCCTGACCGCACCCCCGGCTGCTCCCTCCCGCTCTCCGCCCCCCTCCTCAGGACACGGCCACACTTGTTATTACTTAGCGTTTTGTAATTTGGGATCGAATCTCTATTGGATCACTGCCAATCGTCCACTCGGCGAGAACTGCCCCTCCCCATTCTCTGGCTTCCCCCAAGGTCTTTGCATGTGTTCCCCCCCCCCCCAGTCCCCTCACTCATGGCTGGGGCTGGGGAGGCTAACTGTCCCTCTGACCCACCCAACCCTCCCTGCTGCATTCTGTCAGGGCTCCGTCGCAGGGCCTGCGGGCTGGCGCTCAAAATGGATGCTGTTGACGGACCGCTGCCTGGGAGGCCGGGAAGTGGGGAGTCCCGGTGGAGAAGAGGCCCCTCCCAGCGCTCCCGGAGCGGACTCACCGGTGGCTGTCGAAGCTCTCCAGCTGCCGCTGCACCGTGCTGCTGATGCTGCGGCGGTAGCGGCGGTTCAGCCAGCTGCCCACCACGCCCAGGCCGTAGTGCCGCTTCTGCCGGTCGAAGGCAAAGTGCTTCACCTTGGAGGCGATGCGCTTGCCGCGCTTGGCCACCGGCACCGGGGTGCGGCCGTACTCCCTCCTGCTGGGACGGCGGCGCTCAGCCCGGTGCCACCTCACGCGGCCCACGAGGAACTTGGGGTCTGGGGACCCCCCACAAGATTCCCGGGCTCTGGGGAGTCCTTTCCCAGCTCTGCCACCTCCCTCCTCCTGCAGGAGGGGCTGCCCAGAACTCACAGAGAGACCTGCACCCCGTCAGGGGAGACGGGGGAGGCCGAGCGCGGGATCGCCCGGAAGCAGCTGGCGGAGAGTGGGGGAGACTCAAACACGTCGTCGGGCATGGAGCTCATTTCTTCCTGGGGTGGGGGTGGAGTGGCGGACACACAAGGAGGCAGTGTGAGGAGTCCTGGTCCCCAGTTCTGCCCCCACCGCTCAAGTCAAAGGCAGGCCAGGCAGGCGCGTCGGGAGGGAAGTGGAAGGTGCATGTGTTGGCCCTGACCGACTTTTCTGGGGGACATCCTGCCCCACCCCCAGGCCCTCGCTCTGACAGAAAAACAGGGACCTAGGAGCGCTCCAAGGTGGCACAACCATCCCACCAATGGGCCTTTGGATCCCTCAGGGGCTCCTGGCAGGGGATGGTCAGGGCCAGGTCACTCCGCCCAGCTCCCAGGCCACCCTGCCCCCTGCCCCGAGGGCCCGCGCCCCATGCTTGCCTTACTAAAAAACGAGGAGTCAAATGTGTCTGCCCCGTCGACTGCATCCTCCTCCAGGAAGCTGGGGTAGGCGAAGCTGCGCTTGACCACCCGGCACCGCGGCGCAGCGGCATCCAGCACCGAGCGCCCCTGTGCACAGGGCCGAGGCATGGGCATCAGGCGGGTCGGGCGCCCCCAACACCAAAGGGACGTCAAGCCCTCCCTCTGGGGATAGCGCCTCGAAGGTGCGATCAGCCCAGAGCACCGAGGGCCAGGAACACGGCACTGGCTTCATAGCCCTGGATGCATCATCCCTCCCCCACGGTTGGCTGCTGTCTTCTCTCTGGACACCTCCTGTCCTCTGGCTGGGCAGCTGACACCCACCACTCACCTTTATTCCTGAGACTTGTGCCATCTCTCCGAGGCCTGGCTCCTCGGCACGGCAGACGAGGCCCTGCCCATCTTTCTGATCCCATCTCCTGCCATTGTAACTAAAACCACATGGACCCACCTGCTGCTCCCCCAAAGGCCACGCCCCCTTCTACCTCTGGGCCTTTGCATCGGCCTTTCCCTCTGTTGGGAATGCTGTTCCTTTCCCTGCTTTCCTGGCAAACTTTTCCTTATTTTTCTGGGCTCGGCTCAAGTGCCTTCCCTGACACATCCCTTCTCCTGGGCGAGATGGGGCAGCTCCTGCTCTGGACAGGCCTCCGCTTATCACACTGAACGGTGCCCTCACCTGGGCTGGGCTCTCCCGGGCAGAGAACTGGCTCATTTCCCTCTGCAGCCCCCTTGCCCAGCACCATCAATGGGCTCAGTGAACGGGTGACGAGGGCTGACGACACATTTCACTTCCTACTTTCCCAGCCCATCGGTGCAAAACCAGTTTCCCAAGCCAGAGAGCTGCAGGGGCGCAGGAGGGGATCCGGGGCTGGGACGTGGGCCCAGCCGCTGGGCTGCAGGCCCTCCCTCTGCCCAGGGGTCCCAGGCATCCACTGCCCTGGGCACAGAGGGAGGCGTTGAGGTGGGCTCTTGGGGGGTGCTGTGGGGAGCGGGAGGGAGAGTGGGCAGAGGCAGGCGGCCTCACCTTGAGGAGGGCAGAGGCAGCTTGAAAACTCATGTGGGCCACAGACATCCTCTTCCGGCGGGGCAGGTGGCCAGAGCGGACGCTGGTGAAGGAGGTGAGCGACAGGACCCCGGGGGTCAGCGGCGGGTGTGGGGCGTGGGGCCGGTCCACCTCGTCCGGGTGGCGGAAGGCCCGGCCTCGGGCCAGCGGGTCCACAATCTGGACGGGAGGGGGGCGGTGAGCAGAGCGGCCGGGCCCCTGGCGAAGCGCCCGCCGCCCGCTCGGCCCGATGGAGCCCACCTTGGGCATCTTGCAGGGCTTCGGAGACTCAGTGTCCGGGAAGGAAGGCACGTCCTGGCTGGGGAGCTCCAGGTCGCGCTGGCACGAGGCCTTGAGGCGGCCGTAGCGCACGCTGCAGTGGTGCAGGCTCCGGCGCTGCCAGTGCTGCCGCTCCAGCTCCCAGTCGCCGCTGACCCCGAACCACTGCGCGGTGCCCCTGCGGACGGAGGGCGCGGTGTGCGCGTGCACCTGCACGGCCGTGAGGCCACGAGGACTAGGACAGGGCACGCGCGCGTGGAGGGGTAACGGGGGCCGACCGTGCCCACGTGTGCACAGGGGAAGCGATGTGCATGCAGCTGTGACAAGAGGTGACCGTGTGTGTAAGGCTGACGAGAGGTGACCTTGAATGTGTGAAGGGAGGTGACAGGTCATGTGCATGTGCAGGGCATGACCAGAGCTGACCATGCACATGTGTGCACAGGGGAAGTGATGAGAGTTGATGGCACACGTGTGTATGCAGAGAGTGACAAGGCATGTGTGTAAGGAGTGATGACAGGTGACTGTGCATGTGTGCAGGGGGTGACAAGGTGAAGGGCACACGTATGCAGTGTCAGGGGCAGGTCAGCTCCCCCTCGAGCCCCTGGTTCGGTCCCCGTGGCCAGAGGAGCAGAGGTGGAGAAGAGTCCAGAGCATGAGGAGCGGGGCTGGGCCGGCCCCTGGGAGCCACTCTGAGCGGCAGTGGCCACCCCAGCCCCTCGAACCCCTCGGAATCCACCTGTGACTATGAGAGGCACATGTCCCTGCGCCCCAGCTTCCCACCTGCAACACGGTGTTAGACTCCCCGTCCACCCTGAGGGAGAGGCCGCTCACTAAGGCCAGCCTGTGCCTTCTAGAACGGGACACGGGGACACAGGGACACGGGGACAGGCCGGGCGGGCGGGCGGCGTGCTCACTTGCGGATGCTCTGAGACAGGGAGGCCTGGCGGCGGAAGCCGGGGCGCTTCTCGGAGCCCTCGTGCCATCGTCCCCGGGGCTCCTGCAGGCTGACGCTCTTCAGGAAGGCGGGGTTCCTGGGCCTCTGTGGGGGGCGGGAGGCAGCAGAGGGTGGGCGTGCGCACGCGCGGAGCCCGGCTCCCAGCTCCCAACATGAAACCTCTGAGAACAAACCTCAGCCCCAACGTACAGCCCTGAGCGGCTTTCATCCCGAGGGTCAAATCACTGTTTTCTAATGTTTTTCAGAAAACCCAGCGTGCATTCCCTGCCTCCTCACTCAGCGCTGCCCCGTCACGCCACGGCGCCCGGCCTGCCGCTGTGTGTTTGAGAGCACCCGTGGGGGAGCGGGCGGCACCAACACAGCCCCTTTATGCCCAGGCTGCGCGGGGCCCACGCTGCGCCCAGCCGTCTTCAATGAGCTCTTTATGGACCGGAGTCCAGCCGGTTGGAAACACTGATTCATGTGTGTTCTCTCCGAGGGGCTGGGGCTGAGGGCACACGTGCCCCTTCACCCAAGTCCCACCAGGCAGCCCACGTGTCCCGCCCCCCCCCCCCCCCCCGAACGGCCGGGCGAGGAGATGGAAACGGCCAAGTCCCAGGTGGGAAGGCCCAGCCTGTCCCTGGGACAGCAGCTCCCATTTACCGTGAGGCGGCGCTCCTGAGTGCAGGGCCCACTCCCTGCGCTGTTTGGGGCCAGACGAGGGGCACAGGCCTAAGTCAGGGGCCACATGGGCAGCAGTGCTGGGGACGGAGCCTCCTCCAGGAAGCGGAACTGCCCGGAAGGTGTCCCCGGGGCACACCTGGCACCCGTGGCGGACGGGAGCCGGCCGCCCTCACCTGGGGCAGCATGCTGGCGTGCTCATCAGGGGCCGCGGTCTCGGGCGGCGGGATGGTGATGGACAGGTTGGGCGGCTTCCGGCTCTGCAGGCGGCTGCCGGACACAGAGGAGACGCTCTCGCCATTCTTGTCTGCGGAGGCCATGGTGGGCAGGCGGGCGGGGTGCTGGAAAGGAGATGGGGAGGGGGACACGGGTGTGTCGAGAACCAGAAGGGACGTGGAGACCCAGGTGCCAGGGCGGGCAGCCCGGACTGAGAACAACCTGCCAAAAGCTGGTTCTACCCTAACCCCAGACACCAAGTCACAGGGCAGAGACTGAATCCGGCTGAGTGGGGTTCGGCAAGAAGGTCTATTTCTGCCTGGCCGGGCGTGGCTCAGTGGTTGAGTGTCAACTTAGGGACCCGGAGGTCACGGTTCGATTCCCGGTCAGGGAACATGCCCGGGTTGTGGGCTCGATCCCAAGTGGGGGGCGTGCAGGAGGCAGGTGATCAGTGATTCTCATCATTGATGTTTCTCTCTCCCTCTCCCTTCCTCTCTGAAATCAATACAAATGTTTTTTTAAAGGTCTATTTCTGTCCCCCTTCATTTGCATTCCAAGCCAGTAGGGTCTGGGAAGTCCCCAGCTCCCGTCTCCGTCCACTTCTGGTCTCTGCTCAGGCAAGGACCACAGGCCGAGAGGAGCAGGACACAGGGTGCAGAGCTGCAGAGGTTGTGCCGCCAGGGGGCCAGGCCCTGCCTTTGTCCCTGGGGCAGGGCCCGGGGGAGGACGGAAGGCTGGGAGCCATCTGGTGACCAGTCCACAGCCAATGGCCCCGCACTGCCGGGAGGGAGGAAGTGGCGGCTCAGCCTAATTCTCAGACTCGAAAGACATCTGTCCCTGTCCCCCATGGCGGCCTGGTTCCTTTTTCAAAGGTTAACTGAAACTGCCACCTGTCTGGTACCTTTTTCTTTTCACGGAGAAAAAATGTTCTATCTTTTTTAAATTTTTATTTATTTTTTACAGAGAGCAAGGGAGAGGGATAGAGAGTTAGAAACATCGATGAGAGAGAAACATCGATCAGCTGCCTCCTGCACACCCACTACTGGGGATGTGCCCGCAACCAAGGTACATGCCCTTGACCGGAACTGAACCTGGGACCCTTCAGTCCGCAGACCGACGCTCTATCCACCGAGCCAAACCGGTTAGGGCAAAAATGTTCTATCTTATTGATACAAGTAATATATGTTCACTGCAAACAAAAAAAGAAAGAAAACCCGGAGGACCACATAGAGCAGAGTGAGCCCGTGGCCTGCCTGTCGCCCGTCCTGCAGGAGGAAACTGCGTGCCTGTCCTTCCAGATCCCTCTGCACGGAGGACAGGACCCACGCACGCACGCACTCCGGCCCTGGGGCAGCACTGCCCGTCAGCCACACAGGCAGCTCCTTCCTGGGGACTGCGAGGTTTCGCCGGCGGAATACCCGAGGTTCCCTTAGCTCCAGATTGGTTACGATGCCATGTCACTCCGTGCTCACTGCTGTCCCAGGGTTTCCTGCTCTCACTTAAAACACAGCGCAGCTCCTCCCCGGGACCTCTGGGCCCTGCGTGGCTGTCCCCACCCAGCCCGCTCCCACCCATGCAACGGTCGGGGGCCCCTCACTGTCTCCCACCTGCCAAGCCCTTCAGGGAGGTGCTGGGGGGTCGTGGCCACAAACACAGGCTGGAGCCGGGCGGCCTGGGCCTGAGGGGCACACAGGCCTGCACTTGACCGCGGGTCACCGCGTCCTTGCCGACGGTGGGGGACTCCCTTCCTCCCTCCTGAGCATCGCACGAGCGCGGCCCACAGGTGGCAGCACCACGTATTGCTGACCATCACGTAAACAGCGGGAAGTAGCCAGAACGTGGGTCACCCTCCCAGCTACCCAGCTTCCTACCTTCCGAGTGTGGGCTCAGCTCACGGCGCGCTGGGTCTGTCGCCGAGGCCTCCAGAGCATGTTCTACCTCCTCACTCTGCAGGGATGCTCGGGGTCAGGCCTCAGCTGCATGGACAGGTGGGCGCATGCGTGTGGAGGTGGAGAGACAGACAGCCGCTCCAGGCCAGCAGGGCAGCTCCCTGAGCTCTCGGCCTAAAGCCTGGAGGAAAGGAAGGGCAGTGTTCAAACCATTGGAAGTGTTCTCCTTGCTATTGTTGGGGTTCGTTCACGTATGGGGGTGACATCCACCCAACGTAAAATGAAGCATGGAAAGGGGAATGAGCTCGGCTGGTGTAGCTCAGGGTTGAGCGTCGACCTAGGAACCAGGAGGTCACGGTTCGATTCCTGGGTCGGGGCACAGGACTGGGTTATGGGCTCCATCCCCAGTGTGGGGCATGCAGGAGGCAGCGGATCAGTGATTCTCTCTCATCATGGACGTTTCTATCTCTCTCCCCGTCCCTTCCTCTGTGAAGTAAAAAATATATATATATATATATATATATATATTAAAGAAAAGGAAGTAAGCGGGTGGTGCCCATTGTCTCTGAGACGTGCGGCTACACACACTCCCGCACAGCCAGGCAGCAGCGCACTTAGAGGAGAGCCCTGAGGCCTGCGGGGCGGGCAGGGTCCCGTCCTCAGGTGCACCAGCCTTGCTGGCCTGCCCAGCATCACCCTGCTCTGCCCTCAACACCCCTGTCGGGGGACATCATCATCGCTTCCGTCTGGTGGGTGGGGAACGGAGGCTCAGAGACGCTCAGTAACTTGCCCACACTCACAGCGCCAGGAAGGGGAGCAGCTGGGACGCAAGTCGCTCTGGCTGCAGGGCTTGAGGTCTCCTTGGGAAACGGGTGCCCCCACCCTCACTAGAGCTGGGGTGCACTCAGGGCGGGAAGGCACCCTGTCGGGGAGACAGTGGAGAGTCCAGGCCACAGAAAATCCTGGTCAGCATCTGAGTACTTTGCAAACTGCAGTCTCTAGAGCAGTGATGGCGAACCTTCTGAGCTCGGCGTGTCAGCATTTTGAAAAACCCTAACTTAACTCTGGTGCCGTGTCACATGTAGAAATTTTTTTATATTTGCAACCATAGTAAATCAAAGATGTATATTTTTGATATTTATTTTATATATTTAAATGCCATTTAACAAAGAAAAATCAACCAGCCCAGGGCGTGGAAGTCACAGGCAGGTGGCTCCTCAGTCCCAGGAGCCATGTGATGGAGCCCACCCCGGGGACAGCTCCAAGACGACAGGCTCACCTGGGCCCCACATGGCAAGTCCCCCGGCCTGGCCTCCTTTGGGACCAGGGGGCAGAGAGAGGGCACGGGGTGAGCCGTCCTGGGAAACGGGCGCCAAGAAGGGAGGCAGGAGGGCAGCAGAGGAAGGCGGGGGTGAGTGGGGCTGCCAGGCCGAGCTCTGGTCAGGCCACCAAACAGGCAGGATCCTTCTGGAACTCAGAGCGACCACACCCCACCAGACACATCCGGGCCCCCCAGCTCCCACCTCCTCTTATCTGAGGCCTGGCACCTGGCATGCCAGGCTCACGCCTACCTACCAGCTGCTTTAAGGAAAGTAAAATGTCACTTCCTCCAGGAGGCCTTCCCTGCCACCACCAGACAGAATCGACCCGCTTCTCGCCGGCTCCCACAGCACCTGCAGGTCTGCCTATGTGTCTGTCCCCGCAGCCCTGGGCGGCACGGCCTGACAGCCAGCCAGCCTGAGAGCAGGTGCGAGGGGCACATGTAAGGTGGCAGGTGGTCAGTCCACAGCCACCCTGGGCAGGAACGGTCACTCCCAGCCCTGCACCAGCCCAGGACGCGGCCTCCTCAGGAAGCTTAGGAGTGCCTAGGCCCCGCCTGCTGTGACCAGGCCGAGGATGGAGGACGCTGTCCCAGATTGAGTTCCCGGTGGACGGCTCGTCCCCAACCCCAGCACAGCCCAGACTCCCAGCCAGCCCTCCCATCCCAAGGCCATACCACCCCCCGCTGGGACCCTTGGCCCAGGACCCGCTGTGCTGCTGGCATCAGCGTCAACCTAAGGGGGGGGGGGCAGGGAAGGGGGAAGGCAGGCACAATCCAAGGCTGAAGGACTGGAGGATGGGGCTGCCCCGGCAATCCTGGGGGTTCTGAGAAGTGGCCCGCCCTAGGGAGCAGAGGCAGGGGTGCGGCACATTTTCTGGGGAGGAGTGTGGTACCTAGGGGAGCCACGCACCCATCTTCACAGAGCAGTGCCAAGTCCTGGCCTGTGAGCCCCTCCCAGCCCCTTCCTTAGGGCTCAGGAGTGAGGGTCAGGGGGCGGCAGTGCAGGGGTGGTCACATCCACTCTGGACCCTGCAGAGCCCGAGTCTAGGGCGTGGAGGAGCCAGGGCTGCAGAGCCCGGGCAGAACAAGGGCTGGAGCTCTGGGAGCACCCCGCCCACCACTTATCTCCTGCGCCCCAGAAGTGCTTGCTCACTGCAGGAAATTGTGACATCCTGGGACCAGGCTTCCTCCTGGCCCAGTCACATCCGCTGCTCTCAGACCCCTGCCACCGCCGCTCCCAGCCACGATGGGGAGGAGGGAGGTCTGAGGGCCTGTCCGCCTGGCTCAGCCACTGCCACCTGCCTAAGCTGAGCCCGGACTCGGTGGGGCCTCCCCAGAAAGGTCCTCAGCCCAGAGTCGTGAGGAGACTCCTAAGGAGCCTGGGGAGAGGGAGGGGGCTTAGGGTGGGGTCCAGCATGGGGCTGGGGGGTACAACACTCCAATCATCATGGGTTGAGGCACTCCCCCCCCCACCTCACGCCCAGCAGCCTAGGCCGCTGAGCAGCAGCCAGGACCCAGCGCTGAGCTGCAGCCTCAGAAGCCGGTTTCCCCACGAAGGGCGGGGCTGGGCACTGCCAGGGACGCTCTGTCCAGACACATCGCCAGGGCACACAGTCTCCCAGGGAGGTCCCCGCCAGCACCCCTGTGCATCCAGGCATGGTGCTGGGGGCCTCCCCACCCGCCTCCCTGTCTGCCCCTCCAAGCCCCCCCGTGCCACCTGCACCAAGGAGTCTGGCTCCAGCCCGCTCCCCATGGCTCTACCTGCCAGCCACCAACCCACACTAGCAGGTTCCAGAAGACACCTCGGTCTTGCTAAAGGTGGGCGGGGTCTCCATCACCCCGAGGCTCTGAGGGCTTTGGGAGCCAGGGCAGGGAGCCAGCAGCAGCTCGGACCCCAGGCAGGTGATGGACAGGAGGGCTCCAACCCTCACCCTGCCTGTGGCCACAAATGGGGAGGGAGGGGCCCTCCGACAAGGGGTGAGCAGGCCCCTCCAGAGAGGAAAGAGCCAGGCCATCAACGTCTAGGCGAGCAGGAAGCTGAGGGGCCTCCTGCAGGGAGGAGTGACTTCCAGCTGCCCCAGAGGCTGGGCTGCCCTGCCCGCCCCCCCCCTGTCCCCCCCCCCCCCCCCGCTGACTCACAGGATGGGGGGGCCCCCTGCGAGGAAGTGGCCGGTCTCCCTGCTTCCCAGCCACAGAAACCAAAACGCGATTTTCCCTCCCACAGCCCTTCTGGGAACCCGTCGTTTTTAGAAAGCTGCGAAGAGAAAGAGGAAGCAGCCCCCACGCGCCACTGTGCAACCCCCAGCGAACCCCTGCCTCTCTGACCCATCACGCCCAGGAGGAGCAGCTCATGGCAAGGCTGTCCTACCCTGGTGTCCCTCCACGCGTCCCCACGCTGCCTGCACAGCCAGACACCCCTGCACACCTCCCTGCCCAGCAAGAGGAGCGGGGACAGGATTTGGGAAGAGAAAGGGGAGGAAAGAAACTGTCCCAGTTGGTGTCTGAAACCTGATCATCAAAGTCAGAGACAGGCGGGGAGGAAAGGGACTCCCTCCTCCTGGCAGGCACCCACTTCCCCAGAGGTGCCAGCAGCGCGCGCGCGCGCGCACACACTCACACACACACACACATGTGCACATACATACACACACACACACACACACGCACACCACCCTGCATGGGCATGGAGAGGAAAAATGGAAACACCTGCCATTTGTGCCAGACCCACGTCCGCCGGGGACCGGTCCCGCTCACCGACACCTGCCCAGAGAGCACCCTAGGTCACCCCACCACCCGAAGGGCTTTGCTCAAACTCAGCTCGGAAGACACGACCTGGAGAGGCAGCCTCAGGTGCTTGGTGACCCCCCAGCCTTTTCCCATCAGACCCAGGTTCTGGGCACCCCGAGACCCAGTGAGAGTGGCTTGGGTGGCGTGGCCGACCACAGACACGGGAAGCGGTGTTGGGTTCCAGGGTGCTGCCAAGGGCAGAGTGTGCGTGTGTGGGGGTGGGGAGGGGGCTACCCCGTTCTCGAGCAGAGGAGACCCCAAGAGTGCTCTGCACACCCATTGCTATCTCAGGATCACGCACCCACCCCCTGCCGTGGGGCTGGCAGAGGCGTGAATGCCCATCCTCTCGGGGTTCCTTGGGTCCAGGAAGCTGGCTGAGCTGGAGCACCCGTGCCACGTGTGCCCGCGTCCCAAGATAATGCAGCTGCCGGTAACATGGGGCGGGCACCATAGGAAGTGAGAGTGCGCCAGGTGTCCCTCAGTGGACACAGTGCTGGGCCCACCATGGTGCCCACCCAGATGCCCCTCTGGGACTCTCTGGACTCCCTGACACCCAGGTGTGACTAGGCTCTTCCCAGACACAACCCCTCTCAGTACCCAGCACGGGGCTGTCTGTGTTTGCAATGGAGGAGTCCACCCATCTTCCAACCTCCCCACTGTGGCCTGGCTCCAGACCGTGAAAACACTGTCCAAATGGGCAGACAGTCTTAGGCTCAGCCCTAAATGCTGTGTGACCTTGGACAAGCCACTTACCATCTCTGAGCTCAGTGTGTATATGTTTAACATGCTGAGCATCCCGCAGGCGCCCTGGTCACCATGAGCTAGGCTATATATATATATATATATATATATATATATATGTTTTTTTAATTGATGTTAGAGAGCGGGGGGAAGGGAGAGAAACATCGATAGGCTGCCTCCTATACGCCCCCGACTGGGGATCAAGCCAACTGGGGCACGTGCCCTGACTGGGAATCAAACCAGCAACCTTCCAGTGCACAGGACAATGCTCAACCAACTGAGCCACACGGGCCAGGGCAGCGAGGCCATACTTCACAGAGGTGAGCCCCTGGTCCAGATCACTGAGCCAGAGGTCGGGCTTTGAGCTGCCTGGGCCCTGCACTGGGACACACTCAGGACAGGGTAGCCATGCCCCTCAGCAGGGCAAACACTTTTCAGCTCGTAAACAGTCATTAAAGAGCTAATAAACCCAGAGCTAATAAGCCGGATTTCCCAGAACTCTGCCCTGGGGCTTGCTGGTCCCCTGGGCTGCTGGGGCATCTGGGCACTTGACACAGGCCCATCCAGGCCACTCACCCCAGAGGGACTTCAAAACCTACCTACTCATCACTCCCCCCACCCCTTCCTTGGGGCAGCATGGGTTGAGGAATGAGGGCTGGGGAGCTGGGGAGCTGGGGAGGCGGGAGGGGGGGGCGGGGGAGGGGCCGGAGACAGGTCTCAAACCCCGCCTTGGCCTTGACCGCCTACTGGGCTGGGAAACTTTGGGCAAGTTACCCCATCTGAGCGTCAGTTTTCTGTGCTGTGAAATGGGATGATGCGCCCGCCCCAGAAATGCAGTAGAGATGACATGAGATCATGAATGTACCGCGCCCGGTACCCTGTGGACGGCCAGGAACTGGAATTCTGGCTGACCTCTGCCACCACCGCTCATTTGGTCTCTATAGCTGAGCCAAGAGCGCCGAGGTAACAGATCTCTACTTGACAGGTGGGGAAACTGAGGCTCAGAGAGGTTAAGTCACCTGTCCAAGGTCCCACAGTTAGGAGGTGGTGGGGCTGTGATGCCCCCACATTCTGCAGCCTCCTGTCACCCAAGAACCGGTGAGACAATGTGGCAAAACAACAGGCGCGGTGGTGAGGTGGTGAGGTGAGAGCAGCCCAGGTCTGGGAGTTCCGGGAGCTCGGGGCCTCTGAGTGCCGAGCCGCTCCCACCCCCTCGAGCAGAAATGACATCACCCAGCCTTCTCCTCTGTGAAAGGGCTCTCACAGCCTCTCACCTGTCCTATCTCATTATCTTCCTTGGCTGATAAGGTCTGACCCTAGTTCCCAGTCCTGCTCAGCAGATCCCCCACCTGCGCTTCCAGGCCTTTGAGGGCCAGGGGAGAGGCATGATGTGGGGGGGGCACCCCGCCAGGGAAAAGAGGCTTCTTGTCAGGGGTCGGGGCAGGACCACCTAAGGATGCTCCACGCATGGGCTCCAGGGCCACGGGTGGGAAGCAGAGAAAACCAAGGTTGTGGGCAGCTTGCCCTGCGCTGGGTCCGGGAGCTGAGCTGAGTGTCTCCGCCTCCATGACATTCTCCCCCCCCAACCCCCCCCCCCCATGCCGCCAACACCATCATGACACACAGGCTGGCAGGCGGGGAAGCCCCGGGCGGGGTGGCAGTTCATGCCTGGCCTAGATCGAAACCCATCCTCAGTGCCCTTGGTCTACATGGCACCCCCGCCCTCCCACCCAGACCGGCCACTTCTACAGAACAGCACCAGCACTGCCATCCTGGCCCATGTTCCCAGCCAGTCCCCCCACAGCCCGCGAGGCACGGGCTCGTCACCACCCGTCTGTGCCAAGGGCGCACAGCCCGGCTCCGAGGAGCAGCCCTGGTCCCGTTATCTCGACGGCTCCCTCGCCAGGTCCCAGCGTGGCTGGGCACCTGCCCAAGGCTTTCTGTGAACCACCGCTGGAATCCTCACTGCCACCCTCCCATGGACTACTGCTACCCACTGTACAGCTGGGGAAACTGAGGCAGTTATTGAAGTGACCCCACCCTGCTGACCACACTCTCCTAGACCCCTGCCCATCGCTTCCTACCACCCTCCAGGCCAGCATCTCCGATCTGCCCACCCCGCTCTAACCACTTGGGGGGGGGGGGGGCTAGAACATCCTTCCTGCCAGCAGCTTTGGAATTGCAAATGACCGGACCCTGGGGGACCCCAGAGGGGTTGGGGATGACAGCTCTCTGTGTGTACATCCCTGGAGAGGACAAGAAAAGGTGAGTTTTTCTTTCCGCCCGTCTAACTCACACTGGGAGGCGACAGTCACTTCATGGCTGTCTGGGAAGCCCTCGGTTTCCCTGAAGAGGGGCAGGCAGGGCTCCTCCTCCTGGCCCGTGTCCTGCGAGCTGCCTCCCTGGCAGCCTCGCCGCCGGTCACCAGGCCAGGTCAGCCTGCACTCTGGGAGGGCGCTGACGTCCCGCCAGCCCTCCCCCAGCCTGGCTCAGCAGGACGGGAAACTGGGAGCAGACGCGTGAGCTCACGCTGGAAATCCCCAAGGGTGGCCAGGACAACACGGAGGCCTGCTCCAAAGTGGGTGGCCCAGGGAGCCACGGGCCTGTGCAGGGAGGAGAGGCAGCCGGGAGAGGACATCTCCCCTGATATTTTGGGGTGAGGTGGCCTCATGTCCCCACTGCTCACCCCGACCCAGAGGGAAGCGCCGGGTCACTTGGAAGTGAGCAGGTCCATGCACGCTCAGACACACCCCACTTCTTCCTGCTCCGTCTGGAGTCTAGTCTGAGGCTGAGTTTACACAGCAGGTGGACAGGAGCCCTGCGGAGCGGCCACGGTGGTGCCCGGGCTCTGACCACAGTTAAAGCACCGCTACTGGCCCAGAGCCAGACTCGGACCCGGGGCCTCTGCAAGGGATCTGGGGGTGATCTGTCCCTCCTCTTAAAGCAGTGGTTCTCAACCTTCTGGCCCTTTCAATACAGTTCCTCATGTTGTGACCCAACCATAAAATTATTTTCGTTGCTACTTCATAACTGTAATGTTGCTACTGTTATGAATCATAATGTAAATATCTGATATGCAGGATGGTCTTAGGCGACCCCTGTGAAAGGGTCGTTCGACCGCCAAAAGGGTTGCGACCCACAGGTTGAGAACCGCTGTCTTAGAGGAAGAGAGTCCAGTCCCATCCTGGGCAGAGTGTGTAAAACGCCAGGCAGAGCTGCAGCTCAGAAATGAGTCACCGGGTGGTCCGTTTACAGGCCTGCGGCACAGGAGTTAGGACCGGGCCTGGGAAAGGGCGGCCAGGTTCAAGGCTGCGCTCCACCGCTTGCTTCCCGAACAGCTTGGTGCAGGTCTGAGTGCTGCCTGAGCCTCGAGAGGCACAGGACAGATGGGGCCACTACTGCCGTGTCTTCGTTTTACTAAAAAGATTGGAGGCTCACTCCAGCCTTTTAAAGTTAAAAGACCATAAATAAATAAATAAAGTTAACAGACCAAAAACAACCACCACCACCACAATAAAAAAAAAAAAAAAACTCCACCAAAAACGCAGAAGTCAAACCAGAAACTGCCACCTGCCCTCTCACCCTACAGGGTTCCAGGGTCCAGGAGTGAACGAGACACGAGGCCATGGATACGGCCAGGAACTGGGAGGAGGGCAGCGAGGGCAGTGGGTGGCGTGGCCTGGCACCTGGGCATGGGCGGCTGCTTCGTCCCATCCTGCCCTGGGAATGCCCCCTGCCCCGACCCCTGGAGCACATTCCTGGAGCCCAACTCAAACAACTCAGTCATCCCTGCCGGGCAGCCCCCTGCCTGTGGCTGATGGCCGCCATCTCTCACTGTGGCTACGCTGACACCACGAGTGGGGAGGGCCTCTGGTCTAACCACAGTGGAACCTTTTCTGCGGGAGGGAAGCAGACTGGGGAGCCTCAAGCAATCAGGAGCCTTGATACACCCCTTGGGTGTTACTTTCCCGGCGGCGTAAATACTGGGAGAGTTAGGTGTGAGTTCAGAAGGGAAAATGCCAGCAGGTCAATGGCATCAGGCGTCCATGCCCGCGTCAGCAACTCAGCAACTCAGCTTCGGGGAAAATCTGCAAACAGAGCTCATACCCCGGGCACGGGAGCTCCTGTGTGGGGGAGGCTGCCCTAGGGGTGACGTCCTTCAGGCCCGCTCCCTGCCCCTGGTCTCAGCTCCTCCCAACAGCACCCAGACCTACTTCCTGCAGGGCCCATGGTTTGAGCAGGAAGAGGCAGGCTTCTGGCACCAAAGGCAGCCTCCTGCGAGGGGAATAACTGCCCTCCTTACCTCGAATCTCATTTAGGTTTATTCCAAGTTCTTCCCCAAACCTCCCGGGAAACTGAGGCAGGGAGGGGAAGACAATGAGAAGTACAGGCATACCTCGAAGTACTGCAGGTTGGGTCCCAGAACACTGCACTGAAGCCAGCTGTGATCTTTTCGCTGGTGGAGGGTCTTGGCTTCAATTTGTAAAAAAAACACACCTCTTTGGGGCGAAATAAAACGAGGCATGCCAGTTACTGGATGGACCAGGTGCTGCGGGAGGATTTCTCAACCCCGCACAGCACTAGGCCGTTTTGAGTCACATGATTCCTTGTCGCGGGGCCTGTGGGATGTCCAGCTGCATCCCTGGCCTCTACCCACTAGATGTCCAAGAGCAACAACACTCACCCCCTTCCCCTGAGCTGCGACGACCACGGCGTTTTTGAGAAATTGCCCAATATCCCCCGGCTGGTAAAATGGCTGAGAGCCACAGCTTCACTTTCCACTTCTCCCCCTGTCCTACCCAGAGAGTGACAGAAACTTAACACAGACGCTGGGCTCACTTTTACCAGCAAATGTCACACACGGGGCCACCTGGGAAACAGCAGGCAGTGCAGGGCGGGGTCAGTCCCGCAAGCCTCACCCTTCCGACACTCCAACCCACACCTGCTCCGTAGTCTTTCACGCAGGTTAGGCAGGGGCTGAGGCCGGGGCGCCCCTCCGCCCTGGGGTGGGGCACATTTGCCCCCGAGGGGACTTATCCCTCTCTAATCTAACCCTAAAAGAGGGCACCAACCTTTGCAAGGCCCTCAGTCCAGAAGTCAAGACCCCGGTGCCTATTTTCTGAGCTCGGGTCCAGCCTGGCAGAGCGCGCCCACCCTCCCACACCTGCTTCCACCTCGGCGCCGCCTGCTCGCCCCAGAGGGAGGGGCGGGGAGGATCTGGGTCGAAGGCGCGAGTGCGCGGTGCTGCCCCGGGGCGGTCCCTTCCCTCCCACCAGGGGCTTTAAACTTCTGCCCACGCATCAGGGGACCCTTGCCCCAGGGACCCCTAAGGCGTCGAGTCCGAGCTGAGCCCCAGCGGCTCGCAGACCTGGTCCCGCAGCCCCGTCCAAGTCCAGCCCCGACCTCTGGCGCCCGGCTTGGCCCACGTGGGGCCCGAGAGCTCCGCAGGGCGGGCACCCTCGCCAGCCGCGCACCGCCGCCCCAGGGCGGGCTCGGGCGCGACACCGCGGACCCTGCCGGCGCCTGAGGTCCTGCGGCCGAGCTCGGTCCCACCTGTCGCGCGTGCTCACCTCCCTGCGGCCCCACTGGTACGGACGCTGCTCTGCGCGGCACAGCCGAGCAGCTGGGCCGCGGCTTCTGGGGGCGGGGCCCCGGCGCCCCGCCTCTTCCCTACCTGCGCGGGGCGGTGGGCGGGGACTTGGGCGGGGCCTGGTCATGGGGGCGGGACCTGAGTCGTGGGGGAGCCCTGGGGCGGGGCCTACCCCGTGGGGCGGGGCCTTGGGCGGGAACTAGCCGTGGGGCGGGGCCATGGGACGGGACGTAGCTGTGGGGGCGGGGCCCCGTCTGCCCTCGCCACCCCGCGGTGTCCCCCGCGGTGTCCCCTGCGGCTCGGTGCCCCGGCGCCAGCCCCACCGAGCTCGGCCCAGCGGGGTCCCGGCCCGGCGTCTCCCGGGCGTCGTCCTCCCCTCATAATCGTATAAAGCGCATCATCTCGGTCTGAACTGCCACCTTCACGTCGCGCCCAGGAAAACCCCCTCCCATAACAGCCGCCTCCCGTCTCCCCTCCGTCCAGCGCCCCATTCCCAGGCCAAATGGGCCTGCTCCCCGGAACCTCTTAGCCCTCGCCCTTTCTTTGAAACCCCGAATCCTGCTCCCGCCCCCGGACGCTTCTCTGATCCGATCTCGGCCGCTGCTCCCGCGCAGCTGCAGACAGCGAGCGCGCCCTCCTCCGCATCCTCCGGACGAAGGCCGGGTCTCGCCCAACTTCTCCCGCCCCCACCCGCCCGGCCCCCAGCCCGGAGCGGCGCTGACAGTCGCGCGCTGAGCGATGGCCGCGGGGACGACCGCGCTGGGTGCTTCGGGGACTGGGGTGGTGGGACGGGGGACCCGGGATGTCTCTGGAGAGGCAATAGAAATAAGCATTAAGGCAGACAGACCTACGTAAAACCTACGTTGCCTCTGGGCCGACGACACTGAGCCTCCCCAAGGGGCAGAATCTTGGCTCACACGGCGCCTGCAGTGGACGCAGAGATTTTGTCGGCGGCCTGGGGGGTGGGAGGTGGGGGTCCCTCAGAGCCGCTTCTTAATTTGCAAAGGAGCGAAGCCTGCCCGGCCTTCTCACGTGTGGGTGATGGGGTGCCGTGAAAAGCACCTGTGAAACAGTGTTGTTAATGGGGTTCTTCCCAGAGGCCCCGAGTTCAGATCCCGCCCCTGCCACTTGCCACCTGGGTGGCCTCCCTTCCTGCTCCGGGAACTGAGGGTAACAACAGGCCTGGCCTCTTGGAGGCGGCCCCGAAATGCACCGGCTCCAGCATTGGAGCGGCTGCTGCAGTTACTGTTGCTGTTGTTACTGTCATCACCTGCGGCCTGCCGGCTCTCCGCCTGGGAAACCGGCTCCTGACCTTCCTCTGCCGCAAGTGTGCCCCCCCCCCCCCGGCCCTGCTGCTCCAGGCGGGGGCACTGCTCCCCTCTCCCCCGCCCTCACCCCCCACCGCATCTGCCCAGCAGCCAGCCAGGGCCCAAAGGCAGGAACCGGACCTGACCAACTCCCTGCAGCTGGCTGGGTGCGAGCAGAAGGAGGTAGGGGTGCATGGTGCGGGCTGACCCCCACTCGCCCCAGGTCACCCTTGGCCTGGGTCGGGGAACACCTAGTCTAGCCTCCCCCTCCTGGCTAGACAAACAACCATGAAGGTGCGTGTGGAGGGGGGCACAGCGGGTGGGGCTGGAACAACTCCAAGGCCCGGATGCCCCTCTCCCAGCCCTGGCCGGGCTGCATCACCTCGCCCTTCCCTGAAAAAGCAGAGTTTAAAGAAAGACTGGGCCCTAGCCGGTTTGGCTCAGTGGATAGAGATTCGGGGTTGGGTCACTAAAGGATCCCAGGTTAGGTTCCGGCCAAGGGCACATGCACCGGCTCAATCCCCCCAGTAGGGGGCGTGCAGGAGGCAGCCGGTCAAGGATTCTCTCTCATCATTGGTGTTTCTATCTCTCTCCCTTCCTCTCTGAAATCAATATAAAATATACATTTTAAAAATAAGAAAAAAAGAATATTTTTAAAAAAAGAAAAATTGGGCCTGCGAGGAGGGGGGGGAGGAAGGTGGAGGAAGGGGAGGAGGGGGGAGGGGTCTGGAGCTGCGGATACTATTGGTCTCGGGGGCTGCCAAATCCTTCTCGGGTGGGAGGTTAATAATTGGAAAGGGGGGGCTCCTGACTGTGGGGACAGTCCAGAGAAAGGCGCTTCTCCTGCTGCCCACCCCCCAGGCCTTGGGGAGGGCATACCCTGGGGGGTGGGCCAGAGAAAATGCAGGGCCCTGGGGTGCGGTGGGGCGCAGGGAAGACCAAGACCAGGGCCTGCGTGCAAAGCGCTGGCTCTCTATGGGGAGATGGAAGCACACAGCCCTGGCCCCTTCCCGGATCTGAGCGCTGTGATGTGCCATCTCGTTTCATCCTCGGTCGGCTGCAGTGTCAGCGTCCCCGCTTCAGGGAAGGGAGCTGAGGGACCCAGTCCCTGGCTGACTTTAGCCTCCAGCACATGCGCCAGACACCTGAGCTGCGGTCCCCCGGGCGCCCCGGGAGGGGAGGGATTCGCGCTGGCGGTCCATGTCAGGGCTTTGTCCCACAGACACGTGGCACCGGCTCAGCCACGGAGGGGCACCCTTGGCTGCAACGAGGAGCACCTGCCGCGCAGGGAAGGGTGTTAAATGCACCAGGGGTGTAATTTGCGGTGATGACTCCCAGCGGTTACAAGCAGGTCGGCCCCGCTCTGTGCTGCGTGGAACACGTCCAAGAGGCATGAAGGGAAAAGAGCAAGGTGTGTGTTCCGTGTAGTTCCACTGACCTACGTTTAAAGGAACATGCGAATGTGTGCGGGCAGAGCCACCAAGACTCTCTGGAAGTGTATTTGTGGAGTAACCTGCGTGGAGCCGGGTGTGGGGTTGAGAGGAGGGAGACAGAGCCTTGCCTTTTATTCCACAAAATATGTGTGTGGCCCTAACCGTTGTGGCTCAGTGGATAGAGCGTCGGCCTGCAGACTCAAGGGTCCCAGGTTCGATTCCGGTCAAGGGCATGTACCTTGGTTGCAGACACAACCCTGGTGGGAGTGTGCAGGAGGCAGCTGACCGATGTTTCTCTCTCATCAATGTTTCTAACTCTCTATCCCTCTCCCTTCCTCTCTGTAAAAAATCAATAAAATATATTTTTAAAAATGTGTGTGTTACTTTTATAACTTAGAGGAAAACATAGTCTAAACTTTCGTGTTTTATTTTAAATGTATCTTTATTGATTTCAGAGAGGGAGAGAGAGAAACATCAATGCTGAGAGACAATCATTGATCCGGCTGCCTCCTGCACGCCCCCTACTGGGGATTGAGCCTGCAACCCCAGCACGTGCCCTTGACTGGAATCAAGGGCTGAACTATCGTCTTGAACGGGCCTGAAGGTGTAGGGAGGATCTTGACAGGTGGGGCTGAGGAAGGGGGTTGCAGGCGTGATGAAAAGAACAGACACAGCAACAAGGAAGCGCTGGTGATGGGAGGGCAAGTTCTGGGCCCGGGTTTGGCAGCATCACAGGATGTGTTTGGGGAGGGTGGCGGCGACAAGCCTGGGAGGCAGGTGGCCTGTGCTGGAGGCTCCAGCTGAGCTATCCTTTAAGGCAGCGGTTCTCAACCTTGGCTGCCCATGAGAATCACCTGGGGATCTTTTTAAAATCCTGATTTCTGGGCCTCATCCTCCGGAAATTCTGTTTCTTTGTTACTTATGTTGTGGCTCCACCCCATCACAAAGAAACAGAATTTCCGGAGGATGAGGCCCAGAAATCAGGATTTTAAAAGGATTCCCAGGTGATTCTAATGCGCAGCCAAGGTTGAGAACCACTGCTTTAATGTATTTCTGTTTTATCCAGTAAACAATGGGGAGTTTTCCGGCCGGGAAATCGCACCAATATTTTCCGCTTGTGCCGCCCGCTTTGAAAAGGGCCTCCTCAGACCTGATTACACGTTTTAATCTTGATCGCAATTGCCAGGTAGGCAGGGCGGGCCTCGCAGAGAGGGGATGGGAGGTTGTGGACCAAAGACCAGACCCTTGGAGTTTTAACACGAGAAGCCTTCGTCCTTTGTCCGCACTGCTCTGTAAGAAGGCAGGCGGGCGGGGGGGGGGGGGGGGGGGGGGGGCAGTTCCCCAACACCACACGGCGATCCCGAGGCCCCTTGTGACCCTCGGGAGAAAAGGGAAAGGGGAACTTGAAGCCGTAAGTTAGCAAAAAAGAGAGAGAGAGAGGACTTGGATAACATAACTTTGAAGTAAAATATTAGGGGTCGCGTTGTTAGCTGAGATTTAAAAGTTTTAGAGATGTAATGGCATTCCACGGAGTGGGGGGATGCTGCTGTTTTGTCGGGGCTCAGAGAGGTTTAGGGCTGTGCCCAAAGCCACGCTCTTCCCCGCCACCAGGGACGCGGCAGCTTCAGAAGGGTCGATCTGGCTGTGCTTGGGACACCCCGGTTTGGGCGAAGGGAGGGCGGAGACCAATGAAGAGGCTGCTTTATAGGTGCAGGGGAATGGGACACGGGAGGGGCCAGGGGAGCAGAGTGGAGGAAGGCATCCTTGTCTCTAGAATTTGGCCAACACAAGCCCCCAGATGTCCTCTCCATCCGTCCTCCCTCAGGGCTCAGGGGGCAAAGTCAGGGAAGATTCTGCCGGAGGGGTTTGGGGAGAAGGGAACAAATATCTGGGGGGGGGGGGGGCGGGGGGAGGGCCTCAGCGCGGCTATTGATGATGCATAGTCGCCACCTAGTGGCTATCAGGGGTACTGCACCAAGGAACACCCCGCCCCAGGAGGAGAAGCCACAATTCCTCTTGCTCCCTCTCCGCCCTCTTTCTCGCCAGAAAACCTGGCAGCCCTGCCCATGGGTGACTGGCATGAGGCCTCGGGCCCTGGCATGAGGGGGCTCTGAGTGTGAGGTGAGATGTTAAAGGCTAGGCAGCTCTTGTCCCTGGCGTCCCGCCTGCTTTCAGAACAGCGTGCCCAGGAAGGGGCGCCCGTGACACAGCTGTCTGGGTGCTCATTGCTCCGAGGCCCCCGGCACCCGGGAACTGCCTGCGACCCCAGGGAAACCCCGGTCCAGGCTGATGGGTTCAGACCCCTGGGGCTCAGGGTACAGACTTCTCAGCTCTGTCTTCTCCTGTGCCCTTCCCTCCCCCCACAGTGGCCTTGAAGTCTCGGCCTCCCTCCCAGCAGCCTGCTCCTCACACGCGTGCTGTTCTCAACCCTTTATCAGCCTTCCTCTGGGTCATGCTAGTCTGAGCCAAGGCTTGGCCATTCCGACTGGCCATTGGGAACAGACTTGGAATGTTATTCCAGAGCCCACGTCACCTCCCACTTCCCAAGGGGGGCTCATCCTGCAGACCCCAGAGTGCTGCTGCTGCTGCATCTCCCCTTCCCCCTGCCCCCCTTCCCCAGGGTTCCCCAACCCCCTCCCAGGACCTGAGGCCTGGGGGAAAGGGCACTGGCTTTGGTGGCAAACACTCAGGTATGCCCAACTCACCACTGTTTGACCTGTGACATTAGGCAGTTTACCTCGCCTTGAGTGTCAAGGCCTCCCCAGAAAGACACCCCCCCCCGAAACCCCACGCAGAAGCCATAAACAAAAGATCAACAACATGAAGACATGAAAGCGGCGAAGTCGGTGCCAAAAAGACGCCCAGGACAGAGCTAAGCGAATGAGAGTTAAAAGCTAAGCAAACTTCCAATGAATGGCATCAAAGGGTCAATATCTAGAAACTGAAAAAAGGTCCTGCTTACATCAACTTTAAAAATGACAAGCCAGGCCCGGCCAGCGTGGCTCGGCTGGTTGGAGTGTCCTCAACCTGTGCACCAAAAGGTTGAGGATTCGGTTCCCGGTCAGGGCGCATACTCAGGTTGTGGGTTCGACCCCCGGTGGGTGCACTCGGGAACCAACCAATCGAAGCTTCACTCTCACGTTGATGTTTCTCTCTCCCTCTCCCTTCCCCTCTCTCTCTCCTTTTAAAGTATGTCCTTGGGTGAGGATAAAGGAAAAAATTACAAAATAATCTAAGAGAAAATTGGATAAAGACTAAGAACAAATAGTTCACAGAAAAATAAGTGAAAACAGTCCATGGATATAGGAGATGAGTATAAAAAAGTACAGTAGTTCGGAGAAGGCAACAGAACTGTGAGCCCCTGGTGCCGGGGGGGCTGAAGGACCAGGGCTCCCCGGAGAAGCGGCTGGCTCCGGGCCTGGGCGGGGAAGTGTGTGGGGAGCCGGGGACTCCTGGTTGGTGCAGAGCAGGGAGGCTGTGACAGATGAATGGGGTCATGTCAAAAAGACACAGGGACCAGCTGGAAAGCGCTCCCGCTGGCCAAATTGAACAATCTGAGCATCAGAAAGAAAAATGAGTGTAGGTCATGGAAAAACCTTGCAATCAGGAAAAGTCCTGTGTTTCTCAAGAACATCCAGAGAAACCCCGGGCACCCCCGAGCCATTTATTAAACCAAGACCTTCCTTTGGAAAGTGGTGGCTAAAGGGAAAGACTGGAGCATGGATCCTGCCTTCCCAGTGGGACATGCCTTTCAAGGGAACCCAGGGGCCCTACCCGGGCCTAAGGCCTCGCGCTCAAGGAACCGAATCCTTAACCTTTTGGTGGACAGGACGATGCTCCAACCAACTGAGCCACACCGGCCAGGGCTAGTCTGTTATGGGGCGTGGCTACAGCGTTGGGACAGGTTCTAGCCCTGGACGGAGGAGAGGGCACAGTCCTCTCATGGCCACGTGCAAGTCCCAGCTTGGGGGGCAGAGCCCTCCCAGCACAGTGACAGCCAACAGCTGTGGCTGTGAGCTTGAACCTGTGGTCCCAACACGTGGCCCCATGTGTCTGAGTGATGTGGGCTTGATAGAGTTCAGGTGCATGTGGTTGAGTAGGGTTGAAACCCACCCACGAGAATGTTGTAAACATCTTGATCACGCCCTTACTTTGCCTCGTGGCATCTGCTGTAAAATAAAGACACAGCTGGTGGGCGAGGGCGCTGTCCATCTGAGGGGCAGCGTCCCACCGAGACCCAGCTTTCATTCTCTTGCCTGTCTTTTCTAAGCCTCTCATCGGCCCCACGCAGGGTCACTGAACCAGGCTGAGCTGGCATGCGTATGCCATGGCCGCGCTGGCTCCCCACAGTTTGTAATTTTTAAAAATATATATATTTATTGATTTCACAGAGGAAGGGAGAGAGAGAGAGAGAAACATCAGTGATGAGAGAGAATCATGGACCGGCTGCCTCCTGCAGGCCCCCTACTCGGGATCGAGCCTGCAACCCAGGCCTGAGCCTTTACCTCCTGGTTCATAGGTCGATGCTCAACCACTGAGCACACTGGCCAGGCTGCTTTGTGATTCTAAAGTTGGTTTGTGGGACCTCTTTTTTAGTGTCTAGCGACTGACCTTGGATTACATTTGCTTTTGCGCTCTACAGAAGAACACGCTGTGTTAGTGAGGCTGCCTAGCAAGTCGCCCCCACACTTGGCTGCTTGAAACAGACCATTTGTTTATTATCTCACAGTCTCTGTGGGTCAGGGACCCCGCGGGGCTCAGGGCTTAGCTGCATCCATCATCGAGGTGTTGGCTGGGCCTGTGAACGCTTATCTCAAGGCCCAGTCGGGGAGGATCCACTCCCAAGTTCATTGGCAGGTTCAATTCCCTGCTGACCCCTGTCCAGAGGCAGGGCCCGCATCAGGGGCTGGGACCTCAGGGGCTGGGGCCTGGAGAGTAGCATGGGGCCCTGCTGTTTGTTTGATACTTTAATATATAGTATTGATTTCAGAGAGGAAGGGAGAGGGGGAGAGAGAGAGAGAGAAACATCAATGATGAGAGAGAACCATTGATTGGCTGCCTCCTGCAGGCCCCCTACTGGGGATCGAGCCAGCAACCAGGCATGTGCCCTTGACAGGAACTGAACCCGGGACCCTCAGTCTGCAGGCCGATGCTCTATCCACTGAGCCAAACCAGCTAGGTCTGTTTAGTACTTTTTAAAAAATTGATTTCAGCCTGGCCGGCGTGGCTCAGTGTTTGAACATTGACCTATAAACCAGGAGGTCAGGGTTCGATTCCCGGTCAGGGCACATGCTTGAGTTGAGGGCTCAATCCCCAATGTGGGGTGTGCAGGAGGCAGCCAATCGATGATTCTCTCTCATCATTGATGTTTCTATCTCTCTCTCCCTCTCCCTTCCTCGCTGAAATCAATAAAAATATATTTTAGAAATATTGCTACGTATATATATTTTTTAATCATGAATTTTGTGGGCATTTGACTTTTTTATTTTTTTAAATCTATTTTTATTGATTTCAGCGAGGAAGGGAGAGGGAGAGAGAGATAGAAACATCAATGATGAGAGAGAATCATCGATTGGCTGCCTCTTGCACACCCCTACTGGGGATTGAGCCCACAACCCAGGCATGTGCCCTTGGCTGGAATCAAACCCGGGACCCTTTAGTCCGCAGGCTGACACTCTATCCACTGAGCCAAACCAGCCAGGGCCATTTTGACTTTTTAAAAATATTGCATTACAATATGATTTCTCTTGCTTCTTGAAGTTTTTGGTGCTCCCTTCAATTTTGCCCCTGAGGCGAGTGCCTCACTGCCCTCGCCCTCATGGAGAAGATGGCAGAGAACCCCAAAGTGCAATGTCAGGTCACGGTCAGAGCCATAGGAAACAAACCAAGATAAAGAAAGAGGGACGGGGCTGCCCTGCGGGACAGGTGGTCAGGGAAGGCTTCTGAGGAGGTGATGTGTGAGCAGAGACCCGAGTGAAGGGAGGGAGCCACGAGAGGATGCATGGGAAGAGCACCTGGGTGACAGGAACAGCAAATGCAAAGGCCCTGGGGCAGGAAGGAGAAGCTGAGGAACAGCCGGGAGGCAGAAGGGGCTGGAGCACAGAGTGAGGGGGGCGGGCAGTGGGAAATGAGGCTGGCGCGATTGGCCCTGGTCCAGCCCAGGACTCTGCATTCTGCCTGTGACCGTGGGAAACGGTGGGAGGAGGCCACGTGACCTGACTCCCTCGTAAAAGCCTCCTCTGGGCTGAGTGGGGACTAGAATGCAGGGGCCTGGAAGCTGCGGGCCCGGAGGAGGCGCGGCCGTTGCCTGGGAGAGATGGTGGCCTCCTTCTGGGTCGTGGCAAATTGGGGGCCAGCCAGGAGGCCCTGGGAATGCGTCAGGCCCACATGGAGCCTCCCGGCGTCCACTGCTATTGTCCTTGAGTGACCTCGACATCAGCCGCGGGCTCCTGCGATCTCCAGGCTCCTGCCTGCAGGCCAAGGAGTCTGCTGAAACCACTCTGTGCCCGTGACCCCGACTTAATGTCAAAGGTGACATCAACGCCGGGTGTCACGTGTGGGTGCCCAGGGCAGGGCCGCTAGTGTTTCCACCAAAACCCCACCAGTGGTTACGGCTGTTGGGCGGGGGTGGGAGGGGGGTGGGGGCTGCAGAGAATTTTATTCTCTCTCTGTGTTTTTCTTTTGCCCTCAGCTTCGCTGCGACGAGCACATATTGCTTTTGCACTGGTGCCGTGCCCCTGTGCGATTTTTAAGGCCGTGTGTAAAGATGCAAAGCGTTATGGCATGTTTAGCGCGGACAAGAGGCACCTGGAAGACAGGCCGAGGGTGCGGGGTCACCGGTGACTTCTCGCCCACGTTTTCTGAAATGCAGGGAACACTTTTTGCTTTCACATCACAAGATGGTTGTTTTTCACAATGAACCGCGTTGCATGGTCTGCCTGTGGACTTAGACAAGGTCAAGGGCTCCCTTGCCCACCTGCCCTGGGAGGCCCCTCCCCTCCCCCCACGCCTGCCCTCCCCCCCCCACCCTCATGTCTCTTCCCAGCTGCAGAAAAGGCCTGGAGGGCGGGTTCCTTGGGCCCCTGTGTGCCCGGATGGGTCCTGGGCAGTCAGCTGCCTCCCCCGCCCCCCCATGTGGTACACCCACTGAAAGGCCCGGGGCTAGGCCCGCAGTTATTCAGGACACCCTCACCCGCCCCGCGCCCCCCACCCACCCCGCCAGGAACTTGCTGCTCCCCTGTGCCCGAGGGAGGGCGGGACAAGGTTCTCTAATGCTCCTCAGGCTCCCTGGTCTCCACGAGGCCTGATGTGGACTCTGTTCATGAGCATTGTCCAGTTTTGGTTTTATTTTTAATATATTTTATTGATTTTTTACAGAGAGGAAGGGAGAGGGATAGAGAGTTAGAAACATCGATGAGAGAGAAACATCGATCAGCTGCCTCCTGCACACCCCCCCCCACCCCCCTACTGAGGATGTGCCTGCAACCAAGGTACAATCCCTTGGTCGGAATCGAACCCGGGACCCTTCAGTCCGCAGGCCGACGCTCTATCCACTGAGCCACACCGGCTACAGCGCATTGTCCAGTTTTAGCAGGACTCCCGCTCAGTCGTCTAGCTGGAATCCCCCACTGGGTTCTTTTTTTTAAAAAAAATATACATTTTTATTGATTTCAGAGAGGAAAGAAGAGGAAGAGAGATAGAAACAGCAAGGATGAGAGAAAATCATGGATCAGCTGCTTCCTGCATGCCCGCCACTGGGGATCGAGCCCACAACTCAAGCATGTACCCTGACCTCCTGATTCATAGGTCAGTGCTCAACCACTGGGCCACACCGGCTGGGCTCCCCCTGGGTTTTTCACCTCCCCCCATCCCCAGCTGATGTCGGACCCACCCCGGCCTGCCTTCAGCCAGAACCCTGTTGGGTCGGTTGAGGAAAAACTTCCTCACACCCAGTGTTTCCTCTTAATAATCTCCACCACCACCCACCCCCAACCCCCACCCATCCCAGCACCTCAGCTGCGCCAATCCCGCCTGCCCACGCTGCCCACGCTGCCCACGCTGCGTTCTACGCGGAGCCGGTTCTACGCTGAGGTCTCTTCCCCGTGGCAATGGTCCTGGGTAAAACTGGTTTTTATGCTTTAACCACTGCCCAGCTCCAGTTTCTCTTTGACAAAAGTCTCCCTGGCAGGCACTGTTCACGGCACGCCTCTCAGGAAGCACCTGCCACCCCCTTTCCTGAGTAAACCCACGCACTGTCCCCTCCCCTGCCCCCCTCCGGCCGCACCCACTGGCTTCTCAGGTAATGACCTTGACCTCAGAGAGGCGGTCAGCAGGTGGCTCCCGGCGGGTTCTCGGCGGCCTCGCGGAGATGCTCTCCTGGAAGCTTCTGGGGTTCTATCCCAGCCCCTGCCCCCCTTCCCGTGGTGGGCTCCTCCCTTTACCCCTGACCTCGGGGTCCAGTGCTCCAGGGCCCCACCTGCCCCTCTTCTCTTCCCACAGTCTCTGCCCAGGGACCCCATCCCACCCCCAATTTAAGGCCCAGCTCTGACGGCATCCCCATGGGCTTCCCGGGACAAAGGGGAACTCGTGATGGCCTCCCGCCCACACCTGCTCTGCCCTGGCTGCGTCCCGGAGGACAGGGCCAGCAAAAGCAGACAGAGCCGAAACCTGGCAGGACGCGCAGCTGTCCTCTCTTTCACCCCCAGCTTCCAGCCCACCAGTCCTTCCTGTTGGGCCAACTTTAAAAATAAAGCCTGACTCTACTGCCTCCCACAACCTCCGCGGCTAACGGGAGTCCTGGCCTCCGCGCTCCCCCTGCCCCTGCGGCCGCCACCCACGCGGCCACCCGGCCAGGCCTGGAGAGCGGGCAGGTCGCCTCTCACCTCTCCCAGCGGGGAGGCCGCGGTGCTCGCCCGTCGGCATTTTGAACGTGGGCTGTTGTTTGTCTCCAGGAGCCTCCTGGCTGGCGTGCTCCCCGCTGAGCTGGCTTCTACGGGTCGACGGGGCAGGCCCGCAGCCCGGGGTTGGTGGGGGTTTTATGTACAGAGAGGCTTCCCTTTTATTAGAGCATTTATTACACTTTCCCACTTGGCTGCAGATACGGAGGACATTTCCGTAGGATGTACGGGGCGCACGTGTGTCCTTTGGCCTCCGGCTCAGCTACGGTGCTGCCTCCTCCCCGAGTCAGGAAAGTCGGAGTCCTGTCGCCCAAGCACCGGCTGAGGCTCCCAGGTGACGGTCCCACCGCGGCCAGCAGGGGTCGCGGTGGGACCGCAAGGCCAGGCCCGCTGGGGGGGGGGGGAAGCTGCCACAGACTGGGGGCTGACACCCCATGGCTCACAGCTTGAGCCCGCAGCGGGAGCTGACGCGGTTGCTCAGCTCTTCCACGACAAGGCCGTGCCTGTGTGCAGAGCACAGCGCAGAACTCCAGCCCCGGCTCGCCTCCCCGCAGCCCCTGGGCCCTGCCCTGCTTCACCAGGGGACCGAGGCTGCCCCCACCCTTCAGACATCACGCCTGGTGAATCATTAATTGCCAATGTCCTCTCCCCAGAGTGGGGAGTGGGGAGAGCCGTTCTCAAGGGCGACATTCCTGCGTGACTCCGGTTTGGGCTGGTTCAGCGGCCCCTTCACCGCTCTGAAGCCCACTGAAGCGAAATTGGGGAGGGGATCTTTCTTCCCAGAGAGCAGCCCCCGCCCTGACGGCCGACGCCCCTCCGGTCACAGTCCCCATGGCCTCCGGGGCCAGGCAGGCCGCCTGGGTTGCCTCCGCTTCCCTTCCCCTCGCCCTCTGCCTCCTGAGATCACCCTGTTCACGCACCTCCCTGCCTCTTTCCTCCTCTGCCCGCCTCTCTCTTAAGACTCATCTGGCCCAGTCCAACCTTCTCCTCTTTCCATTCGCCACTTCCGACGGCCAGACCTTCACTCTCCCGAGCACCCCGGTCCCCGCACTGGGGCATCCACCCTCCTCCTCCTCCTCCTCCTCCTCCTCCTCCTCCTGGCACCTGCCCTGCAAGGCAGGCCTCACGTTCACTCCCACTTACTTTTTTAAAATTTTCCACTGATTTTTAGAGGGAGCGGAAGGGAGGGGGAGAGACGGAGAGAGAAACATTGATGTGAGAGAGACAGACACATCGATTGGTTGTCTCCTGCACGAGTCCCCACCAGGGCCGGGGATGGAGCCTGCCTACAACTGAGGTGCTACGTGCCCTTGACCGGAGTCAAACCCGGGACCCTCAGTCCATGGGCTGATGCTCTATCCCCTGAGGCTGGGGCCACTGGATCGGAGGTGACTGTGGCTGGCTCAGCAAGCAGGAGTGATGAGCCCGAAGTCACACAGCACCGGGAGGCAGTCTGCCTCCGAGCCCGGCGCACGGTCCTCCCTGGCCAGGCTTTGCCCACGCGGTCCTGTCCCCTCTGCACTCGCGTCCCCGATCGCACGGCTCACGCTTGGCCCGAGCACTGCTTTTGCTTTCTAAGAGTGGTATTTGTTTATTCTCTGGATTTCCATCGCAGGCCTCGCCGTGCCAGGCCAGGAGCCGAGGGCGGGGCCTGCGTGCCGGGAGTCCGAGCTGCTCCGGGAGACAGCGCTCTCCTGTGTGTCGGCTGCATCTTCCCAGGCAGCCAGCGGCCCTCCCCGGGGGCAGCGGCTGCTTCCTGCCTCGCCTGCAGCCCCCCAGGGCGGTGACCTCGGGTCCCTCCCCCGGGAGTTGATCCTGCTGTTGCCTCCATCCTGTGTGGGGGCTGGACGGGCCTGGCCCAGGCTGTGGGATGCAGGACAGACGGCTTGGGAAGGGGGCCTGGGATTTGAGACTAAGAGCACGTGTCCTTTCCCCAGCACCCATGGCGGACCCCCCGCAGGTACCCTGAGCGGCAGGCCAGGCATTGGCTGAGCCCCCCTCTGGAAGACACAGGCCTCCCCAGGACCCTGAGACGGCTGGGTCTTCCGTCTGAACGTCCCTGCCTTGACTCCCTCCCTCCCTTATCCCATTCTCGCCAGGGAGGTTGCCAGAACAAAAGATGAAAGCCCCACCCCTCCCACCTTAATTAAACAAGCACAGACACCCTTCCTGGCCACCCCCCCTCCCGCCCCCCCAAAGCCCAGCTTCCAGTCTCCAGCCCGGTGGACCCCAACTCAGAGGGTCCACGACCAGCCAAGGCAGACACCTGGGCTGGGTTGCGAGGAGAAAGGGGGGTGGGAGGGGGGAGGCCGAGCCCTGCACTGAAGAAGCCGGGCGAGGCAGATGGCAGGAAGAGCGAGGAGCAGACACAGGAAGAGGAGTCTGTTTAATGACACGGCTGGGTCTGGTTACAAACATCAGAAACTACAAAAGGAGGACAGGCAGTCACACGGATGGCTGGGCGAGATGGGACAGGAGGGGACACGGCACAACAGTCACAGCAGCAGAACATCCTGAGGACGACACACGTGACCAAGGGGCACACTCGGGGGCGTCCCCGCGGCTCTGACCCAGATGGAGGGAGGGGTGGGCGGAAGGCCCCGGCCTCGGAGCTCTGGAGCTCCGGGAGGAGATGGAGGCAGCTGGTCCTGTCCCATCGCCCCTCCTCCCGCCGGGGCTGGGCTGTCTTCGTGACAAAGGCAGATGGGGCTCTACCTCCGCCCCTCCCCCAGCACAGGCGTCCTGTCCTTGAACTGCGGGCCTCCCCCCCCCCCCCCCCGCCCTTGACTGTTAGGGAGCAGGGCAGGGAGCCACACACATCCTTTTGTGTGGGGTCAAGGTGGGGAGAGCCAAACCCTCCTTGCAGGAATGTGGGAGCTGGTCCGAGAATGGGCTGCGTCACCCCAGCCCTGCCCACGCAAGCCCTTGGGTCACCCCAACTCCGCCCACAGGCCCCGATCCTCTCTGTGCTGATGCGGGATCCCCATCTCCGCCAGGACACTCCGTCCTCGGCCCAGAAGCATGTGCGGGGCCCCTCCCTGCCCCACGCACAGGGGAGCGGAGCCGAGGCCTCCCGTGGGCGGCTGGGCCCCGCAGGGACACAGTCTAGATGGGAATGTATATATATCTTTATATAGGCTGCATATAGAATATATCGTATATATGGTAGATATGTGTGCGTGATATTCTAGAGGTGACGCGAGACCTGCATGCTGGCCGGGCAGATAGAAACGGAGCTGGCGCAGCCTGCGGCGACTCGCAGACCCCGATTCCTGCCAGCTGCTCAGCTAGGTCTCGGACGGTGAGTAGAAAAGCTAAGAAGAGGGGGCCTGGCTCTTCAAGGAGGAAGGGCCCCCCACCCCACAGGCCACCGGCCGCCACTGGGTCAGCATCCAGTGCCACCTCCCGGCGGCTCCAGGGCGCCGCGGCCCAGGCAGAGGCCTCTCTCCAGGAAGATGAGTCAGGGGTTCCTCCGGCTTCCTTGGCACCCAGCAACGGAGGGTCAAGGAGGGTCTTCAGAACTCGGCCTTCTGCTCAAGGCGCTGCCAGGGAGGGGGGAGGGCAGCAGGGGCCCTACGGCCCCGAGGAGGGAGAAGGCAGCGTGGCCGGCGGGCTGTGGACGAGAGATGGAGCAACAGGTCACAAGGGGCACAGAGTGGGAATCGGGGGCGTGAGGCAGGACGCTGAGACCCCGCGTGGCACAGGGGAAAGCAGCCCGGGGGCCCAAGGCCCAGTTCTCCTTCTACCGAGGGGGCCTGGGCCCAGGCAAGTCCGTGGAACCGCCTGCACCCCAGGTCTTTTGCTCTACAGGGGGAATGTCTGCCTCGCCTCGCTCCGGGGGGATCGAGGGGCATCAACTGTGGGCACGTGTCTCACCAGCTGCCAAGAGCCACGCACACGTGACTCTCTGCTGTGGATGGAGACGTGTGTGCGCCTGGCCAGCCGGGTCCCCCGCGGACCACCCAAAGGCAGCCTCTGTACACATGGCCCTGTGCACTCGGCACCACGCCCCCCGCCTCCGCACCCACAAACACGCACCCACACCCTTAAGCAGAGACAGCTCAGTAAACAGTGGCGTCTGGCCCACCCCGTCCCTGATAAGAGGAACTGGATGGAGGCTTCCTTCCATGACTGCCTGCCACTCCCTCCCAGCTCCCAGCCCCCAGCTCCCAGCTCGGAACACCGCTGGGGGGACCTCGGCAGAGGCAGGGGGTGGAGGGGACCATCCCCATGACTGCCCGGCTGGGGAGAGCGGTAACCCAACTGTGAGGTGCCCGGCCCAGGTGGGAGCAGGGCCTGGCCACCCTCCCCAGAAGCCGTCTCCACGGAGACGAAGGGGGCAGATGAGGAGATTCCCTCGGTTTCCTAATTCTTGGGGTTGGGTGAGATGTAAGTCCCCGGGGTCCAGCTGGGGCAAGAAGGGGGCGGGGCGGGGCTTGGTGTCGGGAAGCGTGTCCACATGTTTCTGATTCACCCGGCTGGGCTGGCGCTGGCCAGCTCGGTCCCTCCGGCCCCTGTAAAAAGGCCTTTTCTCTAGAAGCAGGAAGTCGTGTCCCCTGGCTGTAAACAAGCTCTTCGTTGGCAGCAGAGGCTGCCTGGGGAGAGGGTGGGCGGGCAAGCCCCCTTCACCACTGGCCCTCCTGCCCCTCTGGCTCCCAGCAGGTCCCCTGGCCCTGCCAGCGCCTCCCGGCAGGTAAACCTCTGCCTCCCATCCACCGGGGTCTGGGCAGGCCAGGGCCAGCTGTGCACATCTGGAGCGGCCGCAGGGCTGTAGCCAGCAGTTCCTGAGAGCGGAGGACGTGCTCCCCTGGGGGTGGTGATGGGGGCGGGGGAGGGAGAGGAGAGGCTGGGCCAGTGTGCTGGGGGGACGATGGATGGACAGTCAGGAGGCCTGGCCTCCCAAGGCTGCCCTGGGGACCTTCCCTCGGAGCTGCGCCCACAGCCCACCAGGCGGCCCGAGGCCCCGGCCAGCTTGGAGCCCGGGAGGGGCAGCCGCCTGTTCCATGGGAAACTGCTGGGACTGTTTCTCCACACGCGTGTCCTGAGCTGCTGGCTGACCCCGCTCCCCATTCCCGCCTCTGCTCCTGCCCCGCCTCTCATGGCGCTGGGAGCCGGCCGCCCCTGGGGGCCCGGGAGGCCGGAGTGTTCCCAGCCGCCACGTCGGGGGGCCAGCCCTCCCCTCGTGCGCCGAGTCAGCGGCCACCCTCCCGGAGCCACCTCCGGCCCTCACCCCGGCACTGGGAACGGGGCTCGGGGTCAGCCCAGAAGTAAACACGCCGTGGTGCGCGTGAGGGACGCCCGCGGCCTCCGGCTGGGCCGCCACTGGCGTGTGCGCCGTCCTCGTGACTGTCCTCCCCCCGCCCCCCCTGCTCCCCCCCCTCCCGGCCGAGGGAGAGCGGAGCCCGGCCTCAGGTGAAAACAGCCCATGTGACCGGTGCCCGCCCAGGAGGGACGCCGGAAGCGCCTGCGGCCTCTGGCCCCGGAGCCAGCCTTCCCGCCAGCCTCCGCCCTCCCCGCCCAGGGGCCCAGGGCCCTAGCTCTGAGGAGGCCCCGCTCTGGGTCTGGGTCTGGGCGGGGGATCTGACGGGGCTCACAGCTCGCGCAGGCGGCGCAGGGGCCTAGGTTTGCCGGCCTTTCCCACTGCGTCTGTTCCCAGACCCGCCTCCTGGCAGGGCTCCTGCCCAGGTCAGCCCTGGGCCCCGGGGGAGACGGAGACCAGGGAGCTCCCGGCCCACCCTCACCCCTCCTCACGTGGTGGCGTTGGGGACCTGCTGTACCCAGCCCACGTCCTTGTAGGCCGCGGTCACATGGCTGTAGATGAGGCCACGCAGCTTGGCCCAGGCTCTCTGCGTCTCGGGCGGAAAGTCATTGGCAAATTCCTCGGCGATCACCTCCAGAATGACCCCAGAGAGGATCTGAGGGCAGAGGGAGGAAGGGGGCGTCAACACCTGGGCGCCCTGAGGCCCCCCTCAGGCCCCCAGCACCCACTCTCCAGCGAGGAGGTTGCTCATCACACACCAGCCCCTCCATCCTGCTGCCCCTCCCTGTCACAACCCAGCCAGGGGAGGACTGGGTGGCCCAGTGGTCACTCCACTGTCCGGTGAGCCCCGGAGCCTGCAGGTGGCCAGTGGGCCCTGGCGGCCCAGGAGCCGGCGGGGTGGGTGGTGACACACCTTGAAGTACACGGGCTCCACCTTGTGCTTGAGGGCGTGGGCCTTGCCCACCAGCGCGAGCACAGAGGACACCTTCTCGGGGTCGTGCAGGTTCTCCACCACGGAGTTGAGGGCCCCCATGACCCGGCAGGCGTGCTTCCGCAGCTGCGGGCTGCGCTCCATCTCCAGCGGCTCCTCCATGTGCTGGAACTGGCTGAAGTACTGCTTGGCCGACGGGAAGTTCACGAAGAACCTGGCGGGGGGGTGGCGATGAGGCAGGGGCTGCCCCGGGCCCCACCCTGGGGTGGCCAGGACATGGGGGTGCGGGCTGGGAGAGGCAGGGCCCACGCCAATCATTGTTTTCAGCTCCCTGTGAGCTGTCCCTCAAACACAGACGTCCTGTGGCCGAGCTGGCTACATGCGGCCCCCTCCCCCCATCCCGGCCCTTTCCCCAGACTCGGCCTCACCCCCAGGCCTCTGCCTCCTTCCCAAGCCCTGCACTCCCTCCAGGCCCCCAGCACGGCTGAGAGATAAGAGCTTTCCTTCTGGAATCACCGGCCAGTGTGACCTCGGGCCAGTTATTTGACCTTTTTGAGTCTTAGTTTCCTCATCCGTGAAATGGCATCGCGGTCCCTATCTTGTGAGCTGCTGCGAGATGAAATGAGACACTAGAGTCTAGTCATGGGCAAACTACGGCCCGCGGGCGGGATCCGGCCCGTTTGAAATGAATAAAACTAAAACTAAAAAAAAAAGACCGTACCCTTCTATGTAATGATGTTTCCTTTGAATTTATATCAGTTCACACAAACACTCCATCCATGCTTTTGTTCCGGCCCTCTGGTCCAGTTTAAGAACCCATTGTGGCCCATTGTGGCCCTCGAGTCAAAAAGTTTGCCCACCCCTGTCTAGACCCTCTGTGTGGAGTCCTCACCGAGTGGACACGGCGCTCAGGAACCGGCCGTCGGTCTGCTCAAGCTGGAGCACCCGATGTGAGCAAAGGAGAGCGGCTGGCTTTCCTTCCTCACCCCGCCTCTCACCTGCAGCGACCGGCAGTCCGTGGACTTAGTTACAGGGCCACGGATTCCACCTGCCTGGCTCGGCCCTGGAATGACTGCGCGCTGTTCATCTCCCCGCTCCAGGAGCCTGCGCTGGAGCACGCCATGTGTGTGTGTGTGTGTGTGTGTGTGTATGTGTGTGTGCGTGTGCGCGTGCGTATGCGTGTGTGTGTGCGCGTGTGGAACGCTCACTTTCATCGCATCACTCTCAGGCTCAGACACCTTCAGCGGCTCCCCACTGTTTACCTCCCTAACCTGCATTCCAGCCTTCTCCCAGATGTCCGCCCACAGACCTGCCCACACCCTTCTCCAGCCTCATGCCGCACGCCCTGCATGCGAGGCATCTCCCTCTGGCCCCGCAGCCTCACTGGCCGTTGGCAGAAGTCCTTGGGCGCCTGCCTTCCTCTCCACCCAGTGGCATGCCTTCCCCGGGCCCTTTCCTCCCCGAGCGCCCAGGCTGGCCCAGCGCCTGCTGCTTCCCCTCACGGCCATGAGTGGGTTCCCTGCCGCCTTTTCCTGGGTCCCACAGCCCGAGGGCAGAGCTGGGGCTCATGCACCCTCGGGCACATCACCCGGCCCGGGCCCTGCTGCCTGCCGCTGGCAGTGGGGCTGGACGCCATGGGAGGTGCCTGCACAGACCCAGTCGGAACGTAAACTTAACCGACGCTCTCTCAGGTTGTTTCCTATTTGGGAGCGTCCCCCTTTGTGAGCCGGGAGCTGATCATTTGCCAGAACAGCCCTTAGGCCAGAGGAGGTCTCAGACCCGAAAGCTAGAAAGATGCAGAAGGGGCCGCTGGTCCTAGCCATCCTAGCCGGGGAGGCTGCCGATGGTGGGGGTGACAGCGCACGGCCTCTGTGGAGACTGGGGGAGCCCCTCTCCGAGGCCAAGCGTGACCTTGGGCAAAGGATTCACCACCTCCTGTCTGCAAAGGTGAGAGGAGTCCCTCCCGCCCATCGCCCATCACTCGCCACTTCACAGATGTGCTGGGGAGGACAATGGAGGTGATGAGTCTGAAAACAGAGCCTCGAAAGGAAGCACAAATGTAAAACCCCGGCCCTCAGCGGGGGCTGCAGACCCTGGGGGTCTACACTGCAGCCAAAAGAGTGGTTTCTGGTTGCCTGGGGCGTACATGTGCACAGCCTCTCCGCCCGTTCTCTCAGTTAATTCCCACGACTGAGCAGCTATTACACCGTCTTATGGTGAGGATCTATCCGGAGCATTCACTGAGCACCTACTATGCGCTCTCATTCACCTGCAACACCCTCCTGAGCGCTGATGCCCAAGGTGGCCCCGTGAGGCTGGCGGTCGGCCAGGAGGGGGCCTGGCCGTCCCTGCTCTGACAGTTTCCCACTTTGCAGTGGGGGGAGGGGGGCGGGGGCCCGGGACCCAGGTCAGTCTCCTGCACCAGATGACGGCCCTGAGGGATGACCGCCCAGGAGCCCCTTTTCTGTGCAAGGGGAGTCTAGGGCCACGCGCTCTGCTCCTCCGTCCTGGCTTTGCTCCTGGCCCCTAGTGTTTACTCCTGAGCCTGCCCCCACCCACCCATCCAGCCTGAGCTGCCCAGACAAGCCCCAGCAGCCAGCCTTGGGGAGCTTCTCTGCTCCAGAGGCATCTGGGCTCCCCGAAGAGCCTGCCTCAGGCTGTCTGAGTGGCAGGGCGGGGGGAGCCCAGTTACAACCCAGAGCCTGGGTGTTCCCTCTGCATCGCCCCTGCAGGGAGGGGTGTTTGGGGGCAGCTCAGACCCCCAGCAGCTCCTCCACTGCCACAAGCACTGTGGTGGGGGTCAAGGGTGCCTCTGCCTCAGCTCAGTGGGGAGGGAGAGGGGGAGAGTGATGGTCCCAGGGCCAGTGTCTCAGGCTCACTGGGACCTGTCCTTGGGGGTGGGGTAGGAGGAGTTGTGACAAACCTGAGGGGCACAGGGTCAGAGGGGCTGCTTTGGGACACTTGAGAAGCTTATCCCAGCCTTGCCCTATCCCCCTATAGCACCCCCACAGGGCCAGGTCCTGGGGAGAGAGCAGGAGGAGGAAAGGGAAGGAAGGCTGGTGAGGCTGGGGCTGGGGCTGGGGCTGGCAGGGAAGGGCTGGGCCCATTCTCCAGGCTGGGCCGGCTGGACCCTGCTCAGCCTAGAGGTGGGGTCACGTGAGTGTGCCCTGGGGTTGCGGGCAGGTCAGAGCTCGCCGCTATCCCGGCCTTCTCAGACCAAGTGTGGCCTGTCTCAGTGCTGAGCGCCCTGGTCAACACCGGCCCCAGCCCAGCCCCAGGCCCCTGGAAGGGTCAGGACCAGGGGTGCGGAGAGGGGAAGGAACCTTTCCCAGAGCTCAGAGGCTTCAGGCAGCTCAGCCCTCAGGATTCAGCTCCTTCCTCTGTGCGCCCCCATTCCTGGAGGGGCTGGGTGAGACCCAGGAGCCAGATCTTGGACAGGCCCTGGGGACTGTCTCATTTCCTCCTGGTGACCCCTGGGTGCACCCTAGCATCCTGAGGCGGGGGGGGGGGGGTGTGCTTGCACAGGGCTGAGAGCAGCCCTCCAGGGAGGCAGCTGGCTCTGGCGCGGCTGGGACTCCTCTGCCCTCCTCTGCCCACCGTGTGCCTGTGTGGGTGCTCCCACGTGTGGATCTGCACCTCCGAATGCCTGAGGCTTTGGGATCTGAAACCCCCTCTTAGCTTCCCCACCACCCCAGTTCCCACCACCCCCGGGAGCTGCCGAAACAGCTGCCCCTCTTCAGGAACCCTCCTCCACCTCCTCGAGAGCGCTTCTTGTTCCTCTTCCTCCCAAATGTGTCCTCACTGGAGTCAGGGCGCATCAGCACAGCGCTGGGGAGGTCCCAGGCTTGGGGGAGGCAGAGGGAGCGAGCAAGGTGGGGAGAGAGGAGCCAGGTCCTGGCCAGGACTGGGAGACGGACGGACGGACGGACAGACCAGCGTGCACTTCAGCATCCTTTCCCCAGCGAGGTCCCCATCTTCAGGGGTAAGACAGCCCTGCTCTGTCCCAGATTGCAGAGCTCCCCTCTGCCAGGGACAGGGGCTGGGGGGACAGGGGCAGCTCCTCTCTGCCGGCACCCCCAGGGCCCCGCACTTGTGGGAAGTGAGCACCGATCTGCAGCTAGTCAGTCAGCAGCGTGTGGGGCTTGGGGACACTTTCTCTATAGGAACGCTGTAAGCACCGGCATGTATGTGGGTGAAGAACAGTATCACTGTGTGTGCGGTGGAAGGTGGGGAGGGGGGGGCGAGGGTCCCTCTGCCAACCTGGTGCCCTAATGACCCCTGAGCTCAAGACACATGGCCTCTCCCACCCAGGTGGTGGGTTCAGGGTGCGGCCTGTCTCCTGTGGCTGCTCCCCTTCCCTCCACAGGAACTCCAGGGACAGTGTGGAGGGGGACTTCTGGCTCCCCTGCGCCTCACCTGGGACTCCCTGCGGCCTCCCTGCAGCGCTCCCAGGGCAGGGAGGCAGGGAGGCAGGGAGGCAGGGAGGCAGGGAGGCAGGGAGGCAGGGAGGCAGGGAGGCAGGGAGGCAGGGAGGCAGGGAGGCAGGGAGGCCTGCGGGCAGGGGCCTCCGTTCCTTCCGGCCTCTATTCTCTTGCCCTTTGCTCTGTCCTTCCAAGAGGCTTCACATCCCTTCGAGGGGATGAGCTGGAGAGAGGGCTCTGCTCCTCCTCGTCCCTTCACTGGCTGTGCCTCAGTTTTGCCTTCTCTAAAATGGGGAGCCCCACTGAAGCACCCCTTTGAAGGGTGAGTGAAATGTGTCCGTAGCAGCTCCGCTGGATGGCTGGTGAGGAGGCCAGGAGCCGGGGGTCAGAGGTGCCCCCCTTCAAGGGGTCCTAGTTCCTGGGGAGCCCCGCGCCCAGAGCCAGGGAGGCTCAATGAGAGCTCTGCCCACCCGAGGCGCCCCGCGCTGCTCGCTCGCCGCCGGCCTGGCCCCAATCGCATCTGGGGAGCTCGGGACCCGGCCGAGCCCGCCCTGCCCGAAGCCTCTGCCGCCCGCCCTCCCCCGGGCCGGCTGGGCCGGGGCGACACCTACCTCACCAGGATGGCCACCCCCACGTCCTCGCAGTTGGCATAGAGCCGGGCCCACGTCGCCTGCACCGCCTCCCTCTCCGCCTCGGAGAGCTCCTCGCTGCGCTCCCGGCGCTCGAGCTCCATCTCGCCCGGCACTTTCTCCATGAGCAGCACCGAGCCCAGCCCCGCTTCGCTCGGCCGGCGGCGGGGGGCGCGGGCGCGGGCGCGGGGAGCCGGGGCGGCTGCGTGCGCGGCGGGCGGCGGGGGAGAGCGCGCCGGCGGGAGGGAGGGAGCGTGTCTGCCGGTGCGCGCCGCGCGCGTGTGTGCGTGCGTGTGTGTGTGCGCGCGCGCGCGTGTGTGTGTGTGTGTGTGTGTCTGCGCCCTGGGTATATGTGCGGGGGGCGGGGGGCGGGGGGCGGGGGACCGCGAGCGGGGGCGGGGATGTGGTCTGATGGGAAAATGTTGCAAAAACAAATCCGCTCCAAACCCCCACCCCGTGTCCCTGAGCCGATCCCCGCAAGGTGAGGGCTGGGCAGGGGCGGGGAGGGCTGCGCGGAGTTTGGCCGCCAGGCGGGGCGGACGTGGGTGTGGCGGCGGCGCTGGGTGGTCCCGGGCGGGGGGGGGGGGGGGGGGAGGGGTTAGGAGGCGCAGGCCGGTGGGCAGCCCCGGAGGGCGCGGGGCGGGTGCGGGTCTGAGGGCTCGGCGTCTGCGCTCACGCTGCGGTCGGAGTCGGGACGCGTGAGTGTGTGCACGCTTCTCGCTGCGCGGAACGGACTCAAAGTCACACACCGCCAGGCATTGGCGGCGTGGCCGCCCGCCCAAGGGTGGACGCGGCTCCTCCAGCGGCGCCCTGGTCCGGCCTGAGCTCCCGCTGCTGCTGGCCGCTCCCAGCGCCCCTGACCCGGGCCCGGGAAGCTGAGGACTGGGGTCTCCCTGCCCCAGTGCCTGACCGGAATCCCCCACTTTGGGGATGGGGGACCACTGTCAAACTTGAGCGCCAGAGGCCCTCGGTCCGGCACCCGCCCCCACGTAAACACCATGTCGTCGGAGAGAAGTCCTGGGTGGCCTATATGACACAGGCAGGCGACAGCCAGGCACCGCCCCGCGTCCCGGCCCTGGTGAGCCAAGTGCCAAGAGAGGCAGCAGGGCTGGGCACAGCGGACCTGGGAGGTCAGGGTGTCGTGGGGAGGCCCAGCTGCTGGAGACATTTCAGCCACCAAGGCCCCTGGTAGGGAGGGTCCTGGGGTGGAGGAGACACGTTCTGCCCAGGGAGATGGGACTGCGCCTCTGAGCGCCCCAGGGGTCCCACCGTCAGCAGCTGGGGCGGCCAGGTCCCCCCTCTGACTCCCTCCCCGCGGAAGCGGGAGGCCGGACTGTAGCATCTCCTCTGCACCATGTGAGGGCATCCATCCGGGGTGCCCAGTGTTCCCCAAGGCTCCCCGTGACCCTGCCTCCTCACGCCCTCGGGTCCCACTGCTCAAGCACCGCAGGCTGGCTCTCCTCTCCCACCCCACCAAGTAGACAGCCCTGCTGCGGCCTCAGGGCAGTTATGGGCGGGGGCCTCTGGGTGCTGCTCCATCTCAGTGGATGGAAGGAAAATCTACCTTCATCTAGGACAGCGGTTCTCAACCTCCCTAATGCCGCGGCCCTTTAATACAGTTCCTCATGTTGTGGTGACCCCCAACCATAACATTATTTTCGTTGCTACTTCATCACTGTAATGTTGCTACTGTTATGAATCGTCATGTAAATATCTGATATGCAGGATGTATTTTCATTGTTACAAATTGAACATAATTAAAGCATAGTGATTAATCACAAATTATGTGTTTTCTGATGGTCTTAGGCGACCCCTGTGAAAGGGTCGTTCGACCGCCAAAGGGGTCGCGACCCACAGGTTGAGAACCACTTATCTAGGGGCCTTGGAGGAGGAGAGGGTGTGGGTTCCGTTTCTTATTATCACTCTCAGATCCAGGTCCCCCTGCTGTGGGGACCCCGCACCCTGTACCCCGGCTAGGCTGACTGAGCATACTGTCCCGGGCCGCCCCCCTAAACTCCTGACAGTTTCCCAGAACCGGTGCAGCGGCCTTCCCAGGGGCTGTCCCAGAAGTTTCACTGGGACGTGGAAAGCTAGTAGAAGAATTACTTATTTTTATCTCAGTCTTTTAAAAAATATATATTTCGATTGATTTCAGAGAGGAAGGGAAAGGGAGAAAGAAATAGAAACATCAATGACGAGAGGGCATCATTGATCGGCTGCCTCCTGCATGCCCCACATTGGGGTCAAGCCCACGACACGGGCCTGTGCCCTGACCAGGAATCGAACTGTGACCTCCTGGTTCATAGGTCAACGCTCAACCACTGAGCCACTGGGCTATTTTTACCCCAATCTTTACAAGTTTTACGTGTGTCTGTGGTGCAGGACGTGTTTGCACAGTAGCACAGCATATAATCCATAAGCGGATGCATAGATCTATTTCGTGAGCACACACTGACATCCTGCCTGTACTGAAGAAATGTTGGGGGAGCATTGCCCGGAGGGAGGGTGGAACGGAACCACTTAGCCAGCCTTCACTCGCTGGCCTCCTGTCTTTCCGGCTTCATCTACTATTCCTCCCCTCTCCTCCTCCCCTGGTGCATCCCCCGCGTCCCCTGTGACATCACTGCCCTGCTGCCACTTACCTTTCAGTTGCTGGAATGTTCGATTTCAGGCCCCTGGCAGGGCCTTCGGTCTGAGGCCCACCCTTCCTTCAGCCCAGCTCCTCTTTGAAGCTTCCTGGTGCTGACAGCTCCCGGCGTGCCTGGTCGGTGCCGTTACCTGCCTAAGTCACTCTTTGATGGTGACTGTTGAACTTAGTGCATTGGTCTGGACTACACACCCCTGGAGGGCCAGGCCCACCATCTAGTTCGTGTACAGCCAGAATAGACTGAGGTCTATTTCCCTGGCACGGGGAAGGGGGGGGTGAGGGGGGCAGGGGGGCAGGGGAGGGGGCCGCGGGGCCCAGGGAGGGTAATCGTCTTCACAAGGTCAGGTCTGCTGACCCCAGTAATCAGCTTGAGCCTCCTAATCCATCACAGCAGGAGCGTAGGATGCACAGCAGTGGCCTGGGAGCCGGCAGGGGCCATCTTGGCCTCCTTGGCAGACTCCGCCTGGGCTGGGATGGGGCAGCCGAGCCATGTGCACCACCCTCCTCCTGCTCAGCACCTTGGCTGTGCTCTGGCGCCGCCGATTTGCCAACCGGGTCCAACCGTGAGAGTGACTGGCCATGGGCTGGGGTGGGGGGAGAAACTCCGTGGCCAAGTGGGAGGGGGGCAGGGGCTGCGTGGACCTCCAGGGCGGGGGGGGGGGCTCCAGGGGTTTGCAGGGACTCCCCGAGAGGCTCCCCCATCAGAGTAGGGGACTTGGAGCTCTTCAAAGACATTGGCTGCCACCACCTCCGGTCAGTCCCACAGCCCCAGGTGGCCAGGCCCTCCGAGGAGCAGGAGAGGGGCCTGGGCTCCGGCCCACAGCTCTTCCCGCCTGCCCTTCCCTCCCACAGAGAGCCCAGCGAAGTAGACAGGGCCGTCCTGGGCGGCAGCCTGCAGACAGACACCCAGTCCCCTGGCAGGTAAGGCAGAGAGCGTCTGGGGTGGGGGAGGGTGTTGCCAGGGAGGGTGATGTCCTGTTCCCTGTCCCTGTCCCCGCTTGGGGAGGTACAGGGTGCGCTGGCTGTGTGCTGGCCCCCGGCCCCCTGGTGCCTGGTGGGCAGGCTCAATGCCTGTGTTCTTTCTCCAGCCTGCCCCCTGGGCCAGAGCTGCTCTGCTTTGCTTGTCCGGGAGGGGAGGTGGCCCCGTCCCTTCGTCCCTTTGGTAGGACGCTCAGGGGGATTGGAGAGAGGGATGAGGCCGTTCCGCTGGCTTCCCTGCCTTCCCTTCCCTCCCTCTCCGGCTCCCCGCCCAGCTTCAGCGGCTCCTGCGGCAGGATTCGCGGCCCGGTCCCCAATAGGAGGCGCATGACATCATCAGCGCCGAGTGTCATTGGCTGCGCAGCCCCTGCCGGCAGGACGCTGTCTCCAGTGGCCAGAAAGTTAGCTCCGCCCCAGGCAGAAGTCCTGTGGCCGTTACAGGGGGTGAAGTTTGGGGAACTTCGGACTTTGCCTTCCCTGGGTAACCAGTGTCCTTTGATGAGAGGAGCTCCTATGCCCAACAAAACACAGAAAAACCCACAAATATTTATTAAGAACATTCTAGTGTGGAGACCGTCTGCAGAGTGCGTTCTCGCTGCAGAAGTGGTGCCAGCGCCAGCACGGCTTCTCTCCCTCCTCGTGGGGCAGAGGCCTGGGGCCCGTGGGCTCAGGGCCCCTGGAAGGTGTCTCCTTGGGCTCAGGTGGCTGTGACAGCAGCATGCCTGTCCGCGTGCCCAGGCCCCTTTCTGGCTGAGGAACCTGCCTGCCGAGGGCCCCTTAGAGGTGGTGCAGACTGGGAGCCTGGAGGCCCTGTCTTCAAGTCCAATTCCCCAGGTTCCACGTGTCAGGAGGCTCACTGCCACGTCCTGGGCATGTGTGCCCCCTCCTGGGCATCCGGGCCAGCTGGGGTGATCACAGCAGGGCCTGGCTCCTGCGATGGTGCGAGGGGCTGCCACATACGCAGTGCCATCACCGGGCCTCACGAGGTTTAGTCTTGATTTGATGTCCTCTCGCCTGCCAGCCGCGTTGTAACCCACCAGTAACCTCCTGGTGTCCCAACCACGTTCTCTGTGAATGTGGCCTCGTGGCAGTACAGCCCAGAGTTGTAGGAGGGTCAAAGGGGAAGTTCCTGTAAAATATGCCTGGCTCCAGGCGCGGTCGGTGCTGGGTAAATGGCGGCTGTGCTGCCCCCAAACCCTAGACCAGTGATGGCGAACCTATGACATTTTTTTGGTTGACTTTTCTTTGTTAAATGGCATTTAAATAAATATCAAAAATATAAATCTTTGTTTTACTATGGCTGCAAATATCAAAAAATTTCTCTATGTGAAACGGCACCAGAGTTAAGTTAGGGTTTTTCCAAATGCTGACACGCCGAGCTCAAAAGGTTCGCCATCACTGGCCTGGACCCTCCCTCCAGTCCCACCTGGCTCCAGGCAGCGTTCGGGCAGCTGTGTTCTCCAGTGTGTGGCGCTGTCTTTCCCTTACAGCTACTCAGCCTCCAAAGCAACATTGGAGAAAAGATCTTTCCCAGGGGGACAGTCTCCTCTCCCGGGAGAGAGCAGGACCGCGCCATAGAAATGACTGGAGAAATGAGCGTGACGGCCCATTGGCCACTCTGCTCTGCTGAGAAGGCCCTGCTCAGCCCGCCACTCCCGGGTGAGGACAGGCTCCTGGCTCCTGGCGGCCCGCAAGTGCAGCGAGCTCCGGAGTCCGGGCCTGGGTAGGGATGGGGGCGCCAGCTGCTGCCGGTGGCGTCACTGTATTCTCTCCCCAACACAGATGAAAGAGAGTTAAAAAAATGGTGGGGTGATTCACCAGGCCTGGGGCGTGAGGAAGAGGAAGGCCGGAAACGGGGGAAGGTCACCCCTGCACCCCGACTCCCATGCTGTTCTCTGTTTAGGGAGAAGCCTGTGGAGTAAGCCCTCACCTGGGCAGGGGCAGCTCAGCCCCAGGAGTGGGATCAGCTGGCCGAGCAGGTAGGTGGGGCGGGGACCCCTGGAAGGCGGAGGGCAGGGGGCGGGGCTGGGCACAGGGAGGAAGGATGTGCAGGGCCTGGCCATGTGGGCCTGAGTGGTCGTGGACAGGGGGTGCGAGGGGGAGGGTGCCCTCCTTCCGTCAGCTTCTGCCATGAACCTGTGTGTTCGCTGCCGGTGGCAGTGTTAGTTTGAAGACACCACATGCATCATTTCTTTTTTTTTAAATATTTTTTTATTGATTTCAGAGAGGAAGGGAGAGTGATAGAAACATTAATGATGAGAGAGAATCATGGATCAGCGGTCTCCTGCACGCCCCCCATTGGGGATGGAGCCCGCAATCCGGGCATGTGCCCTAACTGGAAATCGAACCGTGACCTCCTGGCTCAACCACTGAGCCACACTGGCCAGGCCATCACGTGGATCTGGACAGCCTTTTCCAGGCTTGGGGGTGCAGCAGTGCCATGCTGCGGGCCTCTAGGGGAGAGGGCTGTCCCGCCTTGGCATGGGAGAGGTGGCGATCTGGTTGGGTGTCTGCCAGCTCAGGCCCTGGAGTGACCCTCCCCCAGGAGGATGCTGTGGGGGAAGCAGCCGCAGTGGGGGAGGGGGAGCATGAGGAAAGGCAGCAACTGAGAAGGTAGCCCCCTCCCTCTCAGCCCTGGACCCCCATCCTCACTGCTCCCCAGGCCCTGGCTGTGCAGGTCCAGAGGCCGGGCCTGGCTGGGGCAGGAACGGAGCGGTGGGGGGGTGGGGGAGTGGGAGACAAGGGCCGCCCATTCCTTCTCTGCTCCAGTCCTTGCAGGAACCCAGAGACTGGCCCTGTATCACCCACATCTTAGGAATGAGGACACAGAGAGGCTCACGGACTTGCCCAGCACCACCCAGCTGGTAAGTGGGGGACCCTGGGCTCCCATGGAGGCTGCACGGGCCTCCCTGGAAGCGCTGAGAGTTCACAGCTGCTGGGGGGAGGCGGGTGTCCCAGCCTGGCCTCCTCTCTGGCTCAGGAGCTCCATGGTAACCCTCAGCCGTGGCCCAGGGCTGTGCGGTGGCTCTCACTCCCTGTGGCGTTCGCCTCTCCTGGTCCCCAGAGCTCACCCTGCCACTGGCTGCGCTGCTGAAATGGTAAGACAGCCAGTTGGCTTGTGACATGCGAGCCCGCAGCTAGCCACAAGCAGCCCCAGCCCGGCCCTGTGTTTTCTGAGTGTGTGGACATGCGTGTGTGTGTTCCAAGTGGGCAGTAGCGTGTGGGGAGGGGAAAGCATGACACTTGTTTTTGTCAGCCGGCTGACTGCTCAGTGACGGGAGCCGCCTGGGCCCCCAGCTGCTCTGCCATTTCTCTCCTCACAAGCCTGCCTGATCCTGAGCAGAGATAAAAGCAGATTTCTGCCTCTGCTCCCTGGGATCCAGGCGCAGACCCTGCAGGCAGCTGCTCCCGACCGGCTCTTGCAGCCGTTCATCTTCTCCGCCCCCCCCCCCCCATGCCTCTCTCCCCATCCAGCCGCTGGGCCCACCCAGCGCGGGCGCCCCGCCGGCCCCCCTGCCCGTCAGGAAGCGGGAGATGGAGGGGTTCTAGGACAGCAGCACCTCACATCTGAAGGGGAGGAAGGGAAGGGGAGCCCGAGGGGACCGCGCTGAAGCCCTGGGGGAGGGGCTGCTGGGCCCGTGGGAGCCTCCAGAGTAGGGCAGGTGGAGGCCAGGGAGGAGTCACCCCAGGGCAGGCGCTCTGTGCTGGGACCATGTCAGAGCCCGGCTGCCCACTTGACAGGGGCCGTGGGTTCGAGCCACCTGTCTCAGCGCCTGTCAGCCTGTCTTTCTCCCGGGAGGCAGGGCCTTCCTAGTGACAGGGCTCTCAGGCTGCGGGCCAGAGGGCACTGTGCCCAGACTGTCTGCTCCCTGATCGTCTTCACATCCTCTCTCTAATCCGCGTGCCATGTCCCTGTCACTCCATCTCGCCTCTGCTCTCTGCCATTTCCGAGTTGCCTGTCTCCTTCCACCGGGCTGAGGAAGTGGCAGGCCAAGGTCAGCGAGCTGTGCCGGGCTGGCTCCCAGCCCAGACACACAGCCCGTGACACCCCTTTGCAGCGTTCAGAGCAGCTCAGGAGATGGTGGCTCCTCCAGGGACCCGCTTCGGACTGGGGGAGGGACGGAGGAAGGGGCTGGGGGTGGTGGGGGCCCTGGCAGCGGAGTGGGGGTGGGGGAGGCCATGTGGGCCGGGAGGGAGGGAGGGAGCAGGTTGTTTACGCTTCCCCCCACACCGGCCTACGCTCCCTCTCATTCCTGGGCCCCCCCAGCGGGCTGTCGGCACAATCTGCCCGGAAAGCGGCTGCCCTGGGCCCAGGACTGCTCTGCAGAAGGTGCCGGGCCCCGACGCCTCTTTCTTGGCCCACTGTCTCCTGTCCCAGGGGTGGGTGTGGAGCCCATGGCCCCGCCGGACGCCATGTCCCCAGCCTGAGTCCTCCTCCCCGCCCACTTCCTGGAAGAGCCACTGCTTGGAAACGGGAGCAGGAAAGTCCAGGGCTTGGGAGACACCGTCACCGGAGGGAGGGGTCGAGGGCAGCGGGGAGCCGGCGGGCCGAGGCGAGGGCGGGTCACTCCTGGTCCGGCCGGAGGAGCGGTTGTGCGGGCTCCATAGGAGTGAAGCGCTCGCACTGTTCCCCACGTGAGCTGTGTGCCTGTTTGTGCGCTGTCAGTTACTGAGCAACTCGTCGTTTCAGAGCAATCCTCGGCTCCCCACAGCCAGTCCCGCCCCGACCCCGCCCCTGCCCTGTCTTTCCACACACACACACACACACACACACACACACACACACACACACGATAGCTGGGCTGGGGGGAAGGTTTCTGACACAAATTAGAGGACAGCGGAGGGAGCAACTGCTGGGTGGGGGCCTAGGAAGCCCAGCAGCCAGGAAGGCTGGAGGAGGGCACCGGGAGCCTCTGAGCCCAGACCCTGTCCCACCTCCAGGGGGGCCGTGGCCTGGACACCTCCCGGCAACCGGCTCTGCTTCCAGCAATGAATCCGGGGAGGACAGGAGGTGGCTGCGCTGTTGCTTTCCGTCCTCCATGTGGAGGCTGGTCTCTGTTGCTAACTTCTGCTGGCGGAGCCAGTGGCAGGGAAGGCTGCTCCCGGCTGCCCGAGATTCAGATGTTCAGATGCATTCGTAGCAGCGGAGCCAGTGCCCGGAGGGAGGTGCCCGGGCGGCTGTGGTCTCCCCTGGAGACTGGAACACGACCGGAGAGCTGAGGAGGTGGCGGCGGGTGCAGGGCGGGTGCCGCCGCCGCTGTCCTGTCAACCTCGGGTGCAGATGCCACCTCGGGGAGTACCTGCCCATCCCAAACGTGTGCTCGTGTGGAAGTGGGCAGGATGGTCCTGGAGGAGGGTAGGTAGCAGAGGCGCTGGCCCAAGATGAGGTGGGCATGGCCTACCTGCGGCCGCTCGATGGCATGAGGGCAGGGTACCCGCTGGCCCGCAGGCTCCCAGGGCCCCTCTGCAGGGGCCTCAGGCAGAAGCCCGAGACCTTCAGCTGGAGGAAAGTCATACCTCTTCGGGGGCCTCGAAAGGAGAATGGCCGAGCGGCTTACACTGTGGTTCACATTCACGTAATGACAACGGTGCCACTAATATTAATAACGGCTGACGTGTCTCACACACGGACGTGCCGGGCACTGTGCCAAGGGCTCTCTCTGAGCCTCGTCTTGTTTATGAGCAGGAGCCGCTGTCTTCCCACTGACCCAACAAGGAAAGGGCGGCTCACAGAGTCCGCTCCAGGGCACGCACAGCCCGGGTGAAGCCAGGACCTGCACCGGGCACCCTGATGCCAAAGCTTGTGCAGCTGTGAGGACACAAGGACCCGAGTGTAGAGCTGGGCGTGACCTGTCGACCAGGGCATGGCGATGAGCTGTGGCCCCGTCCGGGTGACACCTTTGCAGGTGGGCTGGCGGCGCTGGCCAGGGCTCTTCCCATGGCGCTCTCCCCAGGAGCTTGTCATTCAAGGGCAGACCAGGCTCGGCCACGAAGGACTAGCCCTCGCCTGCCAGTGAGGGGGCGAGGGAGCTGCCTCTCCCGGCTCTGTCCTCAGGGGTGACAGTGAGGTCACCACTCGACCACCCTGCTGCCCCCCTCAGGAGAGGGAGGGGCTTGAGGAGAAAGGGTTTGTTCTGGACTCTGCAGGGGGAGGGCAGAGCGTGGGGACCGAGAAGGCAGCTTTGAGAGGGACCCGCAAACCTGAGCTGGAGACAAGTCCCCATGCCCAGTGACTGCGACCCTCTCAGTGGGACACACACGCCCCCTGGTGGGGACACAGCGGGAGGGCGGCTGAGAGCATTTTAAGAAGATTTGCGGAGGGACTAGCACCCATGAGCCTGGGTAGGAATGGTCAGTCCCGTCTCTATGCGCACGCGCGCGCGCGCGCGCGCGCGCGCGCACACACACACACACACACACACACACACTTACTACCACAGGCAGGAGCCAGCTGACCTAAGCGTTAAAAAGAAAGATTTCCTCTATTCCACTGGGCATTGACTTAGCCAGCGTATCAGGAGCCTCCGGTGTACATTGTGGGGCGTGTGCGGGGCGCTGGGCGTGAGCCAGTGATGCAGGAGGCAGAGCCTGCCCTCCAGTTAGTACAGGGGCAAGGTCCCCACAGAGGCGGCCCCGTGCTGCCCGCTCCGCAGTGGCTGGTCATGTGACCCTGCCTGCTCTGGACCGCCATGTCCCCATCCCAGGAGCATGTGTGGAGCCCGGTGGGCCGTGCTGGGACGTCAGGACTAACGACCCTCCTCGGGGAAACCCTGTCCAGTGAGATGAAGGGAGGGTGGCCCTCTGGGGCCCACAGAGCCTCCCAATCCACAGAGACACCGTGGGCCGCCCTGGGAGGCGCTGACAGACTCGCCTACTCGACGCGCGTTCCGGAGTGCCCGTGTGCCAGCTCCTGTGGGTACACGATGAATTCAGACATCCTGGCACAGACCAGCAGAATACTGGGCGGGATGTAAGAAACGCGCTGTCAACCACAGGCAGCAGCCAGGACAGGGACCCCAGGATGCCTCGGCGCCTGCCCCAGACAGCCACGCAGCCACGGGCCTCGCCAAGGGGGAGACGAGCTCAGAGCTCGGACAGCGTGGCGTTCCCAAGGACGTGCACACAAATCAGTGGGTCCCAATGCAGAAGCCACGAAGGCGACTCAACAGAGAAAGGAAAGTCCCCCCCACAGACGACAGGAAGCAGTAACCATAAGAGGAAAAATGGATTCACTGGACTCGGTCAAAATTCTTGGAAAGACTGGGAGAAAATATCCGCCAAGCAAATAGCCGAGGAAGGACCTGTATCCAACATATAGAGAGAAACTTTACAATTTAATATAAATAAGACAGCCCATCAAAAGGGGGAGGGTTTTAATAGACATGTCACACAAAAAGTATACATATGGCCAATCAACACAGAGAGATGTTTGACATGATAAGTCATCAGAGAAATGCAAATCAAAATCTCAAGGTATTACTAAGTTTAACCACCAAAATGGTTAAAATTAAAGACTGGCCATAATAGGTGTTGGCGAGGGTGTGGGACAACTGTTACATCTGCTTGGGAAGCAAACCAGCTTAGCAGTTTCCTGTGAAGTTATCCATGAGGAATGAAAATTCATGTTCACACAAGGATTTATGCAAAACTGTTCAAAGCAGCTTTCTTAAGAATAGCTCCAAGCTGGAAGCAACCCAGATACGCATCAACAAGTGAGCAGATAAAGACTGTGGTATGTTCACATAATGGAATAATAGTCAGCAATAGAAAGGAAATGAACTACTGATGTAAGCCACAACGTGGATAATTGAGAGAAGCCAGACAGAAAAGAATACCCACTGTATGAATCCATTCGTAGGAAATTCTAGAACAGGCCAAACTAATCCATAGTGACAGAAAGCAGACCAGTGGTTGCCTGGATACGGAGACTGGCTGCAAAAATGGTAGGAAGGTGCTCTTTGGAGTGACGGCATGTCCTAAATTGTGACTGGGGTCGTGGTTGCGTGGGTGTATACGTGTATTGGATTATTGAACTGTACATTTTACATGGCTGCAACGGTATGTAATAAAGATGAATTAAAAGAGTTAAAAAGAAGCAACACAAGAATGAAGACCTGATCCTTGTCTTGCTCATGGTCTAGTGGAAAAGTCAGACTGGGAAACAAATAATCATAAAAGAGTGAATATTTAGCCGAACCGGTTTGGCTCAGTGGATAGAGCCTGCGGACTCAAGGGTCCCAGGTTCGATTCCGGTCGAGGGCAAGTACCTTGGTTGCGGGCACATCCCCAGTGGGGGGCGTGCAGGAGGCAGCTAATCGATGTTTCTCTCTCATCGATGTTTCTAACTCTCTATCCCTCTCCCTTCTTCTCTGTAAAAAATCAATAAAATATATTTTTAAAAAAAGAGTGAATATTTAAAGAAGTATGTTCAGCCCTAGCCGGTTTGGCTCAGTGGATAGAGTGTCGGCCTGTAGACGGAAGGGTCCCAGGTTTGATTCTGGTCAAGGGCAAATGCTCGGATTGCGGGCTCGATCCCCAGTAGGGAGCCTGCAGGAGGCAGCCGATCGATGCTTCTGTCTCATCACTGATGTTTTTATCTTTTTCTCCCTCTCCCTTCCTCTCTGAGATCAATAAAACTATATTAAAAAAAGAAGCGCGTTCAAATAACAGGACTTCTGTTTCTTGCCCGATTCCCACGTGCCAGGCCCGTGCTAGGTGCGTCCCCAGCACAATCCTGAAGAGTCTGCTCAGCTTGTGAGATGGAGGAAGAATAGCTGTCGGAACGTCAGCTGCCTGCCGTGCCACCATCCCCGATGTGAGCAGCCAGCGGCTCGGGATGTACCTCCCCTCCTTCACGTTCTTAATAATAGAATTAAAGACCCCGCTCCAGGTTAAGAAGCGAACATATGCCAAAGACTCCGCAGTCTATTCCTGGGGGTTTCGGACACCATGTCTTAGACCTGGCCAGTGAAGGGAACTCGGTGAGCTGTGCACGTGACCACAGCGGGCACCCTGACTAGGTTTCTCCTCTGCACTCAGAGAGGACTCCTGCCCTGTCACTAAACTGTGCGGCTCTTTCCATGTCAATAAATACAGACCTTTACTAAGTAGAGTAATAGCTAGGTAGCAATTCCACCAGAGGTAAGACTCCCACGTCTAGACCTCACCAGCAACCGAGTGCAATGAATTCCCAGCAACATGAACACCTGGTCTCAACAGCTCTGAGCCCTTGCTTGCATTCGGATGCATTCTTCTTCTTCTTTTAAAATATATTTGTATTGATTTCAGAGAGGAAGGGAGAGGGAGGTAGAAACATCAGTGATGAGAATCACTGATCTGCTGCCCCCTACTGGGGATTGATTAGCAACCCAGGCATGTGCCCTGACCAGGAATGGAACTGTGATCTCTTGGTTCATCATGAGGCCCAACCACTGAGCCACACCGGCCTGGCCGAGTTTCCTCTTTAAGTCTGAAATGACAGGGGCTTAGTTTGCAGGGAGAGAGGGCCCATTCTTCCTCCCAGTATGATACAAAGCAATGTCTTCAAGGGTAAGACAGAGAAACGTCAACAACCAATTTCACAAGATAGAAGTTATTGCTGCGTTAATGATTATTTGTTCAGTGCATACTGGGCGCAAAGGCAGCGGAATATCAAGTAGGCACGGTGAGGCAATTAAAAAAGAAAGAAATGATCATTAAAAAAGACTTCTCCTGCCTCCAAGGGCTCGTAATCAAATTAAGGGAGTCAAACGTAAACAGATGCGAAAACTTGAAAACAAGCACCTGCGACCTATGACCGGACGGACGACTTATCCTGCTTACGGTGCAGAGAATAATCCAGACGAAACGCCGCCGAGGCACAGCTGAAGAGCTGGGAGGATGCGGGGAGAGCGATGAGGAAGGGCTCCCTGGGCTTGCACATTTAACCTGATTTCCAGGTCCGCGTGGACGCTGGCCCTGGCTCTTGTTGTTGTTTTGCCCTATTGTTGTTTCAAAAATGAGGCCAGAGCAGCTGCCTGAAAAATAACATTCAGAAGTACCAGCGGGTGTTACATTGTTCTCGGTTCTTTTTCAAAATGTAATTATTTTTCCTTCTCAATACTGGCAGCGGGACCCATGGCACCGGCTTTGGGGGGGGGGGGGGGCGGGATTCAGAGCAGCCCGGCCCCTGGCTCTCGGGCGCCCCCTGCCGCCCGGGCCTCGCCGCGCTCGCCCCAACGTGAAAAGCAGCTGAGCGGGGCGGGGAACAGTTCTCCGCGATCCTTCCCGCCCCTTCACTAAAGCAACCAACCACCCCCGGTGACCCCTCCCCGCCCCGACTGAAATCCACGGGGCGATTTAGATGAGATCCAGCCGTGCCTCCGTTTCCTCACGGGTCCCTCTCGTGGGGCCCCCTCGAACTTTCTGCGTCCACCACCAACCACCCCCAGCCCTCCCAGCCTCGGTAGCCAAAGCGACCGTCCATCTTCCTTTTCAAACGGCGGGAACTTCACAGATCAGACCTCCCGCCCCGGGCCCTCTACTGCCTCTGGTGGTGGCCACCGTCTTACCCCCGGCTCCAGGGTCGCGCCGAAAATGCGGCCACCCCCAGCGGCTGTTGTTTTGGACTACGTTTCCCATGAGCCCTTTCTCAACGTCGCGAGAGTCCCAGCGAGAACGCCGAGAAGACTTGCGCGCAGGCGCGGCCCCGCCCTCTCCCCGAGGCCGGCCGCGTGGCTGGAAGTCATGGCTCCTTCTCTCCGGGCCCGGGTCGGCGAGCAGCCTCGGGCCTCAGGCCTTTGGCAAGGGTAAGGCTGCGGAAGCGGGAACACGGGGTCTTCTTTGGGCGGGAGCACACGTGGCCTCCCTTTTTCAGGGGCGAAATGGTGACGCCAAACCTCTCATCCTTCTGACAGGCTGGTTGGGAGGATTAGCTAAGATGTTGGATGAGAGCCCTGACCGGTTTGGCTCAGTGGCTAGAGCGGCGGCCTGCGGACTGAAGAGTCGGGGTTCGATGCCCGTCAAGGGCATGTACCTTGGTTGTGGGCACATTCCCAGTGGGGGGGGGGGGTGCAGGAGGCAGCTGGTCGATGTTTCTCATCGATGTTTATATCTCTATCCCTTTCCTTTCCTCTCTGAAAAAAAAAATCAAAATATATTTATTAAAAAATTTTTTAAAAAGATGTTGGATGAGAAAACGCTTTCCAAACGGCGCGAGGTTTTACGGTTGAAGGGAGAGAGCTCAAGCCCGCCTTAGAGGGGGCGGGTCCCGGGTCCGCCCGAGGCGCCGGCAGTGGCAGGTGTTAATTCAGGTCGCGAGCGTTCACGTCTGGACGCCTGACTTCCGCCTCAAGTGCCCGGAGAGCCGCCCCAACCAGTTTCTAGAGAATTCTGCATTTAGCCATCGACGGGACCGGAGACTTTGGAAAGCCGCGTTTCTACAAAGAACCTTACACGGTCATTTTTTCCTTCTCCGCAGGCCTGCCTGTAGCATCTGCGGAGACGGAAGCGGACCTGCAGGTTGAAGCTTAAAAGGACTGGAATGAATGGAGCCCCGAAATGAGTAAGAATGGCGGGGTGCGGGCAGGATCTGGGAGGGCACCAGGAATGAGAAAGCCGAGATGGTGGGGAGGCCCGTCACATACAGCCGTCCAATACTGCAGAGTAAGGTCCATTCTGTGCGCACATGCTGGCAGACATCTAGCCTCCGGAAGTGAGGGCTCTGTGCCCTGTGCCCGTGTGATGTGGGGGCCGCCAGGTGTCGCTGTTTGAAACTTAGTGGAAACCATTGCATGGGGGGGCGGGGTGAAGGGAGCCTTGGAAGGGGAGTCCGCCGGCTGGGGTTTAGAAGTGTGGGTGACAGCCCGAGCTGAGGATGACTTAAAGTTATCCCTGTCGGAAAGGGCTTCCTCTGTGAGGAGTTCTGACCTGCCGAGGCTCAGCTGGGTAAACGCCAGTCTTGAGAATAAATGCCTGCCCATTGTTTCTAGTAGAGTGAGACCTATGTTACCCTGTTTCTCCTTCCGGCTAAAGGTGTTGGCTGTGGGCTTTGAGAAAAGTCACGTGAGAACCATCGCCTTCAGATGTTGAGTGTAAGGATCTTCGTGATGGAGGTTTCTGTAAACGGTAAGGTTTTTAGCTCTTTCACTGACTCGTGTAGGTCACGACCTCTTTTAAGCTTTGGTCGCCAGATCTGGGAGATGTGCGGGTCTTTCCGGGTTGTCACTGCCCACCTAAGGGAAGTCAGTCAGGAACTCTTTGCTAGGCTCCTCGCCAAGCAGTCTCACGCACAGTATTTGTTACAACTGTCGTGAGAATTAGGTTAGACCAGTGGTTCTCAGCTGGGGGCAGGCGGTGTGGCTGGGATCCGGTGGGGGCTGCTCAGTATTCTGCAAAGCACAAGTCAGCGCCCGCACAAAGGCACCGTCCGCCCAGAATGTCAGTAGAGCTGAGATTGTAACCTGCATCAGACCAGCTTGAGTGATTTGAGCTCTAGCCTCGGCCGGTACCACATAACCACACAGCCTTGTTCATTCATTGGCAAAGCAGGGTCAGTGCTTCCCAGACCTGTCTGTGTGACAGAACCACCTGCGAAGTGTTACAATATACACATTCCTGGACCCCACCTCCAGCCCTGGGTGAGTGGGCCCAAGAATGACGAGTGGCAGTGTGGGAGCGGGCACGGAGGGCTCGATGATCGATCTACTTTTAGCCCGGATTTTTGTTACAGCGAGATTATGGGACTGGCTATGTTTAACCAGCTCTCGGGGGGCAGATCCATAATCCTCTGTCTTAAGAAACAGAAAGCCACATGCTGGCTCTGCACAGAGAGGAGTGAGAAAGAAACAGCTTCTTGGCCTCGGGCACCGTTCGTGGTGCCTAAAGGAGTAATCTGCACTTAACTAACACGGGAAAGACACTAGACCAGGGGTCCTCAAACTACGGCCCGCGGGCCACATGCAAATACAGATATTGTATTTGTTCCCATTTTGTTTTTTTACTTCAAAATAAGATATGTGCAGTGTGCATAGGAATTTGTTCATAGTTTGTGTTTTTTTTAAACTACAGTCCGGCCCTCCAACGGTCTGAGGGACAGTGAACTGGCCCCGTTTAAAAAGTTTGAGGACCCCTGCATTAGACTATATTACCCCTGGGCTCAGGTGGAAGACACGTGGTGCTGAGGGAGACCCTGACTTTCACAGGGCAGGAACTGCCCTGGCCAGTCTGGCTCACTGGATAGAGTGTTGGCTCTCAGACCAAATGGTCTTGGGTTCGATTCCTGGTCAAGGGCACGTACCTTTGTTGAAGGCTCGATCTCCGGCCCTGATTGGGATGCATGCAAGGAGGCAACCACTCAACCTGTCTTTCTCACATCGATATTTTTCTCTCTTCCGGCCCCCCCCCCCCCCCCAAATCAATGGAAGGATGTTCTCAGGGGAGGATTATCAAAACTAAAAGGGCATGAACTGTCGATGTGTCAGGTCTGGACACTGGGTACATCTAGCACTAGATATGGTCAGGTTTTGCCCTTGAGGGAAAGTACCTTCTAATCCAGTAGATTTGGTTGAATGAGCGTTCTCACAAGGAGTAAAGCAGAGTTTGGTGAGAAAAATAGTTGCATGTGCTGTGGGCTGGCAGATTGGTGGGAGCTGAGTCCGTGATGATGTAAAGTTATCCCTGTCTGAAGGCAAAGAGGCCTTCAGTGTGGAATTTGGATGTCTGAGACTCTGTTTCCCAAGTTTCTTTAGATAATTAGGCCTGGTTGGAAAGTGAGTTTCTTGAGTCGGTTTTTCTTTGCAATTTCTCACCAGGGTCGGTCCGGCCTTGGTTTCGCACCCGCGACGGACCCTCCAGGAGAAACCTCTACGCAGCAGTAAGTAGCCCTGGGCCTGGAGTGGGGTTTTTCCGCACAGCCTGGTGGGGTGGTCGTTTTGCTTCCCTGCCGGGACTTGGGGTTCTGCTAAGTGGCGAGGAGACTAACACAGGTTGTTTCTTTGTTAGACGCCTGCAGTGCGAGGCACTGAACTGAGCTGCTTTGCCCGAAGCAAGTGAAACCGGTTCCTCCCGCTGTAAGTTTCCTGTTTCCGTCTTACCTGCCTTTGTCCCTAAGAAGCCCCCAAGCCTATGATGGTTCGTTATCCCTGTCTGAACCTCTCACTGAGGGAGAACAGTCTGTTCTGAGGCTGACGGGTGGCTGGGCCCTGTGCTCTCACAAGTTCAGGTTTTATAAGGGATCACATTGAATGGACTCCAAAGGAAACTGGATACGTATCCCGTGGGGCCCCATGCCAGCGACTCAGCTCTCTGCAGCTTGAAGGCCAATGGCGTGGCTGCCGTCACGCTTTAGGCCCCTGGATTAATGTCTCTGAGGGACGGGCTATGTGAGAGATGGCAGAACTGGGCAGTGGCCAGGATTTGGCTTAGACTCTTGCTGGGGAACGAGAGTGCTTGTCATCTTTTGAGAAAACGGAGGGAGTCTGTCTGCAGCTGTGCAGGGAGAGTCCTGGGGCCGCTGGCCTCTCGCCTTTGCCCCCGGTCCTGCCCTAACTTCTATCACATGTCCCAGGTGCTTAGCACCAGGTCTAAGGTTGGCTCAGATCGCGCCGGAAAGGCATGGCTGGCATGTGGGCAGGAAGGGGGATCAGTGGCTGTGGACGTGGCTTAGTGCCAGCTTGAAGTGGCACCGCCTGAAAGTGGGGTGTGTTTGGGCTCTTTATATTCAAGGCCACATGTGATGGAAGCTATATTTGGGGTGAGGTCTGGTGAACCTGAAAACTGGACCCAGCAGCTACAGCCCAACAAACTGGAAGGGCGTGCTGCTAAGCGGGGAAGTCTGCACAAGTTTTACATCGGGAGCAGGTGATGCAAGTGTCCCCGGTGCTTGGTGGCTGGTCTTGACTGGCCACTTCCCAAACACTGCTGCCCCTCCCCCCTCCAGCACGGTCCCCTGAAAACAAGCTGCCCATCATCTGGGGCCTCACCGGCCGCATGGAACTACCTGATGGCACCCATCGTGCCTTCACGCACAGAGGCGTTCTGGGTTTGAACGGGCACCTCTGTGGCTGCCTTTTCTCTAACTTGGTGGATTCTTTACAGTTAGCCTTCGGTGTGAGTCAGTCTGTTGGCTGTTGTGTCAAATGATTCTCTGGTTTTACAGGTGACCTCCCCGTTGTGCCGGCCGGATCCGCGCAGCCTCTGTTGCTCATGTTAGTGCCTGTGAAGTGTTTCTCCCAGAGGAGAATCATTTCAGAGCTCTGTGGACTTCATCTTCAAAAATAGCCAGATAATTCAAGAGAAAATGAGTTTATCCCAGGAAATTAGTGAAATTGGGGTATAACTAAGAACACTGGGAAGCCGCAGCGTGGGGGTCGATATTTGTTGCTCGTGTATTGGCGGGACTGCGGTGACGGTGGATGGGGGGGAATGAACGTACTGAGTGTGCTCTTGCGGGAAGCAGAGGCTCCGCCTAGGAAAACATTTCTCAGAGCGGACTTCTTACGGCAGTGTGTCTTGGGCTTAACTTTTGAAGCACAAATAAACATTTTCAAATGACGGGCATTGTGGGTTTCAGATGGACACCCACGCAACAACAGTATATTGTGACTCAGTAACATTCCTTGGTAAATGAGTTTCACAGAATAGTTGGGTTTAAGGGTAACCAGGATGCAATCAGATGTGTTGGGGTGTTTGTAAGTTTCCTACTAAGTTGATTTTATGCCCCTTTAATGGGTGGCCACAGGCCAGGTCCTGGGCCCTGGGGGAGGGGTTGTTGCCGCCTGGGGAAGGCTGCCTACCAGCCAGCCGTGCGGAGACCACCACCCCCCCCCCCCCCCCACAGTGCGGGCATCAGACTGTCCTGGAAGCTGCCTGGTTGCTGGGTTGGGGGGCGGGATCCCAGGGCTTAAGAGCTGGGCAGTGATAGCTTGGCTTCCAGTAGGAGCCTGTATAATGCCTAAGTGAAACTGCCTATCAATTAAGTTCAAATTGTGGCACCATGATGTTCAATACAGAGTAAGGGGGTTCATTACAGGATGCCATCCTTTTGGTGACAAGGTGGCAATATATCTGTAACGGGCATCCCCTCAGGCAGGCAACCTTCTGTGCACTCGGCCCTGTCAAATACCAGAACCTTCCCGTGGTTCTGGAGTTCTCTGGTCTCCACACTACACCCCTGCATGGTATCACGGCGTGCTACTTCCACCTCAACACACAACGAACGAAGACGGCCATCCATCATTTATGCAATTACCCGGTTTCAGATTACATTCTGCCTTTTGTGCTGCCTCTTTCTCGTGGCGCTCATGTATGTCGGTCATGGTCTCAGAGAGGTGAAGATGCGGCCTTGAGCTGAATTGCCTTGGAGATCGCATGTCCGCGGGAGGACTGGCTGGGAGTGTGCAGGTGGCCGTGAGGGAGTGTGGCCGAGTCCTCCATTGACTTCCCAGTGCTGCTCAGCACCTGTTGGTCTTGAGGCTCAGCTCTGAGGTCCGGCTGCCCCTTGGGGAGGGTGACGTCACATCTTGGGAGTGTTCTCTTCCGTTTTAAACAAAGCCAGCGGGACAGTCCATTCTCCCTTGACCCAGGAGGTGTCTGTCTCAGACGTGGGAGCTTTCTTGGATGAACCAAGGGCAAGAAAGGGTGTTTCACAATGAACAGGCTTCAGTGGTAGTCACACACACCTCTGTCACCTGAGGGAAGGAGTGGGTCTCGGGGAGTTGGCCCCCAGCTCAGCAAGAATCAAGCTGGGTGCTGGTACAGCTGCAGGATGCCGGCCTTGTGCAGGTCCCACCACAGAGCTGCCTCCAGGGACAGATCGTGATTTGCATAGAATACCAGTGGCTGCTTAACTCGATCGAAGTAGTGGTCAGAAAACTTCCAGAAGTTACTTGTGATGAATCCATAGGCACTAACCTGGACAAAGATGGGCATTGAGCTGCTGCGTGCAGACTCGGGTCAAGTGACATGGATTCAGGAAAGCCCAGTCCCGCCCCCGCCCCCACCTACGCCTGTGAGGACGCAGGTGAACAATGGGTGCAGCTCATAAGTGAGTGCTGTACAGCAGGGACGAGGTGTAGGGCCAGGGCCCTGTGGCCTCAGTGGGGGTCGCTGCCTGCCTTTGAAAACGGCCGAGTCTTCCCTGTGGCTCCTATGGAACGTCTCTTGGAGTGACCAGCGATTGTGGGGGCGAGCCCTGCTGTCCCACCCACCTCTAAAGTGTCCCCATCAATGCGTGTCCTGGGGGAGGGGTCATGGAGAAGGCTGCTTTCAGAAGAGCAGTTTGTAATGTGTCTTGGATGCCATGTAGAGTGGCTGCCCTGGGACAAGGGCGTGAAAGAAGGAAGTGTGGGCAGGGCCCCTAAAGGACCCTGGGTATTGGATGCGACTCTCCCCTGCCTTCCCTAGACCCCTCCTGCAGCTGGGGATCAGGTCTGAGGTGCCGCCTCGTGTAGGCTCTGGGATAAGTCCGGTTCCGTTCACATCTGGACTCCGCTGCTGTAGATTCCCGAGAGAAGGCCTCTTACCTGGTCACAGGCATGTAGCGCTGTCAGCAGCATGAGGGCCCCGGTACTAGGCATATATAAGTCTTTAAATTTTGAGATAATCCGCTTTGATTTCAAAAACCTGGAAGCAAAACGGCATTGAAACTTGGACATCTGGGTCTTGCGCAGCAGCTTGGTAGTTACGCCATTGCAGTGATCGACCCGGAAAGGCCAGGGAGCTCCTGGCCCTGGCCCTTCTCCCATCGGGTCTCTTCTTGGGGAAACTCTGATCCTAAAGACCACCGTCTCCTTTGATTGAACCACCCCCTTAGATGACGGGGTGAGGAAGAGGAGCGGGCCCACCAGGAGCGCCACAGGGGAGCCCGCTTCCTCCTAGAAGCCTGCATCCAGCCTGACTCGTGCCACCTCCTGCCCTCCGCCCTGGGCTAGTGACTAACCACAGCGCTAGGGCACAGGCGGCCTGCGTTTAGTCTGAGACCTAAGCTTCTCCCTATCCCCACACTCTTGGCCAAGCAGGAACCACACAGGTCCTGTGACTGGAGTCACTGGTGAGGTAGCACAAGAGTGACACCCCCTCCCCCGTTGGTGACCACAGGCCCTGGCCTGGGCGTGTCTTCCTCTGCACGGGCTGTGACTGCTGGGCCCCCGCTGCCCAGGCCCACCTGGACCCTCACCCGCGCCCGGGGTGCTCGGCTCGGCTGCAGCAGGCTTCTCCCCAGCTGCTGCACTAGTGACACTTTAAAGGGCCCGGTTCACATCAGCCTAGGAGCCAGGAGGTCACGGTTTAATCCCGGTCGGGGCACAGGCCGGGATGCTGGCTAGATCCCCAGGGGGGGGCGTACAGAAGGCAGCTGATCAGTGATTCTCCCCCTCCCGCTCCCTCTCTGAAATCAATAAGAACACATTTAAAAATAAATAAAGGGCCAATCTTGGCTGCAGGGGCGTCCTGTGCATTACAGGATGTTCAGCAGCAGCCCTGGCCTCTACGTACTAGTGGTGCTTGCACTCGCCTAGTGACAACCAAAATGTTTCCAGGCGGACCAGTGGCCCCGCCCCGCCACGGAGAACCACGGGCAGGGACGCCGAGTGAGGTCGCGTCCTGTTCCCTGGCTCCTCCCTGTGCTCACCTTGAGCCTGAAGATGGCGGCAGCTCAGCTTCCGCTACTGCCCCGCACCTCATGGTAGCCCACACCCAGCCTGTGCCTCATAAACAGCCCTGGCGCCCCATCGGCGTGGCTCAGTGGCTGAATGTCGACCTATGAACCATGAGGTCTGGGTTCGATTCTTGGTCAGGGCACATGCCCAGGTTGCAGGCTAGATCTCCAACGGGGGGTGTGCAGGTGGCAGCCAATCAATGATTCTCTCCCATCGATGTTTCTCTCTCCCTTCCTCTCTGAAATCAGTAAGTTTTTTTTTTTTTAAATAAACAAACAGCCCTGGCAAATCGACCTCGAGTCCTTCCGGGTTTCCCGTTCCCCTGATTGGTGCCCACCACCTCCATCGAGGTGCTGAAGTAGTGGCTAAACCGCTAACAAGGCTTTGGCACCCGCTCGGCGTGTGGCTCTGGCTGGGTGAGAGCTGAGGGGCCTGAAGGGAAGGCCGGCAGTGCGGGGGCGCTGCCACCCCGACCACCTACCTCTCCGTCAGGTAGCTGATGAAGGCTGGATGGAGGAGCTTGAATTTGCCGGCAGAGGCTTCTGGTCCGAAATAGGTCTGAGGCCTATTTTGGGAGGAAGCGGACGGAGCGGTTCAGGCTCTCGTACTGCATGGAGAGGCGGCCGCCCGGGCGGCGGGCCAGGGAGCGGTAGTAGAAGCGCGGCTGCGAGTAGTAGCGGGAGAAGGGCGTGTAGAAGGTGGCGGGCAGCACCGAGGGCACCACGGGCGGCTTGGAGCCCACCAGCACGTCGGTGGGCAGCTTGTAGGTGAGCGAGCACGGGGGCGTGAACAGGTTGGGAGGCGTCGGGAAGTTGCTGATGGCGTTGGGGTAGTGGGGCGGGGGCTGGAGGAGAGGGAGGTAGAGGGCCTCGGGGGGTCGGGGGTGCGGGGGGGACTGGGCGGACTGGGGGGGCTGGCACAGGGGCAATGTAGACGTGGGGGGCTGGAAGAAGGGGGGCTCCCTCAGGAAGCGGGGCACGTACGGGGCGATCTGGGACGGGATTCCCGGAATGGAGCCGATGTAGGAGCCCGAGCCCATAGGGCTGTAGGAGGGGGACCTGGAGGAGCGCCCGGGGGGAGTCTGGGAGTTGTTCCGGGAGGCAGGCTTCAGGCCAGACTGGGAGGGGGACTTGGAGGCGGGGGGAGTGGCGGTTGGGGGAGATGCTCGAGATGCGTGTTGGGAATGAGGGCTGGGGTTCAGGGAGGGAGCCCGGGAGGGGGGCTGCGAGGGGGAGGGGGTAGGAGGGTGAGAGGGGGGGCGGGAGGAGGACCGGGTGGGGGTCGGGGAAGGGGCTGAGCCACCCGAGCTGGAGTAGGGCTGGTTGGCAGGGCTGCCGCTGTGGTTGGTCCGGGACTGGGAGGGGGACTGGGCAGGGGACGGATTGGGGGTTTGGGAGGGGGAGCTCATTGGTGTTGAGAAGGCTTGTGAGCACCCGAGGCCTCTGAGGCAGCACCCCCAAGAGCCTGGTCCCCGCCCATGTCACAAAGCCCACTCTCATGACCCCTGCAGCATTGTGAGCAATTGTTGGGTCATCACAGGGCGGGCGGGGCGGGGAGTAGGGCGCAGGGCCAGCCTGGGGGTGCTCTCCTGGCCTGGGAGGGGTTCACTTTTAAGGAGCCCCTTAGCAGCTGCGCTTCCAGGGCGGGGGCTGAGGTAGGCGGTGGTCATTGTGTGGCCAGGGGTGGGGTAGATGTCCCAGGACCGGATTCAGGGACTGCCAGCAGCGCCAGGAGAGGGCGGCGTGGAGACCGGCTCACCAGCACCGCAGGTCCGGCCGTGGAGCCCGCGTGTGCCGGCTGGTGGCGGGCTGCTTTGGGGACAGCAGCCTGAAGCTCAGAAGCAGGTCTGCCTGCTCCGTTCAGAAAAGCCTGCGGCCTGCGGCCGGGCGGACCGGGAGGCGCCGGGGGACGGGAGGCTTACCTGGGCTCTCCTGGCGGGAAGGAGCATCAGCCCAGAGCTCTGGGATCTGCTCCCCCACCTGCCCTCCTGATGGGGGGGAGGGGTCTCAGGAGCAGCGATGGCCGCGGCATGACCACGCCCTGCCCCCGCGTGGCTGCTCACCTGTCACCTTTATCGATGCCACTGGGGACGCGCACACCCAGAATGGCCGATCTCAGCATCACATAGTCACGGAGGTCTGAGGGGATGAAGATGTAGCGCAGGTCCTGTCGGGACAACAGGGACACGGAGCTCGGGGGGGAACCAGGCCACGTCTAGGTCCTGCTCGAAGGGACGGGCCTCCCCCCAGTCCTGCCCCGACAGGCGCGCTCAGCCTGGCAGTGCCCTGCTCAGGAACTGGTGGGTGCGGCCCGTGCTCTCGAATCCCGTGGTGCCCTTCCCTCCGGAGGCGCAGCTCACTTGCCATCCCGAGGACGGGCCGGCTTAGTGCCGAGGGGCCGCGAGTTTCTAATGAGTAGGAAACCCTGGGGTGGCGGTGAGATCAGGCCGGGGAAGGCACCGCCTCCCTCCTCTGGGGTCACTGTCACGAGGACGCCAGCAGCCAGAGGCCTGTGTGTCAAGGGCCTTCCTTCCGATGACTGCAGCCACCTGAGAGGCCCTGAGCCCAAACCACTTTGCTAAGCTGCTTCCAAATTCCTGACTCATTGCAATTGTAAGATTATAAATGTGTGTGTTTAGAGCGACTAATACCCGGCTGGTGCGGCTCAGTGGTTGAGCGTTGGCCTCTGAACCAGGAGGTCACGGTTTGATTCCCGGTCAGAGCAACATGCCCAGGTTGTAGGCTCAATCCCCAGCGGGGGGCGTGCAGGAGGCGGCCGATCCATGATGCTCTCTCATCATTGATGTTTCTATCTCTCTCCCTCTCCCTTCCTCTCTGAAATCAATAAGAACCTATTAAAAAGTAAAGAAAGAAGCTACTAAGTTTAGGGGGGTATTTTGTTACACAGCAGTGGGTAACTCATACAGGTACTGTGGCCACATCAGAAATGAAGCTACCCCACTTGGTTCTGTCACGAGCCAAGAGAAGTTCTACTGTGAGACTATGGGGCACAGACACTGGCTAGGACACTCCTTCATTTCCTCCTCAGAGGAGGAAGCTTCTAGAAACCCAACCCGCTCTATAGAGCATCACAGGACCCCTTATCCTGGGATCTCCCTAGCCCTGCACGGGGCACCCAGACCTTCTTGAGGGGAAGTGTCGTTCTAGAAACTGGGTGTGGTTGAAGGAAGCTGTGGGTAGCAGATGCGAGTTCCTCTGGGCATGTTCCTCAGTCTCATTGAACCTCAGCTCCCTGCACAGGCTGCTGTGAGAATTCAGAAGGCACACCCCCTATTCTGGGGGTAGCATGGGAGACTGGGAACCCCAGGTCTGGCCAGAGGGGCCTTGCACCGCTGCCAGCTGGAGATGGCTGCCCTGATGGCAAGGCCAGTGCTGGGAGCCGAGGAGCCCTGGAGGGGAGTCTGGGTTTGGACCCCAGTGCTTAGCCTCCTCACCAGGACAGTGGGCTGCGGGGCGTATGGCGGTTGCCTGGCACCCATCAGCTCTCACTAAATGTTCACCATTCCCACCAGTCTAGAGCGGTGCAGTGCCACCTGAAGCAGCGGGGCATCCCTGCCCGGACCTCCTCCTCAGTAGCTTCCTCCCCGCGCCCAAGGTCCTGGCACAGTCCCCACCAGTAGCCCGGGGCTCGGGAACCCTGGGCTTCCCGTGGAGGGGCTCCGGGAACCGTGGCGCCCATCAGGCCTCACCTGTCCTCGCGGCACGGAGGTGAAGCCCGCTGTTCTGTAGGCGATGAGCGAGTTCTTCATCGTGTTCACAGTGAACCCGTAGAAGGAGGTCTTGGTGCCCACATCCTTCTCGAAGCCTTTGATCACAGCACCATTGAGTCTGGTCCAAACAGAGGCCCGTTGGCCTGGCGGTCACCCCACCCTGTGTGCGACTCCCACCCCCAGGCCCCGCCACCCCTGTCCCCAGCCGCACAGACCACTTGCTGTGCCCACAGCAGCACCAGCACCCACGCCTCCAGACCTCAGGGAAACTGTGCCATGGGCACATCTGTCCTGGGGCTTCCTTCCTCTCAGGCCCCGTGGCATGTCTGTCTGCACAGGCCTGTGTCCATGCCTGTCTGCCCGTAACAACTGCAGAGCCGCCTGGGGCTGCTGCCCTGCCCACACCGTGGAAGATGCTCCCACGGGGGACAGCTCGTCCCCCCTCCTCCCTGCCCTTGCTCTGCATACCTGAACACGTAGTCGTGGGCGTCGATGTTGGGACCCTGGCGGGAGCCGTTCAGGATGCCCCCGTTACCCACCACGGCGCACCGGATGCAGTCCCTGCGCGGCTCCCTGGAGCCTAAGAGCTGGGCGCTGTCTGAGCTGTTCAGAAGGCTCAGGGTGGAGGCGATGTCTGTGGGTCGGGACAGGGACCTCATGCAGAGGCTGCTGGCATCGGGACAACAGCCCCTCCCAGGAGGCACAGAGGGCGGGAGGGGATGCACTGTCAGTGGGGCGTGAGAAGGGAAAAGGGGCCGGTGGGGACAGGTGTGGCTGTGCCCACGGTGCCTCTGGAGACCGAGTTCCAGAAGGAGTAACCTGGGCATGCGGTGGGGGCAGAGCTAACGGGGAGCGTCTGACAGCAGCACAGTCAGCAGGCTGCGTGGGGCCCCGTGCCCTGTCTCAGCCACCTTTGGGCACGGGCACCTTAGCCTTTATGCCAGGGAGGCCCCAGGATGGTGGGAGCTGCTGGGGGTGGCAGGGAGCCAAGCCCCTCTTGCTGATCCCCTGGTGCTTGTGGGGCAGGAAAGTAAACAGGAGTCGCACAGCTTGGGGGTGGAGCGCAGGCTGAGGGTTACCTTGGCGAGGGAGCCCCTGCCAGCCGTAGGGGGCTCGGCGCTGGCTCAGGCTGTCCCAGAGCTCCTGGGAGAAGAGGCCCGCGGCCAGCAGCACTGGCTGGGAGAAGTTGAACAGAGCCCGGAAGTGGGGGTCCTGCTGAACGGCCTGAGCAAGCGGGTATCTGCAGGGCCTGCCCTGTGGGCGAGAAGATGGGAGGCTGGACTGGGGCGGGTGGGCGGGGCCTCCAGGAGCTCCAAGGCCTCCCCCTCCAGACCTGGGGACCAGAGAGCTTTCTGGGTTTCCCCTGCCCAGCCCCTGGACGCCACATCTCTGTGGCCTGCTGGCTCTGCCTCCTGCGCCGGCTCCTGCACCTCACTCCCGGGGAACTTCGGGGCGTGTTCCCACGAATGGGTGAGACCTGCCCGCCTTGGGAGGAGGCCGCCAGCCAGGGCTCTGGATCCTCGGCCTGGACCAAGCCTGGGACTTATCCCGCGAGCTCTGGCCTCTTCACCGCGGGGAGGTGAGACGGGCTGCAGGAGACGCACGTGCGCGTCCTTCTTCCAGCCGCTGCCTACTCTGCGTTGAGCGGTGTCCTCCCGAAGTTCCTGTCTGCCCAGACCCTCGGAATGCGGCCTTATGTGGAAACGGGCCTGTGCAGATGTAGGTTGTTACGATGAGGTCACACTGTGTTCAGGTGGGTCCCAAGTTCAGTGCCCTTCTAAGGATGACGACAGGCGGAGAGTGAGTGATGCGGCTACCAGCCGAGGTGTGTCTGGGCCCCCAGGAGGTGCAGGAGGCCAGGACGGGTCCCCCAGACAGTCCTGCGGACGCCTTGACTTCAGACTTCGAGCCTCCAGGACTGTGCGAGCAAACATCTCTCGGTTTAAGCCACCGAGTTTGGTCATGAGCTCCAGGAGCCCTCAGAAGCCTCACGGAGCCTGGGCACAGGGACCTGGAAGGAGGCAATACCGAACAGGCACGGTCCGTCCGCCTGCAGCCCCCAGGGCAGATCCCACAGCCGCGGCCGGGACTGCTCTCCCCACCGAGGGGCCTCTTGTTACGGTGCTGGTTGGATCAAAGGCACTGAGGGAAGAGCTGCGTGTGGTCGTTCCTGCTGTACTGTGAAGACTACCACCCTGTGCCGGACTGCAGTCAGGCCCCCGGGCTTGGGGAAAGGGGGCTGGTGGCCCAGCACTCACACACTTGGCCCGGGACGCACGCAGCCCACAGAGGTGGGAGCGCGGTTCACACTCGGCGCCTCAGGACGGAGCGCTGCCAAGTATGGGCTTGACCTCGGAAAGTCCCTGTGGATGGGCGTCCGCGGTGGCGGCTGGTGAGCTATTATGGCAGAAAGAGGGTTTAACACGCGATGGAGCAGGTGGCACGTGCGCGTTTGTGAATTCCTTCGATGTCCCTTCGGCGGGGTGGTTCTCCGCATTTAACCCGGTGTTCTCACTGGCCATCGCTCAGAAGCAAACACAACATCTGTGCGATGCTCAGACTGTTTGCTAAGGTGTCAGTCTTGTCGGAACTTTGAGGTCATGTTTTCATAGCCAGCGCTCTAGACGGACATAGCGGGACCTAGCGGGGCAGCGTCACTGCTGCTCCGCCTCCCAGGGCCCGTGAGCGAGGCTCCAGGCGAAAAGCTCGTGTCTGTACCCATCAGGAAGGGCGGTGCTGCCCTCGGGCATCTGGCTCACTTTTCTCTCAGGGACCTGGTGGCAGTTTCCTTCTTCACCGTGGCCCCCAGGAAGCTCAGAGCCAGCCATCTGGCCTGTCTCACGCCTGGGGGCACTTTCTCAGGCGCTTACCGGCCACCTCATTTCCCAACCTTTATTTTCCTTCGCACATTTATTTTACTCTTTTCATGTTTTTGCCTTGTTATATGTATGTATGTATTTATTTTAAAAATATATATTTTATTGATTTTTTACAGAGAGGAAGGGAGAGGGATAGTTAGCAACATTGATGAGAGAGAAACATCAATTTAGCTGCCTCCTGCACACCTCCTACTGGGGATGTACCCGCAACCAAGGTACATACCCTTGACAGGAATCGAACCTGGGACCCTTCAGTCCGCAGGCCGATGCTCTGTCCACTGAGCCACACTGGTTAGGGCATTGTTATATGTATTTAAAAGCTACCTCAAAGCCTCCTTTTAAACCAGATGGGGATGTATATCATTTAGCATCAAGCATCTTCAGGGGGAAAGGACTTGAGGAATGTAAAGACGATCTGGCCCTGGCTTGTGTTGCTCAGTGGATAGAGCATTGGCCTGTGGACTGAAGGGTCCCGGGTTTGATTCTGGTCAAGGGCATATGCCCAGGTTGCAGGTTCGGTCCCCAGTAGGGGGCGTGCAGGAGGCAGCCAATCAATGATTCTCTCTCATCATTGATGTTTCTATCTCTTTCTCTCCCCTCCTCTCTGAAATCAATAAAAATATATTAAAAAAAAAAAAAAAGACTTGGCCAAGCGCTCGGGAGATGCTCGAGGACACCTGTCCGCCCGGCTCTGCTGCTCAGTGGTTCAGAGTCGGTTCTGGGGTCAGACCGGAGGCTCAAACCCCGGTACCGCCTCTTCTCCCCGAGCGGCCTGAGCACGGTGCCTGGCCCTCTGTGCCACATTCTGCCATGAGGCTTATGTCTGAGACGCAGGTCACGTGCTGGGGATGGCACCTCGGCCACAGCCACCATCGACTCTTAGCTACAGAGCCGGGCACACAGGGCTCATCTTCCCAGGCTGTGGTGTCTACTTTAAATGTGACTTTTATGGTAAGAAGACATTGGGGGGAGTGGGGTCTCAAATTCACAGGCCTTTTAAAGATAGATCACAGGACTTCCAAGAAACGTCCAGCTGCCGAGTGTCCTCCTGGGTGTGTGTCTCCCCCTCCTGCCCGCTAACTCAGAAGTACAGCGTAGCCGACCATGGTACCTTCCTTGTCCCAGAATCCGCTGCCTTGGGTCTGGTGAATGCTTGAGATGCTGTGGTGTACCTGGGAGAGAAGGCACACGTCAAGGGGTCTGGCTCCGTCAGGGTCAAAGGCGTCCGTCCCTATTTCTGACGCTATTTCTGGGCTTGGATTCTTGCCCGTGCCTCGCTCTTTAGGCCCAAAGTGCTCCCGCACAGTTACGTCTGACGCTGTATGAGCCCTCGGCAAGCAGCAGCAATGCGGACTTTACAGGGACAGTGGGTCAGTGCTGCTTGGTTTCTCAGTGGTTAGAGGTCAGCCCTCTGACCGACGGGTTGAGGGTTCGATTCCCAGGCATGTACCTCTTGCAGGTTTGATCCCGGCTCTGGTCCAGGCACATGCAGGAGGCAACCAGTCCATGTGTCTCTCTCACATCAATGTTCCTCTCTCTCTCCCCCTCCCCCCACCCTTCCACACTCTCTCTCTCAAGATCAATGGGAAAAAATATCCTCAGGTGAGGATTAAAAACAAACAAAAAGGATGAAAGAGGAATCCTGCCAGCCCCCTGGAATTGTGACTGTATAAAGGGTTGCCCTTGTGTGTGTGTGTGTGTGTGGGGGGGGGTCACCGTGGCTCTTGCCCTCAGGGTCAAGGTAAAGGGCAGGTCTGCAGCCGACTCCCAAAATCCGTAGTCCATGATCTTGGGAAGTTACTAAACTTGGAACCTGAGTCCTGTCTGGCCAGCAGGGATAATCAGGGATCATCGGATTGATGTGACCGATAACCCTATCACGTGTCACCCAGCTGTGAGTTCTAACAGAGCACCTGTTATCTCAGCCTGCCAGTCCTCTACCCACATGTTGCTGTGGTTACCAGCCTCTAGGCCAGGGGGGAAGGGGCTGAAGTTATGGCCCAGCCCCACCTCCCAGGCGGCCCCAGGGCAAAGGGGAACTGGAAAGGAGGGCAGGAGAGGGGCCCTTGCCCATTGGAGGGGGTCGGGCCTCCCGGACCCCTGCCCTCTGCACAGGAGCCTGGGGGGGTGGTTGGGGTGTGCAGTGTGTGGGGAACAAAGGCGCTTGTTGTTTGCTTCTGGGCACCCAGGCAGCCAAGTCACAATGAAAGTCTGTGACCTGCCTCCCTGCAGGTTTCTGAGACCCTGGAGGGCAGGATGGAGAGGGCAGGGTGGGGAGGGCAGGGCGGGCACCTCCCCCAGACCGGGCCACCTGGCCACCCGCCTACCCACACAATCCTGTAGTTCCTGTCTGTGGGCACAGCAGGGCCTCTGGGGAGGAACTGGGGCGTTTTTCTCGGCCTTGACCCCACAGTGAGCTGAAAAGCAGCGGCCAAGGCCCCATCCCTGAGACTCTGAGCTGATGGGCGGGCCCTTCCCGGGGACTCTAACAGGGGCCAGCCGGAGGACAGCCTGACAGGACCAGGGCAGGATGCAGCCAGGAGGGGAGGGGTGCAGGGGATGAGGTGGGGACTCGCCCCGATTCCTCGTGCTGCCCTGCTCCCCCCAGTCTCAGGGAGGCCTGCTCATCTAGGGCGCCCTCAGGACCAGGTCTCCTCCCAGCCCTGCGCAGCTCTTAGGATCCCAGGGCTTCCAGACGCCTGCTGGGGAGGGGAGGAGGGAGGGTGCCTGCGGGAGGCAGCCCATCAGTGTGTGTGCGCGTCTTCCTCTCCCTCCCTCTCTCCACTCGCTCTAAAAATCAATGGGAAAATATCCTCAGGTGAGGACTAACCAAAAATAAACAAATACATACATACATATACACATACTAGTATAGAAATAAAAAAGCTTTGTTGAGGTATAATGGATGTTCAGCAAACCTCATATTAAAAGTGTATTCAATACTTTCAAAGGACGTTTAACTGTATTTTATTTATTTTTTGTTAATCCTCACCAGAGGATATTTTTTCCATTGATTTTTAGAGAGAGTGGAAGGGAGGTAGGGGAGAGGAGAAAGGGAGAGAGAGATCGAGATCGATTAGTTGCCTCCCACACACGCCCTGACCAGGGCCACACTGGCAGGGCTATCTGTATTTTAAAGCATCTTTACATAAAGCCCACAAGATCCCCTTCCTGAATAGCTCCCCCTCTCCAGGCCTTTTCCTGTGTAATTTCTGGCCACAAGGCGCTCCCATGACTTCAGGCATGCCCTGCTGGCTGGAGCCCCCTTTATTCTAAAGGGACTGAGCGCACATTGTTTTGCAACGTTGGGCGTCCTCTGACCCTAGTCCCTGGGAGCAGGCACTGATTGTGCTTTCATCCTGTCACACCTGCAGCCAGTAGCAAGGCTGAGCGAGGACGGGACAGGTGCGAGGGCGCTGGGAAGGGAGAGCCTGGGAAGGGAGAGCCTGCGCCCGGAGCCTCGCAGGGCGGCGGGCGCCCTTGCACCGCGCATCGGGCTCGGGCGCGGCTCTGTCCGCTTTCCAGGGTAAAGCCAACCCTTGGCAGGCTGCCCCAGTGGCCGGAGTGCTCACCGCCAGCGCCAGGCTCTCGGGTTGCTCCTCGTGGGGCGCACATGAAAGGCAGGTGCCCAGGGCGCCGGGAGGGGCCGAGCGCAGGAGGCTCAGCGAGGAGAACCTGAATGGAGCCCAGAACTGGCCCCTGTTCCCTGGGGGCGGCCACCTCTTCGTGGGATCCGGCCCAGGCGGCGCTTATCAAATAAACAGAACAAACAGCCGGGCGAGAGGGAGCCGCCCGGGCAGGCAGACACGGCGCCAGCGGGAAGGATGGCCCGGCACCGCCGAGTGGGGATCCGGGCAACGTTGGAACCGGAAGACTTGGGTCCTTGCCCCCAAAGTAGTTTGAAAAGACGTGACCGAGGGAGAGTTCCCCACAAACGGGATGTTCCGATCGGACGCGGATGACCCCGCCAACTCTGGTCCATCAGGGGTTTCTCGGGACGGAGGGGAGTCACCGCACAGGCTGTCGCCCGCGGGTCGCTCGAGCGCACGGGAAGGTGCCCCTCGGACGGAGGCTGTCGGTCCCGGGCACCCGAGTGGAGGTTCAAAGGGCCGCCGCCGGGGTCCCCGCTGGGGGTCGCCCCAAAGAGGCCGTCCGAGGGCCCTGGGCTGGCCCTGCCCGCCCGTCCCTGCGCCCGCCCGCCGGGTTAGTTACGCGCGGCAGCCCTACCTGGCTCCGGCCCGGAGCCCCCGGTGCGGCCTCCCCGCCGCGGAGAGGAGGGTGAGGAGGATCCCCGAGGAGACAGCCCCGAGCAGCAGCAGCCGCCAGAAGAGCGGGCCGCGCGGGAGCCCCATGCAGCGCTGCCAGCGGGCGCCCCGTCTGGTCTCCGCAGCACCGCGCGCCGGGCCGGAGCCTGGGAGCCAGGCGGCTTCCCGGAGGCAACGGCCCTGCCCGGCCCCGCCCTGCCCGCCCCCGCCCCCGCCTCCGCCTCCGCGGCCTCCCGCCCTGCCCGACCCGGCCTCCGGAAGCCACCCCACCGTCGGGTGGAGCGGGAGGCGGGAGTGTCGCCCCGCCCCGCCCTGAGCTGCCCGCGCCCCTGGCTCCGCCCTGTGCCCGGAGGCCCTCGAACTGCGGGCACCTCCGCTGCGCTCCCGCCTGGTCCAGCCTGGGGCTGGGCCGGGCGCCTTCCGGTGCCGTCCATGGGAGGCACGTGGGGGCTTTGGGGCGCAGGGAGACACCCCACCTGCCGCCGAGGCCTCGCCCTGCGTCCGTCCTGCGAGGGGGGGGGGGGCACCCCTCGGAAGGGCGCTCAAGTAGAGTCGGTGTAACCCGGCCAGCGTGGCTCTGGTTGACTACCGACCCATGAACAGGAGGTCACGGTTCCCCGGTGGGGGGCGTGCAGGGGGCAGCCGGTCCGTGACTCTCCCTCATCACTGATGTTTCTGTCTCCCTCTTCCTTCCTCTCTGAAATCCATACAAATATGTATAAAAGGAAAGAATAGCCAAAACCGGTTTGGCTCAGTGGATAGAGCGTCGGCCTGCAGACTGAAGGGTCCCGGGTTCGATTCCGGTCGAGGGCGTGTGCCTGGGTTGCGGGCACATCCCCAGTAGGAGATGTGCAGGAGGCGGCTGATCGGTGTTTCTCTCTCATCGATGTTTCTGGCTCTCTGTCTCTCTCCCTTCCTCTCTGTAAAAAATCAATAAAATATATTTTAAAAAAAAAGGAAAGAATAGTTGGGGCGGGGCACCTTGGGCCTTTCCAGAATTTGGGGAATTGGGTGTAATGAGCCGGTTCACCTGAGAGCGGGCGGATGGAGGACCGTCGTTGCACCGGGTTGACGGTGGGCAGAGCCTGGGGGGGGGGGGCTGCGGGGGGCGGGGGGGGGGGCTGCGGCTGAGCGCCCACTCACTTAAGGACTGTCCTTGGCGGCCAGGATCCGCATCGCACTGCATTCCCTTTAGGAAACGGAGGTCTCAGCCGCAGGGAGGGCACCTGAGAGGTCTGGTCAGGGCTTCCGTGCCACCAGGAGCAGGGGCAGTTTGGGCACCTGTGCTCTTGACCCAGAGCCCCCCCAGGTGGTGACAGTCGGTGAGATGGGATATTCTCCAGGGGCAGTGTTCCTGGTCAGAGACCTGAAACCTGTGAAATACCCCAGCGCCCGGATCGGTCAGGACCTTCCCCAGCCTTCTGTTCTCACCTGTCTGCTCTCACCTAGCCAATTGCAAGTCCTCCCCAAAGCTTCCTGGAGCCCGTGCCAGTGGTCAGGAATGGGTCATTTAGTCTCAGTTCTCATAATTAAAAAAAAAAATGCATTGCCTGGCCAGTGTGGCTCAGTGGTTGAGCATCAACCTATGAACCAGAGGTCACAGTTCTATTTCTGGTCAGGGCACAGAGGAAGGGAGAGGGAGAGAAGGATAGACACAGCAATGACGGGAGAGAATCACTGATAGGCTGCCTCCTGCACACCCCCTACTGGGCATGTGCCCCCACCCTGGGCATGTGCCCTTGACCGGACTCAAACCTGGGACCCTTCAGTCCGAAGGCTGATGCTCTATCCACTGAGCCAACCAGCCAGGGTGAGGCTATTTCTAGGGAGAGTGGAAGAGAGAGGAAAAGACAGAGAAACATCGATGTGAGAGAAACACAGCAGTTGATTGCCTCCTGCACACACTCTGACCAGGGCCCAGGCCAGAGAGGAGCCTGCAGCCAAGGTACATGCCCTTGACCGGAATCGAACCAGGGATCCTTTGGTTGCAGGCTGACACTCTATCCACTGAGCCAAACCAGCCAGGGCAAAAATATATTTTTTTTAAAAAAAGAAGAAATGGGACACTTTAGATAATATATTGTAGCAACTCTGGTACTGGTAGCCCCCTCCCGGCCCAGGCTTGTGATTTGCTTGTCTGTTTAGTGATTGGCAGGCTTGTTTTTGTGAAGTGCCCACCCCCACGCCCTTGAGGCGTTATTTGATGTTGCTGTGCAGAGAGGAGCAGTTCGGTGCACCCACTGTCCCCTGGAGGCAGCGTGGGCGGGTCTGTTCATCTCTTTCCCTGGCCACCCAGCAGTTAAGCTCCACTCAGTGCCCGCTGGTTGCCCTACGTTTACAAGATTGGCGCGGAGTTGATCATTATTATGTGATATTAAAAATTATATAGGTTATTATCTATAGGAGCTGCAAATGGCAGCTCGTTACTCAATTCTTTTTACTTTGTTTGTTTTGTATATGCTTGAAACTTTCCATCTCAAGTTAAATTTATTTCTTTGTCTGAATGTGAAATAAACCTCATCAGATTCTTTAGAAATAGAAAGTCATCGCCCTAACCGGCTTGGCTCAGTGGATAGAGCATTGGCCTGCGGACTGAAGTGTCCCAGGTTCAATTCCGTTCAACGGCATGTACCTTGGTTGCGGGTACATCCCCAGTAGGGGGTATGCAGGAGGCAGCTGATCGATGTTTCTCTCTCATTGATATTTCTAACTCTCTATCCCTCTCCCTTCCTCTCTGTAAAAAAATCGATAAAAATATATTTTTAATAAAAAGAAATAGGTCATTATTAAGTTGAATTAAAATCTTGAAAAGTAGCCCTACCCGGTTTGGCTCAGTGGATAGAGCGTCGGCCTGCGGACTGAAGGGTCCCGGGTTCGATTCCGGTCAAGGGCATGTACCTTGGTTGCGGGCACATCCCCAGTAGGGGGTGTGCAGGAGGCTGATCGATGTTTCTCTCTCACCATGTTTCTTACTCTCTATACCTCTCCCTTCCTCTCTGTAAAAGAAAATCAATAAAATACATATTTAAAAAAAATCTTGAAAAGTATATATAGATACTTTTCCCTTAAGAGGTGGATTATGATTTTACAAACCTGAGTAATGAAAATTTCAAGTATTCCGTGTTCTGAAACAATCCTGTGTAAGATCTTTGTAAAAACACAAAGATTCGTTTATTTCTCACCATCTGAAATGGCATGGATTTCAAGTTCCTAATCAACATTTATTAGATGTTGTAATTATATATCACAGGCTGGGTTTGTCATTGCAATCAGAATCATTTTTAGGTGATTAATTATTTTATGAAGAAAAAAAAAAGCCATGATGGGCATCGTTCCCGTTGTATTTCAGGAATCTATGAGAGGACAAATGTATGCACTGAATTGAGCTGAGTCGAAACTGAGCTTGCAAAAAGAAAACAGGTTGATGACTGAATTTTAAATATTAGCTGCGATGTTCTAGGTCTGGGATTAGCGCTTGTGATTCAGACAATTAGAGCCCAAAGCTTTTCAAGATTTAAAAGGATTTTTAAATGTTTTTTTCTATAGACCTATTACTGGGAGGTTTTTTTCCAACCTCTTGGAAATGTTAATTTCTTAAAAAGATAAATGATTTGTCAGAAATGAGCAGCCAGTTTTGACAGCAGACAATTTATTTGCCTACTTGCATTATTCAGTGCAAGCGATAAAGTTTTGCACAGTTGCAATTGGTTGTGGTAACAATAGGAAACAAAAATGTTAAAATTACAAAATCTAAAATGATTTTATCATTCATCTCAATTGCGCTGCCACAATGTACTTATTCTAATGCATTAACTACTTTAAAATAAATCAGTGATTTTAAGTATTTTCAGTCTATGGTACTTAAAACTATTCCCAGCATTTTTTTTTATTAGTTTGGAGTCCAGATTGAGCCTTTTTCCATCTCGGTCCTAAATACTTTTCAAATCTGTGTTCATCCCTCCAGCCCTACTACCTGCCAGTGGCTGCCTCTGCTTGCAGTACAGTTGTCTTCTGATTCCCCCCGTCTTCCCTTTTGTCCTTCCACGTTCACTTGTCACTCAGCTCGCGGCCACTGGGATGTACATGAGGTGGAGACTCACCATCTCTCTCCTCTGCTTGAAGCGTGTTTGTGGGTCCACATCGCTGACAGTGATTCGCGAGCGTGAGGGCACATGTAGAGGAAAGCCCTGCCCTCCAGGTCGAGAGCCATGGCCGGAGTTAAAGGATGACAGCGTACGTAACGGTACGTGCATATGTGGGCACTGGGACCACATGGCGGTACTTGCTCAGCAGAGCCCAGCTGACGAAGAAGGCTTATAGTAAAATTTTATTTATTTTTTAAAATATATTCTTATTGATTTCAGAGAGGAAGGGAGAGGGAGAGAGAGATAGAAACATCCATGATGAGAGAGATCGGCTGCCTCCTCACACCCCCTACTGGGGACCAAGCCTGCAACCTAGGCCTGTGCCCTTGACTGGAATTGAATCCGGGACCCTTCGGTCTGCAGGCCGATGCTCCAGCCACTGAGCCAAACTGGCTAGGGCTATAGTAAAATTTTAAAAGAACATCATTAAACTAAAAACACTAAACATTCTTCACAGGCTTCTGGATGAAGATGACAGAGTGGACATATGCATCCAGTTACATTCCTTCCTGAAACCCCACTCAGATGCTAATACAGGAATTTTTGAGAGCATAAACCCACAAAGCAGGGAGGAGAGGATTGGAGGCCACAGCAACACAATCCCGGAAATTGAAAGCAGAAGATAAGAGGTACCGGATTTCACTTTTCAAGATAGCTGAACACTCAGAGTTTGGTGGGAAGCCAAGAACCGAGGCAGTTTATACGAACGGGTTAGGAATATTGGGCATTTTGGAAATGGGGTGATGGGGTTAACTATAATAAGGACTGGTGGAAAGCTGTTTAGGATGATTCATTTCCATACACTCCTCAGCCACTTGTCTGCCCCGCCCAACCCTGGCAACAGACCAGAGGTTTTTCCCCCTGGAGAGTTCAGTGGAGCCTTGCTTGGTCTGAAGGATACCAAGCAGCACTGAAGATGTGGTGGCTCATGGAGTCTGGCATGTTAAGGGAATGTGTGAGTTCTGAAGACTTCCAGAAAGGAAGGTAAAGGAGATAAATAGGAGGGGAAAAATAAGAAAAATTATAGGAGGCCCAATTCCAAATAATAAAAGTTCTAGCCCTAGATGGTTTGGCTCAGTGGACAGAGCATTGACCTGCGGACTGAAGGGTCCCAGGTTTGATTCCGGCCAAGGGCACATGCCCAGGTTGCAGACTCAATCCCCAGTGTGGGGCGTGCAGGAGGCAGCTGACCAGTGATTCTCTCTCAGCATGGATGTTTCTATCTCTCCCTCTCCCTTCCCCTCTGAAATCAATAAAAATATATATTTTTTAAAAAGTCCTAGAAAGAGAGAGAAAAATGGAAGGGTACAAATCATCAATGAAAATTATCCCATAAAATTTCCCAGCATCGAAGGACATGTATTTCTAGCATGAAAAGGGCCCACAATGCCCAGAGAAGATTCTACAAGATTCCAGAGGGAGAAAATCAAGTTACATGAAAATGATCGAGAATGGCTTTGGCCCTGACTGGTGTGGCTCAGTGGATAGAGCATCGGCGGCCTGCAGCCTACGGACTGAAGGGTCCCAGGTTCGATTCCGGTCAAGGGCATGGACCTTGGTTGCGGGCACATCCCCAGTAGGGGGAGTGCAGGAGGCAGCTGATCGATGTTTCTCATCGATGTTTCTAACTCTCTATCTCTCTCCCTTCCTCTCTGTAAAAAATCAATAAAATATATTTTTTGAAAAAAAAAGAATGGCTTTGGATTTCTCAAAGACAAAAGTAGAGACCGAAAAGCAAAGGAGAAATGTCTTAAAAACCATGAAGGAAAACTAATTTTGATCTCGAATTCCATACCTAGCCAAACTATCAGTGTAGTGGAGGAATAAGGCTTTTTCTGCATTAATGTCTTTAAAACTCTTTCTCTCTCCTACTCCTTTTCAAAAGAAAGCTACCAGAGGAGTTGCTCCACCAAAATGAGGAAACAGAAGACAGGGGGTAAAGAAAGGAGACTCAACACAGAACAGAGTGGCTAGGCATGCGCCTCGACAGGGAATCGAACTGGTGACCTCCTGGTTCATGGGTTGATGCTCAACCACTGAACCACACCGGCCGGGCAGCATTCCCTTTAGATTTACCGTGTTTTCGAGTCTGTCTTTGTAAGTGCTTTGTAAGTGCTTGCTCTAGGCATTATGTTATTTATATGTGGGTTACAGTCTGTGCTTCCCACCCTTTACTAGTTTGTACAAGTATACACACCTGACCTCTGTTTAGGACCCTTTATTCTCTACCTTTCTAATACAATTGCCTTAAATATTTCTCTTTTTTTATAGGAGGTTTTATAGGAGGTTTTTTTTATTTGTTTGGGGGGGCGGGGTGTTATTTTGGTTTTTTTGTTCTTTGTTTTTTGCCAAATTGAAAACACAGGCTTGGGAGCAAGATCTCAAATGCTCCCCGTTATCTTAAATATTTACTCTCCATGCATTTAGAACCGCGTCCGACTGTGCTGTGTCTGTGTTAACCATCGAACATAAGTGGGAAGACTCAAGAGGAGAAGGACAGTCTATTTTTACCCGTATTTTGGCTCCTCCCCTTGTTTTTTCTTCGTCCCAATGCTCCACGCTCCCTTCTCGGACCCTTTCCTTCCGCGTGAAGACCTGCCGCCACCCCTTCCTTCAGGGCGGTTCCGCCGGCAGCCAGTTCTGTCTCTTCATCTTGTCGGGCTCTATGGCTTTGGCCAGTCGAACCCGGGGCCTGCGGCACATTGCCTGCTGGGTGAGCGCTGCTGGGTGAGCATCTGGTCCCTGGCAGGGCCAGGCCTCCGCCCTGTGGGTTTCCCCCGTGTCGCCCTGGCTGCTCTTGGCCTTCTGTATTTCCACATGCATCTTATTTATTTTTTGTGTGTTTGTTTTTAGATTTTATTTATTTTTATTTTTTACTTTCATTGAATTTATTGGGGTGACATTGGTTAATAAAATTATAGAGGTTTCAGCGTATAATTCTGTAATGCATCATCTGTATGTCGTATTATGTGGTCATCACCCCAAGTCAAGTCCCTTCCATCATCATCTATCCCCCCTTCACTCTCTTCGACCTCTGCCCACCCCCTTTCTCTCTGGCCATCACCATCCTGTTGTCTTCCATGTGCATTTTAGAATCAGCTTGTTGATTTATACAAACCCCTATTGGGGTCACATTAAATCTATAGATTAGTTTTGGTGGATGTGTTGTCGGAACAATATTGGACTTCCAATCCATGGACATAGTCTATAGTTCCATTTACTCGGGTCTTTCGTTTCTCAATGTTTCATAGTTTTCAGTATGGAGACCCGTGTGCATTTCCCCTTAGCTTTGTTCCTGTGTGGTGCTTTTTGATGTTATTTGAAGAAAAAAAAATCGTTTTTCAAAATAACGTTGTTTGGAAATTTTCATTTCTCATTGGATTGTTGCTGACACATAGAGGCATGGTGGTCGGTTTCCTTGGTTTTGTATCTAGAGACCTTGCTAAAGGCACTGTAATGGTTTGTAGATTATTTTGGATTTTTGTGTGCATGATCATGTCAACAATGACTTTTCCATCCTTATGCCTTTTATGTCTTTTCTGTGCCTTTTTGAAGGGGCAGGACATCCAGGTCACTGTTGAATAGTTGGAGTGACAGCTGGCATCTTAGCTTTGGTCCAGTCTCAGGGGAAAAGATTTTAATATTTTGCCATTCAGAATATTTGTTGCTGGCTTAACTTTTTTGGTAGCTGTTCTGTACCAGATGAAAGAAGCTCCCCTTTCCTCCTAATCTATTGAAAAATATGGACCTAGCTGGTTTGGCTCAATGGATAGAGCATTGGCCTGAGGACAGAAGGGCCCTGGGTTCGATTCTGGTCAAGGGTCCTGGGTTCGATTCTTGTTGCAGGCTTGATCCCCACCCCAGTAGGAGCATGTGCAGGAGGCAACCAATCTCTCACATCGATGTTTCTCTCTCTGTCTCTCCTCCTCCCTCCCAATCTCTCTAAAAATCAATGGAAAAATATCCACGGGTGAGGATTAGCCAAAAAATAAATAAAATACAAATGGGTATTGAATTTGTCAATGCATTCCCTGCTTCAATTGAAGTCATAGTATTAATTTTCTCTTTCTCCTCTGTGAACGTGAATTACAGTGGCTGCTTTTTACCACCCCCTACTTTTCAATGGAGGAATAATTTATGGGCCGTGAAATACATCGATCTTAGTCTGTGTCCTTGGAACCCACACCCGAGCAACATACAGACATTTCCGTTACCCAGAACGTCCCCCCGCTGCCCTTCCAGCGGGCGCCCTTCCAGAGAAAACCACAGTCTGACGTAACAACCAGCTGTGACTGTCCTCAACCTTCACAAAACCGTAGCCGCTCCTGTGTGAGGTGCGCGCCTCGGGCTGTGCCCTTTCCCGTGAGCGCGTCCCGTCCCCCCGCATGGACGCCCCACGTCTTTCATCCGCTCTCGGTGATGGACACTTGGGCTCTTTCCAGTTTCAAGCTGTTGCGAACGCACCTGTTGGAAACATTCTGTACAGATCTCTCCGCAAATACCCGGTGGCAGCCACACAGGGACACTGTCCCCAGCGGACAGTTCCAGTGACAGGCTCTTGGACAGTGCGAGCTGCCTGGTCACATGACCGCCTGGTGGACGCTCTGCGCCCTCTGAGCGGGGGCTAAACCAACAGACGTAGCGGAAATTGGGGGGGGGTGCGCACATGGGGTGGCTGAGGGAAGCTCCGGCTGGGACTGTGCAGGCCGCCACCCTTCCCCTCTCTGGCGGAGTCCCCGGCCCCGGGCTGCACTTTCAGGGTGTGTGCGGGCTCAGGCGTGCTCTCCTCCTCGCGGCTGGTCCCTGGTGAGAGCCCCTCACCTCCGCACCGAGAAGATCAAGTCCTTACCTGCCTCCTCCCCCAGGGCTCCCTGAGCCCAGGTGTCCTTGCCAAGCCGAGGCCACGGGCCTCCCTGGCTGCTGATTACTTCAAAGAGATGACCTGGCAGGAAGGGGGGGCGGGTGCTGCAGCTACTACCCCTGCCCCCCCCTGAGCTCGCCCCCCCCTGCCCCCCAGGATAGACAATAAGGAGAGCTGGCTGGCCTGGGTGCTGAGGGTGCAGAGCTCTAGGCAGACAGGCAAGAGCGCTCATGTAGGGACATTGCACAACCGGAGAGGAAGTTCACGCTGAGCACTGGCTGTCACCCACTGGCGGGGAGAGGGGAGGGCCAGATGCGAATCCTACCCAAGCAGTAGTAAGAGTCCTTTTAAGGAGATTCTATTAGAACATTAAGAAGATGTTCTGGGACCAAAGCCAACCCCCCAAAAACCACCATGATTTTTAAATTAAAATGTTTTATTAGAGCCCTGACTGGTTTGGCTCAGTGGATAGAGCGTTGGCCTGCGGACCGAGGGGTCCCAGGTTCGATTCCAGCATGTACCTTGGTTGCGGGCACATCCCCAGTAGGGAGGTGTGCAGGAGGCAGCTGATCGATGTTTCTGTCTCATCGATGTTTCTGACTCTGTCCCTCTCCCTTCCTCTCTGTAAAAAATCAATAAAATATATTAAAATATATATATATTTTTATTAGATAATATGAAAAAAGAGGATAGTCTTTGTTGAAATCCAAATAATTGGCACACAGGGCAAGAAAAAGCAAGTTAAACAGATGCAAATTATTAAACCAACGGGACTTGGAGGACAGACCGCAGGGAAAGCGGAGAGAACATGCCAGGACGGGGAGGTGAGGAAGGGTTACTCATCTGGCCGCAGGAGAGCCGGTCTGCCGATCTGATCCGAGGGGCAGGCGCCAGGCAGGCGTCGCCGAGAGGCACCGAGGCTGCTCGGCTCCCAGGAGAAGGAAGCTGTCCTGGGCAGGTCCTCACAGGAGGGGAGCATTAGCCCGCACTCGCTCCCTCGTGTCCAGCCCCGCGGCTGGCGGACAAGAGGCAAGGAAGGAGGTGCTGTGAGCTGCGTGGGTGGGTGCGCGTGTTTCCTAACACCCGGCGACAGGGGACCGTGACCCGCGTGTTCTGCACCCAGCCCTGGGGTAAAGGACACTGCGTGGGTGGTCTCAATGCTGCCCCCGCAGAAACCCACTGCGCCCCCCACGCCCCTTGCCAGGCCTCTTCCCCACTCGCATCCTGTCGCCTGGATGTGTGATTACCACTTCCTTCGCCCCTAACTCTGGGGTACTGAGCACCATGGCCGTTTGTGACGCCCCCAAAACAACCAGCGAAGTTGGGGAGGAATTCTCCGCTCACGAGGGGCGCGGCCGTGCCCGGCGTTTGCCCGTCATTCAGGTGCGGTGCCTGTGTGCGTGGCGGGCACGCGGGGCCTGTTCCCTCAGGCCAGCCCAGCGCGCGGAGGAAGCTGGTTGCACCTCGTCCTGGGTGTGCCGTTTGCTCTCGGATCTCGTGGTGCCCGGTATGTGCGTGTGAGGGGCCAGGGCCGGGCCTCCGGTGCCCGGTTCCCTGCCGCAGGGCGCCCCTGCCCAGGATGTGATAATCCGTGTGTGAAGGTAAACTGATTTGCAAACAGTTCTGAGGACAAAGTCTACACCCTCAGGCACATATGGTGCCGTCCCTCCTGGGAACACAGGCGTTTGCCTGGCACCTGGCCTTCAGGTGACCTTTGCTTTAGGTACCGACAGCCAGGCGGGGTGAGACTGCTGGGAGAGCCGCACACCGGACCGGGACTGCTGCCAGTCTCCCCAGAGTAAACCCCAGACCTCCGGCGCCTGGCACAGACCTCCCTCCCGCTCCGTCACGCTCCCGGTCCCTGCAGCACCCCGTCGGGCAGGCGCCACTTTTGCACCCCTGTGACCGACTCCTTTCCATAAACTTCAGAAATCCCCCAGTGTGTCCTCACTGCAGCAGGAGCACAAACAGACACTGCTGAGCTGGGAGCTCCGGGTGGGACAGAGGTGGTCAGGCAGGAAATGCGGCCGAGTTCAAGTTGTACTTGAACCTGTTAAACCTGTTAGGGTCACCAAAGGAGGTACATACGAGGCTGAAAGTGGTAAAGAATTATAAATCTATGAGGTCATCTGGAAACCAGATGGGCTGAGCCCCCAAATTGCCAGGGTCCAGCCCCAGCGGTCCAGGGGTTCCCAAAGGTGTGGACGGCGTCGGCGAAGAATGAAGGACACGGAGACAGCGTTCAGATGGTCAGCATAGGCAGGTTCTTTTTTATTGTCCTGTCACAGCTGTATTTATACTACTCGCTTCTATAAGCATGCCTCTACAGTTACATCAGGGTATGTTTTGGGTCCTCCTTTGACCTTCTACCGTTCCTTGTTTTATGTTTATAGTTTCTTATCTGACCTTTGCTAAAAATCTTATCTCTAGCTCTGTTGATTTTAATCTTATCTATCGTCTATGTTTCTACATTCTGTTCTAAAGGTTAGTCTCTGTGTTCCATTATAAGGGCTAGTTTGTTATTTATATTTCTTTTTTTTTTAAATGTATGTTTATTGATTTTAGAGAGGAAGGGAGAGGGATAGATAGATAGAAACATCAATGACGAGAGAGAATCATTGATCGGCTGTCTCCTGCACGCCCCCCCCACTGGGGATCAAGCCCGCAACCTAGGCATGTGCCCTTGGCCGGAATCGAACCTGGGACCCTTCTGTCCGCAGGCCGACGCTCTTATTCACTGAGCCAAACCAGCTAGGGCTGTTATTTATATTTCAAGGTCACTATTCTACTGCTCTACCGTTAAGCTATAAGGAAGTAACTGAGGGAGATTATCCTATTCTATGGCCTCAGTAAAGGTTAGGTAGCTTAAGCATGATTGTTCGTAGTTATGGTGATTAACCACCTGCCTGGCACTTAGTTGGAAGTCTTTCTGCTCGCATGGCTCGCATAAGATTTTTAGACAAGGAGCCTGCCTGCATTGTTTGCAGTGGTATTTCTTTAGCTGTTTGATAGTTGTCCTTTTAGGGTTTTTAGGGGCATAGGTTTTAGTACTTTCTCTGGTGGGTAGACCCCTGGGGATGTGGGCCTAGCACAGTGATGGCGAACCTATGACACGCGTGTCAGAGGTGACACGCGAACGCATTCTTTTGGTTGATTTTTCTTTGTTAAATGGCATGTAAATATATAAAATAAATATCAAAAATATAAGTCTTTGTTTTACTATGGTTGCAAAGATCAAAAAATTTCTATATGTGACACGGCACCAGAGTTAAGTTAGGGTTTTTCCAAATGCTGACACGCCGAGCTCAAAAGGTTCGCCATCACTGGCCTAGCAAGTCCCAGATTTATTGCTAACAGTCTTCGTCTGAGTTCCTCATAAGCAGTACACGGCATTTCTGTAACAGTAGGGGGTTTTACTGGTTTATTCCCTCCCTTAGTCCCGTTAATCCCTAACTCCAGGGAAACATCCCCACCGGGGGAAACAACCTTTCTCGGGGGAGGTGGCCCCGGTTAGAGCACATGGCGCTAAGAAGGGGAGCAAACATATTGAGAACAGTGTGCCGTATACGCCAGGTCCCTTGGAACGTATGCTGTGCAGATGTTTCTTCCCTGCAGCGACTGTGTCAAGCAGCAAGGATGGACCGGCTTCCGGCACCAAATGGCGCCAGCACCCAGGCACAGGGGCGTCGGAGGTTTTAAAGGACGCTCAGCGGGCTTTTCGGTGGGGAGTTCTCTGTGTGGGTCTGGGTCCAGGGCAAGTCCGGAGGGGAGAGATACTGGTCTTAGCCCATGGAATGGGGTCTAAGCAAAAGGGAAGTTGGTGGCAAAATGATCTAAAGGTCAGTTTCCCAGGGGAAGGGGAATCGATTCCATTATTTGATCAAACCTAATAAAATCCTCCGAATCTGCTGCTTTAGAAACAGGACTGTGAGGAAGGAACAATGCTGATTCATGGCCGACCGGTTAGGAACAGTGTGGGTGCCTGATCCATGACCCCGGAAAGGAGGCAGGAGGAGAGAGGCTGTGGTTCATGAAAGATCCATGATGCTACCCCCTTGAATGACACATTGTGGCTCCCCTGTGGGTAAAAGACGATTTCTAGACCAGGCTTTGAATTCTTTTTTTTTTTTTAATTGATTTCAGAGAGGAAGGAAGAGGGAGAGATAGAAACATCAGTGATGAGAGAGAATCATTGATTGGCTGCCTCCTGCATACCCCCCACTGGGGATCCAGCCCACAACACAGCCATGTGCCCTAACCAGGAATTGAACCTGGGACCCTTCAGTCTGCAGGCCGACGCTCTCGCCACTGAGCCAAACTGGCGAGGGCCAGACTTTGAATTCTTACAAGGTCACTCCTGATGGGAAGAGGCCTGGGGTTTGAAAGCCTTGGGACTCTTGGTCCAGGGTGGATTGGGTCAAGGAAAAGGGTTGGAGCTATTCAGTACGAAAACTGCTCCCATTGAACTGTGTGTCCCTGTTAAGGTTTTATTTCAAATTGGTGAGAGAACTAGGCTTCCAAGAAAGCCAGTCCAACATGTATTTCTGGGTGACAGTCTTTATCGTGGGAAAGAAAGGATTTTATTTAACGCATTCATGAGTGAAGGAACGTGGTTTACTGCAGGAGGGCTCCTCAGCAGACACCTGGAGGGGGAGGGGCTGCGGGGCCACCCAGACCTGCTCAGGTAAAGCCGAGGCTCCGGAACCCAAGCGACGGTCACACACAGTATTGTCTGGACCTAAGGCAAGGGGCAGGGCCTTTGCACCCCTTCCGTGAGGGGCATTGGCTCCCAGGGGTGACAGGGGTTGGAGTATCCCTTCCCCTCTGAAATCAGTAAAAATATTTTTTTAAATATATATTTTTTTTAAAAAAGAACTAAAGCTGGGCACTAAAGAGAATGGTGCGCCAAGATGCCGCCACCTTCTGCCCTGAGCTGGTACTGCACCCTTTTCGAGCAAAGCAAATCCAGTCCTATTGGTATTAGTAATTCTGTTTAGCATTCTTGCGGTTCTGGGCCTCAGAGTCCAAATCCCGGAGCTAGAGCTCAAAGAAGATGAACAGAAATGGCTTAGGTTTAGCCCAGAGTCTCCTCGTGGGGGTTGAGAAAATGCAGGGAGAAGAGAAGAATGAAAGGGGAGGAAAACTCGTTCCTTGTTGCATCAGGTGTCTCACACACACACAGCGGTTTTTAAAAATCTTTGTGAAATGGACCCTAAAAGTCATGTTGCAGACGAAGAAGCAGCCTAAGAAAGTGTTAAGGGATGTTTTTTACAGGGTAAAATGGTGACTCGTGTGCACAAGGATTTTATTTAACGCATTCATGAGTGAAGGAACCAGTAAGATATGTCTTTATTGTACAACATGGTCCACTACCCACGGGAACAGCTACCCGTGTCTCCATTGTACAACACGGACCACTACCCACGGGAACAGCTACCCGTGTCTCCATTGTACAACACGACCACTACCCACGGGAACAGCTACCCGTGTCTCCATTGTACAACACGGACCACTACCCACGGGAACAGCTACTCGTGTCTTCATTGTACAACATGTATTTGCATCTCCGTGGACGAGACTTTTTTATTACCACCAGTTTTCTACACACACACACCCCGCCCTGCCCAGAGTTGTCAAAGACAAGGATGGCTGGTCAGATAACCCCAGCGGCATCCGCTAGATCAGCGATCTCCAACCTTTTCCATCTCAGGGCGCCCATAAACTAACGACTGAAATTCTGCGGCACACATACAAAATATATATTTTTTTGCCGATCTGACAAAAAACACACACAAAAAAAAGAGGTATAGCCCTAACCGGTTTGGCTCAGCGGATAGAGCGTCAGTCTGCGGACTAAAGGGTCCCAGGTTCGATTCTGGTCAGGGGCATGTACCTTGGTTGCGGGCACATCCCCAGTGGAGGGTGTGCAGGAGGCAGCTGATTGATGTCTCTCTCTCATCGATGTTTCTAACTCTCTCTCCCTCTCCCTTCCTCTCTGTGGAGGGATCAATAGGGTATATTTAAAAAAAAAAAAAGAGGTATAATTGTGATTCATTCGCGACGGATGTCTGGCTCCTGTAGTGTTGTCTGTGGTCGTGTTTTTATTTGCCGGCCTAAGGGGAGAGGGTCCGGGCGCCACTGCGAAGCCAGGGACTGGTGTTTTATAAATTCTTGTGGCGGCACCGGCTGAAAATCGCTGGCCTGGACAGTCCCGGGTGAAATTAGCTGCCTTCAAGGCTTCAGCGCTGCTAAGAGATCGGACTTCAAACGCGGATCCGTGTTTCCATGGCTTCCGCCTTTCCTCTGTGCCGATGTCGCTTTCGCACAGTGAGGGTGGTTTTCAGCCGAGATCTGTGGCACTGACCGCTTGTCATCCGTTCAGTTAAAATTCCTCGGTCTCAAGAAGGGAGCCCGGCCCTAGCGGGGGTGGCTCAGTGGATAGAGCGTCAGCCTACAGACTGAAGGGTCCCAGGTTCGATTCTGGTCAAGGGCATGTACCTTGGTTGTGGGCACATCCCCAGTGTGGGGTGTGTAGGAGGCAGCTGATCGATGTTTCTCTCTCATCAATGTTTCTAACTCTCTATCCCTCTCCCTTCCTCTCTGTAAAAAATCAATAAAATATATTTTTTAAAAAGCCACGAACCTCGGTTGCAGGCTCCTCCTGGGCCTGGGCCCTGGTCAGGGCACATGCAGGAAGCAACCAACCGATGTGCTTCTCTCACATCGATGTTTCTGTCTGTCTCTCTCCCACTCTCCCGAAGAATCCACGGGAAATGCCCTCTGGTGAGGATTAAAAAAGAGAAAAAAGAAAAGAAAGGCGCCCTGTCCTCCCCATCCCGGGACAGACCTCCGGCACTTCCCAAGCTCCCAACGCCAGTCACGGCAGTCTCAGGGCGTCCCTCATGGTGCGGACAGACGGACAGACAGACAGACGGACAGACGATGTTCCCGCCCTGGCCCGGCCTGCGGGGCCCATCAGACCTTCCGCTTGGGCGCCAGGGGGCGCTGGTACAGCCGGATGATCCCCTCGTCATGCAGCCGCTTCCAGAGCGTCCTCTCCAGGGCGAAGTCGTGGTTGGTGTAAAAGACGGTCTTTTTCCACGACCGGTCGTAGTAGTGGTCGGAGAAGCGCTCGTGGCCCTCGGTGATGAAGCCGTAGGCGCTCACCTGCGTCGAGGGCGGTGGAGAAACGGCCCGGGTCGCTCTCTCCTGGCCTCTGATCAGGGTCTGTGTGCGCCGTGTCCCCCCCCCCCAACACCCACCCATGCACCCCCGCCCCAGCCCACGCCACCCCTGGGCGGGCAGGGCCAGCAGGCGGGAACCCCAGAGCCGTCGCCCGCCGCCCCCACCTGGTCGCAGAGCTGCAGCGCGGTGAGCAGCAGCAGGGCCCCGGTGGTGGGGCGGTATATCCTCCAGTGGGCCGTGTCCAGGGTCCGCGACCTCAGGAACCTGGAAGACACCCCGCGGTCAGGAGGCTGCGGAGGGGACGCGCGCCGCCGCCCGGGCCGCCGCCCACCTGTTCTTCATGTAGCGCAGCAGGTCCGGGTGCAGCAGCAGGTACCGGTCCAGCCGCAGGGCCTCGCGGAAGACGACCTGGGGCCTGTGCCTGCGGCAGGAGGTCACCGGGCTCAGTCTCCTCCCGCCCTCCCTGGGGCCTGGCCGCCCCGCAGCGCGCGCGCTCTCTCTCTCTGTCTCTCTCACACGCACACACGCACACACGCACGCACACACACGCGCACACACGCACGCGCGCGCGCACACACGCACACACGCACGCACGCACTCCTGGGCGAGGGGGGCAGGGTACCTGAACCAGAAGAGGCTGCCTTCCTTGACCGTCCGGTTCAGGAGCAGCGCCTCCAGCCACTCATAGTCCCGGGTGCCTTCCAGGAAGTGCAGGTAGCGGATGTCCTGGGGACCGAGGGCAGCCAGTGGCCCAGGGGGGCTGGGAGGCCCGGCTCTGCCTCCAGCCCGCCCGCCCGCGGCTCTCAGGCCTGTCCCCCACCCCTGCCTCCTCCCTGGGAACTGAGCCTGTACCCGCTGCAGACTCCGGGCCAGGACGCCCCGTCCCACCTGTGCGCCCCCTTCCTGGAGTCTGGCTGGCCCGGCCCCGCCCTCTGCTCACCTTCCCCGGAGGCCCCGCCCTCTGCTCACCTTCCCCAGAGGCCCCGCCCTCTGCTCACCTTCCCCGGAGGCCCCTCCCTCTGCTCACCTTCCCCGGAGGCCCCGCCCTCTGCTCACCTTCCCCAGAGGCCCCGCCCTCTGCTCACCTTCCCCGGAGGCCCCGCCCTCTGCTCACCTTCCCCGGAGGCCCCTCCCTCCGCTCACCTTCCCCGGAGGCCCCTCCCCCTGCTCACCTTCCCCAGAGGCGCGTGCCGGAAGCCGCGGCTGCCCAGCTGGTAGATCGACTGCGTCAGGGAGAAGGCGGTGAAGCCGTAGAAAGATGTCCGAGTGCCCACGTCCTGCTCGTAGCCCTTAGTGACAGCGCCGCTCAATCTGTGCAGAGGGCAGAGGGCAGACAGACCCCTGAGCGCAGAGGGAGCTGCGTGGAGGCGGGTGGAGAGGAAGGAGGGATGGAAGAGAGGTGCCCTGTACAGGCCTGGACACCCCGCAGCGCTCCGGAGAGCCCGTCTCTGTAGGGGGAGCTTGGGGGGCGGGGGGGGGGGCTCACCGGAACACGTAGTCGTGGCCGTCTATCTCCTGGCCCACGTGGGAGTCGTTCAGGATGCCCCCGTTGCCCACCACGGCGCAGCTGACGCACTGGGTGCTCCCGGCGGGGAGCCCGGCCAGGAGCAGCTGCTGCTGGGCCACCGGAGGGAAGCGCGTCACGACCTCCTGCACCACTGGAACAGGGGGCCCTCCAGTCAGCGCCCCGGGAGGGCCGGGGCGGGGGGCAGGGAAGAGGCAGACCCCAGGCCCCGGCGTAGGCCCGCACTCACAGGAGCGGTTGAGCTCCATGAAGCCGAAGGGCGGGGCGAAGTGCTCCAGGCGCTCCCACTCGCTCCGGTTGAAATGGCTGGAGTCCAGGAAGAGGGTGAGGTTGGGCAGGAAGAGATGCCGGAGCCAGAGCGACTTGGAGGCTCTCACCTTCACGGAGTCGGGGCAGGTCTAAATGCGGGGGGGGGGGGGGGGGGAGGGGGTTCAGGCAGGCGCAGGAGGGCCATGGCCGTGCCTGGGCCGGGCGGCAGGGGGCGGAGAGCCGGCCTCAAAGTTGGGAAGGCACCGCTTCTGCTGCCTCGTCCCTCCTGTTGGTGGCCTGCCTGCTGCGTCCTGAGGCTTCCCCGAGGGCGGGCGTCCTTGGCCGTCAAGGCCAATGCCCCTTTGTCAGAGCGGGAGAAATGGGACCCTGGGACACGGGGTGGTCCGTGTGCTGCCCTGGCAGGGTTGCAACCATGTGTACGAGTCTGTGTTCTCAGTGTGGCTCTTCTGGGGTGTTTTCTCAGGGATGGAAGAGAGGGGAGGTGGTGGACCACTCTATGCTGAAGACAAGGTATTCCCAGGCGCTAGCACTGGGCACCAGGCTGGGCATTCTTTTATAGATACATATACACGGAGTCTATATAACTGACCCCAGAGAGGACGGGAGAGGGAGAGAGAGAAACATCAATGATGAGAGAGAATCATTGATCAGCTGCCTCCTGCACGCCCCCTACTGGGGGTCAAGCCCGCAACCCGGGCCTGTGCCCTTGACAGGAATTGAACCGTGACCTCCTGGTTCATGGGTCAAAGCTCAACCACTGAGCCGCGCCAGCCGACACCAAGTTGGGTATCCTTGTCTGTGAGTTCCTACCCCCAGCCTCCTGCCCACCGGAGGATGGGGAGGGGGGTCAAACCCCAGAGCAGGTTGCACTCGGTCACCCGATTGACAGCCTCTGTGGAGCCGCTCCCTGCACTTTGAAACCAGCGGCTGCGCGTTGGCGTTGCTACGAAGCACGCACATAGCCAGGCACTGACTGTCCGGAGCAGGAGCCTCAAACTTTTTAAGCAGGGGGCCAGTTCACCTTCCCTCAGGCCGTTGGAGGGCCAGACTGTAGTTTAAAAAAAAATTATGAACAAATTCCTATGCACACTGCACATATCTTATTTTGAAGTAAAAAAACAAAACGGTAACAAATACAATGTTTGTATTTGCATGTGGCCCGCGGGCCGTAGTTTGAGGACCCCTGGTCCGGAGCCTCGGGGGGCTCCTTGCGCACACCTTCCCGTGCCTCCCGGCCAGGATTCTGGGGCCTGCCTCCTCCCCCCATTGCGGTGGGATAGGAAGGAAGTGCCGGGAGCCGGTCCATCCTTGCTGTTTCAAGGGACCTGGCATATATGGCATACTGTTCTTAATATGTTTGCTCACCTTCTTGGCACTATGTGTTATAACCAAGGTCACCTCTCTGAGAAAGGTTGTTTCCCCAGGTAGGGATTTTCCCCTGAAGTTAGGGAGTAAAACCCCTTAACTAAGTGCCAGGCGGGTAATTAATCACTTTAACTACGAACAATCATGCTTAAGCTACATAATCTTTACTCTCTGGAATGGAGATAAGAAACGCCCTAACCTTTGGAATAGAGATTGATAGGATTGGAATCAACTGGTATAAATATAGATGTAACAAGACAACAGGACACAGAACCTAGACACAGAACCTACACAGAACCTAGAGACAGAAGAACTTCGCTGGAGAGAACATGGCAAAAGATCCTGGACAGAAACTGGAGACAGAACCTACACAGAACCTAGAGACAGAACCTAGCGAGAGAACATGGCTGAAGAACCTAGAGACAGAACCTGGCTACAGAACCTGGATAGAACATGGCAAGAGAACCTGACTAGAACCTGGTGACTGAACCTGGCTGGAGAACCTGGACAGAACCTGGCTGAAGAACCTGGCCACAGAACCTGGCTGGAGAACCTAGTGAGAGAACCAAACCAGAACTTGGCTAGAGAACCCAACCGTGCTGATCAACTGAACGCTGCCTCCGTGTCGTTCCTTCTTCGCCGACTCCGTCCACACCTTTGGGGACCCCTGGACCTGCTGGGGTTGGACCCCAGCAAGGAAGGATGAGGCGACCCTGGGGGTGGGACCAGGCAGAGCCTAGGAGTGGAGCCTGGGAGGTGAGGGAGGGGGATGGGCTGAGTGCCAGGAGGGGCGTCGGAGCCGGAGGCAGAGGGCAGGGTCGTGGCAAAACTCACCGTCTGTAAGCCCCCCACGTCCATGCTGTATTGTTCCTCAAAGTCCCACTTGGGCTCAGCCTTGAAGTTGGCGGCCCGCAGCCTGCGGGTGGTCTGTGTGACGGGGCTCCGGGAAGGGGTGGCGCGTGGGGCGGCCGTCTCTGTGGTCACTCCTTTGGTTTCCTTCGTGGGTGACCCTGCTCCCATGGGGGTCAGCACCTCAGCCCGGCTTTCCAGCATGGGCGTCCCTGCCGTGGGCGCCCGAGGCTGCACCGGCGCTGTCCCCGCGGCTGTCGGCGGCTGATGCTTGTCCCTCCTCCCTTTGCTTGTCCTCGCATCCAGAACCCGCGGTGCCTCCGTCCCAGGGGGGACCGGCCCCCCTGCCTGACTGCTCGGGGACCGTGTGCCCACTGTGGTGCCCTGACTCCTGAACAGTGCCGTCCTGGCTGTGCCGGGCGCTCTGGCCACGATGTAGCCCGTGGCCTCCGAGTGGCCCGCGGCCTCTGTGTAACCCGTGGCCTCGGTGTGGCCCGCAGCCTCCGTGTGGCCTGCGGCCTCTGTGTAGCCCGTGGCCTCAGGGCGCGTGTCCAGCGTGCTGCTCTCCTGCGCGGACCCTGCGTGGGTGGGGTCCCTCCTGTCCACGGGGGGCGCCGGGGGCGAGGTCTCCTGCAGTGATGGCCAGGACCTCTCTTTAATGTCCTCTGTCCTGTGATGCCTGGGGACAGAGAACGGCTGATGAAGGTGAAGGGAGTAGAAGCTTGGGCCTCAGGCCGCCTGCAAGCCAGTGCCTGTGCGAGGAAAGGAAGCCGCATCCCCATCCATCCCCCCATCCATCCGCCAGAGAGGAAGCCTCGCCTCCTGGGAACTCCCCTCCCCCGACCCTTCCCCACCCCCTGCCCTCTACCCCAGCCCCCACCCTCGGCTCAGTGGTGGCGGGCCGTCCGACCTATGAACCAGGAGGTCACAGTTCGATTCCGGTCAGGGCACATGCCCGGGTTGCGGGCTCGATGCCCAGCGGGGATCAGTGTGGGGCGTGCAGGAGGCAGCCGGTCGGTGATTCTCTCTCCCTCTCCCGTCCTCTCTGCCGGGTTCTCCGTGGCGCCCGGGACACTGCTGCAGATTGAGGTCTAAGAAAGAGTTTGTGTGGCCTGAGACCTGTCACCTTGGATTTGTGTGTTGGGGCCCTTCAGTCGACCTTGGGTGGTTTGTGTTTTGTTTTTTAAATGAAGTGGAGGGAACAATGGTAACCTTGTTCAAAGAAAATGGGGAAGAGACGCATTTATGTCAAGACCAGGGCTGCCAACCTTGGCTTTGAATCGAGCCTCGCAAAGGGTCTGCCTTACAGACTGGCTTGGGGCGCTGCTCCCCAGCCAGCAGCTGCCTGCGGCCGTGAGGATGGAAGTGTCCGGAGGAACCCAGGGGCGAGGAGTGACTGAGCCTCTCCGAGGGTCCAGACCCGGGGCTCGGGGCTCTGGGATCGGGTCCTCTGCGGCGGCTTCCTTCTCACTTTCTCAGCCCACGTGGTGGGGGCCGGCCGCCCCCTAGCGCCTGTTCTGGGGACTGTCGGCTCTCTATGCTCCCAGGGTTTCATTTTGGGGGCCCAGATTCTCACGCACTTGGGTGCTTTCTCCATCCCTGGCCAGGGGTCTGGGTAACACGGTGGGTGACATCCTGGGGTCCACCCTGTGCATAGGAGGAGGTCAGTCTCAAGAGAAAGAGGGGGTCATCGGCTCCTGAGATGGCAGACACCCCCTGAGTATTCACTCTGAAAGAATGCCACCCCAGGCCCTGGTTGGGGGCTCGATCCCCAGTGTGGGGCGTGCAGGAGGCAGCCGATAGATGACTCTCTCATCATTAATGTTTCTATCTCTCTCTCTCCCTCTCCTTTCCTCTCTGAAATCAATAAAAATATATTAAAAAAAAAAAAAAGAATGCCCGCCAGTGCACGAGGGAAGCTGGCGATGGGTTTGTGCTGCTCTGTTTCGGAGAAAGGCTGAGGGCATGAGCTCAGGCTGGGTCTCCCCGAGCTGCCCTCTAAGCTGATAATTGAGCTTAAGCTCCAAGGGCAACGCGGAAGCCGAGGTGTTACCTGCTTGGCAAACAGCTGCTGCTACTGGGCTGGCTCTGGATTCGCCCCCACTTCCCGCCCCCAAACCTCAGAGGCCCATGGACGTCTTCCTTGCCAGCGTCCAGCACCTGCCGGGCTGTGAGCGGGGATGGGTGCGGCGGGTGGGCCGGGCCGTTCTACCTGTCAGCCCGCAGCAGTCACGTGAGCCCTGAGGACACCCAGCACCGGGCCCCTCTCTGCGGGCCCATCGAGGGGCAAGAGACAGCGGCCCCCGCCCGACCCTTCAGCCCGCAAATGCCACATCTACTTTTACGGGAAGTCTTAGCAATGACCCAGGTCGAGACAACATGACGCTATTATATTTCATTTTACTTCCCTGTAATTAAACACACCTGGGATTGCTAAGGAGGTGGGTGTTTATCCAGGCATTACCGATTCTCAGGTGGGGTGTTTGCTGAATGTTCAAATTGCTTCCATCCACATGCTGAGTGGGTTTATACACCGTGGGCTGGGCTGGGCTGGGCTGGGGTGGTGGGAGGGTGGGGGGCCCTTTTTTCTATTAAGAGCCTGTAGGTCAGAGGACCAGGCAAATCACTCATGGATCACATCCAAGCCAGAAGCAACTTAATTTCCTAATTCTGACCTATTTGGGAGGTAAGAATATAAAACGTTGCACTTTGAAAAATAAATGTATCATTAGCAAGGATCACACCGCTCTATTCCATAAATGAAACAATTTGGCATCCTCCTCCCTCTAAATTCTTTGTTTTTTGTTTGTTTGTTTGTTAATCCTCCCCCGAGGATATTTCTCCACTGATTTTTAGGGAGAGTGGGAGAGAAACATCGATGTGAGAGAAACACATCGATTCGTTGCCTCCTGCACATGCCCGGACCAGGGCCCGGGCCAGGGAGGAGCCTGCCACCAAGGTACGCGCCCTTGACCGGAATCAAACCCGGACCCTTTGGTCCGCAGGCCGACGCTCTGTCCACCGAGCCAGACCCGCCAGGGCCTCCCTCTAAATTCTTAGGTAAACATCGCATGAGGGGGACCTGGGAGCAAAGGCAAGACGAAGTGTTCAAAACTCATTGAGCCTGAAGCCGTGGCGAGACAGCGGTCTGTCCCGGGAAGGGAATGCGGTAGCGAGATAGTCGAGGACGTGTGCCCCTGCACTGTCCCCAGGCCCCATTCAGATGACCGGGACGCGGAGACAAATAAGACGGTTGGTTCCCACCCACAAGAAATTCAGAAAAAAACAACAACTTTGGGTTGACGGCCTCCTGTCCGGGCGGCTGCGATAGAGGGCGGGGTGCTGCCTGCCTGGGGTCCTGGCTGGGGCGTGGCCGCTGGGTCTGAGCTGAAGTGAGGAGGTGACCTCGGACTAGTGTCCTGACCGCCTGTATCTGTGCGAGGAGGTGAGGGTGATGATACTGGCCACCCGAAAGGCTTGCTAGACGGTCAGGGGCCGAGGCCGGGGCCGGGGCCTGGCACTGGGGTTCGCGATGTTCATCGTTAATCAGCCTCCCCTCCCAACGGGCGGCCTTTTCCCGTTTCAGGCCGTGGCTCGCTCCTCTCCCTTTGCGATGCTCCGGCTGCCTCCATGTCCCGGCTCAGGCAGGTGCGGAGGCTGCCTCCTCCAGTCCCACCCTGGCCCCGGCCCGGATGAGTCTTGTCCACAGGCTGCCGCACCTGGGACGTCAGGGTGGTTCCCATCCCTCCTGTGGTGACCACACCATCCCACGCATCTGTTTAACCTTGTGAGCCTCCTCCTCTTCATTTTGTAAACAAATAATCAGAGATAACACACAGAAAGCCTAGCTACTATCTGCAAATCTCTGAAATGATCGCGCCATAAAAGAGCCATAAAAGAGCCATAAAAGTGCCAACAGCGCTTTGATAAGGAGTGACCTTCACACACCAAGCTTTCCTGACCTTGGAAACTCTCCTTCCCCGTGGGGTTGGCGGTTTACAGCTCCCTCTCTTTTCCTTTCTTTCTTCCTTCCTTTCTTTCTTTTTAAGAATCGTTTATTGATTTTTAGAGAGAGGGGAAGAGAAGGGAACATCGATGTGAGAGGGCACCTCCATGGTTGCCTCCTGCACGCCCCAGCGGGTACCTGGGCGGTCCTGGGGCTCGGATCCCTCCGCGGGCCGGGCTGAGCTGCCCGCCCCAGCATCCTGGCTGTGGGGACCCCGGGTGGGCGGAGGGCACTGGCCTTCTTCCCAGGGACACATCCCAGGGTCAGTGCCCACCCCCTTCCGCTTTTAGAACGCTCCGGACCAGAAACAGGGCCGGGCACGAAGCACTGGGCGGGGGAGGAGGCCAGGGACCTGGTCACGATTCCCCCACGGCTCACCCCCACTCACTCCCAGGGGGCCGGCGCCCCAAGCACTCATTCTCTGAGCCTCTCTCCCTCCCGTAGCTTCTTACTTGTTGGCTTTTTTTTTTTTTTTAAGGGAGAGAGAGAAAAACATCCATCTGAGAGTGAAACATCAATCACTCGGCTGCCTCCTCCCCGCCCCCGAACTGGGATTGAGCCCACAGCCTGACTGGGAATCATACAGGCAACCTTCCGGGCCTGGGACAACACCAGCCTACGGGCCTCAGTGGACAGCGCACCTCACCTTCTTAGGTAAACCAGATCGAGTCAAGCTTTTGTCATTTGCAATCAAAAGACTTCCAACATCTACAAACCCATATGTAGGCCGACACAAAAGTAAATTTCAGGTAGAGTAACTATTTGAGCTTACATAGCAAACGTAGAAAATATGGAAGACAATCTATATCATTTTGGACTGGGGCAGACTTTCCTAGGAATGCACAAAGTCTAGTGGCCATAAGGGAAAAGATAGACAAATTTCATCTATATAAAGTTATTTGTGTGTGACATAATGGGGACCAATGTGTATCTATCCATCTGTCATCCACCTGCTTCCCTACCTATCGACCCCTCCGTTCACCCACACATTAGGGCTTGCATAGCATACAGTGAAGAGCACAGGCTATGGTCCCAAATGCTGGGTTTGAATCCACCCTGCAAGCAAGTCTGGGTGACTCACTTAAGCTCTCTGTGTTTCAGGATGTTCAGAATCGTAAGCATTAGTGAGTTAATTCACATAAAGCATTTAGGATCCTGCCTGGCACCTAGAGAATTCTACAGAAGTGTCAGCGACAATAACATCATAACTACATATACACCCAGGTATTAAGAGTGCTCACCCCAGAAGAGTGGGTAGAGATGGGGTGTAATGGAGAGACCCTCCCTTCTTGCTCCACCTTTCTGTGTTGTTGTAAACTTCATGAGAACAAGCATGGCTGTCAGAGTTCAAGAAGAGTGAAACACAATTTTAAAAATTGAGTCTAGAGAGAACAGGGTCTCTCACTCCCGGAGATGTGTTTATTCTCTAAGAAAACTGGTCTAGCCTGGCCAGTGTGGCTCAGTGGTTGCACATTGACCAAGGAACCAGGAGGTCATGGTTCGATTCCCAGGCAGGGCTCATGCCCGGGTGCTGAGGGCTCGGTCCCCAGTGTGGGGTGTGCAGGAGGCAGTTGATCAGTTATTCTCTCTCATCGTTGATGTCCCTCTCTCTCCCCCTCTCCCTTCCTCTCTCTGAAATCAATAGGAGGAGATATACATGAAAGAAAACTGGTCTAGAAAATCCTTCCTATGGATTCTTGAGGCCCAGTGTTTAAGCTGCCTGCCGACGTGACGGACTTCTTAGGGAGAGTATGGTTATGAAGTGAATGAATGAATACACGGGTAAGTCTTTTGCTTCGAGACACTGAATGGCACGTGAGAACTGAACCCCAGAACTGCCCTGAAAACTCACAGCCCCGGGGAGACATACTCCTGCTCTCGAACCCCTGCCTGCGTGCCCGTGGCACCCCCGCTCCCACCGCCTCCACGGTCCCCAGGCTTCCCGGTCCCCGTCCCCCACGAGGGCACAGCCGTGTCTCCGAGTTCCCCAGTCCTCCCTCCAGAGTTTTCTGTTTCCTCTAACAAATGACGGGCTTGGAAAAGGCCAGGGTCTTACCTGGTGGGCTTTGTATTTGGTTCCTTAACGAAGGCGGGCAGGGTGAACAGGAGGAAGAGCAAGCCGGCCAAGAGCAGGAGCCAGTGGGCAGCGCGGCCCAGGTGAGCGAGTCTCCGCAGGTGGGGCCTCATGGTGGCGGGTCGGGCCCTCGGGAAGCTTCTGCATGTCCCGGGGCCTTGGCATGGACCGTGGCAGCGAGAGGAAAGGCTCGGGAGTCCTGGCCGGGGAGTGCACGCCCTTTGTCCTCATGGAGACTCTGGGAGGAACCCCGCTGCGGAGAGGTGTCTGCCAGGGGAGGAGGGGCCGCTTTGCTGTGCGAGGCTCCAGGCCGGCCTGGCTCGAAGGAAAACTCCTTTTGTTCAGACAAGTTCCCCTTCCTTCTCTTTGTCCTGAAGACAGTCTCTGAACGGAGGACTTCATGTAAAACAAACACGTGTTACATGGGAGGAACCTCGCGTTCGTCAGCAGGTCCCACACCCGTGGGGACCCCGGACGAGTGCACGGCCTCCACGCACAGGTGAGTTTTATGACAACAATAAGGGCACCCATTTGGTTCGAGGCCCCCTAGCAATCTTTTCTTAAAAGACCATCCTAAAGCCCGGCAGGCCCGTGAGCCAGGAGGTCAGGGTTCGATTCCCTGTCAGGGCACATGCCCAGGTTTCAGGCTTGATCCCCAGTGTGGGGTGTGTAGGTGGCAGCCAATCAATGATTCTCACTCATCATTGATGTTTCTATCTCTCTCTTTCTCCCTCTCCCTTCCTCTCTGAAATCAGTAAGAATATATTTAAGGAAAAAAAAGACCATCCTAAGTATTTAGGGTAGCAGTTTGCAATCTCAGGTGCACTGGAGTCCCCTGGGAAGCTTGAACACATGCTAACGCCCAGGCTGCACCCCAACCAATTAAACCAGAATCTCGGGGGCCGGGCCCTTTGCCAGGGGTGGGTATTTTTTCAGTTCCCAGGATGTGACCTAGTTGAGAACCACTGATTTATGGGCGGGGGAGGGGAGAGGGTTCGGGCACAGTGTTGTTAAATGAACAAAGTTGGATACTCAGTGCGCTTGTCAGAACCTGGTGAGCACTTTGGGACTTTCCACAAAGGCCTGGGACCAGCCACCTGCCTCCGGGGACCTCGGACAAGGTCCTTAAACTTCCCGCCTCACCTGCCAAAGGGAAAGGAGGCCTCCGCCGCCTGGGGTCAGACTCTCGAAGAGTAGGCACCCGCCCTCCTGGCCAGCCTTCTCCTCTGCAGTGACCGGCCAGCGGGCAGAATGCGTGCCCCGCACCAGGCGACCTCCCAGCCCCTCCAGGCACCAGGCGACCTCCCAGCCCCTCCAGGAGCCCCACTGTGGTCAGCCCGTTTCAGAGTCAAGGACATTGCCTCCGGGAGGGAGCGGCTTGGCCAGGATCCCAGAGGGAGCCTCAGGCTGGGGGACCAGACCCAGTCCCCCCCCCCCTCCTTCTCCCCTGAGGCACAGCGCCTCTGAGGAGCAGTTAATGCTGCTGGAGTGGGAAGCAAAGTACATGTGCTTGGGGCAAAGGGACAACTCCGAGAAACCGTCTCGAGATCAGTTAAGAAAACAGAAAATTCAGAGAAGCAGCAGGTGATTCATTGAAAAAATACTGCGGACAGTAGTTGAACAGGTGCTGCCCAGCAGGTGCCGCTCTGAAGGTCTGGGACGCGGGCCAGGCCTCTGCGTGCTCAGCCCTCAGCTCTGGGCCCCACGTCGTCTGTGGCCCTCACTCGGGCAGCACCAGTAAAGGCGTAAACAGCCCTCCCTCCCGGGATGGATGGAAAAGGTGAGAGCGGGCGTCCGAGCAGCTGAGAGTCACCCCAGCACTGACGGCTTCCTCTGTCCCCAAGGTTGGCCCCCGCGGCCCCGTTCCAGGGGGTGGGCCGTGAGCGAGGAGGAGCCCCCCCAGGACTGATCGGTCTGTCTCTCCGGGCACACCTCGCCTGTCCGCGCCCACACGCCGCTCTCCAAACATTCTCTCAATAGACCGGAGTCCAGTCAAAACTCTGCCTCGCCCGGCCGGCGTGGCTCAGTGGCTGAGCGTCCGCCTATGAACCAGGAGGTCATGGTTCGATCCCTGGTCAGGGCACAGGCCTGGGTTGCTGGTTTGATTCCCCAATGTGTGGCGTGCAGGAGGCAGCTGATCAGTGATTCTGTCTCTTCATCATTGTTTCTCTCTCTGAGAGTCTCTCCCTCTCCCTTCCTCTCTGAAATCAATGAAAATATATTTTTTAAAAGCCCACAAAACTCTGCCTTTAATTGACCCTTTCCCGGGAGTTTGCCTGCACACTTGGCACGAGCAGTTACCCTCCGCCCTGGTGCCCATGGGCAATGCCCGGCCAAGGAAGTGCACAGGGAGGCATTTCCTTACCTGGCGCCTGGGTTTGATTAAACAAAAGTGTCTTTTTCATCTCACCGTGTCTGAAGAGACAGGCTATGGGCCTCCACGGAGCCTGGGGACCCAGCTGGCCGCCGGTGCCAGCTGAGCCATGGTGGGACCTGTGCCTTCTGCCCCCACGGGGCTGGTTGAACTTGGAGTTCTCGAGGCCAGCCGTGGAGGCGGGTCGTCGGAGTCCTGGTTTCCTGGTTCTCAGGTTCCAGCCCCCGCTGCGCTGCGCGCCTGGGCAGCCGAGGACCTTCCGGGAGTTTGTGAGCCACCATCGCAATGTTCACGTTTGATGTGAAGGTCTCCTTCCTCCCCCTTTAAGCTAAAGCGACTGACGCGAGTCTCTCTCTCCAGGATGTGAGAGTCTAACTGCAGGCCGGAGCTGCTCTGTGGTTCTCGGCGTAGGTGAGCTCCCGATCCGCACACAGACACGAAACCTGGGAATGTGCTCAAGAGATGATTCCACCCTGCAGAGCCAGGCAGACGGAATAACGGATTTGGAGAAGGACAAACTCAGAGAGAGGAAGGATTCTTTTTTTTAAATATATTTTTATTGACTTCAGAGAGGAAGGGAGAGGGAGAGAGAAACAGAAACATCAATGATGAGTAAGAATCATTGATGAGCTGCCCCCTGCACGCCCCCTACCGGGGATCGAGCCCACAACCTGGGCATGTGCCCCTGACCGGAATCGAACCCGGGACCCCCCAGTCCGCAGACCAACGGAGCTGAGTTGCAAATGGGGGCCAAACCGGATTTTCCACGGGGAGGAGGGCAATCAGACCCCACAGACTCCGCCCACCTGGAGGCTGTTCTTCAGGGTGAGGGTGCCTTGGGATGGCTCCAGGATTGGAATTCTTGGGAAGTGTCACCTCAGATTCCCTCTGCTCTAAGACCACCCTGACGATTTAGAGCGGGGGGGGGGGGGGGGGGGGGGGGGGCACGTCCGGCCCTCGGGCCGCATAAGGCCTGAGAATTCATCTGGTCTGGCCCTGCCAAGGCCTTAGGGGTGAGTTAATGGAATGTTTGACCCAATTCAAGCTAATGTTTAAGTTGATATTTTGTATGGCCTGCGAATGATGTCATAAATATCCAAACGGGCCCCCCCAGCGTGGCTCAGTGGGTGAGCGCCGACCTATGAACCAGGAGGTCCTGTTCCATTCTGGTCAGGGCACAGGCCTGGGTTGTGGGCTCCATCCCCAAGGCGAAACGTGCAGGAGGCAGCCGATCAATGATTCTCTCTCATCACTGATGTTTCGCTCTCTCTCCCTTCCTCTCTGAAATTAATAAAAATATCTTTTTAAAAGCGTATCCAATGGCCCTTGGCAGGAAGAAGGGTCCCCACCCTTCTTTTTTTTTTTTTTTAATATATTTTATTGATTTTTTACAGAGAGGAAGGGAGAGAGATAGTGAGTCAGAAACATCAATGAGAGAGAACCATCGATCAGCTGCCTCCTGCACATCCCCCACTGGGGAAGTGCCTGCAACCCAGGTACATGCCCTTGACCGGAACCGAACCTGGGACCTTTCAGTCCGCAGGCCGACGCTCTATCCGCTGAGCCAAACCGGCTTTGGCCCCCACCCTTCTTAGAGGCATGTTGGGTCCCAGGGAACGAAGTCCAACTTCCTGGAAGTCAGCTTGTGGGGGTGGTAAGGGCACTGCACTCAGGCCCCTGAAGGCCCTGTCTTCTCTGATCGGGTTCTCTGTGCTCCGCCGCCCCTGACTTCCCCAAAGGCTGATTGAGATACAATGTGCCTACTACCTCGTCCAACCACCAAGTGTCCGGGCCCGTGGGTTTCAGCCGGATAACTGGATTGTGCAGTGGATTTACAGAGCAGTGCCATTGTCCCCGTAATCTAATTCTAAAACATTTTATCAAGAGAAACCTCATGTCCATGAGCGGTCGCCCCATGCCTGAATGCTCCTCCTTCCCCGCCCAGCGGGAGGCAACCGCCCGCCCGTGTCCCGTGTCCGTAGATTTGCGGGTCCTGGACACCGGGGTAAATGAGGTTCTGGGATGTGTGGGGTCCTGGTGGCTGGCTGCTGTCACTGCGCAGGCCGTGGTGTGCGCCGGGCTCCACCCCGCGTTCTTCCGTTGTCCGGAGATGCTGCGTTGGGTCGGTCCGTTCATCGGTTCCTGGGCATCTGGGTCGTCTCCGCCTTTGGCTCCTGTGAACGATGCTGCCACGAGCATTCCCGGGCAAGTTCCCGCGTGGAGAGGGCCTCGTTTCCCTTGAGAGGGTCCTAGGGGTATAATGCTGAGTTATATGGCAGCTCTAGTTTACATTTTTTGAGGAAAGGCCCACGTATTTTTCAGAGCGGCTGCCCACGACTTTCCCACCCGCGATGCCTGAGGGATTAAATGTCCACATTGAAGCCAAGATTGATTGTGTGTGTGAACTGGTTTGTTGTCATTTTGTTTGTTTGTTTAATTTTAGAGAGAGAGGAAGGGAGAGGGATAGAGAGATAGAAACATCCATGAGAGAGGAACGTCTATCGGCTGCCTCCTGCAGGCCCCCTACTGGGGAGTGAGTCCACAACCGGGGCATGTGCCTGATGGGGAATCGAACTGTGACCTCCTGGTTCATAAGTCGATGGTCAACCACTGAGCCACACCAGCTGGGCTTTTTAAAAAACCAAATTTGGGAAGTTTTCAGGCATTATTTCTATGAATATTTTTTCTCTCTGCTCCTTCCCTTTCTTATGATACTTTTCAACTCCACAATCTTCATTTGGTCTTTTAAAAATAATTTCCATTTCTTTATTAACATTCTTGACTTCATGAGTCATCATTGTCATACCTTCCTTTATCTTTTAAAAATATAGTTTCCTTTGGTTTTTAAAACATATTTATAGTAGGTTCTGTGGCCTGCCCCCCACCCCCACCGCCATGTATGAGTCACATTTTCCTGTTTCTTTCCTGTTAATTGTTTTGTTGGAAGCCCAACAGCTGCCAGAGTATTTCTCAGAGAGGCTGCCCATTTCACGTCCCGCCAACTGGGAACTTCAGGGTTTCCACGCTGACTCTCCTCCTGGCTGTTGTAGCTGTTGTTTGTTGGGCCATTTGTTTATATGTTTAGTTCTTACCCGATTCTGTGGCCTCTAGTACCTGGTTTGTGTGCAGCTTGCGATGTCTTTGCTCAGATTTTTTTGGTTTGGTTTGGTTTTTGTTTAAACCATATGTTTTTATTGATTTCAAAGAGAGGAGGGGAGAGGGAGAGAGGGATAGAAATATCCCCCCTACTGGGATTCGAGCCTGCAACCTGGGTATGTGCCCTGACCGGGAATCGAACCGTAGCCTCCTGGTTCATAGGTTGACACTCAACCACTGAGCCACCCCGGCCGGCTGTTTTGTTTTCCTCACTTCGGTCTTGCTCTGACCGCACAGAATGAGTGGGGTCCTAAGAGGACTCTTGCTGGCTGCCTCTCTCCCTTGTCTCTCTGCTCAGCGTATGGCTGGTCTGCTATGGTGCTGGTTTCACTAGCATCGTGCGCAAAATGTGCTTTGGGACACCGTTTCTGAGGAGCCATTTTTCCCGATGTCAATACAGAATCACCAACAATGCAGAAAGAGCAAAGATATGCTCGCCTGGGCACAGAAGCCAGTGGCAGAGTCGAGCTAAGGGAGACAGTAACATGTGCTCTCGGCACCTGTGGGGCAGGCTGGGGGTGTGCCAGCGCCTGACACAGCAAGCAGAGGGCACTGCCCACATCAGGCTCCAGAAAGCTTTCTGTCAGGTGTGCCACCTGCGTCCTTTGTGCCACCCTGTCCTTTCTGTGCCCGTGGAATATGCCCTTGAAGCCAACAGGTCGCTGAAAAGAAGCAAACTCAACGCAGGCAGCTTCTTCGCTGCTCGGAGAATTACACTCGGACTCGGAGAGCTCCCCTCCGCCCTCCAGGCCAGGAGCTGTTCCTATCGCTCCCGACAGCCTGCTCCCTGAATTCACGCACCGCTTGGGTTTGTCATTGCTGCTCCGGTTTGTCCTTTGGCCCTTTGGGGTGTGCTGTTCAGAAACAAGACCTTCGTTGGATCTTTTCTCTATAATCTACAGAAAATGTGCTTTATCTTGTCGTTAAGGTTGAGCGTGGCCTTGGCCCTCGGGAATGCACGTTTAGCTCTGCGTCATACCTGGGCGCTTCACAGAGGAGGCCTTTATCCCCGGATTGTCCCACTGCCACCGACAAAGGCAGCTGTTTGCCAAACCACACAAGAAGGACCTTTGGGTGTCGTTGGGAATGAAAGTCCTTTCTGCCCGGGCCGTCCTCCCCTTCTCCGGTCGGGAAGGCTGTTTTTCTGCAGCCCGTGGCTCCCCTGGGCATCGTAAGTTCCACAGTAAGGGGGCTCCTTCTGCCGCCACCCAGAATGCATCTCACCCGCCTCCTGGCTCTGGGAGTACACCCTGCCACTGTTTAGCTGTGCAACCTTGAGCAAATCACTCATGAATGGTTATATTATGAGTTCACAGGGCACAGACTCTATTCTAAGCACTTAAACATTTTCTTACTCCTCATAACAATCCAATGAAGTTGGTCGTTAAAAATCTCCATTTTACAAATAAAGAAAGTGAGACGCACAGTAACTTGCCCTAAACCACTGAGCCAGGTGGTAACACAGCCAGGATTTGAAGCCAGGGAGTCTGGGCACCTGCACCATTGTGCTCTGTGGCCTCAGGGCGAAGTTGAATCTGAGCATCACCTGTAACATGAGCTGGTTGACCAGATGTCTTCCAAGATCCCTAGTAGCCCGTGATGCTCAGCCTGGTTCGGGAGGAGGGCTTGGGGAGAGTGAACCCAACCTCCCCGGGCCTGTTCCTTATGCTGGACCAGCCCAAACCTCCCACCAGGTGCACCTTCCTCAGTCATTCCCGGCAGTACCGTGGCCACTCCACGCATCTCCCGTTCCCTGGGATACATTTTGTGTTACACTCACTTTTTTTTATCCCTAGACCCTTACCAAGGACCACGAGAAGATAAAGGGTGAATAAGGGTGTTTCACCTGACACGCTGTACATCTGACGGGGCCTTTAAACTAGGAGGGTATCCATGAAAGAGGAGAAGGGACCCCTCCATGCATCCCATCTGAGCCATGCCTTTCTCTGGACTCCTAAAATATCAGCAGGTTTTTGATAATATGCAGTTTTTACTAACCTTCTCCCCAAGGCTCAGTTTCAAAACAGACCCTCAAACAGACCCATATCCTGCATGTGGAGAAACTGGCCCTCACTCAAAGGGTCTACATAGGAGATATCTTACTGCCCAAGCCAATGAGTGATGGTAGTTAAAGAATGAGAAGGGGAGCCTGGTTGGCGTGGCTCAGTGGTTGAGCATCGACCTATGAATCCAGAGGTCACGGTTCAATTCCCGGTCAGGGCACTTGCCCTGGTTTCGGGCTTGATCCCTAGTGTGGGGCATGCAGGAGGCATCCGATCAGTGATTCTCATCACTGATGTTTCTCTCTCTCTCTCCCTTCCCCTTCCTCTCTGAAATCAATAAAAGTATATTAAAAAAAAAAAAAAAAAAAAAAGAATGAGCCCTGACCAGTTTGGCTCAGTGGATAGAGCGTCGTCGGCCTGTGGACTGAAGGGTCCCAGGTTCCATTCCAGTCAAGGGCATGTACGTTGGTTGCGGGCACATCCCCAGTAGGGGGTGTGCAGGAGGCAGCTGATTGATGTTTCTCTCTCATTGATGTTTCTATCCCTCTCTCCCTTCCCCTTCCTCTCTGAAATCAATAAAATATATTTTTTTAAAAAAATGAGAAGGGGCCGCAGCTCCAGGTGTGGGCAGAATCCAGCTTCTGGGCCACATGCACCAAGATGCGGAGTGGGGTTTGCCATGTGGTTCCAGGACTGTGGCCGAGACTCACAGCTGAGGACCAGAGAGACGCCAAGCGGCCGAGGGGTGGGGGTGAGAATGCCCACAGGACCACCTGGAGGAAGGGCACCCTGGCACCGCCTCCTGCTGAGGGCAGCTTCTGGAGACCTAGAAGCCACGGGACAGGCTCCTCAGCAGGGCAGGCAGGCTCACCCCTTCTCGCCCTCCCACTTCAGACTTCTGTTCCCGGGGGCGGGGGGCGGGGCGGGGTTACAGGAAGCCAGGACTGGTTTGCACAGCACTTCAGAAGTTTGTTCTTTCAGACAATCCCCAAGAATAAAGGGAGGATTGCTGACCGAGAGAGAGCGAGCCGCCGTTCCCATGAGTCAAGAGCCCTTCTGACGACCTGAGACAGGTTCTGCCAGGAGCCGCTGCCTCCATGCTGGGCGGCCTGGGACAGAGCCGGTCTCCCGTGGCTCCCGGCTGTGGGCTCTGTGTGCTTATTGCTTAACTGCCACCAGAGTGCTGTTTAAACACCTGTTTAAATAGGTGTTCTGACACCTCCATAGCCTCCTCAGGGCCGGGGTTCTGTTTGCATTTCCCGGGAGTGTCAGTGTTAGATAAGAAAAAAAACAAACACAGGCCTCCCAAGCCATAAAGTAATATAACATCTGTCTGAGGAAACGAGGCGGAAAACTCTTTTGAGATGCGCTACCCCCAAAGCCACTCCAGTGGACAAGGGCCGCATGCCCCCCTGAGTTTCCTAGTTGCAAAATGCCCACAGAGGCCGCCTTGGAACAGCTGTTCCCGCAGGTGAGGGGGTCGCGGTCGGAGAGACAGATGTTGCACACCTGCCCGCGGCAGCAGCAGAATTCAGTTCTCATTTCTAAATATCATCGCCCACCCTGGGAGGAGGGCAGACAGGAAGCGCCCAGCAGGGCCCCCACCGCGGTCTTGCATTCTGCGCTTTCACTTCCCTGCCAGTGCGGCCCCTCTGCCTGGGCCGCCTCCGGGGCTCCAGCGCCCGCTGCCTGGCAGCAGGTCCCTCTTCCTCTCAAATCTGCCCGAAGTGCTTCCTCTTATCAGTGTGCGCGCTGACCTCTGCCCCCGGCTGCGTGTGAGTGGAGAACAGAAGCTGCAGTGCTCCTGGTAGCGCCCCTCGTTGGCGCCCACCGTGGGGTCTGCAGTATTGGTTATTGGTGAAACGCGGCCATGAGCTCTCCGCCTGGCTTCCTGGTGCACGCAGGCGCATGCTCCTGCCCCCCCCCCCCCCAAGAGTCCGTGTTTGGTTTTATTTACTTTCCTTAACCCTCACCCGAGAATTTTCCCCCCATTGGTTTTTAGAGAGTGGAAGGGAGTGGGAGAGACAGAGAGAGAAACATCGATGTGAGAGACACACATGGATTGGTGGCCTCCCGCACACGCCGGGGCTGGGGATGGAGCCTGCGACTGAGGTACATGCATGCCCTTCACCGGAATCGAACCCGAGACCCTTCACGCCACGGGCCAATGTTCTAACCATTGAGCCAAAGCAGCCTGAGCTTCCTCATTCGTTTTTAATATGGTTTCTGTTTATATTGTGATGTCTATTTATATTAGGTGGGTGGGGCAGGTAGTCAGAGACGGCAGGTGACTTACAGTGTGTCTTCTGGGGGAGGGAGCTTGGCGCTTTGGGGCCGGTCAAAGCGGTGTAACGGTGTCCATGTAACAAGTCATCTCGCCAGAGGGGTCCACACTCCAGGGACCCACCAGCCCTGGTGTGCAGCACCCAGTCCCCGCACTCCGCACTCCACCGGGCTGTGTTCCCTCGGCATCCCAGGCACCTCCTGGGCCAGAGGCACTTCAGCTCCCGCCCCCGCCCCCACACTTGCCAGCCTGAGGGGGCTTAAGTGCCTCCTGTGACTTAGCCACCTGCATCCTGGACGAGTCGCTTAGCACTCCATGGCTCAGCTCTCTTTTCTATAAAATTCAAATCATCATCATCATCATCATCATGGTGGCTGCACTGATGTGCCCCTCAGAGCCCCCTCTCCACTGTCCACCCCTACGCGGAGCTGCCTCGCTGGAGGGAGAGGGCCTGCCCGGGGCAGCCAGCAGCCAGTGACTGATGGACAAGCTGGTAAAAGGCCTGGTCCTCACACCCATGGGCTGAAGGGCCCTCCCATCTTCAAAACTCCCCACAGCGGGGGCTCTTTCCGTCTCCCCACGTGGGAGTCTGTGCCTGTTCTTCAATAAATTTCCACCTTTGCTAAAAAAAAAAAAAAAAAAGAACTCCCCATAGGGTCTGCTGGGGCCTCTAGGAGACTGGGTCACAGCCCACTGTCCCTGGGCCCGTCCTGCCCCTCCCCTCCCGCCCACAGGCGCCGACCCCAGGGGCACGCTCTCGATGCCCATCTCCACTTCAGAGTTGGTTTCCTGGGGACCCAACCTGCCCTTTTCTCATAAGAGCAGTCAGAAGGCACAGCACACAATAGCTTCCCTGTTAGCACAAGCCCAAGGCGTGTCTTTTCTCTCTCTGTTTCAGATCCTTAAAAAATCCCCTCAGGCCCGGCTGGCGTGGCTCAGTGGGTGAGCGTTGACCTATGAAGGTCACGGTTCAATTCCTGGTCAAGAGCACATGCCCGGGTTACGGGCTCAATCCCCGGGGGCAGAGGGGGTGCAGGAGGCAGCCAATCAGTGACTCTCATCACTGATGTTTCTATCTCTCCCTCTCCCTTCCTCTCTGAAATAAATAAAAATATTTTAAAAAACAACAAAAAAAATCCTCTCAAAAGAGGCAACCGCCCTAGCCAGTTTGGCTCAGTGGATAGAGCGTCGGCCTGTGGACTGAAGGGTCCCAGGTTCGATTCCGGTCAAGGGCATGTACGTTGGTTGCGGGCACATCCCCAGTGGGGGGTGTGCAGGAGGCAGCTGATCCATGTTTCTCTCTCATCGATGTTTCTAACTCTCTATCCCTCTCCCTTCCTCTCTGTAAAAAATCAATAAAATATATTAAAAATAAAAAGAGGCAACCACAACATGTGCTCATGTTGCCATTTTCACTAGAATGCCACCAAGCAAAAACAAAAGCAAAAATTATATATATAAATCTTCAGTTTATTTAAGTGTAATTCACATACCAACCATACCACTCAACTATTTAAAGCCTTCGATTTCCGCCATGCTGTTAGCTGACAGCTCCCCCGTGTCACACGACTTTCTTTTTGTGGTGAGTGTGGACAGTTTTCATTGCACTGGGTACCTTCCCAGGAGCAGAGCTGTTGAGTCGGAGGGCAAGTCTTCGTCTAATGTTGGAACTGCCGCCGTTTTCCACAGCCCCTGCGCCATTCTACATGCCCATCAAGGGGTGTGACGGCTGCCTCTTCCTCATACCCTCGCCAGCACTTGTTATTGCCTGTCCTTCTCATTGGTGATGGCCATCCTTCTGACTGCGGTCTCTCACTGGGGTCTTCATCTGCATTCCATCTGCATGTTGAACATATTGGGCATCTGTATACCTTCTTTGCTGAAAGGATACTCAGATCCTTTGCTCGGTTTTAAACAGGGTTATCTTCAATAACTTCCTTTAAATCCTCACCCGAGGATATTTTTTCCATTGATTTTTATTTATTTTTAATTTATTTTTATTTTTTTAAATATTTTTATTGATTTTTTACAGAGAGGAAGGGAGAGAGATGGAGAGTTAGAAACATCGATGGGAGAGAAACATCGATCAGCTGCCTCCTGCACATCTCCCACTGGGGATGTGCCCGCCGCAACCCAGGTACACGCCCTTGACCGGAATCGAACCTGGGACCTCTCAGTCCGCAGGCCGACGCTCTATCCACTGAGCCAAACCGGTTTCGGCGCTTTCCATGGATTTTTAGAGAGAGTGGGAGGGGGGGAGAGAGAGAGAAACGCCGACTGGTTGCCTCCCACACTTGCCCCAACCCGGGTGGCGGCGGCGGTGGTGGGAGGGCTGGTTTGAGCCTGCAGCCGAGGTCCACACCCTTGACCAGAATGGAGTCCGGACCCCCAGTCCGCAGGCGGACGCTGTCCGCGGAGCAGACCAGCTAGGGCTCCAGTGACCTCTGAGTCCTCTCTCCTGGCAGAGGGGCGCGGAGACCCAGAGGGGACATGGCCAGGCAGTGCCCGCGGCGCGGCCCCGCGGAGCTGCAGCCCCTTCCTCTCGCCTTGCGGGAGGTCAAGCCGAGGAGCCCGGATGTGCGGCTCCCGCCGCTCACCACCCACTTTCCGTCTTGCGTGCTGTGCCCCCTCGCTCCCCACTCCTCTCACTGAACCTTTTCTTCCGGGAACGATTTCCTTAATTTTCCTCCCTTTGCCAGCTGCCTCGTCTCCTGGAACTGAGCTTGCAGAGTCCCTGAGGCTGACGGCGCGAGAGCCGGACACCACCGCACACGGCGGAGGCGAACGGGCTAAGCCTCGGCCGGCGCCCAGGGCCTGGCAGCCTGGGGCTCGGCAGTAGTTACAGCGCCGAGAGGAGAGGAGCCAGGCTGCTGGGAGACGCGACTGCAGTGGGCAGTTGTTGGACAGACTTCAGTGACCTCTGGGCACCCAGCCTGGGCTGCGGCACGGCCCCCTTTCATTTGTAGGGGACCTAGGCCTTGGCCAGGCGCCCCAAATCCAGGTGGGTGGCACCCCACTCCAGGGTGTGAAGCCTCCAGTGGGCCGGACTGGGGCGGCGGAACCGGGTGTGTGATCTCAGACTCGGCGGCGCGCAGGTCAACCCCGGCCGAGTGCCCAGGGCGGAGCGTGAACGGCGGGCACAGGTGAGGGTGTGCCCCGTTTGCCTGGCACCGTCCTAAGTCAGCACCACACCCACGGCCCCTCGGGGCGGAAATGGGTGCGGGCAGCTGCCCACCCGAAGGGTTTGCCGGATTTTGCCTTGGGCGCGTGGGTAACGGGAAACTGGGAAACCAAGGTTGCACGGGGAGGCGTGCTGGCCCATCTCCGGGACGGCGGCGGGAGGCCCCAGGCCCCGCTCTGCAACGGGCCCGGGGCGTGTGCTGGCGGGGAGTTGGCGGGAGCCTGGGGCACGGGAACCCACTGGGAGTCATCTTCGTACTGAGGGTCTGGCGCGGCGCTCGGGGAGGGAACTAGGAGCCAGGCCCGGGCCGGGCAGGTCGCCAGGTCGCACCTCGAGGCGGCAGGGGGTCTCGGTGTGGGAACCGACTGGCGCAAAGGCGCCGCCAGCCCGGGCTCGGCCTCCAGGGGCAAACCCGGAAGCCCGGGCACAGGTGCGCCAGCGAACAGCCGCCCGAAGGCCCCACACCCGGCAGCCTCTGCGGCAGAGGCGAGAGGCGGGGCTTGCGTGGACCCAAGAGCCACCCCGCGCTTCTCATTGGACAAAGGCCCTTGTCAATCCCTGAGGAAAGGCGCCTGGACGAGGCCGGACATCCGGGACCACCATCATTGAGTGAAGGGCGGGGTTTGGGGCGGAGGGAGCCAATGGGAGGGTGCAATATCCAATGGCAATCAAGAGCTTCGCCTTCGCAAAGATTGGCAGATGCTCGAACCACTGAGGTGCCGCGGAGGGATACCCGCCGTGGAAAGTAAGGTTCAAACCTGTGTGTTTTGTCCCCGTGCGGGCTTCCTCCGAGTGCGTAAAGTGAGCGATTAGTTAACGCGTAAATGAAGGGCCTTTCCTCAGTATCATGGCTTTCAACCAAGGCTGCGGAGTTTGGTAGGTGTTTCCTGGCATTGCCTTGGCCTCTGGACCCATTCGTGCCACGCCCCCTCCCGTACGCAGAACCGGGGCTGGGCGGCTGACGCTGGGCCCCGAACAACGGCCCAAATAATGGGAAATGTGCGCTGTTAGGGGTATTAGAGCTAAAATGGATGGATGATGGTCAGTAGGAAGCAGGAAGAGATAGAAACGGACAGTTTGCAGGGGTCCTCAATCTATGGCCCGCGGGCCACATGCAAATACAAATATTGTATTTGTTCCCGTTTTGTTTTTTTACTTCAAAATAAGATATGTGCAGTGTGCATAGGAATTTGTTCACATTTTTTTTTTAGAACTATAGTCCGGCCCTCCAACGGTCTGAGGGACAGTGAACGGGCTCCCTGTTTAAAAAGTTTGAGAACCCCTTCTTTATGGGGTGGGGGGTGGGATGTAAGGAGCCCTTAAACACTTGAATGGATGCTCAACCTCTTTCATTAAAAAAGTGCAAATTAAAACTTCACTGAGCTAACATCTTGACCTATCAGGTTGGTAAAAATCCAAAATTTGACAAGGTCCGTCGGGAAGGTCAGCGCAGAAACGCTCTGTCATGTGCTGCAAATTGGATGGGGTGGGGAGTGGGGAAGTGACACCTGACAAAGGAACCTGTGAACTTAGCTTTGACCGCCAGTCCATTCCCAGGAATCTGCCCTGAGACACTTCCACAGGGAGGCGCGCAGTGGTATTTGAATTAGCAAGAATGGCAGCGATACAAATGCCCACTAGTAGGCCAATGGCAGAATAGACGGCAGCCATCCGCACTATAGTATTGTTATTCAGCAGACTTTGCAGCATTAAAAAGAATGAGGAAGCCAGCGGCGTTTCCCATGGGGTGATCTCCAGAGATCGTGCGTGCGGGCTGCTATTTTAGCAAAAATAAGGGCTGAAAGGCCCAAACCAAAACTAAAAATGGTTTACTCATAAGGAGTAGATAGAAGTGGTGGAGTACCTGGTGGAAGACTCAGGAGCGGGAAATAGAGTAAAAATAAAGTGAGAGTGATGGTAATGGGGGAAGAAAACAAAAGACCACGACGCAAAACAACAAAACTTGGGAAAGTGCTCAGCTTGGCCGTCGTTCTCCAGGGACCCAGGACTAAAGCTTGGCAGGACGGTGGGCGGGCGGGGGGGGGGGGGGGGGTGTGTGCCCAGGTTATCCATCCTGGGGCCTTTTGTTAAGGGAGGCGAGGAGCGGAGAAAGGAAATGACTTCCCCTGCTTCACGTTCATGTAACCTCTCCTTCTACAGTGAGAAGTGGAGCCTGGACATGGATCCCAGACAGTGAGGGTGGTGGTGCGTCCAGATGGCGCAGGAGGCCCCGTCTGTCGGCCCAGCCTGGCGTCCACTTGCCGTCTTCCAGGCCTAGACAGCTGCCCAGAAGGTAAACTTTTTCAAACTGTGAGTACAGGGCCGTCCTTTGGACAAGTGTATTTCTTATCATCAAATTGGGAAGAACAAAACAACTTTCAAGTGATCTGTTCTTAGGAAAACTAGTTACATTTTCAGGTTTTAAAGCACTGAAAACAAGTATAAATTATCTAAAGGGTGGTGGGAGTGGAGGGGGGCGGCTGGAGGGGAGCTGTGTGTGTGCAGCTCGCAGCAAGCTTGCCCTTGGCCTTAGGCAGCTCTTCAGGCTGCTCAGAGTGCACGTTTCCTTCAGTACAGCCCCTGGGAAAGGCAGCGACTTTAAGGGCAGGAAGCGAGGAGACACTTCATTCTGTCCGATGCTGGCAGGTACTAGACACTTAGAGGGAAGGAGGAGGCCTGAAAAGTCTCCAGCGAAGACAGTTTGGTGCACAGACACGGACTGTCTGTGGACATGGTTTTAACCCACGGCAGGTGTGTGAGGGGTGACGAGCCACAGCTGTGTGTGTGAGCGCCTCCGGAGCGGGGATCCAGAGTGGGGCGGTGCCGGAGTGAAGGGGGGCGGTGCCGGGGTGAAGGGGGCGGTGCCTGGGTGATGGGGGGCGGTGCCGGGGTGAAGGGGGCGGTGCCAGGGTGAAGGGGGCGGAGCCAGAGTGAGGGGCGGAGCCGGAGTGAAGGAGGGCGGTGCCGGGGTGAAGTGGGGCGGTGCCGGGGTGAAGCGGGGCGGAAGGACCTCATCAGCTCGGAGAGGCTGCTCTTTTTTTTTTTTTTTTTTAAATGTATTTTATTGATTTTTTACAGAGAGGAAGGGAGAGGGATAGAGAGTCAGAAACATCAATGAGAGAGAAACATCGATCAGCTGCCTCCTGCACATCCCCCAATGGGGAAGTGCCCGCAACCCAGGTACATGCCCTTGACCGGAATCGAACCCGGGACCCCTCAGTCCACAGGCCGACGCTCTATCCACTGAGCCAAACCGGTTTCGGCGAGGCTGCTCTTGCTGGAGGAGACTGTGCCCTGGAAGTCTCTGAACCTCCAGACCTGGAGAGTTCCCTTCCGCTGGCTCCTGGGCCCCGCCTGGCGGTGACGCACTGGCGGTGGCCTGCCGTGGCCTGGCTTGTGGAAGCCACCCTCTGATTTTTCTCCCTACCTTCTGCTGTTTTGTGGCCCTAATGGGGTGAATTTGTCTTCCCCTCCACACTTGTGAACGAACGGGTGTTTCCTCTTGGTTGCAAATTGCAGGGTGGGATGCTACCTCATGGTTGTGTTAAAGTTTTTACCAGGAAACCTCTAAGAATGGGCTCGAATCAGCAGGTACGTTATTTGGAAGGTACTTTGATTTTCTTGACCTGTAGCAATACTGATATCTGGGGGGACATGGGGGTGTCAGTTTGAAATGGGTTTTAGCCAAGCTGATGTGGCTCAGTGGTTGAGCATCGACCCATGAGCCAGGAGGTCACCGGTTCAATTTTTGGTCTGGGCACATGCCTAGGTTGCAGACTCCATCCCCAGTAGATCAGTGGTTTTCTCTCATCATTGATGTTTCCATCTCTCCCTCTCCCTCCCTCTCTGAAATCAATAAAAATATATTTTTAAAAAGAGATGGGTTTTGTTTTTAAGAGGACTCTTCTGGCCACAAATGGACTTGATGGTGTCCCAGTGAGGCAGCAAAGGAAGGACGGGGCAGGAGGTGAGGAAAAGGAAGTACAGTGCCACCAGGGCAGTGCCACCCTGTAGTGCAGCCCCGGAGACCTGCCCGCTGTGTGCGTTCAGGGAATAGCGAGATAAAACCAGGTACATGGGTCCTTGAGACCCCAGAAAGGGGACAAACAATTCTCAAATCATGAAATTTTTAAAAGCTTGGCAAAAAAGATAAAAATAATTTTTAAGAGTAAAAAGCAGACATTTGAGTATAACCCTGGGCAAGAGAGCAGCCCGCCTGCCATGCCGACTGTCAGCAAAGAAGCCAAAGGGATTCCAGCAGCAGGTGGAAGAGGCCGAGAACGGGTCTAGCGACGGGAGAGGAGAGGAGGTGCCTGTCCCAGCGTTGCTGACTTCAGGGCCTCAAAATGCCCCGGCCTCTTTTAATTCTGTGTATTGATTTCGTTTTATTCCAGCAAATAAAAAATATAAGAACATCATGGCTTCTTCCTAACTCACTTGGCTCTGAAATGTTCCGCCGGCGGGGAGATCAGACACAGCCTGCGCCCCACAGAAACACCCGGCTCTCGTGAGGGGCCCCGACTGTTCTGAGGTTTTATTGACTTTATGTTTTAGCATTTTCTTGAATGCTGCCTGGGGAGGTTCCTCCCCTGCGCCGGCCTGTCTTCTCTAAAGCGCTTTCACCTCTCTGAAGGCAGGCGCGTGCCCAGGGTTTGTGTCTTCTGTCTGTTGTGTCTGGCATAGTGCTAGGTGCTTAGTTATACGTAAAGTCAGGCTCATGCTTACGTGAGGGAAATGCTGGGAGGGCCTTAACCCTGAGACGGATGCTTTGTTCCAGGATGGACGGTGGGGTTGAATTAGCCTCTCTGCTGAAAGAGTGCTCCCCCACTGCTTGCTTCCCTACAGTCACAGAAGCTTCCAGAAGTCCTTCTAAGGCAGGGTAAGAGTGTAGTGTTACCAGACTGGACATGCAGGCCACAGGCCCTGATACACATCTTCCCCCGGCACCAGGGATCCTTCCACATGAGTGCTGGGGCCTGAGCCTTCAGGTCAACCCTCCCGGGCCACCCCTGCCCTGGGGCTGCGTGGAGGGTTCAGTCGGGAGTGGAAGACAGTCTGGGAGAGTTACCTGTGTAACAGCTGGAGCCTCTGGAACCTGAAGGGTTACCTATGGAACAGCTGGAGCCTGAAGGGTTGCCTATGGAACAGCTGGGGCCTGGGAGGGTTACCTATGGAACAGCCGGGGCCTGGGAGGGTTACCTATGGAACAGCCGGGGCCTGGGAGGGTTACCTATGGAACAGCCGGGGCCTGGGAGGGTTACCTATGGAACAGCCGGGGCCGGGGAGGGTTACCTATGGAACAGTTGGGGCCGGGGAGGGTTGCCTATGGAACAGCTGGGGCCGGGGAGGGTTACCTATGGAACAGCCGGGGCCTGGGAGGGTTACCTATGGAACAGCCGGGGCCTGGGAGGGTTGCCTATGGAACAGCTGGGGCCTGGAAGGGTTGCCTATGGAACAGCCGGGGCCTGGGAGGGTTACCTATGGAACAGCTGGGGCCTGGGAGGGTTACCTATGGAACAGCCGGGGCCGGGGAGGGTTACCTATGGAACAGCTGGGGCCTCCCCCATGGGCAGAAGCCAGAGGAGCCGGGCCTTTCTCCCCTGAACACCACAGTCCTGATTCCTGTAACAACACAGAGGCTGCGAGGACTGAGCAGATCTGTATGTGATGAACTTCTCCGTCTGTGGATAGAAGATCAAGGGACGCCTACAAAGTCGACGTGACAAGGGCTGGGGTTGGGTCAGGCCGCGTCATGGCACAGCGTCACCGGGCGGAGGTGGCAGCCTACATGTCGTAGAGCCGGAGCTGCTCCTGCACGTCGCCGTGGGACATCTCGCCGAACGTCTCCTTGTTGTCCTCCATGAGCTTGAAGATGGCCGCCAGCTGCTCTTTCTGAACTCTGCCGGAGAAAGGACACGGCGGGGAGAGCAGTGAGCCTCGGGGGCAGGGGAGCCCTCCGGGGGCAGGGAGTGCTGCGCGAACGGTGCTCGATTCCCCTGGAACCACCTTTGGCTCCTGACCACGATCTCAGTGAGGCGAGGAGGAGGAAGGTGGGTCCCATGAAGGGCTGGAGGCTCTGTGCGGAAATGTGTTAGAAGCAGCCTTCGTGTAGAGGAGCCAGAAGCGAGGAGAAAGCACATTGTGGGCTGGGGAATGGGGGACGTACAGATGTGCATGGCCAAGGGCGAGGGGTGGGGGTGGGGTTCCGCTGCTCAGAGGAAGGGGCGCCTCTCTCTGATTTGCATAGACACCTTATGGCCTGCGGGTCCCTGTCCCTCAGGTGTGGCTGGAGATCAGCTTTGTTGATGACACTCGGGCTGCTCTCTTGTCTTTAGACACCAAACCCAGGGAACAGCTTGGTTGTTTCTTCTGCCTGGTTTGCTGTGCTCTTGGCATGACCGGGTGCTGTGTGCTGGCACCGGCTCGCTGCTCTGGCTTCGGGCCTCTGTAATTCCTCCCTGCACACCACACCACCAGCTTGGCGTCGGTCCCCTTGAGAATGTCAGCCAAGTGTCAGGGTGGGACCGCAGCACCTCCCTGCAGCCGGGCTGCTGTCGTCACTGCAGGTCCGGCCAGGCACAGCTTGGGCACAGCCTCCGGCACCGTGGCCTGCAGACGCAGCACCGCCTGCAGGGCCGGCACCCTGTGCTGCTGGGCAGGGGTGCGATGGCTTGTCTTACACTTGTCCCAACACATCCCTTCTGCAAGGACCATGTCTCCCCACCCAGCAGTTCTGACTGGAGTGGCACCTGGAGGCTGGAGTACTGCAGTCCCCAGTGCCAGCCTCTGTGCCACCCTGTCCCCAGTGCCAGCCTCTGTGCCACCCGGGAAAGTAATTTCCAGTGTTTCCTGTGGAGGAGAGGGAGCCTCTGCCAGGGGCCCTGCGCCTGCTGCCTGAAGAAAGGGCAGCAGTGGGCATTGGAAGGGTGTGTACTGAGCTCCTTGGACGGACTCATCAGATGTACGTGTGGGCACCCCCACCAGTGAACGCAAACGCGCCCGTGTTTCGAGGGCCGTGACACTTGCATCCTGTTAACAGGGTGAGTGCCAGGCATCAACATGAGAGAAAGCTCAAGTTTTAAGGGGTTCAGAGGAGATTATCTTTTAAAACAAGCAAAACTGAAAAAACACACAGTAATCAAGATCATCTGCTCCGAGTTTATTGGACTGAACAGAGGCTGAAACGCAGATCCACGCCGTCAGCCGGACGCGAGGCCTGGTGCCTACGTTCGGAGTTTGCAGACAGACTGAGGTAACTGACCTGGAGGAGTTGCCTGTTTATTGTATCAGCAGCTCCCAGCCTGGACAAGGACACTGCTATGGCTGTGTGGGCCACGTGTGCCCACAAGAGGACATCTGTCGTCCTGTGGTTCTGTGTGGCTGTGGTCGCTGCCTGCTCTGCCCTCGGCCCTGAACCTAAAGCATCAGGCCCGAGCAGAAGGGCCCTGGGAACGGGACATGCCCGGGGGCCGACACTGGACATTTATTTCCCAGCCTTCCATTCAATGGAAAAGGTTTTCCTATTAACTTATTGCTTTAAGAAAATGTTTTAACCTACACATCTAAAGACTGTAGACTAGTCTGGCCTGGTATAAATACTGTCACATAGAAAACTCCAGGAAACCAACCTGGGACCAACCTGATTACCTGGTGAAGCGCTAACGCATCTCGGAAACTTTCTAGGAAAAGGCAAAATTGAGGAGAAATATTTGAAGCGAACACTTATTACTGCTTCAGCCAAAGCAAAGGAGGCGACGCGGCTGAGCTGGTAAGAACATCAGTGAAAAGGCCTCGAGCAACAAGAGGGCTGATGGAAGCCTCCTCAGAGGGCACAAGGGGGACGGTAAGCCAACAGCCAGCCCTTGCTTTGCTGCCTGGTCATCCATACAGCGTCTGTCACCCCCAGCGACTGCGCCAGATGGAGAGCAAGAGGGAAGTGGCCCCAAGGCAGAGGAAGGCAGCGGGCCATGCCGACCCTGCAGGGAGCATGGCAGCTCGCCCTGTTGTCCTCGGTCACACCCGAGAGGCCTCAGTGCGGGAGGACGCGGGAGGCCTGCAGGAAAAGGACAGATTGTGCAGGGATGGCCTTGTGACTGTCTCAGGGGTGCAGGTGTGTGGCGCAGGCAGGGCTGAGCGAAAAGCAAAATCAATGTTTAGGGAGTGAGAACAACTCCGAAGCCCCTTAGCGTGACCAAGCAAGCCACCCGAGCCCGGAGGAGGCCTCACACCCAGAGCAAAGGCGGCCCAGGGGCCGCAGCCGCAGCCGGGGGAGGCCCGCTGGGGGTCTGGTCCCCGCGGGGCAGGCAGGGTGCACTGGGAGCCACGGCTGCTCTCTGGGGTCATTTTCTCTCCAGCTTTTAAGCTGCCAAAGGAAAAGCCTTTAGGAGGGCACTAAGGGCAGCTTCATTCTTCGGTTCTGTGAAGAGAAACGGAGAGAAGATCATTGATGTCACCCGTTGCACCGTCCGAGTGAATACCGTGGCGAGGAGGGGAGGGGTGAGGAAGGATGTTTGGAATTGCAGAGGCCACTGGCTTCTCAGACACGGGAGGGCAGTTCACCTCTCCGCACCTTCAGCAAGATAGTCTGTCCCCAGCCGGCGGGACCCCGCACGGAGCCCAACAGCCCGCCGGCCCCCTAGCGAGTCTGCGAGGCATTTGGTGGTTGAGGGAGGGAGGCAGGCTGGGCACCCGGCACTTTCGATCCCGGCCTGGGGCTGCCCTGGGATGTCCTGTGATGCTGGGTGCTTCCTAGTCCCGCCGGCTGGGTGTTGTCCCCTCTGGGGACACTGGCAGCTTAGGACTCCTGCTCCCCCAGCTGAGGCCAACAGTGTCCCCATTTTCTAAAGGACACAGGGACACAGTGGGGGAAGCAGGGGTCTGATTTTTGTCCTCTGGTGCCCTCTTCAGGTCAGAGTCTGCAGTTTCTAGAAATTCACACCCATGGGCAGGGCAGGCCGCAGAGACTAGAATATCCCACCGCTGGGCCCCTCCGCCTCCTCCCCCGGCCACTGTGCTGCCAACTCTTCCACTGGAGTCGCGTCCACTCCAGCGCCGTCCGGCCGTCCTGCGGACCTTCGGAATGGAGCGGCGCTGGGTCCCGGTCCTCGGCTATCAGCCAGCCTGGCCCGCAGCCCAGGCCCACGTTTCCTCTGGCCCAGAGATGGGAAGAGCGGGTGGCGTGCAAGGAGGGGAGTGGATGGTGGTGCTTCGTCTTTTTCCTGCCAAATTGGGAGCCAGCCAAGCCCACCAGCTTCGCTAGCTCTGGGGTGAGGGGGACGTCTTGCTGGGGGGCACAGTCACCAGCCTGCACACCCACCGTCCAGGCCACACTCGGGGATGCGGCACCTCCCAGAGAAGCTGCCTGGGAGCCAGCCAGGCTGGGCAATGCTGGACCCTGTGAGCCTGAGCCCCGGGCCCCAGAGGACAGGGAGGAGGAGGAGGGCAGACAGACAAAGCAGGTCTTAAGCAGCAGCTGCCTCTGGGTGTGCGAAACCTCACACTTCCTGCCCCTGGGGCAGAGGAATCCCAAGGGAGGAGCAGGTCTGGGTCCCTTGCTTTCTCCGTCCTGCTTCGTAAGGGCCATTCCTTGAAAACTTGTACAGTGGGGCCTTGACTTACGAGTGTCCCGACTAACGAGTTTTTTGAGATACCAGCTGTCTCTCGGCCGATTTTTTGCATTGAGTTGACAGAGTAATTTGAGTTAACGAGCTCCTTAACGAGCTCGGTCTCCAAACGAATTAAACTCCTAAGTCAAGGCCCCACTGTAAACAGGCTTCCAGGGCTTGCTAGGTCATGTGGCCACGAACGAGTCCGGCTCTAGATACTGTATTTTGGCTGAGTTGATACCTTAAAGCCAGGGGAGGGGGTTGCAGTACTTACTGTTCACTAGCCTGCAACTTGACTGGGACCCTGAGTGTCGGGAGGAATTAGAGACGGGCAGAGTCTGGTCGTAGGAATTCGGCCAGCAAAGACGAGAGCATGTTTTCCCTGGCCGTGGTTCCAGCGGACCGACAGTCACGTGCATGTGTTGTTCATACCGAGGCTCCTGGGGCAGTTTTATGGGCTCAGCTGGGGCCAGAGCTGCCTCACGCCCATCAGTTCAGTCCCCACCAGAACTATCTTGCTGTAGATGAAAAGGCAAAGCCAGACGTGCCAGCCTCTGCAACCCAAGCATCGCCATGCCCGGAACAGACGCAGGTGCGAGAGGGGTGGGCACCCGGGGCCCCACACGGGGTGCAGGAGCTGCCCACATGCAGGGGCAGGAGCAAGCAGACGCCACAGGCAGACTCATGGGACAGCCGCAGGGAGCGTGCTGGGCGGGCAGGATGAGATGAGCATGACTCCCCCCACCCTGCGAGGAACCCTGTTCAAGGACCGCGAGGTCCACCTGACCCTCCTCAACTCAGACTGCCCCCGTGGGCACCCCACCCCACGGTACGAGGTGTGAGTCGGCAATCCAGACTCCACAGATAGGGGGAGGCCCTCCTGGGCAACGCAGTCCGCTGCCTGAAAGTAACGGAGGGACCTCCCTCCCCTTCCCCAGGCCCCAGCTCGGACCGGCGACAGTGCAGCCTGACACCTCCCCCCAGGCCTGGCCTGACGGTCCCTCCCATCTGCAGTGCACACGCCTGAGGTCAGGTCCTGC